>NC_056624.2:98677492-100067492 GCF_002870075.4 Lactuca sativa | reverse complement strand
ATCGACCAGTTGGTTTTGTTTTTATCGTTTTTACCTTGCAGTTTTTTTTATTGTTTAGATATGATTTTAGCGATGTCTTGCTAAAATCCATATTTTTAGTTTTGCACAGACTTCGACTTTTTATACAGTTAATCTAAAGATTTTGTTTTTAATTTGTGTTTTTATCTGGTGGTTTTTGTTTTGTGCTTAATAAATGTTTGATTTATAAAATGGTCATTTGATTAGGATTAACTCATTCTAGTTAACCAACATTTAAAATCCATAATTGTTTTAATCTACTTGTAACAAGTAGCAAATATCAAATTGGTTCTTTATTGGGATACAATGTTAATGTAAACTGAAAAGCACATATTTTTATGCTTCAATTCTTGTCAGAAGTATTGAATATTGCTGAGAATTTTACATAGATCATAATGTTTTTATATTTAAATAAGTTAGTAAAAAGTTACCATGACTAAAGGGCATTCTTTGGTTAATTATTTTGCTAAAAGAGAACTTACTAGATCTTATCAGTAGGTATTAGTATCATCTTAGATAGAACATATTTTAAGGGCTTGTTCGGCAAAAGTAGCTGGTAGCAATTAGCTTGTAGCTTGTACCGTTTTGTTAAACGCTATATGAAGTAGCTTTAGGATTTGGAGCGTTTTGTTTAAACTAAACGCTAGAAGCTTGTAGTGCCAAACAAGGCTTTTTGTTCAAAACGGAGCGTTTTGTCAAACGCTAGAAGCTAGAAGCTCTCAAACGCTCCGTGCCGAACACGCCCTAAATAACTAGATATGGATTAATTGCATAATTAAGGGAGTTGCAAAAGAACTAAAATACTTTTTATTACTGAATTTTCTTAATTTTATTTCACTTCTATTTTTAGTTTTAACTCTAAACAAATATGTATATTTTATGTACTTGACTAATGTGTGTCTTGCACAAAGAGGCATTGACTTTTAAGTTATGTCCATATGGATTTGATCTTATTTTCATTATCCGCTAGTTCATTAGAGAAATGACTTTTATTTTTTAAGCATAAATGACGTGTTTAACAATCTGTAAACTTAAAAGATTCATTTATGGATTAAAGCAAGCATCTCGAAGCTGAAATATTCGTTTTAATGAGAAAATCAAAGAGTTTGGTTTCGTTAAAAATGAAGACAAGCCTTGCGTTTACAAGAAAACTAGTAGGAGTACTATCACATTTCTAGTTTTGTATGCAGATACTTGTTGAAGAAGAAAGTGGCCCTTGACAACTAAGAGATTTTTAGGGTGTGCGAAGAGTTCTAATCGTGATGAAGCGAAGAGTTGACAGTATGGGAGATGCAAATTGTTGATTGGAGAAGTTCTAAGATAATGAAGGCTTCGTGAAGATTTGTTGTTTTTGTTTGTTATGGATGCGAGGAGTTAGTACAATGATCAACTTTATCTGACATTGTGTGTGTGGTTAGTTTTGTCAGAAAAGGCATGGAAAGCATGGCCGCCTATTCTCATTACTTTTGTATTGACTAAGTAAAAGATAGTATATTTTGTTGCTATAAATAGATGATCATGTTAGTCGATCAAAAGTGTGTTTGAATCTTTTCTTCATGTAACCGTAATATTGAAATAAAAGTCTTGTTATCTACATCTTATACTTGTTCATCATTTACTAACTTGTGTTTGCATGCAAACCTTGTTACGATTCGATAAGTATTGTTAACTTGCTTATATTTATTGTTGTAATTTGTTGTTATATTTCAATCTTAATTCTGCAATATTATTATTAATGATCTAACCAAAAGATCTATGAGATCAACTTAATATTTTGCACCATAATCTATTTAAGCTTATGTTATTCTCTCAACAATTGGTATCAAACCCAAAGTGGTTACTTTAGAAATTGTCTATAAATAGTCCTTATCTTTTAGAAAAATTCTGATTTAAAAGGCCTTCTATACCACTAAGCTCATCTTTTTCAAAAACATCAGGAAAATTGCAAAACCGTACTCTTTAAATGTATCTAATAGTGTTGGAGGTTCAAATTGAGCTCCAATACTTAGTGCAAGACAATATCATCATTGGTCTCAAAGAATAGAAATATATTGAAGAAGACTTGGTAAGGAAGTATGCATATCTATAGAAGAAGGACCACATGTACCCGTCCTTAAACCTGTTGTCACTGATGGAGCTCAAGTAGGACTTAGAGGTGGTCAAGTTGTCATGACCAGAACCACCAACAGTGATATAGACAAAATGAAGAACTATAAGATTTCTTGTGGTGTTCATCCTGACAATTTTGATCTCATCATCAATTGTAAATCAGCAAAAGAAGTCTGGGATGTCCTCAAGAATCTCAAAGAAGGAACCGAACAAGCTCAAGACAAGAAGCTAAAAAAAACCCTAAATGATTTCAACAGTTTCAAACTAATCCTAGAGAAAGCCGTGATGATTCGTTCAAAAGATTCAGTCTCATTGTCACCAAGATCTTAAATGCAAGTATTACTCGAAGTGACCATGAAACAAACTTGCAGTTCCTGACTTTAGGAAAATAGTGGACTATGGCATAGATAATAGTTCAAGGAGACAGCAATATTAGGACATTCTTGCTATAGAAACTCTACGCTGAACTTCAAGCACAAGAGTGTACGGTTATGAAGGATTGCATGGATCTCGATGACCAATTGCTTTGGTCATCCGCACACCACGGTATACTAATAGGTCACCTCAGTATCCTCATACCAGAGAACCCTCATATCAAACATCATAAGACAACTCACTACAGTCATATGAACTGGAGAAGGACTTTGATGATGAAGGAGATTTTTAGAATGCCTTAGCCTAAGTAAGCCAATAATTCACCGGGCTTCCACCACCAAAATTTCAAAAAAAATCAATAATTTACTTGATGGAACGCCCGTGTTTCTGTTGGATTAATGTCTAAGTCCATAACTATATTTGGTATGTACTTGACCCGACCCGGCATGGTCCATTTGGGTTGCACTTCACCGACACAATTTATATGGATAATCTTTTGAGAATAGTATGTTTATGATTAATATTAATATGTTATAAGTTCTAATATATTAATATGGAATCATATTATTTAATTAGTATTGATCAAGAATTAATTTATAATTAATTAAGTGATCAAAAGGAACTAATTAAATATGGACTCTTATATATATGGAATGGGCCAAGTTCATTTAGGTTGGGCTAAGCTTTCATGGATAGTCCATGGAGTGTTTAACCCATGGATCCTAGGAAATGAAAGGTCATGGGTATTAGGGTTTAACCCTAATCCTCCATACTATATAAAGATGTCTTTGGTTGGTGAAATAGGCACTAGTGTGGATACACAAAAGAAGGGCTAGCCAATTTCACTAGAGAGAACCAAGTAATCATATTCTCTAAAGTATTCCAAGGTGTCTTGGTGATTTGTGATTCCACTTGAGGCTTCCACACTATTGGGGCTAAGCTCTTAAAGCTTGAAGACATCAAGCTACATCAAGAGGTATGTATTCTATCTTGTTACATTCATAGTTTTTGTATGCTAGATTAGGATAATACCTTGGATGTTCTTATTTGCATGTATAATAGAGAAAACATAGATCCAAGGTATTTAGGGTTGCATGTACACTTAGGAAGTGTTAGAATGCTCAAAACCCAACAGTGGTATCAGAGCCATGGGTTGTTTTCTGTTATATTGATGCAAATATTTTATTTTCAAAGTTGAAAAAAAAACATGAAGTTTGTCAAATTTTAAGATAATTACTTGTTCTTGTGAAAAACTAATTATTTGTAAAATTTGAATAATTTGCTTTATGAGTTGAATTAGGTCAAATTTAATAAAAGATAAAATAATATGATTATTTTATTAGTTTTAAAAGTTTGATCTAAAGAGTTTTATTTTTTGAAATCTCCATAAGTTATGGATATGAAAAGGTTTTAAAAAAAAAATTGATTCAAAGTTTTTTTTGGAGTTACAAAATTTGGTGTTAATGTTTTAAAGGATTCCATAACTTAAGAATAAGTTATGGATCACCAAAAGTTTTTTGTGTTACCTTGTTTTATGAGTGAATTTAGATTAATGAATAAAATTATGTGATAGTTGGTTTTAATCCAAATTAATCTAAGAATTGATTCTAAAATGTGTTTTTGTAACTTGTCCTCAAGTTATATGAAAAGTCACATTTAAGAATCATAAAACTCATAAAAATTGGCAAAGGTTACAAAAATGAAGAGTCTAGTTCTAATTAAATGGTTTTATGACTCCATAACTTGTCCTCAAGTTATGGAGGACCAAGAGTCTCTTCATTTAATAAAATAAAATAAAATAAAATAAAAGGTGTAACCTTAATTAATTCCATAAGTTATAAAATAAAGAAAAGTTAATTCTTTTATTAGTTTAAAGTCTTCCATAACTTGTCCTCAAGTTATGGAACTTGAAGAGTTTTTGGATTAAAACTACTTTAAACACATAAGTTATGGAATTAATTAGTTTTGAATAGTTGCAAAACTTGCCCTCAAGTTTTGGAATTTGTAAAGTTTTCACTTATGAATACTTTAATTCCAAGTTAGCCCTTAGAATTTTAAAAGTTAAAATTCAACCCTTATACTTTATAATATTATAAGTTAATAATATATATATATATATATATATATATATATATATATATATATATATATATATATATATATATATGTATGTATGTATAAGAGTAAAGTCAGTCTTACCGCTAGTACGCCTCATTCACGAAGCCGGTCTATAAGGTGGGTATAAGGTTGTTGCCTATAAAATGGCAACTTAATGGGTGCCCACTCTCACCCACCGCTTGCTTGACTGGTGGAGGGTCGTTAGCCGAACGGGTTTGACAGGACTAGAATTCTCCCTTCTTTAAAAGTATTAATGATAATACTAAGTAACTAAACTCTTAATAATACCCAATCTTAGATACTTAGGAAAAATGTGAATAAGGTGCTAACCCATGAAATTACACTTTACACTTTGTGTAAGTCGTTAGTGGAGCGTGTGTGGTTAACCGGCACACTAACTTGGACTTAACAAGGTAGGTAAAGGGTGACTTAATATTTATCATAGTATCGATGGAGCGTGTGTGGTTAACCGGCACATCGATTGAGGGGTAATTTATTAAGGGTACCAAGTGATTTGCATGGTTACTTCACACCTTGTTTTGTGATCCTCGGCATCCCAGTCACAAAACCTGAAGGGCACACTCGAGATTGAAACATGCCTTTGAAAAGTTCAATGAATCTCAAAGATCTAGGAGTTTCAAAACCAATTAAAACCTAATAATTCATTTCGTTTATCTTGGTGGAAATTGGTGAATCGTCATTCACCTACCTTCAAATATTTTATAGCTTGGATTACGGCATACCTCTTCTAAGTTATAAAATAGTTTGTTGGGTCCTAGCCTTAATATTTCATATTGGGTGTCATATTAAGGACTTTAAATCAACTATCTTGAATATCTCCCAAAAGATGTCTGTAATAGACACCTATGATCTTCCCAAATCTAGTGAAACAAGGTTTCCTAAATGAAGATGATGTCCTTTGGAAATCATACTTCTTTCACCTCCTCCAATTATTCTCCCCAACCCACAAGTTCTTGAAAAGTTTAAGGTCACTCAAGCCCTATTGGCAAGGCAAGGTCTAGGTGTGAGCACATCTTGGAGATGTAGTCACATATTGACAAGCCGGGAGAGTTGGGTGTCAAAGTCTTGAGAAAGTTGGTGGTTCAATCACTTTCTAAGTCACATAGTGAGTTCCTTTGGGACACCTATGAAACAGACTATGACAAGACCCTTAACGATCTTATCTATTTGCTAAGATCAACTTCCTAAAACTTTATGGACATTGACAATGATGACATTGGATATCCAGCAAAGCATTCTCTTCCCAATGGAAAGGGATCGGCCATAGTCAACTCGGTTGACCAAATGGTAAAGAGAAAAGCTAAGTCTGTGATAGTCTCGTGTACCATTATCAAAGGGTCCATATGTTTATATTGCCAAGGGAAGGGGCATTGGTTGCGAAGCTGCCAAATTTACCTAAGGATGTTAAAGTCAATAAGTTTGACTCTACTTCAGGTAAAGACCACTATCTAACTCTGTTAAGTTTCTATTTTGAGATTCCTGATACATGATGTGACTGGGTCACATGGTGATGTTTTAAGAATCAAAGAAAAGTGAAGAAACTTAAAGAAAGAATATGCTGAATCTGATGGCTTAGATGGATTTCTATCGCATAGTTTGAAGATCGGATTCTTGAGCAACTTCTTAGGAGTTATGAGATATTGCTTAGGAATAGATAACAACAAGTTTTCATATGGATTGTAAGGATAAGTTTTTCCGCAAAGTTTTAAAATAAAAGAAAAATTTTTTGATTTTATTTATTTTAAAATATCCTTACAATGGCTTTTGAGGAAAAATTGTTGCTTATATGATTCCATTAAAAGCAAGAGTGGAAATATGAAATTGATTCTTTCATTTGTGGTAATGTCTAGATTTACCAAATAAGGAAAGATTCTCATCACCCAAGTTTCAATTGGACCGGAACTTGGAATCATGCAAGTTGTATAGCATGATGAATGAGAACTTTCAAGTTTTGGAAAATTAAGACTAATTACTCGGCCACATGGATGTGTGAGTCAAGTAAAGGACTAAGGGATCGAGTACACATTCTTGTGCACTGATTAAGTCCACCACAAAAGATTGATAAGACTATTCGTCATAGTTTACTAAAGCTCAGTAAATATGATTATACTTACAAGCTTAAGTGTAACTCTGAGACATTGGAAAAGGTTCTAATGTATGGCAGGGTGAATAAGAAGAATCAAATTAGGCAGAAGGATAAAAGTTTCTCATATCTGAAAAGATGGGAGAGTACTTTAGTATCAGTTTTGTGATCATCTTAATGATTAACAAACCATATCAAAATTAGTTCTCTAAGGAAATCTTAATGCATTCTTATGACTAAGAAGAGGAACTTGAATTGTTGAAATGGTTAAATCAAGAAGATGAGTCATACTTCGTTCCAATACAAGTCTTAGAGTCATACTCCAAGATTGTCATTTGAGTGACATGTCTTAAAGAAGGTTTAAAACACTTGTCAAATGTAAGAGTAAAAGTTTTCTACTCTTGTACATTTGAAATTGGTAAGTTGTGATGTTTTGGATAAAACAAAGACCAACTTAGGCCAATTGGGTAAAGTGTTTTTCTTGATTAGAATCCGCACTATCTCTTGGATGTTTGACAAGGGAGTCTTATATGTCAAGAGGACAGTGGGAGTCTTAAAGGTCTTGAAAGTCTCAAGAAATAATCAAGAATAAAACCTGAAGTTCTTCACTAGCACACGACTTGAGGTTTATAACCTATCGTGTTGACATATCTGTGCCCATTCCCGTTAAAGTTGGCTTTGCATATGAGTTCTTAGAGTTCTCAGTTTGTTGCATAACAACTTGGAAGCAATGGCAGGCCCTTGAGCTGCCAGGTGGCAAGAAGTTAAGATTGAGTTCAATCCATATGGTTTTGGATTTGTCATTATCTTTGTCTTGTGATTATGGTTTGACAAATTCATATGGGTAGGAACTCATACACCATATAAATCTAAGTGTCATAAGGTTTCTCTCTGATTCATGAAAATGATGGTGAGGAAACGCTTTTACTAAGTAGATTTTACGAAGATATCAATTGTGTTATTTGCATTTTCAAAAGTCGTTAGTGGAGCGCGTGTGGTTAACCGGCACACTAACATGGACTTGTGAGAAATGGCAAATGCCTAAGCAATTGAGACCATGATTACGGTATCCCTTTTCATGGTTCTTGAAATTGCTTAGACACACAGGTGAGCTATCTACGGAAAGGGTGTATGAATCTAAATTTCAGACTGTCCAGCTAATTTCTGAGTACATGTCAAAGCTAGTGGGAGCATAAGTGTTATGCTAATAATCATCATGTTAGTGGGAGCATGATAATTATGATAAGTATTGCAAGTCAGCAATGTTAATTATAGAAAACAAAAGTTTCAATTGGGAAAAAGTTGTTTTGCTATAATTAAGGGAGAGGAAATTATGCTTCATCTAAAATCTATAAGCTTAGATCGTGAGGTTTTAATCATTTAGTCAAGGATATATATGAATTTCATGTTGGAATGGCTCAACATAAGGAAATTCTGTATATGGGTCCATTATTTGCGTTCTAAAATTCGATTATGGTTACAGCATCCCTTTTCATAATCTGAATTATGAGAACTTGGCAAATTGAAATGGAAATATTATAGCAAAAGACTGGTTTAGTCTTTATGTAAGACATCATGAATCGTGTCCCATATGCTTCGGATATAGGATCGATTACATGTGCTATATTCATCCGTTCTAAAATTTTCCGAATGCCTGGGGCATTAAGAAGGGAAAAGGTTTAGAATTGGATATGACTAAAAGGATTAAACAATTGTCGAGGACAATCTAAGGTTTACCAAAGATTGGTTACTCAAGGACAATTGGAAGTATAGTGATAATTCTGGAAGGACCATATTGACATAATCTGTAAGGAGGCAACTCTTGTTCAGGAGTGATAGTCAAAATGGAATCTGGAAATGTTTCAAAGTTAGAATTTTCAATCTGTGTAAGATTAAGGAAACTTAATGCAAGAAGGATATTTCCAAGGAGTTGATCTCCTTTGGAATACTCTGTAATGATTGTTGCCAAGTCTTTATGACTTTGTGCATAATCATTACGAGAGGATCAATGCATATAAGTTTAGAATCTAACAGATTTCAGTAAATGGCATGAATTTGGAATTCTTGCATTTGCGGTAAGGATTTGGGAGTGTGAAAAGAGAATCATTGAAGTTATGTTCAATTGATCTAGTTCACAAAGTAAGGATCATAGACAAACATAGTATGCATACTTGGTGTGTGGCATGACTAGTGTTTAAGAAAACATAGTGTACATGCTTGGAGCATGGGACAAGTATTGTTTTAAATTCAAGAATAAAGTTGATAGCTGAAACAGTATACAATGAATAATGTGTAATCATATGGTGATAAATAAAAGGTGTTTTATTTATGTTCAAAGATTTGATACCATATTGGATTCAATTATTATTGTGTTTCACTTTGCATGTTTTGACTTCCCGAATAAACTAGGTTATTCTTCCGGAATGACTAAGTTATTCAAACCATCCACAGTCGGTCATATGTTGGAAGTAGATATGAATTAAGACTGTCATGGGTTGGCTTGTAGAGGTCTAAGGTGTTGGACAAAGGGCTACAACACTCATGAGTGCTCATAAGTTCTGAGTATTGGATTCAACCCGCGCTCATTGGAATCACTTCATGGATTTTATCACGAGTGATCATGAGACGATAATATCTTATATTCTTCAAACCTAGAGATATGAGTTGTTACTATGAGTTGGTTGTACATTGATTGCACGAAAACGCATTTGGTAACTCGGTGCTATAAAACGTGCCTTTGTGTATGATTCAACAAGTAGTAGAACAAGCCATATGAGTCGAAGTTTATCCATTCCTTTTACCTTCGGGATAAAAGCGATATCTGTGGGCCCCTCGATGATTTGATGATGACAAATGGAAGTGCTCGGCCGGGCCAGGACTGATTTGATTTGTTCAATTAGTCAGTTGTCATAAATCGGAAATCGGGAAACAACAAATGGACAGAGAGAATGATTATAATCCATGTCTCAGTCCATATGATATCTAGAATGGAGGAATATATGATCCCTTATCTAATGGACAAGTTCGTTGACAAGATCAGAGTTCGACAGCAGCTTTAAGAGCTACGATTGCCAGTTAGGTTTGAAGTCATACGCAATAATAGTTTTAGACTTATCCAAGTGGGAGACTGTTGGATTAATGTCTAAGTCCATAACTATATTTGGTATGTACTTGACCCGACCCGGCATGGTCCATTTGGGTTGCACTTCACCGACACAATTTATATGGATAATCTTTTGAGAATAGTATGTTTATGATTAATATTAATATGTTATAAGTTCTAATATATTAATATGGAATCATATTATTTAATTAGTATTGATCAAGAATTAATTTATAATTAATTAAGTGATCAAAAGGAACTAATTAAATATGGACTCTTATATATATGGAATGGGCCAAGTTCATTTAGGTTGGGCTAAGCTTTCATGGATAGTCCATGGAGTGTTTAACCCATGGATCCTAGGAAATGAAAGGTCATGGGTATTAGGGTTTAACCCTAATCCTCCATACTATATAAAGATGTCTTTGGTTGGTGAAATAGGCACTAGTGTGGATACACAAAAGAAGGGCTAGCCAATTTCACTAGAGAGAACCAAGTAATCATATTCTCTAAAGTATTCCAAGGTGTCTTGGTGATTTGTGATTCCACTTGAGGCTTCCACACTATTGGGGCTAAGCTCTTAAAGCTTGAAGACATCAAGCTACATCAAGAGGTATGTATTCTATCTTGTTACATTCATAGTTTTTGTATGCTAGATTAGGATAATACCTTGGATGTTCTTATTTGCATGTATAATAGAGAAAACATAGATCCAAGGTATTTAGGGTTGCATGTACACTTAGGAAGTGTTAGAATGCTCAAAACCCAACAGTTTCTAGGCTAGGCACTCATGAAGACGTAATAGTATAGGCCAACCTTTGTAACCTGTTTTGAAATAATAAGATGTATTATTTTATTATTATGTGTTTTATGCTTAATTATTATAATTTAATGAATTAAGGATAAAAATAAGTGTCGAAAATAAATGTTATACAAACCTGATATCTATGAAGAAAGTTGTAGTTGTTGAAATAAGGATTCCAAAGATATAAATAATAGTGAAATCCGAGTTATAACGAAGAAGTTATGACCTGTCGAAGTTTCGCAACAGAACCGGCGTGACGTTGTGTGACGTAAAAAGTGAATTTATGATAAAGTGCTTTTTAGCCTTAGCGATCTAAATGAAAGTCGTAGTATTCGTTAGACCGAGAATTTTCTTAAAAAGAACGTCCAAATCTGACTTCGTATGAGGAAGTTATGATTTTTCTAAGTTTCAGCTTAGCAATAGACAACTAAAAACTCGAATTTTAGATCGAGTGATGTTTAGCCGACACAACCTAAATGAGAATCGAAGGTCTCGTTAATAGTAGTACAACGGTAAAAAGACAGACGAGAACGGACATCAGATGAAGAAGTTATGAATTTTTAACGGATTTTCCTGTCCCGGTCTGTTAAAAATAATAATATTAAAAATAAATTAAACTTAGTCAACGGAGTCTAAACGAAAGGTGTAGAGTATAATCTCACCTACGCGTGCATATAAAGAACGTCAAAAATGGAGCTCGTGTACAAAAGTTATGAAATTTTGAATTTTGGGGCACAAAAACCGAGAATTTTCGCATGCACAAGGTCAGGGTTCGGCCACGTCGCCTCGCATGTGAGCCTACCCCGTGTCTGCCTGCTGATTCGTCCGAAGCAAGGTCAAGTCCAAATTTGATGCGTGTCCTCGCCTGCGCTACTGACGCGTGTCTCGGCCTCACCACCTATCTGACGCGTTCCTTCTTCCATTCCCCCCTTTGGTCCGACGCCTCGCCTATATAAAGGGAGGTGCGAACCCTCCTGGTTAAGTTTGGAAATTTCACACTTTTTACCACTAAATCCATTTTTTAGCTATTCCAACATCCTCCGAAGCCCCGATATCATAACACCCGAAGAACGTCCCGTAGTGTCCGAAGACCCCGAGAAATTTATCTATTCGGTTTGAATCTCAACCTTCGCAAGGCCGGGGTTTTTTTTTCATTAAAGCTCTCGGTTTCATCAGAAATGATTGTTTTAAGAAACGAAGTGGTCCCGATTATCGTTAAATCAAGTGAGTGTGTAGTCATTTTCATCCTACACATAGATATGAAGTATTTTCTATAAATACGTGTTATGTGTAATTATATTGTTTGTTTATTTTAGATGGGTGTTGAATAGATGTTTTATACAAGTTTTAATCTGTATATATATTTTTGTCTACAAATATGTTGGGTAAAACATGGGTAGATGAAATAGTTGATGTGTGTTAAAATGATGAGAGGCTTCGATGTTGTTGTTGTTATTGTTGTTGTTATTGTTGTTGTTGTTGTAGTCATCTAGCGGTGTAAAGATGACGACCACAGACCTTTCTAGACAGTCTAGTGGAACGCTAATAGGTTCGCAACCTGTAGGTGTTGTTGAACTATATGTTCATTGGTGTACTCTATCCCCCTCATGGTTATGATTCTAAGCGTACGAGTACGATATTAGAACTAGCATGTAACGTTTCGTAGTGATAAGGAGAAATATAGATATCTATCGTGAGTAAAGAATTAAAGTCGCCTTATTTGGTGTATAGATTATAATGGCAAGAACTCAAAGTGGAGCTGGAAATGCAAACAGAAATCAGCAACCTCAACCCCAGGTGATGGAACAGGTGCCTATGGCAGAAGCTATGCCAGAACCGATCACAATGGCTGGAGTACAAGCCATGATTTAGACAATGATGGTTGAACAAAGGGAAGAAATGAGGAAAATATTGCTGAACAACAGGAGTGAACCGTCAATACCTGTTAAACAACCTGAATTAAATGACGATCAATCAGAGGAAGGAAATTACAATAGATCTGTTGGTCAAACTGAACCGCTTGTGGTTAGGAGGAATAACCACGAGGATGGAGTGGAGAGAAATGGATGCAAGTATAAAGACTTTATGACTTGCAAGCCATCAACTTTCACTGGAAAAGAAGATTCCGTCGGAGTAATGGATTTGATCTCGGAAATGGAATTGGCTTTCATGACATGTGGTTGCCAAGGCAAGTTACAAACTATATTTGTCATGCGTCAGTTCATAGGTAGCGTTGTTCGCTGGTGTAACACTCTGGGGAAGACCCTAAGCCCTAAATAGCCACTACAACTGACTTGGGCAGAGTTCTTAGTGCAATTCAAGCGTAAGTACTGCTCGGCCCAAAATATGCTTAAGCTAGAGAACCAATTTATGACATTGAAGAAGGGAAGTATGACCATTAATGAATACACCAATAACTTCACAAAAAATGGAGTTTGCTTTGCATATTGTCCCAGACGAACTGACAAAAATTAACAGGTACGCAAAGGGAATTCCATAGGAGTATGCGGTGCCAGTACGTCAAGCACTTACTTTGGAGGAAGCTATCTGGGCTGCCAAGTCTGTTGAAGATATGATTAAAGGGAGAGCCCCCAACAAGGTTGAAGTTGGTGAAAAGAGAAAGTTTAAAGGAAATTCAGGTTCCAACAAGAAGAGCAGGTTCTCGAAGTCTAGTTCGAGGAAATTTGAAGTAGGATCCGAAGCGAAGTGGTGTGACAAGTGTAAGAAGAAACTATTGGATTAGTGTCTAATCCCATAACTATAATTGGTATGTACTTGACCCGACTTGGCATGGTCTATTTAGGTTTCATGGCATCATGCATTTGGATAGACTAAAATGAAAGAAATAACACTTAAGGTTTATTAATATATTATAAGTTCTAATATATTAATAATATTATTTAATTAGTATTGATCAAGAATTAATATAGAATTAAATAAGTGATCAAAAGAAGACTAATTAAATATATGGGTTGATTGTGTAAATCATCCATACTTGTATAGTGGGCTAAGACTCCATGGATTATCAAGTTGGGCTAAAACCCATAGGATGCTCCATGGTGTATTTGAACCCATGGATCCAAGGAAATGGAAAGCCATGACAATTAGGGTTTACCATAATCGTGACACTATATAAAAATCATATTCTTGGGAAAAATTAGCCACAAGTGTGTGAAAGAAAGGGAAAGCTGATTTCATGAAGTATCATTTCTCTCTAGGTCTTTCCAAGTGCATATGATGTTGTGTGAACCATTTGAGGTGTCACACTTGGGGCACTAGGCTCTCGAGCTTCATGGAGTCAAGATACATCAACAAGGTACATATTTCTATCTAGTTTATTACCCAAGTATTAATGTTTTGTATGCTAGTTAGGGTAATACCTTGGATAATCTTATTTGCATGTATAATAGAGAAAACATAGATCCAAGGTATTTAGGGTTGCATGTACACTTAGGAGTGTTAGAATGCTCAAAACCCAACAATGGTATAAGAGCCTAGGCTTGTTTTCAATTATACTTGATGCAAATTGCTAAAAAGCTGAAAAAAAAATCGATTTTCTGGCTTTCTGGGCACTGGACTCGCCGAGTCCACTGATGAACTCGCCGAGTCCGTGAAGAAAATCATCCTACTCGTCGAGTAGGTTCATACACTCGACGAGTAGGAGCCCCAGACAACATATTTTCGAGGTTTTTGGCTGGAATTGGACTAGAAACATTACCTAAGCTGTTTTTGAACTTATAAACCTATTTTGATGTGGTATTATTCATACTAATCCAATTTCAAAGATAATTGTCATTATATTCATGTTTTGTATTAGTTTAATGGATAGGCTAATTACATGAAAAAGTTTGATTGAATTATCTTGTTCTTATGAGTTGCTTAGATTAATAGGAATGTTATGTGAAATTGTTGTTTTCAATCCAAATTAATCTAAGAGTTGATTCTAAAATGTGTTTTTGTAACATGTGCTCAAGTTAGATGAAAAGTCACATTTAAGAATCATAAAACTCATAAATATTTCATAAGTTATGAGTAAAGGAAAAATCACATTCTTTTAATAGTTTAAAGTCTTCCATAACTTGTCCTCAAGTTATGGAACTTGAATTTTTTTTTAATTAAAACGACTTTAAACACATAAGTTATGGAATTGAAAAGTTTTTGAATAGTTTCAAAACTTTCCCTCAAGTTTTGGAATTTGAAAAGTTTTTTTCATGAATACTTTAATTCCAAATTAGGCCCTTAGGATTTTAAAAGTTAAAATTCAACCCTTATACTTTACAATATTATAAGTTATATATATATATATATATATATATATATATATATATATATATATGTATGTATGTATGTATGTATGTATGTATGTATGTATAAGAGCAAGTCAGTCTTACCGTTAGTAGGCCTCATTCATGAAACCAGTTTATAAGGGGGGTATAAGGTTACTGCCTACAAAATGGCAGTTTAATGAGTGTCCACTCTCACCCACCGCTTCCTTGACTGGTGGAGGGTCGTTAGCCGAACAGGTAGGACAAGGACTATAATTCTCCCTTCATTAAAAGTATTAATGATAAATACTAAGTAACTAAACCTTTTATAAATACCCAATCTTAGTTACTTAGGAAAATGTGAATAAGGTGCTAATCCATGAAATAACACTTTGCACTTTGTTTAAGTCGTTGGTGGAGCGTGTGTGGTTTACCGGCAGACTAACTTGGACTTAACAAGGTAGGCAAAGGGTTTCTTATAGTTTATCATAGGCCAGTGGAGCGTGTGTGGTTTACCGGCACATCGGTTGGGTGATAAACATTTAAGAGTACCAAGTAATTTGCATGGTTACTTCACACATTTTTTGTGATCCTCGGCATCCCAGTCTCAAAACCTGAAGGGCACACTCGAGATTGAAACATACCATTGAAAGGTCAATGAATCTCAAAAGATCTAGGAGCTAGAAATCCAATTAAAACCTAATAACTTATTTCGTTTTCCATGGTGGAAATTAGTGAATCGTCATTCACCTACCTTCAAATATTTTATAGTCTGGATTACGGCATCTCTCTTCCAAGTTATAAAATATTGTGTTGGGTCCTAGCCTTAATATTTCATATTGGGTGTTATATTAAGGACTTTAAATCAACTATTTTGAATATCTCCCAAAAGATGTCTAGATCAGACATCTATGATCTTCCCAAATCTATTGGAACTTCACTTCCTCCACCTCCTCCAATTATTTTCCCTAACCCAAAAGTTCAAGGTCACTTAAGCCCTATTGGCAAGCAAGGTCTATGTGTGCTCATATCTTCGAGATGAAGTCACATATTGACAAGTCGGGAGAGTTGGGTGTCAAAGTCTTAAGAAAGTCGGATGTTCAATCACTTTCTAAGTCACATAGTTAGTTTCTTTGGGACTACTATGAAACAGACTATGACATGACCCTTAATGATCTTATCTATTTGCTTTGTGCTGTTGAATCATCAATTATTTGAAGCATTGGTAGAACAAATTTGATTAGACGATCAACTTCCCAAACTTCCATGGACTTTGAAAATGGTAACATTGGATATCTAGAAAAGCCTTCTCTTCCCAATGGAAAGGGATTGGCCATAGTCAAATCAGTTGACCAAATGGTAAGGAGAATGGCTAAGTCTGAGATAGTCCAGTGCACCATTTCCAAAGAGTCCATATGTTTCTCTTGCCAAAGGAAGGGGCATTGATTGCGAAGATGCCTATTTACCTGAAAGATCTTAAGGTTGATCAAGTCAAGAAGTTTGACTCTAATTCAGGTAAAAGTCCACTATCTAACTCTGTTAAGTTTCTATTTTGAGATTCTCATTACATGATGTGACTGGGTCACATGTTGATGTTTTAAGAATCAAAGAAAAGGGAAGAAACTTAAAGGAAGTGTATGCTTATTTTGATCACAAAGATGGATCTCAATTGCATGGTTGAGTGATCAGAATTTTGAGCTGTTGCTTAGGAGTTATGATATATTTCTTAGGAATAGATAACAACATGTTTTTCATATGCTTTTGCACTGTAAGGATAAGTTTTTCCGCAAACTTTTTTTTAAGAAAAAAAATAAAAGGAAATTTTTTATTTCATTTATTCTAAGTATCCTTACAATGGCTTTTTGGTGAAAATTGTTGCTTATATGATTCCATTAATAGCAATACTGGAAAATGGATTTGTCTCTTTCATTTGTGGTAATATCTAATTTACCAAATAAGGAAAGATTCTCATCACCCAAGGCTTCAGTTGGATAGAAACTTGGAAATCATGCAATTTGTATAGTATGATGAATGAGAATTTTCATCTTTGGAAAATTAAGACTACTTCCTTGTTCACATGTATATGTGAGTCAAGTGAAGGAGTAAGGAATCGAGTACACATTCTTGTGCACTGGTCAAGTCCACCACAAAAGATCGATAAGATTACTCTTCATGATTTTCTAAACTTTAGTAAATATGGTTATACTTACAAGTTTAAGTATAATTCTGAAACAATGGAAAAGTTTCAATGTATGGCAAAATGAATGAGGAAAATCAAATTAGGCAGAAAGATAAAAGTTTCTCAAATCTAAAAAGATGGGAGAGTACTTTAGTATCAGGTTTTGTGATCATCTTAATGATTTTGAAATCATATCGCAATTAGTCCTCTAAGGAAATCTTAGTGGATTCCAATGACTAAGAAGAGGAATCTTGAATTGTTGGAATGGTTAAAACAAGAAGACGAGTCATACCTCGTTCGAAAAACAAGTTTTAGAGTCATACTCCAAAGACTGTAAGTTGAGTGACATATCTTAAAGAAAGGTTTAAAACACTTGTCAAATGTAAGAGTAAAAGTGTCCTACTCTTGTACATTTGAAATTGGTAAGTTGTGATGTTTTGGATAAAACAAAGACCAACTAAGTCCAATTGTATGAAGTGTTTGTCTTGATAAAGAATCCGCACTATCTCTTGAATATTTGGCAAGATAAGTTTTATATGTCAAGAGGACAATGGGAGTCTAAAAGATCCTGAAATAGTTTCAAGAACTAATCAATAATAAAAACCTGTATTTCATCACTAGCACACAACTAGGGGTTTATAACCTATTGTGTTGACATTTTTGTGCCCATTCCAGTAAAGTTGGCTATACATTTGAGTTCTACATGTTCTCAATTGTTTGGATAACTACTTGGAAGCAATGGCAGGCCCTTGTGCTGCCAGGAGGCGAGAAGTTCAGATTGCACAAGTTCAATCCATATGAGTTTGGATTTGTCACTAACCTAGTCTTGTGATTGTGGTCTTGACAAATTGATGTGGATAAGAACACATACACCATAAAATCTAAGGGTCATAAGGTTCACTACTAGAAAAACAGCCTTTTACGACGCTCATTGCGTGTCGTAAAAGGCTCAGACGACACGCAAATACGCGTCAAGGAAGGCCATGTCATAAAGAGAGACGACGCACATTTACGACGCTCATTTACGACGCGCAATTACGACGCGCGTTTACGACACGCAATGCGTATCAAGGAAGGCCCTGTCATAAAGGAAGACGACACGCACTCGCGTGTCGTAACCTTACGACACGCGTGTTAATGACACGCAATGCGTATCAAGAAAGGCCCTGTCAAGAAAGGCCATGTCATAAATGAAGACGACACACATTTTTGCGTATCGTAATTTTAATTTTTTTTTTAAAAAAAAATTATTTATAGATTTACTGATTTTCAAATTAAATTTGCATTTCATGTCTCACAATACAAAAAATACAATATATTGCACAAAATTTAATGACATACAAATAATCATTCCAATAATAGACAAATGTAACATTTCAACATTTTTTTATATAATTAACTAAATTATTCGCCAAATTTCCTAAACTACTAACATACTTTTCTATGAAGAGCATTAACACTATTCTTTTCCATCAAAAACTTCAAAACCTGCATAATTAAATTAATGTTTAATCAACTACAGGTCAATAAGGTAGATTTAATTAAACAAAAGATTTTCATAATAGTAAGATTTTACTTACCACTGTTGTTAATGACATTGAAAGAAGCAGCCCAACAAACACCCCCTCAGAAGGATTACTACCACATAACTGTTGATATTTGATACTTTATTACTAAATGAAACCCAAAACAAAGTTAAAAAGTAAACAAAATCAGAAGGTTTTAGTCAAACTTACAGAGGCTGTGTTTCCAAATATTACTAAATGACATTGATTGAACCACCTGCAGATTTACCATTTTGTCCCTAAGAGATTCACTACTGAACACATTCTACAGTTTGTAAACTATATATATATATATATATATATATATATATATATATATATATATATATATATATATATATATAATCATTGTGAAAAGCAAGAAATTAGAAGTGGAATGTGATTGCATACCATCAAAACCAACATTTTTACAACTCACTTTTTATATATAATGACAATCAAACTATATCAAACACAAACAAATTAACCACTGCACATGTTAAATGAAAAAAGTAAAGCATATGATAGTAAGCAATTAAAAAAAAAGTAAAAACCTACCCGAGATTGAGAAAGAAAGGTTTGGTTCTGCTTCTTAGGTATTATTATAATGGATGAGCAGAGAGACATATATGATTTTGGTTATCCAAACATAATGGGCTCAATTTTTGGGTTGGACAAAAGAAATGATTGAAAACTTTTTTGTCTGGTCTCAATGGACGTCAAAGTAGTACAAGTAAGCTAACTTCTGTTAATTATTATTTATTAGGTGAGGTCCAGTCTTGGACCATCTATCACCTATTATGTAGTATCAAACACATCATGAAATGAGAGAAGACTAACCTAAACAAAATCAAGACGATTAGATGTACTTTCCATTTCTGAACCCAAATCCTCTATAATTTTCTCCTGAAATGGGAAATAAACAACTAAGCTTATTTTTGGTGATCAAATAAAATATCTATCTATCTATGTCAATTGTGAAGTGTGAAGAAGAAGAAGATCATGATGTCGATGCATAAAGCAGATGTGCACCTTTGAAAGGAGTTCGTCATGTATGGTGAGCCCAACAGATCCGATCCTTTCTACACTTGCACTTAGTTCATATAACTCTTCATCTTATTGTCTGTTGTACCATACATACAAAAATTACATTTTATCCACAAATACATATTTATATATTTCAATTTTTATTATCATTAACACAATCTACTTTGAGCTTCTTGTTTTTCTTATTCATCTTTAGCATTGTACATTCAACTTCTTATTAGGACCTAAATGTTTTCCATTTGGATGACATTGTGGTAAAAATTTTAAAGTAAAAAATTATAACACAAAGGAACGAAAGTAGGATGCTATAATAAAAATACATCATCATATATGCTATTTTTTTTGGTTCAAAAAACAATTTAAGAGGTTATAAACATCTGGTAAAGGTATGCTAGATCAACCCATTGGACCTACTTTTTTAGGTATATCTATCAATAAAATATGAGTATAAAAAACAATTCATTTGGGGCTAGTAAACAAGACAAGACACTCTTTAAAATGATATATCTAAAGAAATTATAAAAGCAAAAGCATACCTGATGAGAAGCATCTATGTGTCTGATTCTGAAGAAATAAAATCATCATTATCTACAACAACATATGATCCGGTTCTGGTCCTGTCCTTATCCTACTGCTGATGAGACTTAGGCATCCGCATTAATTCTTGGTGCATCCCACCAAAGTTTGAACTGCTTCTGGCCACAATCACTGCTTTCTTAATATTTCCCACCTAATTGGTTAGTGGTTACATACCACACATAGAAAATAAGACTCATATCTATATTTACCAAAGTAATAAATTAAAAGATTTGTATTGTACCTGAATCGGAGCAGTAGTGGTCCACTTCCTTCGCTTTTCAAGTTCCACTTGTTTTATACCATACAAAGAAGGGTCTCTAGCAGCTACAAAAATAGTCTTTTCCAGCTCATCCACCTTCCCTATCACAAAAATTGATTTTCAGAACTCAAAATAGATTTAATCTTTCTTAATTTGTCTTGTATTTCACATACATACCTGCCATTCAATGCTCTCACAATTGGAAAGGAGTTCCTTTCTCAGCCAGGATTGTTCCCCGCTGACGCGTTCCCATTCATGAAAGCTGCCCTGGAGGCTATCAATCACAAAATAAATGATTATAAGATGATAAAACACTAACATACTTTCCCTGTACTAGGAGGATCGTAGAGAA
Source organism: Lactuca sativa (assembly GCF_002870075.4). Classification (NCBI taxonomy): domain Eukaryota; kingdom Viridiplantae; phylum Streptophyta; class Magnoliopsida; order Asterales; family Asteraceae; genus Lactuca; species Lactuca sativa. The sequence goes on along the minus strand of NC_056624.2, from coordinate 100,046,635 downwards.
GAACACCAGAGGGCTTACGTAGCCCAGATGAAAACAAATCTTTATGCAGAAAGGGGAGCTGTAAATGCATTACCAATGTGTCACAACTTATGCCAAAGCTTACAACAACCAACTGGAATTCAAGATTCCATTCCTATGTAGTATGTACCTGAACTGTATCAAGAATAGATTTTTTCACATCTTCCAGCTCACCAACATCCTCCCACTTAACATTAGCGACCTACACACACAAATCAAACTTATTACCCTGTAGAATAGATGTAATGCCACCAACCATTTTTTATCTTACACACCTTGGGATTCCCTAAAGCCGATGCATTCCTTTTCTTTGACCGCTCCAAAGCTTTGACCATGAATTCTTTGCTGTCACCCAACTTCTCAAAGCTACTGCCATTAATAGGAATCAAACTTGAACTAGCATCAGCAACTAAAGTCCTAATATCCCTTGGCATGAAACCAAAAGTCTGTCCAAACATATCTTTTACAACATCCTTTGTACAAGTCTGCAAGGAGCATACATCATTCATTAGATTTTAAGATAAATATATGTGTACAGTAAAATATTCTTATTCTTATTCTTACTTACATCTGGAACCAATTCAGGGATAAGGTGAAGTGACTGGGATAGCATTTCCACTCTCTGGTCTTCGGTCAAACCTCCCATTTTCGTTTCATGGCTGAAACAACGCCTAATTGTAGGTGGCAACCCTTCAGAGTTATCAGCAGCTGCAACTAGCAGCACATGATGGGTATTAACCGTGTTCATATGCTGCATAATGAGAGTAAAACAATGAGCAACCAATGGATAATTGACATGTTTTTATGGCAGAAATCATCATCTCAAAACATCAACCTCTGCTTCTTCTTCTTCATCTTCATAATCATCATCTTGTCTAAATGGCTCGGTGAATTCCCTAATGACAAATGCAACTTCAGAATTCATACCAACTTGATCATTTTGTGAACCATCATTAGAGCTCAAATTGCCGAAAGCATCAAAATTTCTGAATAAGAAGCCCTAAGCAGCTGCATATCCATGAACCATAACAAGAGTTGGTGAATCCTCCTTGCTGTCGAAGGTGAAAATGTTGATAAATCTTGGTTCATTGTTGGAACAACGAAACCTGAGATGCATAGAGAGTAGATGCATAGAGTGTGTGCAACTGTTAACAAATTATCAGAATGGGATTGAGAAGCAGAAAAGTACGGGGGGAGGATCTCGCACCTAAGAAATCAAACAAGAATGAGAATAAGGGAGAAGGAACGAAGAATACATGAGATGCATAAAGAGTAAAAGTGGGGATCGTGGAATGAAGAGGAGATCGCGGTCTCCTCCATAGGGATGTGAACGAACCCTAACAAATCAACTCCAAAAATATAGGCATCTTTCACTTAGATCGATTGAAGATAATGAAATCGACTGGAGACATTGAAGCGAACGATTGAAGATAGTTGAAGAGATAAGAGTATAACAATATCAAGAAATATTACCTAAAACTTTGAATCAACAATGCCATGAAATCGAACCCGAGGGTGAAGAAGGTGCGACTTCATCCAAGTTCTCATCGTCTGAATCAATTAGGGATTTAAATCTGGGTTTTTTTTTCTATTGGGCGTTTTAGGGATGATGTGCTAGTGTTTTTCCAGGATGATGATTTAGGTAGGGTTCAAAATCGAATTGAAATATCGGGGCTTTATATGAATGAATGAAATATGAAACAGCGATTTGATTTTCATGTTAAATATTTTGCGAATGAATAAGAAGATGCTATGGTGAAAGAGAAGGGTGGAGAGAAAGGTAGGAGAAAAGTAGAAAGTGTGGATTGATTCATGAGGGTTGACCCACTCATCATTATTATCTTCCATCCATAAAGTCACCGGCATGGCGTCTTTTTTCTTTAGAGCCACCGTCGCTGCGATATTCTTTCCCTCAAGCCACAATCGTTGCGAAGATCAGTGAGATGAGACAACATTTGTTACAGCCATGGAAGATCTCTACGAAATTGCAGATTGGGTTTTAGGTTAGAGAGAGAGAGAGAGAGGAAGACGAAGACCCTAGGCTTCTTTCTTGCTAATTGGAATAGGAGATGGGGTTTTAATTTTTGAGATTTCATTTCCCGCTTGAAACGCGTGTTTCATTAAAAAAAATATAAAGCGACACACTTACATGACGCACATCTTATGAAAGGCATCCTCCGTATTTCTTTTTTTTTTCTTTTCTGACACTAATTTTAGGGCGCGCACAAAAAGCGCATCCTCTATCCTTCAAATTTTAGAAGAGATGACATTATCTTTGGGGAACAGAATTTTGCGTATCGTAAATCACCGCATGTCATTGTTTGCGCGTCATTAAAGGGCTTTTTTCTAGTAGTGGTTTCTCTCCGATTCATGAAAATGATGGTGAGGAAACACTTCCACCAAGTAGATTTTAGGTAGATAGAGGTGAGATATTTGCATTCTCAAAGTCGTTACGAGTTGGAACCAAAAATCGTGCGGAAACCCGAAAATCTCGAGAAAACTACATTTTTGGTCTAAAATGGGATTACGACCGTAAACTAATTTACGGCCGTAAACTCGTTTACGACTGTAAACACGTTTACGGTCAGTGACGAGTGGACCCCACCTCACCCCCTATAAATATGATGCCTCCGACTTCATTAGGGCGTTTCTGGCCACATTCTCTCCTCCTCTCTCTAAGAAACTCAAACCGTAAACGCTCAAAAACGCATTTAAACTCCGAGAAACGTCGAAAAACACCGTTTGGAGCCCTTTAGAACGTCTGGAAACACTCAGCTTGTGGAAATCAGCATCCAAACTCCATTTTTCCGAGTTTACGGTCCAACCTTCAAAGACCGTAAACTCTGTTCTTGAGTTTACGGCCGTAAACTCATCAAGCCTTCAGAAACTGTAAACACCCCTTTTTGGTGGTACTTTTGGCTGAAAACTCATTTCTTCGACTCAAGCAAGTCTCGGTAACATTCCTCAACCGAATTCAAGTGTTTTTTTTCTGACACGATATTTATCGAAATCGCTAATTTAGATACGCATACGTATTTATTTGATAATAGGATTTCGTTAAGTGTCGCGTGCAACAACTCGGGAATCTTCTTTCCAGTCAACAACTCCACGCAACAACTGTGAGTTCATACCCCTACATTTTTCGCATTTTTAATGTTTTTCAGGGGGAATACAAGCTAAACATAAATGTTTTCTGGAATACACATGAAACTTATGCAAATTTCATACTTAAATTTCCTTTTGTACTACGTCGAGCATAAGGGACGTTTTTCACAAAAATTGCATAGTTTTTTTCCGACACGCTATTCGCCACGTTATACATGCAAACTATAATCGGTATTGTTTGGGATTTCTCTAGAACTTATCAAGCATAGAAAGTTTCACTACTAAACATATGCACTGGAACAGGAACCGTTTACAATTTACATCACTACTTTATCATGATTTTCATAACTGTAAATATCATTATGCGCGGTATACATACGGATTTTCACTACGGTAGAACGCTACTGCATTACATGTAAACTAGATTGTACGATACTGTAAGGCGCTACTTCACTACTGTACCCTTAGGTTTATAGGGATAAGTCCTACCACTGTATAACCAGAGTCTCCTGGAGGGAGAGTGTGAGATTTGTGAATAGATCTATTCGGGACTAACAATCCCACATCTGGACTACTAGCTACAGTTAGGCGGGCACACCTGAGATATACAAATGTCATTTCACTCAACGCCTGAAGAACGTTGGAAAGGTCACTAGTCATATCAAGCATGGTTATACGACTCACATTATCTATAAATCACCTTTAGTTTACCAACCTGGAATTCTTCATAGTTTTATTTATACCAAATAGAACTAAACACACTATGGATACTGGCTGAGCCAGGGTTTTCAAAACCGAATTATTTATGCTACGGTTTTACATTTAAATACATATACTTCATGATTAGCTTTAGCTAGTCACATGAGGTAGTATTTTTGCATATCACTACGATTTTTCAGAAACAAACATTCATTGTTATATATGAAATCGATAACACTACGTTTTTGTTTTCACTAAAGAAAATATTGGATTTTCTTGAGACTACGCAAACATTTCGGTTCGCTCATCAACAAGTTTTCATTACAAATTACTACTTATGAAATCACCAGCTTTTTGTTGATATTTTTCAAACTGCTTGTCTTCTCAGGAAATTAGTAGACAGGCACTTGCTGGATTTTCGAGCAACCGAAGCATTTAGAGTTTTTATTAAGCTAATAGAATGTAATTCAAATTAAGTTTCAAACAAATATAAACGTTTATTGAAATATTCACTGTAATGGTTGTGTTGCTATGATTGCTGTTATTCATTGGTTGTGATGCTATAAATGACGTCCTCCGCGCTGGAACGTTTCCGGCATCAGTTTCAGGGTGTGAAAGGTTGGTATTAGAGCCCATATTTATAGCAAACTAGTATACCAAACCTTTTGTGGTATACAACTATAAACACTAAGGGGCCTAAGTGCTCTACACTAAAAGTATACTTTCAAAATATGAAGTATTTTTATAAAAGTATACGAGCGTGCATACATAACAACATTCGTGTTGCTAGTAGAACTGAACAAAAGTATTTTGGATGCTGGAACGCTGCGGTTAAACCTGGGCAATTATGTAATCATGTCTAGGGTGAATATAGCCTGATCAACTATATTCAATCGAGACATGACCAACATGTGTTTGGGGGTGCCTGTGGTGCTACAGTAGGCCTGAAACTTACCAAAATCATCTCACATAAAATACTATAGGAGTATTTTCGCTAGAGCCAAACTCAGTATACAGATTCACTCTAAGTATTTGTAGGGATTCAAAGCACTCCATGGATGATGACAATGGACCCCTTTGATGAATTGTAGGTTAAAAGCCAAAGACTTGTCTTTTTCGTATAAATAGTCATGTAATATTCATTATTAGGGTTAACAGCGAGGCAAAATGTTGCCGCCATGTGAGGTTTTCTTATGTAGTGTTAGATTCTTTAGTCTATGCTGAAAGTGTAATTTATTCCTCTTGTTTGAATAAATCGAGTGATCATTCGACCTAATCTTGATATTTGTGTTTGTTCTTATTTTCCGCATCTTGTTCATCAAATCTCAATTAGGGTTTTAATCCAAACAAGTGGTATCAGAGCAGGTCTTTGAAGATCTATTCTTGATTTGATGATTTTCTGCACAAGTTATTGAAGATTTTGGTGTTTTGGAGTTTATGTTTTCTGTTACTGTTCATCTGGTATTATTTCAATCCAAATCGTTTTTCTGTTTGTATTTTCTGATTAGATCTGTTTGTTAATTTGGTCCAAAAATCAATTGATTTTATTTCGTCCCAAGGAATTGGATCATTACTGTTTGAGATCTACTATCGACAACCTTTCTTTTCTTTAAAACTCATTAGCGTTACTTCTTCTGTGTTTCATTCATCCAGTTTGATTTTTCTTGTTTGTCAAAACCAACAATCGATGATTTGTTTGACGTTATTGCTTGTCAACGTTTATAAATCAATCGTTTTTTTTTCGGGTTTTAATCCAAGTTCATATGTTTCATCGATCTTCTCGTTCTTGCTGTTGATTTGATTTCATTCGTTTCTTGTTGATCTTTAAAATTACTAATGATCTCTGAATGAAATCAATATGTGGAGTATTGAGTTGGTGTTGGTTGAATACAATCTTTGAAGTCATATGATGAACAACTTGTATCTCGATTTGGATGGTCAAACTCAAAAAGTCTAAATTCAAAACCGTTTGAAATCGGGATGTTGTAATCGATGTGGAAGTATTCGGTGTTTAGGAATTACCACTCTGAATTGAAACCAACATATGTTCTTGATATCAATATTGGAATTACTGACTAATCGAAAAGGTTGTATCTATTTTTAATCCTTGACAGTTCACCAATTGCAAAATGGAAACTACATTTGGAATTGCTTTGAAACCTGTTCATAGTCGCAAGTGTGATGTTCGAAACGAACGACCTTGGAATCGGAACTATGATTCGGAGCGAACTGTTGATTTGTATATGGAAGTTTAATTGCTCGATTCGGAACGAACGGGTTCATTGTTGGAATTGAGACCGGGTTCGGAACCGAGTGTGATTCTAGATTCGCAATTGGTTGATACACATCTAAAATTGGCATTGGAATGGCTCGGGTTCACATTCGTATTGGTGTGCTCAGTGTGAAGGGTTGATCAGAATCGAATTTTTAGGTTTTGTTTACGAACATTTGGAGGTTTCGCATCTCGTTTGGTCGCCGTTGAAAGACTAGAGCATGATGCAGTCGTGTTCCTTTAATCTCATCTAAATGGGGAAGAAAATATTCAAGTTACATTTTTAGTCCCTGCAACTTCAGCGATTTGGCGGTTCTGATCCCTGTATTTTTTGTGACTTGGCACTTTTGGATTATATTCAGAAATTGTTACATGAAGGGGGAAATTGATGCAGAGTTACATTTTCAGTCCTAGAATTTCAGCAAAGTGACAATTTTAGCCCATTTTTTGAAAAGTTTACAAATTTGAGGGCTGGTGAACAGTTTTGAATATTTTAACGCACATATTGTTTTTGTGAATAGAAAAATAAAGATTCCATCAAGTCTTGGCAGTTCGGAAAGTCGTTTTTCGTGATAACCTCAAATTTTCACGACTTTTTCGGATTTTATACTTCATCGTTTATATCATTTTGTCGCGGGGGAGCATAGTAATTTTTATCCATTCGAGATCATTCTCATGACCATTTGAAGGCTTTATAATCATGTTTTTTATTATAAATCGGGGGAGAATTTGGTATGGCCATTCGAAATTGGACTTGTGACTTTTCAAAGTTGAAGATTTTTGATAAAGCTTGTAGTAGAATTATGAAGGTAGCTTTTACAGTGGAAGTTCTTCATCGAGCTCTGCTAAAGCTTTTACAGAGAAGTATCCTTTACAGCGGAAGTTCTTTATTGAGCTCTGCTAAGGACTTGTTATATCTCCGACTTCTAATATTTTCTCGATCAAGTGGCATTACGAATCTTAAAGTTTGGGTTGTTACATGATATTTTTTCATGACTTATATCATTAACTTATTTGAAGATCATTGTGACTTGAAGGGGGAGCTCTTCAAAGATAAGAAGTGATTCGGTTTCTTTGTTCTGAAATGGGTTTTTTATGGCGGGTTTGGTTTTCATGAAGTTTTTTTTGGGATTACATTCGAAAATGAAGTTTAAAGACATTACTTCAGTGCTTGGTTTATATGTTGTGACAACCCGAAATTTCCATTTGTACGAACTTTATCTATTCAATAGAAGCTAGTCCAGTTTCAGTGAATTTCATACTTTTCCGAATAAGTTTGTGTACATTAGGGTTTACGTTTAAGGAGATATCAGGAGAGTGGATGCTCCTGGGTTTGTGAAATTTGAGCATTCCAAGTTTCATAACGTTATAGTCCAAATTCCAGAATAAAAATATTTTCTGCCAAAATATTTCAGTACTATAATAGATTTCTGAATTTAATTAATTCATTATTCACAATTCCAATTAGAGAAAAGCCAATTTCTCTCTGACGGATCTTCGGGTTTTTATCCCAGATTGTGAGTCTACTTTCCTAGATGTGTTTCATTACTTGTTATATGCTTTATAACATCAATTACATATCTAAACTGCAAGATCCGGGAGTTTACCGCCCAAGAACGTTCTTGGGGAGTAAACTCCAAATGGGAGCTTTAAGGCTACCTAGTCCCATTTTCTTGTTAAGCAACTAGTTAAGGTCTTAGTGTATGATCATTAGAGGCTAGAAATCATTCAAGAAACACAAGTAATAGGAGTTTACGGCCAAGGACATTTCTTGGGCCGTAAACCCCTTTTTAAGGGCTATAAGTGCCCTAAACCACCCCTAAAGCCTAAGGACAATTACCCTCTAATGCTTGTAGCTATTTTGGACTTCAAAACACTTCAAAATCATAGATTTATAGGAGTTTTACCCTTGAACACATAGGACTTCTTGGGCCGTAAACCCCTTTTCTAAGGGTAAAATGCACCCTAAACACCCCTAAGGCTTTAAGACAATTACCCTTGAACACATAGGACTTGAATGGGGAGTAAAAGACATCAAAACCATCCCTTAAAGGGAGTTTACGGCCAAGGAACATTACATGGGCCATAAACTCCAAGTGAAGGCACAAATGTGTGCCTCTTGTCCCCTTTAACCTTAGATAAAAACATGGAAGCTATCCTACATGTGCAAGTGCCTCAAATGAATTAAAACCAACACCCCATAGGAGTTTACAGCCGTAAACTCTAGGGGATATGGTCTTTAGGCCGTAAACTCCTCAATGGAGCATTCTAGGGCCTTAAACTACTTCAAGGATTATTCCAACAAAGCTAGGTTAATTCTAGGATCAAGATAACACCTTAAAACACCCAAAACCACCAAGTGAGGAGTTCACGGCCGTAAACTCATGGGTTCACGGCCGTAAACTCCAAAGGTGGGGTTTGTTGGGTGGTGAACACTTATACAAGGCCTTTTGGTGCTTCAAACCCTTTTGCCTTGTCTCGTATCGACTTAAATGCAACCCTTAGAACCTATAACATTTATACAAAATGTTTTCATGTTCCTAAGTGTCCTAACTTAACTTATTAAGTTATTATTTGGCTAATTAGTTATATATATGCTTATTATATGATAACTAGGCTCGTGCGTGTAAACAAGTCTCCGTTTGCCACCTAGCACGGTATCCGACACTGCAATTCAAACAGCTCACCACAAGTGAGTTCATACCCCTTTAATCAACCTTTGAAATGATATTAAATGTTTTAAATACTTTATGGGGGGGGGGGATACAAGTTAAATACTTATAGTTATTGCTTCAATCACATGTGATTGCATTAATCACATGTGATTAATAACTAGAAAACCAACGATTTATTCACTGTTCAAAGTGTTTATCAAACTGTTTTACTTCGAAACGTTTTAACAAAACTCTGTTACTTTTCAAACTTACTTACAACTATGATTCAACAAATGTTCCTTATACTTAAACTGTTTTTATCAAACTTATGCCTTCAAATTGTTTTATAGATTGACATCAAGTCGATCTTTTCTTGAAATAATAATTGTGTTTTAAAATGTCTTATAAAAACTTATTTATGCTTTTAAATTATAAATTGCATGCCCATATATGTATAGATATATAAGTAATGTTTAAAGGGCTTAGGAAGGCCATCCGCTCTATTTCCTTTTCCTCGATTTGGATGTGGTCTGGTGGGGTTACGGGTGACCATCCGAGGGTCGTTTCAATATTAGTTATATATCATATATACATGTATAGACATAAAAGTACTTCCATATTCATGCTTATCAATACATCAATAGTTAGTTACCATCGGGGTAACAAAGAACATATACAGCTATACTAGAAACAAGAACATATACAGCTATACTAGAAACAAGAACATATACAACTATACTAGAAACAAGAACATATACATCTATACTAGAAACAAGAACATATACAGCTATACTAGAAACAAGAACATATACAACTATACTAGAAACAAGAACATATACAACTATACAAGAAACAGAACATGTATAACTATACTAGAACGAGAAACATTACATATACATGAACACGTTATCAATTATGATCCACTGTGTCGGAGCATGCCTTAAATGTCCTGGCCTGAGTTGTAGCCAGAATTCTCTTGGAGGGAGAGCATGAGTTTGTGTATAGATCTATACTGGATTGACTATCCTACACCTTGCTGCTAGCTACAGCCGGACCTGCATGTCTGCGGGTGCCAAACATCATTCCGTTATTACGACCATTCATTATGTCGTTGTTACCAGTCGATAGCATGGTGCAATTTATCACATTATACCTTAATATAAATCTGGTTTAAGGTAGTTACTACAACAGTAGTTCCGATAATACGAAACTACAATACTACAATGATTTACCCATTACATATTTTAGTGATAACCTCACTTAAACATTATTGTATAAACTATATTTTGTTAAATGATAGTTACACTTGGGAAATTACACACTTTTACAACAAACGAACATACAAAACAGTTTAGCCTTGGTAGAAGGTTACTTTAATAGAAAATATAGGATTTTCTGAGAGATTCAAACTTTTACAAACATTTTCAAACACTTACTTACATTGTACAACTTATACATTGAGACAGGTTCAAACACTTTTGACAACAAACAATGACACTAAAATACTTATGAACTCACCAGCTTAATGCTGATAAACTCTTTCAAAATAACTTGTATTCTCAGGTCATCAGTAGACAGGTACCGATGCCAGCTTTTGAGAAGATGGTGCGTATTCAAGACTCATATTATTATTTTGATTTACATTATTTTGGTGTCTATAACTGTACAGAACACGCTTGTATTAAAATTATATATTTAATGCAATGGATGATGTTGTTTGCTTATTTACATTTACTGTGTTGTGATACTGTACATGACGTCCTCCGCCCCAGAACGTTTCCGCCGTTCTTGGTTTTGGGGTGTGACAGATTGGTATCAGAGCATTGTTTATAGTGAATCAAGTATATCAACCCAAAAAAAAAGATATACTAAACTATAAACCTAAAAAGGGATTAAAGCACTCTGACCAAGAGTTTATACTTTAAATATTAATATATTCAATTAAGTATACTAACCTACATTCATACTAAAATCAGTGTCACAATGACAAGAACAAAAGTATTACGATTGTTGAATATGACAAGTGAGCTTGGGGATGTATGGTCAGTCCTGGAAATGACATAGCCTGATCAACTATGCTGGTCCTAGGAGTGATTAGCATATGCCCTAGAACGGTTGTGATGTGTTAACAAGTCTAAAAACTTACCAACAATACCACAAGAAGATCAGTAGAACTTAAACTTAAAATACTATAGGTGTATTTTGTACTACTAGTTACATGTATGCTATATCCTTATACCTCTCTTCTCGCGTAGATTTAAATGGCTGGATTCCATCACGGCGACCCGTACTTTCCAAATGAAGGCAATGCGGAGTGGATAGAGGAAGAGCCTGAAGATGATCATCCAATCCCTTTGGATGATCACCTCGCAGAAGGCTTTTCCGATGGATCTGACTCCGAGCCTGAAGTCAACAACCTACCGCTAGTAGGTCAAGCCCCGAACAACAATCCCCGACCAGCTTTTCAAGGTCCTACTCCCTTGTGGGCAACCAACTTGAATCACTGGAGTGATGAACAGGGTCAACCCTTACCATACTTTGGGGACCGAACCTTTTACAACGTCAGCGATGGTGGCTCTGCCGACCGAGCTCTGCCGGTCATTATCCGCAAAATAGCTCGTAATGTCGAGCAAGGTCGAGCAACCATCGACCGGGTCATGGAGATTGATGCCAACTCTGGTGTCAACACAGTCCGCATCCGCCATCTTGAAGAAGACATGGAACAGACCCGGAGAACCAACGAAACCCTACAGCAACAGCTGACTGCCTCCCGAGCTGAGGTCGTGGAACTTAGAGCCCGTCAAAGAGCTTAGGATCGACACCTTCAAGAGGTGTTTCGTCAAGTGTCAGACCTCAGGGCTCGCCCGAGAAATTCCCATCGCCGTTAGATGATGTCTAGTACATCTCTGTCTTTTGATTAAGGAATAGCCTTGAACATCTGTGCTCTAAGTAGCACTTGTATGTAAATATTCCTAACTTTTAGTACTCTAATTAGGAATCTAGGACTGTCAATCTTGTCTGTATGGTATGATGTAAGACATACTGTTAGGTCGATTTTCCCTGAACTTATTACATCAGTAATACCAGTAGTTTTGACATCCATCTATCTGTGGGAAAATCTATACATTTGTGTTTTCCTACTAATATTCCTTGTTGTGATTTCAAACACTCATTCAACTGTTGGGCTATGGTTAGTTAGTCCATGGGTCACTCTCACGTTGCTTACGAATTGATTCTTACCATTTTCTTATCTCCATAAACTTATAGCTGAAAGATGTCGCCTCGCAGATCTACCAGGAATAACCCTACACCTCCACCGCCTCCGGTCATCGATACTGCAGCCCTGAATGTTGCCGTAGCCGCAGCAGTGGCAACTACCATGGCTCAGTATCATTCAACTGATGCCAGCCGAGGTGGAACCCCTGTGGAATCAACCCCGGTTGAAACCCATGTGCGCTCGAGAGAGTGCTCATACAAGGACTTCATAAATTGCAAACCAAAGCCTTTCTATGGCACTGGCGGAGTCATTGCCCTCTCGCAATGGTTCGAGAAGACTGAATCAGTCTTCGAAATCTGTTCATGCCCTGCTGCGAGCAAAGTCAAATATGCCGCATGCACCTTTGAGGGAAAAGCCCTAACGTGGTGGAACGGCCACGTTAAAGCCCTAACTCTCGTCGTGGCTAACGACATGGGCTGGGAAACGATGAAGGACCTCATGACTGAGGAATACTGCCCGAGGGGCGAAGTCCAGAAGTTAGAACATGAACTCTGGAATCTGACAATGAAGGGCACCAATGTGATCGCTTACACTGCCAGATTTAGCGAACTGGTGGCCCTCTGCCCCAATATGGTTCCCACTGAGGGGAAAAAGATCGAACGGTACATATGGGGGCTAGTGCCTCTGTATCAGGGGAATGTCTTAGCATCGAACCCCACTACCTTCGATAGTGCCAAGCGATTGGCACAAAGACTCATTGATCATGGAGTCAAAACCCCTACAACCACAACCACCCTAGCCATCCCAGAACCCACCAAACCCGCTGACACTAAGCGGAAATTCTGGGATGAGAAGAAGAAACAGCGAGCTGCCAAGAAGCAGCAAATCGTGGCAGTGCATGCTGCGGTAACCCCTACTGCTGCTACTGCTCCGATGAAGCAGTATGTTGGAAGTTTGCTGAAGTGCAACAAATGCAACTTCCACCACAACGGCTCCTGCCGTGAAATGCAGTGTTCTAACTGCAACAGGAAAGGACACACTGTCCGTTTCTGTAAATTCCCGGCACAACCGATCTCCCAAGTCCCTGGCTCTGGCGCGAGCCCAACTTGCTATGGATGTGGCGAAACAGGCCACTATAAGAGGGACTTCCCCAAAGCAAAGAATGCTGGTGGAGCGGGAAGGGTACTAGCTATAGGCCACGGGGAAGCAGTTGCTAACCCGACCGTGGTGACTGGTACGTTCCTCCTTGATAACTCCTATGCATGCATTTTGTTCGATAGTGGAGTGGAGCGAAGCTTCGTAAACCACAAATTTGCTCGCATGCTTAAGCAACAACCACACGCACTCAAAGAACTATTCACAGTAGAAATGGCTAATGGGAAAACTGAAAGTACAAATAGCATATACTTAGGTTGTATCCTAACTCTAGATAACCATTCATTCCCAATCGACCTTATGCCGGTCTCAATAAAAAGCTTCGATGTTATTATCGGCATGGATTGGTTATGTCTTCATCACGCTGACATCATGTGCTACGAGAAAACAGTCCGACTAAACCTCCCGTCTAACGAAACTCTTATAGTCCACGACGACAAACCTGGTGCGAGTCTTCGCATTATATAGAGTATTCAAGCATAGAAATATCTGCGCAAAGAATACTACGCATTCCTTGCTCACGTCGTCGACACGAACCTCGAAACGAAAGAACTAAAGAACATCCCAGTAGTGAGCGACTTCCCCGACATTTTCGCAGAAGAACTACCCGGGTTACATCCGCAAAGACAGGTCGAGTTCAGAATCGACTTAGTCCCAGGAGCTACCCCAGTAGCCAAGTCGCCCTACCGTTTAGCACCAGCTGAGATGCAGGAACTCTCTGGTTAACTTAACGAACTGCTCAGCAAGGGCTTTATAAGACCAAGTTTCTCACCTTGGGGAGCACCGGTCTTGTTTGTTAAGAAGAAAGACGGATCATTCCGTATGTGTATCGACCATAGAGAACTCAACAAATTGACGGTCAAGAATCGTTACCCTCTGCCTCGCATAGATGATCTATTCGACCAACTGCAAGGGGCGACCTATTTCTCTAAGATTGATCTGAGATCCGGATATCACCAGTTACGAGTGCTCGAGGAGGATGTGCCGAAGACAGCCTTCTGAACTCGTTACGGACACTACGAGTTCGTGGTGATGCCATTCGGATTGACCAATGCGCCCGCAGTCTTCATGGATCTGATGAATAGAGTATGCCGACCTTACTTGGATCAGTTCGTCATCGTTTTTATTGACGACATCCTGATCTACTCCTAAAGTAAGGAAGAGCATGGCGATCATCTGCGACAAGTTCTAGGAACTTTACGAAAGGCGAAACTTTATGCGAAGTTCTCGAAATGTGAATTTTGGATCCGAAGAGTCGAATTCTTAGGACACGTGGTAAGCAAAGAGGGAATCCACATGGACCCATCCAAAATTAAAGCCATTGAGAACTGGGCAGCACCTAAGACGCCGACATAAATTCGTCAATTTCTAGGTCTTGCTGGCTACTACCGCAGGTTCATTCAGAACTTCTCCCGAATAGCGAAACCTCTTACAACCCTGACCCAGAAAGGCGTTGCCTTTGACTGGGAAGAGAAACAAGAGAGAGCATTCCAAACGCTCAAATGAGCCTTGTGCACCGCGCCAATACTATCCCTTCCCGAAGGAATAGAAGACTTCGTAGAGCCCGTGTTTTGGTTTTGGGGTGTGACATATGTCCTAGAGCCTATGTTTGAAGACCATTGAAGAATCAAGAGTCGTGGATTGCTTCATATATTCCTCGTTGCAGATCTTTTTATTTGCTAGATGCTTGTTTTGGAAGTTAAAGCATTGCCATCCATTCCATACTTTGAGGGGGAGATTGTAGGGTTTCAAAGCACTCCATGGATGATGACAATGGGCCCCTTTGATGAATTGTAGGTTAAAAGCCCAAGACTTGTCTTTTCCCTATAAATAGTCATGTATTATTCATTATTAGGGTTAACAGCGAGGCAAAATGTAGCCGCCACGTGAGGTTTTCTTATGTAGTGTTAGATTCTTTAGTCTATGCTGAAAGTGTAATTTATTCCTCTTGTTTGAATAAATCAAGTGATCATTTGACCTAATCTTGATATTTGTGTTTGTTCTTATTTTCCGCATCTTGTTCATCAAATCTCAATTAGGGTTTTAATCCAAACAAGATAGATTCTTTAGTCTATGCTGAAAGTGTAATTTATTCCTCTTGTTTGAATAAATCGAGTGATCATTCGACCTAATCTTGATATTTGTGTTTGTTCTTATTTTCCACATCTTGTTCATCAAATCTCAATTAGGGTTTTAATCCAAACAGTATTGCTACTTCTCCTTCCTTAAGAGATAACTTACTTGTGTTAGTAACCTTTCTATGATTATCGCTCGGTAGAATACTTTCATTATCAGGATGAGATATATTTTGTTTTTTATATCTCGAGGACTTACCATCCTCTTCTTCCTAATTGTTTCCGTAACAAGATGCCTCCCCGACCAAGACCCATCAGAAGGAACAACGACACTCCACCACCACCACCACATCCTCAGTTCGACCCTGTGATGTTCTAGGCAGCAGTTACTGCCTCTGTGACTGCAATAATGGCACAAGTGAACGCTGGTGAAGCTGGAGGTGGAACCGACCCCCAGAGACAAGATGGAAGTCAGGGAAATCAAAAGGAGTGTTCCTACAAGGACTTCATGACTGCGAAACCCAAGTCCTTTGATGGAAATGGAGGTGTCATCGCCATGACTCGGTGGTTCGAGAAGATCGAATCTATCTTTGAAATTTGCGTCTGTTCTGAAGCCAACAAGGTGAAGTTTGTCGCCTGCACCTTCATCGACAGAGCCTTGACCTGGTGGAATGGTCGAGTGCAAACCCTAACCCTGCTAGTGGCTAATGTCATGGGTTGGGGAAGACTGAAGGAGCTCATACTCGTAGAGTACTGCCCGAGGGGCGAAGTGCAAAAGTTGGAACACAAACTTTGGAACTTCAAGATGAGGGTTCCGACATCTTTGCCTACACTGCTAGATTCTATGATCTGGCGCTTCTCTGTCTGGGAATGGTCACCTCGGAAAGCAAGAAAATCGAGAGGTTCATCTGGGGACTGACGCAACCCACCAAAGGAAATGTCTTGGCTGCTAGGCCGACCACATTTGAAAGCGCCAAGGATCTAGCAAAAACTCTGATCGATTATGGAATCGATCTGGATGAAGTGATAATTGTCCCTGAACCCCAAAAGGATAGCGGTGGGAAGAAGAAGAAGTCTGGCAACAAGCGAAGGGTCCGTCTTAGCAGGAGCCCTCCAAGAAACAACAAATAGTAGCAGTTCATGCTGCTATTGCTCCTGCTGCTGTTCCAAGGAGTTTTGTTAGTCATTCATTCAAACATCTAATCAAGTGTAAATCCCAACCTTTAACCGAAACATTTACCAATGAGATGCCTAACGGGAAAAAGGAGAGCACTAAAGACATATTCACAGACTGCACTCTTACTCTTGACAATTATTCTTTTCCCATCGACCTTATGCCTATGTCCATCAAGAGCTTCGACGTCATTATCGGCATGGATTGGTTAAGCTCCAATCATGCTGATATTCTTTGCTTCGAGAAAGCTATCCGCCTCAATCTTCCTTCTGGCGAAACCCTTATGATTTATGGTGATAAGCTCAGTTCGAACCTCCGTATCATTTCGTGCATCAAAGCTCAGAAATATCTGCGGAAGGAGTGCCATGCATTCCTAGCTCATGTTGTCGATGAAACGCGAAAAGTTAGAGACCTCGAGAGCATCCCCGAAGTCTGTAACTTTCCTGATATCTTCCCTGAAGATCTCCCAGGAATCCCTCCCGAGCGTCAAGTGGAGTTCCATATCGACTTGATCCCCGGAGCTACTCCTGCAGCTAAATCTCCATACCGTTTTGCGCCAGCGGAGATGCAAGAATTATCCAGTCAGCTCAATGAGCTGATCAGCAAAGGATTCATAAGGCCGAGTTCCTCACCCTGGGGAGCTCCGATCTTATTTGTGAAAAAGAAAGATGGATCCTTTTAGATGTGTATTGACTACCGAGAGATGAATAAGCTGACCATCAAGAACTGTTATCCCTTACCCAGGATCGACGATATCTTCGACCAACTGCAGGGAGCCAGTTATTTCTCAAAGATCGATCTAAGATCAGGGTACCATCAGTTACGAGTTCATTAGAATAATGTGCCCGAAACAACATTCCGAACTCGCTATGGACACTACGAGTTCGTAGTAATGCCCTTTGGTCTAACTAATGCACCGGCAGCATTCATGGACCTGATGAATCGGGTGTGCCGCCCTTTCTTATACAAGTTTGTGATTGTGTTCATCGACGACATACTTGTCTATTCGCGGAGTGAGGATGATCATAAACAGCACTTAAGGCAGGTGTTGGAAACTTTAAGGGCAGAAAAGCTATACGCGAAATTTTTGAAGTGCGAATTCTGGATCAGGAAGGTGAATTTCCTTGGACACGTGATTAGCAAGGAAGGGATACACGTTGACCCATCTAAGATCAAAGCGATTGAGAATTGGTCTGCACCAAAGACACCCACAGAAATCCGACAATTCTTAGGTCTCGCAGGCTATTATTGATGGTTCACCCATAACTTCTCTAGAATCGCTAAGCCTTCAACTACCCTGACGCAAAAATGGGTAACCTTTAGTTGGGGAGCCAAGCAAGATACTGCGTTTCAAACATTGAAGCAGGCCCTATGCAGCGCACCTATGTTGTCCCTGCCTAAAGGGACAGAAGATTTCGTTGTCTACTGTGATGCATCCAATCAGGGCCTAGGATGTGTTCTCATGCAAAGTGGAAAGGATATTGCATATGCCTCAAGACAATTGAAAACACATGAAGTCAATTACACAACTCATGATTTGGAGTTGGGAGCAGTGGTCTTTGTGTTAAAGATCTGGAGACATTATCTTTACGGAACCAAGTGCACTGTCTTCACCGACCATAAGAGGTTGCAGCACATCTTTAATCAGAAGGAGTTGAACATGAGACAACGACGATGTGTCGTGCTACTTAGTGACTACGAATGCGAAATTCGCTACCATCCCGGCAAGGCCAACGTGGTAGCAGATGCCCTCATTCGAAAGGAGTATTTAGGGCATAAGGTGAAGGCACTAACAATGACCATCCATTCCCATCTATCCGCACAAATAAAGGAGGCTCAACGGGAAGCCTTAAAACCCGAGAACGTGACAGATGAAGCTTTGCGGGGAATGGACAAGAACTTAGAGGTCAAAGGAGAAGGAGTGTACTATTTCATGAACCGAATCTGGACCCTAAAGTTCGATTGTTACAGAGAGGTTGTCATGAATGAGGTGCACAATACTAAATACTCCGTTCACCCAGGTTCGGATAAGATGTATCTGGATCTCAAACAACTATATTGGTGGCTAAACATGAAAGCAGAGATTGCTACCTTCGTGGGCAAGTGCCTGACTTGTGCCAAGGTGAAGGTTGAATATCAAAAACCCTCAGGTTTACTTCAACAGCCAGAAATACCTGAGTGGAAGTGGAAAAGGATAACCATGGATTTTATCACCAAGTTACCCAGGTCTCTGAGTGGGCACGATGCCATCTGGGTAATTGTTGATCGGTTGACAAAGTCCGCCCACTTCCTGCCAATCAATGAAAGCTTCAAGATGGAGAGACTCATACGGATCTACATGCAAGAGATAGTTCACCTTCATGGTTTACCTGCATCCATTATCTCTGATCGAGATAGCAGGTTTACATCGAGGTTCTGGCAGTCTTTACAGAAGGGTCTTGGAACTAAATTGGATATGAGCGCGGCTTATCATCCGCAGACTGATGGACAAATTCAGAGGACAATTCAGACATTGGAAGACATGTTGAGAGCCTGCGTCATTGACTTCGGTGCGTCAAGGGACACTCATCTTCCTTTGGTTGAATTTTCCTACAACAACAACTACCATACCAGCATCAAGGCTATGCCGTTTGAAACCCTCTATGGCCACAAGTGCAAATCCCTTCTGTGTTGGGCTGAGGTGGGCGACACACAGCTAGCCAGGGGTCAAATCCCCGACAGTACTCTTACTGGTACTGAGATCATCCGAGAGACAACTGAGAAGATTGTACAAATCCGAGAACGACTGAAAGCCTCACGAGATAGACAAAAGAGCTACGCCGATAAGAAACGAAAACCCTTGGAGTTCCAGGTTGGCGACTGCGTCCTTCGGAAGGTCTGACCCTAGAAAGGCATGATACGCTTCGAAAAGCGTGGAAAGCTAAACCCAAGGTACATTGGACCATTTCAGATCCTTGCTAGGATCGGTCCCATAGTATACAAACTCCTGCTACCGCGAGAACTCAGCAACATTCATCCTGTTTTCCACGTATCAAACCTAAAGAAGTGTCTGTCCGAAGAGACATTTGTGATTCCTCTCGATGAGATTGAAATCAACGAGAACCTCAACTTTGTGGAAGAACTGATCAAAATCATGGACAGAGAGATTAAACGAACGAAAAAAGTCGCATCTCGATAGTGAAGGTTCGCTAGAATGCCAAGCGGGGACCTGAATTCACTTGGGAGAACGATGACCAGATGAAACAGAAGTATCTGCATCTCTTTCCTAATCCAAGATATGTATTCTAGGTTCGAATTTCGGGACGAAATTCCCTCTAATGGGGGGATGATGTGACAACCCGAAACTTTTTCCGTTTCTGTTACATGTTTTCCGTTAATGAAATTTCAGATCCGTTAACTTTTCCGTCAAAATTTTGGTTTAATAAAATAATCTAGTTATATTTAATTAAATTATTTACGATTCGGAACCAAAAATCGCGCGGAAACCCGAAAATCTCGAGAAAACTACATTTTTGGTCTAAAATGGGATTACGACCGTAAACTGGTTTACGGCCGTAAACTGGTTTACGACCGTAAACACGTTTAGGGTCAGTGATGAGTGGACCCCACCTCACCCCCTATAAATACGATGCCTCCGACTTCATTAGGACGTTTCTGGCCACATTCACTCTTCCTCTCTCTAAGAAACTCAAACCGTAAACGCTCAAAAACGCATTTAAACTCTGGGAAACGTCGAAAAACACCGTTTGGAGCCCTTTGGAATGTCTGGAAACACTTATCTCGTCAAAATCAGCATCCAAACACCATTTTTCTGAGTTTACGGTCCAACCTTCAAAGACCGTAAACTCATCAAGCCTTGAGAAACCGTAAACACCCCTTTTTGGTGGTACTTTTGGCTGAAAACTCATTTCTTCGATTCAATCAAGTCTCGGGAACATTCCTCAACCGAATTCAAGTGTTTTTTTCTGACACCTTATTTACCGAAGTCGCTAATTTAGATACGCATACGTATTTATTTGATAATAGGATTTCGTTAAGTGTCGCGTGCAACAACTCGGGAATCTTCTTTTCAGTCAACAACTCCACGAAACAACTGTGAGTTCATACCCCTACATTTTTCACATTTTTAATGTTTTCAGGGGGGAATTCAAGCTAAACATAAATGTTTTCTGGAATACACATAAAACTTATGCAAATTTCATACTTAAATTTCCTTTTGTACTACGTCGAGCATAAGGGACGTTTTCACAAAAATTGCATAGTTTTTTCCGACACGCTATTCGCTACGTTATACATGCAAACTATAATCGGTATAGTTTGGGATTTCTCTAAAACTTATCAAGCATAGAAACTTTCATTACTAAACATATGCACGGGAACTGAAACCGTTTACAGTTTACATCACTACTTTATCATGATTTTCATAACTGTAAATATGACTATGCACGGTATACATATGGATTTTCACTACGGTAGAACGCTACTGCATTACATGTAAACTAGATTGTACGATACTGTAAGGCGCTACTTCACTACTGTACCCTTAGGTGTATAGGGATAAATCCTACCACTGTATAACCAGAGTCTCCTGGAGGGAGAGCGTGAGATTTGTGAATAGATCTATTCTGGACTGACAATCCCACATCTGGAGTGCTAGCTACAGTTAGGCGGGCATGCCTGAGATGTACAAATGTCATTTCACTCAACGCCTGAAGAACGTTGGAAAGGTCACTAGTCATATCAAGCATGGTTATACGACTCACATTATGTATAAATCACCTTTAGTTTACCAACCTGGATTTCTTCAGCAGTTTTATTTATACCAAATAGAACTAAACACACTATGCATACTGGCCGAGCCAGGGTTTTCAAAATCGAATCATTTATGCTACGGTTTTACATTTAAATACATATACTTCATGATTAGCTTTAGCTAGTCACATGTGGTAGTATTTTTGCATATCACTACGATTTTTCAGAAACGAACATTCATGGTTATATACGAAATCGATAACACTACGTTTTTTTCACTAATGAAAATATCGGATTTTCTTGAGACTACGCAAACATTTCGGCTCGATCATCAACAAGTTTTCATTACAAATTACTACTTATGAACTCACTAGCTTTATGTTGATATTTTTCAAACTGCTTGTATTCTTAGGAAATCAGTAGACAGTACTTGCTGGATTTTCGAGGAACCGAAGCATTTAGAGTTTTTATTATGCAATGATAATAGAATGTAATTCAAATTGAGTTTCAAACAAATGTAAACCTTTTATTCAAATATTAATTGTAATGGTTGTGTTGCTATGATTGCTGTTATTCATTGGTTGTGATGCTATACATGACGTCCTCCGCCCCGAAACGTTTCCGCCATTGGTTTCGGGGTGTGACAGAGACTATGATTATGGCATCCCTTTTCATCGTTCTAAAATTGTTTGGATACACCTGTGAGCTATCTAAGATAAGGTGTATGATTTTGATAAAGTCTTATCAAAGCAATCTTGTATCAGAAATCTGAACTTTGGTAGGAAAGTCAAGAAAGTATTGATTTCTAGAAGTCCAGCTAATTTCTGGATACATGTCAAAGCTAGTGGGAGCATAAGTGTTATGCTAATAATTTTCATGTTAGTGGGAGCATGATAATTATGATAAGTGTTGCAAGTTAGCAATGCTAATTATAGAAAAAACAAAAGTTTCAATTGGAAAAAGTTGTTTTGCTCTAATTAAGGGATAGGAAATTATACTTCATTTCAATTCTAAAAGCTCATATTGAGGTTTTAATCGTCTTTAGTCAAGGTTATATATATAAATTTTATGTAGGAATGGCTCAACATAAGGAAATTCTATATATGGGTCCATTATATGCGTTCTAAAATTCGATTATGATTACATCATTCCTTTTCATAATCTGAATTATGAGTACTTGGCAAATAGACATAGAAATATTATAGCAAAAGGACTGGTCTAGAATTTCCCATATGCTTCGGATATAGTATCGATTGCATGTGCTATAATATTCATCCTTTCTAAATTGTCCAAATGCCTGAGGCATTTAGAAGGGAAAAGGTATAGAATTGGATATGACTAAAATGATTAAGCAATTATCGAGAACAATCTAAGGTTTACCAAAGATTGGTTGCTCAGGGACAGCTGGAAGTATGGTGTAAATTTTGGAGAAGACCTTACTGACATATTCTTAAAAGAGGCAACTATTGTTCAGAAGTGATAGTCAAAATGGGAATATGGAAATGTTTCCATAGGTGGAAGCTATTCAATTTGTGTAAGATTAGAAAAACTTAATGCAAGAAGGATGTTTCCATGGAGTTGATCTCCATTGGAATACTCTGTAATGTCTGTTGACAAGCCTTTGTGACTTTGTGCATAATCATTACAACATGATCATGCATATAAGTTTTAAATCTAACAGATTTCGGTAAATGATAGGAATTTGGAATTCTTACATTTTTATAAGGATTTGGGAGTGTGAAAAAAGAATCTGTAACGTCCCAAAATTCAAGAATAAAAATTTCTTTTAATAAAACATTACTTTAAAGCAAAGTCATCATTCCAAAACATAATCAGAGTATTAATTTTCAAAACACATGTTCGTTATCAGAGTAAACATTCCCAGGCTGGCTAATCTATGGTGTGTGCCATGCGATCACCCCGAGCTCTTCCCTCCGCTACCAGAAGTACCTAAAACCAAAACTGAAAACCGTAAGCACGAAGCTTAGTGAGTTCCCTACCCTACCACATACCATGCATAACCACATACAACACATACTGGGCCACGCCCGCTATCCTAGGCCTCGCCCCTACCTCAGGCCTCACCTGCTACAACGGCCCCACCGCTCCAAGCCCCGCCTGGCTTCGAGCCCCACTCGGATACAGATCTGTTTCACTTAGGCCTCGCCCGCTAACATATAATAACACATAAACATATCACATCACATAAGCTAAACACATACTAACGGATCATGTCCTAAGGCCTCGCCATTGTCCTGCTACTGATGAGTCATGGAACCCCATCCATACTCCTACTGATAGTGAGGTACGGGCGCAACCCATCCTCACTCCTTCCCTAACTTGGGCCACGCCCTTGATCTGCTGCTAATGAGATGTGGAACACCATCCACACTCTGCTATTGGTGAGTTACGGGACCTCGCCCACACTATCATTGGACCTCGTCCTGAATATCATACTAGCATATTGTGCCTAGGGCTAACCCCCGGGTCTTCTACTCATAACTACATGGGCCGGCATTGTGGCCGTATACCCATTCACACAAAAAGGAAACTCACCTGCATTGGCTGAACTTGCTGATGATCCCACTAGCTGCTGCCTGGCAACTTTCTAAACTCCTGCTCCACTAGCTCCCCAAACTACCAATATCAATGCAACACTTAGACTAACTGACCCACGAAAGACAAACAAGTCAACTCTAGTCAACGTCAAAGTCTTGGTCAAAGTCAACCTTCCTGGTCAACCCTACTCGCTGAGTCTGCCTACTGACTCGCGGAGTTCATATGCTCAGAGTCCTTCCATTCGCGAGTCGACTCGCCGAGTCAGTCCATGACTCACCGAGTCTACCGATTTCCGAGTCCTGACCTTTCCAACTCATCAAGTCTCCACACGACTCACTGATTCGAGTCTTAACTTGAAGGGTTTGGGGTTTCGCGTCCTAACTCGCCGAGTCTAAGAACAGACTCACCGAGTCTAAGGCAATCTTCACCCTACTCGACGAGTTATTCATCCCACTCGTCGAGTTCCTCCTAATCTTCATGCTACTCGCCGAGTCCACTCAAAGGACTCGACGAGTCCATTTAGATCTTCATACGTGCAGAGGACTTTTGAGTCATGCGTGGACTCCAAACTGTAGATCTACCCTTCCTAGGCCTATTCCTCACGTAAAGTTGCAAACTTTACGTGTAGAGAAGGAGATCTAGGCTAAACACACCATAAACTAGGGTTTAAGGCAAGGAGGCTCTACAAAACTCAAGGACAGTTACTTTATGCTTCGCAAGGCCAAAATATGCTTAGATCCAAAGTAGCGACTTCAGATCTGGCTTCTAACTCAAATAGATAACTAATCATGGCTAAAAAGCCCTAAAACTCACAAACATAATAGATCTAAAGGAGGGAAACGACTTAATACCTTCAATAACTTAGAAGGTTTCCCAAAACTTCAGATCTAAGGCCAATCCTTGAAGCTTCAATGATTCCCCTCCTTCTTCTTCCTTCAAATCACCCAAAAATGGATTGGAAGCTTGAATGAGCAACAATGGGGCTTAGGGTTCGATGTTCTGGGTGAGAGAGGCAGTAAAGGAACCCTAGCGGAGAGAATGAGACGTTTAAAGAGGCTCCAAGTCCCAGATTTAGGGTTTTCCTCGTTCAGACCTGACTCGCCGAGTCTCCTTGGCCGACTCGCCGAGTCGGTCACTTACTCCTTGACCCGGATCCCGCTCGGACTCGCCGAGTTCCTCCTTGGACTTGTCGAGTCGTCCCTTAAATTTAGGGTTTTCTTTCCTTTCTTGGCCCTCCTGACTTTGGGTGTTACAACTCTCCCCCACTTAAACTAAACTTCATCCTCGAAGTTTGCTATGGCCCACCGCCTGCGATCTGCTTCCAATACCCTACTAATTACCCCAACACCAGCTACCTACCTCTGCTGGTCTTTCGCCCGGTCATTCTGAGTAACATCAATCCTTGGGGATAATAGTCTCGGGTCAACCCTGACCCTGGACATTCTGGAAACACGACTTACTCAACTGTCAATCCTTCTAGTACTCACCGAGTACTGCACTGAACCCATAAGGGTTCACCCCTTCTTTCCTTGTGCGATTCCCTTGCCTTCCCAAGGTGATGCTCCATAACCAACTATTTCCTCTGTCACTGTGAAGATCCTATCTTCACCAAATCCATTACTCCCGCTACTACCAGTACGGGTCATTATCGCCAGTATCCACTGGGCATTACTTTTTACTATAATTTGGTGTCGAGCACCCCACGATCAACAAACTTAATTCCACCATAGACTGCTTACCCGCACTGCTACTGACTGAAAATTTTGCCATTCCTCATCTGACTGTCGGATGAACGGAGACCACCCTGGTCCCTATCAACCTATCAATATCTGGATTACCGGCTCCCACCGGTAACTAGACCCAACACAACTCCTAGTCGCTCCCAGCGACTTTCGAAGAAACTTCAACCAGCTATAATTGCTCAGTCTATTCTGCCATACAGGCACTACACTTCCTGGGATCTCCGATCCCCTATCTTGACACTAAGGTCCCTACCAGGTCCCACCTGTGCTGCTAAAACTTACGGGCCTCGGCCTCGGGTCTCACCCGCCTCTATCCTTCTAGTCCTACTTGTCTAGCCACTCTCGCTCGGGCCTCGCCCACGGGTCTCACCCGACCATACTACTGAGCAACACTGCTCTCAGGTCTCACCTATACTGCTATTCTCATACGGGCCTCGCCCACGGGTCTCACCCAACTATATCCTGGAGCGGCCTCTCCCAAGGTCTCACCTCTCTAGGGCTACACAGGCAAACTCCCTATCATTCTCATCCACTACCCATTCCTGATCCCTATCTGATCACCAGGAGATAAGGGCCTCGCCCCAACTCCGCTAACGAAGCTACTATGGAATGCTACGACTGCCTCATAGTCTTACAACACTTTCCACCACTGACTGCTAGTGAATGCTACGGCTGCCCCGTAGTCTTACAACACTTTCCACCACTGACTGCTAGTGAATGCTACGGCTGCCCCGTAGTCTTACAACACTTTCCACCACTGACTGCTAATACGAAAGCACCCCGTGCTATTAGTTCTTAGATCCTCCTTCTGACTCACTCGAGTCCTACAGGAGATCCTCCAACCTGAATTCCCAACCACATACTAACCATCACCAATACACGCACTGGCTGAGGGGGAGTTTCTCAAA
The DNA here is from genome assembly GCF_002870075.4 of Lactuca sativa. Classification (NCBI taxonomy): domain Eukaryota; kingdom Viridiplantae; phylum Streptophyta; class Magnoliopsida; order Asterales; family Asteraceae; genus Lactuca; species Lactuca sativa. The sequence continues at coordinate 100,020,305 of NC_056624.2, read as the reverse complement.
CTCCTAACCCTGAACTCCTCAATCCATCAAATGCTATACCACTTCTTTTCCTTCTCGGAGGCTGCGCACTCATTCTGGATCTGCGTGCTCTTACCTTTGCACACTCGGAGGATTCTCCCCTACTTCGATCCTGCTTACCCCTTGCTGCTCAATGCTCAAAGAGAAATCCCAATCCTTGCTACTATTCCATAATCAATCGGCTGAGGGAACCAAGCTTACCATAGCTAGGGATCTAACCAATCCATCTCTAAATTATACAACTCCGAACTAGAGAGACATACCAAGTTCCTCTCAAGCATGCTACAGTTACTGTATCCTATATAACCTTCTCCAATCGGGCACATCCCCTAACTACCATTCAAATATCCAAGGTATGCAAATGGCATATAACTCGATCACAAACAAGTCACACAAAAATAAAATGCTCATACCGATAATGATGCAGAACCATAACAATATAATCATGCACAATTAAAAGAGCTGAAAACGGAAGTCACGTACCTGCAACGTCCGATGCTGCTCGCGCCTCCAAGGTAGTTATCTGAAAAGCCATGCCTCCTACCGCAGGCACCTCTGCACGGCCCTGACGGCCGTCTATGATCCTCAAAGTTGTAGGGGCAGGTGCCATCACCCGTCCTGCCAGAAGCATACTGGGGTACTAGGCCTTCTTGTGGCCCCGCTGATTGTAGTGAAAACATATCAAGTCGGATCCCTGAGTGGTGGTAACAGTACAATCCCTGCTGAAATGACTAGTCCAACCACACTTGAAGAAGCCAGACTCACCGCCGCTACCACCCCTGCACGCACCCCCGTGCACCCTGCCACACTTCCCGCATCGACTGCGGTCCTGATAATCCCTCGATCTCGAATCCGACCCCTTGGGCCTTTTGTCTGAACCCGCGGCTACCTGAACCTCATCCGGCTTCCTCTTCTGGATCTGCTCCAAATCAATTTCCCCCTCTCTGGCTAGAGAAATCATATCTTCCAGTGTCTTACAGCCGGACCTGCTCACGAACTCCCTGATGTCAGCCCTCAACATCTCATGGTATCGGGCCTTCTTCATCTCCTCATCCGCGACATACTGCGGTACAAGAAGAGCCATCTCCCTAAACTTGGCGGTGATCTCCGCCACAGTCTCAGTGGTCTGCGTTAAATCCTGAAACTCCCGTGCCAACTGCTGCACCTCAATAATCGGCAAAAACTCAACCCTGAACCTGGCGGAGAAATCGCTCCAAGTCATCGCATCCAACGCGACATCATCCCCCAGAGCATGACCAATCTCCTCCCACCAATCCCATACTCTGTCCTTCAGAAGACAGGAAGTGAATCTGACCTTGTCCCCCTCAGGACACCGGCTCGTACGGAATGCGTTGGCAACATTAGCCAACCATCTGCTGCTAGCGATGGGGTCCCTAGCCCCAAGATAATCTAGTGCTCCGCAAGCCCTAAACTCTCGAAATGTCAAGGTACGCGCTCCCATCAAAGCCATCATCTTCATATGGAAGGCTCCCAGCCTCTCATCCAAAATCTCCAATATACCCTCCTTGACTGTGCCAAAGATCACAGGAGTCTGATCTATAATACTGCGCATAACCTCGACTGATATCAACTCCCTTGTTCGCTCCTCGAGCTACTCGGCTCCTGAACCCGAGCCTGGTCCCTCTCTGGCTCCTGGTCCGCCCACTGGTCTCTCTCGCAACGTCACCATGCTGAAAATATAATACATCCTCTATCAGAATACTTATAGCTGCTGCGAGACCAAACACAGGCACTACCAGGTTCTCGGTCTTGTCTCGGCCTTTCCCGAATCAAGTACGGATCCTCTACTGTCTAATCACAACATACTCAAGCAATCATATCCACATAGCAAGAATCTGAACTAGCATGTAACACAAACTCATAAACTTAGGCATAACCTAAACAGGCTATCCTACTACTGTCTAATCAGCACTATCATGCAACTCAAGGCACATATAACAGGCACATAAGGCATCCTCCCTAGATCCTTAGTCCTAATCTAGCATGTTGTTCTACTAACTGATAATAATAACATAAAGTTGAATGGGTATTTTAGGGTACTTACTTGAGCTCGGCCGATTGCATGCACCACACCCTTTTCTCTTATCAAAATTCTTTTCTTTCTGAATTCTTTTTGGCTTTTCTAAAACTGTTTTCTTTCTCAAAACTTCTCTTTTTACAATCTTCCTTTTCATTTTGAAAACTTCTATACCAATTCCTCAGTTTGAGTTCAGACACACCCGAGAGCATGTCCGAATCCCTCAAACCATGGCTCTGATACCAACTTGTAACGTCCAAAAATTCAAGACTAAAAATTTCTTTTAATGAAACATTACTTTAAAGAAAAGTCATTATTCCAAAACATAATCAGAGTATTAATTTCCAAAAAACATGTTCGTTATTAGAGTAAACATTCCTAGGCTGGCTAATCTATGGTGTGTGCCATGCGATCACCCCGAGCTCTTCCCTCCGCTATCGGTAGTACCTGAAACCAAAACTGAAAACAGTAAGCATGAAGCTTAGTGAGTTCCCCACCCTACCACATACAATGCATAACCACATACAACACATATTGGGCCATGCCCGCTATCCTGGGCCTCGCCCCCTACGTCGGGCCTCACCCGCTACAATAGCCCCGCCGCTCCAGGCCCCGCCTGGCTTCGAGCCCCGCTCAGATACATATCGGTTTCACTTAGGCCTCGCCTATCACAGGGCCTCGCCCGCTAACATATAATAGCACATAAATATATCACATCACATAAGCTAAACACAAACTAACGGATCTTGTCCTAAGGTCTCGCCTGTCTCTGGGCCTCGCCCTTGTCCTGCTACTGATGAGTTATGGAACCCCAACCATACTCCTGCTGATAATGAGGTACGGACCCAACCCATCCTCACTCCTTCCCTAACTTGGGCCTCGCCCCTGATCTGCTGCTAATGAGATGTGGAACACCATCCACACTCTGCTATTGGTGAGTTACGGGACCTCGCCCACACTCCCCTCCCTACCAGGCACATACAAGTATCACACAGACAACAAGTATAAACTATCACATAAACCATTCCTTGGGCACCCGCCCGCTGTCATTGGACCTCGTAATGAATATCATATTAGCATACTATGCCTAGGGCTAACCCCTGGGTCTTTTACTCATAACTACATGGGCCAGCATTGTGGCCGTTAACCCATTCACACAAAAGGGAAACGCACCTGCACTGGCTGAACTTGCTGATGATCCCACTAGCTGCTGCTCGACAACTTTCTGAACTCCTGCTCCACTAGCTCCCCGAACTACCAATATCAATGCAACACTTAGACTAACTGACCCCGGAAAGACAACCAAGTCAACTCTAGTCAACGTCAAAGTCTTCGTCAAAGTCAACCTTCCCGGTCAACCCTACTCGCCGAGTCTGCCTACTGACTCGCCGAGTTCATATGCTCAGAGTCCTTCCATTCGTGACTCGACTCGCCGAGTCTACCGATTTCCGAGTCCTGACCTTTCCAACTCACCGAGTCTCCACTCAACTCACTGATTCGAGTCTCAACTCGAAGGGTTTGGGGTTTCGCATCTTGACTCGTCAAGTCCAAGAACAGACTCGCCGAGTCCAAGGCAATCTTCATCCTACTCGACGAGTTGTTCATCCCACTCGTCGAGTTCCTCCTAATCTTCATGCTACTCGCCGAGTCCACTCAAAGGACTCGCCGAGTCCATTCAGATCTTCATACATGCAGAGGACTTTTGAGTCATGCATGGACTCCAAATTGTAGATCTACCCTTCCCAAGCCTATTCCTCACGTAAAGTTGCAAAATTTACGTGTAGAGAAGGAGATCTAGGCTAAACACACCATAAACTAGGGTTTAAGGCAAGGAGGCTCTACAATCAACTCAAGGACAGTTACTTTATGCTTTGCAAGGCCAAAATATGCTTAGTTCCAAAGTAGCAACTTCAGATCTGGCTTCTAACTCAAATGGATAACTAATGCCCCAAAACTCACAACCATAATGGATCTAAAGGAGGGAAACGACTTAATACCTTCAATAACTCAGAAGGTTTCCCAAAAATTCAGATCTAAGGCTAATACTTGAAGCTTCAATGATTCCCCTCCTTCTTCTTCCTTCAAATCACCCAAAAATGGCTTAGAAGCTTGAATGAGCAACAATGGGGCTTAGGGTTCGATGTTCTGGGTGAGAGAGGCAGTAATGGAACCCTAGGGGGGAGAATGAGACGTTTAAATAGGCTCCATGTCCCGGATTTAGGGATTTCCTCGTTCAGACCAGACTCGCCGAGTCTCCTTGGCCGACTCGCCGAGTCGGTCACTTACTCCTTGACCCGGATCCCGCTCGGACTCGTCGAGTTCCTCCTTGGACTCATCGAGTCATCCCTTAAACTTAGGGTTTTCTTTCCTTTCTTGGCCCTCCTGACTTTGGGTGTTACAAAATCACTGGAATTATTTTCAATCGATCTTTTTCACAAAGTAAAGATCATAGACAAACTTAGTATGCATACTTGGTGTATGGCATGACTAGTGTTTAGAAAAACATAGTGTACATGCTTGGAGCATGGGGCAACTAGTGTTTTTAATTCAAGTATGAATTTGATAAAACCGAAACAATGAATAATGAGTAATCAATATGGTGATAAATAAAAAGTGTTCTATTTATATTCATAGGTTTTGATACCATACTAGATTCAGTTATTCTTGTGTTTCATTTTGCATGTTTTAACATCCAGAATAAACTAGGTCACTCTTCCCGAATGACTAAGTTATTCAAACCATCCACAGTTGGTCATATGTTGGAAGTAAATATGAATCAAGACTGTCATGAGTTTGCTTGTAGAGGTCTAATATGTTGGACAAAGGGGCTACAACACTCTTGATTGCTCATAAGTTCTAAGTATTGGATTCATCCCGCGCTCATTTGAATCACTTCATGGATTTTATCACGAGTGATCATGAGACGATAATATCCTATATTCTTCAAACCTAGAGATATGAGTTATTACTATGAGTTGGTTATACATTGATTGCGCGAAACCGCATTGGTTACTCGATGTTATAAAACGTGCCTTTGTGTATGATTCAACAAGTAGTAGAACAAGCCATATGAGTCGAAGTTTATCCATTACTTTTACCTTCAGGATAAAAGTGTTAGGTCTGAAAGGTGTTGCGTCTTGGGCTCGATATTTAGTACGTTTTTTCTCCGGATTGGGCCTATCCATCCGAGAGTTATTTACTAGGGTTTTGTATTTATAGGTGCTTGCATGCATCTTAGTGCGTAAGGTTTTTCTAGTATTCGATATTTATCTTTTGTAACCCTAATATCCTCTACAACGGAAGTTCTTTATCGAGCTCTGCTGAGGATTGAGTCAATTGAATCATTCGACACATTTTGATTCATTCTTGTGTTTTTATATTGCTATTTTCTCTTTTGTGATTAACCTGTTAAAAGATCTAAACGATCAAAGAGTTTCTTTAACTCACTGCCATTGTGAACGAAGATAATGCAGATGGTTGTGAAGAGTTTTTCTGGTCAGCTCCTATAGACAATGCAGACGAAACGGTTGGTTTGTCGAAGCGAACATCCTGGAAGACCAAAGGAAGATATGTGCCAGAACCACTGAATAATCCTGCCAACTTCGACGTACCAAGTACAAGTGGCACAAAAGAAATTCCTGTAGAAGAAGTCACCTCCACAAGCGAAACCTCATCTATAAAGAGTGAACCGGCTGTCAAGAAGCTGAAACAAAAAGCCAATATCCACAGACAACCGAAACAGGTGAAAAATCAAAAGAAGCAGAGAAACCTGAGATACAAGAAAAATCTCTCAGAGCAAAAGCAATTTTGGCGCTCTCAAAATCCTTACTTTTCTTACCATGATAAAGATTCTAAGTCAGGGAGAAAGACTTTCGGGCCACACGAAGAAAAGAACAGAAAGGATAGGTTTGGTCCTGAAAGCAACAGCAACCGAAAAGCTATCTTCGGTCCACCAAATAACAACACGCAAAGACCTGATTTCAGTCCATCAAGTTTTTATAATAAAAGACCAAGTTTCGGACCTCCAACCAACAACACTCAAAAATCCAACTTCGGCACATCAGCAAGCGGCTACCGAAGGTCCAGGTTAGGTCCCTCTAATGACCATAAACGAAAAGGTCATTTCGAACCTCAAGTCAAGAAAAACTCTCAATTCTCTTTCTCTAACTCTTCTCATTCTCAATCCTCTTCTAAACCCAATTCAGTTCTTACACAAAGGAAGATTTCCTCAGCCAAGGAAGACCGAAAGCAGACTAATGCCCAAATACCAGAATCTGAATCCAAAACACCTGTAGCCAATTCTAACAAAATCAAAGTGTTTACTATTAAAAGAAAAGATGAAATAACCTTAGTAAAACGAACATATCTTGTTGATGTTTGTCTTACTATTCCTGTTCCTGTGAAAGGCTCACGTGAACCCGAGAAACTTTGGGTTCCTAAATCTGCTTAATTTTTGCAGGTTATCAGTGACGAGCAGTTTGACGAAGAATGGTACATTGACAGTGACTGCTCACGTCACATGACAGGAAGGAAAGAAGAGCTAAGGGAGTTTCTATCACTTCAAAATGGTGGCAATGTCATGTTCGGTAACAACTCCTATGGAACTATTAAGGGTTATGGGATGATAACTAACGAAGACTTCACAATAAGAAAGGTGGCATACGTAGAAGGATTGCAGCATAATCTCATCAGTTTATCTCAACTGGTGGGAGGTACCGGTCTCAAAGTTTCATTCGACGATGAAGGTTCGGAGATTATAGAGAAGAAATCTAACAAGGTCATTCTGAAATCAGATCGTAAAGGTGAAATGTTTCCTCTGAATCTCAGACCAATCAAAGGAAATCCAGCTATATGTTTTTTGTCTAAAACTCATTCTGACGAAAGCTGGTTGTGGTGTCGAAGGCTCTCACATCTCAACTTCAAAGACATCAACAAGCTTGTCACCGGAGGTCATGTTCGGGGTCTTCCCTTGCTCAAGTTTGATCGAGAACACTTGTGTGCTGCATGTGAAATGGGGAAACAAAGTCATCAAAGTCATCCTTCAATCATAAACACAAAAGTTGTTGAACCACTTGAGTTGCTTCACATCGACTTGTGTGGTCCATCATCAATCGAAAGCATTGGCGATAGCAAGTATATTCTTGTTATTATTGATGATTTCTCACGTTTTACATGGGTATTCTTTCTGAAGCACAAATCGATCAGGACTAGGAGCTGCACCAAGACGGATTAGTTCGCCTTCGGGTTCTTAAGAAGAAAAAGAAGATCCCGGAGTTCTCTTTCTAGGTTGAGGAGATTGCTTTTACTTTCTTGTTAAACCTACCCGAAAGAGAGTGCGTGGTGGATTCATAGAAAAGCTATTATTCTTAGCAGTTTCACAAGTGAATGGAATGATTCTTCCCCCGAGAGTGACTTCACTACCTGGATCCTCATCTCTTGAACTCGTTCTGGAAGCTAGTTTAATGGCACCGGCATCTCATCCAGTCTAGATCGATTCCCTAAGAGCTTCTTCTCTAGCAGGCGATTTGGCCCATTTTATCTTTCCTGGTAATAAGGAAAGGCCTTTCCCTATCATGACCGCCTTCCTTTATTCGGAATTCATTCATCTCAAAAGAAAGAGCTAGCGAACCACACCAATTCCATTCCAATTATCTCTGACAGAGCTGGATAGCTGCCATCAACCCTTTAAAGCGAGGGCCCTCCGAGACCAATGCAGAAGGAATAAGAGCCTTTATGCCTTGAGCCTTGAGCGAAATCATTGACCTTGCGCCTGGTTTGATTAGGACATTGCCGCATTTCATCTCAAAGAGGATCTAACTCTTTCTTTCCGGCTTAGCCGAACTACTTGGCTCGGATCAATTCACTCTTTCTTTATCGCAAGCAAATAGCCAAAGAGCTGATGAAAGAGCACCATCTTCTCTTATTCCTGAAAACATCTTCAGAGCAGTTATTACAAAAGACTAGCATCTCTAACAGGAAAAGCAAGCGAAGACCTCCCCTTTGGTTTGGTGGCCTCCTTCCTGGATAAGAGTGAAAGCAGAATCAGAATCAGGCTCTTGGACGTGGGATCTTGCCTAAATAAATTTCCATTGAGCGAGGTAAGTCTAAAAAAGCATTTCACCGGCACTCAGCCCTTCCCCCTTACTCCAAAAGCCGAAACAGCCTCTATTCCTTCAATAACAGTTAGGCCTTTTTCTAATCCTACAGCCCTTCTCCCAAGAGTTTCAGAAAAGGCTACCGACTTGGCCTACTTTGAATACGCTATTCTTCTCATTTCGAAAGAAGAAGAAGTAGCCTCGCCGACGACAACAGATTCAATAGCTGGGAATCTTGCTATGAATGAAACTCCTAACCTTAAATCATAGAACCAGGGATGATTTCCAAGAATCCGAAGTTGGAACGGGGAAAAAAATCCCCAGTGGGTAAGGAAGCTGCCCATCCGTTATAGTTGCTTCATAAAGATAAATTGGAAGGTTGGGCGATCCCCTATCCTGTCTGGTCGTTGTGGCAAGCGAATCTGTTGAGAGATATATTGAGCCGGTAAGCGGGATTGACTTAGGCTACTCCTAAGCTAAAGATGTTTATCAAGCAGGTTGAAGTGCAACTGAGAAAAGTCATTCAAAACATTAGGAGCGACAATGGACTTCTCAGCCCCTTATACGCCTCAACAAAGAATTCGAAGAATTTTTGGCAGAAAAAGGAACCAGTCATAACTTCTCAGCCCCTTATACGCCTCAACAGAATGGTATTGTCGAAAGGCGAAACCGATCCTTGTGTGAGGCGGCCCGAACTATGCTAAGTTTTGCTTCTCTTCCCTTATATTTCTGGGCTGATGCTATTGCTACAGCATGTTTTACGCAGAATAGGTCTTATCTCAACAAGCGTTTCTCTCTCACTCCTTATGAGATCATCAATAACAGGAAGCCGAACATAAAATTCTTCCATGTGTTCGGTTCAAGGTGCTTCATCTTCAATTCCAAAGAACATCGTAACAAGTTTGATGTTAAAGCTAACGAAGGAATTTTTCTGGGATATTCTCTTACTTCAAAAGCATACCGGGTTTTAAATAAGCGTTCTAGAAAGATTGAAGAAACCTATTATGTGACTTTCGATGACAACTACGTCAAGAAACTAAAGACTACTGAAGAAGCAATTGGAGAGATTTTCTTTCAAACAGGTCAAGTCACAGCCATGATTGCTAATTTATTTGATCAGTTCGTAGACCTGTTCGATGAACCTGAGAAAGCCACTCTCTCGGAAGCCAAGGCAGCAGACAACAAAATCAATCGTCTAAAGCAGATTGTTGAAGATGCAGCCAAACAAATAGGAGAAGGAGAACAAGTTCGAAACGAACCTCCTCAACACAGCTCTTCAGTTGAGGGGAGAATCAGTTCTCTTCAAATCAACCGGAGTCACATTTTCAAGGGGAGAATTCTATCCGTGTAGCACCCGAAAGCTCAGCTACACCCAAAAGTCCTGTAGCACAGAAAAGCCCAGCTACACCCGAAGGTCCTGTAGCACCCGAAAGCCCGGCTACACCTGAGAGTTCTATTGCACCCAAAGGTCCAAACCAACCTGAAAATCCAAATGATTCATCATCAATCGAGGGGGAGAATTCCGATATGCTCTATGATGACGATAGTCAATCTAAGTTGGAAGAAATGGTCAATGCCGAATTGGATCCATCCTATGATCCAAACTTTCCTCCGCTCACTAAATGGACCAGAGATCATCCCGTATCTCAGATAGTGGGTAATGTATCAGAAAAAGTCCTAACCCGATCCCAAGTGAAGGCAAAGCAAACCTCCCTAGTCTCCAAAGTAGAGTTTTGTATGTATAATTCCTTCGTATCCAAAGTTGAGCCAAAGACAGTCAATACTGCCCTTGATCATTCTGATTGGGACCAGGCAATGCAAGATGAACTCAATGAGTTTGAAAGAAATAAAGTCTGGCGTCTCATTCCAACACCAAAAGATGCCTCAGTCGTTGGTCTCAAATGGGTATTCAGAAACAAAATGGATAAGGAGGGTAATGTGATTCGAAATAAAGCTCATCTTGTGGTAAAAGGATACTGCCAGGAAGAAGGAATTAATTATGAAGAGACGTTTGCTCCGGTAGCAAGGCTGGAATCGGTTCGAATATTTCTCGCCTATGCTGCACACAAGAACTTTGAGGTCTACCAAATGGATGTGAAATGCGCCTTTCTGAATGGAGAACTTGAAGAAACGGTTTATCTGGAGCAACCTCCAGGTTTTGTGAATGAAAAGCATCCAAATCACTGCTACATTCTAGAAAGGCAGTTTATGGTCTGAAACAAGCGCCTAGGGCATGGTATGAAACACTAACTAAGTTCTTAAACATGTCTAAATTCAAACAAGGTTCGGTTAACCCAATCTTCTTTCAAAAGAGGGAAGGTAACCACCTTATGATAATTCAAATCTATACTGATGATATCATCTTTGGCTCAACGAATCCGAGCTTAACAGCTAAATTCAGAAAGCTGATGGAGACTAAATTTGAAATGAGCTCAATGGGTCCGATTAACTTTTTCCTTGGTTTAAACATTAGACAGGGACCCGAAGGCATCTTTATCAACCAGGAAGCATATACCAAGACTCTTCTTGCTAAATTCGGCATGATGGGAGATTCAAAGGTCAAAGTTCCAATGGCGTTCGGCACCAAGCTCACACCATCCTTGGAAAAACCGGCAGTCGATATAACGTTATACCGCCAGATGATTGGTTCCTTGATGTACCTCACAGCTAGCAGGCCCGATATAATGTTTTCGGTGTGTTATTGTGCTAGGTTACAGGCGAATCTTCGTGAACCACACATGCTAGCAGTGAAAAACATACTCCGGTATCTGAAGCGAACCACCTTCCTTGGTCTCTGGTATCCATCAAACTCAGGTTTCTTTGTTCAAGCCTACTCAGATGCAGACCTTGGAGGATGTGGTTTAGACAGGAAAAGCACTACAGGAGGATGTCAATTCCTCGACGGAAAGTTGGTGAGCTGGCCATCTAAGAAACAAACATGTGTTTCACTGTCTACAGTCGAAGCAAAATATATTGCAGCCGCTTCTTGCACATCTCAAGTGATTTGGATCCAAAGCCAACTACGGGATTATGGACTCATTATGAAAAAGATCCCACTATATTGTGACTCAGAAAGTGCAATTAGGATCTGTCATAACCCAGTGCAACATTCCAAAAACAAACACATTGCATTGAGGTATCACTTCATTAAAGATCACGTAGAAGACGGCAACGTAGAGATTCATTTTGTTCGAACTACTGATCAACTGGCTGACATCTTCACCAAAGCTCTTCCTGAAGCTAGTTTCAATAAAATTCTACAAGGGCTAGGTATGATGGAATCAGAGTGAGTACCAAAAACTACTTCTCAAAACTAAAAGTTGGAAGCGAAATGAACCGAACGTTCGGGTTCGGTTCACGTGAGTGCCGAAATGAACCGAGCACTCGGGTTCGATCCTATTCTCTTGTCTTCGCTTATCACTCAAAGGTAGTTTCTTTGGTTGTAAACTATTTGTACACTTATTTCTCAATTATATCTCTCTTATTTTTCAAGTCTTTTTCTTTTTCAAATTTTTTTTGCAACCGAAATGAACCGAGCGTTCGGGTTCGGTTCCAACTTTTTTTTGTTTTTCTCGTTAATTCAAAAACTCCAAAAATCTTTTTGTTTGTTTTTCTCTTTAAATCAAAAACTCCAAAAACATTTTTGTTTTTGTTAATTTCTTTTATTTTTATCATTTGTGGATAATCAATGGGGGAATTCTTGTTCTCTCAACTTTTAATAGTTAAGTGTCCCTAGAAGCATGCTGGTGTATGTTGTCCAAAGTCTTACCTGATTCTGAATAATAGCCATACTGACTTGGTATATACAAACCTTGTCTTCCCAATTAGGCTTTTATATTTATTCTAATCATGAGCTACCTTACTCTCTTCTCACATCAGATAAGAGTTTTCTGCTAGGTCCTTATTTTAACAGCAGAGGTACTTTGGTTTCTTTACACCATCTCCAATACTTTTCTCCACTCTATTCGCTTCATACACGTAACTCTTGAGACTCTTAGAAATTACCACTGAGGTTTATGGTTACACAATTTCTGTGTTTGTGATCTTAGCTTCGTGCCACTACGTGCTAAGTGAAACCCACAATTCAATACCTACTATACATTGACGGTGAACAATTAAATTTGCTCTAGTTTTCACCAAAGAATTAACGAATTCACCCATGGGGCCGTACCTTGAAATCTCTGAATTTTCTCTTTGTGTGATTCCTATGAAATTGTTAAATCCCATAACATTTCTTCCCCTGGAATCCAGTTTCAATTTTCTTTTGAGATTTCACCTAAAAGTATTCTCAACATGCCACTGACCCGAAAAGCCTTCATCTTCCATGCCATTGATAACATTGCTGATGTCCCTCATCCTCATCCAAAAGTTGATAGGGAACTTGTTGAATTCTATCTGAAGTCTGCTCAACCACAGTATCAAACTTGGAGCGCTCAGAAGATAGTCAACGTTCGGGTCCTCAAGCCGTTTCGTGAGGGGAACTTCACGAATGTTCGGTTCAAAGTGCTGAGGGGTTCTGCCAAAACCGAACATGCCATATCACTTGCTGATCTTCCCAACCTGAATCCACATGACTGGATTATTTTGCACAACATCCTCCTCACCAATGAAGCAGAGTACGGTCCAATTATTGATCACTTTAAGAGGATGCTCGTATGCTACATTATGGAAGTTGCCATGATGGATCAGGAGATCGCTAGCATATTCAAGAAAAAGCCCACAATCTCTCCTGTCGGCTCTGCTAGTGATTTGAACATGATGCAGATGGGAAGGATCAACCCGAAACGGAATTCTATCATGTTTACAAGGAACGAAGGCCAAAAATGCCTATTCGCCTTGGCAGATAAGCACCTTTACACCACTGCATGCTTGGAACATGTTCTGGGAATCATTCATCGATGCAATCAGAATTCAGCATACGACAAGAAGTACTTTGATGACATGATCCAGTGGTATATTCGCTTCAGACAGACCATCCTTGCTCTCATCCCACGTCTGTTTGAAACCACTAAGAAAGTTCCTGCAGCTGGACCTAGCAAGCCGAAGTGATAGTCTCGCTCCAATTGACGCAAAGGGGGAGATTGTTAGGTCTGAAAGGTGTTGCGTCTTGGGCTCGATATTTAATCCGTTTTGTCTCCGGATTGGGCCTGTCCATCCGAGAGTTATTTACTAGGGTTTTGTATTTATAGGTGCTTGCATGCATCTTAGTACATAAGGTTTTTCTAGTATTCGATCTTTATCTTTTGTAACCCTAATATCCTCTACAACGGAAGTTCATTATCGAGCTCTGCTGAGGATTGAATCAATTGAATCATTCGACACATTCTTGTGTTTTTATATTGCTGTTTTTGCTTTTGTGATTAACCTGTTAAAAGATCTAAACGATCAAAGAGTTTCTTAACTCATCAAAAAGCAATATCTGTGGTCCCCTCGATGATTTGGTGATGACAAATGTAAGTGCTCGGCCCGAGCCAAGACTGATTTGATTTGTTCAATTAGTCAGTCGTCATAAATCAGAAATCAGGAAACAACAAATGGATAGAGAGAATGATTAAATCCATATCTCACTCCATATGATATCTAGAATGGAGGAATATATGATCCCTTATCTAATGGACAAGTCATTGACAAAGTTCAGAGTTCATCGGCAAGGTCAGAGTTCGACAGTGGATTTTGATAGCTACGATTGCCAGTCGGTTCTTGAAGTCATACGCAATAATAGTTTTAGACTTATCCAAGTGGGAGACTGTTGTATTAGTGTCTAAGTCCATAGCTATAATTGGTATGTACTTGACCCGACTTGACATGGTCCATTTGGGTTGCATGGCATCATGCATTTAGATAGACTAAAATGAGAGAAATAACACTTAAGGTTTATTAATATATTATAAGTTCTAATATATTAATAAGATTATTTAATTAGTATTGATGAAAAATTAATCTAGAATTAATTAACTGATCAAAAGAAGACTAATTAAATATATGGGTTGATTGTGTAAATGATCCATATTTGTATAGTGGGCTTAGACTCCATGGATTATCAAGTTGGGCTAAAACCCATAGGACGCTCCATGGATGCTCCATGGTGTATTTGAACCCATGGATCCAAGGAAATGGAAAGCCATGACAATTAGGGTTTACCATAATTGTGACACTGTATAAAGATCATATTCTTGGGAAAAATCAGCCACAAGTGTGTGAAGGAAAGGGCAAGCCGATTTCATGAAGTATCATTTCTCTCTAAGTCTTTCCAAGTGAATATGATGTTGTGAAAAACCATTTGAGGTGTCACACTTGGGCACTAGGCTCTCGAGCTTCATGGAGTCAAGCTACATCAATAAGATATGTATTTCTATCTAGTTTATTACCCAAGTATTAATGTTTTGTATGCTAGTTAGGGTAATACCATGGATAGTCTTATTTGCATGTATAATAAAGAAAACATAGATCCAAGGTATTTAGGCTTGCATGTAAACTTAAGAGTGTTAGAATGCTCAAAACCCAACAGAAACATGTTGGGAAATGTAGCGAGGAAGTCACTTGCTACAAATATGGAAAGCTTGGGCATTATGCCAATGAATGCACCTTCAATAAGAAAGTTTGTTATATGTGCAATGAAGAGGGGCACATTTTGAAGGACTGCCCGAAGAAGAAAGAGGCAATGAAGCTCAATCTTCCACCAAAGCCAAAAGCTAGAGCTTTCTAGATGACACTGGAAGCCGCAAATGATGAAGTGGATGTCACATTAGGTACCTATCTTGTAAATGGATTGCCTGCTAATTTATTGTTTGATTCCAGAGTGAATTACTCATTTATATCACATAAATTTGGTAAAAGACTAGCATTGCCTAGAGAAAAACTTAATGACGCCCTTATTGTAGAAGTTGCTTGTGAAAATTTATACCTGTTAGCGATTGTCTTAGAAATATCGTCATCGACCTGAATGGAAACGAATTCCTTGAGAAGCTGTTACCCATTGAGTTGAATGGTTTCGACATCGTTCTAGCGATGGATTGGCTTTGCGCCAATGATGTCGAGATACTGTGCAAGGAAAAGATAGCGAGGGTAAACCCGCCTGCAAAAGAGTCATTTATAGTATATGGAGACAAGCGTAGAGTAAATTCTGGAATCATTTCCCTAATGAAAGCCAGAAAATGTTTTTCTAAAGGATACACCTCATACTTGGCATTCGTGATTGATGCTAAGAAGGAGAAAAAGGATATGCAAAGTATACTAGTGGTGTGTGTCTATCCGAAAGTTTTTCCCAAAAATCTTCCTGGATTGCCCCCTGATAGACAAGTGGAGTTTAGAATAGACTTGTTACCAGGAACAAAAGTAATAGCAAAAGCACCATATCGATTAGCACCGCGGAGATGAAGGAGCTTATGACGCAACTTCAGGAGTTGTTGGACAATGGTTTCATTAGACCTAAGTCAACATCCTGGGGAGCTCCGGTGTTATTCGTAAAGAACAAAGATGGGTGAATGAGAATGTGCATAAATTACATAGAGATGAACAAGGCAACAATAAAGAATAAGTACCCGTTGCCAAGGATTGATGACATGTTCGATCAGTTTCAAGGTTCGAGCTATTTGTTGAAGATCGATCTTAGGTCAGGATATCATCAACTAAAGGTAAGAGAGCATGATATTGAGAAAACTGCATTCAGAACAAGATATGGACACTATGAGTTCTTGGTTATGTCATTTGGACTAACCACTGCTCCAGCAACATTCATGGATTTGATGAAAAGGGTTTGTAAACCATTCCTTGATAAATCTTTGATAGTGTTCATAGATGATATTTTGATTTATTTAAAAAGCAAGCAGGAGCATGTCAAGCATCTGCGAGAAGTGTTAGAAGTTCTGAAAAAGGAGAAATTATATGCAAAGTTCTCCAAATGTGATTTTTAGATTCAAGAAGTCGAATTTTTGGGTCATGTGGTTAACCAAGAATGAATAATGGTTGACCCAACAATGATTGAAGTTGTGATGAAGTGGGAACAACCAAAGAGTCATACGGAGATCTGAAGCTTTCTTGGATTAGCTGGATATTACCGAAGGTTTATCCAAGGCATTTCTTCGATAGCTTTTCCATTGACATCTTTGAACCACAAAGGAGCTACTTATACTTGGAGTGAGAAGCATAAGGAAGCATTCAAGAAGCTAAAGAATAAATTATGTGAAGCACTAATTCTTTTTCTGCCCGATGGAGTTGAAGACTTCATAGTGTATAGCGATGCATCGGGAGTCGAGTTGGGATGTGTTCTAACTCAAAGAGAAAAGGTGATAACATATGCATCTTGACAATTGAAAGAACATGAAAAGAACTACTCCACTCATGATTTGGAGTTGGCAGCAGTAGTATTCGCCCTAAAGATACTGAGGAATTATCTTTATGGCACAAAGTGCAAACTTTTCACTGATCATAAGAGTCTTTAGTATCTCTTTAATCAGAAGGAATTAAACATGTGGCAACGACGCTGGCTAGAGTTACTCAAGGACTATGACTATGAGATATTTTACCACCCTGGTAAAGCAAATGTTGTCGTTGATGCTTTCAGTCGGAACATAAAACTTGAAAAGAAAAGGGCAAGAGCGTTGAGAATTGAAGTGGTCTCTACAATTGTGGAAAGCATAAAGAAAGCTCATGAGAAAGCTTTAGAGATAAATGGACGAAAGGAAGAACGTTTGGGAAAAACGTTAGTGTTCGGTAGAAATAGTCCAGGACTGAAGGTATTCCAAGATAGGATTTGGGTACCTAAGATGGGAGGAATAAGAGATCTTCTGATGGAGGAGGTTCACAGGCCCGTGTACTCGATTTATCGGGGCAACACGAAAATGTATAGGGATTTGAAACCCTACTACTGGTGGCCGACGATGAAGCTCGATGTTGCAGAGTATGTGGCCGAATGTGTGACATGTGCGAGAGTTAAGGCACAACACCAGAAACCGTATCGGATTTTAGAACCTTTATCTGTACCCATGGGTAAATGGGAAGACATCACCATGGATTTTGTGACTAAACTACCCAAAACGAAAAGCGGTCAAAACATGATTTGGGTGGTTGTTGATCGATTCACAAAAAGTGCACATTTCATAGCATCCAATGAGAAGTGGTCTATGGAAAAGCTTGTAAAGGTTTCCGTGAAAGAAACAGTGAAAGTTCACGGTGTTCCTTTAACGATTGTATCAGATCTTGATAGTCGTTTCACGTCGAGGTTTTGGAGAAGTCTACAAGAGGAATTGGGTATGAAATTGTGTCTAAGTACAGCCTACCATCCGCAAACTGATGGTCCGAGCGAACAAACGATTCAAACGTTGGAGGATATGGTACGAGCATGTACCAAGGAAGTCCAAGGTAACTGGGATGAACATTTACCTCTAGTAGAATTTTCCTACAATAATAGCTTTCACTCAAGCATCAAGATGGCACCTTATCAAGCTTTGTCTGGAAAAAAGTGTCGAACGTTGTCATGTTGGCTTGAAGCTGGAGAAAAGCAGTTTATAGGACCCGAGATAGCCCATTAGACTACTAAAAAGTTGAAAGTGATTAGGGAAAGGATGTTAGTAGCTCAGGATCGTCAAAAGAGCTATGCTGACAAGAAAAGACAACCGATAACTTTCAAAGTTGGAGATTTGGTTTTATGCATAGTCTCGCTGTGGAAGGGACTTATAAGATTTGGTAAAAAGGGAAAGTTGAGTCCAAGGTTTATTGGATCGTTTAAGGTTCTTCAGAGGATTAGGAACCAAGCTTACAAGCTAGAATTACCAGAAGAACTAGATGGTATTCATAACAATTTCCATGTGTGTTATTTCAGGAAGTTCACGGGAGATGTTCCCAACATAATTCTAATTTCTGACTTAAGGTTGGATGAAAGCAAGAGGTTAATCGAATAACCAAAAGCAATCCTTGACAGTAAGACTAAGAAGTTGCGACGCAAGATGTTCGATTTAGTGCTTATGCGATGGAAACATACGAATGGGCGAAATCTCACATGGGAAACGGAGAGTGACATGATGAGTCGCTATCCGCCTTTGTTTGATGATGTATGATTCCGGGGACAAAATCATCCTAAGGGGGAGAGAATTCTCATGCCTGTGTTTCTAGGCTAGGCACTAATGATGATGTAATAGTCTACGCCAACCTTTGTAAGTTGTTCTGAAATAATAAGAAGTATTATTTGATTATTATGTGTTTTATGCTTAATTATTATAATTTAATGAATTAAGGATAAAAAAAGCGTCGAAAATAAATGTTAGACAAACCTGATATCTTTGAAGAAAGTTGTAGTTGTTGAAATAAGGATTCCGAAGATATAAGAATACCGAAATCCGAGTTATAACGAAGAAGTTATGACTTGTCGAAGTTTTGCGACAAAACCGACATGATGTTGTGTGATGTAAAAAGTGAATTTACGGTAAAGTGCTTTTTAGCCTTAGCGATCTAAATGAAAGTCGTATTATTCGTTAAATCGAGAATTTTGATAAAATGAACGTCCAAATCTGACTTCTTATGAGGAAGTTATGATTTTTGTAATTTCAGCTTAGTAGTAGACAGCTAAAAACTCGAATTTTAGATCGAGTGATTTTTAGCCGGCACACCCTAAACGAGAATAGATGGTCTCGTAAATAGTAGTACAACGGAAAAAAGACAGACGAAAATGGACGTCGAATGAAGAAGTTATGAATTTTTAACGGATTTTCTTGTCCCGGTCTGTTAAAAATAATAATATTCAAAATAAATTCAGAATTAGCCAACGGAGTCTAAACTAAAGTTGTAGAGTATAATCTAACCTACGCGTGCATATAAAGAACGTCGAAGACGGAGCTCGTAGGCAAAAGTTATGAATTTTTAAAGTTCAGGGCACAAAAACCGAGAATTTTCGCATGCACAAGGTTAGGGTTCAGCCACGTCGCCTCGCATGCGAGCCTACCTCGTGTGCACCTGTTGATGCGTCTGAAGCGAGGTCCAGTCCGAAGCTGATGCTTGTCCTCGCCTGTGCTGCTGACACGTGTCTCGGCCTCGCCACCTATCCGACGTGTGCCTTCTTCCCTTACACCCTTCGGTCCGAAGCCTCGCCTATATAAAGGGAGGTGCTAACCCTCCCGGTTAGGTTTGGAAATTTCACACTTTTTACCCCTAAATCCATTTTTAGCTATTCCAACATCCCCCGAAGCCCCGGTATCATATCCAACACCCCGAAAACCCCCCGTAGTGTCCGAAGACCCCGCGAAAATTATTTTTTCAGTTTGAAGCTCAACCTTCGCAAGGCCCCTTTTTTTCATTAAAGCTCTCGGTTTCATCGGAAACGATTGTTTTAAGAAACGAAGTGCTGCCCGATTATCGTTAAATAAGGTGAGTGTGTAGTCATTTTCATCTTACATGTAGATATGAAGTAATTTCTATAAAATACGTGTTATGTGTAATTATTTTGTTTGTTTATTTGAGATGGGTGTTGAATAGATGTTTTATACAAGTTTTAAACTGTGTATGTAATTTTATCTACAAATATGTTGGGTAAAACATGGGTAGACGAAATAGTTGATGTTTGTTAAAATGATGAGAGGCCTCGATGTTGTTGTTGTTGTTGTTGTCATCTAGCAGAGTATAGATAACGACCACGAACCTTTCCAGACAGTCCAGTGGAACGCTAACAGGTTCGCAACCTGTAGGTGTTGGTGAACTATATGTTCATTAGTGTACTCCATCACCCTCATGGTTGCCTTAAGGACATGTATGGCTGAGGAATCCCTTTAGCAGTAGTGTCCATCCCGATGATGATCCTTAGGCTAGGTCCCTTGTGATCGGTGTTTAGGGATGTAAAGTGAGGATAATGGGAACGGGTAATCAGGGTTATTGTTGGTTGATGAAATTAATAAATTTATTGTTGGTTAATGAAATTAAGAAATTTATTATTATTTATGGGTTGAAAACCCTATATGCTCACCAGACTCCCAAACCTGACCAACTCAGCTTTTTATATTACATGTAGTGGACCCAGAGCATAGTTTGGATGATAAAGAGGGATTTTTTTTGCATTATAAACCAGTAGTTGTAAATAATTGTTATAAGGCTTATGATGTACTCTTTATGCTTTTGGTCTGTATCGGAACATGACATCCTGAGCTTTTGATATATAATAAAAATACTTATTTCTTTAAGAAATGTCTTGATAAATTTTTATCATGTTTTGTTTTAGGGACAAATTCCGCAACATCTTTTAAAAGATCACTTTGATTTTATTTTAAAATCATAAATTAAATCGGTCTTTTCTGGCCGAGAAATTTAGGGATGTCACACTTGACCTCCTTTTAACCGCAGTCACAACCCTTGTAACATTCATAAAATTCTTGAAAATTTTAAACTTTTTAAACAACCCAAAAACCAACATTGTTTACAAATTCTTTCCAAAATACGTTTCAGATCAGAGAAATCCCAAAATCATAAAACCAAAACATGAGGAGGTGCATGATCATGCCCTCTCCTTTGCTACGATCCTCTAAGGTACCTGAAAAATAATCCAAAACTGTAAGCACAAAGCTTAGTGCGTTCCCCCAAAATACCGATACATAACAAATAGCGCGAATATAATAACAACATGTAATGTGTCCACAAATTAACAAACTGGATTACCCATGAGCCCACAACATAATTCTGGATTGCCATCGGCCCACATCTTATATTTGGATTGCTCCCTGGCCTGATCAGTCCTTGGACTGAACACCGCTAAGCCCTTAGTACGAGTATGGCATGCCCTTTCCAGCCCTCAGCCCATATCTGGAATGCTCATGAGTCCTCAGTATGAGTCTAGCATGCTCTCCCTGGCCCTCAGCTCATATCCAACATACTCCAGGGTTTGTTAGCTACAACACGGAGCAGTACAACCTCAAGCCAACCTATACAATATGTCTACATATAACAAATAATATCATGATAAACAGACAATATCACAGGTAGTCTTACATATCTACCAGACTAGCATATCAAATCTAGCATCTATATCTATTCCATACTCAGTATATAAACAAATATCTAGTTATCAAACCAATAAACCAGCCTTGGTGCCTTCGACCCGAAATTACAATGATGAAAACTCATCTCACAAGTAACTGAACTGTTAAGATCTAACTCCGAATCTCATCTCCTGACTCAAATGCCTACAACCACCATGTGACAAATTCCATTAAAACCCCGAATACCTAAAATGCCTGCAAAGGTCACCTTGGTCAACCATGGTTAAAGTCAAAGTCGAAGGTCAAGTTCAACAGTCCACGTTGACCCAACTTGTCTAGTGCATCAACAAACTCATCGAGTTCCCACGGTACTCAGAAGGTCGGGAATCCCTAGCCAACTCACCGAGTTGGCTGGAAAAACTCGTCGAGTTTTCCCAGCTTAACACATTCAGTCCTTTTACGTTCATGCATGCCAAAAGAAGCTCTAGAACTCATGAAAGGCTTAATAAAGAACTTAATGCGTGAAGGAGGCATAGAACCTTATAAATCTTGAAACTTTAAGCCTAATGAGGCCAAAAATTGGCTAGATCTACGGTGACAACCCATGAAATGCTCAACCCCATGAACAATCTGACAATGAGCCAAATATCCCAATAAAACTTTCAAGGAAGAGATCTAAGAAATTAGGAAGCAAGGTGTCGACTTTATACCTCAAAAAGACTGCAACAAGTGAGGAGGTTTTGGATCTATGGCCTTCCTTTCAATCTAGACACCTCAACCATCAGGCTCCTTCAAAAGAACAACAAAAATCAACTCTTCAAGCTCTCACACTCAACTTTGGAAGATGATGCATGAAATTAGGGTTTCTGGATAGAGGATGCTGATAAGGAGGCTATCCAAGAGATTAAAGGCCTTTAAATAGGGTCCAACACCCTAAAATTAGGGTTTCATATTCTGCTACCAACTCGCCGAGTTGGAGCATTAATATCTGCTGCTAACGTCACCTCAACATGTGGATCTGAGGCCTTCCAACTCGCCGAGTTGGTAGAAGAAAATATGCTAAAAGAATCAAATTTCATACATGAGGATTGGGATGTTTCGACTCTACCCCACTTGGACTAGGCTTCGTCCTTGAATCTTGCTGTGGTAAATAACTCCGGGTAATGCTCCCGCATGTCAGCCTCTAGCTCCCAGGTCTACTCGGAGCCCTTCCGGTAGTACCAATGTACCTTGACCAAGGGTACTTCCTTGCTACATAAAATATTTACTTTCCTTTCTAGGATAGTAACAGCCTCTCGACATAGTTTAGGAGCTCATCAACCTGAATATCATCCAATGATAATACTGCATCCTCGTCCATAATGCACTTTGCAGCTGCAAAATATGGAAAGTGCTATGAATTTGACTGAGCTCCTCTGGAAGATCCAATTTATATGTAACCTTGCCAACCCTGGAAATAATCTGGAATGGTCTGATATATCGGGGACCCAATTTCCCCCTTTTCCTGAAACGAATCACACCTTTCCAAGGTGAGACCTTCAGTAACACCATGTCACCGACCTGAAACTCTAACTTAGATCGGTGTCGGTCAGCATAGATTTTTTGTTGACTCTGAGCAGTTTGAAATCTCTGTCTGATCTACTAGATCATCTCCATAGTCTGAAGGACCATCTCGATTTGCCCCAAAACCCTGTGACCAACCTCGCCTCAACGGACTGGGGTACGACATCCTCGAGAGTCTGAATAGTGCGCTCACTTTGGCCATATATATGCGGATGAAAAGTTGTGCAGAAGTGTAGCCTCGTGCCTAGTTCCTCATGGAACTTTTGCCAAAATTGGGAGGTGAACCGAACATCAAGGTCTGAAACAATAGGGACCAAAACCTCATGGCGAGCAACGATCTCGCCAAAATACACATCGGCCAACTTCTCGACCAATGAGCTCTCCTGAATTGCCAGAAAGTGGGCACTCTTGGTCAATCGATCCACGATGACCCAAAGAGCATCAAAACCCTTTGCTTTCTTCGGCAACTTGGTGATGAAGTCCATCAAAATCTGCTCTTATTTCCACATAGGAACCTCTAGAGGCTGCAGCTCGCCATGCGGCCTTTGATGCTCAACATTGACCATCCTATAGGTCAAGCACCTCTTGACGTAACAAGAGATTTCCCTCATTATGCACGGCCACCAATAACTCAACCTCAGATCCTGATACATCTTGGTGGCCCCTGGATGGATATAAAAAGGAAACTTATGAGCCTCTTACAACACAATATGTCTAACTCCACCAGACACATGATCCCATACCTGACCGCCACGGGTCAACAAACCACGACTGTCCGAAACCAATCTGGTGATCTCACCCCGAATCCTCTTAATCTTCCAATTTTCTTCCCGCACCCGCTTGGCCTGAGCCTCCCTAATCAACCTCACAAGTGGATAATCTACATATATCCTCATACATGACACTAGAACATAAGATCCAACCGACTTGCAGCTCAGGGCATCCGCCACCACATTCGCTTTACATGGATAGTAAAGGTTCTCGTGTTTATAATCCTTGACTATGTCCAACCACCTGTGATGGTTCATGTTCAGGTTCGGCTGATCCATAATATGCCTCAAACTCCTGTGATGCATGTAGATGGTACAACGGACCCCATAAAGGTAATGCCTCCAAATCTTGAGGGTGAAAACCACCGCCCCCAACTCAAGATCATGCGTGGGATATCTCGTCTCAAGCGACTTTAGCTGTTGCGAAGCATAAGCTATCACTTGTCCTCTCCGCATGAGAACTGTCGCCAACCCAATGATGGACGCATCATAGAAAACCACAAAGTCCATGATTCCCTCAGTGAGGGTAAAAACTAGGGCCTCGTAAAATCTCTACCCCTTCCTCTTCATACGAGTGAGGGGTACTGCAATCTTGGAGAATTCCTGAAGAAATATCCAGTAGTACCCTGCCAAACCTAGAAAACTCCTGATATTTGAGGGAAATTTCAGAACCTCCCACTGCATCACCGCCTTGTTTTTGGCCGGATCGACCAAAATCCCATCCTGGTTAATGAGGTGTCCAAGGAAATGAACCTCTCACAACCAAAACTCACATTTCGAGAACTTAGCACAAAGCCGTTCTCACCTCAAAACCTTTAGAAGCTCATGAAGATGCTCATCATGCTGCTCTCTAGTCCTTGAATACAAAACGATATCGTCAATAAACCTGACGACTGAGCGATCGAGCATCGACCTACATATCTGATTCATAAAATCTGTGAGTACCACATGCGTATTAGTTAGCCCGAATGGAATCACCACGAACTCGTAATGCCCACAACAAGTTAGGAACGCGGTCTTCTCCACTTCCTCCTCCCTCACCCTGACCTGATGGTACCCATACCTCAGATCAATCTTGGAGAACCAACATGCTTAATGCAACTAATCGTAGAGATCATCAATCTGCGGAAAGGGATAACGGTTCTTCACTGTTAGCTTGTTCAACTCCCGATAATCGATGGATATCCGATGTGAACCATCCTTTTTCTTGACCAATATAATCAGTTCTTTCCATGGAGAACTGGTCGGATGGATGAACTACTTGCTTAGCAGTTCCTGCAACTGAGATGATAGCTCATGCATCTCAGGTGGTGCCAATTGGTACGGTGCCCTGGTAATCGAGGCCGCACTTGGCACGAGGTCAATCCTGAACTTGACGTGGCCTCACAGGAGGCACACCGGGTAACTCCTTCGGGAATACATCGGCAAACTCCCTCACCACCATAACCTCTGAAACTGAAACCTGATACCCAACCTATGTATGTACCACATAAGTCAAATAACCTGCACACCCGTGCTGAATATACTGTCGAGCTGTGGATGCTGAACAAAACCCTAAACCCATCCTGGTACCCTCCCCATAAATAACTAGTTCTCCCTTACTTGAGGTTCGAACTACCACACACTGACCCTCGCAGTCGATCATGGCACCGAAATGGCTCACCTAATCCATACCGACAATTACGCAGACATCCCCCATGGGAATAGGAATCAAATTGATCGAAAAGGATACCCCGAAGATCTCTAGAACGCA
This sequence comes from Lactuca sativa, assembly GCF_002870075.4. Lineage (NCBI taxonomy): Eukaryota > Viridiplantae > Streptophyta > Magnoliopsida > Asterales > Asteraceae > Lactuca > Lactuca sativa. Next base: position 99,995,112 of record NC_056624.2, on the reverse strand, counting down.
AACATGATAAACCCAAGTAGTAGAAAACCCATTTTCATTGGCGACAAAAACTCGCAATGGACACTCTAACTCCCAATGAGCAAAGAAAACTCCCTACTAAAAGACCGAGAAACAAAGGACTGACTCAGACCCGAGTCAAATAATACAAAAGTAGGCAAGTAGTTCATTAAGAACGTACCTAATAGAGGTACAAACATATGATCATAAAACAAACATAATCAATAAGATAAGGGGTAGAAACATACCAGTCACAACATCTAGTGCTGCCCTGGCCTCCTCGGCAGTAAGCTGGAAAGCGCGACCTCGAGCCCTCGGGGGATTCACCCTGCCCTGACTTTTGTCAGTGATCCTCACAGTAGCCGATGCAGGAGCCTGCAACGGCCTGGTAGCGAGCGATGGACAGTTGGCCTTCACATGGCCAACCTAGTCGCAATGATTACAAACCCTGGAACTGAGTGTTGGAGCCTGCTGGCAGCAATCCCTCACCATGTGGCCCTGCCAGACATAATTGTGACAACCAGACGATGATCAAAAAGAACCCACACGCGCCTTGCCGCACTTCCTACAATTGCGGCACTTTCGGCCCCCATATTTGACATCAATGGTCTTAAACCGCTCTGGCGCAGCCTTCAATTGCGCCAAGGCCAGCCTCTTCTCTGTCGACTACCAATCAATCTCAATCTCATGCCACCTGGCGGCCTCCTGCATCTTCAACAATCAACTATGGCGTTGTGTAAAAAAAACTACCTGATCTCCGTCTTAGGCATACTTAAGTAACGGGTCATATGATCCTGCTCAGATGCAACAAAATCAGGGCAGAACATATCTTTCTCCGTGAACATCTTGGTGATCTTCGTCACTGACTCATAACCCTGTCCCAAATCCAGATACTCCTGTGTGACCTCTCCCACTCCACCAGTGGAACATATCGGGCGTTGGAACATCTCAGAAAACTGCTCCCATGTCACATTAGCCCTTTGCTTAATGGAATAAGAACAAGTAGCGAGCCTGCACTAATCCTTCACTCTGGACCTTAGAAGGTTCAGAGCACACCTGACCTTCTGGTCAGTAAGGCATGAACAAGTAAGGAAACATCCCTCCACATAATATAGCCACCTCATGGCTATGATCGGTTCCTGAACTCCATCGAACGTCGAGGGATTTGTATTATCGAAGTCCCGATACTGAAAGACCCGCCCTGACTCAACACCTAAAGCCGCCATGGCTACGAAGGATGGAGCAGCAGCCGTCTCAGCAATGGTTGTGTATCGATCACCAAAGAACTCCATTATTGCGGTCTTGATTGACCTGAAAATCTTCGTAATCTATCCCCAGACAATAACAACCACCTCCTCGTGGATGATCTCCCTGACGTGGTCCTTTAACAATGCTGGCCTAAACTGACAGCCAGCTCATAATCCCGATCCGGATCAGATCTCAACTCCTCTCGTAGTCACCATACTAAAAATACACCAGGAAGATATCAGATAATCAAAATATCATAGCGGGGAACCAACTCACAGTGAAGCCCTAGGGGTTATGACTTCCTAGCTACACGTACGGGTCCTGTGCCTCCAATAATACTGGCCCATACAACCTTCCACATCTACCTATGTTTGTTTCAAGGATCATCACAATGCCCTAACAATACTCATAAGCATAGACGAACACTCAATCCTCAGTCCCTAGAGGAAAGGCTAAACATCTCACGACTGGCAGACTGACCCCACATGACTCATCCACGAAACTTCCACGAACCCTGCATCACTTGTGTATGTTAGTTATACATAACACTGGACCCTATAGACATTTGAATATCTGATCCTACCCTAAGCTCTTCATCAAACAAGAACAAGAAATAAGGCCAGACTACATATTATCTTAGTTATATATAACCATGATGCATACACTAACAAACTACAGTAATGATGTTGTGACAATAGTCAATTTTGGGTCAAGTCAAAGTCAAACAAAGTGAACGAGTCAAACCGGTCAACTCGATTAAACCTTGTATATTAGGGTTTACGTTATGTAATTACTGTATAACTCACTATTTTAATGAGAAAATATCACTTGGAAAAATTCGTGTGTTTGATTTTCCATAGCCTTAGTGCTAAACAATGAACCAAACCGATAAAACAATGTTGCATACTCATCTGGAGAGTATAAGATCCTAAAACATGGATTAATGAGGTTTACGGAACTTGCATTGCGAAGCCGGACACTCAAAAATTTCACAAACGAAACCTCTCTTAATCGTATTCACTCAATCTCTCTCTGTATGTGAAATCTCTCCAAGTATGTCAAATCTCTCAAAGAATGTCAAATCTCTCCCAAATCTCTTCAAGAATGTGGAATCTCTCCTAAATCTCTCTAAAATCACTCGGGGCATCCCGACCCTTAATTTAGTCAAAAACCGCTCGAAAACGGAAGTCTACACGAAAAACAACCTTAAGGAGCCGAAACCCCTCTTAGGGCCGAAAGTCCTCTTAGGGACCGAACCCTCTTGGACCGAACCTGAAGGCTGCTGAACCGAACCCGAAGGGTACTCTCGAGCCCGAACCTCGCACAAGGAACCGAAGCCACCTTCGGTCCATTTCACTTCTTACCCACTTTCACTCCATTTCACTCCATTTCCCCTTTGGCCAATGATCAGAAGGGACGAACCTCGGCCAGGTCCGAGAGGTCTCGCAGGGAAGCCCATTTCTTCCCGGTTTTCGATTCCGACTTCGTTTTGGCTTTGTTTTTCATCGTTTTAACGCGAGATTTTCACCCAAAACTTTATTTTATCAAATAAAGTCTCATAATTCATTAATTCCCATGTTTTTGGTGTAAATCTTATCCAAAAAATGAGTGGGTGAAGTACAAAGGTTGAGTGTTGACTTTTCTTTGTATTATAACACAAGCAACCACCATACCCACTCCATGACTAACCCACACTCCTCCCCACCATACCTTGTCACTTCATTGTACTTTTCCCCTCTTTCACAAGTTAATCACACGTTCTTAGAGCTGGACACTCATCCCCTCTCCTTATTCTCACTCACTTGCTCTCATTTCACTAAAGATCAAACACCTCTTTTCTCTCTAACTCCCTCTCACAAAAACAAGATTTCCAAGGCATTTCCATCTTTTCTCCTTCACTAGGTAAGTATAATTTATCCTCCTTTTGGTAATTACACTTCATTCTACTGAAATCATTGTTGGCTTACACAAACACCATCATTATTGTGTTAGATTCTTGAAGCTTTAAAGCAACCCTTCAAGTGTTCTTGAGTTGAACACTTCTCTTCTTCAACATTCAACCACTGAAATCACTCAAGGTGAGTTCATACCTCTATAATTTCATGTTTTCTTAAGTTTTAAGGGGGGGGGGGGATTACAAGTTAAAACACCAAGAACACAACTAAACTCATTTAACAACCTTCATCAGAAAAGTTCAACTCCATTCACAGACTGTTTTGGGAAACTTAAACATTTTAGTTTTCAAAACTGTTCTAGGTGACAGTAGTACCAGTTCTTAGCTTTAAAATGACTACATGCACATCTCAACAAGATGTTTCTACAATTTATGGTGATTTTTTCAAAACAGCCTATCATTTCAAGAACAAATCTGGACCAGTCTGTGAATATGAACATTTTAACACAAGTTAAAAACTTCTAAAAATCATGATAAAAATTATGAATAAACTAGACACGTTTCAGGAACTCTCATAATTTACTGATTCAGTTTTCGACTTTGTATGATTTTTCTATGATTTTTCTAAAATAACACAAAAAGGTTAAAAACTAGTTAACAGCTTATACCTTTCATAACACTTTGTATTATGTTGAGCAAAGTGTATAACAATGAATTCTAAATATTGACTGTGTTTCCTTGTTAGTTTATCATCATAAACTGAAATTTAGTCATTCATGATAAGATTCTTCATTTATATAGAACACATATATTAAGCTATGATAAGCATAGTTTATGGATTCATAACACTAATGTGTTTTCATAAAAGAGTTCTTATACATTACAAACGTTTTGGATAAACTATAATAGGTATAGTTTATATATCATTTACTTTTCAAACTTATTTATCAAAGGTTTTCAGTTTAGTTCACGTAAATCTGTTAATGAATAAATTTGTGAGTCATTCGCTTCGGGTTACTTCCAAAGTAATAAAGTCAAAAAGTCCTGTAAGTTGTAACCAGAGTCTCTTGTAGGGAGAACGTGATAGTTGTGTATAGATCTATATTGGGTTTGACAACCCCACACCTGAACTGCTTGCAACAGCTAGACCGGCAGGTTTGTGGTGACAAGTGTCATTTAGCGGCGACGCCTGAAGAATGTCGTATTACGAGGCCGTCTATGTCAAGTATGGTTATGATAGCTCACATGTGGTATTAACAAATCATAAGATTTACGGGTTCTACTTTTAAATTAGCAAGTTATATCGATTTAGCTCACAGAAATTACCTTAAGTATGGATATTACTGTTCATTTTCGGTCTTGGTATTTAAGACTACACATCATTCATTACGAGATTTTCCCTCAAATTAAAAAGGGTTTTATGCCGATTTAAAACTACGATTATATCATTAAGTATGGAAACTACTTGTTTACTCTTGGTCCTGGGATTTAGGACCACATAACTTTTATAAGGAAAATATTGGATTTTTCTTGGTGACACACAACCCATTACAAAGAACGGTTTCCAAACTCTTTATCTTAAAAACTTATGAACTCACCAACCTTTGTGTTGACACTTTTTCAAACAACTTGTATTCTCAGGAAATCACTAAATAGGTAACCAAGTGCTTTTGAGGATGGGATGTTAAGGCGTCAAACATTTCACTTTTTGTCAACATATTGTAATTGATTTGGAAACATGTAATTCATACAATGATGTAACTTTTTCAATTATATATATGTTGGTTGTGTTTGCTTAAATCACTATTGTAATTGTTGTTATGATGCTATACATGAAGTCCTCCACCCCCGGACGTTTCCGCCATCCTTGATTTTGGGGTGCGACAGATTGGTATCAGAGCCCGGTTTATAGTGAATTAAGTGTATCAAACAACATAGGATATACAAACTAGAAACACATTTGGGACTAAAAGTCTCTGATTTTAAAACATTTTAACGGGTTATACTTTTAGAAAATAAATAGTTTTCTCGTTTAAAAGTATACCTACATGCACTACATACTTGTGTAGTATCATAACTAGAAGAACATAAAGTAAAAGAAGAGGAGTTGAATGCTACGAGTATGCCTTGGTTTGAGTAATCAGTTCTCGGAAGGATATAGCCTGATCAACTATATCTGTCCGAGAAGTGACTTACTCATACCGGGGGATAGTCGTAGGGGGCAACAAATCTAATAACCTAACTTCACTCAACAAAGAATACTCTAAGAACCAAATCTAAACATTTAAAATACTATAGGAGTATTTGTATGTTGCTATAGCGCAATGTTATTATTATTAACTGTTACCTGCTTCTTACACCCTATTCTCGCGCAGACGACATGGCAGGATTCCGCTTACTAGGAGACCCATACTTTCCCAATCAGGGGAATGCCGGCTGGATTGAAGAAGTGCCTGAAGAGCTAATTGAAGAGGATCCCGAAGAGGAACCCGAAGAAGAAGAAGAGGAGGTAGACGAAGAAGAAGAAGAGGAAGATGACGAGGTAGACATGGATGAGGACGAACTATTCCAACACCCAGCTGTTAGCAACAGAGGTAAATGTACATCTACGAATGTCTAAAGTTAACACTGTTAGTTATCTTAGTATAAAGGGATAATATCTAAGTTAGTTATATTATTACCATTATCTTGTGACTCATCCACATAACAAATAAGGTGAATCATATTTGAGTATCCTAGTACCAAAGGATACGATTTCTTATATTAATAATAATTGTTGAACAGTCGGGTCTTGGTAGAAGGCTACTTTCAAAACAGTTGGGTCTTGGTAGAAGACTACTTTCAAAACAGTCAGGTCTTAGTAGAAGACTACTTTCAAAACAGTCGGGTCTTGGTAGAAGACTACTTTCAAAACAACTAGGTCTTGGTAGAAGATTTCATCTATACTAATAGGAATCATAGGGATTTCTAGGGTTTACCAAACGGTTTCGATTACTTACAAACATTTCCACACTTATACGAACTTTCTTTCAGAACAATATCAACTCTTTCATTACATGTTTTACAAATCAAAAACACATTAAATACTTTTGAACTCACCAGCTTAAATGCTTATTTACTCTTTCAAAATAACTTGTATTCTCAGGTCACCAGTAGACAGGTACGATGACCAGGTTTTGCGAAGATGGAGCAGTCAAGACTCGTCTTTTATTTTGATTACTTGTTGTAATGTCTTATTTCTACGAAAGAACACACATGTATTAAACTATTACTATTAATGCAATGGACGATGTTGTTGCTTGTTTACTACTTTACATTGTTGTGATACATACATGACGTCCTCCGCCCCAGAACATTTCCGCCGTTCTCGGTTTTGGGGTGTGACAAGGCAGGGCACTTCAAAAGAAACTGCCCAAAATCACGAAACACCAATGCTGCAGGTGCAGGAAGAGTCCTAGCTTTAGGTCATGGAGAAGCAGTCAAGGACCCCACGGTGGTTACCGGTACGTTCCTCCTCAATAACTCTTATGTATGCATACTTTTTGATAATGGAGCGGAGAGGAGTTTTGTGAGCCATCAATTCAAACATTTACTTAAACAAGACCCCCAATTACTAAAAGACACGTACGTAGTAGAAATGGCAAACGGAAAGGCAGAGCGCGCTATCGATATATTCTCAGGGTGTACTCTCACTCTAGATAATCATTCATTCAAAATCGACCTAATGCCGGTAACAATAAAAAGTTTCGACATATTCATCGGTATGGATTGGTTAAGTTCTCATCGTGCTGACATTCTATGTTACGAAAGGGCCGTTCGCCTCAATCTACCAAACGGTGAAACCCTTCTCGTCTAAGGTGATAAACCCAGTGCAAACTTACAAATCATTTCTTGCATCAAGGCTCAAAGGTATCTCTGAAAGGAATACCACGCCTTTTTAGTCCACATCATAGATAAGAATCAAGGGGTTATGTATATCAAAGACATTCCAAAAGTGTGAAACTTCCCTGACGTATTCCCAGAAGAACTGCCATGTGTACCACTCGCACGACAAGTCGAATTCTGAATCAACTTGGTTCCTGGTGCTACCCCCGTAGCCAAAGTACCATATCGCCTCGCAGCGGTAGAAATGCAACAGCTGTCTAATCAATTGAGCGAACTATTAATCAAGGGATTCATTAGACCGAGCTTTTCACCCCGGGGTGCACCAGTCATATTTGTGAAAAAGAAGGATGGATCCTTTCGCATGTGCATCGACTATCGAGAGTTAAAAAAAGTACCATAAAGAATCGATATCCCTTCCCCGAATCGACGACCTCTTTCAACAACTTCAAGGAGAGAGAGATACTTTTCAAAAATCAACTTGAGGTCGGGTTACCATCAATTGCGAGTTCAAGAAGAAGATATCCCCAAGACGGCATTCAGAAGTCGCTATGGACACTACGAATTTCTAGTGATGCCATTCGGATTAACAAACGCACCTGCGGTGTTCATGGATCTGATGAACCGAGTGTGTCGACCCTTCCTAGATAAATTCATGATCGTGTTCATCGATGATATCTTTATCTATTCAAGGAGCGAAGAAGAGCATAGGCAACACCTGCGACTAATGCAGGAGACTTTAAGAGCCGAGAAGCTTTATGCTAAGTTTTCGAAGTGCAGATTTTGGCTCCGAGAAGTGGGATTCCTTGGCCATGTGGTTAGCTTGAAAGGGATTCACGTGGATCCCTCAAAAATCAAGGCGATCGAAAATTGGTCAGCACCTACAACGCCAAAAATCAAGGCGATCCAAAACTTCTCCAAGATCGCTAAACCACTCACCACCCTGACTCAAAAAGGTGTGATGTTTAAGTGGGGAGATAAACAACAAGCCGCCTTCCAAATGTTAAAACAAGCCCTATGTAGTGCACCGGTCTTGTCTCTTCTAGAAGGAACTGATGACTTCGTGGTATATTGCGATGCTTCAAATCAAAGACTCGGATGCGTGCTCATGCAGAGAGGGAAAGTCATCGCTTACGCATCAAGACAACTTAAGACACACGAAGTTAATTACACTACCCACGACCTTGAACTGGGAGGGGTAGTGTTCACCTTAAAGATCTGGAGGCACTACCTCTACAGCACAAAATGTATTATCTTCACCGATCACAAAAGTCTTCAGCACATACTCAATCAAAAAGAGCTCAACATGCAGCAACGAAGATGGTTTTAGCTGCTAAACGACTACGAGTGTGAAATTCGCTACCACCCGAGCAAGGCCAATGTAGTGGCTGATGCCCTAAGCAGGAAGGAATATTTGGGCCGCCGAGTAAAATCCTTAACCATGACCATCCATTCCCACCTGGCTACAAAAATCAAGGAAGCCCAACTAGAAGCCTTGAAACCAGAAAATGTGACAGGTGAGGCATTAAGAGAGATGGATAAAACTTAGAATTCAAGGATGATGGAGCACATTATCTCATGAATCGGATCTGGACGCTAAAGTTTGGTGGGTTCCGAGACTTCATCATGAATGAAGCACACAAGACTCGATATTCCATCCATCCAGGTTCGGACAAGATGTATCTAGACCTCAAAAAGTTATACTGGTGGCCGAACATGAAAGCCGAGATTGCGACTTATGTGGGCAAGTGTCTTACTTGCGCCAAGGTCAAGGTGGAATACCAGAAACCGTCAGGACTACTACAACAGCCTGATATACCTGAGTGGAAGTGGGAACGGATAACCATGGACTTCATAACCAAGCTTCCTAAGACTTTAGGCAGGCTTGATACCATATGGGTAATCGTAAACAGATTGACCAAGTCTGCGCACTTCCTGCCGATAAAGGAAACCGACAAGATGGAGAAGTTAACCAGGATGTACATCAAGGAGATTGTGCGACTGCATGGTGTACCAATATCCATTATCTCCGACCGAGATAGTAGATTCACCTCACGATTTTGGCAGTCCCTACATAAATATTTAGGTACTAGGCTAGACATGAGTACAACCTACCATCCACAAACCGACGGGCAAATCGAGCGCACCATACAGACATTAGAAGACATGTTGAGAGCCTGTGTGATAGTCTTTGGTAAGGTATGGGATACCTATTTACCGCTTATTGAATTCTCCTACAATAGCAGTTATCACACTAGCAGCAAGGTTGCCCCTTTCGAAGCTCTTTATGGACGCAAGTGCCGATCACCCCTGTGTTGGGTAGAAGTAGGGGACACTTAACTAGCTAGGGGGAAAGTCCCTAATAACACCCTTACTGGTCCTGAAATCATAAGGGAGACCACATAGAAGATTGTTCAAATTCGGGAAAGAATGAAGGCGTCTCGTGATCGACAAAAGAGTTACGCGGACAAGCCACGCAAATTCTTGGAATTCCAGGTCGGTGATCGAGTACTATTAAAAGTTTACCCTTGGAAAGGGATGATACGTTTTGGTAAACGAGGGAAACTAAACCCAAGGTACATCGAGCCGTTTGAAATCCTTGTCAGGATTGGTCCAGTAGCGTACAAACTCCGATTACCTCAAGAACTTAATAACGTACACCCTACCTTCCATGTATCCAACTTGAAAAAGTTCCTATCCAACGAGACTCTCGTGATACCTCTCGACGAAATTGAAGTTAATGAGAGTCTCCATTTCGTGGAAGAACCAGTTGAGATAATGGATCGGGAGGTCAAAAGAACGAAACAAAGTCGTATTCCCATAGTGAAGGTTCGTTGGAACGTAAAACGAGGACCTGAGTTCACCGGGGAACGCAAAGATCAAATGAAACAAAAATACCCGTGTATCTTCCCAAACTCTTGAAGTCGCTGTCAGAATGTAAATTTCGGGATGAAATTCCCTCTAACGGGGGTATGATGTGACAATAGTCAATTTTGGGTCAAGTCAAAGTCAAACAAAGTCAACGAGTCAAACCGGTCAACTCGATTAAACCTTGTATATTAGGGTTTATGTTATGTAATTACTGTATAACTCACTATTTTAATGAGAAAATATCACTTGGAAAAATTCGTGTGTTTGATTTTCCTTAGCCTTAGTGCTAAACAATGAACCAAACCGATAAAACAAGGTTGCATACTCATCTGGAGTGTGTAAGATCCTAAAACATGGCTTAATGAGGTTTACGAAACTTGCATTGCGAAGCCGGACACTCAAAAATGTCACAAATGAAACCTCTCTCAATCGTATTCACTCAATCTCTCTCCGTATGTGAAATCTCTCAAAGTATGTCAAATATCTCCCAAATCTCTCCAAGAATGTCAAATCTCTCCCAAATCTCTCCAAGAATGTGGAATCTCTCCCAAATCTCTCTAAAATCACTCGGGGCATCCCGACCATTAATTTAGTCAAAAAACGCTCAAAAATGGAAGTCTACGCGTAAAACAGCCTTAAGGAGTTGAAACCCCTCTTAGGGCCGAAAGTTCTCTTAGGGACCGAACCCTCTTGGACAGAACCTGAAGGCTGCTGAACCGATCCCGAAGGGTACTCTCGGGCCCGAACCTCGCATAAGGAACTGAAGCCACCTTCGGTCCATTTCACTTCTTACCCACTTTCGCTCCATTTTGCTCCATTTCGCCTTCGGCCCATGATCAGAAGGGACCGAACCTCGGCCAGGACCGAGAGGTCTCGCAGGGAAGCCCATTTCTTCCTGGTTTTCGATTCCGACTTCGTTTTGGCTTCGTTTTTCATCGTTTTAACGCGAGATTTTCACCCAAAACTTTATTTTATCAATTAAAGTCTCATAATTCATTAATTCCCACGTTTTTGGTGCAAATCTTATCCAAGAAATGAGTGGGTGAAGTACAAAGGTTGAGTGTTGACTTTTCTTTGTATTATAACACAAGCAACCACCATACCCACTCCATGACTAACCCACACTCCTCTCCACCATACCTTGTCACTTCATTGTACTTTTCACCTCTCTCACAAGTTAATCCCACGTTCTTAGAGCTGGACACTCATCCCCTCTCCTCATTCTCACTCACTTGCTCTCATTTCACTAAAGATCAAACACCTCTTTTCTCTCTAACTCCCTCTCACAAAAATGAGATTTCCAAGGCATTTCCATCTTTTCTCCTTCACTAGTTAAGTATAATTTTTCCTCCTTGTGGTAATTACACTTCATTCTACTCAAATCATTGTTGGCTTACACAAACACCATCATTATTGTGTTAGATTCTTGAATCTTTAAAGCAACCCTTCAAGTGTTCTTGAGTTGAACACTTCTCTTCTTCAACATTCAACCACTGAAATCACTCAAGGTGAGTTCATACCCTATAATTTTATGTTTTCTTAAGTTTGAAGGGGGGGGGGGGGGATTACAAGTTAAAACACCAAGAACATAACTAAACTCATTTAACAACCTTCATCAGAAAAGTTCAACTCCATTCACAGATTGTTTTGGGTTACTTCCAAAGTAACAAAGTCATAAAGTCCTGTAAATTGTAACTAGAGTCTCTTGTAGGGAGAACGTGATAGTTGTGTATAGATATATATTGGGTTTGACAAACCCACACCTGAGCTGCTTGCAACAGCTAGACCGGCAGGTCTGTGGTGACAAGTGTCATTTAGCGGCGACGCCTGAAGAATGTCGTATTACGAGTCCGTCTATGTCAAGTATGGTTATGATAGCTCACATGTGGTATTAGCAAATCATAAGATTTACGGGTTCTACTTTTAAATTAGCGAGTTATATCAATTTAGCTCACAGAAATTACTTTAAGTACGGATATTACTAGTCACTTTCGGTCTTGGTATTTAAGACTACACGTCATTCATTACAGGAATTTCCCTCAAATTAAAAAGGGTTTTATGCCGATTTAAAACTACGAATATATCATTAAGTATGGAAAATACTTGTTTACTCTTGGTCCTGGGATTTAGGACCACATAACTTTTATAAGGAAAATATTGGATTTTTCTTGGTGACACACAACCCATTACAAAGAACGGTTTCCAAACTCTTTATCTCAAAAACTTATGAACTCACCAACCTTTGTGTTGACACTTTTTCAAACAACTTGTATTCTCAGGAAATCACTAAACAGGTAACCAAGTGCTTTTGAGGATGGGACGTTAAGGCGTCAAACATTTCACTTTTTGTCAACATATTGTAATTGATTTGGAAACATGTAATTCATACAATGATGTAACTTTTTCAATTATATATATGTTGGTTGTGTTTGCTTAAATCACTATTGTAATTGTTGTTATGATGCTATACATGAAGTCTTGCACCCCCGGACGTTTCCGCCATCCTTGGTTTAGGGGTGCGACAAATGTCAATTCCATAAAAGAAAGTCCATAGGCTATCAGGTATCATATAAGCAGGCAATTCTATCATGCAATTTCTGAAGATCCTTATCCTATAACTAGCATGTTTTTCTAACATTTCACAATATCAGATATCAGTACGTTATTTTGGGGTCTACTTACTGGCTCCAGCTGATCGTACACATCACATCCTCCTTGAGTATTTTGAAAACCATTTGAAATTTTTTTAAAATCTTTTTCCTTAGTTTGAGACTAGATTCACACGAGTGTTCCTCCAATTCACTCAAACCAAGACTCTGATACCCACTTGTAACATTCATAAAATTCTTGAAAATTTTAAACTTTTTAAACAATCCAAAAACCAACATTGTTTACAAATTATTTCCAAAATAAGTTTCACATAAGATAAATCCCAAAATCGTAAAACCAAAAAATGAGGAGGTTCACGATCATGACCTCGCCTTGATGCCATCCTCTGAGGTACCTTGAACATAATCCAAAACTGTAAGCCCAAAGCTTAGTGAGTTCCTCCAAAATACCGATACATAACAAATAGCACAAATATAATAACAACATGTATTGGCTCCACAACTTTGATAGGTTTTGAGCTCTATAACATCCCTATGGTGCACATACAAGCCTAATGCTTTGGATCTAAGTTTTCTCTAGTTATACATGCAATTTTCATGTTTCCAAAGCATGAAGCATAACTAGCATACAACATTGATATTTGAAACCTAAAAACGACTTAGACGATTACCTCTTTGTTGTAGCTTGTAGAACTTGGCCTTTCAAGAGCTTAGCACCTTAAATGTGATGCCTCAAATGAGTCCCAAACACCAAAAGCAAATAGCGGATTATGAGAGATAGGTTAGGAGGCACCCAAAAACGGCTAGGGTTTCGTTTTGGAAGTCTTAGAGGACATTTTGGTGATGCTAGGGGTTACCTTTATAGTGTGGAATTCCTAGGGTTTCACTTGTAAACCCTAATTCACTTCATTGGGCCTTTTGTGCAATAATCCATATGATAAGCCCTTTGGAATAAACCTTCATGGACTCCCACATAAAATTAGTCCATCTGTAACATACACATTAATAACTTTATTCGATTATCGTGTTTTTGTAAAGCTTGTTAGATTTAAAATGAATATTATTAAGTAATATATGGTTTGTATCATTGAGTTCTAACAAGATAGTTTTATGAGAATTGAAGTAAAACTATGTTTAGAATCATTCAGAAAAATATTGGAAGTCTTATGAGATTTCAATCAAAAATCAAATATTGAAATTTAATGAAAATATAAAATTTGAAATAATTAAAATTTTATTATTAAAAGATCTAGATAATTTCGTTAGAAACATTTAGGTGAAAACCTCATCGAAATCCGAGTTATAACGAATAAGTTATGACAAATTGAAGATCCGGGACAAAACCGGCAAACACTATTTAGCGTAAAAAGTGAGTTTTCAATAAGCTACTTTTTAGCCTTAGTGATATAAATGAAAGTCATAGTACTCGATAAACCGAGAATTTTCATAAAAAGAACGCCCAAATCTGACTTCGTATGAGGAAGTTATGATTTTTCTATTTTTCGGAATCGCATGGATAAGGTCAAAATTCGGACACGTCACCCGCATCCTCGCAGCTTGCCCCGTGTATGATGCGCGTGACACAACCCCTCACATCCGATGGCGTGGCCCGGTCCGAGACCGACGCGTGCTACGTCCGAGATCCGATGCCTGGCACCCTCGCATGCGAGCCACGTGCCCCCTCGAAGCGAAGTTCAGCCTATATATAGGAGGGTGTGAACCCTCCCAGCTAATGTTACAAAATTCACACTTTTTACCCCTAAAACCTATTTTTATGCTATTCCAACTTCCCTGAAGCCACGACATCATATCCAGTACCCGAAGACCCCGAAAAATTATCTTTGCGGTTTTGAAGCTCAACCCTTGCATGGCTTGGTTTTCAATAAAGCTCCTGGTTTTCATCGAAGAAACTTAGTTATTAGAACGAAGTGCTGCCCAAATTACTATTTTAACCTCCGATTATTTCACGGTGAGTTCAATATATAGGAACAATTGTATGTTATGTGTTATATGTGCTTTTCCATGTTATTTTCCCATGTATTTATTTTGCGCTATTTTGATAGCAAAGGTGTACCTTTGGCATTGTGATCAGTGAAAGGACTTAGATTCACAGTTGTATTGATATGTAGCCTCTGGCCGTGTAGAGCATGTCTCGTAAGAGAATGAATTCTACCGCTATGGCATTGCCAGAAGGTTAGATAGGGTTAAAAGCCTGAAATCTACCAAAATGTTAATCAGAAATTGTATGTCTTCTGTGCCATTTGGGCCGAAGCTTTATTGATGTATATCAAGTATTGAAATTGTTATGTCTCATTAATTGTATATCTTTAAATCAAATCATCGATTGATATGGAAAGCTTGTCACATGATTCACATATGCCTTTGTTGTTCCTAGTTCCTCTTTGCTTCTGCAACATTGATGTATATATATGTCATAATGTTATATTGTATCTATTATTGAACTCACTAAGCGTCGCCTCTTACACCTCTTAGTGTTTAACAATTGCAGGAAATAAGCATCCATTATAGTTATATAGTGTTGGAGGATTTAGAATAGTTTATACTATTTCTTTTGTATTTGAGTTTAAGTATGTATAAAATTATAATATCCTGGGTGGTTTTGTAATATATTAAAACATAGTTGGTTTGTATCCAGTCTTTTGTAATAAGAGCATCAATGTAAAATATAATATGTTTATGAATACGCATGTAGCATGTTTTGGAGTAACTTAGAGTAATAATGTTAAATTTTGAAAGGGGTCCTTTCACCATCCCAATCAACATGCATCATTAGCCCAAGCTATATGTATTAATGATTTACTTAATCAGTCCCCATTAATTTAATCACTTTCTTTTGATCACTAAATTAAATTCCAAGTTAATTCTTGACCAATACCAAATAAATAATATGATTTCTCAATTAATATATTATTCTTATAATATATTAATAAATCACAAATAACCTTTTTCTCAAATATCCATCTTATCAAATTGCTCCGATGAAGGCAACCAAAAAGGACCATGCTCCTATCATGTGAAGTACATACCAATGATAGTTATGGGCTTAGACACCTAATCCAACAAACTTAATAGACTGTATTGCCCCTGAGCGCACATGATATGTCTGGCTTGTCGTCGGGCCACAACTTATGTCTGGCTTGCTCCCTGATTTGATCAGTCCTTGTATTGAACACCACTAAGCCCTCAGTACGAGTATGGCATGCCCTTTCTGGACCTCAGCTCGTATCTAGAATGTCATGAGTCCTCAGTATGAGTCTAGCATGACCTCCTTGGCCCTCAGCTCATATCTGGCATACTCTAGGGTTTATTGGCTACAACACGAAGTAGTACAACCTCAACCCAACCCATACAATATGTCGACATATAACAGATAATATCATATACAGATAAACATATAGTATCACATGTAGTCCTGCGGATCTACCATACTAGCATATCAAATCTAGCATGCAAATCTATTCCATACTCAGAATATCAATAAATATTTGGTTATCAAACCAACGGGCTGACCTTGGTGCCTTCGACCCAAAAGTACAGTGAGGAAAACTCACCTCATAAGTAGCTAAACTGATAAGATCTAACTCCGAATCTCAGCTCCCGAATCAAATGCCTACAACCACCATGTGACCAATTCCATAAAACCCCGAAATACCCAAAATGCCCTCAAAGGTCAGCTTGGTCAACCATGGTCAAATTCAAAGTCAAAGGTCAAGGTCAACCGTCCATGTTCACCCAACTTGTTGAGTGCATCCACAAACTCGTTGAGTTCCCACGGTACTCAGAAGTTCGGGAAAACCCTAGCCAACTCGTCGAGTTGGCTGGAAAAGTTGCCGATTTTCCCAGCTTAACACATTCAATCCTTATTATCGAATCTAAAGATTTAAGATGTAGATCTGGTTCTCTGGGGCTAGAAACCACGTAAAGTTGCCAACTTTACATTCATGCATGCCAAAAGAAGCTGTAGAACTCATGAAAGGCTTAATAAAGAACTTAATGCATGAATGAGGCCTGGAACCTAATAAAGCTTGCAACTTTAAGCCAAATGGCCAGATCTAAGATGAAAACCCATAAAATGCTCAACCCCATGACAATCCCACAATGAGCCAAATTGTTGGATTAATGTCTAAGTCCATAACTATAATTGGTAAGACTTGACCCGACCCAGCATGGTCCATTTGGGTTGCATACCATCATGCACTTGGATAGACTATAATGAGAGAAATAAGACACTTATGGTTATTAATATATTATAAGTTCTAGTATATTAATAATAAGAATAATACGATTATTTAATTAGTATTGATCAAGAATTAATCTAGGATTAATTAAGTGATCAAAAGAAGACTAATTAAATATATGGGTTGATTGTGTAAATCATCCATACTTGTATAGTGGGCTAATGCTCCATGGATAATCAAGTTGGGCTAAAACCCATACGATGGTCCATGGATGCTCCATGGTGTATTTGTACCCATGGATCATGGAAATGAAAGGCCATGTCAATTGGGGTTTACATGGTGTAACCCTTACTATATAAGCATCTTATTCTTGACCAAATCGGCTACTAGGGTGTGAAGTAAAAGGGCTAGCCGATTTCATGAAGTGTAGAATTCTCTCAAGTTATTCTAAGTGTTTTGCTGATTGTGATTCCATTTGAGGCTTCCACACTATTGGGGCTAGGCACTCAAGCTTCATGAAGACTTTCAACATCAAAGAGGTATGTATTCTATCTTGCTACACTCATTGTTTTTGTATGCTAGATTAGGATAATACCTTGGAAGTTCTTATTTGCATATATAATAGAGAAAACATAGATCCAAGGTATTTAGGGTTGCATGTACACTTAGGAGTGTTAGAATGCTCAAAACCCAACAGTGGTATCAGAGCCTAGGCTTGTTTTCTTGTTATACTTGCAAAACTGCTTAAAAAATCGAATTTCTTGCTGTCTGATCATTAGACTCGGCGAGTCCATGCCTAAAAAGTGATGAATTCGATCTAACTCGCTGAGTTGGTTCATGCACTCGACGAGTTGGACCCCCAGACAGCATAAACTCGACTTTTTTGGCTGGAATTGGACTAGGAACATTACCCAAAGATGTTTTGGACTTATAAACTTGTTTTTGATGTGGTAATGTTCATGCTAATCCAATTTCAAAGATAATTGTCAATAGATTCATGTTTTGAATTAGTTTAGTGATTAGGCTAATTACATGAAAAAGTTTGATTTGAATTATCTTGTTCTTATGAGTTGCTTAGATTAATAGAAAGGTTAATTGATTATGTGTTTTGCAATCCAAATTAATCTAAGAGTTGATTCTAAAATGTGTTTTTGTAACTTGTCCTCAAGTTATATGAAAAGTCACATTTAAGTTTCATAAAACTCATAAAAGTTGGCAATGGTTACAAAAGATGAAGAGTCTTGTCCTTAAGTTATGGAGGTTCAAGAGTCACTTCATTAATAAATAAATAAATAAAGTGTAACCTTAATTAATTCCATAAGTTACAAAATAAAGAAAAAGTTACATTCTTTAATAATTTAAAGTCTTCCATAACTTGTCCTCAAGTTATGGAACTTGAAGAGTTTTTGGATTAAAACTACTTTAAACACATAAGTTATGGAATTAATTAGTTTTGAATAGTTTCAAAACTTGCCCTCAAGTTTTGGAATTTGTAAAGTTTTCACTTATGAAAACTTTAATTCCAAGTTAGCCCTTAGAATTTTAAAAGTTAAAATTCAACCCTTATACTTTATAATATTATAAGTTAATAATATATATATATATATATATATATATATATATATATATATATATATATATATATATATATATATATATATATATGTATGTATGTATGTATAAGAGTAAAGTCAGTCTTACCGCTAGTACGCCTCATTCACGAAGCCGGTCTATAAGGTGGGTATAAGGTTGTTACCTATAAAATGGCGACTTAATGGGTGTCCACTCTCACCCACCGCTTGCTTGACTGGTGGAGGGTCGTTAGCCGAACGGGTTTGACAAGACTATAATTCTCCTTTCACTAAAAGTATTAATGATAAATACTAAGTAACTAAACTCTTAATAATACCCAATCTTAGTTACTTAGGAAAAATGTGAATTTGGTGCTAGCCCATGGAATTCACACTTTGTACCTTACCAAGTCGTTGGTGGAGCGTGTGTGGTTAACCGACACACTAACTTGGACTAGTAAGGATCACGAAGGGTGACTTAATGTTTGTCATAGATCAATGGAGCGTGTGTGGTTAACCGGCACATTGATTGGGTGATAATATTAAGGGTACCAAGTGAATTGGTATGGTTATTCACACCTTGTTCTGTGATCCTCGGCATCCCAGTCACAAAATTTGAGAGGGCACACTCGAGATTGAAACATGCCTTTGAACAGTTCAATGAATCTCAAAGATCTAGGAGTTTCAAAACCAATTAAAACCTAATAATACATTTCGTTTATCTTGGTGGAAATTGGTGAATCGTCATTCACCTACCTTCAAATATTTTATAGCTTAGATTATGGCATACCTCTTCTAAGTTATAAAATAGTTTGTTGGGTCCTAGCCTTAATATTTCATATTGGGTGTCATATTAAGGACTTAAGATCAACTATCTTGAATATCTCCCAAAAAGATGTCTGTATGATCTTCCCAAATCTCTTGAAACAAGCTTTCCTAAATGAAGATGATGTCCCTTGGAAATCATACTTCATTCACCTCCTCCAATTATTCTCCCCAACCCACAAGTTCTTGAAAAGTTTAAGGTCACTCAAGCCCTATTGGCAAGGCAAGGTCTAGGTGTGATCACATCTTGGAGATGTAGTCACATATTGACAAGTCGGGAGAGTTGGGTGTCAAAGTCTTGAGAAAGTTGGTGGTTCAATCACTTTCTAAGTCACATAGTGAGTTCCTTTGGGACACCTATGAAACAGACTATGACAAGACCCTTAATGATCTTATCTATTTGTTAAGATCAACTTCCTTAAAACTTGATGGACATTGACAATAGTGACATAGGAAATCCAGAAAAGCATTCTCTTCCCAAAGGAAAGGGATCGGCCATAGTCAACTCGGTTGACCAAATGGTAAAGAGAAAAGCTAAGTCTGTAATAGTCCTGTGTACCATTATCAAAGGGTCCATATGTTTATATTGCCAAAGGAAGGGAAATTGGTTACGAATCTGCCATATTTACCTAAGGATGTTGAAGTCAATAAGTTTGACTCTACTTCAGGTAAAGTCCACTATCTAACTCCGCTAAGTTTCTAATCTGAGATTCCTTATACATGATGTGACTGGGTCACATGTTGATGTTTTAAGAATCAAAGAAAAGTAAAGAAACTTAAAGAAAGAATATGTTGAATCTGATCGCATAGATGGATATCTATCGCATAGCTTGAAGATCGGATTCTTGAGCTACTTCTTAGGAGTTATGAGATATTGCTTAGGAATAGATAACAAGTTTTCATATGGATTGTAAGGATAAGTTTTTCCGCAAAGTTTTAAAATAAAAGAAAATTTTTTGATTTTATTTATTTTAAAATATCCTTACAATGGCATTTGAGGGGAAAATTGTTACTTATATGATTCCAGTAATAGTAAGAGTGGAAATATGAAATTGATTCTTTCATTTGTGGTAATGTCTAAATTTACCAAATAAGGAAAGATTCTCATCACCCAAGTTTCAATTGGACCGGAACTTGGAATCATGCAAGTTGTATAGCATGATGAATGAGAACTTTCAAGTATTGAAAAATTAAGACTAATTACTTGTTCACATGGATGTGTGAGTCAAGTAAAGGACTAAGGGATCGAGTACACATTCTTGTGCACTGATTAAGTCCACCACAAAAGATTGATAAGACTATTCATCATAGTTTACTAAAGCTCAGTAAACATGATTATACTTACAAGCTTAAGTGTAACTCTGAGACATTGGAAAAGGTTCCAATGTATGGCAGAGCGAATAAGAAGAATCAAATTAGGCAGAAGGATAAAAGTTTCTCAAATCTAAAAAGATGGGAGAGTACTTTAGTATCAATTTTGTGATCATCTTAATGATTAAGAAACCATATCAAAATTAGTTCTCTAAGGAAATCTTAGTGCATTCTTATGACTAAGAAGAGGGAACTTGAATTGTTGAAATGGTTAAATCAAGAAGATGAGTCATACTTCGTTCCAATACAAGTCTTAGAGTCATACTCCAAGATTGTAACTTGAGTGACATGTCTTAAAGAAGGTTTAAAACACTTGTCAAATGTGAGAGTAAAAGTTTTCTACTCTTTTACATTTGAAATTGGTAAGTTGTGATGTTTTGGATAAAACAAAGACCAACTAAGGCCAATGTGTGAAGTGTTTGTCTTGATTAGATTCCACACTATCTCTTGAATAACTGACAAGAAAGTCTTATATGTCAAGAGGACAGTGGGAGTCTTAAAGGTCTTGAAAGTCTCAAGAACTAATCAAGAATAAAACCTGAAGTTCTTCACTAGCACACGACTTGAGGTTTATAACCTATCGTGTTGACATATTCTGTGCCCATTCCAGTTAAAGTTGGCTTTTCATATGAGTTCTTAGAGTTCTCAATTAGTTGCACAACAACTTGGAAGCAATGGCAGGCCCTTGAGCTGCCAGGTGGCAAGAAATTAAGTTTGAGTTCAGTCCATATGAGTTTGGATTTGTCATTATCCTTGCCTTGTGACTATGGTTTTGACAATTCACATGGATAAGAACACATACACCATTAAATCTAAGTGTTATAAGGTTTCTCTCCGATTCATAAAAATGATGGTGAGGAAACACTTTCACTAAGTAGATTTTAGCTAGATAGCAATTGTGATATTTGCATTCTCAAAGTCGTTAGTGGAGCGTGTGTGGTTTACCGGCACACTAACCTGGACTTGTGAGAAGTGGCAAAAAGGTCTAACCATTATGATTACGGCATCCCTCTTCATAATTGTTTAGACACACAAGTGTGCTATCTAAGGGAAGGTGTATGATTTTGATAAAGTTTTATCAAAACAATCTAGTATCAGAAATCTGGACTTTGGTAAGAAAGTCAGCTGATTTCTGAGTACATGTCAAAGCTAGTGGCAGCATAAGTGTTATGCTAATAATCATCATGTTAGTGGGAGCATGATAATTATGATAAGTATTGCAAGCTAGCAATGTTAATTATAGAAAACAAAAGGTTTTAATTGGGAAAAGATTGTTTTGCCATAATTAAGGGAGAGGAAATTATACTTCATCTCAAATCTATAAGCTTAGATCGTGAGGTTTTAATCATTTAGTCAAGGATATATATATGAATTTCATGTTGGAATGGCTCAACATAAGGAAATTCTGTATATGGGTCCATTATTTGCGTTCTAAAATTCGATTATGATTACGGCATCCCTTTTCATAATCTGAATTATGAGAACTTGGCAAATAAAAATGGAAATGTTATAGCAAAAGACTGGTTTAGTCTTTATGTGAGACATCATGAGTCGTGTCCCATATGCTTCGGATATAGGATCGATTACATGTGTTATATTCATCCATTTTAAAATTTTCCAGATGCCTGGGGCATTAAGAAGGGAAAAGGTTTAGAACTGGATATGACTAAAAGGATTAAACAATTGTCGATAACAATCTAAGGTTTACCAAAGATTGGTTGCTCAAGGATAGTTGGAAGTGTAGTGATAATTCTGGAAGGACCATATTGACATAGTCTGTAAGGAGGCAACTCTTGGTCAGAAGTGATAGTCAAAAATGGAATCTGGAAATGTTTCAAAGTCAGAATTTTCAATCTGTGTAAGATTAAGGAAACTTAATGCAAGAAGGATGTTTCCAAGGAACTGATCTCCTTTGGAATACTCTGTAAGATTGTTGCCAAGTCTTTGTGAGTTTGTGCATAATCGTTACAAGAGGATCAATGCATATAAGTTTAGAATCTAACAGATTTCAGTAAATGGCATGAATTTGGAATTCTTGCATTTGCAGTAAGGATTTGGGAGTGTGAAAAGAGAATCATTGAAGTTATGTTCAATTGATCTAGTTCACAAAGTAAAGATCATAGACAAACATAGTATGCATACTTGGTGTATGGCATGACTAGTGTTTAAGAAAACATAGTGTACATGCTTGGAGCATGGGACAACTATTGTTTTAAATTCAAGAATAAAGTTGATAGCTGAAACAGTATACAATGAATAATGTGTAATCATATGGTGATAAATAAAAGGTGTTTTATTTATGTTCAAAGGGTTGATACCATATTGGATTCAATTATTATTGTGTTTCATTTTTGCATGTTTTGACTTCTCGAATAAACTGGGTTATTCTTCCGGAATGGCTAAGTTATTCAAACCATCCACAGTCGGTCATATGTTGGAAGTAGATATGAATTAAGACTGTCATGGGTTGGCTTGTAGAGGTCTAAGGTGTTGGACAAAGGGCTACAACACTCATGAGTGCTCATAAGTTCTGAGTATTGGATTCAACCCGCGCTCATTGGAATCACTTCATGGATTTTATCACGAGTGATCATGAGACGATAATATCTTATATTCTTCAAACCTAGAGATATGAGTTGTTACTATGAGTTGATAGTACATTGATTGCATGAAAACGCATTTGGTAACTCGGTGCTATAAAACGTGCCTTTGTGTATGATTCAACAAGTAGTAGAACAAGCCATATGAGTCGAAGTTTATCCGTTCCTTTTACCTTCGGGATAAAAGCGATATATGTGGGCCCCTCGATGATTTGATGATGACAAATGGAAGTGCTCGGCCGGGCCAGGACTGATTTGATTTGTTCAATTAGTCAGTCGTCATAAATCGGAAATCGGGAAACAACAAATGGACAGAGAGAATGATTATAATCCATGTCTCAGTCCATATGATATCTAGAATGGAGGAATATATGATCCCTTATCTAATGGACAAGTCATTGACAAAGGTCAGAGTTCATCTACAGGGTCAGAGATCGACAGAAGCTTTTGAGAGCTACGATTGCCAGTTGGTTCCTGAAGTCATACGCAATAATAGTTTTAGACTTATCCAAGTGGGAGTCTGTTGGATTAATGTCTAAGTCCATAACTATAATTGGTAAGACTTGACCCGACCCGGCATGGTCCATTTGGGTTGCATACCATCATGCACTTGGATAGACTATAATGAGAGAAATAAGACACTTATGGTTATTAATATATTATAAGTTCTAGTATATTAATAATAAGAATAATAAGATTATTTAATTAGTATTGATCAAGAATTAATCTAGGATTAATTAAGTGATCAAAAGAAGACTAATTAAATATATGGGTTGATTGTGTAAATCATCCATACTTGTATAGTGGGCTAATGCTCCATGGATAATCAAGTTGGGCTAAAACCCATAGGATGGTCCATGGATGCTCCATGGTGTATTTGTACCCATGGATCATGGAAATGAAAGGCCATGTCAATTGGGGTTTACATGGTGTAACCCTTACTATATAAGCATCTTATTCTTGACCAAATCGGCCACTAGGGTGTGAAGTAAAAGGGCTAGCCGATTTCATGAAGTGTAGAATTCTCTCAAGTTATTCTAAGTGTTTTGGTGATTGTGATTCCATTTGAGGCTTCCACACTATTGGGGCTAGGCACTCAAGCTTCATGAAGACTTTCAACATCAAAGAGGTATGTATTCTATCTTGTTACACTCATTGTTTTTGTATGCTAGATTAGGATAATACCTTGGAAGTTCTTATTTGCATGTATAATAGAGAAAACATATATCCAAGGTATTTAGGGTTGCATGTACACTTAGGAGTGTTAGAATGCTCAAAACCCAACACAAATATCCTAATGAAACTTTCAAGGAAGAGATATAAGAAAGAAGGAAGCAAGGTGTCGACTTTATACCTCAAAAAGACTGCAACAAGTGAGGAGGTTCTGGATCTATAGCCTTCCTTTCAATCTAGACACCTTAAACTTCAAACTCTTTCAAAAGAACACCAAAAATCAACTATTCTAGCTCACACACTAAACTATGGAAAATGATGCATGAAAATAGGGTTTCGGGACAGAGGAGGCTAGTAAGGAGGCTAACCAAGGGACTTAAGGCCTTTAAATAGGGTGCAACACCCTAAAAATTAGGGTTTCATATTCATCCGCCAACTCGCCAAGTTGAAGCACCTCGAGTAGTCGATTTGGTCCATTAATATCCGTGACCAACATCACATCAACACGCCAAGTAAGTCCAAGAAAATATGCTAAAAGAATCAAATTCCATACCTAGGGATTGGGTTGTTACTGATGGGTTTTGAGCATATCTACATTCCTACGTGATCATGCAACCCTAATTGGTTTGGGTCTAAGTTTTTGACTAACTGAACATGCAAATTGAATACCAAAGCAATAACCCTAGATCTAGTATACAAGAATCGAAATTCATATGAAATTAGGGTTAGGAGATTACCTCACTTGTTATATAGTAATAGCAAGACAATCTTTGAAGATCCTTGACTCTTGAAAGCTTAGTGCCCCAAGTGTTGCACCTCTAATGGAGTCACACACACCCAATGTAAAGGATGAGATGGAGAGAGGTGGAAAATCGGCTAGGGTTTCAATCAAGAGTGCATAGGCCAAAAATCCCATGACATGGAGGTCTTTATATAGCTGTGGGCTGTTAGGGTTTCTGGAGGAAACCCTAATGCTTAAGGCTTAAGAATCCCATGGACTCCTCCTTATGAGGCCTTGGATGAAATCTATAGGACTTCCTTATAGGATTACGTCCACACCTAATTAAGAAGTCCAATAGCCTAGTTCCGCAACTATCAATGATTTGCAAAACAGCTCCTCCATTATTAATCGGTTCCTTTAATCCCAAAATTATCAAATTAATTTTTTGATTAAATAATAATTAATAATATGATTTCCAAATAATATATTATTCTTATAATATATTAATAAAATCATTTTGAGTACCAATTTATGACATCAAATAATCAATCCTACTCTTTCTCCACTAGTCATCCTGTCAAGTTGCATGAGTGAAGACAACCCAAAAGGACCATGCTACATTAAAATCAAGTATATACAAATTATAGTTATGAGCTTAGACACCTAATTCAACAGTCTCGCACTTGGATAATTCTAATAACTATTATTGCAAGTATGACTTCAAAATTTTACCAACAATCGTAGCTCTCAAAAGCCGTTGTCGAACTCTGATCTAATCAATGACACGTCCTTTAGATAAGTGATCAAATATCCCACCGTTCTACAAGATATCGAATGGACATGAGACATGGATTATAATCATTCTCTCTGTCCAATGTTTGTTTCCCAATTTCCGATTTATGACGACTGACTAATTGAACAAATCAAATTAGTCCAGGATTAGCCAAACACTTAAGGTGTCATCACTAAATCATCGAGGGTCCTATATATATCGCTTTTATCCCATTTAGGGTAAAATGAGCGGATAAACTTCGACTCATATGCTTGCACAATTTACTCATCAAACCACACATAACAATACATTTTATAACATCAAGTTACTGATGTGTTTACATATTATCAATGCACAATCGACTCGTAAACAACAACTCATATGTCTCAATTTCAAGAATATAAGATATTATCATCTCAAAATTACTCGTGATAAAATCCATGAAGTAATACTTGAGAGTGGGTTAATCCAATACTCTAATTCCTATTTCAGGAGTACTCATGAATACTGCAGCAAACATTTGCTATGTCTAAGCACTTTGACAATCTACAGTCGGATTCACAATATTAATTCACTACTTACTTCCAAAAGTATGATCAACTAATAATCCAATATGGTCTCAAAACCTTTGAATATAAAAAAAAACACTTATTAGTTAATCACCATATTGATTAGACCTTATTCATGCATAATGTTTCGAACAATTAACTTAATTCTTGAATTAAAACAATAGTCATCCCATTCTCCAAGCATGCACACTATGTTTATCTATGGTTCTTTCATTGTGAAATAGATCAATTGAACACATTTCCAATGATGCTCATTTCACAATTCCAAATCCTTATCACAAGTGTAAGAATACCAAATTCTTGCCACTACTAGAATCTGTTAGAGTCTAAACTTACATGCAATAATCCTTTTGTAATGTCAAGGCACCAAAGTCACAGAGACTTTGCCAATGTTATTATAAAGCATTTCATTGGAGATTGGTTACAAAAACAATTTCATGCAACTGAAGTCTCACATTCAAAGAGCATTTCTTGAACATCCTTCTTGCATTAAAGTTTCTAACTCGCACATATATCTCAATATCCATCTTGCATTATGGAAACATTTCCATATTTCCATATGACCAACAATTCTGAACAACAGTTACCTCTATTCAGAACAAGTCAATATGGTTCTTACAAAAATATACTATACTTCCAACTATCCACAAGCAACCAATCTTTAGTGAACCTGAGATTGACCTTGACAGTTGTTAACAACTTTATTCATATCCAGTTCTAGTCGTTCTTCCCTCTTAATGCGCTAGGAATATGGAAAAATTAGAACAGGCGAATATTATCACAAATGCAATCGATCCTATATTTGAAGCATATGGGATACGATTCATAATGACTTACATAAAGACATTATACTAGACCAGTCTCTCACTAAAGTATTTCCATATATAGAATTTCCTATGTTGAATCACTTCAACATGACATTCATATACGTTCATGACTAAGTTATATTAAAATTTCAATCTAAACTTTTAGATTTGAATGAAGTATAAATGCTCTCTCCCTTAAGCCTTACTATAGTGTAACAATTTCCTAATTTTGCGCATTTGAAAATTTAGAACTTTGTTTCCAATAAATAGCATTGCTAACTTGCAACACTTAACATAATAATCACGCTCACACTAGTATAACAATTATGTTCTTACCAGCATAACAATTATGCTCCCACTAGCTTTGACATGTACATAGAAATCAGCTGGACTTCTAGAAATCAATACCTATTGACTTTCTTACCAAAGTTTAGATTTTTGATACGTGGTGCTTCGATAAGTCTTTATCTAGACTTCTCAAGCTCATACATCTTTTGTTAGACAACTTATGTTTGTGTCTAAACCCTTTCAAAACTTACAACAATAAGTCCCAAATGTTCAAACTATTTTCCATTTCTCACAATTCGAACTATGAAAAAGGGATGTTGTAATCATAATCGAATTTGAGAAAACAATTATCACAACTGCTGACTCTAATCCATTAAAATCTACTAGTGAAAGCGTCTCCTTACAGTCATTTTCCATGAAGTAGAGAGAAACCTCTTGCCACTTATATTTTGTGGAATATGTGTTCCTATCCATACGAATCTATCATTTCCAACCACTATCACATGACAAGGTTCATTAAAAATTCAAACTCATACTGACTGAAATTACTTAATCTTAATTTATTCCCGTCTGGCAGCACAAGAGGCTTACCAGTGCTTCCAGGTTATTAAGCAGCTCAGCCATACATATCAATGTACCTTCATTAATCAAGGTGTTTTGCCCTATGCAATTAATTGAGAAATCATAGAACTCACATCCATACTCAACTTAACTGGAATGGGCACATAAACAAGAATATGTCAACACAATAGGTTGTAAAACTCGGGTCGTGCGATAGTCATAACTAAAAGGTTAATTCTTGATTAGTTCATGAAACTATTGAAGAGCATTTAGACTCCCACTGACCTCTTGTCATATAAGATTTTCTATCAAGAAACATTCCTCAACAAACAAATACTCAAGAGCTAGTGTGAGTTCTTATCAAGAAAACACTTCATATAATTGGTCATAGTTGGTCTTTGTTTTAAACCAAAACATCACAACTACCAATTTCAAATGTGCAAGAGTAAGAAGGCATTTCTACTCCACATTTCATGAAGTGTTGTAAACCTACTTAGAACATAGCACTCAATGTACAACTTGGAGTAACTAGAGTATAACTCTAAAACTTGATATCGGAACGAAGTATGACTCATCTTCTTTATTTAACCCTTTCAACAATACTTGATTCCTTTTGTTAGTCATAAATGCACTAAGGTTTCCTTAGAGGATGAATTGTGACATGGTTCCGTAATCATTAGAATGATCATAAAACACGATACTAAAGTACTATCCTTTTCTTACAGCTTGGAGAAACTTTTATCTTTCTGCCCAATGGATTCTTCTTAATTGTTCTACTATACATTCAAATTTTTTAAGGTATCAGAATTATACTTAATCTTATAAGAATAACCATATTTACCGAATTAACAGTAAATGATGATGAATGGGCCTATCGTCCTTTGTGGTAGATCTGACCAGTCCATAGTAATGTGTACTAGATCCTTTAGTCCTTCACTTGACTCACATATACATGTGAACAAGATATTAGTCTCAATCTTCTAGAGATCAAGAGTCTCATACATCACAAAATACAAATCGCATGATTCCAAGTTTCTATCCAATTGAAACTTGTGTGATGAGAATCCTTCCTCACTTGGTAAATTATGACACTACCACAAGCAATATAACTAAGAATCAAATCCATTCTCAACATTACTAATAATAGAAATACAAACACCAATTTTCAAAAATGCCATTTGAAGGAAACGTAAAATATGATAGAATCAAATTTAATTTTATTGATAAAATGCAGAAACACTATGTTCATAAATATTCCTAAGAAATCTATCATAACTCCTAAGTAGCAGCTCCAAATTTCGATCTTTTGAACCATGTGACTGAAATCTATTTCTTCATATCAGAATTAGCCTTTACTTCCTATTAAGCTTCCTTTACTTTCTTTGATCCTACAAAACATAAAAATATGATTAACACATCATGTAATAAGAATCTATAAAATGGAACTTAATAGAGTTAGATAGTAGATGTACCTGAAGTAGAGTCATACAATTTGACTTTACCATCTCTAATATCTCTCAGGTAGTTTGGGAACCTTCACTTCCGACGCCTCTTCAATCGGCAATATAGACATATGGACTCTTCCAGAGTGACATGTGAAACTATTTTAGAATTGGCCTTTCTTTTGCTGTCAAACTTTTCGACCTTCGCCAGTTTCCCTACCTTAGGAGACGAAACCATTTCTAAACCATCACGGTTTCCATCACAAACATCCATGGAAATTTGGGAGGTAGATCTTCCAAATGAATTTGCGTGAACAGTGCACCAAAGCAATGCTACTTCAGCAACAATTAGCAAACATGTTAGATCTATGAGGGTCAAGCCGTTATCTATCATATAGTAATCCTTAACGAATTGACTATACGACTCAGAAAGCGATTGAAGAACCAAGTCAACAGCCAACTCCTTTGGTAAAATGACACCCAACATTCCCAATTTGTCAATGTGCGACTTCATCTTGAGGACGTGTGCACAAACAGACCATCCATCTGTTGGATTAGTGTCTAAGTCCATAACTATTTTGGTATGTACTTGACCCGATGGTGCATGGTCCTTTTGGGTTGCCTTCACCAAAACAACTTGATAGGATGAATCATGGAGAGAGAGGATTAATTATGATTTATTAATATATTATTAGAATAATATATTAAATGAGAAATCATATTGTTTAATTAATATTAGTCAAGAATTAATAAGAATTAAGTTTGTGGCTAAAAGACATTAATTAAACTTAAGGGACTAAAACTATCAATTGTGTGATAGTTGAATATTAGGCTAATGGACTCCCTATTAGAGGGGTGGACGAATGCTATGGGGAAACCCATTAGAAATTTTCCTAGGCCTCTAAGGAAGGAGTCCATGGGTTGCTTAGGGCCTAAGCATCCAAATTAGGGTTTCCTTGTTAGATAACCCTAATAGCCTCACTATTTAAAGGACCCTTGAGACTCAAAAACGTGGTGAACTTGTTCCTTAGGTTTTCCACACGTTTTAGGCAGCCTCCACTCTCCTTATTCTTCATCCTCTTGCTCTTGGTGTTTTTGAACCATTAGAGGAGTGACATTTGTGACTGTAAGCTTTCTAAAGTCATTACAAGGAGGATTTGAGATTGTTATTGCTACATAACAATCAAGGTAAGGTCTAAGACCCCATTCTTAAGTTAATATGATTAATTGTATGCTAGATCTAGGGTTTAAAGTCTTGGATGAATTGCATGTACAATAGAGAAACCTAGATCCAAGCATTAGGGTTTGTATGAGCACATAGGATGTTCTCATGGCTAAAACCCATCAGTGGTATCAGAGCCTTGATTGGATTCTATTGTATTGATGCCTTGCATGTTCATTCTTGTTGCATAATCGAAATTTTGGCTTTCTGACTACTGAACTCGGCGAGTTCCAATGTGGACTCGGCGAGTTGGCTCCTACTCGGCGAGTCCATAGAGGAACTCGGCGAGTTCGAGCGTCAGAAGGAGGTAGTTTCGGGATTTCTTGTTGTTTTACTCATAGATACTTGTCTCAACTGTTATGGGTCATTAAAATTCGAATTTTAATCATATTTTGAGTGTATCCTTGATTAAACAAAAGATAATTACCAATTGATTAGATAATAACTTCCTTATTTGATTAATGTTTGATTATTTGTATTAATTTGGTAACTTATTGATATTAGGTTAATATAGATAATGATAAAGTTAATTGTTTAATTTATATTATCTATTATTTGATTCTTGTGTTATGAAAAAATTTCAATTTTCCTCTTTAGGTTTTATAGTTTAAATTTGAACTCAAAAGTTTTGTTTTGAAATTTAAATAGTTGAAACCCTAGTGTTTTGAAAAGTCTCAAACTTGCCCTCAAGTTTTGGAATTTAAATTTTGATTAAAAGGTTTGATTTTGAAATATTCAAATTCTAAACCCTAATGTTTTGAAATGTTTCAAAACTTTCCCTCAAGTTTTTGGAATTTAAAAGTTGATTAAAAGTTTAATTTTAGAAATGTTAAATTCTAAAACCCGAATATTGTTTTTGAAAAGTTCAAATCACACCCTTATGGTTTTATTAATTAATTAAAGTGTATAATTAAAAGAGGTTTAATAAATCCATAAAGTTTTGGTTCACAATTTAATTATATTAAAAGTATAATTGTTAAATTTGACCACCTAGTATTTTAAAAGTGTAAAATACACCCTATACTATATATAACATTAAAAGTGTAACATTATATATATGTATGAGTAAAAGTCAGCCTTACCGTTAGTAGGCCTCATTCACGAAGCTGGTCTATAAGGGGTGTTTAAGGAAATTGCTTATAAAATGGCGATTGAATGGGTATCCAGTCTTACCCACCGCACTCTTGACTAGTGGAGGGTCGTTAGCCGAACAGGTAGGATAGGACAAAAACTTTCCATTATAAGTATAATGAAGTACAAAAGTAACTAAATGTTTTTACAAATTCCCAATCTTAGTTACTTTAGGCAAAAGTGAATTGATGCAATTCCATGAAATTACACTTTGTACCCTTGCAAAGACGTTAGTGGAGCGTGTGTGGTTAACCGGCACACTAAATGGTTCTAAGCAAAGGTAGCAAAGGGTGACTCAATGTTTGTCATAGTTCGGTGGAGCGTGTGTGGTTAACTGGCACATCGAATAGGTGAGTGTAGCATGTGGGGCACCATGTAAGTTTGCATGGTTATTCACACCCGCTTTGTGATCCTCGGTATCCCAGTCACAAACTAAAGGGGCATATCGAGATTTAAACATGCCATTGAAAAGTTCAATGAATCTCAAAGGATCTAGGAGTTTTCAAAGCATTTAAAACCTAATCGGTTTTTCATTTTTCATGGTGGAAAATTAGTGAATCGTCATTCACTTACCTTCAAACATTCTGCAACTAGATTACGACATCCCTTTTCTAGGTTGTAGCGTATTGTGTTGGGTCGTAGCCTTAATATCTTATTTGGGTGATTTATTAAGGACTCAATCAATCAACTAACTTGAATTTGTTTTCTCCCATTTTGTAGATGCCAAAGTATGACAACTATCATATTCCCAAATCCCGTGGAACAAGCTTTCCATATGAAGATGATATTCCATGATTCGATCGAGGAACAAGATATCATGCTTCACTACACATCCTCCAATTATTCTCCCTAACCCACAAGTTCGAAGGCTTGAAAAGTTCAAGCTCACTCAAGCCCTTTTGGCAAGTAAACATGAAGAAGGAAAGTCGATGTGTGCACACATCCTAGAGATGAAGTCACACATTGCTAGGTTAAGAATGTTGGGATCCGTTGTCTGTGAGGAGCTGGCTGTTGACTGGGTTCTTTAGTCACTTCCTAACTCGTATAGTGAGTTTGTAAGAGAGTACCATATGATGAACTGCAACGTGACCATTATAGATCTCACCTATATGCTTATTGCTGCTAAATCAACAATGGTTTGGCGCAATGGAAAAGCAAAGTTGATTGGTGAATCCGCCTTCCAGACCTCTATCGATATAGGCAATGGCAACAAAAGGCATGCCATGATCGAAAAGTTTGATCATAAGAGAAAGGAAATGTCTGAAGTAGTTCCATGTGCTGTTCCAAAAGAGTCAATTTGCTTTTATTGCCAAGAGAAGGGGCATTGGAGACGAAGCTGCCCTATTTACCTAAGAGATCTAAGAGATGGGAGAGTCAAAATGTATGGCTCTGCTTCAGGTAAAATCCATTGACTCACTCTTTTAAGTTCCTATTCTAGATTCTTAATACATAATATTGTGATAAGATTACGATTTATGTTTTGAAGGATCGAAGAAAAGAGAGGAAGCTTAAGGGAAGAAGTGAGCGGAATCTAATTGTGAAGAAATGGATTTCGATCGCATTACTTGAAGATTTGAATCTTGAGCTACTACTTAGAGTTAGAATAGATTGCTAAGAAATATTTATTAACATAGTTTTTCAATAAATTGCATTGTAAGGACAAATTTTTCCGCAATAGAATAAAATTTGATTTTGTTTATTTATTTATCCTTGCAATGGCGTGTATGAAAAATTGATGGTTGAATGTTTCTATTATTAGCAATAATGGATTTGATTCTTAATTATGTTATTTGTGGAAATGTCAAGAATTTACCAAATAGGGAGAGTTTCTCATCGTCCAAGTTTCAATTGGATAGAAACTTGGAATCATGCGATTTGGTTGCATGATGAATGAGAAATTTCATATTTGGAAATTGGACTAATTCGTTGATAAAGCGTTAAGTGAAGGACTAGGAGATCAAATACACAAAGTTGTGTGTTAATCAAGTCCACCACAAGAGTAACAAAGATATTCGTCATGATTTACTAAAGGTTAGTAAATATGATTATACTTATAAGATTAAGTGTAATTCTGAATTGATTAAAAAGGTTTAAATCAATAGCAGAACGAATAAGAAGAATCAAGTAGGCAGAAAGATAAAAGTTTCTCTATTCTAAGAAGAAGGGAGTGTACCTTTTATTATGTTTTATGATAGGTCTTAATGATTAAGAACCATATCTCAATTGATCCTCTAAGTGAGTCTTAGTGCAATTGTATGTCTGAGAAGAGGAATCAAAAATTAAAGAAATGGTTGAATCAAAAGTCAATCATACTTTGTTCCAAAACAAGTCTTAGAGTTAAGATTGTGACATTGAGTGACAAGTTTTAAGGAGTTTTATAGCATTTGTCAAATGTGGAGTTTGAAAAGGTTTTCTTATTCTTGCACATTTGAAATTGGAAAGTTGTGATGTCTTGGATAAGACAAAGACCAACTAGGACCAATTTATGAAGTGTTTCGTCTTGATAAAAGCTACACTAACTCTTGAATATTTGTTTGTCAAGAAATGTTTGTTGATAAGAGAATCTTATATGTCAAGCAGTCAGTGGGAGTCTTAAT
Organism: Lactuca sativa; assembly: GCF_002870075.4. Lineage (NCBI taxonomy): Eukaryota > Viridiplantae > Streptophyta > Magnoliopsida > Asterales > Asteraceae > Lactuca > Lactuca sativa. The sequence continues at coordinate 99,960,763 of NC_056624.2, read as the reverse complement.
GTTCTTGAAAGGTTTCAAGAACAAATCAAAATAAACCTTATCGAACATCACTAGCACACGACTTGAGGTTTACAACCTATCGTGTTGACACTATCTTGTTTCTGTGCCATTCCAATTTGTATGTGAGTTCTATGAGTTCTTATTTGAACGCATAAAAGGCAAGCACCTTGATCAATGAAAAGTACATTGATAGGAAAGGATGAGCTGCTTAACTACTTGGAAGACATGGTGGGCACTCGTGTTACTATAAGGCAAGAAATCAAGATTGAGAAAGTTCGGTCCATATGAGTTTGGATTTGTCGCAAACTTTGGTTTTGACAAATTCGCATGGATAGGAACACATACACCATTAAAATCTAAGTGTCATAAGATTCCCTCCTTCATGAAAATGACTGTGAGGAAATGCTTTCACTAAGAGAGATTTTAAGAAGATAGTGATTGTGAAAATTGTATTCTCGAATTCGATTATGGTTACGGTATCCCTTTCCATGATTTAAATTGTGAGATTTGGCAATTAGTCTGAATTGTTTAGACACACATATGAGCTATCTAAGGCAAAGGAGTATAAGTTTGAGAAGCTTAGATAAAGGATTATCAAAGCATTAGGTATTAGAAATATGAACTTAAGAAATTCAATAGGTATTGTTTTCTGGAAATTCATTTGTTTTCTGAATACATGTCAAAGCTAGTGGGAGCATAAGTGTTATGCTTATATGATAATAATCATCATGATAGTGGGAGCATAAATGTTGTGCTTGTATGATTATTAAGGCAAGTATTGCAAGTTAGCAATATTAATTATAGAAAACAAGAGTTATACTTTCCAAAGTCGTAAGGGTTGAAAAGTTATTTTGCTATAATTAAGGGAGAGAATATTGTTCTTCGTTTCAAAATCTAAAGCTTAGACTGAGAAATTTTTAATAAATTTAGTCAAAGGATACATAGTGTGTTCTTAAATTTCGATTATGATTACGGTATCCCTCTTCATAGTTCAAACTGTAAGAACGAGACAAATAAAATATTATGGCAAAAGATTAATAAAGTATCATATCTTTATGTAAGACATTATGCATCGTGTCCTATATGCTTCGGGTAAAGGATCGATTGCAAATGCTATAATATTTGACCATTCTAAAATTTTCCAAATGTCTAGTGCATTTAGAGGGAAAAAGGACAAGAATCGGTTTTGAATAAGATAATTAAACAACTATCAAAGGACGATCCAAAGCTCGATGAGGATTGGTCGCTTGTGAGTAGTTGGAAGTATAGTAATGGATGGACCATATTGACATTATTATGAATAGATAAGATTCTATTAAGAATGAGTTGTCATATGGAAAATATGGAAATCTTTCCATATTGGGAGTTGGATATTGAAAGTCTATGTCTAGATTAGAAAATTTTATGCAAAAGGATGTTCAAAGGAATGTACTTTGAGTGAGTGACATCACGTCTATGGAATTGTATTGTAACAATCTCAAATAGAGAATTTTGTAGTTTCATTGGCAATAGTCATTGTGACTTTTGTACTATGACGTTATGAAAGGATCATTACATAAAATGTTAGAATCTACCATATTCCATAAGTGGCAAGAATTTGATATTCTTTCACTTGTAAAAAGGATTAGGAGTTGTGAAAAGAGTATGATTGGAAATGTGTTCATTTGATCTATTTCACAAAGTAAGAACCATAGGTAAGCATTGTGGGCATGGTAAGAGCATGGGATAAGTGTAGTAATAATTCAAGTAAGAAGTTGATTACCCGAAACAACAAATAATGAGTAATTGATATGGTGATAAACAAAAGGTGTTTCATTTATACTCAAAGGTTTGAGGCCATATGGGATTAGTATTATTCTTGTGTTTCACTTTGCATGTTTTGACTTCCTGAATAATTTAATTGGTTCAGAACAATCAAATTATTCAAACAGGCCACAGTCGTTCATATGTTGGAAGTAGATATGAATGAAGACTGTCGTGAATTGGTGTGTGGATTGTCTAAAGAGTATTAGACATAAGCAAATGTTTGCTGCAATGTTCATGAGTGCTTATGAATATGATTTGAGCATTGGATTAAACCCACGCTCACTTGGATCACTTCATGGATTTTATCACAAGTGATTGGTGAGACTATAACATCTTATATTCTTGAAACCGAGATGTGTGAGTTGTATCTTGCGAGTCGGTTGCATATTGATAATATGTACACGCACCAGTAACTTGGTGTTATAAAACATATTGCTGTGTGTGATTCGGTAAGTGAGTGCAAGCGAGCATTGAGTCAAAGTTTATCCGTTCCTTTTATCCAAAGTAGGATAAAAGCGATATCTTTGGGCCTCACGATAATTCAGTGATGACATCTGTTAGGACTAGTTTTGTGTTGCGTCTTTTGGGCTCGTTAGCTAAGTCCAAGTTTTGTCTCCGGTATGGGCCTGTCCATCCGTGAGTTTTGTAGGGTTTAATATAAATAGACACTTGCATGCATCTTAGAACGTAACGATTGTAACAATTAGATAAGTATTTTCAAGCCTGTTCATCGTTCTGAGTTTTGTAACCCTAATATCCTCTACAGCGGAAGTTCTTAGTTGAACTCTGCTGAGGATTGAGAAATCTAATCATTCGACTCATTTAGATCCACTCTTGTGTTTTACTTCACTGTTTTTACGATTCATTATTTACCTGTTACAAAGATCTAATCGATCAAAGAGTTTTAATAACTCATCAATTGGTATTAGAGCAGGAGGCTGTGTAATTCATACACATCTTTTCTGTGAAAAAAATGATTAGGGTTATTCCACATTAACTAATATTTATTGAGCCGTCATTCCATAATTGACGTAACTCAGCATCTATTTGATTTGCCCTAATATTACATATTACAAGTCTGATCTTTCAAACAGGTTAAACGATCAAGCATGGACGAGTCTCAATCGAATCCAATCAACATCTCAAACAGCATTGGATCAACGACAAAGATTCCTATTCTTTACACCCAGGATTACGAAGTTTGGGCGCATCATTTCGAAGACTATGTAATCGGATCTGAAGATAATGGGTATCTTATTTCGGAAGCAATTGTGTCTGGACCATTTGCTCACTCAGGAACATCTAAAATCATTAAAACTCAGAAAGAGTATAATGATCTGCTGAAAGACGTAAAAGACGTGGCTCAAGACGAAAAGGAAAAGCTTCAGTGCAATATTAAACATTGAGACTGATCTGATTCGCTCTTCAATCCGATGCATTTAGGTTGGTGAGTTGCTGCAGTACCGATAAAGAAATTTGGGATAGGTTGCGAGAGCTATATTCCACAGATGAAGATCTGGAGCATTCTATTCAGACCTTGCTTTTGTCTGAGTTTGGTGAATTTAAGCAGAATTCTGATGAAACTGTTACTCAGACATTCGATCGCTTCAATCATCTTCTTAGCAAGATGATCAAACATGATATAGAAAGGAAGCTGATTGAACATAAGGTCACCTTTTTGAATGGCCTAAGATCCGATTGGAGAGCTGTCGTGTCCACAGTCAAAGCTCATGAGCAGTTCAAGTCATATTCATTGGCTAAGTTGGTGGGAATTCTGAAATCCCAAGAAAAGATTGTAATGCAAGAGAAGAATGTGGTCTCGAGTTTGGGGTCCTTGGCCCTCCTATCAAAAGGCAAGAATGCAGTGGAAGATGAAGATCTGAACCTAGAAGACTATGATCTTACTTTAGAAGATTATGCAATGATGGTGTCTAATCCCAAGAGGTTTATTAAGAAAAGGTTCCCTACCAATAAGAACCGAAATTGGCAGGGAAACTATAGTTCTGAAAAGGTTAGGGAGGAGCCGAAGATAGAAGAACCAAAGAAAGAGGCGAAAGTTGAAGGAGATTCAGGCGTTAGCTGCTATTACTGTGGAGGAAAGAACCATTATGCTAAGGACTGTGTTCTGAAGAAAATGGCAGAGAAAGATGAAGAAAAATATGAAGAGGCTGTCTTGATGAAAAAGCTTGAAGAGATCAAGAGGAAGAAAGCTGCTACTAACCCTTTTATGAATGCTCTTATTGTACAGGGTTTGGCAGCGGATGATGAGTTTGGTGGCGTGGAGGTGTGGTCTACCGACTCAGAAGATGATGAGGTGAGGAAGCCCTCACCTGGAAAGGCGTATGTAGCAAGTTCCGTTGAAAGCAGTGGGAAATGCTTGATAGTGACTGATGTATCTCACATGAGGGGATACAATACTGATGGTGGAAAAGAGGACACCAAGGAGCGAGAGGACTTGTGCTTCACAGCAAAACCTCTCAGTGTGCAGATCAATGAGCTTGATGAATTGATCAAGAAGGTACAATCTCTTTTTATTTCATTTAAAGTCCTACAAAAATCTTATGAAAAAGAATTAAATAGCTTAAATTCAAGAATCTCAAATCTGGATAGTTGTTTAACTCAAACAAGGGTCATGAATTCTAACCTAACTGACCAAATAAGCAGGGTGTCATCCAAGAATGAGGAGCGAAGGATGCGGATAGAGCAAAAGGAGTCGGAGCTGATTAAGTCAAAAGATGAAAACATTTATTTACAAAGAGACAATTTAAAACTTTTAAAACAGAGAAATGTTTTTTGTTTGATTGCTAAACGTCTTTATGCTAAGATCACTCAACTGCATCTAAATTGTGAAATAGCGCAGAAAATCCATCACATGATTTTGCCCTTCCTTGAGTTTAAGGAGGATGAAATCGATGCTGAAGCATATAACTGCGAAAGTGTTGTTTCGTCTGATGATGTGAATCCAACTTACATGTATGGTCTGGACAAAATCGAATCTTTTATAAAGTCCAAGGACCATAAGGACATGCTGAAAAACCTTTTGGATGAAAACGATAAGCTGAAACTAAGGACCGAAACCATACAAAAATTTGACTCATTGAATGCCAATTTAAGTTCAGAAAATAAAATTGATGTTGAAAACGCATCTGAACTTAATGAGAATGATGATATGAGTGAAATTTTTGTAGAGGATGAAGTCGACTGTTCTGAGTTTGTCAAGAGTGAACCCGAAAACCACAAAAATCTAATATCTGAAAATTCTGTGGAGCTTGCTCATTTGTCCCAAAACAAGTCCCCGATTCTTGAAGAAAAGGCTGTAGTGTACCAAAAGGTGAGAACAACACCAAACCAAGTGTATAAAGTCACAGGAGTAACCGAACATCAAACAACCCAACTCACTGCCATAGTGAACGAAGACAATGAAGATGGCTGTGATGAGTTTTTCTGGTCTGCTCCTATAGATAATGCCGACGAAACTGTTGGTCTATCTAAGCGAACATCCTGGAAAACAAAAGGCAGATATGTTCTAGAGCCACTGAACAAGCCTGACAACTTCGACGTGCCAAGCACTAGTGGTACAAAAGAAGTTCTTGTAGAAGAAGTCACTTCCACAAGCGAAACATCATCCGTGAAAAGTGAACCGGCTGACAAGAAGCAGAAGCAAAAGGCTAACATCCACAAACAGCCGAAACAAGTGAAGGATCAAAAGCAGCAAAGAAATCTGAGATACAAAAAGAATCTCTCATAGCGAAAGCAGTTTTGGCGATCTCAAAACGCCCATTTCTCTTATCATGACAAAAATTCAAAGTCAGAGAAAAGTGCTTTCAGGTCGCAAAAGGGCACCAACAACCGAAAGAACAGGTTCGGTTCAGAGAGCACTAACAACCGAAGGGACAGGTTTGGTTCAGAGAACGACAGCAACCGAAAGCACAGGTTCGGTTCCAAAAGCAAAAATTATCGAAGTTCAAGGTTCGGTCCCTCTAATGACCAAAAACAAAAGGGTCACATAGAACCTCAAGTCAGGAGATATTCTCAGTCCAAATTCTCTCGTTCTAATTCCTCTATGTCTCATTCTAAACCCAACTCCTTTCTAGCTCAAAATCCAACATCATCAACAAACTTGAAAGGAAAATCAAAGGTTTCCTCAGTCAAGGATGATCGAAAGCAGTCCAAGGCTCAAATGCCAAAACCAGAATCCAAACCGACTGTAACAAATCCTAACAAAATTAAAGTATTCACTATTAAGAACAAAGATGAAACAAATTTAATAAAAAGAACGTATCTTGTTGACATTTCTCTTACTATTCTTGTTCCCGTGAAAGGCTCACGTGGACCCAAGAAACTTTGGGTTCCTAAATCTGCTTGATTTTTGCAGGTTATCAGTGACGAGCAGTTCGACGAAGAATGGTACATTGACAGTGGCTGCTCACGTCACATGACAGGAAGGAAGGAAGAGCTAACGGAATTTCGATCTCTTCCAAATGGTGGAAATGTTAAGTTTGGCAACAACTCTTATGGAACGATAAAGGGTTATGGGATGATAACCAATGGATACTTCACTATAAGAAAGTTGGTGTACGTTGAAGGGCTACAACATAACCTCATCAGTGTATCTCAACTGGTAGGAGGTACCGGTCTTAAAGTGTCATTTGACGATGAAGGCTTAGAAATCATCGAGAAGAAAACAAAAAGGGTGATTCTCAAATCAGAACGCAAAGGCGAAATGTTTCCTCTCAATCTCAAACCTATCAAAGGAAATCCAGCTATATGTCTTCTATCCAAATCTCATTCTGACGAAAGCTGGTTGTGGCACCGAAGGCTCTCACATCTCAACTTCAAGGACATCAACAAGCTTGTCACAGGAGGTCATGTTAGGGGCCTCCCATTTCTCAAGTTTAATCGAGAACATTTGTGCGCCGCGTGTGAAATGGGGAAGCAGAGTCGTCAAAGTCACCCATCCATTATAAACACTAAATTTGTTGAACCACTCGAGTTGCTTCACATTAACTTGTGTGGTCCATCATCTATCGAAAGCATTGGCGGTGGCAAATATATTCTTGTTATTGTTGATGACTTTTCATGTTTTACATGGGTGTTCTTTCTGAAGCACAAATCTGAGGCTACTCATAAGCTAAAGATGTTTATTAAGCAGGTTGAAGTGCAACTGAGAAAAGTCGTTCTCAACATCAGGAGCAATAATGGACTGGAGTTCAAGAACAAAGAATTTGAAGACTTTTTGGCAGAAAAAGGAACCAGTCACAACTTCTCAGCACCCTACACCCCTCAACAAAACGGAATTGTCGAAAGACGAAACCGATCCTTGTGTGAGGCGGCCCGAACCATGCTAAGTTTCGCTTCTCTACCTTTATATTTCTGGGCTGACGCTATTTCTGCAGCATGTTTTACGCAGAACAGGTCTTATCTCAACAAGCGTTTCTCTCTTACTCCTTATGAGATCATCAACAACAGGAAGCCGAACGTTAAATTCTTCCATGTATTCGGCTCACGGTGCTTCATCTTCAACTCTAAAGAACATCGTAACAAGTTCGACGTTAAAGCTGATGAAGGCATTTTTCTGGGATACTCTCTAACTTCAAAAGCATACCGGGTTTTAATAAGCGTTCGAGGAAGATCGAAGAAACATATTACGTGACTTTCGATGACAACTACGTCAAAAAGCTAAAGGCTACAAAAGAAGCAATTGGAGAAATTTTCACTCAAACAGGTCAAATCACGGCCTCAATTGCTAATTTGTTTGAGTAGTTTGTGGAGTTATTCGATGAACCTGAGAAAGCTACTCTCTCGGAAGCAATGGCAGCAGACAACAGAGTCAACCATCTGAAGCAAATCGTCGAAGATGCCGCCAAACGAATGGGTGAAGGAGAACAAGTCCCAAACAAGCCTCCTCAGCAAGGCACTTCAGTTGAGGGGGAGAATCCATCTTCTTCAAAACAGCCGAGCTCACAAGTTGAGGGGGAGAACTTTATTCATGTAGCACCCGAAAGCTCTACTACACCCGAAAGTACTGTAGCACCTGAAAGCTCAACACCACCCAAAAGTCCTGTAGCACTATAAAGTCCAGCTATACCGGAAAGCTCATCAATCGAGGGGGAGAATGCCGACATATCTTGTGATGACAATAGCCAATCTGAATTAGAAGAAATGGTGAATGCTGAATTGGATCCATCCTATGATCCAAATTACCCTCCTCTTGTTAAGTGGACTAGAGATCATCCTGTATCCTAGGTAGTGGGTAATGTTTCTGAAAAGGTCCTGGCCCGATCTCAACTGAAGGCAAAGCAAACATATCTATTTTCCAAAGTAGAGTTCTGCATGTACAACACTTTCGTATCAAAAGTTGAACCGAAGACAGTAAATACTGCTCTTGATCAATCTGACTGGGTTCAAGCTATGCAAGATGAACTTAATGAATTCGAAAGAAATAAGGTTTGGCGCCTCATTCCAACTCCTAAAGACGCCTCAGTTGTTGGTCTTAAATGGGTATTCAGAAAAAAAATGGACAAGGAAGGCAATGTGATTCGAAACAAAGCTCGTCTCGTGGTGAAAGGATACTGCCAAGAGGAAGGAATTGATTATGAGGAAACTTTTGCTCCTGTAGCTAGGCTGGAATCTGTTCGAATATTTCTTGCCTACGCTGCACACAAGAACTTCGAGGTCTACCAAATGGACGTAAAGTGCGCATTTCTGAATGGAGAACTCAATGAAACGGTATACGTAGAGCAACCTCCAGACTTTGTTAATGAAAAGTACCCCAATCACTACTATATTATGGACAAGGCGGTTTATGGTCTGAAACAAGCACCTAGGGCATGGTATGAAACGCTAACCAAGTTTTTAAAGATGTCAAAATTCAAACAAGGTTCGGTTGACCCAACCTTCTTTCGTAAGAATGAAGGTAACCACCTTATGATTGTTCAAATCTATGTCGATGATATCATCTTTGGCTCAACGAATCCTAGCTTAACAGCTGAATTCAGAAAGCTGATGGAGACTAAATTTGAAATGAGCTCAATGGGTCCGATTAACTTTTTCCTTGGTTTAAATATCAGACAGGGACCCGAAGGCATCTTTATCAACCAGGAAGCATACACTAAAACTCTCCTTGCTAAATTCGGCATGATGGGAGATTCAAAGGTTAAAGTTCCAATGGCGTTTGGCACCAAGCTCACACCGTCCTTGTATAAACCGGCAGTCGACATTACGTTATATCGCCAGATGATTGGTTCTTTAATGTACCTTACTGCTAGCAGGCCTGATACAATGTTTTCTGTGTGTTATTGTGCTAGATTTTAGGCAAATCCTCGTGAACCACATATGCTTGCAGTAAAAACATACTCCGGTATCTGAAACAAACTACCTCTCTCGGTTTATGGTATCCATCAAACTCAGGTTACTTCGTTCAAGCCTACTCAGATGCAGACCTTGGAGGTTGTGGTTTAGAAAGGAAAAGCACCACTGGAGGCTGCCAATTCCTAGACGGGAAGTTGGTTAGCTAGCAATCAAAGAAACAGACATGTGTATCTCCGTCTACAGCAGAAGCAGAGTACATTGCAGCTGCCTCCTGTACATCTCAAGTGATTTGGATCTAAAGCCAACTCCGGGACTATGGACTCAATATGAAAAAGATCCCACTATATTGTGACTCAGAAAGTGCAATTAGGATATGTCATAACCCAGTGCAACATTCGAAGACCAAGCATATAGCACTAAGGTATCACTTCATTAAGGATCATGTGGAAGATGGGAACGTCGAAATTCACTTTGTTCGAACCACTGATCAATTGGCTGATGTCTTCACCAAAGCTCTCCCTGAAGCATCTTTCAACAAAATTCTACAAGGGCTAGGAATGATGGAATCGGAGTCAATACCAAAGACTACTTCTCAAAATTAAAAATTGGAAGATAAATAGACCGAACGTTCGGGTTCGGGTCTTATGTGTGCCGAAGTAAACCGAACGCTCGGGTTCGGGTCTTTTTCCGGTATACTGAAATGAACCGAACGCTCGGGTTCGGGTGTATCATCTGATCTTCGCTTATTACTCAAAGGTAGTTTCTTTGACTGTAAACCTTTTGTATTATTTTCCCAAATTCATTTCTCTTATTTTCAAAGCTCTTTTGTTTTTCAAACTAATTTTTTTTGGCACCTGAAATAGACCGAACGCTCGGGTTCGGTTCCAAAAATTTTTTCTAACCGAAATAGACCGAACGCTCGGGTTCGGTTTCATAATTTTTTACCGAAATAGACCGAACGCTCGGGTTCGGTTCCAAAATTTTTTTTTCTGTGTCTCATTTTTTTTATTTTTATTTTTTTATTATTTTTTCTTTTTCTTTAAATCAAAAATTCCAAAAATATTTTTTGTTTTATTTTCTTTTCTTGAATTTAAAAAGTCCAAAAATATTCTGTTTTGTTTTCTATCTTATTTTTTTTGTGTGTCTATTTGTGGGGAAATCATTTCACTAGTTAAGTGTCCCTAGAAGCATGCTGCTGCATGTGTCCAAAGCCTCACCTGATTCTGAATAATAGCCTTACTGACTTGGTAGATACAAACCTTGTCTTCCCAATTAGGCTCTCATACTTATTCTAATCATGAGCTACCTAACTCTCTTCTCATATGAGATAAGAGTTTTCTGCTTGGTCCCTAATTTAACAGCAGAGGTACTTTGGTTTCTTTACACCATCTACACTACTTTTCTCCATCTCATTCGCTTCACAAACGTAACCCTTGAGACTCTCAAAAATTACCACTGAGGTTTATGGTTACACAATTTCTGTGTTTATGATCTTAGCTTCGTGCCACTACGTGCTAAGTGAAACCCACAATTCAATACCCAATATGCATTGACGGTGAACAATAAATTTGCTCTAGCTTTCACTAATGAATTGACGGACTTATTTCAATGAAATCTCTAATTTCCTTTTGAGTGATTCCTATGAAATTGTTAAATCCCATAACATTTCTTCCCTTGGAATCCAGTTTTAATTTTTCTTAAGATTTTTCATACACTATATTACCTTACCACTTAAATTATTTCAAACCTACTTGTTTAATAGACTACACTGGTCTCACAAGTACTTCGTTCGATTTCTGTCTTATATCAAGATCAGGAATTCTGAATTGAAGTGAAAGCCTCCCAATTAAGCCTAATTAAAAGAAGCCTTTCAACACTTCTCAATAAGTGTATGATCGTTATTCAACGGGAAACCACACAAACACTTTAAAGTCTCTCTTGACTTTGAAGGAAGAGATTCGTGCCCGGGATCCATTATTTCGTGTCTTTATTGACATCACAAAATCCCTCATAAGTGTTGCTTTATTTCTTTTTCTTTTACACACTAAGCACGAAAATCTTTTTGATTTTCCAACATTCTGGTTTCATCAGTTACAAGGCATAATTTTAATGTGACGCGAAATAATAAAAAGGTTGTGGTTAATATTGATCCACATGAGCAATTTTGCTTTAAAGGATAAGACGATAAGGTGCTGACTCAGTCGGGAGTCCAATCGATTTGATTTCAAACAGCGCTTGAAGACCAGGCGTGCAAATTGGAACAGTTTCATTTACAAACGGCGCCTGATGGGAAGGCGTGTCAATCGGGACTTACATTCTCTCTCATGCGTAATCATTGTTCATACTAGCTGTCACGCACCAATTACCTCTGGAAATCCCTTCGATTTCCTTCGAAGATTTGGGAACGATTCTTCTCTCTCCTCTACCCACAATATAAAAGGTAACGTAAACCATTGTTTACCTCTTTACTGCACCCAAATTTCAGAGAGCAAGAAACCTTCAAGTATTCTACTGTTCATCTTCTCTCCCAACCTCTTCACAACAATGGCGGATTCCTAATCAGTTCATGCTACTTCACACATCTTGCCAATTCGTCCACAACAGAGTTTGATCATTGATCTTACTCCCCATGCATACGACTCCTTCATGTTCCCGATAATCGAATGCCTGAAGTACTCGCCGATTGCTCCTGCTCTCACCAAAGTTGAAGCAGTTCCTATAGAGTTCCTATCACAGATTTTCGCCACTGCTCACTACGACAAAGTCGTCGATCGGATTTTCTTCGACGTCTTTAATCACAAGGCGTCAATTTCAAAGTAGAGATTTTGCTCACTCTTAGGGTTTGAACCTGATTCATCGAGGGTTAACCCTGAAACCATTCCAATGGGTCATCTTTTCAATATGTTCTACAACATGGGGTATACTGAGGTGCTAACATCGGTCACAAAGTTCAAGAAATCGTGCCTCCCTCCTCAGTGGAATGGGTTGTTTACAGTGCTTTTCAAGGGACTGTCTGAAAGAAGTGCTGGATCAGACGGGGCAAGTCGTCTGTTCATCTCGATTATGTACGGTATCTACAACGGTGTCAATATGGACTACCGGTCGGTCCTTTGGCAACAGCTCATTCAGAGCATGTCTTCTACATCTCGACATTCCGAGATTTCTTATGCCCGATTTTGGACTCTTGTTACTAAATGGGTGATGGACAAGTACCACATCCCCATTGTTGCTAGTTGCCCAATGTCTTCGATTGGTACTTTCCATACCACGAAGATCATTGTTTCCGATGCCTCTAAATTTCCATTCAACGGTTCAATTCCGGAAACGATGTATGGCGATGTTCCTGCCGACAGCCAGATTATTAAAACATACAAGGAGTTTCGACGCTCTGGTCCGAGAGAGCTTACTCCTGAGATGCTCAAGTCCATCCATGAGGCTGACAAGCCTGCCCCAAGAGGAAACAAGGCTGACAAGGGCAAAGAAAAACAGGTAGCAAAGGGAGTGAAAGGCCCATCTCCCAAGAAAAGAAAAACCACCGAGACTGTCCAATCCCCACCGCTGAAGAGGAGAAAAACCCAACCGAGGTGAAAGCTGATCATCACTTCATCCTCAAGCGAATCTGAGGAAGAGAGTTCTGCTTATGAAGGCTCTCCTTGTGGTAACACTCCACCACGATCCCCTACCCCTAAAGTTCTCTTTCCCACTTCTCCAATCTCCTCTCCACCTGTCACTATTCCTATTTCTATTCCCCCATAACTTCCACCACTGAAATACCACCCACCTCCATCCCCATATCCTCTCCCATCTTTACCGAAGCAACCACCACCACAGTAGAAGTAAGAACCAACGTATCTGATACGGGGGTTCCTACTGCAGCACCCAAACCACCACCAACTACCGAACATACAACCCAACCTGAACCTACTACAACTACCGAGCCTCCATCTTCACCACCCCCCTCATCTCCTGTTCATGCAGCAGAGAGTGAAGAACCATTCCTCGGTGGGGAGGATATAACATTTGATTGGGTCTATTATAGTCCGTATCAAGTTCAGAGTGATGACGATGACGATGCTCCTGTCACGAAGAGGCATCTCAAGGAGCTTCACAATAAAATTGATTCGCTCATCGCCTCCTCCTCTACATCCCAGTCTTCCATCTCTGAGGCTGCCATCCAGAAAATTGTTGATGATTTTTCCAAACCTCATCAAGTCTCTCTAGACTCCGCCACTGCAGCTATTGATGCCTCAACCAAATCCTGTGAGGCAGCGACTGAAAAAGTCGATAAACTATTCACTGATGCTTCATCTTTGTTACAGTCATTACAGGAGAATGTTGAAGCTACCAAAACAAAGCTGGAACCAATTGTAAATCAGCTGGCTACCTCCGTTGCATCAGAGCTGAAGTCGTTCGCTTCTCTTCGTCAAACTCTCTCAGACGACCACTCAGCATTCAAGACGACCATTGAGGAGCGCCTAGCCAAGCTTCAAGAAGATCTAGCGGCTGAGAACTCCCTCATGGACGCTCTTGCTAGGAAGACCACCGCTCTGAAGGTCAAGAGTATTCAACTCTCCAACTCACAAAAGGAGATTGACTCTCTTCGATCCTAAAGAGAGGTGATTAAGTCGTGTGTTTTGGATGTCCACTCAGCTATCTCAAATATCCTTGAAGCACATGATCCGATCCTTAATTATTCTGTGAGGCGTGACTGTAACAGCCCGAAATCTCAGGTATTATTAAATTATGTTTTTGGGTGGTTTAAGAGGGGACTCGGCGAGTTGGAGCCTAGACTCGCCGAGTAGGATCGCAGACTTGGTCGCGGGATCGCGACTGGACTCGACGAGTCCAGGTATGAACTCGGCGAGTCGACGCTGTTTAGCGGAAACCCTAACCGTTCAGGTTTGGGACGTATAAAAGGGACTCATTGGCCGTCATTGTTCGTTTTAGGCTTCTGAGAGGAACCCTAAATCGATTGGGTGCAGCTGGAGCAAGGATCTTAGGCCATTGTTGGTTATAGAAGAGTGGTTGTGCAAGGAAGAGAAAGGATTTGGCTAAAGGAGCAGCAAGGGGTCACATTCTGAGGATTGGGAATACAGAGAATACATCATCCAGGTAAGAATTCGTGTATGCTCTGCTATATTGATGTATTTATGAAATTAGGGTTTATAGAACCCATTTAGTGATTAGATGAATTAGTGCCTTGTTACCCAATGACTATAATCTTGTAGTAGGACCTTTAGAGGTCCAGAAGGTCCCATGCATGTGTATTTCGGGACGAGACCTATCTCAGGAAGCAGTTTGATCGACTGCATGGCGTGGACTCGCCGAGTCCGATGAACAGACTCGGCGAGTAGCTTGAAGATTTACTGGGACTCGCCGAGTTGTTCTTCAGACTCGGCGAGTGGAGTCGGGGTGGCCCCGCGATTCTTCCAGGAGTAACTCGTCGGGTTGAGGAGGGTACTCGACGAGTAGATAAGGAATCTCAGAAAGTTGGAAGACGTCTAGACTCGCCGAGTCGCCATGGTACTCGCCGAGTCCGGTCGAGTTGACAGTTGACCGTTGACCAGAGTTGACCTAAGTCTGACTTCTTAGGGATAGTCACACTTAGAAGATATAAGTATTAATGAGATATGTAATGTTGTAGGGAGGTTGTAGCTCGTCGGTTGTGCACGAGTCATTTCGGGATTTGCTAGCGTTCAGCTTTTACGAGGTGAGTCTTCTCACTATACTGTACCCGGAAGGGTTTGATTGTGTGACCGGAAGGTCAGATATGATATGTGATATGTATGCTATATGTGGTAAGTTATTTGTTATGTGTGCCATGTATGTTATGTGGGCCGGAAGGCAATATGTTATGGGCCGGAAGGCGATTATATTATGGGCCGGAAGGCGTTGTAATGAGGACCGGAAGGTCAGGGCCTGGAAAGGCGTATGTGCGTAAGTGTATATTGGGGAACTCACTAAGCATTTATGCTTACAGTTGTTATGTATGTGTTTCAGGTACTAGCGAGAACCGTGGGAAGGCGCCGGCGTGATCGATACACACTGAAGAATGTTTTATGATCTTGGGATTTTGAATATTTGTATTTGACAGAATACTTAAACTATTTATGCCTTGTTTTAAATGGAAATAATTATATTTTAAAAATGAAAAATTTGTTTGAAAATTTGAGTTGTTACAATTGGTATCAGAGCCTTGGTTTGAGAGATTCGGGTGCACCTTCGGGGGTAACTGAACTCAAACCGAGGATTTGAGGAAACTTTTCAAATAAAGGCATAAACTTTTGTAAATGGTTTTGTGATAAGCAAGAAAGAAGCAGTGTGTACGATCAGTCAGCGCCCGAACGGTAAAGATCCCCAAAATACCTTACAATATTATATGATGTGAATTGTTATGCATGCTAGAAGACTAGGTATTCATGATAGGACTAGAGTGGCCTGATTTGTGATGCCTTAGTCTAGGGAAGTTTGCTTATATGAGATGCTTTGCTAGTATGCGGGTAGATAGTGCATATCAGAAGTAGAGTACTCACTATCCGAAGTTTGGGGAGGAGGACTTGGGATGAACACTGATGCGGTGTGGTCGGTAGTATTGGGCCCGTGCTACCGAGGACACCGGGTCAGTGGGAGACCCAAGTAAGAATCCCTGGATATCGGGGACGGGGTAGGCTTGTGTTATCGAGTGCAATTACACTTGATGGAGTCTCTGATAGTTTTATGTTGTATTTCAGAGACATCATGGTTAGACCACGCCACGGAGCGAGTACGAGCGGTGTGAGTGACGAGGATATTCGTCAAATGATTCACGAGGAGGTGGCGGCGGCGATCCGGGCTGAGATCCCGGAGATGTTTGGGTCTATCAAGACCACCCTGATGGAGACATTCGATGAGCGGTACGCCGCGTTGACTGAGGCTGCAACCGCTGCAGCTACCGCAGCTGTGGCCGCCGCTAGGCCACAGGGGGGTGACTCGTTGCTGTTCCGAGTGTTCAGCAACACGAAGCCACCAGAGTTCGATGGGACGCAGGATCCGATTGCTGCGATGAGGTGGATCGCAGATATAGAGGGGTGCTTCTACACTTGTTCATGCCCGGAGCACCCGAGGGTACGGTTCGCTTTGAACCAGCTCCGTCTGGGAGCAAAGGACTGGTGGAAGTTCGTGACGGCGAACTTCACTTTGGCAGAGACTGCGGCAGTGACATGAGAGGGGTTCACTACCATGTTCAAGGATGAGTACGTTCCTCCGGTGGAGCGGGAGCGATTGGTTCAGGAGTTCTTAACCCTCAAGCAGGGTACTGACTCAGTGGCGGCGATCACGCGGAAGTTCCATGAGAGGGCGATGTTTTGCCCCGAGCTGGTGGCCACAGAGCAGGCTCGGATGAGCCGGTACTTGGGTGTTCTGAGGAGGGAGATCCGGGAGTTTGTGTCAAACTCCACTTACCATACTTTTACTGAGCTTCAGGCGAATGCCAGGAAGCGTGAGATCGAGTTAGAGACTCAGGCCAGGGAGGAGGCCGAGTCTCAGCAGGCAGACCAGCGGCCGGCTCAGTCTCAGCCGACAGCCAAGCGGATCAAGTCCGCCGATTCGAGGACGGGAGGTTCGAAGAACCACATTTGCGTAAAGTGCGGCAAGGGTCACGATGGGGCGTGTCGAGCCGGTGCTTGCTACAAGTGTGGCAAGGAGGGGCACATTGCTAGGGAGTGTCCCAAGGGATTTACGGTTTGCTTTCATTGCAACCAGACCGACCATCGGAAGGCCGAGTGCCCTCAGCTTCGTCAGGGATCTGCACCTGCTTCCAGGACTACTGAGACTCGACCGGTGAAGGTCGAGGCCCCGAGGGCCCGTGGGAGAGCCTTTCAGCTGACTGCGGAGGAGGTCCGCGCTGCGCCCGATGTTGTGGCAGGTATGTCATAATTCATGTATTTATTTTAATGTCGAGATGTTATGCTTATGTTATTATATGCGTAGGTACTTTCCTTGTGAACTCTGTGCCTGCCTTAGTGTTATTCGACTCGGGTGCTAGTAGGTCCTTTGTGTCCTTAGCCTTTAGTCAGCATATCGGCGTTAGTCGTGAGTCGTTGAGTCGACCTTTGAGAGTTTCTATAGCTGACGAGAAATCGATTTATGCCACGGAGGTCCTTCGAGGATGTGTGCTAGAGATTTTCGGGGTTGAATTCCCGATTGACCTGATTCCTATTGCGATGGGTGACGTCTGTGTTATCATGGGCATGGACTGGTTGAGCCGATTCGGCGCTGTCATCGACTGCGAGCGTCAGTTGGTGACCATACGAGACCATAGTGGGGGAGTTCTTTCGGTGTACGGTGAGGGTACCCGTTCAGGATCAGCCTTTTGTTCGGCCGCTAGGGCGAGGCAGTGCCTACAGCAGGGCTGTAAGGGTTTTGTGGCGTATGTGTTGGATACGCGGGAGATCGCCGAGAGACCGAAATCAGTTGAGGAAGTTCCGGTGGTGCGCGAGTTTTCAGATGTTTTTCCCGAGGAGTTGCCGGGAGTACCTCCTGTGAGGCAAGTAGAATTTGGTATCGATCTGATTCCGGGGGCTGCGCCCATTGCTAGGGTGCCTTATCGTCTTGCACCTCCAGAGATGCAAGAGTTGTCCTCGCAGCTCCAGGAGTTGCTGGGGAAGGGATTCATTCGGCCGAGCAGTTCTCCCTGGGGAGCACCTATTCTGTTCGTCAAGAAGAAGGACGGTTCACACCGGATGTGCATTGATTACCGGGAGTTGAACAAGCTAACGGTCAAGAACCGTTACCCGTTGCCAAGGATCGATGATTTATTCGATCAGTTGCAGGGAGCATCTTGGTTTTCCAAGATCGATTTGAGGTCAGGATACCATCAGGTGAGAGTACGGAATGAGGACGTCCAGAAGACAGCGTTTAGGACGCGATATGGGCATTATGAGTTTGTGGTGATGCCTTTAGGACTCACCAATGCCCCGGCTGTGTTCATGGATCTCATGAACAGGGTATGCAGGCCGATGTTGGATCGGTCAGTGATTGTATTTATCGACGACATTCTGGTGTATTCGAGATCTAGAGAGCAGCATGAGGAGCATTTGAGGGAGGTCCTGGAGGTATTGAGGTCGGAGAAGCTTTATGCAAAGTTCTCCAAATGTGACTTCTGGTTGCGGGAGGTCCAGTTTCTAGGACATGTGGTTAATCAGAAAGGGATATTGGTCGATCCGGCCAAGGTTGAGGCGGTGATGAGTTGGGAGGTGCCGAAGTCACCCTCTGAGATCAGAAGTTTCCTTGGGTTGGCAGGGTATTATCGGAGATTTATCAAGGATTTCTCCAAGATCGCAGTGCCACTCACCAGATTGACCCGGAAGGGTGTTGCATTCTCATGGGGGCCCGAGCAGCAGACCTCCTTTGAGACACTTCGCCAGAGATTGTGCGAAGCCCCGGTATTAGCCCTCCCAGAAGGGATGGAAGACTTTGTGGTATATTGCGACGCGTCGATTTCGGGACTGGGTGCAGTGTTGATGCAGAGGGGTCATGTGATAGCTTATGCGTCGAGGCAGCTGAAGCCTCATGAGGCGAGATATCCCACGCATGATTTGGAGTTGGGGGCAGTGGTGTTCGCTCTCAAAATTTGGCGTCACTACTTGTATGGGGTTCGATGTACGATATACACGGACCATAAGAGTTTGAAGTATTTGATGGATCAACCCAACCTAAATATGCGTCAGAGGAGGTGGTTGGATGTGGTCAAGGATTATGATTGTGAGATCCTGTACCACCCAGGCAAGGCTAATGTGGTAGCCGATGCATTGAGCCGCAGGGCGGAGAGCACTCCATTGCGAGATGTATGCTTGAGACTGACTGTGATGACTCCAGTATTGGACGCTATTCGTGGGGCCCAGACAGAGGCTGTGCGACCAAAAATGCAGAAGAAAGAGCGGGTTGTGGGGTTAATCTCAGAGTTTGTCAAGGATAGTCGAGGCCTTATGACGTTTCAGGGTCGGATTTGGGTACCGTTCGTGGGCGGTACGCGTATTACGTTGATGGAAGAGGCTCATAGATCGAAATTCTTGATCCATCCCGGTGCTACAAAGATGTATTTGGATTTAAGGAAGGAATATTGGTGGCCCTGTATGAAGAGGGACGTAGCATGGTTCGTTGAGAGGTGCTTGACCTGCCGTAGGGTTAAGGCCGAACACCAGAGACCGCATGGCAAGTTGCATCCATTGGAGATCCCCGAGTGGAAGTGGGAACAGATCACTATGGATTTTATCACCAAATTGCCAAGGACTGCTAGGGGAGTTGACGCAATTTGGGTGATTGTGGATAGGTTGACGAAGAGTGCACACTTCCTTGCCATCAGTGAGAGTTCTTCAGCGGAAAAGTTGGCGGAGATATACGTGAAAGAGGTGGTATCTCGGCACGGGGTGCCGATCTCGATTGTGTCAGACCGCGATGTGCGCTTCACTTCCAGGTTCTGGAAGAAATTCCATGAGGAGCTGGGTACTAAATTGCATTTTAGTACCGCATACCATCCCCAGACAGACGGTCAGAGCGAGCGGACAATTCAGACGCTAGAGGACATGCTCCGGGCGTGTGTGTTAGCCTTCGGGGGTAGTTGGGATGCGTATTTGCCATTGGCAGAGTTTTCCTACAACAACAGCCACCATTCGAGCATTGGTATGCCACCTTTTGAGTTGTTGTATGGAAGGAGGTGTCGGACCCCCATTTGTTGGGGAGAGGTGGGACAAACAGTGATGGGCAGCACGGAGATCGTGCTACAGACGACAGAGCAGATCCAGCAAGTGAGACAAAGGTTATTGACGGCCCAGAGCCGACAGAAGAGTTATGCAGACAGGCGCCGATCCGAGCTTGAATTTCAGGTCGGCGACTTCGTTCTCCTGAAGGTCTCTCCTTGGAAAGGAGTGATTCGATTCAGGAAGAGGGGCAAATTGGGGCCCCGGTATATTGGGCCATTTCGTGTGATTGCAAGGATAGGCCGGGTAGCCTATCGGTTGGAATTGCCAGCAGAGTTGGGTCAGATCCATGACACTTTTCATGTGTTGCAGCTGAGGAAGTGCATAGCCGATGAGTCGGCAGTGGTTCCATTGGAGGATATTCAGGTGGATGCGAGCCTGAATTACGCGGAGAGACCAGTGGCTATCAGGGATCGGAAGATCAAGGTTCTGAGGAACAAGGAGGTACCTCTGGTGTTGGTTCAATGGCAACACCGTAAGGGATCGGAAATGACTTGGGAGCCGGAACGTGAGATGCGGGAGCAGCATCCGGAATTATTTTCAGAATGAGACTTCGAGGGCGAAGTCTAATCCTAGTGGGGGAGAGTTGTAACAGCCCGAAATCTCAGGTATTATTAAATTATGTTTTTGGGTGGTTTAAGAGGGGACTCGGCGAGTTGGAGCCTAGACTCGCCGAGTAGGATCGCAGACTTGGTCGCGGGATCGCGACTGGACTCGACGAGTCCAGGTATGGACTCGGTGAGTCGACGCTGTTTAGCGGAAACCCTAACCGTTCAGGTTTGGGACGTATAAAAGGGACTCATTGGCCGTCATTGTTCGTTTTAGCCTTCTGAGAGGAACCCTAAATCGATTGGGTGCAGCTGGAGCAAGGATCTTAGGCCATTGTTGGTTATAGAAGAGTGGTTGTGCAAGGAAGAGAAAGGATTTGGCTAAAGGAGCAGCAAGGGGTCACATTCTGAGGATTGGGAATACAGAGAATACATCATCCAGGTAAGAATTCGTGTATGCTCTGCTATATTGATGTATTTATGAAATTAGGGTTTATAGAACCCATTTAGTGATTAGATGAATTAGTGCCTTGTTACCCAATGACTATAATCTTGTAGTAGGACCTTTAGAGGTCCAGAATGTCCCATGCATGTGTATTTCGGGACGAGACCTATCTCAGGAAGCAGTTTGATCGACTGCATGGCGTGGACTCGCCGAGTCCGATGAACAGACTCGACGAGTAGCTTGAAGATTTACTGGGACTCTCCGAGTTGTTCTTCAGACTCGGCGAGTGGAGTCGGGGTGGCCCCGCGATTCTTCCAGGAGTAACTCGTCGGGTCGAGGAGGGTACTCGACGAGTAGATAAGGAATCTCAGAAAGTTGGAAGACGTCTAGACTCGTCGAGTCGCCATGGTACTCGCCGAGTCCTGTCGAGTTGACAGTTGACCGTTGACCAGAGCTGACCTAAGTCTGACTTCTTAGGGATAGTCACACTTAGAAGATATAAGTATTAATGAGATATGTAATGTTGTAGGGAGGTTGTAACTCGTCGGTTGTGCACGAGTCATTTCGGGATTTGCTAGCGTTCAGCTTTTACGAGGTGAGTCTTCTCACTATACTGTACCAGGAAGGGTTTGATTGTGTGACCGGAAGGTCAGATATGATATGTGATATGTATGCTATATGTGGTAAGTTATTTGTTATGTGTGCCATGTATGTTATGTGGGCCGGAAGGCAATATGTTATGGGCCGGAAGGCGATTATATTATGGGCCGGAAGGCGTTGTAATGAGGACCGGAAGGTCAGGGCCTGGAAAGGCTTATGTGCGTAAGTGTATATTGGGGAACTCACTAAGCATTTATGCTTACAGTTGTTATGTATGTGTTTCAGGTACTAGCGAGAACCGTGGGAAGGCGCCGGCGTGATCGATACACACTGAAGAATGTTTTATGATCTTGGGATTTTGAATATTTGTATTTGACAGAATACTTAAACTATTTATGCCTTGTTTTAAATGGAAATAATTATATTTTAAAAATGAAAAATTTGTTTGAAAATTTGAGTTGTTACAGTGACCTTGCAGAGAAGCTTGCTCCCGCCCTCTCTCTACTGAGCAAGATCGAAGGGCTCCTTGATTTCGTGTCCATTCCAAAACAAGGGGGAGAAAAAGAGAATGTGTCTCAACCGCCTCCTTCTTCAACAGCAACTCACACAACCGAACCTCCTCTTACAGGCCAAACCTCAGGTTTGGGTGTTAAAGACAAGGGCAAGAAAATTGCTGAGGAGAGCGAAGATGATGATAAGGAGACCATTCCCGACCTTCTGAAGAAGCATGGTCGTGATAAAGACGCTGACATCAGTGCTCGTGTGGCTAGAGAGGCTGAAGAAGTCGAAAGAAGACAGAAAGAAGCCCACGACCTTCTCGAGAGCAGGAAAACTCTTTTTCCTCCTTGGACTCTTGAGAAGCTGATGAAAGAAGCCATCGAAACACCTAGTATCTTGTGGCTAGAACTAGTGATATCTTTAGATCGTTCTAACACTATCGACTCTCAGTTCGATATGCCACTGACCCGCAAGGCGTTCATTTTTCATGCCTTTGCCAACATTGCTGAGTTCCCTCATCCTCATCCAAAGGTTGATTGGGACTTAGTCGAATTTTATTTGAGGGCCGCTCAACCACAATACTAAACTTGGAGCGCTCATAAAATCATCAATGTGCGGGTCCTAAAGCCGTACAGGGAAGGAAACTTCACCAACGTTCGGTTCAAGATACTGAGGGGATCTGCCAAGACTGAACATGCTATCTCACTTGCAGATCTTCCTAACTTAAATCCACAAGACTGGATCATCTTGCACAACATCCTTCTTACAAACGAAGCAGAATATGGTCTGATCATCGACCACTTTAAGAGGATGCTTGTATGCTATGTCATGGAAGTTGCCCAGATGGACCAGGAGATAGCAAGCGTATTCAAGAAAAAGCCTACCATATCTCCTGTTGGCTCTGCCAGTGATCTCAATATGATGCAGATGGGGAAGATTGATCCAAAGAGAAACTCCGTCATGTTTACCAGAAATGAAGGCCAGAAATGTCTTTTCGCTTTGGCAGAAAAACATCTCTACACCACTAAATGTTTGGAACATGTCTTAGGGATCATCCATCGGTGCAAGCAAAACACAGAGGATGACAAGAAGTACTTTGACGATATTATACAATGGTACATTCGCTTCAGACAGACAATCCTCGAACTTATCCTGCGTCTGTTTGATACAACGAAGAAGGTTCCCGCTGCTGGTTCAAGCAAGAAGAAACAATAGTCTCGCCTCAAATTGACGCAAAGGGGGAGATTGTTAGGACTAGTTTTGTGTTGCGTCTTTTGGCCTCATTAGCTAAGTCCAAGTTTTGTCTCCGGTATGGGTCTGTCCATCCGTGAGTTTTGTAGGGTTTAATATAAATAGATGCTTGCATACATCTTAGAACGTAACGATTATAACAATTAGATAAGTATTTTCAAGCCTGTTCATTATTCTGAGTTTTTTAACCCTAATATCCTCTACAGGGGAACTTCTTAGTCGAGCTCTGCTGAGGATTGAGTAATCTAATCATTCGACTCATTCAGATCCACTCTTGTGTTTTACTTCACTGTTTTTACGATTCATTATTTACCTGTTAGAAAGATCTAATCGATCAAAGAGTTTTAATAACTCATCAACATCTAAGCGCTTGGCCAAGCCGGGACTAATTTGATGTGTTCAATTGTAGTTTGTTGCCAGTCATCATAAATCAGAAATCGGGAAACAGTATAGAGAGAATGATTATATATTTCATGTCTCATATCTATACGATATCTAGAATGGATAAATATATGATCCCTTATCTAAAGGACACGCGTATCTGATAAGATCAGAGTTGACAGCGGCTTTGGAAAGCTACGATTGCAGATCAGGATCTGAAGTCATACGCGGAATAGTTTTTAGACTTATCCAAGTGGGAGACTGTTGGATTAGTGTCTAAGTCCATAACTATTTTGGTATGTACTTGACACGATGGTGCATGGTCCTTTTGGGTTGCCTTCACCAAAGCAACTTGATAGGATGAATTATGGAGAGAGAGGATTAATTATGATTTATTAATATATTATGAAAATAATATATTAAAGGAGAAATCATATTGTTTAATTAATATTAGTCAAGAATTAATAAGAATTAAGTTTGTCGCTAAAAGACATTAATTAAACTTAGGGGAATAGAACTGCTAATTGTGTGATAGTTGAATATTGGGCTTATGGACTCCCTATTAGAGGGGTGGACGAATTCTATGGGGAAACCCATTAGAAATCGTCCTAGGCCTCTAAGGAAGGAGTCCATGGGTTGTTTAGGGCCTAAGCATCCAAATTAGGGTTTCCTTGTTAGATAACCCTAATAGCCTCACTATTTAAAGGACCCTTGAGACTCAACAACATGGTGAACTTGTTCTTTAGGTTTTCCACACATTTTAGGCAGCCTCCACTCTCCTTATTCTTCATCCTCTTGCTCTTGGTGTTTGTGAACCATTAGAGGAGTGACATTTGTAACTCTAAGCTTTCTAAAGTCGTTACAAGGAGGATTTGAGATTGTTATTGCTACATAACAATCAAGGTAAGATCTAAGACCCCATTCTTAAGTTAATATGATTAACTGTATGCTAGATCTAGGGTTTAAAGTCTTGTATAAATTGCATGTACAATAGAGAAACCTAGATCCAAGCATTAGCGTTTGTATGAGCACATAGGATGTTCTTATGGCTAAAACCCATCACCATCTTGGTGTTTGCATGCGAATAGGGCTTGAGTAACCTTAAACTTTTCAAGCTGACAAAATTGTGGGTCAAGGAGAATCATTGCTGGAGGTGGACGAAAAGATGTATGATTTCCACTTCCACCAATGCATGAAGAAGGGAATGATATTTCACCTTGATCGACACGTGGAATATCATCTTCAAAAGGAAAGCTTTTTCCAAAGGATTGAGGAAAACCGTAGTTGTCAGAACTAGACATCTACGAAAGGAAGAAATTCAAGTTAGGTTATTGAATCCTTAATATAACACCCAAATGAAATATTAAGGCTAGGACCCAACACAATAATTCACAATTCGCAAAAGGGATGCTGTAATCCAATTGAAACTTATTTGAAGGTAGGTAAATGACGATTTACCAATTCGACCATGAAAACAAAATTTTAAATGAATTAGGTTTTAAATGAAATTCCTAGATCTTTTAAGATTCATTGAACTTTTCAATGGGATGTTTCATCTCGATTATGCCCTTCAAGTTTGTGACTGGGATACCGAGGATCACAAACAAGGTGTGAATAACCATGTAAATTAGCTCGGTATTCTCGATGTTATTTATCATCTAATCAATTTGTCGGTTAACAACACACGCTCCATTGATCAACGATAATTTACGAGCTACCCATTTCCATCCTTCATTAGTCCCATATTAGTATGTCGGTCAACCACACACACTCCACTAACGACCAATAAGGTGCAATGTGCAATTTCAGCGGTTTGCGTCAAATTCACATTTTTCCTAAAGCTACTAAGATTGGTAATTTATAAAAGCGTTTAGTTACTTTATAATTCATTATACTTCTAATGAGGATTAGAGTCCTATCCTACCCGTTCGGCTAACGACCCTCCACTAGTCAAGAGTGTGGTGGGTAAGAGTGGATACCCAATGGCGGTCATTTTACATGCCGGTTCCTTGAACACCCCTTATAGACTAACTTCGTGAATGACGCCAACTGACGGTAAGACTGACTTTTCTTATACATATATAATATATTAGAATTTTAATTTTATATAGTATAGGGTGTATTTTAAACTTTTAAAATACTAAGTGGTTTAATCCTTTAATAAATTAAACTTTTAATTTAGTTAAACTTAAACCATATATGGATTTATCAATTCTCTTTTAATGAAACACTTTATTAATTTAATAAAATCCATGAGGGTGTATTTTTTTTTAAACAATTCAAAAATACTAGGGTTTAACCATTTAAATTTCCAAAAAAATAAAACTTTTAATTTCAAATTTAAACTATAAAACCATAAAGGTGTATTTTAAAACTTTTTAAAAACAATAGGTTAAATTTGAAATTAAAATAATCTTATTATTATCCATATTTAACCAAATCTTTTAGTTTTGATAAGGATATCAAGTTACCATTCAAAAAATTCAGTTTTAGGTAATGAAAATGAGTTATGGTAATTATCATATTCAAAAACTGATTAGAAAATCGAAAAATCTAGAAACTTACGATTCAACTCGTCGAGTTCAACCAGCTCGTCGAGTTTAAGCTCCAGACAACAAATTTCAACTTTCTTGTTCATTGGACAATTCACTATCGCATCAATTTAATTGAAAAACATCCTAGACTCTGATACCGCTGATGGGTTTTGAGCATATCTACATTTATATGTGACCATGCAACCCTAATTGTTTTGGATCTAAGTTTTTTACTAATTGATCATGCTAATTGAAGTTTTTATAGATTAAATTTTCATTTCAAGTACCCCCTGAATGATCTTATGCAAATTATACAACTATCATCAACTTGATTTACTTCAACTTATGATTACATATGTCAAATTTCATCTGTATTGTGCAGTTCATCGCCACCAAAGTGGCTTTTGTTTTTTCAATTGCAGGAACCTCCAATTTCTACATAAACCAACAAGGCACACAATGATTACAATCCGATTTCTACATAATCCATATTGACCAAATACACTATTAATTAAACACTTTATTGGTCAATTTTCACTAAATGCGAAACAAATAGAAAAAAAAACAATGCATCAATCATATGCATAATTTTTTTTAAAGTTTATTTGAAATTCATATGGTTTTAATCTCTTCAATCAGATAATGATTTAGTAATGTTTGTTGGTTCTTTCCTTTAATTGCAAGTAATCAGAAGCTGAAACGATTTCCTAGGCTAACCTCAATTACGATTAAAACAATTATCGATTTGGTAGGATCGCTGGTTCGCACCTTTAATGGAGTTCGCCATTGATCCACCCTATCTCTCTCTCTCTCTCTCTCTCTCTCTATGTCTGTCTTTATATATACATATACATACATATACATACATATACATATATATATATATATATATATATATATATATATATATCTTATACTACTTTATAAAGTATATTAGTAATATCTTGAACTTTAAGAGGTATAAGTTACAAAAAATTTTCAACAAATCAATCATGTATAAAATAAATCATTAATATTTGCCAAAAGTTTGAAGACGTGAATTAAGGAAAACTATTAAGCAACTCGATTTGAAACAAAATGACTATTTTAAAATATTAAATTCATGTATATGAATTAATTTACATTTATAAAACTAGACTGATATTAATTAATTACATCAAATCTATAAATAAACAATATAAATATAAGGTCTAAACATAAATATTTTATGAGAAAGTGGTTATTTTTTATTGCATAATAACTAATATTAAACTATTTGTGCGGGCACACATCTACTATATATATATATATATATATATATATATATATATATATATATATATATATATATATATATATATATATATATATATATATATATATATATTGTTAAGCCTAGGATCTTAGAACTACAATAAGGATCCTCAAACCTCTGGATCCTGACTATTATTTTTTAATATTTATAACGGTTATATATTCTTATCTTTCCCACATGTGCAGAAATTGTCAGCCAAAGACTTATTCTCAACGAATAGTCGTCACAACCACGGAAAAGACCTGGAGGACCAAGTCAAGCAACGTCTATAAGTTGATCTTGGAGGATCCCTGATTTTTCAGAGTTCTTGTTACTTAGCTTTAGACTATATAAATCACTTGTATTCACCACACTACACACGATACTTGGCAAAACAACAACACATGTACTTACACTCTTTGTATTTTCTCTATAATCAACATTTTGATCAATAAAATCATCAAGGCAGGTGATCGTTATCACCTCCCAAGGTTTTATTCTAGAGATTGTAGCAAGGATCAAGGGCTTTCCTTATAAACAACTCATGTCACTTTGATCTACATTTCATATTTGCATTAATCTGAACATCACAGCCTCTCATACACTTTGATAAATCTTAGTTTGTTCATTTTTTGACCAAAACAATTTGGCACCCACCGTGGGTTCGTGGTGTTCAAAATCCTTAAAAAATCATGTCTACACAATCGTCCCTATCCTCTTCCTCGATTCGTCCCATTTCCTCCAAAAACCTTCCACCACCGTTGGCTAGAGCTCCCAAGAATGTCTCAAAACTACCGAAGAAAAACACCTCTCCGGCTGTTACCCCAAGACCCCATGATCCTTATGTGTTGATTTCTAACAACGAGATCTTTGATATAATAAAGAGACTAGAACGAAAAGTTTCCCAACAGTAGGAGGATAATAGGACAATTCTTAAGGAAGTGGAGAGAATGAGGAAATAAATCCACAAGCCCCAGGAGGTAGTGTCCTCGATCTTGCAGCCCAAGATCCTGAAGTTTGATAACCCGAGATCCTCACCGGTTCATCTCGAAACAAGATCCTTAATACCGACCTCAGTTCCTACTTGGGGCGCTACTTCTAAAAACTAAGGTTATACGACCAAGGATCCCAACAAAACCTTTGTTACTCCTAACAACAAGGATCCTCGTAACCCCATCAATAATAATATCTTTACTACTAACTCTATGGATCTTGATATAGGTTTAAGCCCGATCATGGCTACGAAGCTACAACAACTAAAATGATCTCGAGCATACCCTGATTAATTCAACCTATACCGAAAGTATCCCCCATGATCCACATGATCTCCAGATTCGTTCTAGCAACATCTGATACCGAAGTCCCAAAGCGCTTTCTTATACCCAACATGAAGTATTACGATAGAACTACGGATCCTAAGGAGCACGTGGCACAATACAGGGAGAGGATGGAGATCATTCCTAGCCTCACTCAATTCAAAGAAGCTTGCATGTGCAAGGGTTTTGGTTCCACCCTCACAATATCAGTTCTAAAATGGCTTCTTAACCTTCCTCCTTATTCGATGTCATTTGCTCACTTGATTAATTTCTTTAGCAATCAATTTTCTTGTAGCAGAACATTCAAAAAGATCACTAGTGATCTCTATCGAGTGGTCCAGGATCCTTAGGAATCCCTTAGGACTTTTGTGAATAGGTTTGGCACGGAAGCTGTTGGTATCCCCAACATCAACATGGGAACTACAGTCGAAGCTTTTAAAATGGGCTTAACGAAGGATTCTCCCTTCTACGAAGAACTCCTAATGACTCCATGCAAGAGGATGGAAGAAGTCAGAAGCAGAGCATTGAGGTTCATCAGGGTTGAAGAAGACAAGGAAATCCAAAATAGGAGCAACCCAGAAAGCTCTTATGATCACCCCAATAGGAAGGCCGATTCCTCGACCCAAAGATCCTATAAATAAAACCCTTATTCCAAACCTGATCATCACATGTTTAATGCCCTTAAGGATGATGGAGAGGAAGAAGATTTCCCTAAGATTACTAACTATTGTTTTTCTGTGGGTATTTCAAGTGTAATATTTGCTATGCAGGATCTTGGAAACAAAGCGAGATGGCCAAGAATAGGAGAAAAATCCTGTAACATCCCAAGATTTGTTATTTATAGTCCCTATGGATAGAAGGGTGAAGCCATGAAAATCTAATGGCTAAATTGCAATTATTGGGATCATGAGGAGTACGTTGTGCGTACATAAGGGTAAGTTGAGCGTACTAGGCGCGCCCTAGTACGCTGGGCGCACTCGTGGCAGAAGGAAACCCTAATATTTAGGGCTTGGGGACTATATAAGCAACATTATGAGCACAAGACCCTCCCTTACCCCATCCTCCACTGCTTAGAGTCGTTTTCCCTAAACCCTAGCCATTTCCTTGACTGTTTGAGCTTTTTGAGTGTTTCTTGAGTGTTCTAAGAAGAAGAGGTTGCATCAAGGAGTTGGAGAAGAAGATCAAGCTTGAAGATCTAAAGTTGGTTTGTGCCCTAGAAGCTTTAGAAGGTAAAAAGCATGGAACTTTTTACTTGTATGAGATAGATCTAGTACTTTTAGCTTTAT
This sequence comes from Lactuca sativa, assembly GCF_002870075.4. Lineage (NCBI taxonomy): Eukaryota > Viridiplantae > Streptophyta > Magnoliopsida > Asterales > Asteraceae > Lactuca > Lactuca sativa. The sequence continues at coordinate 99,930,778 of NC_056624.2, read as the reverse complement.
GGAAGCATTCTTGTCCCAAAAGTCCCAAAATGGTGCATGTTATGATTTGGAAGGAATGAGTTGTCCTTTCAGACTTTAGAAGAGGTCCTAAGTGATGAAAATGGTGTCTAATAGCTAGATTTATCTCATGCATGAAGTAGGAAGCTCTTAACAGATTAATACCATGTGTTAAGAACTTTCTGGACGTCCAAAGTGATAAAGTTCGAGACTTTATAGTTCTATGGCACATTCGGTCGATGGATCTAGAGTTTGGGCTTAAATGCTTAAGCCAATAAGCACTTATTAGTGTTTTGGTGAAACCCAGCATCAATATAGTACGCCCAGCATACTGGATCAACCACACTGATGGTGGTCAACATCAGGACGAGTATGCCCCGCGTACGTCCTCTATTGGACCTTTAGCATTTGGGCTTCGGGTTTTAGGTTGTTTGTGGACTAGTTGGATTTGGGCCTTTGCTGGACTTTATGAATATTATGATTTGGGCCAAGTGTTGATAATGGATCGTGGAATTTGGCCCAATTAGGGTTTTGCATAAGGACTTTCAAGGTTAAGGAATTGGCATTAGGCCTTGAACCAATAAAGAGAATGGACATGGTGGATTGTGTGGACCCCTTAGTCAAGATTGTTATGTTGTCTAATGACTTGGTATTTATCATGTGATAGTTCGGGATTTCCGGTGAGATAGCGATTCGGGAGTTGATACTTCAGTTTGGATCATCATTAATTCTGAGGTGAGTTATCCTCACTATATGAACAGGGTCTAAGGCACCAAGCCCGACCCTTTCTTGGATTGTATACTGGTATTTGTTTGGTATGCTTATTGATCTGTTACATCTGCGTCTTGGTAATTAGGATGGTATTATGTTTAGTGACCTGGTTTAGGTTGGAATATTGGTATATAGGATGATGCTATGTTAGTGACTAGTTAGGTCGGTATCCTGGTTGTAGGATGTTGCTATGCTATATGATATGTTAGATGGTTTTTTTTTTATCTATAGATTGGTATGTGATTATTTGTTATATGTGGACATGTTTGTTTGATTGGGGGTTGGGTTGAGGCGGTTCCTGCTTTGTGTTGTAAGCCAACATAGACAGGTCGGACCAGATAGGTTGTAGACCCGGGAGGGCACATAGTCAGGCCGAAGGCCCGACGAGCGGTCCGGATAGGCTGAAGGCCCCGAGAGGGCGGTACAGACATGCCGAGGCTCAGAGAGTGGGCCAGATAGACTGAACGCTCGGTGCGGGCGATCCAGTCATACTGTAGACTCAAAGAGTGGACCAGGTGGACTGAAGGCCTGGTACGGGCGAACCAGTCACACTGTAGACTCGAGAAGCATGGTTGTTTTGTATTTGTTGATATGATATGCTTATGGTTATATGAGGTTGGTATTTTGGGGGTAACTCACTATGACTTCGATCTTACAGTTTCAGTTTATTGTTTCAGGTTCAGCGAATGACCACGGGAAGGCGAAGGCGTGACCGTACACTTCGTCGATTGATGATTATGAGTTCTGGGAACTATAATGTTTAAACTATTTTGAAAACAAATTGTAATAACTGAATGGTTTTAAATGTTTGAAAAAGTTTTAAATTGGCTTGCATATTTATAGATGTTACAAGTTGGTATCAGAGCCTTGGTTTGAGTGAATTAGAGGAACACTCATCTAAATCCAGTCTCAAATCAAGGAAAGATTTTCAAAATATATAAAAGAGGATGTGAAGTGTACAATCAGCCGGAGCCAGTTAGAAGACCCCAAAAATACCATACATATATTTGATATTGTGATATGTTAGAACAACATGTTAGTGATAAGATAGGGATCCTCAGGAACTGTAAGATAGAATTGCCTGATCTTTGATGCCTTATATTATGTAGCGTACCTCATTGATTGTTTTATGACTCTTTCATGTGTGAACTAGCTATTGGGTGAATACTCCAAGTCACATGCTACAGGGGTTAAATGGTCTTAGGGTAAGGGGTTTGGTCCTGCTGCTTAGCTCTTGTCTGAGTCCAACTGTTGTGGGATTAAATCTTTTAGGCTAAGATTGTTTAAGTCGTGCGACATGTGATTGTATTCATGCAATAGTTATCTGGACCAAATGGAGGGTCGTGTGACAATTGGTGGTAGGGTGGGTCGTGATAGTCTGAGAGGTCAGTCAGGAGATATTTAGCATTCCTCTAGGAGTGAGGATGGAGTGCTCACTATGTTTATTTATATTGTTAGGGTGTTGTGGGATACTTGAGACAAATATGGGTAGGTGTGGAAGGTATTATGGGCCCGTACTACTGAAAGCACATGACCCATACGCGTAGCAAGGAAGTCACAACCCCTGGGGTTTAGTTGGAAGTTGATTCCTTGTTATGGATTATCCAAGGCCTTTTAAGACTTGATCCAGGTTAGGATCGATAGCTGGCAGCCAGGATACGCCATCATTTTTAGAGGATCGTGTCGGTGAGATCATCCGGGAGGAGGTGATCAAGATTGTCCGGGGACAGTTGCCAGAGATGTTCGGGTCTATTAAGACCTCCATGGTTGAGTATTTCTATGAGCGCTATGCAGCCGCAGCAGCTGTAACGACGGCAGGGGGAGGAGCTAGTAGAGCTTTCCAGTATCGGGACTTGTTTCTAAGACATATTATGATGAGCAGAGGACTGCAGTTACTTGAGATCAAGGAGATGCTCTGTACTCGTTGCATTCAGCGGGTTGAGCGGGAGAGGCTGGCACATGATTTTCTATATTTGAGGCTCGGGGGTTTGCTCGAGGCCGGAATATGAGTCGTGGGGACTTCGGAAAGGAGTAATGATTATGTTCAGCCGGTGTTTTGCAGCTTGAAGTGGAATGGTTAACTGATGGATTGGACTGTTGTTTTATAGGGCAAGGGTTGTGCCCTTTCAGTTTTTTGAGCTCGAAGGAGTGAGCAGGCTTGTGACCCCAGGATCAGGTTGTATTCCAGCTCGAAGTCAGTTGGTTGCAGGGATTGGCGACATTATTTCAACGCTAGTGAGCGCAGGTGGGTCGATGTGGCATAAGAATTTTGGTGAGGTCAGGTTTGCTTTGGATCTATTGTATCAGGAGGTAAGGATTGATTGTGTAGACTATTGCACTTTTGGGATTGTAGACTATGTCTTGCGAGTAGTTTTTAGCCCGGTTTAGGGATGTCAATGGGGGAAAATGGGACGGGGAGTGCATTCCCCGCCCCGCCCCCACCCTCGAAATTTCCCGGTTCCCCCGTCCCCGCCCCCGCCCCCGAAATATTCACCCTTCCTACCCCCGCCCCCGCCCCCGAATTCCCGTTATTACCTTCCGCCCCCAGCCCATTCCCCCACCCCCGATTGATTTTGAGTTGCCTTTTTTTGGCAAAAAGAAGTTGTTATCTAGTCTAAAAGAAGTTATTTTTAGGTAACAAATAATTATTTATAGCAGAATTTTACATGTTAAAAATAAATAAAAAGTTATGACACCTTAAAAACATTATACTAACAACTTAAAAACATATTTTTTGAAGAATTTTGGAAGATCAAAATCATGTTATTGTTTATTATATTTATATAATTAGTATATGTAAATATATGTGTAATTTATTAATGGGGTCCACATGGGGGTTTCGGGACGGGATTGCCTACCCCCGTCCCTGCCCCCGAAATTAAAACATGGGTTAAACTTGCCCCTGCCCCCGTCCCCGCCCCCGATTTTTTTAAAAAAAATCCCCTAAACGAGACGGGGCCCCCACGGGAACGGAGTCCCATGGAACTTTTTGACATCCCTAGCCCGGTTTAAGGTAGAGGATGCTTCAGCTGCTACAGTTCAACTGTGGACGTTTAAGCGGGTAAGTGAGTCAGGGTGCGAACCCTGAATATAATGATTTCTAGAGCCCGAAAGCAGGAAACTTGTTTGGAACACCTTTGGAAAAGGGGTATTATGTGGGAGGTATGCAGATAGGGTCCCACAAAAGGATTATTCTACGTTATCAGGATTCAGTGGTTTTTGCAACCGTTCGTGATTGACGAACGAAAGCACCAAGGGATGTAGCTCGTCACCGAGGTATTAGTTGGGGCATCTATCTTTTTGTCTTAAGGACATGAGTATGGGGTCATTCAAGCAGTACTGACTATCGGGTTCTATGGGATTTAGGAAGTGTTCATTTGGTTCTTAGAAGTGTGTGATCAATTGGGATTGGCTAGTACGGAGCGCTAGTTAGAAAGAGTTGGTTGTCATCGGACCGATCATTTAGAAGTGAGAAGCATTGGGAATCCTCCAATTCTCATGTATTGTGGTGGCTTATTCGAATCTAAGTGGGGGAGAGTTACCTCGGGATGCAGAAGCGGGAAAGGTTTTGAAACGGGGATGTGTTTCACAACCCACCAGGGAGGATGGAGGCCCCAGTGGCTGCTTGGTTTGAGGGTTGTGTTGGTTGGGAGTTTGGTGAAACTCCCCAGCATACGAAACATGTCTTCTTGATGCTTGATAGCAGAATTTGGGAACCAGGTTGGAGTTCTATTCATGAATTGGGTTCAGTTCGAGTATTCGGTCGAGGGTGTGCTCGACTTTGAGGGTTTTTGGATTGATAGATTGAGGGTTTTGTTAGCTGTCAGGGATCTGCAGTACTTTCAACATGGGTGTAGGGGTTATTTAGCATATGTGGTAGACACGCAGGTCGGGGAACAGACCACGAATTTCCAAGAGGGTGGACGATCGACATGAGGCCTAGGGTTAGGCCGGGGTTCAGAATGGATCAGGAGTTCAGAACCCCAAGTGGGTGAGAATAGTTTGCATGGGAAAGATCACCAGGAGGGGTGGTCCAGGGAGATGCTCAACAGTTTAGAGTGGTCCGGATAGACTGAAGTCCAATGGGGTGTACGAGTCAGGATGAAGGCTCGGAGAACGGTCCAGACATGCTGAAGGCTCAGAGAGGTGGTCAAGACATGTTGAAGGTTCTGAGAGTGGTCCAGATAGACTGAAGGCCTGGTGAGGAGGTCCAGTAATGTTGAAGACTCTGTATCTGATTGTAGATCAATGTGCAGCTATTGAGTATGCTGCTATGCTATAGCAATCAGTAGGTCTGTCCCCAAGTATTGAATATGATGATGGAGTTTGTTGAAGACTTTGTATGGGTTTTGTTAGTTATATGATCAGGTTCTAAGTATATATGCGTTATGGGGTAGCAACTTGTTCTGCAAGTGGATAGTGTATGGTGAGGTTTCAGCACTGTGACACTTGTTGGTGTTGTGAAGGACATTGATTATGCCTTCTTGAGCAATGGAGGAGGTGAGTACCTCCAGGATGGAGTGTTGGTCATCTGAAGTAATGACAGCGGTGTTGATAATTTATCGGGGAAGCATTCCAATCATGAGTTGAGGGTCGGAGAGAGCATACCAGGCTCATGTTGTAGGCTTAGAGGCAATCCAAACCTATACTGAGGACCACGTAATAGGCTGTGGGCATAGAGATTGTGTTGGTTATGTATCTGGTGGGAGCGCATTCGGATTAGATGTACTGTTGAGATTCGAGGGAGTTGCACTCGGTTGTGACGAATCAGAGGATGGTGGATAAGACGCAAAGATAGATCCTTGGATCTCAATATTATGAGTAGACCTGAGTTATGTTCATAGAGGTATTCCAGTCTAAGGTATTCCATCCTGAGGATGACCGAAACCTATGATTGATTGGACCTGAAATGCTTGGTATTCCATCCCGAGGCTGATTGGGTCAGGCATGAGTATTCGTGTTTATTAGTGGATTGATTATGTATGATATTTTGGGAGTTGAAGGACGCTTTATCTTGTCAGCACAAAGGGTTCGCTTCAGGAAGAGGGAAAGGTGGCTTTCCAATACTTTGAATCATCAGGATTTTGTCAGGTTGGCAAACTGGCATGTAGGTTAGACCTTTTGAAAAGGTCTAGTTGGATTCCCATTGCTTTTCATGTTTGGGCAACCGCAAAGGCACATATTGGATGAGTAGACGGTTGTATCGTTGGGTGACATTCAGTTCGAAGAGCACATGAACTATGTAGGGAAACCAGTGGCAGCATCGGAAAGGATCCGAGTAGACTTGGGAGCCAGAGTCCAAGATGCGGGAGCAATATCGTGAATGGTTCGCCGCAACAGGCTTCGAGGACGAAGCCTAGTTTAAGTGGGGGAGAATTGTAACATCCCAAGATTTTTCATTTATATTCCCTCGGGATAGAAGGATGAAGCCATGAAAGTATAAGGGCTAAATTGCAATTATTTGGATCAGGAGGGGTATGTTGTGCGTACATAAGGGTACGCTGAGCATACTAGGCGCGCCCTAGTACGTTGGGCGTGCACTTGTGTACACTAGGCGTACTCATGGCAGAAGGAAACCCTAATATTTAGTGTTTGGGGACTATATAAGCAACATTATGAGCACAATACCCTCCCTTACCCCAGCCTCCACTGCTTAGACTCATTTTCTCCAAACCCTAGCCATTTCCTTGAGTGTTTAAGCTTTTTGAGTGTTTCTTGAGTGTTTTAAGAAGAAGGGGTTGCATCAAGGAGTTAGAGAAGAAGATCAAGCTTGTAGATCTGAAGTTGGTTTGTGCCCTAGAAGCTCCAGGAGGTAAAAAACTAGGAACTTTATACTTATATGAGATAGATCTAGTCATTTTAGCTTTATGGAAGCATTCTTGTCCCAAAAGTCCCAAAATGGTGCATGTTATGATTTGGATGAGAAATGAGTTGTCCTTTCAGACCTTAGAAGAGGTCCTAAGTGATAAAAATGACGTCCCAATAGCTAGATTTCTCTCATGTATGAAGTAGGTGTTGGGTTTTGAGCATTCTAACACTCCTAAGTGTACATGAAACCATAAATACCTTGGATCTATGTTTTCTCTATTATACATGCAAATATGAATATCCAAGGTATTACTCTAACTAGCATACAAAAACTTGATACTTGGGTAATAAAAACAAGTTAGAATAACATACCTTTTGGTGTAGCTTGATTCCATGTAGCTCGAGAGCCTAGTGCCCCAAGTGTGACACCTCAAATGGTTCACACATCATCATATGCACTTGGAAAGACTTAGAGAGAAATGATACTTCATGGAATCGGCTTGCCCTTTTCTTCACACACTTGTGTCCCATTTTTTTCCCAAGAATATGATCTTTATATAGTGTCACAATTAGTGTCAACCCTACTTGTCATGGCTTTCCATTTCCTTGGATCCATGGGTTCAAATACACCATGGAGCATCCTATGGGTTTTAGCCCAACTTGATAACCCATGGAGTCTTAGCCCACTATACAAGTATGGATGATTTACATAATCAATCCATACATTTAATTATTCTTCTTTTGATCACTTAATTAATTCTTGATCAATACTAATTAAATAATCTTATTAATATATTAGAACTTATAATATATTAATAAACCTTAAGTGTTATTTCTCTCATTTTAGTCTATCCAAATGCATGATGCCATGCAACCCAAATGGACCATGCCGAGTCGGGTCAAGTACATACCAATTATAGCTATGGACTTAGAACCTAATCCAACAATGTCCCACTTGGATAAGTCTAAAACTATTATTGCGTATGACTTCAAGAACCAACTAGCAATTGTAGTTCTCAAAAGGCGTTGTCGAACTCTGACCTTGTAGATGAACTATGACCCTTGTCAATGACTTTTCTATTAGATAAGGGATCATATATTTCTCCATTCTAGATATTATATGGACTGAGACATGGATTATAATCATTCTCTCTGTCCATTTCTTGTTTCCCGATTTCTGATTTATGATGACTGACTAATTGAACAAATCAAATCAGTCCAAGCCCGGCCGAGCACTTACATTTGTCATCACTAAATCATCGAGGGGCCCACATATATCTCTTTTATCTCGAAGGTAAAAGGAATGGATAAACTTCGACTCATATGGGTTGTTCTAGTACTTGTTAAATCATACACATATGCACGTTTTATCACATCGAGTTACCAATGCGGCTTCGCGCAATCAATGTACAACCAACTCATAGTAACAACTCATATCTCTAGGTTTGAAGAAAATAAGATATTATCGTCTCATGATCATTCGTGATAAATCCATGAAGTGATTCAAATGAGCACGGGTTGAATCCAATACTCAGAACTTATGAGCACTCATGAGTGTTGTAGCACCGCTTTGTATAACATCTTAGACCTCTACAAGCCAACCCATGACAATCTTGATTCATATCTACTTCCAACATATGACCGACTGTGGATGGTTTGAATAACTTAGTCATTCAGGAAGAGTGACCTAGTTTATTATGGAGATCAAAACATGCAAAATGAAACACAAGAATAATTGAATCTAGTATGGTATCAAAACCTATGAATATAAATAGAACACTTTTTATTTATCACCATACTGATTACTCAATATTCATTGTGTTGGTTTAATCAACTTTATACTTCAATTAAAATACACTAGTTGTCCCATGATCCAAGCATGTACACTATATTTTTCTAAAAATAGCTATGCCATACACCAAGTATGCACTCTATGTTTGTCAATGATCTTTACTTTGTGAAATAGATCGATTGAACATAATTCCAATGATACTCATTTCACAATCCCAAATCCTTATCGAAAATGTAAGAATTCCAAATTCCTATCATTTATCGAACTATGTTAGATTTTAAACTTATATGCATGATCCTCTTGTAATGATTATGCACAAAGTCACAAAGACTTGTCAACAGACATTACAGAGTATTCCAATGGAGATCAACTCCATGAAAACATCCTTCTTGCATTAATTTTTTCCTAACCTTACACAAATTTAAAAACTTCCAACTATGAAACATTTCCATATTCCCATTTTGACTATGACTTCTGAACAAGAGTTGCCTATTTTCAGAATATGTCAATAAGGTCCTTCCAAAATTTAACACTATAATTCCAACTGTCCCTGACCAACCAATCTTTGGTAAACCTTAGATTGTTCTCGACAATTGCTTAATCATTTTAGTAATATCCAATTCTAGATTTTTCCCCTCTTAATGCCTAGAGCATTTGGAAAACTTAGAAAGGATGAATATTATAGCACATGCAATCGATCCTATATCTGAAGCATATGGGACACGATTCATGATGTCTCACATAAAGACATGATACTAGACCAGTCTTTTTGCTGTAATATTTCTATGTCTATTTGCCAATTTCTCATAATTCAGATTATGAAAAAGGGATGTCGTAATCATAATCGAATTTTAGAACGCAAATAATGGACCCAAATATAGAATTTCCTTATGTTGAGCCATTCCAACACAAAATTCATATATATATATATATATATATATATATATATATATATATATATATATATATATATATATATATATATATATATATATATATATATATATCTCACTAAAGATGATTAAAACCTCAATCTAAGCTTTTAGAATTGAAATGAAGTACAATTTCCTCTCCCATAATTATAGCAAAACAACTTTTTTTTCCAAATGAAACTTTTTGTTTTTCTATAATTAACATTGCTAACTTGCAATACTTATCATAATTATCATGCTCCCACTAACATGAAAATTATTAGCATTACACTTATGCTCCCACTAGCTTTGACATGTATCCAGAAATTAGTTGGACTTCTAGAAATCAATACTTTATTGACTTTCTTACCAAAGTTCAAATTTCTGATACAAGATTGCTTTGATAAGACTTTATCAAAATCATACACCTTATCTTAGATAGCTCACAGATGTGTGTCTAAACAATCATAGAACTATTAAAAGGAATGCCATAATCGTAGTCTCAATTGTTTAGACTTTTGCCATTTCTCATAAGTCTGTGTTAGTGTGCAGGTTAACTACTTAGAGAATGCAAAGATCACAATTGCTATCTTACATAAAATCTACTTGGTGGAAGTGTTTCCTCACCATCATTATCATGAATCGGAGAGAAACCTTATGACCCTTAGATTTTATGGTATATGTGTTCTTATCCACGTGAAATTGGTAATCCCATAATCACAAGACAAGGTTAGTGATAAATCCAAACTCATATGGATTGAACTTGTGCAATCTTAACTTCTCACCACCTGGCAGTACAGGGCCTTCCATTGCTTCCAAGTAGTTATGCAAACAATTGAGAACATATAGAACTCAAATGTATAGTCAACTTCATTGGAATGGGCACAAAAATGTCAACACAATAGGTTATAAACTTCTAGTCGTGTGCTAGTGATGAAATACATGTTTTTTTATTCTTGATTAGTTCTTGAAATACTTTCAGAATCTTTTAGACTCCCACCGTCCTTTTGACATATAAAACTATTTTGCTAAATATTCAAGAGATAGTGCGGACTCTTTATCAAGACAAACACTTCACATAATTGGCCTTGGTTGGTCTTTTTTTATCCAAAACATCACAACTTACCAATTTCAAATGTACAAGAGTAGGACACTTTTACTCTTACATTTGACAGGTGTTATAAACCTTTCTTTAAGATATGTCACTCAACTTACAGTTTTGGAGTATGACTCTAAGACTTGTTTTGGAACGAAGTATGACTCATCTTCTTGATTTAACCATTCCAACAATTCAAGATTCCTCTTCTTAGTCATAAGAATGCACTAAGATTTCCTTAGAGGACTAATTGTGATATGATTTCTAAATCTTTAAGACGCTCACACAACCAGATACTAAAGTACTCTCCCATCTTTTTAGATTTGAGAAAAGTTTTTCTTTCTGCCTAATTTGATTCATCTCATTCGTTTTGCCATACATTGAAACTTTTCCAATGCTTCAGAATTATACTTAAACTTTTAAGTATAACCATATTTCCTAAACTTTAGTAAATCATGATGAATAGTCTTATCGATCTTTTGTGGTGGACTTGACCGGTGCACCAGAATGTGTACTCGATCCCTTAGTCCTTCACTTGACTCACATATACATGTGAACAAAGAATTAATCTTAATTTTCGAAAGATGAAAATTCTCATTCATCATACTATACAACTTGCATGATTTCCAAGTTTCTATCCAACTGAAACCTTGGGTGATGAGAATCTTTCCTTATTTGGTAAATTAGACATTACCACAAATGAAAGAAACAAATCCAGTTTTCCAATATTGCTATCAATGGAATCATATAAGCAACAATTTTCGACAAATGCCATTGTAAGGATACTTAGAATAAATAAAATCAAAAAATCCTTTAATTTTTAAAACTGATAAGAAATTAAATATGCTTGACGATCGATTAGATCTTTGTAACAGGTAGTATGAAGAATATAAACAATAAACAAGACAAAGTTGAATCACAATATGTCGAATGATTGATTCAAACAATCCTCAGCAGAACTCGACTAAGAACTTCCGCTGTAGAGGATTTAGGGTTACAAGAACGATAATGAAATTATTCTGATCGATCTATTCTTTGTTACTATCGTTTCCGTCCTTTTTTTCTAAGATGCATGCAAGCACCTATATTTATAATAAACCCTATCATGCTCACGGCTGGACAGGCCCAAACCGGAGTTACAAAACTGGACTAATTAGCGAGCCCAATCGACGCAATACATAACAAAACATGACCCAACAATCTCCCCCTTTGCATCAAATTGGAGCGAGACTACTTCTTCTTCTTGCTTGGGCCAGCAGCGGGAACTTTCTTCGTGGTATCAAACAAACGAGAGATTAACGCAAGAATCGTCTGTCTGAACCGAATGTACCAATGTATCATGTCGTCGAAGTACTTGATATCATCCGCTGAGTTTTGCTTACATCTGTGGATGATCCCCAACACATGCTCTAGGCAACCATTGGTGTACATATGTTTATCAGCTAAGGCAAAAAGACATTTTTGTCCTTCATTCCTAGTGAACATGACTGAGTTTCGCCTCGAGTCAATTTTGCCCATCTGCATTTGGTTCAGATCACTGGCCGAGCCAACAGGAGATATAGTTGGTTTCTTCTTGAAGACGCTCGCTATCTCCTGATCCATCAGTGCAACTTCCATGATGTAGCACACAAGCATCCTTTTGAAATGGTCAATAATCGGATCGTATTCAGCTTTGTTGGTCAGAAGGATGTTGTGTAAGATGATCCAATCATGGGGATTGAGGTTCGGAAGATCTGCTAAAGAAATGGCATGTTCGGTTTTGGCAGACCCCCGAAGCACCTTGAACCGAACGTTGATGAAGCTCCCTTCACTGTACGGCTTCAAGACCCGAACGTTTACAATTTTCTGAGCGCTCCAAGTCTGATATGGAGGAAGAGCAGCCTTCAGATAGAAATTAATCAAGTCCCGATCAGCCTGTGGATGAGGATGAGGGAACTCTGAAACGTTGGCAAAGGCGTGAAAGATGAACGCCTTTCGGGTCAGAGGCATGTCGAATTGAGAATCAACAGTGTTGGAACAATCAAGCGATATAACAGTTTCCAGCCACAAGATGCTTGGAGTATCGATGGCTTCCTTTATCATCCTCTCGAGAGTCCAGACAGGAAAAGGAATTTTCTTACTCTCAAGAAGGTCGTGTGCTTCCTTCTGTTTTCTTTCTGCTTCTTCAGCTTCTTTAGCCACACAAGCACTGATATCAGCATCATCGACTCGACATTTTCGCTTTAAAAGATCAGCGATAGTCTCTTTGTCTTCCTCTTCATCTTCAGCAATATTCTTTCCTTTATCTTTCACACCCGAACCAGAAGCTTGGCCTACGGGAGCAGGTTCGGTTGTGTGAGTTGCCTTTGAGGATGGAGGTGGTTGAGACATGGACTCCTTTTCTCCCCCTTGTTTCGGAATGGACACGAAATCAAGAAGCCCTTCAATTTTGCTTAGCAGGGCAAGGGCAGGAGCGAGCTTCTCTGTAAGGTCTCGCCTCACAGTGTAGTTCAGGATGGGATCATGTGCTTCAAGGATGTTGGATATGGCAGAGTGGACATCCGAAACACACGATTTAATCACCTCCCTTTCGGTCCGAAGAGAGTCAACCTCCTGTTGAGAATTGGAGAGTTGAACACTCTTGACCTTCAGAGCAGTGGTCTTCCGGGCTAAAACATCCATCAACGAGTTCTCAGCAGCCAGATCTTTTTGGAGCTTTGAGAGACGCTCGTCAATAGTAGCACGAAACGCTGAGTTGTCGTTTGAGAGCGATTGACGAAATTAAGCAAAGGACTTCAACTCAGTGGAGACAGTCGTGGCCAACTGTTGAACAATTGGTTCCAACGTAGTCTTAGCAGCAGTTGCACTCTCCTGTAAAGACTTTAACAGGGCAGAGGCATTAGAAAATAGTTTATCGACTTTTTCAGTCGCATCCTGACAGGCTTTTGTTGAGGCATCAATAGCGGAGGTTACAGAAGCGAGAGAATCTTGCTGAGCCTTTGAGAAAGCATCAACAATCTTCTGAACTGCAGCTTCAGAGAGTGATGATTGAGACGTTGAAGAAGAGGCAATGAGCAAGTCAACCTTGTCATGAAGCTCCTTGACATGTCTCTTTGTAACCGGAGCATCATCATCATCATCGCTTTGGACTTGAAACGAACTGAAATAGACCGAGTCAAAGGTCATGTCTTCCTCGCCAAGGAATGTATCGTCTCCCTCAGAGGTGTAACCGGGAGATGGTGGTGGTGGAGAAGCTGGTGGTACGGTAGTATGGGTAGGTTCGGGTTGGGTTGTTTCGGGTGTAGGTGTGGGGGTAGGTTCGGGTGCTTGAGTGGTTTTGAGTGCAGTAGTAGGAACCCCCATATCAGATACGTTGGTTCTAAGTTTTGCAGTGGATGTTGTTGTTGTATCGGTGAATATTGGTTGTGGCATTGGGATTGAAGTGTTTGGAATGTTTGTAAAGGGGTTTATGGTGGGAATGGAAGTAGGAATAGTGTTGGGAGGAGAGGGAATTGGAGAAGGAGGGATTTGAATCTCAGGGGTAGGAGATCTGGGTGGAGTGTTGCCTCTTGGAGAGTCTTCAGAATCCGAACTCTCACCCTCAGACTCGCTTGAGGAGGAAGCGATAACCAGCTTTCTCCTGGGTTGGATTTTTCGCCTCTTTTGCTGCGGAGACTGAGCAGCCTTTGTGGGTTTCCGCTTCTTTGGAGACGGTCCTTTAGCTCCTTTCGCCACCTATTTCCCCTTATCAACCTTCTCAGCGTCATGAATAGACTTCAACATATCCGGAGTGAGATCCCTCGGACCTGAACGCTTAAACTCTTTGTAGGTTCTGATAATCCGGCTATCAGCTGGAACGTCACCATACATAGACTCCGGAATTGAACCATTGAATGGAAACTTGGAAGCATCTGAAACAATGATCTTCGTGGTATGAAATGTACCAATCGAAGACATCGGAGCACCGGCGACAATGGGGACATTGTACTTGTCCATCACCCATTTCGTGATTAAGGTCCAAAACCTAGCGTAAGAAACTTCTGAGTGCCTTGAGGAAGAGGAGAGACTCTGGATGAGTTGTTGCCAAAGAATAGACCCATAATCTACATTGATGCCATTGTAGATACCATACAAGATTGACAGAAACAGTCGACTGGAACCATCAAAGCCAGAACTCCTTTCAGAAAGGCCTTTGAATAACACAGTGAACATCCCGTTCCATTGTGGAGGCAGGAACGACTTCTTGAATTTCGCGACTGAAGTAAGCACCTCCGTATAACCCATGTTGTAAAACATATTGGACAGGTGCCCCATTGGAATCGTCTCAGGATTAACCCTCGTAGAGTCAGCTTCAAACCCTAACAGGGAGCAAAAGCGTTGCTTGGAAATGGATGCTTTGTGATGAAAAACGTCAAAGAAGATTTTGTCAACCACTTTGTCGTAATGAGCAGTTGCATAGATTTGCGACAAGAACTCCTTTGGAACTGATTCAGCTCTTGTAAGTGCAGGAGCTATCGGAGAAAATCGCAAGCACCCGATTATGGGGAACATGAAGCCATCATAAGACTGAGGAGTTAAATCAATGATGAGGCATTGTTGAGGGCGAATGGGAAGTATATGGGATGTTGCGTGAACAGAAGATGAATCTGCCATTGTTTGAAGAGAGTGTAGAAGATGATGAACAGGGAAGAATCAAGGGATTTTGGCTCTCTGGGAATTTTGATAGCGGTAAAGAGGTAAATGAAGGATTGTGTTGCCTTTTATACTGGGGTTTAAGGGGAGAGAAAGATCTTCCCAAATCTTCGATTGAGAATGGAAGGGTTTTTCGGAGTTGACTGATGCGTGACAGTTGGGGTTGCCGATGATCACCCATGAGAGAGAGTGTCAGACCCCTAAGAACACGCCTCCCATCAAGCGCCGTTTGAATATAAACTGTTTCAAATTCACACGCGCTTCTGCGACGTCATTTGGAGATAAGACGTTTCCAATTCGCACGCATTCCCTTTTAGCACCGTTTGAAATCAAATCGATTAGACTCCCGCCTGAGTCAGCATATCATCATCTTATCCGTTCAAATTGTAACGGCGTCTTTTGAAGAATACTCCCACGTGGATTAAAATCAACCATAGCTTGTAATCAACCACCAATCTAATGAAAATGCCTGTAATTAATAGAACCAGAATTTTGGAAAATCAAAGATTTTCGTGCTAAGGGTGTAAAAGAAAAGAAATAAATCAATACTTTTTAGGAAAAATTGTGATGTCAATAAAGACACGAAACAAATGATCCCGGGCACGAATCTCTTTCTTCAAAGTCAAGAGAGACCTTAAAGTGTTTGTTTGGTTTCCCGTTGAATAACGATCAAACACTTAGTAAGAAGTGTTGAAAGGCTTCTTTTAATTAGGCTTCTTAGGGTGGCTTTCGCTTTGATTCAACAGTCCTAATCTTGAAATAAGATAGAAAGTGAACAAAGTACTTGTGAGACCGGTGTAGTCTGTTGAACAAGTAGGTTGGTAATAATTTTAAATTGGCTGGGAAATATAAAATCTCAACAAAAATTGAAAACTGGATCCCAAGGGAAGAAATGTTATGGTTTTTAACAATTTCATAGGAATCACACAAAAGAAAATTTTGAGATTTCATGAAGATACGTCCATCAATTCATTAGTGAAAACTAGAGCAAATTAATTGTTCATCATCAATTCAGATTGGGTATTGAATTTTGGGTTTCACTCAGCTCGTAGTGGCACGAAACTAAGATCATGAACGCAGTTTTTGGGTAACCATAAACCTCAGTGGTAATTTCTGAGATTCTCAAGGGTTACGTTTGTGAACTGAGTGGGATGGAGAAATGTGATGTAGATGGTGTAAGAAAGCAAAAGTACCTCTGCTGTGAAAAGTAGGACTAAGCAGAAAACTCTTATCTCATGTGAGAAGAGAGTTAGGTGGCTCATGATTAGAATAAGGATGAGAGCCTAATTGGGAAGACAAGGTTTGTGTATACCAAGTCATTAAGGCCATTATTCAGAATCAGGTGAGGCTTTGGACACTTAGCTAATTTAACGATTTCCCCATAAACAAACACAAAAATAAAATTAAAGCCAAAAAGAAATAAAGAACAAAATATTTTTGGAGTTTTTGAAATTATATATTAAGAAAAATATTTTTGGATTTTTTGATAAATAATAGTGAAGAAAAAAAATAAATAAATAAAATAAAAAAATAAGACTAAGAAAGAAAATAAAAAGATAACAAAAAACTTTGGAAAACCGAACCCGAGCGTTCGGTTGGTTTCGGTTGTGAAAAACTTTGGAAAACCGAACTCGAGCGTTCGGTTGGTTTCGGTTATGAAAAACTTTGGAAAACTGAACCTGAGCGTTCGGTTGGTTTCGGTTGTGAAAAACTTTGGAAAACCGAACCCGAGCGTTCGGTTGGTTTCGGTTGTGAAAAACTTTGAAAAACCGAACCCGAGCGTTCGGTTGGTTTCGGTTGAGAAAAATTTAGGAACGAACCCGAACGTTCGGGCTATTTCGGTTACCAAAGAAAATAGATTTTCAAAAAGGAAATACTTTTGACAATAAGATAAATGAGTTGAAACAATTGTACATGAAATTTACAACCAAGAAAACCACCTTTGATTGATGAGCGAAAAGCAGATTATCCAACCGAACCCAAGCGTTCGGTTCATTTCGGTACATTAGTACAAGACCCGAACCCGAACGTTCGGTCTATTTCGCTTCTTACTTTTGAGTTTGAGAGGTAGTTTGTGGTACTGACTCTGATTCCATCATACCTAGCCCTTGTAGAATTTTGTTGAACGACGCTTCAGGAAGGGCTTTGGTGAAGACATCAGCCAGTTGATCAGTGGTTCTAACAAAATGAATTTCAACGTTTCCATCTTCCACATGATCTTTAATGAAGTGATACCTCAGTGCTATGTGCTTAGTCTTGGAGTGTTGCATTGGGTTATGACATATCCTAATTGCACTTTCAGAGTCACAATATAGTGGGATCTTTTTCATATTGAGTCCATAGTCTCGGAGTTGACTTTGGATCCAAATCACTTGAGAAGTGCATGAGACAGCTGCAATGTATTCTGCTTCAGCTGTAGACAAAGACACACAGGTTTTTTTCTTTGATTGCCAGCTAACCAACTTCCCGTCAAGGAATTGGCAGCCTCCAGTGGTGCTTTTCCTGTCTAGTCCACAACCTCCAAGGTCTGCATCTGAGTAGGCTTGAACGAAGAAGCCTGAGTTGGAAGGATACCACAGACCTAAAGAGGTAGTTCGCTTAAGATATCGAAGTATGTTCTTCACTGCAAGCATATGAGGTTCACGTGGATTCGCCTGAAATCTACCACAGTAGCATACAGAGAACATTATATCAGGCCTGCTAGCAGTAAGATACATCAGAGAACCGATCATCTGGTGATATAGCGTAATATCAACTGCTGGCTTATCCAAGGATGGAGTGAGCTTGGTACCAAACGCCATTGGAACTTTGACTTTTGAATCTCCCATCATGCCAAATTTTTCCAGGAGAGTCTTTGTGTAAGCTTCCTGATTAATAAAGATGCCTTCGGGTCCCTGTCTAATATTTAAACCAAGGAAAAAGTTAATTGGACCCATTGAGCTCATTTCAAATTTAGTCTCCATCAGCTTTCTAAATTCAGCCGTTAAGCTAGGATTCGTTGAGCCAAAGATGATATCATCGACGTAAATTTGAACAATCATAAGGTGGTTACCTTCCTTCTTACGAAATAAGGTTTGGTCAACCGAACCTTATTTGAATTTGGACATCTTTAAAAACTTTGTTAGCGTTTCATACCAGGCTCTCGAAGCTTGTTTCAATCCATATACGGCTTTGTCCAAAATATAACAATGATTAGGGTACCTTTCATTTACGAATCCAGGAGGTTGCTCCACGTACACTGTTTCTTCAAGTTCTCCATTTAGAAATGCACACTTGACATCCATTTGGTAGACTTCAAAGTTTTTGTGTGCAGCATAGGCAAGAAATATTCTAACGGATTCCAGCCTAGCTACAGGAGCAAAAGTTCCTTCACAGTCAATTCCTTCCTCCTGACAGTATCCTTTCACTACCAGACGTGCTTTGTTTCGTTTCACGTTCCCTTCCTTGTCCATTTTGTTTCTGAATACCCATTTGAGACCAACAACTGAGGCATTTTGAGGAGTTGGAATGAGGCGCCAAACTTTGTTCCTTTCGAATTCATTCAGTTCGTCTTGCATTGCTTGAACCCAATCGGAGTGATCAAGAGCAGTGTTAACTGTCTTTGGTTCAACTTTTGAAACGAAGGAGTTAAACATACAAAATTCTACTTTTGAAAATAAGGAAGTTTGTTTTGCCTTAAGTTGTGATCGGGTCAGAACCTTTTCAGAGACATTACCAACAACTTGAGAGACAGGATGATCTCTGGTCCATTTGACGAGAGGAGGGTAATTTGGATCATAGGATGGATCCAATTCAGCGTTTACCATCTCTTCTAGTTCGGATTGACTTTCATCGTCATAAAGCATATCGGCATTCTCCCCCTCGACCGATAAGCTTTCAGGAATTTCTTGAGTGTCTTGCGCTACAGAGGTTTCTGGTGGTGCTGAGCTTTCGGGTGTTGATGCACCTTCGGGTGGTGAGGCACTTTCGGTTGTTGAAGAGCGTTCGGAAGCAACTTGAGAGCTGTTCTCCCCCTCAACATGTGAGCTCAGCTGTGATGATGAAGATGGATCCTCCCCCTCGACTGAAGCATTGTGCTGTGGAGATTCGTTGGAACTGGATACTCCTTCATTCATTCGTGTTGTAGCATCTTCGACAAGTTGCTTCAGATGATCTACCTTGTTGTCTGCTGCGCTGGCTTCCGAGAGAATGGCCTTTTCTGGTTCATCAAATAACTCGACGAACTTCTCAAAGAGGTTTGCAATTGAGGCTGTGACTTGACCTGTTTGAGGAAAGATTTCTTCAGCTGTGTCTACGTTGGCCTTTAGGTTTTTGACATAGCTATCATCAAAAGTCATGTAATAAGTTTCTTCTATTTTCCTCGAGCATTTGTTTAATACCCTGTACGCTTTAGAAGTGAGAGAATAGCCCAGAAAAATCCCTTCATCGGCTTTGACATCAAACTTGTTGCGGTGTTCTTTAGAATTGAAGATGAAGCACCGTGAACCGAACACATGGAAAAATTTGACATTTGGCTTCCTGTTGATTGATGATCTCATAAGGAGTGAGCGTGAATCGCTTATTGAGATATGACCTATTCTGTGTAAAACAAGCTACAGAGATAGCATCAGCCCAAAAATATAAAGGTAAAGAAGCAAAACTTAGCATGGTTCGGGCCGCTTCACACAAAGATCGGTTTCGTCTTTCGACAATTCCGTTTTGTTGAGGTGTGTAGGGAGCTGAGAAGTTGTGACTGGTTCCTCTTTCTGCCAAGAATTCTTCGAATTCTTTATTTTTGAACTCCAGCCCATTGTCGCTCCTGATGTTGCGAACGACTTTCTTCAGCTGTACTTCAACCTGCTTGATGAACATCTTTAGCTTGTGAGTCGCTTCAGATTTAAGCTTCAGAAAGAACACCCATGTAAAACGCGAAAAGTCATCAACAATAACAAGAATGTACTTGCTACCGCCGATGCTTTCGATAGATGATGGACCACACAAATCAATATGAAGTAACTCTAGTGGTTCAACAACTTTAGTGTTTATTATTGATGGATGACTTTGACGACTCTGCTTCCCCATTTCACATCAAGCACACAAATGATCTCTATCGAACTTGAGCAAGGGAAGACCTCGAACATGACCTCCAGTGAAAAGTTTGTTGATATCCTTAAAGTTGAGATGTGAGAGCCTTCGGTGCCACAACCAGCTTTCGTCAGATTGTGCTTTGGATAACAGGCAGATAGCTTGGTTCCCTTTGATGGGTTTGAGATTGAGAGGAAACATTTCGCCTTTGCGCTCTGATTTGAGAATCACTCTTTTTGTTTTCTTCTCAATAATTTCTGAACCCTCATCGTCGAATGAAACCTTGAGACCGGTACCTCCAACAAGCTGAGATACACTGATGAGGTTATGTTGTAGTCCTTCTACGTATGCAACCTTCCTAATCGTGAAATCACCGTTTGTAATCATTCCATAGCCTTTTATGGTGCCGAAGGAGTTGTTCCCAAACTTGACATTTCCACCGTTTAAAAGAGACCTAAATTCCCTCAGC
The DNA here is from genome assembly GCF_002870075.4 of Lactuca sativa. Taxonomy (NCBI): domain Eukaryota; kingdom Viridiplantae; phylum Streptophyta; class Magnoliopsida; order Asterales; family Asteraceae; genus Lactuca; species Lactuca sativa. The sequence goes on along the minus strand of NC_056624.2, from coordinate 99,910,199 downwards.
TCTTCCTTCCTTCCTGTCATGTGACGTGAGCAGCCACTGTCAATGTACCATTCTTCGTCAAACTGCTCATCACTGATAACCTGCGAAAATTAAGCAGATTTAGGAACCCAAAGTTTCTTGGGTCCACGTGAGACTTTCATAGGAACAGGAATAGTAAGAGAGATGTCAACAAGATATGTTCTGTTTATTAGAGTTGTTTCATCTTTCTTTTTGATGGTGAAAACCTTAATTTTATTGGGATTTGTTGCTTTTGGTTTGGACTCTGGTTTAACTGATGAAACCTTCAATTTTCCTTTCAGATCATTTGATGATTTAGGTTTTTGAGAGTGAACAGAATAGAATTTAGAATGTGGTTGAGAGGAATTAGAAGAATTAAAATAAGAGAATTTAGACTGAGATGATTTGTTGACTTGAGATTCTAGGTGACCCTTTTATTTTTGATCATCAGTGGGACCGAACCTAGAATTTTGGTCTCTTTTGCTCTCTGAACCGAATCTTTGCTTTCAGTAGATAGTGTTCTCTGAATCAAACCTTTGCTTTCGGTTGATAGTGTTCTCTGAACCGAACCTCTGCTTTCGGTTGATATGGTTTTCTGAACCGAACCTCTGCTTTCGGTTGATATTGTTCTCTTGTGGCCTAACAGTATTTTTCTCTGACTTTAAATTTATGTCACGATATGAGAAATAGGCATTTTGAGATTGCCAAAACTGTTTTCTTTCAGAGAGATTCTTCTTGTATCTCTGATTCCTTTGCTGTTTTTGGTTTTTCACCTGCTTCGGCTGAAGATGGATATTTGCCTTTTGTTTTTGCTTTCTGTCATCTGGTTCACTTTGAACTGATGAAGATTCGCTTGAATCTACTTTTTCTTTAGGAACATCTTTTGTACCACTAGTACTTGGTGTGTTGAAGCTATCAGGCTTGTTCAAAGGTTCTGGCACATATCTGCCTTTGGTTTTCCATGATGTCCTTTCTGACAGACCAACTGTTTTGTCAGCATTGTCGATAGGAGCTGACCAGAAGAACTCATCGCAGCCATCAGCATTATCTTCGTTTACAATGGCTGTGAGTTCAGCTGTCTGATGTTCGGTTACACCTGTGACCTTATACACCTTATTTGGAGTGGTTCTAACCTTTTGGTATACTACAGCCTTTTCTTCAAGGATCGGGGACTTTTGTTGGGACAAGCGAGCAAACTCCACTAAATTTTCTGAAACAAGATTCTTGTGGTTTTTGGGTTCGCTTTTGACAAATTCAGAACAGTCAACTACATCCTCTACAGAAATTTCACTCATATCATCGTCATCATTAAGCTCAGATGCATTTTCAGCATCATTTTTATTTTCTGAGCTCAAGTTGGCACTCAATGAGTCAAACTTTTGTATGGTTTCGGTCCTTAGTTTCAGTTTATCATTTTCATCCAAAAGATTTTTCAGCATGTCCTTATGGTCCTTGGACTTTATGAAAGATTCAATTTTATCTAGACCATACATATATGTCGGATTAACATCCTCAGACGAAACAACACTTTCACAATTATACGCTTCAGCATCAATTTCATCCTCCTTAAACTCAAGGAAGGGCAAAATCATGCGATGAATTTTCTGTCCTATTTCATAGTTCAAATGAAGCTGAGTGATATTAGTATAAAGACGTTTAGCAATTAAACAAAAGACATTTCTCTGTTTTAAAAGTTTTAAATTGTCTCTTTGCAAATAAATGTTTTCATCCTTGGTTTTGATTAACTCCGACTCCTTCAGTTCGATCCACATCCTCCGTTCCTCACTCTTCGAAGACACCCTGCTTATTTGGTCAGTTAGGTTAGAATTGCTGACTCGTGTTTGAGTTAAACTGCTGTCTAGATGAGAGATTCTAGAATTAACATTTTTTAATTCTTTTTCATATGAACATTGTGGGACTTTGAATGAAACAAAAACTGATTGTACCTTCTTGATCAGTTCATCAAGCTTGTTGAACTGCACGCTGAGCGGTTTTGCTGTAAAGCACAAGTCCTGTTGCTCCTTCGAGTCCTCATTCCCACCATCTGTGTTGTATCCCCTCGTCTGAGATACATCAGACACCATCAAGCATTTACCGCTACCCTCATCTTTCGCCACATAAGCCTTTCCATGAGAAGGCTTCCTTACGTCATCATCCTCGGAGTCGGATGACCAGACCTCCACTCCTCCGAACTCATCATTCGCTACCGAACCCTGCAAAATTAAAGCATTCATAGAAGGGTTAGCAGTAGATTTCTTTCTCTTGATCTCTTCCAGCTTTTTCAACAACACTGCTTCTTCATCTTTCTCCTCATCCTTTTCTGCCATTTTCTTAAGAACACAGTCTTTGGCATAGTGGTTCTTTCCTCCACAATAATAGCAGCTCACTCCCGAATCTCCTTCAGCTTTCGGTTCCTTCTTTGGTTCTTCTACCTTCGGTTCTTCCCTGACCTTTTTAGAACTATAACTTCCCTGCCAATTTCAGTTCTTATTGGTGGGGAACCTTTTCTTGATGAACCTTTTTGGGTTTGACACCATCATTGCATAGTCTTCAGAGGTAAGGTCATAATCCTCTAGGTTGAGGTCTTCATCTTCCATCACAGCTTTGCTTTTGGACAAAAGGGCCAAGGAACCCAAGCTTGAAACCACATTTTTCTCCTGTAACACGATCTTTTCTTGAGATTTCAGAATGCCTACCAGTTTCGCCAGAGAATAAGATTTGAATTGCTTATGCGCTTTAACTGTGGACACTACAGCTCTCCACTCAGATCTGAGGCCGTTTAAAAACGTAACCTTCTGTTCAATTAACATCCTTTCAATGTCATGTTTAATCATCTTGCTAAGAAGATGATTGAAGTGATCGAACGTTTGAGTCACAGTTTCCTCAGGACCCTACTTGGATTCACCAAACTCGGACAAATGTAGAGTTTGTATGGAATGCTCGAGATCTTCGTCTGTGGAATATAACTCTCGCAGCCTATCCGATATCTCTTTAGCAGTTGTGCATGAACTCACCAGCCTGAAAGTGTCAGATTGAAGAGTGAATCTGATTAATCTCAATGCTTTAATATTGCACTGAAATTTATCTTTTTCGTCTTGAGCAATATCTTTAACGTCTTTCAAAAGATCATTATACTCCTTCTGAGTTTTAATAACTCTTGAAGTTGCTGAATGAGCGAATGGTCCAGATACGATTGCTTCCCAGATGAGGTATCCATTGTCCTCAGATCCGATGACATAATCTTCAAAATGATGTGCCCAGACTTCGTAATCCTGAGTATAAAGAATAAGAATCTTTGTCGTTGATCCAATGCTGTTAGAAATATTAATGGGATTGTATTGTGACTCGTCCATGCTTGATCGAATAACCTGTTTAAAAGATCAGACTTGTAATGTATTAAATTAGGGCAAAACAAATAAATGCTGAGTTACGTCAATTATGGGATGACGGCTCAATAAATATTGATTAATGCGGAATAACCCTAATCGCAACCTTTTTCACAGAAAAGATGTGTATGAATTACACAGCCTCCTGCTTTGATACCAATTGATAAGAAATTAAATATGCTTGACGATCGATTAGATCTTTGTAACAGGTAGTATGAAGAATATAAACAATAAACTAGACAAAGTTGAATCACAATATGTCGAATGATTGATTCAAACAATCCTCAGCAGAGCTCGACTAAGAACTTCCGCTGTAGAGGATTTAGGGTTACAAGAACGATAATGAAATTATTCTGATCGATCTATTCTTTGTTACTATCGTTCCGTCCTTTTTTTCTAAGATGCATGCAAGCACCTATATTTATAATAAACCCTATCATGCTCACGGCTGGACAGACCCAAACCGGAGTTACAAAACTGGACTAATTAGCGAGCCCAATCGACGCAATACATAACAAAACATGACCCAACAAAAACTTTGTGGAAAAACTTATCCTTAAAGTGCAAAAGCGTATGAAAACTCTGTTGTTATCTATTCCTAAGAAAAATCTCATAACTCAAAGAAACAACTCAAAATTCTGATCACCGAACCATGCGACCGAAATCCATCTTCACGATCAGAATCAACATATACTTCCTTTATGTTTCTTCACTTTTCTTTGATTCTTAAAACATCAACATGTGACCCAGTCACATCATGTAATGAAAATCTTAGAATAGAAACTTAACAGAGTTAGATAGTGGACTTTACCTGAAGTTGAGTCAAACTTCTTGACTTCATCAACCGTATAAACTTTCAGGTAAATAGGCAGCTTCGCAACCAATGCCCCTTCCTTTGGCAAGTGAAATATATGGACTCTTTAGGAATGGTGTACTGGACTATCACAGACTTGCCTTTCTCTTTACCATTTGGTCAACCGAGTTGACTATGGCCAATCCCTTTCCATTGGGAAGAGAAAGCTTTTCTAGATATCCAATGTTACCAGTTTTAAAGTCCATGTAAGTTTGGGAAGTTGATATTCTAATCAAATTTGCTCTATCAGTGATCCAAAATCATTGTTGATTCAGCAGCATAAAGCAAATAGATAAGATCATTAATGTTCATGTCATAGTCTGTTTCATAGTAGTCCCATGGAACTAACTATGTGACGTAGAAAGTGATTGAACATCCAACTCTCTTAAGACTTTGACACCCAACTCTCCCGGCTTGTCAATATGTGACTTTATCTCCATGATGTGAGCACATATCGACGTTGCTTTCCAATAGGGCTTAAGTGACCTTGAACTTGTGGGTTAGGGAGAATAATTGGAGGATATGGAGGAAGTAAAGTTCCAACAGATTTGGGAAGATCATAGATGTCTGAGCTAGACATCTTTTGGGAGATGTTCTAGATAGTTGATTTAAAGTCCTTAATATAACACCCAATATGAAATATTAAGGCTAGGATCCAACACAATATTTTATAACTTGGAAGAGGGATTCCATAATCCAGGCTATAGAATATTTGAAGGTAAGTGAATGACGATTCACCAATTTCCACCATGAAAATGAAATAATTTATTAGGTTTTAATTGGATGTGAAACTCCTAGATCTTTTGGGATTCATTGAACTTTCAATGGCATGTTTCAATCTCGATTGTTCCCTTCAGTTTTTGTGACTGGGATGCTTAGGATCACAAAACAAGGTGTGAAGTAACCATGCAAATTACTTGGTACTCTTAAATGTTTATCACTTAATCGTTGTGTCGGTAAACCACACGCGCCCCTTCCGACCTCATGAAAAACCTTAAGTCACCCTTTGCCTACCTAGTTATGTCAAAGTTAGTGTGCCGGTAAACCACACACGCTCCACCAACGACTTAAACAATGTGCAAAGTGTAATTTCATGGATTAGCACCTTATTCACATTTTCCTAAGTAACTAAGATTGGGAATTTATAAAAGGTTTAGTTACTTAGTATTTATCATTAATACTTTTAATGAAGGTAGAATTTGTAGTCCTTGTCCTACCCGTTCGACTAACAACCCTCCACCAGTCAAGGAAGCAGTGGGTGAGAGTGGACACCCATTAAACTGCCATTTTATAGGCAGTAACCTTATACCCCCTTATAGACCGGCTTCGTGAAAGAGACCTACTAACAGTAAGACTAACTTGCTCTTATATATATATATATATATATATATATATATTATTAACTTATAATATTATAAAGTATAAGGATTGAATTTTAACTTTTAAAATCCTAAGGGCTTAATTTGGAATTAAAGTATTCATGAAAGAAAAGTTTTCAAATTCCAAAACTTGAGGGCAAGTTTTGAATTATTCAAACACTTTTCAATTCCATAATTTATGTGTTTAAAGTAGTTTTGATTTAAAAAACTATTCAAGTTCCATAACTTGAGGACAAGTTATGGAAAACTTTCAACCATTAAAAGAATGTGAATTTTCCTTTACTCATAACTTATGAAATATTTATGAGTTTTACGATTCTTAAATGTGACTTTTCATATAACTTGAGGACAAGTCACAAAAACATATTTTAGAATCAATTCTTAGATTTAAATGGATTGAAAACACATAATTACTTAACTTTTCTATTAATTTAAGCAACTCATAAGAACAAGATAATTCAAATCAAACTTTTTCATGTAATTAGCCTAATAACTTAACTAATACAAAACATGAATATGTTGACAATTATCTTTGAAATTGGATTAGTATGAACATTACCACATCAAAAAATAGGTTTATAAGTTCAAAAACAGCTTTGGGTAATGTTTCTTGTCCAATTTCAGCCAAAAAACTCGAAAATATGCTGTCTGGGGGTCCAACTCGTCGAGTGTATGAACAAACTCGGCGAGTTGGATGCATTTAGCCTTGGACTCGTTGAGTCCCTTTATGGACTCAGCGTGTTTGCTGAGCTGATAGCAACAAAAATCGTTTTTTCAGCCAATTTTGCAAGTATAACAAGAAAACAAGCCTAGGCTCTGATACCACTGTTGGGTTTTGAGCATTCTAACACTCCTAAGTGTACATTCAACCTTAAATACCTTGGATCTATTTTTTCTCTATTATACATGCAAATATGGATATCCAAGGTATTACCCTAAGTAGCATACAAAAACTTGATACTTGGGTAATAAAAACAAGTTAGAATAACATACCTTTTTGTGTAGCTTGATTCCATGTAGCTCGAGAGCCTAGTAACCCATGTGTGACACCTCAAATGGTTCACCCAACATCATATGCACTTGGAAAGATTTTGAGAGAAATGATACTTCATGAAATCGGCTTGCCCTTTTCTTCACACACTTGTGTCCCATTTTTTCCCAAGAATATGATCTTTATATAGTGTCACAATTAGGGTAAACCCTAATTGTCATGGCTTTCCATTTCCTTGGATCCATGGGTTCAAAAACACCATGGAGCATCCACAGAGCATCCTATGGGTTTTAGCCCAACTTGATAATCCATGGAGTCTTAGCCCACTATACAAGTATGGATGATTTACACAATCAACCCATATATTTAATTAGTCTTCTTTTGATCACTTAAATAATTCTAGATTAATTCTTGATCAATACTAATTAAATAATCTTATTAATATATTAGAACTTAGAATATATTATTAAATAAGGTCTTAATGGATTAAGATCACGTGTTAAGAACTTTCTAGTCATCCAAAGTGATAAAGTTGGAGACTTTATAGTCTTATGGCATATTTGGTCGATGGATCTTGAGTTTAGGCTTAAGTGCTTAAGCCATTTAGCACTTATTAGGGTTTTCGTGAAACCCAATGTACGCCCATCGTAAATCTAGCATGCCCAGTGTACTGGTTCATCCACACCGACGGTGGTCAACATCAGGACGAGTACGCCTTGTGTACCAGAGGAGTACGCCCTGCGTACGTCCTCTGTTAGGCCTTTGGCATTTGGGCTTTGGATTTTGGGCTGTCTGTGGGTTAGTTGGATTTCAGCATTTGCTGGACTTGATGAATATTATGATTTGAGCCAAGTGTTGATAATGGATCTTGGAAATTGGCCCAATTAGGGAGTTGGGCTCAATTTGGTAAATTGGGCCAAGAATGTTTTTTGCATAAGGAATTTTAAGGTTATGGAATTGGAATTGGGCCTTGGCTTTATAAAGAGAATGGACATGATGGATTGTGTGGACCCCTTAGTCAAGATTGTTATGTTGTGTAAAGACTTGGTATTTATCATGTGATAGTTCAGGATTTTCGGAGAGATAGTGATTCGGGAGTTGATACTTCAGTTCGGATCGGCATTGCAAGGTGAGTTATCCTCACTATATTAATAGGGTCTAAGGCACCAAGGCCAGCCCTTTCTCGGATTGTATACTGGTATTTGTTTGATATGCTTATTGATATGTTAGATTTGCGTCCTGGTAATTTAGACGGTATTATGTTTAGTGACATGGTTTAGGTCGGAATCTTGGTATATAGGATGATGCTATGTTAGTGACCAGTTAGGTCGGTATCTTGGTCGTAGGATGTTGTTATGCTATATGATCTGTTAGATCGGTTTGTTTATCTATATATTGTTATGTGATTACTTGTTATATATGCACATGATTGTTTGATTGGGGGTTAGGTTGGGGCGGGTCCTGCTTTGTGTTGTAGGACATACCCAGGGCGAACCGGATAATCTGTAGACCTGGTAAGGCACATAGTCAAGCCGAAGGCCCGACGAGTGGTCCGGATAGGATGAAGGCCCCGAGAGGGAGGTCCCGAAGTGTCAAGGCTCGGAGAGTGGGCCAGATAGACTAAAGGCCTGTTGTGAGCGGTCCAGTCATACTGTAGACTCAAAGAGTGGACCAGATGGACTGAAAGCCTAGTGCAGGTGGAACCATGGAACTCTACATCGATTACATGGTGGTCATGTCCAAAAAAGTTGAGGATCACCTCAAGGATCTTGAAGAAGCCTTCGACATCCTGGACCAATATAACATGAATTTGAATCCCTCCAAGTGCCACTTTGGGATGAGATCAGGTAAGTTCCTGGGGTACACGGAGACCAAAAGAGGAATCGAAGAAGTCCCATCGCAAATCAAGGCTATACTTGACCTAAGATCACCATCCTCGACAAAAGATATCCAGAGACTAATAGGAAGAGTGGCAACCCTAAACAGGTTCATCTTAAGATCCTCAGAAAGATGCAAGCCTTTCTACAACATCTTGAAAAAGAAAAAAAAAGATTTGAATGGACCCAGGAACACGAAGATGCTTTCCAAGAACTTAAAAGATATTTAAGTTCACCACCCCCTATTGGTAAAACTGTTAGACCGGGAACCACTCCTTTTTTTACCTCTTAGTATCCTCACACGTGGTAAGTGCAATATTAGCTAAGGATCTTAATGGGAAACAACATCCCATCTAATATGTAAGTAAAAGTCTCCTTGATCCTAAGACTAGGTATTCCCACCTTGAAAAACATATACTTGCATTAGTAAGAACTTTTACTAAGTTAAGACATTATTTTGAAACACACCCTATAACTATAAGAACTAATTATCTAATTAAGAGTGCTATGATAAAACTAGAAATGTCAACAAGATTGGTATAGTGGTCCATGAAGTTAAGCACATATGACATCAAGTACGACCCAAGATCCACCATAAAGTACCAAACATTGGCAGATTTTGTCGCTGAATTTAGTGATGATCTAATAGCCGAAGTCGAAATAAAAGCCAAACAACTTCTAGAAGAAGAGAACATGGGAAGATGGAAGGTATTCACAGATGAAGCATCAAACCAACGAGGAACTGGCTTGGGGATCATACTAAAATTGCCATAGGGGGACATCCTGCCCCTAGCAATTAGTTGTGAATTCAACACAACCAACAACGCAGCAGAAGATGAGGCACTAATCATAGGACTATAAGTAGCCAAAGATCTTCAAATCAAGGATCTTCAGGTATTCATCGATTCTTTAGTATTAACTAACCATTTTAATGGATCCATGTAGTAAAAGGAGAGAAGCTAGCACTATATATGCAGATGCTCAAAAACCTGGCCTAAGAATTCGAAACATTTAGCCTAAACTATGTTCCTAGAGAAGACAATGTTGAAGCAGATGCTTTGGCCAATCTAGGATCTTCCCTAAGGATCCTGCCAGAAACCAGGATCCTTATAACCCACATATTGATCCTAGCATTTGAGGATCCTCCCAAGAGACTGAAGGATCCCCACAAGCCACAAAAACTACTGACATCACCATAATTGAAGAACCCGATTCGACGACTCATCAACAGGATCCCAACATCAAGGATCCCTCTCCAACCTCAGGATCCTAGATCCAACCCATTATGAAATACATCTAGAATGGAACAATCCCTAAGGAAGAGAAAAGCAAAAGGGCATTCAGAACAAGGATCTTGATGTTTGTTATAATCCAAGTTAAGTTGTACAAAAAATATATGGCAGGTCCATACCTTAGGTTCCTAGAACATCATAAAGTTGTAGAGGTCCTAAAGGATATACATGAAGGAGAATACAACAACCACACTGGGGGCAGATCCTTATGCTCCAAAGCACTGAGGACATGATACTACTGGCAAACGATGAAGAATGATTCCTTCCTTCATGCCCAGAAGTATGATGCTTGTCAAAGACATAACAACATCCTACGCCAACCAATAGAACCTCTACATCCTGTCATCTCCCTCGGCCATTCATGAAATGGGGAATGGATGTAGTGGGAAAATTGTCAGTAGCCCCTGGAGGAAAGGTCTGCATGATAGTGATGACTGACTACTTCTCAAATGGGTATAAGCCAAAGCCTTCTTCCAAGTAAGAGACAAAGAGGTAGTTTCCTTCATTAAACGTAAAATCTTGACCAGGTTTTGGATCCCTGCCGAAATTATATGCGACAATTGATCCCAATTCATAAGCAAAAGGACAAGGGATTTTTGCACGATTTGGGGAATCAAAATGGTAATGTCTACTCCTTTGAACCCTCAAACCAATGGCCAGGCAATATCCAACAACAAAATTATAGTAAACAACTTGAAGAAAACGCTAGATGAGAAGAAAGGGAAATGGGTAAAAGAACTTCCTTTCATATTGTGGGCAGATAAGACCACTCCCAAGGTAGCTATGGGCCAAACCCCATACTCATTTGTGTTTGGAAAAGAAGCAATGATTCCCATTAAAGTGATGATCCCAACAGCAAGATACCTACTTCAAAACCAAGAGGGCAACAACAGGATCCTAGCCTAGGATCTTAACACTATAGATGAATTTAGGGATCTTGCCAAGATCCGTATTGTTGTTCATCAACAAAGGATCACCAAAGGCTTACAATAAAAATATAAAAGTCAGAAGATTCCGAATAGGAGACTTGGTATTAAGGAAAACATTCCAAAATACCAAGGATCCTAGTGTAGGTAAAGTGGCACCTAAATGGGAAGGTCCATATCTCATAGAGGCCGAAGCAAGAAAGGGGGCATATTGGTTGGCCGCCCTAGATGGAAATATCTTACCAAGATCCTGGAATGCGATACATCTCAAAGCCTATTTTATGTAAGTAGATTAGTTGTTTCCCAACACACTTAAGGTATGTATGTTATTTACCTTTTACTTTTAATTTTTATTACTATTTATTCCCTTCAAATACCATTACTAACTTAAGCATCGGAGGGGCATTAGCTAGGCTAATGCCCACCCCCAGCTAATGTTTGCTGCATTCAGGGACTTAAGGATCTTGAAATATATGGATCTCGACGGATGAACATTCAAAGATCCTGACACTTAAGGATCCCTAAGTATCCTGACCCCTAAGGATCCTGGTGCTTAAGGATAATGACCTCTATGGATCTTGACAGATGAATATTCGAGGATCCTGACGTTCAGAAGACCACTAGTATAAAGAAGTTCAATGACTGCAAACCTCCGAAAATTCACAATATGAATTTTCCAAGAATAGAGATTGATAATCTCTCATAGGAATAAGGGTATTTAATCCCCTCTAAGGTTTAAAGAGTTAATTACCTCTTTCACACGAGTTAAGGTTTATACACCTTGCTTGGACGTACGATATCCAACTATGGGATGTGAATGAGGGGATGATTTCATGCTTTAGTGACTTGGCAACTCTCTCATTTCTTAACATAAGTTGAGAACCTAAAGTTTAAATCTAAGGTTAATAACATTTACATGTTATCTCAATGGGATCTTCCCAAAAAAATTCCTAAGGTTTATAACATTTACATGTTATCTCAAGTTGGGATCATCCCTAGAAAATTCCTAAGGTTTATAATATTTACATGTTATCTGAAGTTGTGATCGTCCCCATAAAATACATAAAGTTTATAACATTTTCATTACGATTTGGGATTTTCCCCAGTAATCCGCTAAGGTTTGTAACATTAACTTGTTACCTTGAATTGGGATTTTCCCCAGAGACTTGCTATAAAGTCGTAACATTAGCATGTTATCTGAAGATGGGATACATCCTAGAAAGTAAGCAAGATTTATAGCATCATCATGCAAAAACTTTCCTTGAGTTAAAGTTAATTTCAATAAAGGATCCTTCCTACAATTTCTAAGATGAAGTCAAATAAGGATCCTTCTCAATGAACTTCTAAACAAAAGGTCCTTTCGCATAATAACATCAGGATCATACGAAGATAAGGAAGTCATAACTTTAAATTTTTCCTAAGTCAAAAGATCACTAGATTCTATCTATCCTTATTTTTTAAAAGACTTTAAAACTTTTTCTAAGTAAAATCCGACGATCCCAAACTTTTCAGGATCTGAGACAAATATTATTTGATTATCAAACCTCCAATATTTAAGTTGACTTAAAAAGATATTAAAGATGGTTTGTTACTTACGGAAAGAGTTTCACCTTCAGACTATTTACAGGAACCAAGTTTTTCAAGATCCTAAGTATTTAAAGATCCTAGCACCATAACAGTCATGTAGGATAATCAATAAAGAAATAAGATAGAGAAATACAACAATTGAATTAAAATGGTTTATGCACCAAACCAGCAAAAAATTAAATGTTTTACATTACTGGTGAAACAAAAAACTGCTTAAACTAATTTCTTGCAGGCCTAGACCTTATCCTGGTCATCATCGACCGCATCCTTCTTTTTTTCCACCTCAGCAGGCTTTAACACAGGATCGTCAGTAGCAATCACATGCTTGCCAGTTAGTTTGGCTAGTTCCTCACGCCATCCAGCTACATTCCAAGATCATGAGTTCTCAAGATCATTTGTCATCTTGATCTTAGCCTCCCAAATAGCCACCACGGCACTCGCCTTTGTGTCGGCAATAACCTCCTCGATCTCCAGGATATGCTCCTCATCCTTTTCAGCCTTCTGTTTTATGAATAGTTCGATCCTCTTGCAGAGATCTTCATTGGTCGCCTTCCACTCCTTCACTCGCTCCTTCAGAACTCGCTCAACTTCCTCAGCCCAGATCCTAAGATCAACCATTGATTGGAAAACGTGAGCGGAAACCTGAAATATGCATGGTGTTAGTAAAACAAGTATGAATCCGAAACTAATTTCACATGAACACTTACGACTTGAGCAAAGGAAAACAACTTTTGAAGTGCCTCCTCGGCTCCAAGATTCTTCAGGTTTAGATCTGTGGCTTTTGAGGTCTTCATCTTATAGGAGCTTAGGGTCTTCACGGTAAGATCAATGTGAGGTTACTTAAGATAAAGAGGTAAGTCGGATTTCTCCCTCTTGACTACGAGCAGGCCGTTGGACACATCATCCTCAAGATCAGACAGAGAAAATCGAGCATTGGAACAGGTAGCCTTGGCTCTTACACATCACATAAGATCCTCATCGGTTCACCATCCTAATTGGTTCTAAACTATCACTGGAAAGACATGAATTTTTACCAGTATCCATGGAAACGGTGTTGGAGGAACCTTCTTGGAGACTGGAGCAATCGAACTTGAAAGACCTATCAGCTGCAGAAACAACGAGAAGCTGGTTTATCTTCTCTTTGTTATCCTTGGCGACAGGGATGAGCTCTTCAAACTTGAAAGCTTCAAAACATCAAACAAAATAAGGAAATGTAAATTCTAGGATCCTCAGTACAAGGAAAAACTAGTCATACTCTGTTTAACCCAGGTCTTCGGCGGGGAATCCCCACCAAGGATCGAATCACGTCGTACAAAGAAGTACTTCTCCTTCCAATCACCGTCATTATGTTTTGTTTTCAGAACCAGAGGAGATTTGAGTGGTTTGAGCCTAAGAAGAAAACAGGAGTTCCCAAAGGTAGTAAGATCATACACGTGAGATAACTCAGCTAAACCTATATCTAGATCCTTAGACTGGTTTAGTTTGTCAATCCAGAATAAGATTCTCCAAACAATGGGCATGACTTGGATATAAGAGATTTGGGTAACTTCAAAGAACTTCGAGATGATCCCGGAAAAGGGGTATATTTCAGGCCCAAACCAAAAGGGTATTCGGGAAAGCAGGCCCAAGAGGAGGAGGTGAAATCAGCTTGGTGTTTTGGATCAAAGGGTTTGAAAACAGCTTCATTGGAGAAAGCGCCGAATGTTTTCAGTGACTCGATGTCGTCCTCATCAAAAGAACAAATCTCTTTGTATGATAAGATCCTTTGGTGTATGAAATCATCCTCAAAAGGAGCGAGGATGTTTTTACGAGATACAATCATTTTCTTTCGCATTGTCCATGAAAGGAAAATTAAGGAGAAGAAGAGAGAAGTGTACCTTCAAAGACGACTGGTAAACTCGTAGATGAAAGCTAAAAGACGCTGGGAGGAATATCCCTAATCGATTTCCTATATTTATGTTAACGGCAAAAGAAAGAGAAAGATTGATTAGACCGCTTATGATGACTCTTGAACGGATAAATCCTATCCGTTTGGGTTTAAAATTTAAAATCCCTTATCATATTCATTTCTTTTTATTTGTAAATTATCCCTTTGACTTTTGGAAAACTAACTCCAAAATATTTCATAGGAATAATTTGGGGGCAATTGTTAGGGCTAGGATCTTGGAAATACAATAAGGATCCTCGAACCTAAGGATCCTCAAACCTCAGGATCCTGACTATTATTTTTCTAATATTTATAACGATTATATATTCTCTTATCTTTCTCACATGTGCAGAAATGATCAGCCGAAGACTTATTCTCAAGGAATAGTCGTCACAACCATGCAAAAGACCCGAAGGACCAAGTCAAGCAACATCTATAAGTATACTATTTAAATCACTTGTATTCACCACACTACACACGATACTTGGCAAGACATCAACACTTGTACTTACACTCTTTGTATTTTCTCTATAATCAACATTTTGATCAATAAAATCATCAAGGTAGGTGATCATTATCACCTCCCAAGGTTTTATGTCGGAGATCCTAGCAAGGATCAGGGGTTTTCCTTATAAACAACTTGTGTCACTTTGATCTACATTTTATATTTGCATTATTCTGAACATCACTATCTCTCATACACTTTGGTTGATCTTTGTTAATTCATTTTTTTACCAAAACACACACATACACACGCGCACACACACACACATACATATATATATATATATATATATATATATATATATATATATATATATATATATATATATATATAGGATTAGGATCAAATGAGAACACCTAAAAGGTTGAGAATGCGAGAACATCTCTGAACCATTTAAATTAATAGATGTAGGGCTAAGATCAAAGAGGCCACTTATGTCAAATTTAAAACTGTTGATATCAAAATGTAAATAAGATAACAACATAAAGGGCATGAAAGTAAATTCATTTTAATTAGTTCCTTAAAGTTAGCTCTCTCTCTCTCTCTCTCTCTCTCTCTCTCTCTCTTTCGTATTTTATTATCCTCTTTGTACTTTCACACATCAAACCCTAGTATAACCTTCACACCAGCCACCATCTTCTCTAAAACACCATTGTCATATTCTCCGCCTCTCTATCTTACCAACAACCATCACAACGTCTTCAGCAACTTAAACTACAACGAGAAGAATCCATCATTGGACGAGAGTCGTTTTAGCATTTCCAGGTCCACTGGGAAAGGTTTGTTCATTCTTTCACATGTTTTCCAAAAGAAGTCAAAAGCGGAGATGGGTCTGAAGATGTTAGACTCGGCATTTGGTATTGTTTTCACGTCTTGAACGACATACGGCATCAGAAAGTCATGGACCACTGAAACTCTCCGGGTGGTGCTTAAAAGAGAAAGGATGAGTTCGGCGACTGGGCGGCGGAGATGGATGGTTGAATCGAAGGAAGGTTGTAGGTGGGTAGGAGTTGAAGTATAGAGTTCATGTTTCATATTTATGGACTAGTGTTTTTCACTTAAATTCTAAGGTTTAGCCTTCACGAATCATTTTAGGGGTTAGCGTACATAAATCACTCATTTTTAATATTTTAAAATTATTATTTTGTTTTTTTATTTTTTTTATCGCTTTCTTGTTATCTATGTTATATTTTCCTGAATGGCGATTTAGGTTATCGTTTTTTTATAAACGTTTTTTCCGTTATAGTTTAATATTTTGATATTTTTAGGTCAATTATGATTGGTTCTGGAAAAAAAATACATCTCAATCAAGGACAACTCAAAGTCTTTATTTACTACTTACTGACGTGGGAGAGAAATAATTTTTGTCATGGAATGCAACCAAAAAATAGCAAAAAAGCAATGATACTACTTTTTTTAATTTTCTTACAAGCAAATTAACTTAACCCTTAAATCTATTTGTTTATTTTGTTGTTGATTAGAAGAAGATGTGTTTATTTTGTTGTTGATTAGAAGGAGATGATTGAGGCCTCAAATTCATAATTAATATTACAATTACATTTTGTTTTGGTTGTTAATTTTTTTTATGGATACCCATGGCTGACCTTACCTTTTTTTTTTTAAAAAAAAAAAATCAATTTCACAAGTCACCTATTTCGTTTATCAATTTATAAAAGAAATAACTAATTATTAAGTCATTAAAGTATAAATAAATAACTTAATAAATTATATAATACTAACTATCATATCATACTATATTATAAAAGAAGCATTTTTTCTTTCACCATATTCATTTGAAACTCCCATGTATTTTTTCCTTTCACCACATTCATTTGAAACTCACATGACTTTTCAATTTCTTTCTAATAATAATTATAAGTTGGTTAATAATGTTAAATAAATATCAAACCTAAAGTGTAATCATATCTAAACTAAATTTCAATATTAAAATAATATCTTTACTTCTACTTATTAAGTGATTTTTTTTTAACTTTTAACGTATTATACTTAATCTATTAGTTTTAATATATTGTTGAATGTAAACCATTATCATTTTAATGATACAATTTTGGAACAATTTGTATAAAATACTTAAATTATTAATTTGAATATAACATTACAGGGTCAACTTAAATATAAATTTTAGTCTAACTTAAACAACCCAAAGAATATTTTATAAATAGTTAAAAGTGATTAATTGTAGTGTTTTTCTAAATAATGATTATAAGTTGGTTAATAAGGTTAAATAAATATCAAACCTAAAATGTAATCATAAATATATTAAATTTCAATTTTAAAATAATATCTTTACTTTTACTTATAAAGTGATGTCTACTTTTAACATATTATACTTAATTTGTTGTTGTATTTAAACCATTATCAGTTTAAGGTTACAACTTTTGAATAGTTTGGACAAAATACTTAAATTGTTATTTTCAATATAACATTACAATGTCAACTTAAATATAAATTTTAATTCCACTTAAATAATTTAAAATATTTTGTAAATAGCTAAAAGTGATAAATGGTAGTGATAAATGCAAAAACTAAATTGTAATCTCAATTTAACTAAAATATTTCCTAAAGATAATTTTATAATCGTTTAAAGTTTTCAAATAAGTAGCTTAAAATAACTTACAATAACAATAGTTAAAAATAACTCTATATAAATGATTATATTGTTATCTTTAAAATCAAAAAACAATGTTTGATGTTTTAAATAATTATAATGATAAAAATTAAAACATTAAGCAAATAAATTTTAAAAAATTAATGAACAATAACAACAACTATAAATAACATTAAACCATATATTATATTTAATTTTATTCATGTGTAACTCGCGGGTGGAAGTCATTCAAATGATTGAGATTATGCAGTTATCATATATGTATATATTATCAAATAATTCAAAATAATCAATACGTTATATCAATTTAGTATACAAATTATTATATCAAGTTTAACAACAACGTTATTGCTATATTAAAAAGACATATATTTGTAAAGACTTCAACTATATAGGTGTTTCTGCGCAACGCGCGGACATTCGCCTAGTATAGATATAAAACAAAAGCATTTAACAAAAGTCTTGTTCTAACTATATATTGAAAATTGGTTTTTAACAAATAGTATAAAGGGCTTCATCTAATAATCATAGGTTAGTCAAATACAATACTTCATAATATGAAAATAATGACCAAAAAAGTTAAAAAAACAAAAACAAAAACATTTAAATGAAATTCGAGTTATAGAAGAAAGAACAAGAATATATTTTACATGAGGCAACAAAAATTCATCTATACATCTAGCATCACATAAACCAAAAAAATCAATAAAATTTAACTTACATATGGAAATGAAAACTTATGGAAAGTGAAAACTCGATAAAGTTTATCAAACATATAATCTATTTTCGATAAAGCATAAGAAAATCAATTTTATCAAGAACCATAAGAGAGTTTACATAATGGAACTCTTTATGAGTAGAAATGTTAAGGATTAGACTTGAGTTTTTGGATAATTAATTTGCATGCACTACAACCCTCTTTTGAATGAATAACATCAGTTCCTTGATAAATGAAAAATACATAACCATAACAATAGCTTTAAGTGTCTAACCTCCCTTCCTGGATGGAATGGAATATCAGGGTCTTCAGTTAATTCAACATCAACAACATCGGCCAAAAGGCAGATGTGATGAAATCAAGATCAAATTTTGAAATTTTGGAACTTTTATCACCAAAACAGAAATGGTACCTGATGTTAGAGCTTCGAAATAAAGGTTAAATGGTGTGTTTTTTTGTTTATGTTTCTCCATGTGATGTCACTAAGAATGTCTATTTAGCATCACCAACTAAATCTCACATATGTTGCTCCTTACTATTCTTCTCTTTTATTCATAGTCAGAAGTGGTGGTGAAGATGCAGTAGTGGAGGTGAGGAATGGAGATGAGACTATGAGGTGTAGTGGTTGTTGCTTGGTGGTACAATGGTTTCAGTAATATGTGTTAGTAATATGTGTTACTATGGGTAAATAGATTTATAATTGTACCATTAAAGATACCAACACCCAAACCTACAATAGATGAAAACAAATGCCATGACAACACCAATCTTGACAAAAATATTATCAGGTTCCAAGAGAAATGGCATACTCACATAATGTAGGCCAGTCATACTCTCCATCATTTGATCCTGAAGAGGTTCTGAGTTTATGCGGGTAATAGTAAAGACCGAGCAACACTGAACTTGGCCATTTGAGATGCAATTTGGCTAGGAATTTTTATCAAACACTTGGTATGCAACCCCTCCTCATGTCTACGACTCAGGTTACAGCTATGAAAACATCCACAAATGCTCCACCAAGCTTGCTAAGTCATATTGCACATCTAGGAAGGGTTTCATTCTCCTGGAAACTCAATTTGCTTTTGCAAAAAAAAAAAGAACATAAAAAACTCCAATAATGATACAAACATGTGGTTTAGACTATTTTGTTTTGTAAAATCAAGTGTGAGAAGGTCGAGAGTGAGAGGAATGTTGTATGAAAAGAGAGCAAAACCCGTATATGCCTTCGTATGTGAAAGAAAACCACCTAGATATGCATTCATATTTACTATCGTTGTGTGTGTGTATAGAGAGTGATAAGTGTAACATATTTTCTTGTTTTGAAAGTTGTTTGGCCAGGCTATGGCAACAGATTTGACATTCTTCTTCATATTTTCGAGTTATTTTCACAGATGTGGGATATGGTTTCAAGGGGATAGAGAGAAAAGGGAGTACATGTGTCAAAAAATGTTACAAACCCATATATGCCTTCTTTAACAGATCTGATTTCTATACCTGATCTTCGCTTATATAGGCTTCAAATAAAGGCAAACACAAAAGGACGATAGAAAAAAAAAAAAGAATATGTGTCAAAACAGTAGCTAAAATTAAATCTCATTCATAAATTCTAATATTAAACTCATGTACAAATGAAAAGGTCGGAAGATTGAATCAAATCATATCGATAATATATGAAAGATTCAAATTTAAGTGAATGAATTTAACAATGATTATACCTTTCAGATTTTCAGCAAACTTATCGATCTAAGGATGTTACTGGCGAGTACCCACATAGGATGAGTGAGCAGACCTAAAAAAAGCCAAAGAACAGAGGAAACATGATGTGTAGCAGAGCAACATAGCTGCATCAAGCTTTAAGTGATGCACGATGGTGACTGAAACAGATGAATAGAAGGGAGAGAAAGAAAGTGAAGGGAAGCTGAAATCTTACTTGGAGTGAAAGACTGGAGCAGACGGTAGGATGGTGGGGTAGACATCACCAGAGTTCTGAAAATCAAGTAAAAATATAAATTAGAAAGATATTGAAATCAATAAATTCGATGTTAGTGGCGAAGATGATGGATTGTGCTATATAATGTGGGTCTAAGTTTGTTTTCACCGATTCAGTTGGCTTAAATTGAGAGAGTATTAGTTCGAACGACTTTGTCTAATTCAGAGGATAAGATTGATTTTTTTCTTCAATGCATAACTTTGGCTTGACTTTTTCTAGTTGACCAATTCAATTGGCTGGAATTTAGGAATTGTGGTTCAATTTTGACCTACTTGACCGATAAGATTTTTGTAATACATAAAAGTTGTGTAAATGTTGTTATATATATATATATATATATATATATATATATATATATATATATATATATATATTGTTGGATTAGTGTCTAAGTCCATAACTATTTTGGTATATACTTGACCCGATGGTGCATGGTCCTTTTGGGTTGCCTTCACCAAAGCAACTTGATTGGAGAAATAAATAAAGAGAGAGAGGTTATTATGATTTATTAATATGTTATAAGAATAATATATTTAAAGGAGAAATCATATTTGTTTAATTAATATTGGTCAATAATTAATTAAGAATTAATTTTGTGATCAAGTGTAATTAACTAAACTAGAGGGGCTGAATTGTAATTATGTAATAGTTGCAAAATAGGGCAATGGTTATCCTTGTTAAAGGATGGACAAATTCAAGGATAAGGATATCCTTAAAATCGTCCAAGGTCCAAGAGATAGGGATTTTCAAGGCTTTTCTTATGGTTGTTTAATGGGCAAGTAACTAGATAAGGATAAGGACTGAAACCCTAATCCCAACCCTATATAAAGACCCCTAAGGCCTTAGGATTTCGTGCACTTGATCCCTAGAGCATCTAAGGACGAATTCCTACCTCTCTCCTCTCTCTTTATACCTTCTCCACTTGCTTATGGTGTTTGTAAGCCATTAGAGGAGTGACACTTGTGACTCTAAGCCTTCCAAAGTCAATTCAAGGAGGATTAGGATTGTTATTGCTATATAACAATCAAGGTATGTTCTTAAACCCATTTATATGTTAATATTCATTTCCATATGCTAGAATTAGGGTTTATAGTCTTGGATTCAAAGCATGTACAATAGAGAAACCTAGATCGAAGCATTAGGGTTTGTATGAGCACATAGGATGTCTTATGACCAAAACCCATCAGTGGTATCAGAGTCTAGCCTGGTTTCAATTGTATTGATGCATTGTTTATCTAAAAAATTCGTTTTTTTGGTGTTTTGGAGGCTGGACTCGCCGAGTCCATAGCTGAACTCGCCGAGTCCAAGGTGACTCGACGAGTCCAGGCTTGACTCGACGAGTCAACTCATCAGATAGAGCTTATCTCGGGATTTCTTGCTGTTTTTGCACTGGGATAGTTACCTTATCATGTTAGATCAATATTAATCCGATTATATGATATATTTGACTATATTTTTGATCTAATTGAAGATATTTATCAATTAATAAGATAATTGTTTCCTTATAAGATAATTGATTAATTATTTTGAGTAAATTGATAAATTGTTTTGCAAGAAGTCATTAAACAAATCAAATATGGATAATTATGTAATTAAATGTTAGTTTAGATTATTTGTTATTTGATCCTTGTTGTTATGAAAAGTTTCATATTTTGCCCTTTAGGTTTTATAGTTTAAATTTGAACCCAATAGTTTTGTAGTTTTGAAATTTAAATAGTTGAAACCCTAATGTTTTGAAAAAAAGGTTTCAAAATTTGCCCTCAAGTTTTGGAATTTAAAAGTCGATTAAAGGTTTAATTAGGAATGTTAAATTCTAAAACTCTAGTATAGTTTTGAAAAAGTTCAAATCACACCCTTATGGTTTTGTTAATTAATTAAGGTGTATAATTAAAAGAAGTTTAATAAATCCATAAAAGTTTAGGTTTACAATTTAATTGAATTAAAAGTATAATTGTTAAATTAGACCACCTAGTATTTTGAAAGTATAAAATACACCCTATATTATATAGATAACATTAAAAGTCTAACATTATATATATATATATATATATATATATATATATATATATATATATATATATATGTATGAGTAAAAGTCAGTCTTACCGTTAATAGGCCTCATTCATGAAGCTAGTCTATAAGGGGTGTTTAAGGAAATTGCCTATAAAATAGCGATTTAATGGGTATCCACTCTTACCCACCGCACTCTTGACTAGTGGAGGGTCGTTAGCCGAACGGGTAGGATAGGACGAAACCTTCCATTATAAGCATAATAAAGTATAAAAGTAACTAAATGTTTTCATAAAATTCCCAATCTTAGTTACTTAGGAAAAAGTGAATTGCTGCAATTCCATGAAATTACACTTTGTGCCCTTGCGAAGACGTTAGTGGAGCGTGTGTGGTTTACCGGCACACTAATTGGTTCTAAGCAAAGGTAGCAAAGGGTGACTCAATGTTTGTCATAGTTCGGTGGAGCGTGTGTGGTTTACCGGCACATCGAATAGGTGACTGTAACATGTGAGGGCACCATGTAAGTTTGCATGGTTATTCACACCCGCTTTGTGATCCTCGGCATCCCAGTCACAAACGAGAGGGGCATATCGAGATTTAAACATGCCATTGAAAGTTCAATGAATCTCAAAGGATCTAGGAGCTTTCATAGATTTAAAACTTAATTTTTTTTTTCATTTTTCATGGTGGAAATTAGTGAATCGTCATTCACTTACCTTCAAATATTCTGCAATTAGGGTTACGGCATCCCTCTCCCGAGTTGTAGAATATTGTGTTGGGTCCTAGCCTTAATATTTCATTTGGGTGATTTACTAAGGACTCAATCTATCAACTAACTTGAATTCGTTTTCTCCCGTTTTGTAGATGTCAAAGTTTGACAACTATGGTCTTCTCAAATCCCATGGAATAAGCATTCCACATGAAGATGATATTCCACGATTCGATCGAGGATCAAGAGATCATGCTTCACTTCCTCCTCCTCCTCAAATTATTCTCCCCAACCCACAAGTTCAAAGGCTTGAAAAGTTCAAGATCACTCAAGCCCCTTTGGCAAGAAGAAGGAAAGTCGGTGTGTGCACACATCCTAGGGATGAAGTCACACATTGATAGGTTAAGAATGTTGGGATCCGTTGTCTGTGAGGACATGGCTGTTGATTGGGTTCTTCAGTCACCTCCTAACTCATATAGTAAGTTCGTAAGAGAGCACTATATGATGAACCACGACGTAACCTTTATAGATCTCACCTATATGCTTATTGCTGCTGAATCAGCAATGGTTTGGCGCAATAGAAAAGCAAAGTTGATTGGTGAATCTGCCTTCAAGACCTCTATGGATATAGACAATGGCAACAAAAGACATGCTATGATCGAAAAGTTTGATCATAAGTGAATGGAAATGTCTGAAGTAGTTCCTTATCATGTTCCAAAAGAGTCAATTTGCTTTTAATGCCAAGAGAAGGGGCATTGGAGACGAAGTTGCCCTATTTACCTAAGAGATCTAAGAGATGGGAGAGTCAAAACGTATGTCTCTGCTTTAGGTAAAATCCATTGACTAACTATTTTAAGCTCCTATTCTAGATTCTTAATACATAATGTGATAAGATTACAATTGATGTTTGTAGAATCAAAGAAAAGAGAGGAAGCTTAAGGGAAGAAGTAAGCAGAATCTAACCGTGAAGAAATGGATTTCAATCACATTACTTGAAGATTAGATTTTGAGCTACTACTTAGAGTTAGAATTAGAAAATGTATTAACATAGTTTTTCAATTAATTGCATTGTAAGGACAAAATTTTTCTACAATAAAATAAATTTTTATTTTTATATTATTTATTTATCCTTGCAATGGCATATATGAAAATTGATGTTAGAATGTTTCTATTATTAGCAATAATGGATTTAGTTCTTATTATGTTATTTATGGAAAGTCGAGAGTTTACCAAATAGGGAGAGTTTATCATCGCCCAAGTTTCAGTTGGAAAGAAACTTGGAATCATGCAACTTGGTTGCACGATGAATGATAAATTTCATATTTGGAAATTAGACTAATTCATTGACAAAGTGTCAAGTGAAGGACTTGGAGATCGAATACACAAAGTTGCGTGTTGATCAAGTCCTCCATAAGAGTAACAAAGATATTTGTCATGATTTACTAAAGGATTAGTAAACATGATTACACTTATAAGATTAAGTGTAATTCTTAGTTGATTGAAAAAGTTTAAATCAATAGCAGAACGAATAAGAAGAATCGAGAAGGCAGAAAGATAAAAGTTTCTCCATTCTAAAAAGAAGGGAGAGTACCTTTTATGCTTTATGATAGGTCTTAATGATTAAGAACCATATCTCAATTGATCCTCTAAGTAAGTCTTAGTACAATTGTATGTCTAAGAAAAGGAATCAAGAATTGAACAAATGGTTAAATCAAGAAGTCTATCATACTTCGTTCCAAAAACAAGTCTTAGAGTTAAGATTGTGACATTGAGTGACAAGTATTAAGAAGGTTTATAACATTCATCAAATGTGGAAAGTTGTGATGTCTTGGATAAGACAAAGACCAACTAGAACCAATTTTATGAAATGTTTTGATAAGAACTACACTAACTCTTGAATATTTGTTTGTCAAGAAATGTTTATTGACAAGAGCATCTTATATGTCAAGGAGTCAGTGGGATTCTTAATGGTCTTGAAGGGTTTCAAGAACAAATCAAAATAAACCTTATCGATCATCACTAGCACACAAGTTGAGGTTTACAACCTATCGTGTTGACACTATTTTGTTTCTATGCCATTCCAATTATGTTAATTATGCATATGTGTCCTATGAGTTCTCATTTGAATGCATAAAAGGCAAGGACCTTGATCAATGGAAAGTACATTGATAGGGAAAGGTGAGTTGCTTAACTACTTGGAAGACATGGTGGGCAGCTGTGCTACCATAAGGCAAGAAATCAAGATTAAGAAAGTTCGGTCCATATGAGTTTGAATTTGTCGTAAACCTTGGTTTTGACAAATTCACATGGACAGGAACACATATCCATTCAAATCTAAGTGTCATAAGATTTCCTCCTTCATAAAAATGAATGTGAGGAAATGCTTTCACTAAGAAAGATTTTAAGAAGATAGTGATTGTAAAATTGCATTCTCGAATTCAATTATGGTTACGGTATCCCTTTCCATAATTTGAATTGTGAAGTTTGGCAATGAGTCTTAAGTGTTTAGAAACACATATGAACTATCGAAGGCAAAGGTGTATAAGTTCAAGAAGCCTTGATAAAAGATTATCAAAGCACTAAGTATTAGAAACATGGACTTAAGAAATTCAATAGGTATTGTTTTTCTGAAAGTTAAGATGTTTATGAATACATGTCAAAGCTAGTGGGAGCATAAGTGTTATGTTTTATAATAATCATCATGATAGTGGGAGCATAAATGTTATGATTGTATGATTATTAAGGAAAGTATTGCAAGTTGGCAATATTAATTATAGAAAACAAGAGTCATATTTTGCAAAGTTGTAAAAGTTGAAAGGTTGTTTTGCTATAATTAAGGGAGAGAATATTATGCTTCATTTCAAATCTAAAGGCTTAGGTTGTGGAATGTTAATAGATTTAGTCAAAGGTATATATTGTGTTCTTAAAATTTCAATTATGATTACGGCATTCCTCTTCACAATTCGAATTTGGAGAACATAGCAAATAAAACATTATGCGTCGTGTCCCATACGCTTTGGGTATAGGATCGATTGCAAATGTTTTTAATGTTTAACCATTCAAAAATTTCCAAATGTCTAGCGCATTTAGAGGGAAAAGGGACTAGAATTGGTTTTGACTAAAATAATTAAACAACTATCAAAGGACAATCCAAAGTTCGACGAGGATTGGTTGCTTGTGAGTAGTTGGAAGTATAGTATTAGAAAATATGGAAATGTTTCCATATTGGATGGATCATATCGACATCATTACAAATAGAAAAGATTCTATTAAGAATGAGTTGTCATGAGGAAAATATGGAAGTGTGTTCATATTAGGAAGTAAATATTAAAAATCTATGTCTAGATTAGAAACTTTTATGCAAAAGGATGTTCAAAGGAATGTACTTTGAGAGAGAGACATCATATCTAAGGAATAGTATTTGTGACTTTGGTGCAGTGACATTACGAAAGGATCGTTGCATAAAGTGTTAGAATCTAGCATATTCTATAAGTAGCAAGAATTTGATATTCTTACACTTATGAAAAAGGATTTGGAATTGTGAAATGAGAATGATTGGAAATGTGTCCGATGTGATCTATTTCACAAAGTAAGAACCATAGGTAAACATTGTGTGCATCCTAGGAGCATGGGACAAGTGTAATAATTCAAGTAAGAAGTTGATCACCCGAAACAACAAATAATGAGTAATCGATATCGTGATAAATAAAAGGAGTTTTATTTATACTCAAAGGTTTGAGGCCATATGGGATTAGTATTATTCTTGTGTTTCACCTTTGCATGTTTTGACTTCCAGAATAATTGAGTTTATTAAGAATAATCAAATTATTCGAACGGGCCACAGTCATTCATATGTTGGAAGTAGATATAAATGAAGACTATCATGAATTGGTGTGTGGATTGTCTAAAGAGCATTAGACATAAGCAAATGTTTGCTGCAACGTTCATGAGTGCTTATGAATATGATTTGAGCATTGGATTAAACCCACGCTCACTTGGATCACTCCATGAATTGTATCACGAGTGATTGGTGAGACGATAACATCTTATATTCTTGAAACCAAGATGTGTGAGTTGTATCTTGCAAATCGGTTGCATATTGATAATATGTAAACGAACTAGTAACTTGGTGTTACAAAACATATTGTTGAGTGTGATTTGGTTAGTGAGTGCAAGCAATCATTGTATCAAAGTTTATCCGTTCCTTTTATTCAAAGTAGAATAAAAGCGATATCTTTGGGCCCCTCGATGGTTTAGTGATGACAAACGTAAATGCTCGGCCGGGCTAGGGCTAATTTGATTTGTTCAATTAGTCAGTCGTCATAAATCGGAAATCAAGATATAGTACAAAGAGAATGATTTGAAATCATATCTCATATGATATCTAGAATGGAGGAATATATGATCCCTTATCTAAGGACACGTGTATCTGATATGATCAGAGTTGACAGCGGCTTTGGAAAGCTACGATTGCAGATCAGGATCTGAAGTCATACGCATAATAGTTGTTAGACTTATCCAAGTGGGAGACTGTTGGATTAGTGTCTAAGTCCATAACTATTTTGATATATACTTGACCCGATGGTGCATGGTCCTTTTGGGTTGCCTTCACCAAAGCAACTTGATTGGAGAAATAAATAAAGAGAGAGAGGTTATTATGATTTATTAATATGTTATAAGAATAATATATTTAAAGGAGAAATCATATTTGTTTAATTAATATTGGTCAATAATTAATTAAGAATTAATTTTGTGATCAAGTGTAATTAATTAAACTAGAGGGGCTGAATTGTAATTATGTGATAGTTGCAAAATAGGGCAATGGTTATCCTTGTTAAAGGATGGACGAATTCAAGGATAAGGATATCCTTAAAATCGTCCAAGGTCCAAGAGATAGGGATTTTCAAGGCTTATCTTATGGTTGCTTGATGGGCAAGTAACTAGATAAGGATAAGGACTGAAACCCTAATCCCAACCCTATATAAAGACCCCTAAGGCCTTAGGATTTCGTGCACTTGATCCCTAGAGCATATAAGGACGAATTCCTACCTCTCTCCTCTCTCTTTATACCTTCTCCACTTGCTTATGGTGTTTGTAAGCCATTAGAGGAGTGACACTTGTGACTCTAAGCCTTCCAAAGTCAATTCAAGGAGGATTAGGATTGTTATTGCTATATAACAATCAAGGTATGTTCTTAAACCCATTTATATGTTAATATTGATTTCCATATGCTAGAATTAGGGTTTATAGTCTTGGATTCAAAGCATGTACAATAGAGAAACCTAGATCCAAGCATTAGGGTTTGTATGAGCACATAGGATGTCTTATGACCAAAACCCATCATATATATATATATATATATATATATATATATATATATATATATATATATATATATATATATATATATATATATATCTTAATAATCATTTAGCATGTTTTGCTGAATTTTAAGAGGTGCAAATCTTTACTACATATTTACACTTATTTTATGCATTGAAAAATATCGGTCAATATTTGACAAAGTCAACAAATCTCTTGTTGCCTCTTATAACGCTTTATTGTTTTGACCTGGCTCATTATCTTATCCAAACATTTCCCCATATCTTGGTAGTGCTGTTCATTGTTCATATAAAGACACAATTGTATAGAAGCTCCCTGTCGCTCCCTCTTCACATTGATCTGGCATGGCTCTCTCTAGAAACCCTAGTCGTCGACCTCTATCTCCCATCTTCCCGTGGTAGAATTTTGAAAACCTTAGTATCCCTCCTTCAAGTCTCTGCCATCGTCACCACACCCCCACCATCTTTGCTTCAACCGCCCACTGCCACCACACCACCGTCATCTTCACATATTTTCCCTCTCTCTTGCATGCCACCTCCAATGTCTCCACCAATTCATCATCTATCATCGCCTATCGCCCTTATACATTGTCATCCTCACAGACTCTTCCATCTAATACCATCACCGCTTTTACCCCAAATACCCGATGACACACCATCACCACATCTATTCACTTCACCACTGTCACCACTGATAGGAAAACCCATGAACCACCGGTCTTTCTTATTCTTCAGGTAAAAAAAGTGTCACTATTCTTCAAGATTTAAACCCAAAACTTCCCATTTTTCCTTTTCTCATTCAACAGTTGATGATTTTTGGAGGTTTCCGAATTTCTTTTCTTTAAGGCCGCATTTTGAAGAAGAAGTAGATCAAGTTTGGGCTTCTTTTTAAATTTTCCCTCTCCATTGTATAGAAAACCTCAGTTTGGGTATTTTGTTTGCTGAAATTTGATTGTGTTGAGTGGGGCTTTTGAAGGTTTAAAACTCAATCAAGTATTATAACATTGTGCTTGGTCTTTATCTCGGCCTTATATTCGTGTTCTCTTTATTTTTCTTAACCACCCTCAAAATTGTTCTACCTATTCGTTAAGAACCCAGAAAAACAAACCGCCATCGAACCACTTACCGCCACCATCACAGAAAACCCATCATGCCAGTAGTTACCGCTTACTACCACCTTCGTAATCTCCATCAGCGACCACGGGTACTCTCGAAACCATCTTCAACACATTTATTTATATTTTTTTGTTTTTTTCTCTGCTTGATAGAGAGCAATTGCCTAAATCAATTATCAAGGGTTATAGTGATATGTTGTTGAACGTGATGAAAAGGTATGTATATTTGGTAGTTTTTATAGATTCTAATTACAATTTTCAAGCAATCAAATATACTTATTCAAATCAGAACAATAAATACCGAAGGAATAAAGGGGATTTGTTACATCACCTATAGATGATTTAGGTATTTAATCATCACCTTCATCAGCCATCGTACCAACAATCAAAACCATATCCATCAACAAAGGAAACCACCACCACTCTTATCCATCCATCTTCCCTAACTAGCAGCCTTCACACCACACACCACTCACCTATTTACCATTGGACAAGTTACCGCCTCACACCACTCCCCCTCATTCTGCCATTAACCATAACGCGTAACACCACTCACACTCAACATCACCCTCACCACCACTCACACTAAACATCCTTATCATATCTCACTCTCAAGAGAAAGACCCTGATTGAATGGTAGGTGGCTAAAAATAGTTAAATCGACTTCAAAAAAGATTAAAATTGGCCAATTTTAGTCTAAACTTCTGGTACCATCTTTATCCCATATAAATTTTATTGTTACAGTGGTTCATTGGGTTAATTCCTAACTACAGGTGTTGTCACTGAGAACTCTATCTATCTCTCACTCTCAATGCATCTATACTTCTCTCTATTTGCTATGAGTTAATGCCTTCTAGATACCGCTTCCTTTTATTTTGTTTAAACTGAAAGATGGAAAATTTGAAGGTGTTTTCCAATGTATTTTTATCTTAGGTACCATTTCGTAGGGTTTCTACCATCCCAAGCCAACCACGAGCTCAAATCGTATGTGATATATGGGAGTGAATCCTAACTCTATGTATCTCATCTCTATGTATTATATCTATAATATATTATACAGATTTTGAATTTGTAGACAATTTGGTTGTTATACAGATCTAGGGTTTGTTTTTATGACTATTTCAAGTGTTGGAGCGGAAATGATTATGTTTCAAACAAATGGATCATGGTGCGAAATGGGGTAAGTTGAAGCATTGGGTTTTATACATATTGAATTCATTCTTGGTATATTTATGACCCATTTTGGTTCAATATCTACTTAGTTTATGTAAGTTAACTTCAAGGTTCATATTTTGTCTATTATTGTTAAATCGTGATGACATCTACTGATTCTTCTTTTAATATCTTCCAGATAACTGGATAAGGAAGCTTCATATCCTTCTAATCATTTTAATGATCTTAAAGAGATGTTTGTTTCATCTCCTAAGGAAACATGTGAACTCTCTAAATAAATCTTCTACAAAGTTGAATAGTAAATGTTCTTGATTTATTCTAGAGATCTTTTTATCTTTATACAATTTAAATGCCTTGCTAATGTTACAAATATTTTTGTTGTTATTGGTATACACTAGACTAATTGAAAACAAGAAGAGACAGAAGCAATGCTAGCCAATAAGTTGGGGACCTCTGGATGATGACAAATGTCACAATCAGGAATTTTTGTGTCTTGTAACTACAATACTTAAGTCAAATTATGAATCCAAAAACATAAGAGCATGTATGATGTTTACTCTATGACAACAAAATTTCAAACAAATACACCATACAAGCATTACAAATAGTCAATAAGCAATTGGAAACCCTAGAAGTTCTTGATTAGGTCCATTTTGGACTAGGACTTCCTTATTGGGCTCAATGGACCAATGAGCTTCCAATTTGACCATCTTGGGCTTAGAACTCTTAAATGGGCTCTAATTGGACCCACTTCCATTTATTTCAACATTTTGGGCCATATTGGGCCTAGAATGAAATAAATTAATTATATGAACCATTTTGGGCCATATTTAACCTAATGTAGCACTAATAGGTCATAAGAATCATATTTATGGTTATTTGGACCAAACATCACTTAACATAACCATGAAAAACGCTTAAGCATACAAGGCCCAAATTCATTCCTCTTCCTCTCTAATTCTCGGCCCAAGCCCATGTAAAAAGGGAGAGTTGACTTTGCTTGCCACCTCATTATTGTATGAAGGATATCTAAGCTTTTACACTTCAAACATCCATGCAATCTCATCTTCCCATGCAAGCACTTCCTTTTCTCCCTCTCTCTCTTGCTCTCGGCCGATTTCAAGCACACACACACACATACACACACATTTCACTCACTTTTCTCTCAAGAAAACTCTCCTATACCTCCTCCATTTTTTAGAGATTCAAGGACTTTGCATGGAGGATTCTTCACAAAAATCATCATCTAGGTAAGTGATGCTTGAATCCACACTCTAGACTCCTTGTTCTATACAAAAATCTCTTCTTAACTCATATGAAATCATGATCTTGCATCTTAGAATCACCTCAAATTCGAGATCTTCATCAAGGTGTTGCTAGGGCCGAAAATCACCTCACTTTCTTCTTCAAATCAAAACCACAACTCAAGGTGAGCTTCATACCCCCTGTTTTTCGGTTTTTATAAGTTTTGTGGGGGGGGGGGGGGTAATACAAGCAAATGTGTAGATCTATGAGTATATGTATGCTTTGTGTGATTTCTATGCTTATATATATGTTCTTATGTGATTATGGTGTTGGTTCTAGTCAAAAAGAGCTTAAAAACCAAGACCTACAATGTGTTGAATGAAATAAGTATAACATATGTTATTTCACACAAATCAATTCTAGAAAAATAACCAAGTTGGTTAATATGAACATCTTTGGGCTTAAAACCCATTTTTGGGTCAAAATGCTAAAAATATAAAACTAAAGGGCCCAAAATGACAAAATATAAACTCTAAGGGTTGAGATGAGTCAAAACAGTTTCAAAAATGTATTTTCTGAAAATTTACTCTTTTGAAGGATTAAAATGTGAATTTTTAATAATAATGGGCCAAAAATGAACTTTTCGGCCCAATAAAGCCCAAATTGCGAGATTTTTAATTTAGAGGGGCTGAAACTGCACTTTTCTGTAAAACAGGGGACTACTAGTGTACCAAGTCCATTTCAAGGGTTAAAAATACTTTTCAAATTTAAAAGGGACCAAAGATGCAAAAATTTTCCATTTTGGGTCAAAATTGTAAAAATTGCAAAAATAGAGGTTTCAACCGAGAAAACTTCATTTTGAGGGACTAAAACTGTTTTTCAAGTAAATTTGAGCTGAAAAATACCTTTTCAACAAGTTTTGATACTAAAGAAGCAAGAAAAATGGTTTAAGGACTAAAATGGAAATTCTTTTATATAAAGGGTTAAAAGTGTAAATTTATCCAAGAAGGGGCTGCAAAAAGAAAAATTCTAATGTTTTAAACAATAAATCCTTTATGATAAAATACTAGTACCACGACTACCGGTGAAATATAATACACCGTCAACACCAAAATCATTACCAAACAAATTGATTCGGTCTTGAATCAATAACGAATCAAAAATCAATACACAACGATACTTCAATACACACGCGGAAATTACGGGAATTCAACACACACGTGGGAATTCACCAGACATCAATACACCATCTTTGGGCCCGAAAGTTTTAAATCGTGCTTGTTGTGCCTAGGTAGCCCAATGACATGATCTTTAGGCCTGAAGGAAACGCGCTTACATGTTATTGGGGCTTATACGACCTAATACCGTGTAAAAGGACTTTCAATAGCTTTTGTGTTGTTGGGCCCCAAGGGTCCTTTTGCACTGCTAGTAAAGTCGAGAAGTCAAATGCGAGTCGAGCCAAGGGCCTTTCGCATTCACGATAGCCTTGAATGACTCATGGAATTAACGGGGGCTTCGCACCCTCTTTTCTTCCTAGGTGGTCGGGCTATGGGAAGTCAGAGTGGTTAGATTAGGTGAGTAGTATAGACGATGCCTAAGGGTTCGTTTGTATAGTTGTAAGCTAGTCATTTTCATTAATGTGTGATTATAACAACTCACCACCCATACTTAATCCAATGTCACCTGGAATCATCGAATACACACGTCGCAACGGTATAACAAAATATAAAACGCGTAATTAAAAGTATTAGGAAAACATCGGGTTTTCCTAGGGATTTCAACACTTACACCTACGTGATGCATACCAAGTCTAACAATTTTTCACATTTATAGAAACAAACAAGCATACTTACGGATCTTCACACTTTTTCTTACTTACAATAATCTTTTCAGAAAAATATCGGATTTTCTGGTGGTTTTTCAAAATAATACAAAACATTATGTTTCAAACATTACTTATGAACTCACCAACATTTCATATGTTGACGTTTTTCAAAATACTTGTATTCTCAGGAAACAGGTAAATCGAAGGGAAAAATGTACTCAGTGATGTCTTGTTGTTTGTTTAACTAGTATCGAACAATCTACTTTTGGGAATGTAATGTTTTGAAACAATGTACTAAATGTAAACACTACCAGTTGTACTATTTAAATGCATGGTGATGAATGATGTTATGTTTCATGTATATTCACTGTGATGGTATTCAATTGAGTCACAACAGCCCTCGGACGTTTCCGCCGTCTAGTTCGGGGGTGTGACAGGTTGGTATCAGAGCTTTGTTTATAGTGAACTAGCATATCTAGCCACACATTGATATGCAACTATAAACCAAAAGAGGGACTAACACAACTCTGAACAAAACAAGTAAAACACAACAATAAAACACCCTTGCTTGCATTAGGAATAAGAACATAACGCCAAACCAAACAGGATAATGCTAGTATCCCGGTTAATTCAGGACTATTCCTAGTGGTATCAAGGTGTGGATGTAGCCTGATCAACTACATTTCCTCCAAGGTATAACTAACACATGTTCTGATGAGATCGCGATAGCTAGAGAACCTAAAAACAAACCCCTTTATCACCAAAGAGAGGACGTCTGTTATCATAGTTGTAGAGTCATAGGAGTAACGATAGTTTATACCTTCCCCCAGTCTTCACGGAGGGAGAGCAGTCGGGTATCTAGTTTCATCAAGTCCTAGTGGCTCACGGGATGCTTGAAGATGAACCAGAAGGGAATCCAGAGGAAGCACACAACGTCAGACCTGACGAATACATAGACACCGACTACGAGTTCGAGGAGACCGACAATGACATCGAGGAAGGACAAGACACGGACAAAGATCACGCTACGTCGTTTGTGGACGAGGCGCAACCAGAACACCCCACCCCACCAATGAACCCCCCAAGGGAGAACCGCTCTCCCGAAGCTGAGATTGCCGCCCTGCAACAACAGTTGTACACCATGGAAGCACATGCAGTGCGAGCTGAGCATGAGAGGGATGAGGTTATTGGAGACATGACGGAGATGGCTCAGTTGCTGGCTCAACACTTCAGCATATGACCCCACCACTATATAGGACGCACCATGGAGTGTTAGAGATAGACTTATGTTACTAGGTCATTAGGAATATGCTATGTACCCCGACTCTATGTTTAAGTGACTACACTACTCATAGAGTCGTTATGCTGTCGAACTAGTGTCACTCATGTATGCTCTCACGAGCAAAATTTTCATGTATCAAATGCGGATAATATTAGTAAACTTTTACGTGTTTTGTTGTGATATTACAAATTGCTATGCGTTGCAAATCTATGATTGTATGCTAAATGATAGAAGTACTTAAGTTCGTACCATACACCTAGTCAGTAGGATCACAACCTCACGGAAACCACGTACACTCAACATCTTTCCGTTTCATGACAGAAAGATACCTCACTCACCTACTCGCGGAAACCCTGGACCAACCCCACCCGAAGTTGACTCAGCTGCATTCCAGGCAGCGGTATCTGCTGCGGTCACCGCAGCGATGGCACAAATTCATCAAGGGAACAATGGAGGAGTCAACGGACAAGGGGCCTGGAGTTCGAACAACGGAATGAATCAAGGACCCACCAAAACATGTACCTACAAGGACTTCACAAACGCCAAACCACGAACCTTTAACAGCACTAGAGGGGTGATCACTCTGAAACGATGGATTGAGAAGGTGGAATCGGTATTCGAGGTATGCGTCTGTCCTGAGGAAATGAAGGTCAAGTTTGCAGCATGCACTTTTGTTGATCAAGCACTCACTTGGTGGAACGGACACGTGGAAGCCATGACACTCCCTGTAGCTAACTCCATGTCGTGGGCAAAAATGAAAGAAATGTTGATGGCTGAATACTGCCCACGAGGTGAGATTCAGAAAATGGAACAAGAGCTGTGGAACCTCACTGTGCGGAACGCGGATATCGATGCCTACATATCAAGATTTAGTGAACTATCTCTGTTATGCATGGGCATGATCACCTCGGAAGGAAAGAAGATCGAGCGATTCATCTGGGGACTAACCTCTCCGATCCAAGGAAACGTGATAGCTGCAAATCCCGAAACTTTCGACAGTGCTAAAAGATTGGCGAAGAAGTTGTATGACCACAACAACAAGAAGGGTGAGAAGCCAGCGGAGACTGAGGCCAAGAAGGAAAGTGATGGCAAGAAAGGGAAGAACAACAAAAGTAAGGGGCGTCAAGGCTCCGAGTCTTCCAAGAAGCAGCAGACAGTGGCGGTTAATGCTGCCAAAGCGCAAGTTCCAGCTACACCACATGCTCCAGCCTCAGCTGCTCCAAATGCTCCTAGACCTTATTCCGGTAATCTTCCCAAGTGCAACAAGTGCGGTTTCCATCATAATGGAGAATGCAACGAGTTGCGGTGCACCAGTTGCAATCGGAAGGGGCACACGGCAAGGTACTGTAGGACTTACCCTCCTCAAAATCAACCACAGGGAAGCAACAACAACAACAACCGCAACAACAATAACATCAATGTTGGTGGCAACAATGCCGGACCTAGCCACACCTGCTATGGGTGCGGAAGGACTTGGCATTTTCGTCGCGATTGCCCTAACAACAACAATCCCGGAAATGGAGGAACGAGAAGGGTGCTGGCCATGGGTCAGGGGGAGGCAATTCAGGATCCTGCAGTTGTTACCGGTACGTTTCCCCTAAACCACACTTATGCATGCATCCTATTTGATACCGGAGCGGAGGGAAGCTTTGTGAGCAATAAGTTTAAACACTATCTAGAACAACGACCCCAGAAGCTCAATGAAGCCTTTACGGTGGAAATGGCCAATGGGAAAACCGAATCCATGGGGGAAATCTACATCGGATGTACCCTAACCCTAAACCAACACGTCTTTTGAATAGACTTAATGCTAGTGTCCATTAGGAGTTTCGATGTGATTATTGGCATGGACTGGTTAAGCCTCTACCATGCTGAAATTATGTGTCACGAGAAGGTCGTTCGTCTTCGCCTTACCAATCACGAAACCCTAGTTATTTATGGAGACAAACCTAGCACGAACCTTCACCTCATCTCGTGCATCCAGGCACAAAAGCATCTACGAAAGAAAGATTTGACATTTCTGGCTCACCTAGTGGATAAAACCAAGGAAGAGACTAACATTCAAGATATTCCAGTAGCACGTGAATTTCCAGACGTATTTCCTGAAGATCTTTCGGGACTACCCCCAGAGAGACAAGTTGAGTTCCGAATTGACCTCGTTCCAGGAGCAACCCCTCTTGCCAAATCGCCCTACCGGCTAGCTCCTGCTGAAATGCAGGAATTGTCCAGTCAAATCAGCGAACTCCTGGACAAGGGATTCATCCGACCTAGTTACTCGCCATGGGGAGCTCCGGTCCTATTTGTCAAAAAGAAAGACGGATCTTTTAGGATGTGCATCGATTACAGAGAGTTAAATAAACTCACTGTCAAAAATCGCTATCCACTCTTACGAATCGACGATCTATTTGACCAGCTCCAAGGAGCTAGTTACTTTTCTAAGATAGATCTACGGTCCGGATACCATCAACTCAAAGTCCGGGAAGAGGATATTCCTAAAACCGCTTTCCGAACTCGTTACAGACATTATGAATTTGTCGTAATGCCCTTCGGTCTAACAAATGCCCCTGCCGCATTTATGGATCTGATGAACCGAATCTGTCGACCATTCCTCGACAACTTTGTTATCGTCTTCATTGACGACATCCTAGTCTATTCCCGAAGCAAAGAAGAGCATGACCAACATCTCCGACAAATCCTAGAAACTCTGCGATCAGAAAAGCTATACGCAAAACTCTCCAAGTGTGAGTTCTGGCTCCGTAGCGTGAATTTCCTAGGGCATGTTGTTAGTCAGGAAGGAATTCATGTGGATCCTTCCAAGGTCAAAGCTGTCGAAGGATGGGCAGTCCCGACAACACCCACGGAAATTCGTCAATTCTTAGGTCTAGCAGGCTACGATAGGAGGTTCATTCAAAACTTCTCTAAGATCACCAAGCCACTTACCTCACTTACACAAAAGGGTGTACCATTCAAATGGACGGACAAACAAGAGGTTGCGTTCCGAACCCTAAAGCAAGCCCTTTGTAGTGCCCCGGTACTATCCCTACCGGAGGGAACGGAATATTTCGTGGTCTACTGTTGTGACAACCCGAAATTTCCATTCAAATCAAACCATTTCAATCCAATAGAAGTAGAGCACTTACAGTGAAAATTCAGACTTATGGTATAAGTTTGACAGTTTTCAGGGTTTTACACCTAAAGAGATATTAGGAGAGTGGATGCACTAGGATTTTGTGCAACACTGTAATTCCATTACTCTAGGTCATTAGAATCCATTCCGAGAATAGAAATATTTTCTGCCAAAAATCTCAGGACTATAAATAGAATTCTGAACCAAATTGGTTCATTAGTTGAATTCCAATTAGAGAAAAGCCAATTTCTCTCTCACGGATCTTCGGGTTTTCATCCCAGATTGTGAGTCTACTTTCCTAGATGTGTTTTAATACTTGTTATATGCTTAATAACATTATTTACATGTCCAAAATACAAGATACGGGAGCTTACGGCCCAAGAACGTTCTTGGGGTCTAAACTCCAAAACAAGGCCTAAAAGCTATCTAGTCCCATTTCCTTGTTAGGCAACTAGTTAGGGACTTTATGTATGAACATTAGAGGCTAGAAATCAATCAAAACCATATAGTTTTAGGAGTTTACGGCCAAGGATATGCTCTTGGGCCGTAAACCCCTTTTTCAAGGGCTAAGAGTGCCCTAATCACCCCCAAAGGCTTGGACTCTATTATAGACAAATACCCTAATGTATTTAGGACCTAGAAAACATAAGAAAGCACAAGTATTGAAGAGTTTACGGCCAAGAGTGGTTCTTGGGCCGTAAACTCCCATAAAGGGGTCAAAGGACACCCTAAACACTTCCTTAAGCCAAGAGAAAATTTGGGCATGTACCTAGATGAGTTATGGACTAGCTAAAACATTTAGAACCCCATGTGTGAGGGAGTTTACGGCCCAAAAGGTTCCAAGGCCATAAACTCCATAAAATGGTACCAAATGGTGCCATAAACCCTCTTAAAGCCAAGTACTAAAGCCTAGAATTGTTCCTAGTTATTATAGAGACTTGAAAGCACCATAAGAACCCTCCCAAGGGAGTCAATATGGTGCCTAAAAACTTGTATAGCCTAGAAACAATTCCCCACTAGAGTTGTAGAAATTCTAAGCACCATTTCAAGACTTGGTTGAGAGTTTACGGCCAGGAGCTTACTCCCCTAGGCCGTAAACTCCAATGAATATGGTCTTTTGACCTTAAACTTCCAATAGGGGCATTGCACTCCTTAGTTGCAACCCATTAGCCTCCTAGCACTTGACCAAAAGTGTTTTCCTCGCGTTCAAATGTTTATACTTGTATAATTAGTGATTTAATCTCTAATGATTTATATACATATGTCTTCATATGTAATTAGGATCATTGTGTGTGTCTAAGTCTTCACTTGACACCAAGCACTTGTCCGATCCTTCCATACGATAACAGTCCGTTCAATTCCAGTCACTTACTGCAGGTGAGTTCATACCCCTTAACTAATGTTTTAAACTATTATTAAATGTTTTATGGGGGGGATACAAGTAGAAACATGCTTATTATGTCAATCACAAGTGATTTGTAAGAAGGATTATATTTACTTATTACATCAATCACATGTGATTAATATACTGCATTCAAATGATTTGGCTACTCATTAGCCGTTTTACCAAACCGTTTCCTTCAAATGACTTTTATAAGCATTTTATATGTTTTAAACTCCTTATTACACTGTACATCTTACTCCGTACGTTACCTTTCAAACTTATTTACAACTGCGTTTCAAACAAATGTTTCCTTATACTTAAACTGTTTATCAAACTTATGCCTTCAAATCGTTTTATAGATTGACATCAAGTCGATCTTTCTTGAAATAATATTTATGTTTCCAATGTCTTACAAAACTTATTTATGCTTTTATATTATAAATTGCATGCCTCTATATGTATAGTTATATAAGAAATGTTTAAAAGACTTAGGAAGGCTATCCACCCTATTTCCTTTTCGCGCCTTGAGATGTGGTCTGGTGGGATATCGGGTATTCGTCCGAAAGACGTTTAAATATTAGTTATATATCATGTGTACATATATAGTCATAAAAGGGTCCTTCCAGTTCAACATATTCCCTTGGGTAGCAAGGGTATACATCCATGTCCATACTTACCAGATAGATTACTAGTAAACTACCATATGGGTAGTTTTGGAAGATACTAGAATAATTACTAGAACGCGATATCATACAATGAGTCAGTTCATTCATGAGTCAATACTTTCTAGAACTTTACAGTACATTTTCTAGAACTTTACAGTACATTACATATACAACTATACTAGGACGAGAACATATACAGCTATACTAGAATGATTACATTACTATACTTGCTAGATAGAGAGAACACACATTACAGCTAGCACACGTAGAACATTTCAGTACTCTACTATATTATTACATGATCACACTTATAGGAGTACTTTTACATAGATATATCAGGAGGAGTCCTATTAAGTTTTATATGTATCGACTCTATTATCAAATCCTCATTCTTACCTTTACCTTGTGATACAATCACATATTTGACGAGATAGAATGGATTTAATATCCTAGTACCAAAGGATACGATTGTGGGATTGACCATTCCTAGAATCTCTGTTAGCTACAGAGGTAAAAGCACATCCACGGATGTCAACGCTTAGTACCATTACAGGTATACTTTAAGGGATTAACTATTCATATACCCAGCTGTTAGCAACTGAGGTAAGAGTACGTCTACGGATGTCTTAAAGTTAACAATGTTAGTTACCCTAGTACCAAAGGGTAATATTCAGGTTAGTTATATTATTACCTTTATTTTGTGACTCATTCACATAACCAATGAGGTGAATTATATTTAGGTATCCTAGTACCAAAGGATACAATTTCTTATAATAATAATAATAGTAACACAGCTAGGTCTTGGTAGAAGATTACATTGAGAACAGTTAAGTCTTGGTAGAAGACTCCTTTTGTTACTAATAGCAATCATAGGGATTTCTAGGGTTTTTCAAACATTTACAGTTGATCTACAAACATTTTCATACTTATACGAGCTTTCTTTCAAAACAATGTCAAGTCTTAAAAATTATAAGTTTTACAAATTAAGACACATTAATACTTATGATCTCACCAGTTTCAAAGCTGATGCTCGCTTTCAAAATTACTTGTATCCTCAGGTCATCATAGACAGGTACCGATGCAAGGAGAAAGGAAGATGGAGCTTGTTCAAGACTTATCTTTCATTTTGATTTATGCTTTAGTGTTTATCAAAATTTGACAGAACATATTTGTATAATAATTATATTATTAATGCAATGGATGATGTTGTTGCTTGTTTACTACTTT
The DNA here is from genome assembly GCF_002870075.4 of Lactuca sativa. Taxonomy (NCBI): domain Eukaryota; kingdom Viridiplantae; phylum Streptophyta; class Magnoliopsida; order Asterales; family Asteraceae; genus Lactuca; species Lactuca sativa. Next base: position 99,869,038 of record NC_056624.2, on the reverse strand, counting down.
ACATTGTTGTTGATATTATACATGACGTCCTCCGCCCCAGAACGTTTCCACCATTCTTGGTTTTGGGGTGTGACAGATTGGTATCAGAGCATTGTTTGTAGTTAATTAAGTATATCAACCCATAAAAGATATACTAACTATAAATACATAAGGGATTAAAAATACTCTGACCAAGAGTTTATACTTTAAATAGTAAAATATTTAAGTAAGTATACGTGCTGCATTCATACTAAAATCAGTGTCACTAGGACAGTACAAAAGAATTACGATTGTTGGGCAACACAAGTGGGCTTAGAGACATATGGTCAAAACTGGGAAGATATAGCCTGATCACCTATATTATCTGAGGGTTGACTAGCATGTGCCTAAGTTTAACTGTGTGGTTGCAACAATGCTAAAATCTTACCAACCCTACCACAATGAGAACAATAGAACATAACATTAAAATTAAAATACTATAGGAGTATTTGGTGTTACTATAGGTACTTTATACTTGAGAACTAAAACGGGATCTTCATTACTAAGTTGATAGTTGCTAAGTGGATACACTAAGGCTATATGTAATTAGGATATTATAGACTTAGAATCTGTGATAATTTTGCCTTACCCCTATTCTGTGTGAATTTGGAATTAAGGTCACTTATTCGAAGGTCTATCCTGTTTAGATTACACATAGCTGGTATGCACTTCACAAATAGCGATGTAACTAATGAAGGTTTTCTAAATAATTATCTAGATAGTTCGTCTAGTAATTATTCTCTTACCCGAAATTCTCGCATAGAAAACATAACTGGACTCCATCCCCTCGATAAACCAGTATCTTCCGAATGAAGTCATAGCTGGTGGGGTTGGAGAAGAACCAAATAATGATCATCCTATCCCCTTGAATGATCACCATGATGAAGACTTTTCGTATGATGCTAACTCCGAAACAGAGGTTGAAAACCTACCCCGAGCAGCTCCCTTTCCAATTCCTAACCCTCGTCCGGCTTTTCGTGGCCCGACCCTGAGTGGGTGGAATGCTTGGAAACATGGAGCCAAGGACAAGATCAGTCTATGCCATTTGATGGCGACCGAAGCTTTTCCGACTTAAGCAATGGGGGCTCAGCAGATAGAGTCTTGCCAATCTTGGTCCGCAGAATGGACCGAAATGAGATTCAAGGCAGGACAGCCCTACATCAGATTACAGAAGTAGTCGCTTATGCTAGAATACATACCCTCCACACCATTCGTCTAGAAGATGCACACGAGAGATCAGAGAGAAACCATGAAACCCTGCTGCAAGCACTGGCTGAATCACGAGCCGAAGTCATAGAGCTCCGAGTACGCCAGAGGGTGTACGAACGACACCTACTTGACATGGAACGTCAATTGGCTAAACTGAGAGTTCACCAGAGGGATGACCGTCGCCAGTAGTAGACGCTTTACTTTATGGTCCTTGTTAAAAGGAATCGTTTTCTGTCTATGCCCGATGTGGCATTTTCTATGAAATTATCTTGTTCCGTAAGTACTTTAGCTAGGCCTTTATGCTGTCAGGAACTATCTTCTGTGGATATGATGTAAGACCTTTACAAGGTCATTTTTCCAGAATCTCTACATCGTGAATATCAAAGATATTGACAGCCGGCTAACTTTTGTGTCATTCTTCATTCAAGTACTCTTATTATTCTTTCATTAGAGTCTATCTGAATCATGCTTTAGTCAAGTCATTAGACTATAGCAAGTTAGATCCAGAGGCATTTCCAAGTCTCTTTCAGTAGTTGGATCTTGTTATTCACCAACTTACGATACCTTGGCTTGCACAACAAACGTTTTGAGACCATTCTACGAACATACTCCCATTCCGTACTAGGACTGCATCATAGGGATGTAGGTCAAACCTTCGCAAACATACTTTCATTCTTTACTAGGACTGCATCATAGGGATGTAGGTAAAACTTTCGAGATCATGCTCTTACTCTTTTCAAGAACAATCGAAGTACATCAAGGGTCAACCAGAATCGCTCACAAAATCCTTATCTTTTGTGTTACAGAATCATGTCGCCAAAGAAAGACGATCAACCCTTCAACCAAACACCAACTCTTCAGATAGATGCAGCTACCTTTCAAGCTGCAGTCTCGGCTGCCGTGTCGTCTATTCTGACCCACCTTAACGCTAACAATGCAAATGTTAGTGGGATTATTAACAACAATTCCAACCCGAGTAACAATCAAACACCGCAACGAGCAGCAAACTACCACGGCACCCCGAGTTCCAAGACGAAGAGTAACAAACGGAAGTTTTGGGATAGAAAGAAGGACAAATCGCGTAAAGGAACAAACAAGAAACAACCACGGGTAACGACCTTCACAACTACGACATCTGTACCTCCTACTACCATCCCTTCGGAAATACCAGTTGTCCCTAACCCAGCCCGACAATATGCTGGAAATCTCCCAAATTGCATCAAATGCAATTATCACCACCTTGGACCTTGTCGGGGGAAGCAGTGCTCAAACTGCAACAAAAAGAGGCACACCAAACGTTACCGCAAGAGTCTATCAAGACCGATCAACAACTCGCCCAACGCCGATGGAAACCAGACTTGCTATCACTGTGGTGAGTTTGGCCACTATAAAAGAGATTGCCGGAAAAAGGAAAGAACCCGCGTCCCCATAACTCCTACTCGACGTTTCACTTCCACCACCAATGTGGGTACTGCCCAGATATGTCACCAATGCGGTGAAATTGGGCACCTCCAGAAGGATTGCCCGATAACGCAAAACTCTGGCGCAGACGGGAAGATTCTCAGGATCACAGCTGCAGGAGAGCCTGCTCCGGAACCACGTTAAATGTAATTTAGGCGTTTCGTTGTAAAAGACTTATAAACTATCTAAAACTAGTGCAACTAGAGTCTTACCTTTTGCGAGATCCTGTCTGTATAGGAATTCTCGTGCTGCGTATACTTGTCTTTTGTAGTATATCTTATTCGCAGCAATAGTCTTGTGGTAAATCTAAAGTACTGTAACTCTGTTCATGGTTGCACGGTTGTGTTTTGTCTGTAATCGTCTTATATTCGAATCTAATGTCTTTAAGTTTCAGTATTATTCCAACATTATCATACGACTCGATTAAATTTGATCCTCACAAAAACAGCTTCATACGTACATCTCTCTCTTATAGATCACTTTTCCAGCGAAACCGTCACATCAACGCCAAAGTACTCATTCCAGGAGTACCTCTTAGTTATTTTCTTTCTGAAGAAATCCCCGAAGTACCACTCGAGCAGTACGTCAAGTTCAATCCAGGAATTCATGTGGATGATCTATCACTGAGGAATGTATACATAAGAGTGTTATATAATCAAGGTTCTACAGATTTAGAATTAATGATTTCGCCTTAACTCTTTTCCTCCTTGGGATGTGAGGGTAAGGAAGAATCAGATATTCGACTACCTTTTCAATCTTAATTATATACGACTCGTATACACGAGATTGTGATCGTGAAGCCAAGTATGAATTCTAATATGAACTTCAGGATGGAGTACTGATTAAACCTACGAGTAATCGCATCGTCATGGGAACAAACTTAGAACCCAGTACGACTCCCGAAAATAGATCGCCCTATAGTTTAAACACCCACAGAGATACCAGAACAGTACAAACAACTTAGCGAGCTACACAAAAATAGAATTAGAAGACTAGGTTTCTCACCCTAGAGAACCCCGGTCATATTCTTCCAGAGATCGACGGATCGCATTGTATGTACCTCGGTTATAGAGGATTCCGTGAAGATTTTCATAGAAATCGTTATCTCTGCCCCGCATAGATGAAATGGTTGAGCAAACACAAGGAAAGAATTACTTCCAGGAATGGACCTGAGATCCGAATATCACCAGTTCAAGGTGTTAGGGAAGGATGTCTGGAAGACTATCTTCCGAATTCGATGCGGACACTTCGAGTCCGTAGTGATACCCTTCGGATAGGACCAGTACGCCCATAGTTTTCATGAGCTAGATGAATAGGGTACGTCTTTCTTACTTGGATCAGTTCGTCATTTCTCCATGTAATGACTTACTTATCTACCCTTGTAGTAAGAAGGAACCCATGGGAACATTACCTCCAGAGGAACTTCTTGTGAAGTTCTCTATGCACGAGTTTTGAAATTGAAGAGTCAAATTTCTATGACACACTGTTAGTAATGTGAGAAATTTTGAGCACTTCTTCAGTTTGCCAGAACCGTTGAGCATTTATCGACACCAGAGATGCCGACAGTCTTTCGCCAAATTCTAGGTCTTACCGACCTACCGCCTTAATTCATTCAGAACTCCTCGCAAGCTATGGAAACTCGTACGACTTTGACCCAGCAAGGGGTGGCCTTTGACTGGGAAGTTACGCAAGAAAAGGAACCTTTGAAATTCCAAGTGAGTGACCAAGCTCTTTAGGATAACTCACTCTGGGAATGGCTTAATACGCTTCGTAAAGGGTGGAAAGCTAAATCCAATTTAGACAGGACCTCCGAGATTCTTATCAAAATCGGTCCTATGCCTCGCACAAACTAGACCTACCCCGCGAACTCAGTAAGGTACTTTCTACTATTCGTATCTCGATCGTGAAACCATACCTTTCCGTTAGGACTCTTGCAAGACCACTCGTCGAGATCCTCGCCTTCGTATTAAAACCGTAGTGACCCTCGACCGAGAGGTCAAGTGGACGAAGCAACGTCGTCGCCAGTTAGTGAAGGTTCGTTGGAATTCCAACCGAGAACCCGATTTCACTTTAGTGCACTAGAACCAATCAATTAGGAAGTTTCCTCCTCACGACTCGATCATTCGTGCATACTTCCTTTCCTAAATTCTAATTTCGAGATGAAATTCCCTTTAACAGGGGGATGATGTGACAACCCAAAATTTCCATTCAAATCAAACCATTTCAATCCAATAGAAGTAGAGCAGTTACAGTGAAAATTCAGACTTATGGTATAAGTTTGGCAGTTTTCAGGGTTTTACACCTAAAGAGATATTAGGAGAGTGGATGCACTAGGATTTTGTGCAACACTGTAATTCCATTACTCTAGGTCATGAGAATCCATTCCGAGAATAGAAATATTTTCTGCCAAAAATCTCAGGACTATAAATTGAATTCTGAACCAAATTGGTTCATTAGTTGAATTCCAATTAGAGAAAAGCCAATTTCTCTCTCACAGATCTTCTTGTTTTCATCCCAGATTGTGAGTCTACTTTTCTAGATGTGTTTTAATACTTGTTATATGCTTAATAACATTATTTACATGTCCAAAATACAAGATCCGGGAGCTTACTGCCCAAGAACGTTCTTGGGGTGTAAACTCCAAAACAAGGCCTAAAAGCTATCTAGTCCCATTTCCTTGTTAGGCAACTAGTTAGGGACTTTATGTATGAACATTAGAGGCTAGAAATCAATCAAAACCATATAGTTTTAGGAGTTTACGGCCAAGGATATGCTCTTGGGCCGTAAACCCCTTTTTCAAGGGCTAAGAGTGCCCTAATCACCCCCAAAGGCTTGGACTCTATTATAGACAAATACCCTAATGTATTTAGGACCTAGAAAACATAAGAAAAGCACAAGTATTGAAGAGTTTACGGCCAAGAGTGGTTCTTGGGATGTAAACTCCCATAAAGGGGTCAAAGGACACCCTAAACACTTCCTTAAGCCAAGAGACAATTTGGGCATGTACCTAGATGAGTTATGGACTAGCTAAAACATTTAGAACCCCATGTGTGAGGGAGTTTACGTCCCAAAAGGTTCCAAGGTCGTAAACTCCATAAAATGGTACCAAATGGTGCCATAAACCCTCTTAAAGCCAAGTACTAAAGCTTAGAATTGTTCCTAGTTATTATAGAGACTTGAAAGCACCATAAGAACCCTCCCAAGGGAGTTTACGGCCGTAAACTCCAAGGGAAAAGGGTCTTTGGGCCGTAAACTCCCCAAAGGAGTCAATATGGTGCCCAAAAACTTGTATAGCCTAGAAACAATTCCTCACTAGAGTTGTAGAAATTCTAAGCACCATTTCAAGACTTGGTTGAGAGTTTACGGCCAGGAGCTTACTCCCCTAGGCCATAAACTCCAATAAATATGGTCTTTTGACCTTAAACTTCCATTAGGGGCATTGCACTCCTTAGTTGCAACCCATTAGCCTCCTAGCACTTGACCAAAAGTGTTTTCCTCGCGTTCAAATGTTTATACTTGTATAATTAGTGATTTAATCTCTAATGATTTATATACATATGTCTTCATATGTAATTAGGATCATTGTGTGTTTCTAAGTCTTCACTTGACACCAAGCACTTGTCCGATCCTTCCATACGATAACAGTCCATTCAATTCCAGTCACTTACTGCAGGTGAGTTCATACCCCTTAACTAATGTTTTAAACTATTATTAAATGTTTTATGGGGGGATACAAGTAAAAACATGCTTATTATGTCAATCACAAGTGAATTGTAAGAAGGATTATATTTACTTATTACATCAATCACATGTGATTAATATACTGCATTCAAATGATTTGGCTACTCATTAGCCGTTTTACCAAACCGTTTCCTTCAAATGACTTTTATAAGCATTTTATATGTTTTAAACTCCTTATTACACTGTACATCTTACTCCGTACGTTACCTTTCAAACTTATTTACAACTGCGTTTCAAACAAATGTTTCCTTATACTTAAACTGTTTATCAAACTTATGCCTTCAAATCGTTTTATAGATTGACATCAAGTCGATCTTTCTTGAAATAATATTTATGTTTCCAATGTCTTACAAAACTTTTTATGCTTTTATATTATAAATTGCATGCCTCTATATGTATAGTTATATAAGAAATGTTTAAAAGACTTAAGAAGGCTATCCACCCTATTTCCTTTTCGCACCTTGAGATGTGGTCTGGTGGGATATCGGGTATTCGTCCGAAAGTCATTTAAATATTAGTTATATATCATGTGTACATATATAGTCATAAAAGGGTCCTTCCAGTTCAACATATGCCCTTGGGTAGCAAGGGTATACATCTATGTCCATACTTACCAGATAGATTACTAGTAAACTACCATATGGGTACTTTAGGAAGATACTAGAATAATTACTAGAATGCGATATCATACAATGAGTCAGTTCATTCATGAGTCAATACTTTCTAGAACTTTACAGTACATTACATATACAACTATACTAGGACGAGAACATATACAGCTATACTAGAATGATTACATTACTATACTTGCTAGATAGAGAGAACACACATTACAGCTAGCACACGTAGAACATTTCAGTACTCTACTATATTATTACATGATCACACTTATAGGAGTACTTTTACATAGATATATTAGGAGGAGTCCTATTACATTTTATATGTATCGACTCTGTTATCAAATCCTCATTCTTACCTTTACCTTGTGATACAATCACATATTTGACGAGATAGAATGGATTTAATATCCTAGTACCAAAGGATAAGATTGTGGGATTGACCATTCCTAGAATCTCTGTTAGCTACAGAGGTAAAAGCACATCCACGGATGTCAACGCTTAGTACCATTACAGGTATACTTTAAGGGATTAACTATTCCTATACCCAGCTGTTAGCAACATAGGTAAGAGTACGTCTACGGATGTCTTAAAGTTAACAATGTTAGTTACCCTAGTACCAAAGGGTAATATTCAGGTTAGTTATATTATTACCTTTATTTTGTGACTCATTCACATAACCAATGAGGTGAATTATATTTAGGTATCCTAGTACCAAAGGATACAATTTCTTATAATAATAATAATAGTAACACAGCTAGGTCTTGGTAGAAGATTACATTGAGAACAGTTAAGTCTTGGTAGAAGACTCCTTTTGTTACTAATAGGAATCATAGGGATTTCTAGGGTTTTTCAAACATTTACAGTTGATCTACAAACATTTTCATACTTATATGAGCTTTCTTTCAAAACAATGTCAAGTCTTAAAAATTATAAGTTTTACAAATTAAGACACATTAATACTTATGATCTCACCAGCTTCAAAGCTGATGCTCGCTTTCAAAATTACTTGTATCCTCAGGTCATCATAGACAGGTACCGATGCAAGGAGAAAGGAAGATGGAGCTTGTTCAAGACTTATCTTTCATTTTGATTTATGATTTAGTGTTTATCAAAATTTGACAGAACATATATGTATAATAATTATATTATTAATGCAATGGATGATGTTGTTGCTTGTTTACTACTTTACATTGTTGTTGATATTATACATGACGTCCTCCACCCCAGAACGTTTCCGCCGTTCTTGGTTTTGGGGTGTGACAACTGTGATGCATCGAATCAGGGATTAGGTTGCGTTCTCATGCAGCATGGAAGAGTGATAGCTTACGCATCTCGTCAACTAAAGACACACGAAGTGAATTATACAACCCATGCTCTGGAATTGGGAGCCGTGGTCTTTGATCTGAAGATTTGGAGACATTACCTTTATGGTACAAAGTGCACCATCTTCACGGACCACAAAAGTCTCCAGCATATCTTAAATCAAAAAGAGCTGAATATGAGGCAACGAAGATGGGTTGAATTATTAAACGATTACGAGTGTGAAATCAAGTACCACCCGGGCAAGGCCAACGTGGTAGCTGACGCATTGAGCCGGAAGGATTACTCTAATCGTCGTGCGAAAACTCTCTCAATAACCATCCAATCCCACCTAACCACTCAGATTGGGGTAGCCCAGTCATAGGCCATGAAGACGGAAAACAGAGCAAGTGAAGCATTACGCGGAATGGAGAAGAATCTAGAGGTAAAAGAGGACAGAGTATACTATTTCACGAACCATATTTGGGTCCCTAAACTCGGAGGATGTAGGGAGATAGTCATCAAGGAAGCCCACAAGACGCGATACTCCATCCATCCCGGCTCAGACAAGATGCATTTGGATATTAAACAACACTATTGGTGGCCTAACATGAAGGCGGAAATTGCCACCTATGTTGGTAAGTGCCTTACTTGTGCCAAGGTAAAGGTGGAGTACCAGAAGCCCTCAGGATTATTACAGCAACCGGTGATCCCTGAGTGGAAATGGGAAGGGATTTCTATGGATTTCGTGACCAAGCTACCCAAGACGCCGGATGGACTAGACACCATATGGGTAATAGTCGACTAACTGACGAAATCTGCCCATTTCCTGCCAATAAAAGAATCCTACAAGATGGAGAGACTGACACGTTTATACATTCGAGAAATCGTGAGACTTCATGGAATACCAGTGTCTATTATCTCAGATAGAGACAGTAGATTCACTTCACGTTTTTGGCAATCACTTCAGAAAGCACTCGGAACCCATCTCGTCATGAGCACCGCTTACCACCCACAAACGGACGGTCAAAGTGAACGAACCATCCAAACGCTCGAAGACATGCTTCGTGCATGTGTGATAGACTTTGGGAAGTCTTGGGATACCCACTTACCTTTAGTCGAATTCTCGTATAACAACAGTTACAATTCGAGCATCAAGGTCGCTCCTTTCGAAGCACTATACGGGCGTAAGTGTAGATCACCGTTATGTTGGGCTGAGGTGGGCGACACCCAGCTAGCAAAAGCACTCACATCAGACAAGGCGCTAACGGTACCGGAGATCATTCGTGAAACCACGGAAAAGATCGTTCAAATCAGAGCTCGATTACAAGCATCGCGCGACCGACAAAAGTGCTACGCCGATAAACGGCGAAAGCCCTTAGAATTTCAGATTGGGGATCGAGTACTGTTAAAAGTCTCACCTTGGAAAGGAGTCATTCGTTTCGGGAAACGGGGAAAACTGAACCCGCGATACATTGGACCTTTCGAAATCGTCGCCCGAATAGGTCCAGTGGCGTATAAACTGCAACTACCCGCAGAGTTAAACAATATACACCCCGTGTTCCATGTCTCTAATCTAAAGAAGTGTCTATCGGATGAAACACTCGTCATTCCCCTTGACGAGATTAAAATCAACGAGAATCTCATGTTCGTTGAAGAACCGGTCGAAATTATGGACAGGGAGGTGAAGCGTACTAAGCAAAGTCGCATCCCGATCGTGAAAGTACGGTGGAACGCGAAGTGTGGGCCAGAATTCACGTGGGAACGCGAAGATCAAATGAATCAAAAGTACCCTCACCTATTCTAGCATTCTCAAATCTAGCTTTCAAAAGAATTTCGGGACGAAATTCCCTCTAACGGGGGGATGATGTCACAATCAGGAATTTTTGTGCCTTGTAACTACAATACTTAAGTCAAATTATGAATCCAAAAACATAAGAGCATGTATGATGTTTACTCTATGACAACAAAATTTCAATCAAATACACTATACAAGCATTACAAATAGTCAATAAACAATTGGAAACCCTAGAAGTTCTTGTTTAGGTCCATTTTGGACTAGGACTTCCTTATTGGGCTCAATGGACCAATAAGCTTCCAATTTGACCATCTTGGGCTTAGGACTCTTAAATGGTCTCTAATTAGACCCACTTCCATTTATTTCAACATTTTGGGCCATATTGGGCCTAGAATGAAATAATTAATTATATGAACCATTTTGGGCCATATTTAACCTAATGTAGCCCTAATAGGTCATAAGAATCATATTTATGGTTATTTGGACCAAACATCACTTAACATAACCATGAAAAAGGCTTAAGCATACAAGGCCCAAATTCCTTCCTCTTCCTCTCTAATTCTCGGCCCAAGCCCATGTAAAAAGGGAGAGTTGACTTTGCTTGCCACCTCATTATTGTATGAAGGATATCTAAGCTTTTGCACTTCCAACATCCATGCAATCTCATCTTCCCATGCAAGCACTTCCTTTTCTCCCTCTCTCTCTTGCTGTTGGTCGAGTTCAAGCACACACACACACACATTTCACTCACTTTTCTCTCAAGAAAACTCTCCCATACCTCCTCCATATTTTCGAGATTCAAGGACTTTGCAAGGAGGATTCTTCACAAAAATCATCATCTAGGTAAGTGATGCTTGAATCCACACTCTAGACTCCTTGTTCTATACAAAAATCTCTTCTTAACTCATATGAAATCATGATCTTGCATCTTAGAATCACCTCAAATTCGAGATCTTCATCAAGGTGTTGCTAGGGCCGAAAATCACCTCACTTTCTTCTTCAAATCAAAACCACAACTCAAGGTGAGCTTCATACCCCCTATTTTTCGGTTTTTATAAGTTTTGTGGGGGGGGGGGGGGTAATACAAGCAAATGTGTAGATCTATGAGTATATGTATGCTTTGTGTGATTTCTATGCTTATATATATGTTCTTATGTGATTGTGGTGTTGGTTCTAGTCAAAAAGAGCTTAAAAACCGAGATCTACAATGTGTTGAATGAAATAAGTATAACATATGTTATTTCACACAAATCAATTCTAGAAAAATAACTAAGTTGGTTAATATGAACATCTTTGGGCTTAAAACCCATTTTTGGGCTCAAAATGCTAAAAATATAAAATTAAAGGGCCCAAAACGACAAAATACAAACTCTGAGGGTTGAGATGAGTCAAAACAGTTTCAAAAATGTATTTTCTGAAAATTTACTCTTTTGAAGGATTAAAATGTGAATTTTTAAACATAATGGGCCAAAAATGAACTTTTCGGCCCAATAAAGCCCAAATTGCGAGATTTTTAATTTAGAGGGGCTGAAACTGCACTTTTCTGTAAAACAGGGGACTACTAGTGTACCAAGTCCATTTCAAGGGTTAAAAATACTTTTCAAATTTAAAAGGGACCAAAGATGCAAAAATTTTCCATTTTGGGTCAAAATTGTAAAAATTGCGAAAATAGAGGTTTCAACTGAGAAAACTTCATTTTGAGGGACTAAAACTGTTTTTCAAGTAAATTTGAGCTGAAAAATACCTTTTCAACAAGTTTTGATACTAAAGTGTCAAGAAAAATGGTTTAAGGACTAAAATGGAAATTCTTTTATATAAAGGGTTAAAAGTGTAAATTTATCCAAGAAGGGGCTGCAAAAAGAAAAATTCCAATGTTTTAAACAATAAATCCTTTATGATAAAATACTAGTACCACGACCACGGCGAAATATAATACACCGTCAACACCAAAATCGTTACCAAACGAATTGATTCGGTCTTGAATCAATAACGAATCAAAAATCAATACACGGCGATACTTCAATACACACGCGGAAATTACGGGAAGTCAATACACACGTGGGAATTCACCAGACGTCGATACACCATCTTTGGGCCCGAAAGTTTCAAATCGTGCTTATTGGGCCTAGCTAGCCCAATGACATGATCTTTAGGCCCGAAGGAAACGCGCTTACATGTTATTGGGCTTATACGACGTAATACCGTCTAAAAGGACTTTCAATAGCTTTTGTGCTGTTGGGCCCCAGGGTCCTTTGGCACTGCTAGTAAAGTCGAGAAGTCAAATGCGAGTCGAGCCAAGGGCCTTTCGCATTCACGATAGCCTTGAACGACTCATGGAATTAACGGGGGCTTCGCACCCTCTTTTCTTCCTAGGTGGTGGGGCTATGGGAAGTCAGGGTGGTTGGATTAGGTGAGTAGTACAGACGACGCCTAAGGGTTCGTTTGTATAGTTGTAAGCTAGTCATTTTCATTAATGTGTGATTATAGCAACTCACCACCCATACTTAATCCAATGTCACCTGGAATCATCGAATACACACGTCGCAACGGTATAACAAAATATAAAACGCGTAATTAAAAATATTAGCAAAACATCGGGTTTTCCTAGGGATTTCAACACTTACACCTACGAGATGCATACCAAGTCTAACAATTTTTCACATTTATAGAAACAAACAAGCATACTTACGGATCTTCACACTTTTTCTTACTTACAATAATCTTTTCAGAAAATATCGGATTTTCTGGTGGTTTTTCAAAATAATACAAAACATTATGTTTCAAACATTACTTATGAACTGACCAACATTTCATATGTTGACGTTTTTCAAAATACTTGTATTCTCAGGTAAAGGTAAATCGAAGGGAAAAATGTACTCAGTGATGTCTTGTTATTTGTTTAACTAGTATCGAACAATCTACTTTTTGGGAATGTATTGTTTTGAAACAATGTACTAAATGTAAACACTACCAGTTGTACTATTTCAATGCATGGTGATTAATGATGTTATGTTTCTTGTATATTCATTGTGATGGTATTCAATTGAGTCACAACAGCCCTCGGACGTTTCCGTCGTCTGGTTCGGGAGTGTGACAACAAAGATGGACATGGTGGCTTTATTTCACCTGGAATTATTTCTTAAACCTAGTTTGTTTTCTTAACTTCAATGTACAATTTTCTCACTTTATAATAATATTTTTGTGATTATCCATGTAATCTTTGTCCCTTTTTATCATGTCTCTTTTTATATATGAAAACATCACTGATCAAATTTTATGTTCAAAGAGGAGATGTATGAAATGGTCACACAGTTTTTCAGGTAGTGGGGTTTAAATATGGATATGCAAAAATTATTTTGTATTTTGAAAAGGGGAAAGCTTAAGCTGCAAAAAAATCAAGAACTGCAGTTTGTTGATATGTATTATGGTGTCAATTTCACATTGGTTAGTAGATTCAGAATTGCCATTTAGTGGATAAGTTGATTTTTAATTTAACCCCAATTTTTGAAGAAATTACAGAAACAAATTAGTCAATACCTACATGGGCATTTCTATCTTTTGTTAGTTTGAAGAAATCACTTCTTTCTAGAAAGAAAATGATAAAACGTTGCAATTTCGGAAGCAAGATCTTTCTGGTCATTCCTTTGCTAATATTTCTTGACTATTTAATGATTTTTTAGTTTTATTTATGATGATATATGATCCCTATTGAGCTTTCTTTTACGCTAAGTATTTGGCCTTAAAAGTGTTAGGTATTACGATTTGGACTCTAACATCTGAGGCAAATGTTCTCTCTAACATCTGAGGCAAATGTTCTGGTTTTGAAAGTGGTTGGCTTTAGTTCTAATTTTCATTTTATTGTATGTGTAGGAAGAAGATCAAAGATGTTCCACATTATCTATTTTGTACGTACCATATATGTTGCATCAATATGATTTTAAACATGTTTTGATTTTTTATGATGTTGCACTTCCTAAAGTATAGGAAGATGGTATACTTGGATGGGGTAAATGTAATCAGATTTTGCTCCATGATGGCTGTTGCATATTTCCTTGCATTAAGGAGGTGCCTCTGAATTGATGGGTTTGTGTTTGTTATTTGTGTATGCGTTTGAGTGTAAATATGAGAAAGTTTAACCATTTTTTTATTATGTAATATTTTTAAGAAAAGGCCTTTTGTACGTACATAGATAATTAAATTGTTTAGTACATACCTAATTATTATTAAAATGTTGTTTGTATGTAACGGGTTGGAAAGACCAAACTATATTTTACAAACATTTTTTTGATGTAAAAGACGAAACTAAAAGGTCAGATGTCAAATTTAAGTTTGTTTTTTAATAAATAAATTGGGTATGAATGTAACTAAAGTATAAATTCTTTTATATATATATATATATATATATATATATATATATATATATATATATATATATATATATATATATATATATATATATATATATATATTAAATTACATTTTTTATAATAAAAAAATGATTAGATTGCAAAAGCATCCCTATATGATAATAAAAATTACCGTTCAAGTCAAATCTTCTAAAAACTAGACAACACCGTTTCAATTTATTGTGACAAATGTTTTTATACTATTACCCTTTAAAATCATTTCGATTAATTGGTTATTTGCATTATATCTTAAGTTTTTAGGATAAAATGTTAGAAAATTTGTTGGCTTTTGCGAAATTTCTTTATATGTTGAAAAATTACTGGTTTTTGTGAGATTTCATTATTTTTAATCAAAAATGTGTTTGCTATGCTACCACTCTTATTGATAATTGGTTAGATGTAAACTGTTTCTGCAAAATAAATAATTGGCTTTAAAAACTATTTAAGAAAGAAATTATTTGCACTCATCGCTTAGCACGGGTAAACGACTAGTATATATATATATATATATATATATATATATATATATATATATATATATATATAAGCATTTAGCATGTTTTGCTGAATTTTAAGAGGTACAAGACCTTATGCAATATATATATATATATATATATATATATATATATATATATATATATATATATATATATATATATATATATATATATATATAAAATGAATTTATGCATTGCAAAGCAAGTAAATGTTATCCGGTCAAGGGTTGAAAAAATCAAACTTTATTTACGGCTCTTATCCTCCGATCTCGCCTAAAATTTGTCTTGTGCGCCTTCACTTATATATGGCCTCTACCGCTCTTGACTATGTCCTCATTCCTTATCCCCCCAACAACCTCTCCACTATATCACCTTTTCTTCGCTCGGTGACTGTTCATCTACTTCTCCATTTATATAACCCTCCTCTTCTCTCATTCATCGTTGACTATCTTCTGCCTTCAACCAGCTGCTTCCCTCACCACCTCCACCGTATTCTTTCTCTCAGTCTCAAACCATACTCCTCTTTATCCCATCCATTTGTTGGTCTCGATCTTAGATTGGTTGGATCATACAAACGGTGATTTAGGTATTTAATCTTCACCTTCATCGACCATTGTCCCACAATCAAAACAATATCTATCAACATTTAAATGAAACCACAACCACTCTCCTTATTCTATCTTCCCTAACCACCAACCTTCACACCACATACTTCCCTCTCCACTGGTAATCTACCTCTGACTAACAAGCTCAAAACCTAGTCGCCGCCCCCACTGAACCACCAACAATCAGGACCTCAAATTTGCCATTGCTTCACTGCCACCACCACTACCATAGAAAAACCACCTTCAAAAACCCATTGGCTGCTCACCTCTATTTTCTTTGTTGGAAACGCTAATCTGCCCTAAAACCCACTACCAGAGTAATATCAGTTGCCGATGTTGGAGTCAGTCAAACCGATAAATCAATTTCATTAATGCCTTCCTTGATTTATAAACCTACTGATTCTCCTTAAAAATCCAACTTTTTAGCTCCCCATCCTCTTGTTTATCTTCCATGCACGAATCAAGCAGGTAATTGGTTTTTTACTTTTCAATTAATCCTCTTCATCATGTTGAAATCAGCTAAAGCGTCCGCATAGGAATTGACAGCTATTTTGGGGATATTAGTTCAGATTTTTCCTTGCTTTCGTCTTTTGCATAAACACAAATGGATATCATCAGGTATGCTTTTGCATTCATGCAATATATCGTCCATGTTTGTTTCTTCTTATATTCTTCAATATATATCCTACTTTAGCAAATTAAACTATTTTTTCTATCAATATTTGGTCTAATTCATTTTTTTATTTTATTTTTCAGGATGAAAGATGAAATTTGGAAAATCATTGGGTGGTACTAGAAACGTCGATACCAAATACTAAAGAGTTACTAGGAGCATAGATGGTGAAATTAAAAGAGTAGTATACATCTCATAATGACCATGTTAGTTTGTTCATTCTCAGTCACTTTATAGTCTTTTAAATTGAAAAAAAAATATTTAGGTATTGATGTAGAGTGTTTATAAGATGGTGGAAATTGAGAGCAAAAATGTGAAGATCATCTACATGAGGGTATTAGTTCTTATATATCTATAGTTTCAACTGCTATAATGGCATGTGTAAACATGCTATAAGAGGGGTTTACTTTATTTATTTATTTAATAGTTTTCTTTATTTGTCCATGAAGAACTTTTGCATAGATATTGATAGTTTTTTATAGGGTTGTGGCTGATATTTGTGTGTTATGCTGTTAGTAATGTTGTTCCTTTCCATGATATGGTAAAAAAGGTACACAATAAGAATCCACTTTAGCCGGTACTTAGTTAAATTGATGTAAAACATTAATGTACCTTATGTTTGGTTTACTTCACATTTTTTATATCTTTAGTCTTGGTTATTGACATGCCAACACTCAATATCGTGCAAGCACTCCCCCGTGAAGTTAGGTAGTTTTTTAACCAATAAATAAATAACCTTTGTTCACAGGTTTTGACAAATGTATTCCCAACAATTGTTTTAGGTCAATCCAGTTGTTTATAACATGCTTCATGAGTCCTGGAATGCTAGCTACCCTGTAATTGGAGGGCTATGAGATCAGCAGAGAATCAACAAAATATACTTTAATGTTATGGACACTATACTTTTCCAAAGGGCAGGGATCAAACCTCCCCAACCCAGGTACATATTAATGAATTTTAAATATCTAAACTTTCATTCACATCATGTTTGTTGTTCAAAGTTTTCAATTCTTTCTATGATGTTAATGCTTTTCATGTAATTTGTAGAATACAATATTAAATTTTTTATATAAAAGAGGATTTAGGACAAGAAGTTAATATTCTCATTCCATGATTATTCCGGCATGAAAGTGAAAGTCTGAAACCAAATGATACTCAACCACCAGGTTAAAACGAATAATTAAATTTTCTTACTTGAAAAGTTAATTATGGGAGCATAATATATTTCTGGAAGGATTTTCTGTCTTAAATCCATCAAAGATTGCTCAAGTAACTTTCGTATTAAATCACTGTATTTATTTTTTGGAAAATGCAAAAAATATTAATGTAGTTTCTGATATTTTTTAATATTACATCATTGTACTTTCTTCTATGTTTGTTAAAATGTCTTTTATAGTAGTGAACTTTTGAATCAAAAGAACTTTCAATGGGCAAATAGTGTTATGATGAGAAAAAGAACATCACAAAAAAGTAAATTTTTTTATGTTCATCTACAAACATAAATAACCAACAGTGGTGAATAGATGATTGTCTTTTATTTTTATTATTTTATATGATTTCCACTTGATCCCACTTCATCGTAATGTTTTTTTTTTTTTCATTTCTTAAGAAATGACTTAATAAGATTTAATTTTTTTCTAAGGGCGTTGGGAACTCACGATATTTCCAATGATCCTTGGGGTTTGGTATATGCTTATCATAAACTTTAAGACAAAAAAGCCAATTACTTGTGATTTGTTTTTATGTTATGGGGTTTCATATGTGATAGGTTGGTATGAATAAAATAGAAGTTTATTTAAATAATAAGTAACATGAATGTGTGATTTTTTGTATGATGTGTTTGTAGCATCTTTCTTTATATAAAAACTTGGTTAAGTTATGTTTTATTAGTAATAGGTCAAATATGTTGGATACAGTTGCTTTTTTCTTTGAAACTCATTCCGAATAAAAATCAAACATATAACAAGCAAAAGGCATCGCAAGCTTTTGGTTTAATCCTATCAATTATTACACTAATTACCATAAATGCTAAAAAATTCAATAGCTAGCAACATTGCGAATATCTAAAATTTTAACAAATTTAATAAATAAAAACATGAAAATTATTGGTAAGTGAAAAAAACATCGTCTAACTCATTTTTAGAGTTTTAGTGTTCTTTATTTTATAATAAAAATGGTAAAATAAAAAAAAATATAGTGGATTGAAAACAAAATATTAAATAAGGTCTATGTCACACCCCCAAACCAGAACGGCGGAATCGTTCAACGGCGGATGACTTCATGTAGTATCGTAACAGTTTAATACATAGTAAAGAAGTAAAACAACTATCATATATATAATTTGAAATTATTGAATGATACTTGTTTCAAAACAAATTACTATATGATGACAAAATGAGTTTTAAAAACCGACGTCTTAGCGTCACTTCTCCAAAAGCTGAAGTTTACCTGTATTACTGAATCCCTGAGATATACAAGTAGATTTGAAAGAGTAGATTAGCATTTAAGCTGATAAGTTCATAAGTATTTAATGTTAATGTTTGTATAACTTTGAATGAAATTGTTTGTAGATGTTTGAAAACTCCTAGAAAATCTCATATTTCCTTCTAGTTTAAAAGTAGTCTTCTACAAAGACCCGAATGATTTGAATGTTTGCTTCTAGAAATCCAATATTTTTTCATAAGTGTGTGGTAGATTAAAAGTTCCAAAATTGTAATGCAATAGTGTTTTTCATGCCTAGAATAGTAGATTTATGTATGTGTAAAATCACTAAGGCATTTGATAACCCCGTAAATCAACGTATTTTTAATACTCCATTTGAGTTTTATAACCATGCTATTGACCCAGACTGTCTGTAACAACGTTCTTCAGGCATTGAAATGTTATGACGTTTGTCACCCCAGACCTGTCGGTCTAACTGTAGCTAACAGTTTAGGTGCGGGATTATCAATCCCGTATAGATCTATACACAAGTATCATGCTCTCCCTACAAGAGATTATAGTATATAATACAGGACTTTAACTGCGTACTTGGAAGTACGTGAAGTTGAATGTCTCACAAAACTTAGTATGAAATAGATTTACGTATGAAAAGTCCTTTTGTTATTGTATATGAAAGTATCTCCTTGATATAGTACTTATAGTATGTAA
The DNA here is from genome assembly GCF_002870075.4 of Lactuca sativa. Taxonomy (NCBI): domain Eukaryota; kingdom Viridiplantae; phylum Streptophyta; class Magnoliopsida; order Asterales; family Asteraceae; genus Lactuca; species Lactuca sativa. Next base: position 99,849,561 of record NC_056624.2, on the reverse strand, counting down.
AATCTCATGAATATCTAGTAAACTATACCTATTATAGTTTTTCCAAATGTGTGATTCGTTTGTATGATAAACCCTAGTGTAGTGTCGACTTTGTATGTAAAGTATAACATTTGTAATAACGTTATTGAACATTTATACTCAAAATATGAATAAAGTGTTTGATATTTATGTAACAACATGTTTCATTCCAAAAGGACAAAGTGTTATCGTGATACGTTGTATGAGAACGTTTTCGTATCATAGTTATAAATCACATATGATTGATTTCATAACAAAAAGCATAGCAAAAGATTGATGTTTTTCACAAGAGGATAATAGTGTGTTTACTTGTATTCGCCCCCTTAAAAGTGTATAAAAGAATTTACAAAGCATTTGAAAACATAGTTATAGGGGTTTGAACTCACTTGACAGATTGAAGAAGGTGAGATGAAATCCGAGCAGAACTTCGACTTGAGAAAGCTGATTTCTCGGGATTCTCGGGAATCCTGGGAGCATAAAACCTTCCTTTGAAACTTAGATGTGAAGATCGGGGCTTCGGGATGGCTTCGGGGGTTTAAACGCAGAGCTTCGGCATGAGAAAGAGTAGAAATGAGAATCTAAACATGAAACCATCTGCTTCTATTTATAGCCCTATTTTGAGCGCCACGTCATGGTCTTCTTCACCACGTCGTGGTGTTGATCCTATCCCCTTCCATGGACGAGACATCTGCTGATAACCCTGGCACCCATCAGTCACATTACCACGTCGTGGTCTTCTGGTTCCACGTCGTGGCCAGCCTGACAGCCTCAGATTTTGTGTCTCAAACTTGTAAAATCTGTAACTCCCGCGTACGAACTCTGTTTTCGATGTTCTATATATGCACATATAGGTGAGATTATGCTCTACAACTCTCATTTAGACTTCGTCTGCTAATTTTGACTTGATTTTTAATTAATTATTTTTAACAGGCCGGGATACGAAAACTCCGTCATAAATCCATAACTTCTTCATCTGACGTCCGTTTTCGTCAGACATTTACCGTTGCGCTACTATTTTTTAGATCTTCGATTCTCATTTAGGTTGTTTCGGCCAAAAGTCTCTCGATCTTTATTTCGAGTTTTTAGTTGTCTACTGCTATATCCGGAACATGGAAAAATCATAACTTCCTCATACGAAGTCAGACTTGGACGTTCTTTTCACGTACGTTTATGGTTTAATGATATCTACAATTTTCATTTAGATACCTTAAGCTAACATTTATTATATGGAAACTTCGCGTTTTACGTTTAATAGTATTGACGGTTTTGCTGTGAATCTTAGGTTGTTCATAACTTCTTCATTATAACTCGGATTTTAGTGTTATGTATATTTCTAAAACCGTTGATACGATATTTATCATTCTATGAAATCCAATAGAGACTTTTGAACATTTTATTTTTTTGACTCTAATTTCATTATATCAGAAAAGATTACAATTCTTGACTTTTTAGGTCATTACATGGATTCGAAATATCGGGTTGTCACATCATCCCCTCGTTAGAAGGAATTTTGTTCCAAAATTAAATGTAAGGTAAATTTTTGTGGATTAGGGAAAGAGATGTGGGTACTTTTGTTTCATCTGATCTTCGCGCTCCGAAGTGTATTCAGGTTCCCACTTTGCATTCCAGCGGGCCTTCACAATGGGTATGCGATTTTGTTTTGTTCTTTTAGTTTCCCTATCCATGATCTCCATTGGCTCCTCTATAAAGTGGAGACTCTCGTTGATTTCGATTTCATCCAGAGGGACGACGAGGGTCTCATCGAACAAACATTTCTTCAAGTTTGACACATGAAAGGTAGGATGTACGTTATTGAGTTCATGTGGTAGTCGAAGTTTGTATGCTACCAGGCCGACCCTTGCAAGGATCTCGAATGGTCCGATATACCTTGGATTTAGTTTCCCACATTTTTCGAAATGTATTAACCCTTTCCAGGGCGAGACCTTCAATAGCACCCAGTCCCCAACCTGAAATTCTAAGGGCTTCCGTCTTTTGTCCGCATAACTCTTTTGTCTGTCTCTTGAAGCCTTTAGTCATTCCCGGATTTGAACAATCTTCTTAGTTGTTTCTCTTATAATTTCCGGACCTATGAGAGCGTTGTCGTGTACTTGTCGCTTGGCTAGTTGCGTGTCACCCACTTTAGCCCAACACAGTGGTGATCTGCATTTGCGGCCATAGAGGGCTTCGAATGGAGCAACTTTAATGCTGGAGTGATAGCTATTGTTGTATGAGAATTCGACTAGTGGTAAATGGGTATCCCATGCTTTACAAAAATCGATTACACAAGCTCTTAACATATCTTCCAAGGTTTGTATGGTCCTCTCACTTTGACCATCGGTTTGTGGATGGTAAGCAGTACTCATGTCTAGTCTCGTCCCTAGAGATTTTTGCAGCGACTTCCAGAATCGCGAGGTGAACCTACTATCTCTGTCGGAGATAATGGATATTGGTACACCATGTAGTCGTACAATCTATCGGATGTATGTTCGAGCTAGCTTCTCCAACTTGTCGGTTTCCATTATCAGTAGGAAGTGTGCGGATTTTGTTAATCTATCGACAATCACCCAGATGGTGTCTAGCCCACCTGCTGTCTTGGGTAATTTGGTTATGAAATCCATTGTTATCCGCTCCCACTTCCACTCGGATATTTCAGGCTGTTGTAGTAATCCCGAGGGCTTTTGGTACTCTACCTTGAATTTGGCACAAGTCAACCACTTTCCCACATAGGTAGCGATCTTTGCTTTCATGTTCAGCCACCAATATCGTTTCTTGAGGTCCATATACATCTTGTCTGAACCTGGATGCACGAAGTATTGAGTCTTATGAGCCTCATTCATGACCACGTCTCTGAATCCACCAAACTTCGTTGTCCAGATCCGATCCACGAAGTAACGAACCCTGTCACCCTTGACTTCAAGATTCTTATGCATTCCCCTTAAGGCTTCACTCGTCATATTCTCTGTTTTCAAGGCTTCCCTCTGAGCTTCCTTGATTTGTGTGGACAGATGTTAATGGATCGTCATGCTTAAGGATTTCACTCGGTGGTCCGAGTATTCCTTTCGACTAAGAGCATCAGCTACCACATTCGCTTTTCCTGGATGATAATGAATTTCACATTCGTAGTCATTCAACAGTTCAACCCATTGTCTTTGCCTCATGTTGAGTTCCTTTTGATTGAGGATGTGTTGAAGGCTATTATGATCGGTAAATATTTTGCATTTCGTGCCATAGAGATAGTGTCTCTAGATCTTTAGCGCGAAAACGACTGCTCCTAGTTCAAGATCGTGTGTAGTGTAGTTGACCTCATGCGTCTTGAGTTGTCTCGAGGCGTAAGCGATGAACTTTACTTGTTGCATTAGAACACATCCAAGACCTTGATTAGATGCATCACAGTAGACCACAAAGTCTTCTGTTCCTTCTGGCAAGGACAATATAGGTGCGTTGCATTGTGCTTGCTTCAGAGTTTGGAATGCAGCGTCTTGTTTTTCCTCCCAATTGAAAGTTACACCCTTCTGGGTCAAGGTGGTAAGTGGTTTACCAACCTTCGAGAAGTTTTGTATAAATCTTCGGTAATAGCCAGCAAGACCCAAGAATTGTGGATTTCCGTTGGGGTTCTAGGTGCTGACCAGTTCTCGATTTCCTTTATTTTGGAAGGGTCCACGTGTATCCCGTCTTTGCTAACCACGTGACCTATGAAATCTACTTTTCGAATCCAAAATTTGCACTTTGAGAATTTTGCGTATAGCTTCTCTTTTCTTAGCGTTTCCAAAATTTGTCGAAGGTGTTGACCATGTTCCACTTTACTCTTCGAATTGATGAGTATATCATTTATGAACACGATCATAAATTTGTCCAAGAATGAACGACACACTCAGTTCATTAAGTCCATGAACATCTCCGGTGCATTTGTTAATCCAAAGGGCATCATTACAAACTCGTAATGACCATAACGAGTTCGAAAGGTTGTTTTGGGAACATCTCCTTCCAAGAATCGCAGCTGATGATACCAGGATCTCAAATTGATCTTTGAGAAATAACTCGCTCCTTGGAGTTGGTCGAACAGTTCGTCAATGCGTGGTAGGGGATATCGGTTCTTGATAGTGAGCTTGTTGAGTTCCTGGTAATCGATGCACATGCGGAAAGATCCATCCTTCTTCTTTACGAATAGGACTAGTGCTCCCCAAGGTGAGAGGCTTGGCCTGATGAATCCTTTGTTGAGTAGTTCGTTTAATTGGCTGGATAATTCTTGCATCTCAGCTGGCGCTAGACGATATGGCGACTTAACAACTAGGGTAGCTCCGGGAATTAAATCGACCCTGAACTCGACTTGTCGTTCTGGTGGGACTCCTGGAAGATCTTCAGGGAAGACATCGGGAAAATTGCAGACTTCTGGAATGTCTTTGAGGTATTTCGCTTCTTTTTCCTTACCTACCATGTGGGCTAAAAAGGCATGGTACTCCTTACGCAGGTATTTCTCGGCTTTGACGCAAGAGATGATTTGTAAATTGGTACCGGGTTTGTCACCATAAATGACAAGAGTCTCGCCGTTTGGCAGATTTAGGCGAATGACCCTTTCGTGACAAAGTATATCGGCATGGTGCAGGCTTAACCAATCCATACTGCTGATGACATCAAAGCTCCTTATAATGATCGGCATTCGATCGAATTAAAATGAATGTTCATTTAGAGTTAGTGTTCAGCCTACGTACATATCGTTTGTGCTTTCTGTTATACCGTTTTCCCTGTCTACTATAAATATCTTATTGAGTGATTGAGGGTTCTGTTTTAGTAAGTGTTTGAATTTATGACTCACGAAACTCCTCTTCGCACCACAATCAAAGAGTATCCATGCATAAGCGTTATTGAGGAGAAACGTACCCGTAACCACCGTGCGATCAGCTATTGCTTCATTCTGCCCTATTGCCAGCATCCTTCCTATGCCGCCAACATTCCTTGCCTTAGGGCAGTCTCTCTTGTAGTGTCCAACCTCACCGTACCCATAACAAGCCTGGCCCACACCGACCCCAGGGACTTGGGTGATTGGTCGTGCCGGTGCCTTATAGAAACGGGCAGTGTGCCCTTTCCTGTTGCAATTGTTGTAGTACATCTCCCGACAATTTCCGTTGTGATGGAAATTGCATTAGCTTCACTTTCCCAGCATATGGTTTTGTCGGTGTAGGGGTAACAGGAGCAGCAATAGGGGTAGTAGCGGCATGGACTGCCACTATCTGTTGCTTCTTGGAAGGTTCTTGTGAAAACTGACTCTTCCTCTTGTTCCAAAACTTGTTGTTGTTGTTGTTGTTGTTGTTGTTGTTGTTGTTGTTGTTGTTGTTTCCTATGGTTTGCTCCAGAACAGTAGTTGCGAAGCCTTGGCAGACTCCATGGTCAACGAGAGCTTGTGCCAACTGTTTGGCACTGTCGAAAGTGACTGGTTTGGAAACTAGTACTCTTCCTTGAATCTGGGGTGACAGTCCCCAGATGTACCTCTCAATCTTCTTGCTCTCTAGAGAAACCATCCCAGGGCAAAGGATTGTCAAATCACTAAACCTATTGGTATAGTTTGTGATGTCCGAGCTTACCATAGTAAGGCCCCAAAGTTCCTGCTCTAGCTTTTGTACTTCGCCCCTTGGACAGTACTCTTGCATTAACATTTGCTTTAGATTCTCCCAGCCCATAAAATTAGCCACTACTGGAATTAGTTACTTGACATGGCCATTCCACCACGTCAGAGCTCTCTCGGATAATGTACAAGCAACAAACTTTACCTTGCTCCCTTCCAGACATGCACAGATCTCGAAAACCACTTATGTTTTCTCTATCCACTGCGATAGAGTCATTATCCCTCCGGATCCATTAAAATATATGGTCTTGATATTTGTAAAGTCCTTGAAGGTGCAATCCCCTAAACGCCCCTGAGATTGGCCATTCGTAGAGCTATTTATTCCCCCTCCGGACCCATTATTACTCATCTGTGCCATTGTTGTTGTCACTGCAGCTGTTATAGCAGCTATTAGGGGTGTTCATAACCGGATATCCGAAAATTCAGATATCCGAATTTCGGATATCCGAAATTTCGGATAGTTGATTTTTGGTATCCGATTCCGTATCCAAAATTTCGGATATCCGAAATTTCGGATACGGAATCGGATACCAAATCGGATATTCGAAAAATTGAAATTTTGTTAAAATTTGAAAAACATATGAAGTTTTTAAGTTAAAAATACATATTTTTAAATTAGAAAGGCATATGAAGTAATATAGGTATTTAATAAAGGGTGTTATCAATATGTTTTAGTTACTAAAATTCATATCATAAGACATATGCGACTAAAATAACAAATAATGTATAAAATAAAACCAAAATTTTCGGATATCGGATATCCGAATTACCCAAAAAATCTAAAAAGCATTATCCAATTCCGATTCCGAAAACTTGGATGTCCGAAATTTCGGATATCCGATTTTTCGGATAATTCGGATTCGGAATTTTGGAATTTCGGATCGGAATTTCGGATACGAATATTTTTGAACACCCCTAGCAGCTATTAAGACTGCATTATCCATTGATGGAGATGGTGGTGGTGGTGGAGGTGTTGCGTCGTTGACACGGCGTGTAGATCTACGGGGCGGCATCGTGCTGCTAAAGAAATAGAATGAAGACCATAAGTCTTTAATGATTGGAAGTCGTGTGTTAATAAATTTTCTATTTTCATCAATTTATGAATTTGACTAACCTACTCAAGGTTTAGAGCTTGATTCATAATAAAAGCTTGTATAGTGATAGATAAACTTATGAATCTGAGTGGTATTCAAAGAATTAACACACAAAGGAATTTCTTCATATATATTAATCACACGTTGAGTTACATTTTGAAGTTAGGAAAATTTCGACCCTTCTAAGGGTCTCCGATACAGAAGTTAAAGAAAAGTAAGACTTTTAGTCGAGTTCCTATTCTATAACAAAAATTTTTGGGATTCGGGAAAGTACTACTTGCAACGTAGGTTGCGCTTGGAGCTTGACTCCGTGTCCGATTGTTTTGCTTCCATAAGACGTCTATCAAAGGCGGCTTGCTGTTCCCTCATTTCCCTTATCTTAGAGAGGGCTGCAATCATTTGCTCTTGGAATGTTTCGGTTCGGAGTTGGGCATTATCCTGCAACCTGTCCAGTCGACGGATGTCGGAAGTGTGAACTTATACTTCCACGTTGACTTCACGAATCCGGTTTGCTTGAACCCCTGATTGATAGGACTGGTTGGCTAGTTTCCCACCATGACTGGGAGTGCTCGGTCGGCTGAACCTCCTCCCCTGACGTCGTAGAAGTCCCGACACATACCGTAGGGAGGACGTAATCCTTGTTGTCAGCTCCAATGGTGAATGTGACTTCCCCAAATGGGAGTTGGTCCCTGAAAGTTTCTCCTAAATGCGGGAGGTTGGGCAACTGGTGGGTTGATTACTTCTGGCTCTGAGTTTGTCTTAGAGTCTTCCCCTTCCTCCAACTCTATAGGTTCCTCATCTTCCTCGGGGTCTTCCTCTATCCATCCTCCATTGCTCTAATTCAGGTAGTAGGGATCCCCGGGTGGATAGAATCCAACCATTTCGGCTGTACGAAAATAGGGTTATAAAAATTGTCCGAAATTTGAAACATGTAAGTCTAAATATTTAGGTTAAACTATTGCATTTACCAAATACTCGTATAGTATTTAAATTTGTATGTTTGATACTAGTGTTATTATGATAAGTTTTGACTTGTTGCTCACTACGACCATTCCTCGACATACATTAGTCAAATCTCGGATAAATATAGTTGATCAGGCTATATTCATCCCAAACCGATTACATATCCTGAGGCCTAGTCGTAGTGTCCAATTGGTCTTAATACTTCTTGTATAGTTCTAACTATGAAAATAAATCGTTGTATGCATGTATTCGTGCTTTTTCGAACAAATAACTTAAGTTAAATGAAACGCGGTTTAGGTGGAACAACGTTTTGTCAGAGAGTCTTAGTCTCTATGCATTTATAGTTTTTATATCCTATGTGCATGCTTTGATACCAATCTGTCACACCCCCAAACCAGAACATCGGAATCGTTCGAGGGCGGATGACTTCATGTAGTATCGTAACAGTTTAATACATAGTAAAGAAAGTAAAACAGCCATCATATATATAATTTGAAAGTTACATTGTTGAATGATACTTGTTTCAAAACAAATTACAATATGATGACAAAATGAGTTTTAAAAACCGACGCCTTAGCGTCACTTCTCCAAAAGCTGAAGTTTACCTGTATTACTGAATCCCTGAGATATACAAGTAGATTTGAAAGAGTAGATTAGCATTTAAGCTGATAAGTTCATAAGTATTTAATGTTAATGTTTGTATAACTTTGAATGAAATTGTTTGTAGATGTTTGAAAACTCCTAGAAAATCTCATATTTCCTTCTAGTTTAAAAGTAGTCTTCTACAAAGACCCGAATGATTTGAATGTTTGCTTCTAGAAATCCAATATTTTTTCATAAGTGTGTGGTAGATTAAAAGTTCCAAAATTGTAATGCAATAGTGTTTTTCATGCCTAGAATAGTAGATTTATGTATGTGTAAAATCACTAAGGCATTTGATAACCCCGTAAATCAACGTGTTTTTAATACTCCATGTGAGTTTTATAACCATGCTATTGACCCAGACTGTCTGTAACAACGTTCCTCAGGCATTGAAATGTTATGACGTTTGTCACCCCAGACCTATCGGTCTAACTGTAGCTAACAGTTTAGGTGCGGGATTATCAATCCCGTATAGATCTATACACAAGTATCACGCTCTCCCTACAAGAGATTATAGTATGTAATACAGGACTTTAACTGCGTACTTGGAAGTACGTGAAGTTGAATGTCTCACAAAACTTAGTATGAAATAGATTTACGTATGAAAAGTCCATTTGTTCTTGTATATGAAAGTATTTCCTTGATATAGTACTTATAGTATGTAAAATCTCATGAATATCTAGTAAACTATACCTATTATAGTTTTTCCAAATGTGTGATTCATTTGTATGATAAACCCTAGTGTAGTGTCGACTTTGTATGTAAAGTATAACATTTGTAATAACGTTATTGAACATTTATACCCAAAATATGAATAAAGTGTTTGATATTTATGTAACAACATGTTTCACTCCAAAAGGACAAAGTGTTATCGTGATACGTTGTATGAGAACGTTTTTGTATGATAGTCATAAATCACATACGATTGATTTCATAACAAAAAGCATAGCAAAAGATTGATGTTTTTCACACGAGGATAATCGTGTGTTTACTTGTATTCCTCCCCCCCCCCCCCCCAAAAGTGTATAAAAGGATTTACAAAGCATTTGAAAACATAGTTGTAGGGATATGAACTCACTTGATAGATTGAAGAAGGTGAGATGAAATCCGAGCAGAACTTCGACTTGAGAAAGTTGATTTCTCGGGATTCTCGGGAATCTCGGGAGCTTAAAACCTTCCTTCAAAACTTGGATGTGAAAACCGGGGCTTCGGGATGGCTTCGGGGGTTTAAACGCTGAGCTTCGGCATGAGAAAGAGAAGAAATGAGCTTCTAAACCTGAAACCATCGACTTCTATTTATAGCCCACGTCGTGGTGTTAATCCTATCCCCTTTCATGGGCGAGACGTCTGCTGACAACCCTGGCACCCATCAGTCACTTTACCACGTCGTGGTCTTCTGGTGCCACGTCGTGGCCAGCCTGACAGCCTCGGATTTTGTGTCTCGAACTTGTAAAATTCGTAACTCCCACGTACGAACTCCGTTTTCGACGTTCTATATATATGCACGCGTAGGTGAGATTATGCTTTACAAATCTCGTTTAGACTTTGTCGGCTAACTTTGAATTTATTTTTAATTAATTATTTTTAACAGGCCGGGACACGAAAACTCCGTCATAAGTCCATAACTTCTTCATCCGACGTCCATTTTCGTCAGAATTTTTACCGTTGCGCTACTATTGTTGAGATCTTCGATTCTCATTTAGGTTGTTTCGGCCAAAAGTCTCTCGATCTCTATTTCGAGTTTTTAGTTGTCTAACTGTTATATCCGGAACTTGGAAAAATCATAACTTCCTCATACGAAGTCAGACTTGGACGTTCTTTTCATGTACGTTTACAGTTTAATGATATCTACAATTTTCATTTAGATACCTAAAGTTAAAATTTATTGAATGGAAACTTCGCGTTTTACGTTTAATAGTATTGACGGTTTTGCTGTGAATCTTAGGTTGGTCATAACTACTTCGTTATAACTCGGATTTTAATGTTCTGTATATTTCTGAAACCCTTGATACTATATTTATCATTCTATGCAATCCAATAGAGACTTTTGAACATTTTATTTTTGACACTAATTTCATTATATCAGAAGAGATTACAATTTTTGACTTTTTAGGTTATTACATTGATTCAAAATATCGGGTTGTCACAGTCTAATATTTTAATTTTTAGAAAACGATGTCATAGTCTAATATTTTAATTTTTAGAAAACGAAAACAAAAGAACGGATGGTAGGTCTTTATACTTACTAATTTTTTCAAATAAATTGTGGAAACGGGTGTTAACGGGAGAAACATGCATATCTCAAAACCAAAACACTTGACCATAAGTTTTGTAGGTAAATACTTTGATTTAAAAAAAATTGATAAAAAGACAACTCTTATGTCAAATTAAAGGAAGTGTTTATGCATATTTCTAAGGTGACCAAAATTTGGCAAAAACTATAGCTCGAAAACTTTTATTGTTGGTTTTTAGGTATAGGTCGATCGATTTGACACATTATTTTAAATATATTAAAAGAGGACAACTCCATTCACTTCTTTTATTTTGTTAATACCTAGATGTTTGAATTAATTTCGCATTTTTGTTAATACCGTACAGTCAACCATTAGTAATTACATGCGTTTTGTTTTGAATTTGTTATTTTAGTTATTCTAATATGATGATAAAGGTTCACAAAGTTATTGATATTCTTAATAATTTTTAGACATAATTATATAAATGGTCCTAGTGGTTTCCAAAATTCTTGGTTTTCATCCCAAAATTTTTTCGCTACATATATGATCCACATAGTTTTCTTTCTGAAAAAAAAAACTAACTGCCGAAACAAAGTATTTCCTTATAGGCATCAATTATTCAATTGGCCTCAGTCCATCGCCTATATCAATTAAAGGTCTCCATCTAGGAGTTGATTTATCCGTTACCCATCTGTTTTGACAAAAAATGCAATATAAATCATAATTATACTGTAAAAACAAAGATTTAATCGGGTTTGTAATCAACAATGTACTTTTATATAAATAACAACAATGTACATTTAGTTTTAATCCATAACATTTTCTTTTTTAAACTATTTGTACAAAAAAATTAATCGTCTCTAAAAACTAATTTCTGAAAAAACTATTCGCATCTGTCGTTTGGCGCGGGTAAACGGCTAGTATATATATATATATATATATATATATATATATATATATATATATATATATATATATATACACTTCGAACCAGATTACTTAGAGCATTTCCAATGATAAACCTTTGCTATCACTTATTTCTTTTGACACCTTGTTATTAAAAAAAATGTTAACCTCTAAATAAGTAACCTCTTCAATGGTTGAGTTTTTTTATAGTTTTTTTTAATGAATTTAACTTATTAATCCTCATCTATTTAAAATGTTCTATAAACCTTATCATTTATCTTTTTGTTTTTTTAAACATATTATATTTTATATGAAATATTTTAATTAAGGTTATCATTAGAAATTAGTATGTAAACATTTTATTAAGTAAAAACTATGATATAATAATTAAATAGTTAAATAAATGGAAAATATTTAAAACTAAATTTTAATTAAGGGTGTAAAAATAAAATAAGATAAAAGCAGAAGAGGTTAAATGGTTAAAGTGTTATAGTATATTGACCACTCAATATATATTGAGTGGTCAATATAAATACACAAAAAAAAACTATCTACTCTAATGCTATAAAATAAAAATAAGTCATAACTTAATATTAATAATCTCTAAAACAAGCTACCATTCAAAATGCTCTTGGTCCATAGATTCTTCTCTTTTGGGGTTGCATCTTTGATGGAATCGTATAGCTGGCGGTAGAACAATGAACTTTGCCGCCAGCTCAAATCCATGACTTCGTCAACCCTTATGATTACTACGTAGTATCGATCCACAAACCACCAATGACATCAAGACTTTAGATTTGAGAGCCAAATACCACGTATGTCCTATGCGGTTGTTGGTAGCATGATACACAAATAACATAATGCAAATGCATAATTTGCATATTTGTATATGTATTAATTATAATTGTAAATTTTACATTAAATATTTACATATTAGTAAATATTAGCATAAAAAGATTTACATCATTAAGAAAATCAATTAAGAACGATGGACGCAATCTACATATTTATATATTATAACTAAAGTATGTGTGAGAGTTGTATATTATACGAGTTTATTATATTTAAAAATTTAATAAAATTGTAAGCATTACATATTTTTTTTATAAAGTAATACATTTATATAAATACAAATGATATATTGAATAAAGTAAATAATTCAATATACCATAAGTGATTTGAAATAGAGAGGAAAGAAGCAGTTGCATAACATATATTTTGAAATTAAAAAAAAATAATCTACCTTATATATATAAACCTTCAATTAATGTGAATTTTAAATTTAAAATTTTGAAAAATACATGAAAAAAAATTCAAAAAGTTCAAGGAAATGACATGTATCAAATTTAATAAAAACATGACATTTAGAAAAAATGATTTTTATTTATAAGGTTAGAATTGTAAATTATATGTTAAATATTTTCATTATGGAATTATATATTTTACTAATTAAATAACCAAATATTATATGTGTATTTGACAAAAATATTTTGTAACAAATGTTAGCTAGTTTTTTATTTCTATATAAAGGTTGGAGAAAAGTTTTCTGTAAGCTTTTATGCCTCGTTCCCGAGTTTAACAAAAGAAAAGAAGAGAAGAGAAAAGAAAGTCACAAGAGAAAAGAAGAGAAAGGAAAGGAAAACAAAATTTTCTTTTGTGTTCCCGAGTTGGAGAGAAGTGGAAGGAAAATGAATTATTTTGTTCTTTCCTTCCAAATCCTCCCAAATCGGAAGGAAAGTTAGGAGGGAAAGTGATCCTCTCATTTCCTTCCACTTCTCTCTTTTAATGAAACTCGGGAACACAAATTTCTTTAATTTTCTTCTCATTTCCACTCATTTCTTTTCCTTTCTCTCGTTAAGTTGAACTCGGGAACGGGGTGTTAATGGTATATAATTAAGCTAAAATATATTTGAAGTAATTCGAAAATAACTAACAGTTATACTTGAAATTAAAGAGTTATACCTTGGTATTTTCAAACCAACACATTTATTTAATTATACTTTTTTGACAAAACTAAGATATTCAAAAAACTCTAAAAAAACTCGCTGCGTGATATGTTATCAATATCATATTTTGTATTTGAATAAATAGTATAAATTAGAAGTGATTAACATATGTATTACAAATTTATAAGTGGAGAGTGAAATATATTACATTGATGAACATATGTATTATAAATTGTAAGGGAGGAGTGGAATATATTACATTAATGAACAAGATAAAAATAATTGCAAAGTTGAGACCACACAAATTAAAAGAGTTATGTATTATATATATGGATGAAAATGACTTAATCTTTTGCAAGTTATTTAGGCCGAAGCTCGATGCCCTCCACGATAAGACCATTCTTCCAGGCTTCATGCTCATCAAAGGCCATCTCGACCACCCCATCATCTCCTTCATTGCACTCAAATTCTCCCAATTTGATCTCCATCCACCCATCCTTTCTCCTCCAAGGAAACACAGGCACATGTCCCGTTCTACCAATAGCCCCTGGTCTTTCAAGGTACACATTTTCAGTCTTCATTTCTGTCCCACCATAAATTACCTTTGTTTTTCCTGGCACAGCAAGTCCACTGACATACCCAGTAGTTCGAAAGACAAGATACGCCACATATGTACTCTTTGGTGACAGTTTTACAGCTGCTATTCTGCCTCGGATCTCAAGCCACCATACTTGTCTAAGTATGCACACCTCCGGAAACCTGCATAAAGGGCGACGTATATGAATGTCACGTACACCATTGCATGCAATGTTTGCTCCTGTTAAGGGTAACCATGGGTGATTTTAAGAAGGGCTTATGTGGGTCCTAGCTATGACCCACCTAAAAATTTTAAATTATTTATAGTTATTGTAGAAAAAAAAATTAAGACCAACCTTTAAAATAATTTAGGACCTATCTTTTGTTGCTAGAAAGTTATATATAATAAAGAAAAGTTTCACTCCTAGTTCATTTGGTAAGATGTCTTTGTTTTGTAATATGAAGATCTGGGTTCTATCCTCGTTAGATGAGTGCTAATTTTAACTTACTCAAATGTTTTTTAATAATTTTATATAACCGTGATTAGTGATTTATACTTTCATTGTTGCCATCATTTTCTCCTAACAAAAATCTTAATTTTCATTTGTAAACTTGTAATCAACCCACATGTTAGATATTAACTTTCCATAAAAGTCAACAGAAAATTATGTATTTTTGTTTAGCTTTCAAGAAATGAATCGAATGAGATAATACATATATTTTTCTTGAGGATATTGAATGTATTTAAATTGGTTATTTCATGAAGAACAAGTCATCTCGGAATAAACTTATTATTTCTATTTAAAATTTGGCAATTTTAATATAGTCTTTTTGTAACTTAAAGGACATCTTAATTGCTTTTGCACAAGACCTTGAATCTACTAGCACCAGCTATGGGTATACAACCGATCGTCACAAGTATTGTTATCTTTTTTATTTTTATCGGCTTAAATTAATAATTAGGAACCATGTTCATTTTTTTTTTCTAGATTCGCGAACTTATAACATACCAGTTGAGCATAAAGAGAGAAAGAAAGAGACCTTGATTCAGGTATATGCCCCCACTCCCAGTATCGAGTGTCATCTTTCCATGCAATTGATAACCCTCTGGCTCCCAACATATAGCACTTTTTCCCGCTCTCTTTATCTAGCTGGAAGCTCTGCTTATGGAAATATGTGGCCAAAGACTAATTTTAGCAGATGTTTGTTAAAAGTTTAATCGTGAAACTATACTTTTCTCAGGAAGAAAGTTATCATTGGATTTGAACAGTGATATCCATGTTATAAAAATATCTAATTCTAGGACTATACTTCATATAAGTCACCTAACTCCCAACAAAGTTTTCAACAGTTCATGAGTACTGGACTTTGGGGAAAAATTCATACAACTGGGAACATAGATCGAAAAGGATATATAGGCGTATCTAACAATGAAAAAGAAAGTGGATCTTAAGGACGATCGATTTACCAGATAGCCACGATCGAGGAGGATATGCGAGTCCGATAAGTGGAGGTATAATTTCTTTTGAGAGTCGAAAGCCACAGGAGAAACCGCCTGCGCAATGACTTCGTCGTAATCCGGTGGCAGAAATCGCTTCCAAACGGTATCGGAATCTGCCGCTGACTTGAATTCTTTTGAGACGGTGGCAGCTCTGCACACATTCCTAGGTGAAGTTAGTGATAGTATCTCCGACAGGGAGACTTCCGGCAACACGGAGATACTGGCTGTTTCGTTCATCTTTTCTGTATGTATGTATGTGTGTGTGTGTTTTTTTACAAATGTTGAAGTATACCTTTCTTTAGTCCTTCTAATTCTTAATCAAGAAGTCTTCGCACTCTAATTCTTAATCAGGAAGACTTCCGGGTTTTTTTATTTGATAATCAAGTGTTTTGTTTGTCCAAATCTATTCCAAAAATATTCGTTAATAATAATTTTGGCTTCTGTATTTTATTATATTAATATAAATTTAATATTTAATTACGTCCTATCCTGTGCTAGCTCATCACTTTTCAATGATACTTCCGTCATCTTGTGCTAGCTCTTCGGGTTTCTTTGTGTTTCACTATTTTCGTTTTTGTAATGTTATTTAAAAGTCTTATCAAAATCAAATCAATAACCTAATTATGGGGTGTTTGGATAGGAAAAAAAAGAGATGCTTATTGCTTATTCCCACAATAAGTTAATTTAAGTGTTTGGATAAAATCCAGCTTATTAAGCTAAAAAAGCTAATTTTAATAAGCATTCATCCCTTTGCTTATTGTTTATTCCCACCACAAATAAGCTATAAGCAATAAGCTAAAAAGCTAATCCAAACACCCCCTATATATATACTTAATTCTCGGGAGCCTTAGCTACAGTATATTTTTGTCCTTTCACATTTGGCCACCAAATTTTCCGTTTTTGGACTTTTGACACTTTTTTTTTTTTTTTTTTTTTTTTTTTTTTTTTTTTTGCATTTGTGCCCTTAGTTTTTCGCTGGCTCCCTCGAACCGACTTCCCCTTTTGATTTTACCGATTCCACCGCCTTGCTGACCACCGTCTTTATCGTCCAATGAAAGCATGCGGTTTTGTAAAATGTATCGTCAAGAACGTCGCCCCTCCGTCTCATTTTTTTGTGCATATCAGATGGCTACCTGGATATACTCTCAACGAAGCTTTTTGATTTTGGGGAGGGTATGTTCAAATTACAAAGGAGTTTGAGAGTGGGTTTCGATTTCCTAAAGGGTTCTACGGTCCGACTCCATGCATCGTCCAAATCTTACGTTGTCTGTTGTCTCCGTTCGTCAATCAAAGAACCACAACCATAACTGCACAATTGGTGGCGCTCAGCAGCGGCGGTGTTCTACTCTGCGGCGTTACTCTTGGGAGCTTTCATCTTGACAAAGCCTTATGTTCCAACAATTTGCGAGCATGCGTGAGAGACCGAAGGAAATACGCACCCGACTTCTCGCCACCACCATCATGGGCTTCATAATTACCCTGCTTAGTTCTTAAAATTGACCCTCTGAGGATTTTGAATCAGGTGATTGTCTTCTAAATTTGTGCTTGGTTCTTACATTTTTATTGTTATTTGAAGGTCCAATAAAATTTTGAATAAGGTCTGATGCAATTATGATTTCTAAACCCCAACCTGTACTTTCTTTTAGGGAAACCGCTTATGAAACCAAAACCTATCAGATGTTATTTGCAGGACCCCTTTTTGCAGAAATTTCTACAATTGCTTACCAATTTTTCCATAACTTGAAATCTAAATTCTTTTTACTTTCTATTATTTTCAGGTTGTGGGTGGAGGATGGCTAATCATACCCCATGAATACAATTCAGTTATACCCACCCAGTTGGTTATGAGATTTCAAAGTAAGTTTCATGTTGCACACCAACTATTCTATAAAATGCTTAAACCAGATTTTTTTTAATTATTATTCAAATCTATTATTTAGGGTAATCTTAATTTTGTGCTCACTTAGTGTTTAATATTATCTTTTTAACCTCTTTTATGAATTATGAAATCAAGAAACTGAAATATTGTTTGGTTTCTATTAACCATAGGAAACAATTTGTCTCATGTTCTTTGGTCGGGGACAGGTGACTTCACGGTTTTATACCCTGATATATTGCTTATTACTTACAGAAAGAACTAACCTGCAAGTTTTTTGACTTTTGTTTTTCTTTTAGCTTTGATTGCAAGCTTTCTTTGACATTTCAGAAACCCCTTCTCAACAACCACTTTGCTCATAAGAATCTTGGTCTAGCTTTCGGTAAGTTATATTATATAGATTAGATGCTTGTGTTTTATCTTTTCCTTCTTGCTTTCATTTTGACAGGTCAAATTGAATCCATTTTTGTTAAAATAGGTTGGTTTGGGTTATATGTGTCAGTTCTAACTTTAGAATCTTCTTCTATATTGTTTTGTTGGATTTGGTCCAAAGGCAAAATTGTCTTGATAAAAAAAAACTAATAGCCAAAAGTAATCATGTTAAAGAGAAGGATATTTAACAAAGTTTAACCTATATTAAAGGTCTTTACCGATAGAAAACATTGGTCTACTCATGTTGAAAAACAAACCAAAACAGACGCATTGTTTCATAATGGAAATTGTGAGAAAAGTCCCAAAAAAAATCATTATATTAAACGTTGAATTTCATAAACCTATTTGCCAAAACATATAAACACTTCAATCATCAAACCATCATATGCGAAAATGATTGGTTTATCTTAATTAGGTGGCTCTTTATAATTGACGGTGAAGTAAGCTATCTTTATTACAAGTAACATCACACGACTATTTATATCATGTATTGTCTATGTCTTGTGAAAAAAAAATGTTGTATTGTCTATGTCTTGTGAAAAAAAATGTTTACCTTTTTATATCTCTTGTATTTTTTATTTTGTCTTTGCTTTTCAACTTCAAAATCCAATAGAAAATCAGTATAATTATAAAAATAATTAGAACTATGTTGTTTAATTGGGGGATGTTTTTGTTTTTTTAGGTATCATGAGGACTGAAGCTGTTGGAATAGTCAGAATATTTTACATTCGGTGGGTAAACGACAGCTTTATTGTATGGTTACTCTTTAACCATAAAGTTGTTTATATTGTTTTTTCATTTACTTTCTATTACCATTCTAATTTTTGCTTTTCCCATTATTTAGTGGCAACAACAATTGGAACAATGGCTTATTGGATGGTTCAAATGCGACCACTTGGGCAAGAAGGATGCAGAATTGGACATATTGGTGGAGGTGATGAACTATAACATGCATTAACATTGTAATTAATTTGTTAAAGAATCCTTCTATAATTATAAATAGAACTAATGAGTTATTTATTTATTTATTTATTTTATTTTATTTTAATGACTTTGTAGCTTTCACTTATGTTGTCATTACTTCAGAGATTTCCCCTTCAGTTTTAGGTGTTGGATTAGTTACAGATAATGTTATCCGTGTAGTATATTTTATTACATTGTTTGCACTAGCTGCTAAAACTCCTCCAGAGAGTTCAATATCAACCACCCATTTGTTATGATACTCTTTCCCACATTGAATCATGTTATTTATATTACATGTGAAAACATTGTATAGTTTATTATAAGATGTAATCTTAAATGAACCTTGAATATTGATAGATGTTGAAAAAGATGTGAAATCAGAATCCAAGAGCAAACTTCCATTGCTGGAGTTATCCACAACCCTTGTTGTATCCTTTGCTATCTACAAAATTGGAAGTTTGATAACAAAATATTTGGCATACCAGGAGATTTCGTATTACATGTAAAATCAAATGCGCCTAATTTTTTTGGCAGTGGCATTCATTTACTATCAAATTATTTTTATGACTTATTACGATTGTGGAAGTACCAAACTTAAATGTGTGTGTGGTCCTGATTCTTACATGGGTGCATACATTGTGGAGTTATTTAAACAGATAACATTGATGACTGAAGAAGGAATAACCAAGATACTGTTATGACCCAATGATTTGGTAAGGTCTATCGTAGGAGGATTAGGTAAGGAATTGGTTGGGATAATGATAAGGGGTAGTTTAGGATATATCTAAATAGAATTAGTTTGGATAAGTAGAAGATAATAGTTATCTGTTTAGTTTTTGTTGCTGTCAATTAGCAGGACACTATTTAAGGTGCTCCATAGTTTGTTTAGTTTTTTTTATGCATTAATAAAAACACCGTGCAAGTTCCTATTAGATACATCCACATCATAGTAGAAAGTCAATCAAAGCATTATTACCTTGACTGCATTCTTTTCAGGTAATCAACTTACTATGACTTGTGAAATCTATACATACATGGAATGGAATGAACAATCAAATAGAAAGGAAACAATTTATCATATTACAACATTATATTTTCAAGACCTACCGAATCGTAGTGATGGCATCTAAATGTGCTATTATGTAAAAGCTTGGAAGGACAGTGCTATAATTGGGTACTTTGCATCCCTTAGATCTTGAATATGCACCGGAAGACATATAAACATTAGGACCTTTATAGAAACACCTCCATCCCATGTGTAGCATGGGTAAATTGGAAATATATATTTCATTTGATATATTTTTTAAAACATATCGCCCTAATAAGATGCTAAAATACAAGTCATAAATGGAAGTGTGTTGCCCTTTTTTAGTTTACCCTTATTAACGGTTCAAAGAAACAATTAACCCCCACAACGCGGGGACAACTCTTTCCTAGTCAATAAGAAAACATATATTCAATTCAAAAAGCCTTCAAGTTTCAATCCATATGTTTTCAATTCAAAACGCCTTAAAATTATAATCCATGTTTTTTTTTTTTTTTGTGATTAGCAATAAAGCCTTCTCATATGTGTCCATTTTTCAATCATTTTCAAACTTCAACAAATTTGTATAAATGCTCATGTAGTTATAAAAAAAATCTCAAATTCATGACAACTTGGCAATTAGATACATTGTTGGCCCTTATAGTTTCAACATATTGTACATTTGGTCCTTACGGTCTCAATTTATTTTAAATTTGATCTAAAAATAATAATTTACCCCTAGTTTGATTTTATATTAAATTATCTAGTTTTCTATCAATGTCCTTTAGTAAATAAAAGAAGAGTAAATTACACAAGCAGTCCATGTGGTTTGGGGTAATCTACACACTTGATCTTATCACCTTTTTTTTTCTTTTTTAAATTTCGGGACGGTCCTTATTACATCTTTTTGTTGCGCGTTTACTTCCTTTCTGACCTAAAAAGACTATTTTGCATTTAATGACAATTTTTATTTTCTTAATTTCCTTTTAGTTATTCTAGTTATTATTAAATAAGTTAAACTATTAATATATTGTTAGAAAAATGACCCACTCCGACTTAATTCTCTTACAGTTCTTGCCACTACCTTCGGTCACCATCTCTGATAACATATCCAATTCCCAACTCCAGCTTTGGTATCATCTCCAACCATAGATCCAATACAACAGAAATTAACACAAAGCTACCTAATGTTCAACAATAAATCTTAATATACATCTAAAACTAAACTAACAAAACTAAAAAAACAAAAACTGAAAATGAAACCGAAAACTAAAATAGAATCTCTGATGCAAAACCAAATCCATAATTGAAGATGCAATTCAAACTAAAATACAGAAACAAAATCCATGATGCAAAAATCGTAGATAAAATCACAAATGCAAAAATCCTACATACAGTCCCAGGGACTACAAATCAGTTAATGAAAAAAACAAACCCAAATTCAGGTGAACCCCCCCCCCCCCTCGTTCTTCGATAGCAGAAGAACAACCATAAGATGCCTTCACCGCTTCATGCAGATCCTCAAACTACTTCCAGTGTCCTCTATTTTCCGTGTAACACCCATAAAGTTCAAGCCAATTTAAAACTTTTCAAAACATTTAAAACCAACAGTTATTACAATTTGTTTTCAAAATAGTTTATATCAGAGTTTTGCTAGAAACAATAACAAAACATGAGGAGCTGTACGATCACGCCTTCGCCTTGCCGCGATCCCCTGATGTACCTGAAACAATAAACTGAAATTGTAAGCCCGAAAGCTTAGTGAGTTCTCCCAAAATACCCATACCCACAACCATACACATATAACCATAAACAACATACTATGGATCCAGTCAACCATTGGGTTGGAATACCCCAGGCCCTCAACCTTCCGGTTGGAAAGCCAACATAATATAGGTCGAATCATCCTCGGGATGGAATACCCCAGGCTCACAACCAACTGGTTGGAATACCCAGGTTTATTGGCTTTTGTACAAAGCAGATAAGCCTCAACCGCCAAACAAACATGTGCACATATAACAAATAATCACATAACAATCTATAGACAACAACTGATCTAACGGATCATACCACATAGCACATAATATCATCCTATCTACCAGGATACCGATCTAACAGATCATACCACATACCATATAATATTATCCTACCCTCTAGGATACCGATCTAACAGATCATACTAGCATAACATAACTAGATAACAATCCAAATGGATGGTGCCTTAGACCCTTGAATATAGTGAGGATAACTCACCTCACAACTTTCGACTCGAAAGATAAGCTCAAACTCTCGGCTCATTGCCACAAACTCCACCACCTATATTCACCATGGATTCATATTCATAAGTTCCAAAATGCCACATAAATCAAATAGTAAACTCCTGGGAAAAGTCAAAGTCAACTGTCACAACTAGAAATTTTGGTGCCTTGTAACTACAATTGTGAAAGTTTGACGGAACGCGAGACACGGACCAGAATTCACTTGGGAACACGAAGATCAAATGAAGCAGAATTACCCCCATCTATTCTCGCATTCTCAAATCTAGCTTTCAAAAGAATTTCAGGACAAAATTCCCTCTAACAGGAGGATGATGTCACAACTAGAAATTTTGGTGCCTTGTAACTACAACACTTATAGAAATCCCAATTTGAGTTCATTTTGGACTAGGATTTCCTTATTGGGCCTAATGGACTAATAAACTTCCAAATTATCCATCTTGAATCTAGAACCCTCTAATGGGCCCTAAATGGACCCATATACATGAAACATAATATTTTGGGCCTTAGTGGGTCACAACCAAATTAATTTAGCCCTAATAGGTCATAAAAATTATACTTTGATTTATTTGGGTCAAGCATCATCTAACTTGACTATAATATGGGCTTAAGGGCAAAAAGCCCAAATCTTCTCTTTTCCCTTGCCATTCTCGGCCCAAGCCCACAAAGAAAGAAAGTTGACTTTTTCCTATGCCACCTCACAATTGTTCATGGGGTGACCATGCATTTTTCTCATGTTCCCATGCATGGTCACTTCAAAACTCTCTCTTCTCTCTCTATTCTATCCTCGATCGAGAGCAAGGGAAAACACACACATACAAAACACTTAAAACTCTCTCTAAGTCTTCAAGAACATCTTCTCATTTCTCCTTCAAAACTTTCGAGATTTAAGAGTTTTCAAGGAGATTTTTCCCACAAACACATCATCTAAGGTAAGTTGATGTTAAATCCATGATCTAGCTACTTAATTTCATCCAAAAATCTCTTCTAAATCCATTCAATCTTGTGATCTTGCACCTTAGAATCATCTAAGTTCGAGATCCTCCCAGAACACTTGCTAGGATCGAAATTTCTTCATATTTTCCTTCAAAAACCGAAACTACAACTCAAGGTGAGATTCATACCCCTATTTTTTTGGTTTTCATATGTTTTATGGGGGAGAATACAAGAAAATGTGTAGATCTATGTGTATGTGTATGCTATGTGTGATTTTATGCATGTATCTATGTGATTTTATGTATTTTTATGATAAATATGTAACCAAAAGGGGTGTTAACTCAAGATCTAAGACATGAGAAAGGAAACAAACATAATCTAAGTTATTTTACACTAAACAAGTCAAGAAAAATAGCTTATAAGGTTATGAGGAACATAATCTAACATAAAACCCACTTTAGGGCTTAAATTGTCAAAAATACATAACTTGGGGTAAAAACTGTCAAGTCACGGTTTCTTGAGGGTTAAAAGAGTCAAAACAGTTTCTATAAACATTTTTCTGAATATTGGAATTTTCAAAGGACTTGAAATGGAAAAATTTAGCTTAATGGGCTAAATTTGGGCTTTTCAGCCCATTAAGCCCATACTTGCGAAATTTGAAGTTTTAAGGGGCTGAATTGTAACATTCTGCAAAACAGGGGATAAGAAGTGAAATAAAACTATTTCAAAGGTCAAAAATGCTTTTTAATTCCAAAAAGGATAAAAAATGTAAACTTTTTATATTTTGGGCCAGAACTGTAAAAGTTGCGAAATTTGGGGTTCTAACCGAGAAACTCCATTCTGGAAGGGCTAAAGCTGTTACAAAATAAATTTTGGGTTAAAAATGTCTTTTCAATAAGTTTATGATACAAAAGTGTCAAGAAAATGTTTTAAAGACTAAAAATGAAATTCTTTTATATAAAGGACTAAAAGTGTTATTTTTATAAAAGAAAGGTAGTGAAAAGGTCAAAATCATACTTTTAAACAAATTAATTCATTAAGACAAAATACAAGATACCCGACTAGCGACAAAACGGAAAACGAATACACCTTCAATACCAAATATCGTTATAAACGAATTGATTCGGTCTCGAATCAATACAAAACAACAATCGCTAAATCAAAACTCTCCAATAGATATGTGATGACTAAAAGGAATAAACCTACAAACTTTGGGCTTATGAGTTTCAAATCATGCTTGTTGGGCCTTGCAAGCCCGTCATCATGATCTTTGGGCCCAAAGGGATAACGCTTATATGTTATTGGGCCTTCAATGACCCAATATTTTATAAAAGAACTTTCAATAGCTTTTATGTGCTAGCGGGCCAAAGTGTCTCGTTAGAAAAGCTAGTAAGGTCACATTAATCAAGTGTGAGTTGGACCATCGTCTCTTTCGCATCCATGACAGCCTAAGGTACTTACGATAGTGGTGGGACATAATGCCCTCTTCTCTTCGTTCGCTAAGGCTTACGAGAAATCAAAGTAGACAAAATTAGGACGATATACAATGTGGATTAATCAATATTCATTTGTTAAGACAATATAAAAATCAGTAATCACGAATACATTTCAATATCGGAAAAAATCGGGTTTTTCGGGGAATTCAATACTACTCGCTCGAAATCTTATAACTATAATACAAAATACCCCTCATATATATATATATATATATATATATATATATATATATATATATATATATATATATATATATATATATATATGTTTTTGAAATCATTCATGCATCAACTTATGGATCTCACGCTTTGATAAACAAAAGTCTTTTCAGAAAATATCGGATTTTCTGGGTTTCACAAACTACACAAATCATTTTATCATAACATTGCTTATGAACTCACCAACATTTCATATATTGACGTTTTTCCAAAATAGCTTGTATTCTCATGTAACAGGTAAGCGGAAGAGTATTATGAAGTAATGTTAGATGTTATATTGTTAAAAACACTCAAACTATTTATGTTATGAATGTGTAATGTTAAGACAATGTACTTGATGTGAACAATTCCAGTTGTAATATATTAATGCATGGTGACGTTTATGTTATGATTCATGTATATTCATTGTGATGGTATTCAATTAAACTCACGCGAGCCCTCGGACGTTTCCGCCGTCTGGTTCGGGGGTGTGACAGGTTGGCTAAAAAGGTATCAAAGCATTGTTTATAGTGAACTAGCATATCTAACAACACATTGATATGCAACTATAAACCAAAAAGGGACTAACCCAACTCTGAGCAAAACAAAACAAATAAGAACACAACCATAAAACCTCTTTGCCTTTGTGAATTAGGAAACATAATATAATACCAAACCAAACAAGATAATGCTATCATCTCGAGTAAGCCGGGACTGTTCATAGTTGTATCAAGGAGAGGATGTAGCCTGATCAACTACATTTCCTCCAAGGTACAACTATCACGTGTCCCGAGGAAATCACGATGGTAGGAAAACCTAAAAGCATACCCCTTTAGCACCAAAAAGAGATCAGCAACTCGACCTATACGTATTAGGAATGATATTAGCATGTTCATACACCCTCGCAGACAGCATGGCTGGTTTCCATCACCCTGGAGATCCTTATTTCCCTAATCAGGGGAATAACAGATGGCTGGAAGAATCCGAGGAGGAACCTGAAGAGGACCCCGAGGAGGAGTCTGAAGAGGAACCCAAGGAAGACCCCGAGGAGGAATCCGAAGGGAAACCTGAGGCGGAAGCCGAAGGCGGACCTGCCGAGCCAGTGGTGGACCAGGAGGAGGAGGAAGCCGAAGGAGGTTTCAAGGAGGAACCTAGAGAAGACGAAGGTGATGATTCGGACGCAGAGTCCGAAGTCATCAAACCCCCTTATCCAGTTAGGGTACCCGCTTATCGGGTAGGCCCCATTGGTCCTACACCCCCTAGGGTATTGACCTTTGGAGGTGGAGCTGGCAGCAGGGACAGCGACCTCCGTTCGGCATGTCATGCGAGTTCTATGACCTGAGGGATGGAGGACCGGCCGATCGTGCTCTTCCGGTCATGGTGAGACGATTGCGGAACACTGGCGACTTAGCCCAGAGCACCGCTGATCAGATGCACCAGATGCGGACTAGAGTCGAGCATGCGGAGCAAGAAACACGAGAGGTTATCCAAGAGTTCCACATGAGATAGGCGAGGTGGGAGGCTCGACTCCAAGATGTGGAACGACAGGTGGCTCGCCTTCAGGGAGCGTCCACTTCCTCAGCACCACTCCCTGGCACATCCCACCATGACTAGGACTAGTCATACCCGTCTTTAGTACTATGTCACTAAGATCTATGCTATGTACCCCGACTCTATGTTTAAGTGATTACACTACTGATAGAGCCGTTATGCTGCCGAAATTGCACCAGTTATGCATTGGTCTGTCGAGCAAAATTTTCAGGTATCAAAAATGCGGATAATATTAATGAAAGGTTTTATGTGTTCCACTGTGATGTTGTAATCTGCTATGTGTTATATATATCCATGATTGTATGCTAAATTGTGAAATTGCTTAAGTTCGCGCCACACACCTAGTTTATAGGATCACCATCTCACGAAACCATAGGCACTCAATATCTTTCTGTTCCATGACGGAAAGATGCTTCGGCGACAACTCGCGGTAACCCTGGACCAACCCCTCCAGAAGTTGATTCAGCTGTATTCCAAGCAGCTGTGTCTGCTGCGGTCACCGCAACAATGGCACAGATTCAACAAGGGAACAATGGAGGAGTCAACGGACAAGGGGCAGGAAGTTCGAACAACGGGATCAATCAAGGACCAACCAAAACATGCTCCTACAAAGATTTCACCAATGCCAAGCCACAAACCTTTAATGGCACAGGTGGTGTAATAGCCCTGAAAAGGTGGATTGAGAAGGTGAAATCAATGTCCGAAATATGTGAATGCCCCAAGGAATTGAAAGTGAAGTTTGCCGCGTGCACCTTTGTCGACCAGGCTCTCACCTGGTGGAATGGAAATATAGAGGCCATGATTCTCCCTGTAGCCAACTCGATGCCATGGACGGAGCTGAAGGAAATGCTGATGGCTGAGTACTGCCCTCGTGGTGAAATTCAGAAGATGGAGCAAGAGCTGTGGGATCTCATCGTCCGAAACTCTGATATAGATGCATACATATCAAAATTTAGCGAGCTGTCATTATTGTGACCTGGCATGATTACGTCTGAAGGGAAGAAAATCGAACGATTCATCTGGGGATTGACCTCCCCAATCCAAGGAAATGTGATCGATGCCAAACCTGAAACTTTCGACAGTGCCAAGAGATTGGCCAAGAAGCTGTACAACCGCAACAACAAAAAGGGCGAGAAGCCAGCGGAAATCGAGGGTAAGAAAGAGAATGACAACAAGAAAGGAAAGAACAACAAGAGAAAAGGGCGACAAGGCTCGGAATCGGCAAAGAAGCAACAAACGGTGGCGGTCAATGCTGCAACCACTCAAGTACCCTTCACACCACATGCTCCAACCTCAGCTAATCCAAGTGCTCCTAGGCAGTATTCTGGGAATCTCCCAAAGTGCAACAAGTGCAACTACCACCATAACGGCGAATGCAGGGAAATGCATTGCACCTGTTGCAATCGGAAGGCTTACACTGCAAAGTATTGCAGGACCTATCCTCTCCAGAATCAACCACAAGGAAACAACAACAACAACAGCAACCGCAACAACAACAACAACAACAACAACAACAGCAACAGCACCAACAACAACAATAATAACACGAGATCAAGCCCCACTTGCTACGCATGTGGAAGGACAGGGCATATCCGTCAGAATTGCCCCAACACCAACAACCCTGGGAACGCAGGAACATGAAGGGTGCTAGCTATGGGTCAGGGAGAAGCGGTTCAGGATCCCACTGTTGTTACTGGTGCGTTTCTCCTAAACCACACTTATGCATGCATCCTATTTGATACCGGGGCAGAACGGAGTTTTGTGATCAATAAATTCAAACACTTGTTAAATCAACAACCCCAAAAGCTTAATGAGACCTTCACGGTGGAAATGGCTAATGGGAATACAGAATCCACTGGGGAAATCTATATCGGATGTACCCTAACCTTAAATCACCACGTCTTTCAAATAAACTTAATGCCTGTTTCCATTAGGAGTTTTGATGTGATTATCGGCATGGATTGGTTAAGCCCCCATCATGTTGAAATTATGTGTCACGAGAAGGCCGTTCGTCTTCATCTCCCAAATCGCGAAACCCTAGCTGTTTACGAGGACAAACCCAACACGAACCTTCATCTTATCTCGTCAATTAAAGCGCAGAAGCACCTACAAAAGAAGGACTTGACGTTCCTAGCTCACATAGTAGACAAATCCAAGAAAAAGGTCAACATTCAAGACATTCCAGTAGCTTGTGAAATCCCATATGTCTTTCCTGATAATCTTCCGGGGATACCCCCAGAAAGACAAGTCGAGTTTCGAATTGACCTTGTACGAGGAGCTACCCCCATCGCCAAATCGCCCTATAGATAGGCTCCTGCGGAGATGCAAGAGTTGTCCAGCCAACTCAGTGAGCTTTTGGATAAAGGATTCATTCGACCCAGATTCTCACCTTGGGGAGCCCCAGTTCTCTTTATCAAGAAGAAAGACGGTACATTTAGGATGTGTATCGACTACAGAGAACTTAACAAGCTTACTGTCAAAAACCGATATCCACTTCCACGAATCGATGACTTATTCGACCAGCTCCAAGGAGCTAGTCACTTCTCAAAGATAGATCTGCGATCTGGATACCACCAACCCAAGGTCCGGGAGGAGGATATTCCAAAAACCGCCTTCCGAACTCGTTACAGACATTATGAATTTGTCGTAATGCCCTTCGGTCTAACGAATGCTCCTGCCGCATTTATGAACCTAATGAATCGAATCTGCCGACCTTTTCTTGATAATTTCATAATCGTTTTCATCGATGATATCCTAGTATATTCCCGAAGCGAAGAAGAACACGGCCAACATCTTCAAAAAATCCTGGAAACCCTACGAACCGAAAAGTTGTACGCAAAACTCTCCAAGTGCGAGTTTTGGCTCCGAAGCGTGAACTTTTTGGGACATGTTATTAGTCAGGAAGGAATTCATGTGGATCCTTCTAAAATCCAAGCTATCGAAGGATGGGCAATCCCAACAACACCCACAAAAATTCGCCAATTTATGGGTCTCATAGGCTATTATAGGAGATTCATCCAAAACTTCTCTAAGACGGCCAAACCGCTTACCATGCTTATGCAAAAGGGAGTACCCTTCGTATGGACAGACAAGCAGGAAGCAGCGTTTCGATCTCTGAAGCAAGCACTCTGCAGTGCGCCGGTGCTATCGCTACTCGAAGTAACGCATGACTTTATAGTCTACTGCGATGCCTCAAATCAGGGTTTAGGCTGTGTACTCATGCAACGTGGAAAGGTGATAGCTTACGCGTCCCGTGTCACACCCCAAAACGAAGAACGGCGGAAACGTTCTGGGGCGGAGGACGGCATGTACAGTATCACAACAATGAAAAGTACTAAACAAGCAACAACATCATCCATTGCATTAATAATATAATTTTAATACAAGTGTTCTGTCAACTTATAATAGACACTAAAGTATAAACAAAATGAAAGATGAGTCTTGAACGAGCTCCATTTTCTCTAAATCTTGCATCGGTACCTGTCTACTGTTGACCTGAGGATAAAAGTTATTTTGAAAGAGAGTATCATCTTTAAAGCTGGTGAGATCATAAGTATTAATGTGTCTTAATTTGTATGTAAGTATTTGTTTGACATGTAATGAAAGACTTGAAAATGTTTTGAAAGAAAGTTCGTGTAAGTATGAAAATGTTTAAAAACAACTGTAAACGTTTGAAAAACCCTAGAAATCCCTATGATTCCTACTATTATAAAAGGGAGTCTTCTACCAAGACCTAACTGTTCTAAATGTAGTCTTCTAGCAAGACTTAACTGTTCTAAATGTAGTCTTCTACTAAGACTTAACTGTTCTAAATATAGTCTTCTACCAAGACTTAACTGTGCTACTATTATTATTATTATTATTATTATTATTATTATTATTATTATTATTATAAGACACTGTATCCTTTGGTACTAGGATAATAAAATATAATTCACCTCATCTATTATGTGAATGGGTCACAAGATAAAGGTAATAATATAAATAACCTAAGTATTACCCTTTGGTACTAGGGTAGCTAACAGTGTTAACTGGAGAAATCCGTAGATGTACATTCACCTTTGTTGCTAACAGCTGGGTATAAGAATTGTTAGTCCCTTAAAGTATACCTGTAATGGTATCAACCGTTGACATCCGTGGATGTGCTTTTACCTCTGTAGCTAACAGAGATTCTAGGAATGGTTAATCCCGCAAAGTATCCTTTGGTACTAGGATATTAAATCCAATCTATCTCGCCGATTATGTGATTGTATCACAAAGTGAAGATAAGAATGAGGATTACATAACATAATCTATACATATAAAATGTACTATTAATTCATCATATGTTATCTATGTAAACGTACTCATGTAAGTGTACTCATGTAAATGTACTCATGTAGATGTATTGATGTAAATGTACTCATGTAGATGTAATCATGTAAATGCCTTCATGTAAACATATCTATGTAATAGTATAGTAATGTACTGTGTGTACTAGCTGTGACGTGTGTTCTCTCTCTATCTAGCAAGTATTGACTCATGAATGAACTGACTCGTTGTATGATATCGTGTTCTAGTAATAGTTCTAGTATCTTCCTAAACTAGCGATACGGTAGCTTACTAGTAATGTAAATGGCACGTATGAACTTGGAAGTATACCCTTGCTACCCAAGGGTATTGAATGAACTGGGAAAACCTTTATGACTATATATGTACACATGATATATAACTAATATTTAAACAACCTTCGGACGGATACCCGATGTCCCACCAGACCACATCTCAAGCGCGAAAAGGAAATATGGTGGTTAGCCTTCCTAAGTCTTTTAAACATTTCTTATATATCTATACATATATAGGCATGCAATTGATAAAATAAAAGCATAAAATAAGTTTTATTATCTAAGAAAAGATCGACTTGATCTCAATCTATAAAACGGTTTGAAAGCGTGGGTTTGATAAAATAGTTTAAGTATAAAGAAACATTTGTTTGAAACACAATTGTAAATGAGTTTGAAATGAAACATACAGAGTAAAATGTACAGTTTAATAAGGAGTTTTAAACATATAAAGTGTTGATGAAAATCATTTGAAGGAAACTGTTTGGTAAAACGGCTAATGAGTAGTAAATCATTTCAATGTTGCTTATTAATCACATGTGATTGATATAATAAGTAGCATGATTCTACTTGTATCCCCCCCCATAAAGCATTTAAAAACATTTAAAACATTGATTAAGGGGTATGAACTCACCTGTTGCGAGTGGGTCGGAAGGAAATGTCGGATAAGTGCTTGGTGTCAAGTGAAGACTTAGACACGCACAAAGATCCTAATAACATATAAAGACATATGTATATAAAAAAATAGTCTTTAAAAAATTAATAAACAAGTCAAGACACTCTAGTACATGACAAACACTTTGTATAAGTGTTATAAGTGCAAAGGAGTGCATTTAAGTGTTGTAGGGAAAGGCTAGTGTGTTTGGGGTTCAAGGAACACTCCTAAAATGAGTTTACTCCTTAAAGACCAACACCCCTTGAGTTTATGGTCGTAAACTCTTGAGTTTACGGTCATAAACTCCTAACCTTTTGACCATTTGTTGTTTTGAAGTCTTCTAAGCTATTCCAAACATTTCTACTTCATGTTTAAGCCTTAGGAAGTGTTGTGTGGCATCAAAACACTCCTAAATGGAGTTTACGGTCTAAGGACCATTTCTCCATGAGCTTACTACCTTAAACCCTTAAGTTTGGTATTTGGGGGTTTTCAAGTCCTTAGCTCAATCATGGCAATAGTCTAGGTTAGATTTAGACATAAGGAACAACCATGGGACTTTTATACACCTTTTAGGGTGTTTATGGTTTTGGGAGATCCCCAAACTGTAAACACATAAAAATGTAAGGTTTTGGTGCTTTTTTGTGATAAACTCATCAAGGATGAATCTAGACAAGTCCCTAAGGCATGGTGAAGCATCTAGGTACCCTAAGGCACCACTTTGCACTTAATCTTGGTGTTTACTGTTTTGGGACCTCCTAAAACCGTGAACACCTTTATCTTGGTGTTATTGGGACTTTTCTTTGATGCTAACATGTAATACAAGCTTAATAAGACTCAAGGATGGAAGTACTTACTATAAGGAAGCTTGAATTGAGCTATAAGTCCAAGAACACTTAGCGTGTGTTCTTGGTGTTCTTGGTGTTTTTGGAAAACTAATCAAAACACAAAAATAGATGGATGAAAGGATGTAAAATCACTAGATTAAGTTATATACTAACTTGAAAGGGCTAGAAACACTTACTAGATTGAAGATATTGAACAAAAACTTGGATGATACTTGAGAGAGTTTGGAGTTTACTCTTTTAGGTTGGAAATGAGAAGTGTGGTAATTTGGGGAGTAAACTCATGTTTAAGCATGAGTTTACGTTTTTGGGAAGATTTTTCGGCCCAAACATAAAATTTTGGCCGTGAACTTCTACGACACGAGGTGTTTGCGGTTTAGCAATTTCAAGACCCGAGACAACACTTTCTTTCACTCGTTCGTTTAAAGAATAGTATTAAAATAATCAAACGAACTTTAAATTTGCTAAAAATAAGTAATAATGTAATTCAACTATAAATCTAAGTGATTGACTTTTAGGTTTTGACCGAATGAAAATTTCGAGTTGTCACATCATCCCCCTGTTAAAGGGAATTTCGTCCCGAAATTTGAATATAGGTAAGGAAGTAGGTATGAATGATCGAGTCATGAGGTGGAAACTTCCAAATCAATTGGTTCTCGCGCTCCTAAGTGAAATCGGGTCCTCGGCTGGTATCCCAACGAACCTTCACTAACGGGCGGCGGCGTTGCTTCGTCTGTTTGACCTCTCGGTTGAGGGTCACTGC
The DNA here is from genome assembly GCF_002870075.4 of Lactuca sativa. Classification (NCBI taxonomy): domain Eukaryota; kingdom Viridiplantae; phylum Streptophyta; class Magnoliopsida; order Asterales; family Asteraceae; genus Lactuca; species Lactuca sativa. The sequence continues at coordinate 99,816,448 of NC_056624.2, read as the reverse complement.
GGTTGTAATACGAAGGCGAGGATCTCGTTAATCTCAATCTCGTCGGGTCGGACTTACGAGAGTCCTAACGGAAAGGTACGGTTTCAAGATCGAGACGCGAAGGGTAAAATGTACGTTACTGAGTTCGCGGAGTAGGTCTAGTTTGTGCGATATAGGACCGATTCTGGTAAGAATCTCAGAGGTCCTATCTATCTTGGATTTAGCTTTCCACGCTTTACGAAGCATATTAAGCCATTCCCAGAGTGAGACTTCCTAAAGAATTTGGTCTCTCACTTGGAATTCTGAAGGTTCTTTCTCTTGCTTATCTTCCCCGTCAAGGGCCACCCCTTGCTGGGTCAAAGTCGAAAGGGTTTCTATAATTTGTGAGGAGTTCCGAATGAACTATGACAGTAGGTCTGTAAGACCTAGAATTTGGCGAATGTCTGTCGGCGTTTCTGGTGTCGACAAATTCTCAACGGTTTTGATAAATTGACAAAGTACTCAAGAATTTCCACATCACTAATAGTGGGTCTTAGGAAATTTTGACTCTTCAATTCCAGAACTCGTGTTCATAGAATTTTGCGAAAAGTATTTCCGAGGGTAATGTTTCTGCGGGTTCCTTCTTACTATGAGGGCAGATAAGTAAGTCATTACATGGAGAATGACGAACTGATCCAAGTAAGAAAGACGGACTCTATTCATTAAACTCATGAATGCTTTGGGCGTATTGGTCCTATCCGAGGGGTATCACTACAGACTCGAAGTGTCCGCATCGAATTCGGAAGGTAGTCTTCCGGACATCCTTCCCTCACACTCAAACTGGTGATATTCGGATCTCAGGTCCATTTCTAAAAGTAATTCTTTCCTTGCGTTTGCTCAACCAATTCATCTATGCGAGATAGAGGCAACGATTTCTAATGGAAAAATCTGGACGGGGTCCTCGATAGCCTAGGTACATACGATGCAATCCGTCGACCTCTGGAAGAATAAGACCGGAGTTCTCCAGGGTGAGAAGCCTAGTATTCCAATTCTATTTCTGTGCAGTTTGCTAAGTTGCCCGGACTGTTCTTGTATCTCTGTAGTTGTTTAGACTGTAGGGCGATCTATTTACAGGAGTCATACTGGGTTCTAAGTTTGTTCACATGACGATGTGATTACTCGTAGGCTTGGGCAGTTCTCCGTTCTAAAGTTCATATTAGAATTCATACATGGTTTCACAATCACAATCTCGTGTATACGAGTCGTATATAATTAAGATTGAAAAGGTAGTCGAATAACTAATTCTTCTTTAAGCTCACATCCCATCGAGGAAAAAGAAGTTAAAGTGGAATCATCAATTCTAAACCTGTAGAACCTTGATTATATATCACTCTTATGTACACATTCCTCAGTGATAGATCAACTGCATAAATCCTTGGATTAAACTTAACGTACTGCACGAGTGGTACTTTGGGGATTTCTTCGGAAAAGAAAATAACTATGAGGTAATCCACGCATGAGTACTTCGGTGTTCTGAAATGACGGCTTCGCTAAAAAGACATTTACTGAGAAAGAGATGTACTTAAGAAGCTGGTATGGTGTGGATCAAATTGAATCTAGTTGTATGATAATGTCGGAATCATAAGGAAAACTAAAGACATTAGATTTGAACATAAGATGTTACCGACAAAATACAACTGTGCGACCATCAACAGAGTTACAACACTTTAGGCTTACTACAAGACTATTGCTGCGAATAAGGTATACTATAAAAAGACAAGTATACGCAGCACAGGGGTCCCTTAATTGACGGGCTCCCTCAAAAGGTAACACTCGAGCCACACTAAATTAAAACGGTTTATAAGTCTGTTACAACGAAACTCCTTAATTACATTAACGTGGGTCCAGAGTAGGCTCTCCTGCAGCTGTGATCCTGAGAATCTTCCCGTCTGCGCCAGAGTTCTGCGCTATCGGGCAGTCCTTCTTGAGGTGTCCAATTTCACCGCATTGGTGACATATCCGGACAGCACCAACATTGGTGGTGGAAGTGAAGTGTCGAGTAGAAGTTATGGGGACACGGTTGCTTTCGTTGATCTTCTCTTTTGGGCAATCTCTGTAATAGTGCCCTGCCTCACCACAACTATAGCAAACTAGGCTTGCTCCAGTGGTGGAGGTAGTTCTATAGAAACGAGCAATGTGCCCCATCTTGTTGCAATTATTGCATTGCCGGACTCGGCAAATTCCTTTGTGGTGATAGTTGCACCGGTCGCACTTCGGGAGTGTTCCTTCATATGGTCTGCTCGGTACTGGGATAGCAGCGGTTTCCCCTTGTTGTTGTTGCATGGCAATTCTCTGAAATCGTTTGTATTCCACTTTGGCTTGATGTTTTCTTTTCTTGAACTCTGAGTTGTTGTTTTGGGTGGTGGCGACTGTTACTATTCGTTGATTTCTCGGATCGTTAACACGATCGGATTGTCAACTCCTTTTTCAGTCTGGTTTGCGTTGGTAGTGCTGCAGTTTGCAAGGACAGCTGTCACGGCAGCCATTACGACAGCTGTAATTGTGGTTTGAAAGGTAGTGGCGTCCATAGGAAAAGAAGAGGTTTCATTGTTCGGCTGGCTGCTTCCGGATGAAGACATGATTCTGTAACACGAAAGATAAGGATTTTGTGAGCGATTTTGGGTTGACCCTAGATGTACTTCGATTGTTCAAGTAAGGAGTAAGAGTATGTTTTCGACAGTTTGACCTACATCCCTATGATGCAGTCCTAGTACTGAGTGGAAGTGAGTTTGTAGAATGGTCTCATGATGTTTGTCGTTCAAGCCGAGGTATCGTTGGTTGGTGAATAACATGATCCAACCACTGAAAGAGACTTGGAAATGTCTCCGGAGTTAAATTACTATAGTCCAATGACTTGACTAAAGCATGTTTCAGATAGACTCCAATGAAAGTATGATAAGAGTACTTGAACAAAGAATGACACGGAAGTTAGCCGACTATCCAAATCTTTGATATTCATGACGTAAAAGTTCAGGAAAATGACCTTGTAAAAAGGTCTTACATCATATCTATAGAAGATAGTTCTTGACAGCATAAAGACCTAACCAAAAGTACTTACAGTACAAAATAGTTTCATAGAAAATGCCACATCGGGCATAGACAGAAAAACAATTCCTTTTAACAAGGAAAATAAAGTAAAACATCTATTACTGGCGATGGTCATCCCTCTGGTGAACTCTTAGTTCAGCCAGTTGACGTTCCACATCAAGTAGTTGTCTTTCCTACACTCTCTGGCGTACGCGGAGTTCTATGACTTCGGCTCGTGATTCAGCCAGTGCTTGCAGCAGGGTTTCATGGTTTCTCTCAAATCTCTCACGAGCATCTTCTAGACGAATGCTGCGGAGGGTATGCATTCTCGCATCGACGACAACTTCTGTGATCTAATGTAGGGCTGTCCTGCCTTGAATCTCATTTCGGGCCACTCTGCGGACCAAGATTGGCAAGATTATGTCTGCTGAGCCCCCATTGCTTAGGTCGTAAAAGCTTCGATCACCATTAAATGGAATGGGCTGATCTTGTCCTTGGCTCCATGTTTCCAAGCATTCCACCCACTCAGGCCTCGGGCCTTGAAAAGCCGAACGAGGATTAGGAATTGGAAAGGGAGCTGCCTGGGGTAGGTTCTCAACCTCGGGTTCAGAGTTAGCACCGTCTGAAAGGTCTTCATCATGGTGATCATTCAAAGGGATAGGATGATCATTCTCTGGTTCTTCTCCAAACCAACCAACAATGACTTCGTTCGGAAGATACTGGTTGCCGTGGGGATGGAGTCCAGCCATGTTATCTACGCGAGAATTGGGGTAAGAAAATAATTAGTAGACGAACTATCTAGATAATTATTTAGAAAATCTTCATTAGTTACATCGCTATTTGTGAAGTGCATACCAGTTATATGTAATCGAAACAGGATAGGCCTTCGAATACGTGACCTTAACTCCAAATTCACACAGAATAGGGGTAAAGTAAAATTTTCACAGATTCTAAGTCTATAACATCCTAATTACATATATCCTTAGTGTATACACTTAGCAACTATCAACTTGGTAATGAAGATCCAGTTTTAGTTCTCAAGTATAAAGTACTTATAGTAACACCAAATACCCCTATAGTATTTTAAGTTTAATGTTATGTTCTACTGTTCTCATTATGGTAGGGTTGGTAAGATTTTTGACTTGTTGCAACCACACAACTACACTTAGGCACATGCTAGTTAACCCTCGGATAATATAGTTGATCAGACTATATCTTCCCAGTTTTGACTATATGTCTCTAAGTCCACCTGTGTTTCCCAACAATCGTAATTCTTTTGTATTGTCCTAGTGACACTGATTTTAGTATGAATGCAGGCATGTATACATAATTAAATGTTTTATTATTTAAAATATAAACTCTTGGTCAAAGTATTTTTAATCCCTATGTATTTATAGTTAGTATATCTTTTATGGGTTGACATACTTAATTCACTATAAACAATGCTCTGATACCAATCTGTCACACCCCAAAACCAAGAACGGCGGAAACGTTCTTGGGTGGAGGACGTCATGTACAGTATCACAACAATGAAAAGTAGTAAATAGGCAACAACATCATCCATTGCATTAATAATATAATTTTAATACAAGTGTTCTGTCAAATTATAATAGACACTAAAGTATAAACAAAATGAAAGATGAGTCTTGAACGAGATCCATCTTCTCTAAACCTTGCATCGGTACCTGTCTACTGTTGACCTGAGGATACAAGTTATTTTGAAAGAGAGTGTCAGCTTTAAAGCTGGTGAGATCATAAGTATTAATGTGTCTTAATTTGTATGTAAGTATTTGTTTGACATGTAATGAAAGACTTGAAAATGTTTTGAAAGAAAGTCCGTGTAAATATGAAAATGTTTAAAAACAACTGTAAACGTTTTAAAAACCCTAGAAATCCCTATGATTCCTACTATTATAAAAGGGAGTCTTCTACCAAGACCTAACTGTCTAAATGTAGTCTTCTACCAAGACTTAACTGTTCTAAATGTAGTCTTCTGCTAAGACTTAACTGTTCTAAATATAGTCTTCTACCAAGACTTAACTGTGCTACTATTATTATTATTATTATTATAAGACACTGTATCCTTTGGTACTAGGATAATAAAATATAATTCACCTCATCTATTATGTGAATGGGTCACAAGATAAAGGTAATAATATAAATAACCTAAGTATTACCCTTTGGTACTAGGGTAGCTAACAGTGTTAACTGGAGAAATCCGTAGATGTACATTCACCGTTGTTGCTAACAGCTGGGTATAAGAATTGTTAGTCCCTTAAAGTATACCTGTAATGGTATCAACCGTTGACATCCGTGGATGTGCTTTTACCTCTGTAGCTAACAGAGATTCTAGGAATGGTTAATCCCGCAAAGTATCCTTTGGTACTAGGATATTAAATCCAATCTATCTCGCCGATTATGTGATTGTATCACAAAGTGAAGATAAGAATGAGGATTACATAACATAATCTATACATATAAAATGTACTATTAATTCATCATATGTTATCTATGTAAACGTACTCATGTAAGTGTACTCATGTAAATGTACTCATGTAGATGTATTGATGTAAATGTACTCATGTAGATGTAATCATGTAAATGCCTTCATGTAAACATATCTATGTAATAGTATAGTAATGTACTGTGTGTACTAGCTGTGACGTGTGTTCTCTCTCTATCTAGCAAGTATTGACTCATGAATGAACTGACTCGTTGTATGATATCGTGTTCTAGTAATAGTTCTAGTATCTTCCTAAACTAGCGATACGGTAGCTTACTAGTAATGTAAATGGCACGTATGAACTTGGAAGTATACCCTTGCTACCCAAGGGTATTGAATGAACTGGGAAAACCTTTATGACTATATATGTACACATGATATATAACTAATATTTAAACAACCTTCGGACGGATACCGATGTCCCACCAGACCACATCTCAAGCGCGAAAAAGAAATATGGTGGTTAGCCTTCCTAAGTCTTTTAAACATTTCTTATATATCTATACATATATAGGCATGCAATTGATAAAATAAAAGCATAAAATAAGTTTTATTATCTAAGAAAAGATCGACTTGATCTCAATCTATAAAACGGTTTGAAAGCGTGGGTTTAATAAAATAGTTTAAGTATAAAGAAACATTTGTTTGAAACACAATTGTAAATGAGTTTGAAATGAAACATACAGAGTAAAATGTACAGTTTAATAAGGAGTTTTAAACATATAAAGTGTTGATGAAAATCATTTGAAGGAAACTGTTTGGTAAAACGGCTAATGAGTAGTAAATCATTTCAATGTTGCTTATTAATCACATGTGATTGATATAATAAGTAGCATGATTCTACTTGTATCCCCCCCCATAAAGCATTTAAAAACATTTAAAACATTGATTAAGGGGTATGAACTCACCTGTTGCGAGTGGGTCGGAAGGAAATGTCGGATAAGTGCTTGGTGTCAAGTGAAGACTTAGACACGCACAAAGATCCTAATAACATATAAAGACATATGTATATAAACAAATAGTCTTTAAAAAATTAATAAACAAGTCAAGACACTCTAGTACATGACAAACACTTTGTATAAGTGTTATAAGTGCAAAGGAGTGCATTTAAGTGTTGTAGGGAAAGGCTAGTGTGTTTGGGGTTCAAGGAACACTCCTAAAATGAGTTTACTCCTTAAAGACCAACACCCCTTGAGTTTATGGTCGTAAACTCTTGAGTTTACGGTCATAAACTCCTAACCTTTTGACCATTTGTTGTTTTGAAGTCTTCTAAGCTATTCCAAACATTTCTACTTCATGTTTAAGCCTTAGGAAGTGTTGTGTGGCATCAAAACACTCCTAAATGGAGTTTACGGTCTAAGGACCATTTCTCCATGAGCTTACTACCTTAAACCCTTAAGTTTGGTATTTGGGGGTTTTCAAGTCCTTAGCTCAATCATGGCAATAGTCTAGGTTAGATTTAGACATAAGGAACAACCATGGGACTTTTATACACCTTTTAGGGTGTTTATGGTTTTGGGAGATCCCCAAACTGTAAACACATAAAAATGTAAGGTTTTGGTGCTTTTTTGTGATAAACTCATCAAGGATGAATCTAGACAATGTTGGGTTTTGAGCAATCTAACACTTCCTAAGTGTGCATGCAACCCTAATAAACCTTGGATCTATGTTTGTCTAAATACATGCAAAATAATAATTTTCCAAGGTTTATAACCTATCTAACATGGCATGGGGAACATTTCAACATAAAAGAGTTAGAAGAGATTACATACCTTTGTTGTGTTGGGTTCTTAGGAGTTTGAGGGCCAAGCACCAATAGTGTGAATGCCTCAAATGGAATCACAAACACCACAAACTCTTGGAAAACTTTGAGAGAGTATACACACTCTTGTATTTTCGGCCACACACATGCACACACACTAGAACACTTGTCTTTCTTTTAGGCTATCTTAGGCTCTCTTTCATGCTCCATAAGCATGCTTATATAGTATGCATGGTTAGGGTGAAACCCTAATAACCCATGTCTTTTCCTATTCCAAGGATCCATGGGTTAAAAGCTCCATGGATCATCCATGGACTTCCACATAAGCCTAGCCCATTAACAAATGAGTATTAGCCCACACTATATAAAACAAATAGCCCATAATTTAATTAGTATTCCTTTTAATCTCTAAATTAATCCATAATTAATTTAAGACTAAAACTAATTAAATAACGTAACTTCATATTAATATATTATAACTCATAATATATTAATAAACATACGTGTATAACTCTCATAAAATTATCCATAATAGTTTGGATGAGATGCAACCCAAATGGACCATGCCGGTCGGGTCAAGTATATACCAAATAAGTTATGGACTTAGACACCTTATCCAACAGACTCCCACTTGGATAAGTCTAATAACTATATTTGCCTATAACTTCAGGAACCAACCAACAATCGTAGCTCTCGAAAACTCTCTCGAACAATGAAGACTCTGTCGAACTATGAAGCGCCATTTTAGATAAGTGATCACATAATCCTCTGTTCTCATGATATCAGCCGGACAAACACATGGAACTATGTCTTGCTTATTGTCTAGCAGTTGTTTCTCGATTATCCGATTTGTTTGACGAAGAACTTCACTGAACACATCGGTTTAGTTCTGACCAGGCCTGGTATATGGGTCAACACAAAATCATCGAGGGGCCCGAATATCGCTTCTATTTCTAGAAGGAACAGATAAACTTCGACTGATATGCTTGTTCTACTACTTATTGAATTGTACACAAAGGCACGTTTTATAACATCAAGTTACTGATGCGTTTACGTGCAATCAATGCACAACCAACTCATAGGTAACAACTCATATCTCTAGGTTTAAAGATTTATATGATGTTATCGTCTCACGATCACTCGAGATAAATTCCATGAAGTGATACAAGTGAGCGTGGGTTTATACCAATACTCATAACTTATGAGTACTCATGAATGTTGCAGCAACCATTACCATGCCTAAACACCTTTAAGGCATCTACAAACCCAATTCATGACAATCTTGATTCATACTTACTTCCGACGTATGATCGATTGTGGAGGTTTGAACAAATTAATTATTCTGGAAGTCAAAACATGCAAAACTGAAACAATAGTAAATAATTGACAATGATAGTAACACTTTACTCATAAATAAATCACAAATTTTATTCATCATCAAACGTCGATTACATTTTACAAGTTTCAGGAAAACTATCTAATCTGTAAAACTAATATCGTCCCTCAGCCCGATGCGTCTCGCATGTTGAAAATGCTTAACCCTCGTCAGTCCCTTCGTAAGGGGATCTGCAGGATTCTCATCTGACGATATCCTCCTTGTCACAAGGAGTCCTTCTTCAATCTTGTGCCTTATGAAGTGATATTTTCTGTCAATGTGTCGGGATCTGCCATGATCTCTTGGTTCCTTGGCTAAGATAACCGCAGCATTGTTGTCACAGAAAATTTCTATAGGTTCCTTAATAGCTGGTACAACTCCAAGGTCTCCGATGAAGTTCTTTAGCCATATCGCCTCCTTCGCTGCTTCACTCGCTGCTATATACTCTGATTCACAAGTCGAATCAGCCACCGTCTCCTGCTTGGAACTCTTCCAAGAAATTGCCCCTCCATTTAAGGTAAAGATCCAGCCCGACTGAGAGTGGAAATTATCCCTATCAGTCTGAAAACCAGCATCACTATACCCTAATATTCTCAAGTCATCACTGCCACCAAGGGTAAGGACCCAATCCTTAGTCCTCCGCAGGTACTTGAGAATGTTCTTTACCGCGGTCCAATGAGCCTTGCCAGGGTTCCCCTGATACCTGCTGACCATGCTCAAAGCAAATGCCACATCAGGACGGGTACAAGTCATAGCATACATGATCGAGCCAACTGCGGAAGCATATGGTAATTGGCTCATCTCAGCTATCTCAGCCTCTGTACTCGGACTCTGAGTCTTACTCAGTTTGGTATTGCTTTGGATCGGTAAATCTCCTTTCTTGGAATTCTCCATGTTGAACCTTTTCAACACCTTATCCAAGTAGATACTCTGACTAAGTCCAATTAGTCTTCTACTCCTTTCTCTTAATATCCTTATCCCTAGGATATAGGTAGCCTCCCCTAGGTCCTTCATAGCAAAGCACTTCCCAAGCCAGGACTTAACCTCCTGCAAGGTTGGGATGTCATTTCCTATGAGTAGTATGTCATCCACATACAGTACCAAGAAGCTAACTATACTCCCACTAGCTCTGACATACACACAAGACTCATCTTCGCTTCTCAAGAAGCCAAACTCTTTTACCTTCTCATCAAAACAAAGATTCCAGCTACGAGATGCTTGTTTTAATCCATAGATGGATTTCTTAAGCTTGCATACTCTATTAGGGTACTCTGCATTGACAAAACCCTCTGGCTGATTCATGTACACATCCTCAGCCAACTTTCCATTAAGGAAAGCGGTTTTGACATCCATTTGCCATATTTCATAATCATGAAATGCTGCAATGGCTAACATAACCCTAATAGACTTAATCTTGGCCACCGGCGAGAAGGTTTCATCATAATCAATACCTTGAGTTTGAGTAAAACCCTTCGCAACCAGTCGAGCCTTATAAGTATGCACTTTTCCTTCCATGTCGGTCTTCTTTTTGAAGATCCATTTGCACCCGACTGTTTTACGGCCTGGTACATTGTCAACCAAGTTCCAAACTTGATTGTCATACATGGACTGTATCTCGCTGTCCATAGCCTCCTTCCATTTAGCAGACTCCGGGCCTGCCATGGCTTCCTTAACACTGCTAGGTTCATCCAAATTTACTAGTGTACTATCACTAATAAACGTATCACCTTCCGTAGTAATATGAAAACCATAATAAAACGAAGGTGTGTTCCTAACCCGTGTGGAACGTCTCGGAGGTACAGACTCGTCAGCTGGATCAACAGGAGTTTCTTCCTCAGGTTGATTGCTAGTGTCTGAGGTTCCTTCACCAATTGATTCTTGAATTTCTTCAAGATCAATCTGCCTCCCACTGTCTCCTTGGCTTATAAATTCTTTCTCGCGAAAGATCCCTCTTCGTGCTACAAAGACCACATTCTCACTGGGTCTGTAGAAAAGGTAACCGAAGGATTTCTGTGGGTAGCCGATGAAAATACACCTTTCACTTCGGGGTTCAAGCTTATCATGAGTTTCACGCCTCACGAAGGCTTCGCAACCCCAAATTTTGATGTGGTCCAAATTGGGAACCTTCCCAGTCCACATCTCATGAGGTGTTTTGGTAACCTTCTTTGTAGGGACTAGATTAAGGATATGGGCGGCAGTCTCTAAGGCATACCCCCAAAAAGAGATTGGTAACGAAACTCGACTCATCATAGAGCGAACCATGTCCAACAAGGTACGATTACGCCTCTCAGCTACACCATTCAGCTGTGGTGTCCTGGGAGGAGTCAATTGTGAGACAATCCCACACTCCTTAAGATAGTCAAGGAACTCGGTACTAAGATACTCACCACCTCGATCGGATCGAAGCATCTTAATGTTCCTGCCCAATTGATTTTCTACTTCTTGTTTGAATTCCTTAAACCTTTCAAAGGTTTCGGACTTGTGTTTGATCAAGTAGACATACCCATATCTACTATAATCATCAATAAAAGTCACATAATACCGATTAGCGTCCCTTGTGGCGGTTTTGAATGGCCCACATACATCAGTATGTATTAGGTCCAACAAACCTTCACCCCTCTCACAAGCTCCAGTGAAGGGTGATTTTGTCATTTTTCCAAGTAGACAAGATTCACAACTATCATCTGATTTGAGGTCAAATGATTCCAAGACTCCACTCTTTTGGAGTTGGTCTATGCGTTTCTTGTTTACATGTCCAAGACGACAATGCCACAATGATGCTTTATCTAGGCTAGTAGAAGAATCAATATACAACACATTATTTCCTAAGTTGTCTACAATCGACACAGTTTCATACACGCCATCACAAGGTAATGCTTTAAAATAAAACACATTATTAAAGAAAGCATTAATACCACCACATTCATTATCAAACGAAAAGGTAAAACCTTGTTTGTACAAAGCATGAAAAGAAATAATATTCCTCGCCATTTCAGACGAGTATACACATTTATTCAAATCTAATTTTAACCCATTATTAAGAAACAAAGTATAAACTCCAATCTTGGAAACAGGTGAAGCCTTCCTATTCCCCATGATTAAGTTTATCTTCCCGTGCTCCACATCCTCACTTCTTCTTAGGCCCTGCAAATCAGAACATATGTGAATACCACATCCTGTATCAAGCACCCAAGAGTTAGAATATGTTGAGTAATTAGACAATATAGTGTAAATACCTGCATAGGTGGGTTTCACTTTCCCATCCTTTAGATCCTGCAAGTACTTAGGGCAGTTTCGCTTCCAGTGTGCCTTTTCATGGCAATAAAAGCATTCAGCATCCTTTGGAATGGCAGAAGGAGTGACAGAACCGTTCTTAGTCTTGGATGAGGAGCCTTCAAGAGACTTTCCCTTGGTACCCTTCGAAGGGTGTTTCCTCTTTTTCCCTTTGCCTTGCCCAATAGCTAAAACAGGGGTAGAAGTTGGAGTAGGAGTAGTAGAGGTAACAACCGCTTTACCCTTAAGACCGGTTTCAGCGGTCTTCAAGAGTCCTTGAAGCTTGCTGAGGGTAACTTCCTCCTTGTTCATATGATATGTCATTCGAAAATGATCATAACAAGAAGGCAAGGAGTGCAAAATGATGTCAATTGCTAACTCCTCGGGGATGTTAACATTCAGCTTCAGCAAACGGTCCACATACCTTTGCATCTTTTGCATGTGGCCCGTGACGGATTCACCGTCCTTCATGCGGGTAGTTATTATGGAGGAGATTATTTCATACCGCTCCTGACGAGCACTCTGATGGTACCTTTCCATCAAGTCTTGGTGCATCTCAAAAGGGTAGAAATCTTCATATGACTTTTGGAGCTCGGCTGTCATCGTGGCCATCATGATACATGCCACCTTAGTAGCATCTCTCTCATGAGTCCTGAATTCAGCGATCTCCTCAGGAGTAGTAGTAGACTCATCAAGTTCTTTTAACTCCTTATCGAGGACATATTCCTTGTCCTCGTAACGAGTAACCATCCTGATGTTCCTAATCCAATCCATGAAGTTGGAACCATCAAAGATGACCCTCCCACAAAGATTCATGAGAGAGAAAGAACCAGTTGGGTTAGAGCCTGAAGCATTAGTGTTGGAAGACATCTGAAAGAAGAAAGTAAGTCCAGATTAGATATTTAGGATCCTTAATAAGACACCCAAATGTAATATTAAGGCTAGGATCCAATCACAATATATTACACTTAGAAGAGGGATGCCGTAATCTAAGTAATAATATATTTGAAAGGTAGGCGAATGACGATTCACCAATTTCCACCATGAAAACGAAATGATTAATTAGGTTTAATTGGATTTGAAATTCCTAGATTCTTTTGAGATTCATTGAACTTTTCAATGGCATGTTTCAATCTCGATTGTGCCCTTCATGTTTTGTGACTGGGATGCCGAGGATCACAAAACAAGGTGTGAATAACCATGCTAATTCACTTGGTACTCCTAATATTATCACCTAATCAATGTGCCGGTTAACCACACACGCTCCATTGATCTATGACAACATTAAGTTACCCTTCGTGATCCTTACTAGTCTAATTAGTGTGCCGGTTAACCACACACGCTCCACTAACGACTTGGTAAGGTACAAAGTGTGAATTCCATGGATTAGCACCATGTTCACATTTTCCTAAAATAACTAAGATTGGGAATTAAAAGAGTTTAGTTATTTTATAATATTCATTATACTTTTAATGAGGATTTAAAGTCGTTGTTCTACCCGTTCGGCTAACGACCCTCCACCGATCAAGCAAGCGGTGGGTGAGAGTATACACCCATTAAGTCGCCATTTTATAGGCAACAACCTTATACCCACCTTATAGACCGGCTTCGTGAATGAGGCCTACTAACGGTAAAACGACTTATTCTTATACATATATATAATAATTAACCATTAATGTTATAAATAGTATAAGGGTTGAATTTTAACTATTAAAACTCTAAGGTTTGGAATTAAAGTTTATTAAAGTGTGTGAAACTTTACAAATTCCAAAACTTGAGGACAAGTTTTGTAACTTTGCAAAACTCTTCATTTCATAACTTATGAATTAAAGGTTCATAAAAATGAAGACTCTTCAATTTCATGTAACTTATGTGTTTTAAGTGTGTGTTAAATGAAAGTGACATTTGGTAATCCATAACTTGAGGACAAATTATGGACTCCATTAAAACACATAAATAATTAAGAATTAATTCTAAACAATTCAGCAAATAATTCCTATCATTTTCTAAATTCATAAGAACATGAACATGATCATCAAAAATTCAAGAATTATATGAACACATAAAATCATGGATTTTTGATATATGCTATTGTAAATGGATTAGAACAACCATTACACCAACTAAAATAAGTTTTACAACACCAAAACAATTTAGGGTAATGTTTCCAGTCCATTTCCAGCAGCAAAAGTCGAGATTCTGCATTCTTTCGATCCTACTCGCCGAGTGCACGAACGGACTCGTCGAGTAGGTTGAAGTTTGCCTTGGACTCGGCGAGTCCCCCCAATGGACTCGGCGAGTCTAGCATGCAGACAGCAACGATTTCGACTTTTTTCACTATTTTGCATCAAGTATCAAACAAGCAAGCCTAGGCTCTGATACCACTGTTGGGTTTTGAGCAATCTAACACTTCCTAAGTGTGCATGCAACCCTAATAAACCTTGGATCTATGTTTGTCTAAATACATGCAAAATAATAATTTTCCAAGGTTTATAACCTATCTAACATGGCATGGGGAACATTTCAACATAAAAGAGTTAGAAGAGATTACATACCTTTGTTGTGTTGGGTTCTTAGGAGTTTGAGGGCCAAGCACCAATAGTGTGAATGCCTCAAATGGAATCACAAACACCACAAACTCTTGGAAAACTTTGAGAGAGTATACACACTCTTGTATTTTCGGCCACACACATGCACACACACTAGAACACTAGTCTTTCTTTTAGGCTATCTTAGGCTCTCTTTCATGCTCCATAAGCATGCTTATATAGTATGCATGGTTAGGGTGAAACCCTAATAACCCATGTCTTTTCCTATTCCAAGGATCCATGGGTTAAAAGCTCCATGGATCATCCATGGACTTCCACATAAGCCTAGCCCATTAACAAATGAGTATTAGCCCACACTATATAAAACAAATAGCCCATAATTTAATTAGTATTCCTTTTAATCTCTAAATTAATCCATAATTAATTTAAGACTAAAACTAATTAAATAACGTAACTTCATATTAATATATTATAACTCATAATATATTAATAAACATATGTGTATAACTCTCATAAAATTATCCATAATAGTTTGGATGAGATGCAACCCAAATGGACCATGCCGGTCGGGTCAAGTATATACCAAATAAGTTATGGACTTAGACACCTTATCCAACAGACAAGTCCCTAAGGCATGGTGAAGCATCTAGGTACCCTAAGGCACCACTTTGCACTTAATCTTGGTGTTTACTGTTTTGGGACCTCCTAAAACCGTGAACACCTTTATCTTGGTGTTATTGGGACTTTTCTTTGATGCTAACATGTAATACAAGCTTAATAAGACTCAAGGATGGAAGTACTTACTATAAGGAAGCTTGAATTGAGCTATAAGTCCAAGAACACTTAGCGTGTGTTCTTGGTGTTCTTGGTGTTTTTGGAAAACTAATCAAAACACAAAAATAGATGGATGAAAGGATGTAAAATCACTAGATTAAGTGATATACTAACTTGAAAGGGCTAGAAACACTTACTAGATTGAAGATATTGAACAAAAACTTGGATGATACTTGAGAGAGTTTGGAGTTTACTCTTTTAGGTTGGAAATGAGAAGTGTGGTAATTTGGGGAGTAAACTCATGTTTAAGCATGAGTTTACGTTTTTGGGAAGATTTTTCGGCCCAAACATAAAATTTTGGCCGTGAACTTCTACGACACGAGGTGTTTGCGGTTTAGCAATTTCAAGACCCGAGACAGCACTTTCTTTCACTCGTTCGTTTAAAGAATAGTATTAAAATAATCAAACGAACTTTAAATTTGCTAAAAATAAGTAATAATGTAATTGAACTATAAATCTAAGTGATTGACTTTTAGGTTTTGACCGAATGAAAATTTCGAGTTGCACATCCCGGCAGCTAAAGATGCACGAAGTGAATTATACGACCCACGATCTGGAGCTGGGAGCAGTGGTCTGGAGCTGGGAGCAGTGGTCTTTGGCCTGAAGATTTGGAGACACTACCTGTACAGTACCAAGTTCACTATCTTCACTGACAACAAGAGTCTTCAGCACATCTTGAATCAAAAGGAGCTAAACATGAGGCAATGAAAATGGGTCGAACTGCTAAACGACTAGAAGTGCGAAATCAAGTACCATCCAGGCAAGGCTAACGTGGTAGCCGATGCCTTGAGTCGGAAAGAATAGTCTAGTCGTCGTGTGAAAACTTTCTCAATAACCATCCAATGCCACCTAACCTCGCAAATCAGAACAGCCCAGTCAGATGCCATGAAGGCGGAAAACAAAACAAGTGAAGCGCTGCGTGGAATGAAGAAGAACTTGGAGGTGAAGGAAGATGGAGCATACTACTTCATGAACTGCATATGGGTCCCTAAACTTAGGGGATTCAGAGAGGTAGTCATGAACGAAGCCTACAAGATGTGATACTCCATCCATCCGGGTTCAAACAAAATGTACTTGGATGTTAAGCAACATTATTGGTGGCAAAATATGAAGGCAGAGATTGCCACTTACGTGAGCAGGTGCCTCACTTGTGCTAAAGTAAAGGTGGAATATCAGAAGCCCTCTGGATTACTACAGCAGCCAGTAATTCTCGAGTGGAAATGGGAAAGGATCACCATGGATTTTATCACAAAACTACCCAAGTCGACGGATGGTTTGGACACGATCTGGGTAATAGTTGATAGACTAACAAAATCCGCCCATTTCCTACAAATAAAAGAATCACACAAGATGGAGCGCCTGACAAGAATCTACATCAAGGAAATCGTGAGACACCACGGAGTACCGTATCTATCATCTCAGATAGAGATAGTAGATTTACTTCACGCTTTTGGCAATTGCTTCAGAAAGCTATGGGAACACAACTCGATATCAGCACTGCTTACCACCCACAAACGGATGGTCAAAGCGAGCGAACCATTCAAACACTAGAAGATAGGCTCCGAGCGTGTGTAATGGACTTTGGAAGATCATGGGATACCCACTTGCCTTTGATCGAGTTCTCGTATAACAATAGTTATCACTCAAGTATCAAAGTTGCTCCTTTCAAAGCATTAGGATTTCCTGAGAAAAGAAGTCATAGGCACGTAGGTTCAAGGCCAAACCGACTACTCCAAGAGCACTCATCTATAAACCAGTTACTGGTACAAATAACATAAAGAAATGTAACCAACGTTTATTGGAAAAAGCAACCCCAAAGATTTGGGACCAAAAACGATTAGCAGTGACCATTGAATAAGTTTCGTCAGCTTGAGCCGGCTCCCCTATCATCAGGTCACCAACTTCTTTGACCTTGCGGCACTGGGCAGGCGTCAGCCCCCATACATGGTCTTACGACTTTGCGGAGACTTGTGTTTTTGGTAAACAGTCACCCAGGCCTGGCCACTACGACCCCCTTTGTGAGGAGGCACCCCTTCTCCCAAAGTTACGGGACTATTTTTCTGAGTTCCTTAGAGAGAGTTGTCTCGTGCCTCTAGGTATTCTCTACCTACCCACCTGTGTCGGGCGTAAATGTAGATCACCGTTGTGCTGAGCTGAGGTAGGAGACACCCAGCTAGCGAAAGGGAAAACGCCAAACAACGCCTTCACAGGACCGGAGATCATACGCGAGACGACCGAGAAGATAATTCAGATCATAGCACGACTGCAATCGTCACGAGACAGACAAAAGAGCTACATCGATAAACGACGAAAGCCCTTGGAATTCAAAGTCGGAGATAGGGTGTTACTAAAAGTCTCTCCTTGGAAAGGAGTGATTCGTTTTGGGAAGCGGGGCAAACTGAACCCTCGATACATTGGACCCTTCGAGATTAATGCCCGAATCAGTCCAGTGGCTTATAGATTGCAACTACCCGTCGAGCTCAATAGTGTACACCCTGTGTTCCACGTCTCTAACTTGAAGAAGTGCTTATCCGACGAGACCCTCGTCATTCCATTAGAGGAAATCAAAATCAATGAGAACCTTATGTTCATTGAGGAGCCGGTTGAAATCATGGACCGAGAGGTAAAGCGTACCAAGTAGAGCCGCATTCCAATTGTGAAAGTTCGATGGAACGCGAGACGCGGACCAGAATTCACATGGGAATGCGAAGATCAAATGAAGCAGAATTACCCCCATCTATTCTCGCATTCTCAAATCTAGCTTTCAAAAGAATTTCGGGACGAAATTCCCTCTAACGGGGGGATAATGTCACAATTAGAAATTTTGGTGCCTTGTAACTACAACACTTATAACAACTATGAATCAATAACATGAAAGAATGCATGATGCTTATTCTATAACAACAAAACTTCATCAAATACTACATTCTAGCCCTACAAATGGTCAACAAAGAATTGGAAACCTTTGAAATCCCAATTTGAGTTCATTTTGGACTAGGATTTCCTTATTGGGTCTAATGGACTAATAAACTTCCAAATTTTCCATCTTGAATCTAGAACCCTCTAATGGGCCCTAAATGGACCCATATACATGAAACATAATATTTTGGGCCTTAATGGGTCACAACCAAATTAATTTAGCCCTAATAGGTCATAAAAATTATACTTTGATTTATTTGGGTCAAGCATCATCTAACTTAACTATAATATGGGCTTAAGGGCAAAAAGCCCAAATATTCTCTTTTCCCTCTCCATTCTCGGCCCAAGCCCACAAAGAAAGAAAGTTGACTTTTTCCTATGCCACCTCACAATTGTTTATGGTGTAACCATGCATTTTTCTCATGTTCCCATGCATGGTCACTTCAAAACTCTCTCTTCTCTCTCTATTTTATCCTCGATCGAGAGCAAGGGAAAACACACACATACAAAACACTTAAAACTCTCTCTAAGTCTTCAAGAACATCTTCTCATTTCTCCTTCAAAACTTTCGAGATTTAAGAGTTTTCAAGGAGATTTTTCCCACAAACACATCATCTAAGGTAAGTTGATGTTAAATCCATGATCTAGCTACTTAATTTCATCCAAAAATCTCTTCTAAATCCATTCAATCTTGTGATCTTGCACCTTAGAATCATCTAAGTTCGAGATCCTCCCAGAACACTTGCTAGGATCGAAATTTCTTCATATTTTCCTTCAAAAACCGAAACTACAACTCAAGGTGAGATTCATACCCCTCTTTTTTTGGTTTTCATATGTTTTATGGGGGAGAATACAAGAAAATGTGTAGATCTATGTGTATGTGTATGCTATGTGTGATTTTATGCATGTATCTGTGTGATTTTATGTATTTTTGTGATAAATATGTAACCAAAAGGGGTGTTAACTCGAGATCTAAGACATGAGAAAGGAAAAAAAAACATAATCTAAGTTATTTTACACTAAACAAGTCAAGAAAAATAGCTTATAAGGTTATGAGGAACATAATCTAACATAAAACCCACTTTAGGGCTTAAATTGTCAAAAATACAAAACTTGGGGTAAAAACTGTCAAGTCACGGTTTCTTGAGGGTTAAAAGAGTCAAAACAGTTTCTATAAACATTTTTCTGAATATTGGAATTTTCAAAGGACTTGAAATGCAAAAATTTAGTTTAATGGGCTAAATTTGGGCTTTTCGGCCCAATAAACCCATACTTGCGAAATTTGAAGTTTTAAGGGGCTGAATTGTAACATTCTGCAAAACAGGGGATAAGAAGTGAAATAAAACTATTTTAAAGGTCAAAAATGCTTTTTAATTCCAAAAAGGATCAAAAATGTAAACCTTTTATATTTTGGGCCAAAACTGTAAAAGTTGCGAAATTTGGGGTTCTAACCTAGAAACTCCATTCTAGAAGGGCTAAAGCTGTTACAAAATAAATTTTGGGTTAAAAATGTCTTTTCAACAAGTTTATGATACAAAAGTGTCAAGAAAATGTTTTAAGGACTAAAATTGAAATTCTTGTATATAAAGGACTAAAAGTGTTATTTTTATAAAAGAAAGGTAGTGAAAAGGTCAAAATCACACTTTTAAACAAATTAATTCATTAAGACAAAATACAAGATACCCGACTAGCGACAAAACGGAAAACGAATACACCTTCAACACCAAATATCGTTATAAACGAATTGATTCGGTCTTGAATCAATACAAAACAACAATCGTTAAAGCAAAACTCTCCAATAGATATGTGATGACTAAAAGGAATAAACCTACAAACTTTGGGCTTATGAGTTTCAAATCATGCTTGTTGGGCCTTGCAAGCCCGTCATCATGATCTTTGGGCCCAAAGAGATAACGCTTATATGTTATTGGGCCTTCAATGACCCAATATTTTATAAAAGAACTTTCAATAGCTTTTATGTGCTAGCGGGCCAAAGTGTCTCGTTAGAAAAGCTAGTAAGGTCACAGTAATCAAGTGCGAGTTGGACCATCGTGTCTTTCGCATCTGCGACAGCCTAAGGTACTTACGATAGTGGTGGGACATAATGCCTCCTTCTCTTTGTTCGCTAAGGCTTACGAGAAATCAACGTAGACAAAATTAGGACGATATACAATGTGGATTAATCAATATTCATTCTTTAAGACAATACAAAAATCAGTAATCACGAATACATTTCAATATCGGAAAACATTGGGTTTTCCGGGGAATTCAATACTACTCGCTCGAAATCTTATAACTATAATACACAATACCCCTCATATATATATATATATATATATATATATATATATATATATATATATATATATATATATATATATATATATATATATATATATATATATATATATATATATATATATATATATATGTTTTTGAAATCATTCATGCATCAAATTATGGATCTCAAACTATGATAAACAAAAGTCTTTTCAGAAAATATCGGATTTTCTGGTTTTTACAAACTACACAAATCATTTTATTACAACATTGCTTATGAACTCACCAACATTTCGTATGTTGACGTTTTTCCAAAATAACTAGTATTCTCAGGTAACAGGTAAGCGGAAGAGTATTATGAAGTAATGTTAGAAGTTATATTGTTAAAAACACTCAAACTATTTATGTTATGAATGTGTAATGTTAAAACAATGTACTTGATGTGAACAATTCCAGTTGTAATATATTGATGCATGGTGACGTTTATGTTATGATTCATGTATATTCATTGTGATGGTATTCAATTAAAGTCATGCGAGCCCTCGGACGTTTCCGCCGTCTGGTTCGGGGGTGTGACATCAACGGACAATGTTGACCCGACTCGTCGAATCCTTCCAGAACTCAAGTAGTCGTGAAATCCCCCCACTGTGTAACATCTCGTTTAAAATATAGCGATTAAATAATAATCCCGGAACCCTGAAAAAATGATTCTTATTATTATCTTGTATTATTATAGTCCAAAAATCAAATAATAATTAGTGGGATATTGGTTTCGGGGAGCCAATGATATAATTTTGATTTCTGAGGGTTAAAGTGTAATTTTGGGACTTAATTTGTAAAGATTTTCGTAAGTCAAGGGGTATTTGGTATCTTTTGGACCTAAGATGAAAGGGTTTTGGAAAGGCGGGGTCTAATTGGTAAAATTGGGATTTGTTTTGTAAAGAACATTACAAGGAGGGACCAAATGCGTTGTTATGGAAATTAGTTTTGAAGGGAGCGGGTATAAGACTGTTATATTTCCAAACCCTAACCCTAAATGAGATTCAGCCGTCACCCCACTTCCTCTTCACCCTCCAGCCGCCACCCTCTCCCTCGCCTATCGATCGGCTGCCACCATCCTTCCCACCCGAATCGCTTGTTGTTCCGACCAACCAAGACCACCAACGACGTTTTCCATAGCCGGAGATACCGAAGACCGATGGGTGAACCGAGAGCAATAGTTGTTGTGGTCGTTTCCGGTGAAGGTGCGACCACCACAGCTGAGAATCGAGACCACCGAACGTATCTTTGCTTCGCCATCGTGACGTCCGCCAATCTACTCCATTGTTGCATTGCTGACACTGTTACTCCCACTGCCACCGTTGACGACGAATTCAGGTTCCATCTTCAGTTGCTGCCGCGTCGATTCTATGGAAGGCGGTGTCATTGGGGTGCGTGGTTGACGTTGTTGCTGACCCAATCGTTCCCCTTCTTCACCTTTTTGCCGATGCATAACCGCTGCCACTAATGAGGGCTGTTGCCATCTCCGCTCTGAATGTCGTCGTCAACCTCCTTCAAGATCGATAAAGAGCTACGGTGGGTGTTTTTGCACGTGTGTGTGCGTGGTTCTGTAAATGTCGACGTGTGTATGTATTTTTAGGCTGGCCGGAAAACAACTGGAACCACCATGGCAGCCAACCATGGTGGTTGTCGGCCGGATGTTACTCTTCTGCCACCATATACCACCACCGGCCACCACAAGGGTGGCTGTGTGTGTAATCTTATTGTGGTGTGTGTAGCTTAGTGTATGTGTTTTTGAGATTTCATTGTACAATTGTAATAGATTAGGTATAAAGAAAATAAGAGTCTAAACCACCACCGGCCGCCGTGTCGGGTGGCGGTGTGCTTTGATTGCGTTTTGACCTCGTTTGGAGGATGATTGTACATTGTGGGACCAATGAAACCCTAATGGGCCCAAAGAAACCCTAGTGGGCCCAATGGAACCCTAATGGGCCAATAAGGCCCAATGTGACCTAAAAGCCCAACCAATGGACTAATGAACTGATATTGGGTTGGAAAACCCTAAGAGCATAAAACCTTAAGCTGTAGAAATTGATCGAGACACACACACGAGAATTATTTAATAAACTTGAAATATTAAATAATAATCATTGGCAAACTAACTCAAGGCAATAATGGACTTAATGGATTAAGACCTTAATGGGTTAAGTAAGAAACACTTAACCCTAATCATTATTTCATGTGAAAACCCTAATTTTGGGATTATGGGCTTGGACTTATCGGGACCCACATTTGGGTCATTGGAATGGAATTGTGTATTAAGCCCAATCACACCATATGACTTATTTAGTAAATTAAGGGACTTAATAGATTAAGTCCTTAATGGGTTAAGTGAGAAACACTTAACCCTAATTGTCACTTTATGTGAAACCCTATTTTCACTCGGGCTTTGTGTTGGGCCTTTCTATTGGGCTTTGGTAATTTGATTATTAATTGACCATCCAAGAATGATCATATGGACTGGAATAGGTTGATGGGCTTTAGGTTAAGGCCCATATGAGGGGTTAGGCCCAATTTGGAAAATTGGGCCATAAATGGACCATAGTTTAGGCATGTATGATTACGTGATATTGGGCCATGGGAATACCAAGAGTTTGGACCAGAATAAATGGATGGGCCTTAAGGAAAGACCATGTAGAGGTTTGGGCCCGATTTGGAAAATTGGGCTATATGTTGGGCTTTGGCCCATTATTTGGCTTTTGGGTTTTTGAAGTGTAAGTTGGACCTTAGGTTTGGAACTAATTATTAATTGGGTATTGTTTGATGCTGACAGCTCGGGAAGCTGTCAACTAACAGCTGGAGTTTTATCTGCGGGACTTTAGCAGTGTCAGGTGAGTTATCCTCACTATACTCAAGGGTCTAAGGCACCAAGGCCGGCTTTTTGGATTGTTATCTGGTTATGATATGCTAGTATGATCTGTTAGATCGGTATCCTAGAGGGTAGGATAATATTATATGTTATGTGGTATGATCTGTTAGTTCGATATCCTAGAGGGTAGGATAATATCATATGTTATGCGGTATGATCCGATAGATTAGTTTGTTGTCTATTGATTGTTATATGACTATCTGTTATATGTGCACATATTTGTTTGGCGGTTGAGGCTTATCTGCTTTGTGCGAAAGCCAATAAACATGGGCATTCCAACCTGTTGGTTGTGGGTCATGAGTATTCCATCCTGAGGATGATTGAACTCATAGTGTGTGGGCATTCCAACCTGTTGGTTGTGGGCCTGGGGTATTCCAACCTGATGGTTGATTGGACCCATAGTGTGTTGGCATTCCAACATGTTGGTTGAGGGCCATGGGTATTCCATCCCGAGGATAAATGGACCCATAGTATGTTGGCATTCCAACCTGTTGGTTGTGGGCCAGGGGTATTCCAACCCGGTGGTTGACTGGACCCATAATGTGCTGTTTATGAGTATATGTGTATTGTTGTGGGTATGGGTATTTTGGGGGAACTCACTAACCTTTGTGCTTACGGTTTCTGTTTATTGTTTCAGGTGCTCTAGATGTCTTGGCAAGGCGAAGGCGTGACCATACACATCCTCGTGTTTTGGACTTATGGGTTTTGGGACACTCTGATATTAAACTATTTTTAAAACAATTTGTAATAACTAATGGTTTTTGGAAGTTTGAAAAAGTTTTAAATTGGCTTGATATTTATGGGTGTTACACACTGACTCGTCGAGTTTCTATGCAACTCGCCAAGTCCATGCGTGTCAAATGTCGGGAAAACCCTAGTTGACTCGCCGAGTCACCACACTGACTCGTCGAGTCCTTGCACGACAATCCTCATTGGACTCGCCGAGTTGACCATGCAACTCGCTGAGTCCCTTCAGTCCTAAATCTATACAGATGCTTTTTAAGCCGTTTTAAGGTTCCATATTGCAAGTCCAGTTGTTCATGGCATGTTTATCATGTAAAGTTGCAAACATTATGTGCATGCAAGGCTCTAATGACTCATAATGCCAAATCCAAGCTTGAAATGGAGTTTTACACCTAAGGGGAGGTTCATACTTGCAAAAGCTGGAAGCTTTATAGACTTAGAGACCCAAGAGGGTTTATATCTGAAGTTGCAATTCAGATCTTAGCTCATGCACAAGAGAAGTTTCCTAGTGTGCTAGAAAAGCCTTAAACTTCACCCAAATGAGATCTAGAAGGAAATGAGGCCAAGATAACGACTTGATACCTTCAATAGATACTAACTTAGATTTCTGATCTCCACACGTTCCTTGCTTCTAGTCCCCTATTCTTCAAGCTCTTCTCACCAAGAATCCTTTTCTACGGCTTAAAACACAAAAATGGGCCACACACATGTATTAGGTTTGCTGGGCTCTCAAAGGACTATAAGGAGGCCAAAGGAGGCTAATGATCCTTTAAATATGGTGCAAAATCCCAGAAATTAAGGTTTCATCTTTCAGCTCCTACTTGTCGAGTCCTATCTTGGACTCAGCGAACAGGACACTTAAACACGTGGCCCAACCCGCTGCTACTCGACGAGTCAGGGCATCCAACTCGTCGAGTAGACCTTGAAATTATGAACATTAAACCATAAATAAATACCTGAGAATCGGGGCATTACAATTCTCTCCCACTTGAACATAAATAAATACCTGATAAATAATATAGTTTAATTAATATTAGTCAAGAATTAATTATGAATTAATTTTGTGGCTAAAAGAGATTAATTGAATAAAGGGGACTAGAACTGTCAATTGTGTGATAGTTAGTTTTTGGGCTGTAGATCTTCATGGATATGAGGTGGACGAAATTTGGAGTGGAAGCCCACTCTAATTTCGGCCATAGAGGCCTTATTCCAGAAGATTCCCAAGCTGCTTAGGGCCTAAGTCATCCAATGAGGATTTTGACTGTAACCCCAGCTGCTTAGCTATATAAGGGACCCCAGGGCTTTAAGTTTCGGCTACACCAATAACCCTAGAGTTACTATAGCCAAAATTAGCCTCTCTTCTTCTCTCTTGTAGATCATCCTCTTGTTTATGGTGTTTGTAAGCCATTAGAGGTGTTACACATGTGACACTAAGCTTCTTGAAGATCAAGGATTCTTGCAACTATTGAAAGGTATTATCTAAACTTGTTTTGTTATAGATTTCGATTTCAATATATGCTAGATTTGGGTTTTTTCAAGTCTTGGATCAATTGCATATACAATAGAGAAACCTAGATCCAAGCTTTAGGGTTTTGCATGAGCACATATGATTGTTCTTTTGTATCAAACCCATACATTATGTGGTATGATAGGGGAACTCACTTAGCTTTGTGCTTATAATTTAAAGTTTTGGTTTCAGGTAATTCTTCTTTGAAAGGAAATGAGCCAGCATGGTAACAGCGCATCACACACGATTTTCCGCACCATATATCTATGGGATTTATACTATGATACGATTTTTTTATGACATGTTCTGAATATGGATAAATTGGTTTGACATATGTATTATTACTATATGTGATTTTCAGACAAATGGTTTTATATTTGCTTAATTTAAAATGAAATTTTTTGTCCGTATTTTTGGGATGTTACATGGGCCTTGGGGGTCAATAACCCGTACATAATAGTCATTCTAATTTCCGTTGCTAGTTCGTTATTATATTTCGTCTCGAATACGTTCTAAATTCCATCGGTATTCCGTCGGAAAATTGTAACGACTTACCGACAGATGTTTACTCTGCCGCTAAACCATCAGCAACTGTAGGTAAAATCTTCGTAATCGGGTTTTCTTAATCGGTTGAAAATCCGTCGGTAACCCGTTGTAATTCCCGATGGATTTTTTCCGTCGCTAAACTCTGTCGCTAATACCATTTTTCTAATAGTGTTACATTGATGAACATATGTATTATAAATTGTAACGGAGGAGTGGAATATTACATTAATGAACAAGATAAAAAATAATTGCAAAGCTGAGACCACACAAAATAAAAGAGTTATGTATTATATATATGGATGAAAATGACTTAATCTTTTGCAAGTTATTTAGGCCGAAGCTCGATGCCCTCCACGATAAGACCATTCTTCCAGGCTTCATGCTCATCAAAGGCCATCTCGACCACCCCATCATCTCCTTCATTGCACTCAAATTCTCCCAATTTGATCTCCATCCACCCATCCTTTCTCCTCCAAGGAAACACAGGCACATGTCCCGTTCTACCAATAGCCCCTGGTCTTTGAAGGTACACATTTTCAGTCTCCATTTCTGTCCCACCATAACTTACCTTTGTTTTTGCTGGCACAACAAGTCCCCAGGCATACCCAGTAGTTTGAAAGACAAGATACGCCACATATGTACTCTTTGGTGACAGTTTTACAGCTGCTATTCTGCCTTGGATCTCAAGCCACCATACTTCTCTAAGTATGCACACCTCCGGAAACCTACATAAAGGGCGACGTATATTATTATGAATGCCACATATATACACCATTGCATGCAATGTTAGCTCAGGTTCAGGGTAACATACCATGCGAACATAAAGAGAGAAACAAAGAGAGAGACCTTGATTCAGGTATATGTCCCCATTCCCAGTATCGATTGTCATCTTGCCATGCAATTGATAACTCTCTTGCTCCCAACATATAACACTTTTTCCCACTCTCTTTATCTAGTTGGAAGCTCTGTTAATGGAAATATGTGGCCAAAGCCAAATCTTAGCAGATGTTAGTTAACAGTTTTATCGTGAAACTATACTTTCCACAGAACCAATTTGATAAATCCACTGAAATTGTAAATATGTGACAACTATGCCCTTTTTAAAATTCGTAGCGTTTTCTTTTTGGATTCTAATTATTCAGAAGACATTTATTATCAAAAAAATATTTTATGGATAATTTATACTTTATACCCTCTTTTTCTCTTTGCTCCTTATTAAACCACAAATTTTTTTTTAACATTCCACCATTTATTTAATACTTTGTTTTTTTCTTCTTTTTTTTTTTATCATTTTTTACATCACTGTCTTTTTTTAAGAGCCTATGATTCTTGTATATTGATGGATATTATTATGCTTATTTGGAATATCAAAATAAATATATTAAAAATAAATATATTTATTCTTTGATTATGATTATAGATGTTATTGAGCTGGTTTAATCGATTATTAGTTGTTTGATTCGGTTTAGTTAATTTTTTGACTTTCAAAATATTAACTGAAAACGAACAAAATAACATTCTATTTAATCGTTTTTGGTTTTATATGAGTCGATTTAATTTGTTCGGTTTCTGTTAAATCTAAATAACAAACATGTGAACAACTAATTAAGTGAGAATGTTTATGTCTCATCTTCCATGCGATCAACTTATAAGAAAAAAAACAAGTTAATAATAACAAAAGAGCGGCTAAACTAAAAGCGAAAAATAACATACAATAGCTAAAATTAATATGTATAGTCAGGGACAGATTTAGGTGTCTCTCAGGATCTCGGACCACCACTCAATTTTACATTTTAAAAAAAATCAATTAATGTTCACCCACTAAAAAAATGTGCAACCACTAACGTAACTACAACAAGATTTTTTGCATCGCCACTATATAGTCAGTGTCTAATAAATATGGCCGAACACATGCAAAATAATGAGTCAACACATGTAATATAAGAGTTCCTAAACAATATTCTTACTTTCTCATTTATAGTTATATGATTACTAAAACGTTTGATTGAATTCAATATATTCTTTGGACTATGATTCTTCGAGCAAATGATAGACCCCCAAAAGCAAAAAAAGAAAAGATGATTAAACTCTATTGTGCGAGACCTTTCAAATTTGAGCTTGTGGAATCATCACAACTACCAAAAACTTCAAAATTTGCCCGTGTCTTTTCAAATAAATAATAGTGTCTCCTCATATTAGTTAGAGAACAATTTACTTAATCTAAACACATATCTAATATTTTCAAGTGATGATATGTCATATAAATAGCTTGAATATTTAATATGCACTAGTTTGAATATTTTTGTTGGACAACATTTATTATGATTTGATATGCATTAGTTTGAAGTTGTATTTTTTACTTGTTAAGTAGTTGGTTGTATAGTAGTTTTATCATAATATGTTTATAAACTCTTTAAAAACAAAGGCTGGTGGTGTAAAAAATGACTAAGGAAGAAAAAAAAAAACAAAGTATTGAAATGAGGGGTGAAATGTCAAAAAGAACAAATATGACGGTTTAACTAAGGAGAAGAGAGAAAAAACAAAGGGTATAAAGTGGCTGGAATGTTTTTTGGTATAGCTAGCTCACGAATAATCAGGATCCAAAAAAAAATACATTGTAAATTTGAATGAGGACATAATTGTCATTACCTTAATACTTTCTGTGGATTTATTAAAATCCTCCCTGGAAGAATCAGCGACCTATAAAAATATCTAATTTCTAATACTGTACTTCATATAAGTCACCAAACTCCGAACAAAGTTTTCAACATTTCATGAGTCGACTTTGGGGAAAAATTCATACAATTGGGCACATAGATCGAAAAGGATATGTAGGCGTATCTAACAATTAAAAGGAAAGTGTATCTTAAGGACGATCGATTTACCAGATAGCCACGATCGAGGAGGATATGCGAGTCCGATAGGTGGAGGTATAATTTCTTTTGAGAATCAAAAGCCACAGGAGAAACCGCCTGCGAAATGATTTCGTCGTAATCCAGTGGCAGAAATCGCTTCCAAACGGTATCGGAATCTGCCGCTGACTTGAATTCTTTGGAGACGGCGGCAGCTCTGAACGCATTCCTAGGTGAAGTCAGTGATAGTATCTCCGACTGGGAGACTTCTGGCAACACGGAGATACTGGTTGTTTCGTTCATCTTTCTATCTGTATCTGTGTGTATTTTTTTTACAAATGTTGAAGTATACCTTCCGTTAGTCCTTCTAATTCTTAATCAAGAAGTCTTCGCACTCTAATTCTTAATCACGAAGACTTCCGAGTTTTTTTTTTTTATCACAATTAAGTGATTTGTTTGTCCAAATCTATTCCAAAAATATTTGTTAATAATAATTTCGCTTCTGTATTTTATTATATAAATTAATTTAATTTTTTAATTACGTCCTATCTCATCACTTTTCAATGATACTATCTTCATTTTGTTTCCTTCTCCAATATCAATGCATTTTCGTATACTATGTAACTACATATCTTCGGGTTTCTTTGTATTTCACTATTTTCGTTTTTGTAATGCTCTTTAAAAGTCTTATCAAAATTAAATCAATAACCTAATCAATATGAAAACATAAATTCAATTCAAAATGCCTTCAAGTTTCATTCCATATGTTTTCAATTCAAAAAGACTTAAAATTATAATCCATGTTTTTTGTGATTAGCAATAAAGCCTTCTCATATGTGTCCATTTTCAACCACTTTCAAATTTCAACAAATTTGTATAAATGTTCTTGTAGTTTTTATAAAAATCTCAAATTCATGACAACCTGGCAATTTGATACATTGTTGGTCCTTATAGTTTCAACATATTGCACATTTGGTCCTTATGGTCTCAATTTATTATAAATTTGACCTAAAAATAATAAGACAAAATTGCAAAAATGGTCCGTGTGATATGCATTTTTTTGGGGTTTTAGTCCAAACCTCGATTTTTTTGGATTGATTGTCATTTTGAGCTTTACATCAAGTTTTGATCCCTGTCAAACTAAAATGACTATTATACCCTTAATTAATTTAATTTTCATTTTTCTTTCACTTTTTAAAATTATTATTATTATTAAATTTAAAACCGGGCCCACCTCTCTCTCTCTCTCTCTCTTTCTTTCTCTCTCTCTCTCTCTCTCTCTCTCTCTCTCTCTCTCTCTCTCTCTTCGTCCTCCTCCAGATCACCATAAAGAACCTACAGACACTCCACGATACACACACATATATATACACACACTCCACATATACAAGCAGTCGGCCACTTGTTAGCCTTCAATGACTCCGCTTGATCCTCCCACCATCGATTGCATTCAACAACGCATCAAAAGGAAGCTCGAAGATTTCAGACAATGACCGCTCCTCCTCCGACTTAGTCTGCATCAGGATGAGAAGAAACGATCCTAACCCCACCTTATCTTCTTCTACCAGATCCGACGGTGGAAGGTCAACGATAGGTGGCTGCAATTGGTGGCTGTGGGCAGCCTTGCTGCTTAATTTTTGTTGGTGGATGCTCGACGAGGGACCAAGACGAAGCAGCAACAACGATGGCGTTTGGTGGTGGTGGGTTACGACAGGATGGAGGCGTTTGGTGGGTGGTGAAGTGGGTTTTGCCAACAATCACAACGGTGGTGGGTGGTGAAGTGGGTTTTGCCAACAGTCACAGCGGTGGGGGGTGGTGCAGTAGGTTTTATGAAAGGTGGTTGGTGACGGAGTTGTGGTGGCAGCTTCACTACCTTCGTTTCCTTTCTTTTCAGAAGAGCTCGACGAGAGAGAGGGCTGGGAGGAGCAACGTTATGGTCCGGAGGTATTTGGGAAGGGTGTTTGCTGGTGGTGGGTAACGACATGGGGAGGTGGAGGAGGTGTTCGAAAAATTAGGTGGGTTAAGATGGTGGTGGTTGTTTCCTCCGATCAGTAGCAAGAAGGGGAAGAACATGGTGTGACAACCCGAAATTTTCCATCCAGTTCAGTCTAACACTTCTTTGAAAGTCAAACTCATTGTTGTTATCTTTTAGCACAATTAGAAGTTTATTTGAGCATTCTAAGCCTTGTACACTTAAGGAATAAGTGTCGGGGTTTATCGGCTGAAGTTTTAGCTCAAAGAAATGACCTTAAACATCCTTGCAAGGAGTTCACGGCCAACACATGGGAGTTTACGGTCGTAAAATACATGTGGGCCGTAAACTCTTGCTTATATGATGAAGAGGTTGTCATTTGTTCATTCCTCCCTTCCATTTGGCCTAAATCCTCTCAAGTATCATCCCGATCTTCGTCCTCGATCTTCAAATCTCATAAGCTTATTGTCTTAACTAGTTGATATGTTGCATGAACTAGTAATCTTACATGATTTCATCCGTGAAATCATTCCATTTTGTAGATCTTCAAGTTTCACCAAGAACACCAAGAACACACACTAGTGTTCTTGGCCAAAACCGACCATTCAAGCTCCTAGATCGTAAGTACTCTTGATCCAACTCATCTTACACTAGGTTTATCATGTTTAGAGCTTAGAAAACATAAGAAATCATGGGATTCAAGGAGTTTACGGCCAAGGCATGTTCTTGGGCCGTAAACTGCTTTTAAGGGTGCAAATGGCACCCTAACACCCTAGTAAGCCTTGATTATTAGCATAGAACCTTACACCATTCAGCTAAGGAATTCATTGGATTAAATGGTACTCCTTACCATGATTTTACGGCCGTAAACTCATGGGGGAATGGTCCCAGGGCCGTGAACACCATACAAGGTCATTTTAGGACCTTAAACCCACCCAAACACTTGTTTAAAGCTTTGGAGCACTTAACCACTTAAGCCCTTAGAGATTTAAGCCCCTTTTGGTGACCAATTGAGAGTTTACGGCCAGGAGTAAACTCCCCTGGGCCGTAAAATCCTTAAGGTATGGTCCCTTAACCATAAACTCTCGTTTGAGGCCTTGCACTCCTTCGTTGCAACCCGATAGCCTCCTAGCACTTGACCAAAGTGTTTTCCTCGCAATAGGATGTTTATACATGTTTAATTAGTGTTATAATCACTAATTGGTTATATATATATATATATATATATATATATATATATATATATATATATATATGCCTTCATATGTATTTAGGATCATTGTGTGTGTCTAAGTCTTCACTTGACACCAAGCACTTGTCCGACACTCCCTTCCGATCCGCTCACTGCAGGTGAGTTCATACCCCTTGAATTAACCTTTTAAATGTTTCTAAATGTTTTTAAATGCTTTATGGGGGGAGAATACATGTCGAATCATGCTAGTTATTATATCAATCACATGTGATTAATAACTAACATGTAGATGGAATTACTATACGTTAACTGTTTTACCAAACAGATTTCTTCGGATGATTTTCATAAACGTTTTATATGTTTAACACTTTTTATTAAACTGTTTATTATACATTGTATGTTTCATTTCAGACTCTTTTACAATGGTGTTTCAAACAAAGGTTCCTTTATACTTAAACTGTTTTATCAAACAAGTACTTTCAAACCGTTTTATAAACTGACATCAAGTCGATCTTTTCTTAGATATTAATCTTTTTTTTCAAAGGTTTTACAAAACTTCTTTTATGCTTTTATATTATCAAATGCATGCCCATATATGTATAGTTATATAAGTAATGTTTAAAGGACTTAGGAAGGCTAACCCGCTCCGTTTCCTTTTCGTCGTTGGGATGTAGCTATGGGGTATCGGTTATCCGTCCGAATGTTGTCTAAATATTAGTTATATATCATGTATACATATGTAGACATAAAAGTTTTCCTTTCAGTCAGTTCAGTACCTTTGAGTAGCAAAGGCATACTTCAGGTTATACACGTACATTGTTAGTAACTATTATAGGTATAGTTAGGAGATACTACTTACCATTCCAAGTACAAGGAATCACACAAGAGTCAGTTCATTCATGAGTCTATACTAATACAATACATGTTACATGATTACGTTTACATAGATACGCTTACATGAGTACGTTTATATAGATACGCTTACATGAGTAGGTTTACATAGATACGCTTACATGAGTATGTTTACATAGATACCCTGTTAAAAGCATGCATGTATATGTATAGTTATATAAGTAACGCTTAAAGGACTTAGGAAGGCTAACCCGCTCTATTTCCTTTTCCTCATTAGGATGTGGTCTGGTGGGTGTCGGGTATCCGTCCGAAGGTCGTTTAGATATTTAGTTATATATCATGTGTACATATTTGGACATAATAGTTCTAAACAATTAGTTCATTACCTTTGGGTAGCAAAGGTATACGTTCATATATCCCTAGTTGGATACTCTAACATGGATACCGTTACGTAGATACTATATGATGAGTTACCATTACATATTTTAAGTATAGATACTGTTATATAATTCTCTTTCTTATCTTTATTTTGTCATACAATCACATAATCGACGAGATAGATTGGACTTAATATCCTAGTACCAAAGGATACTTTGCGGGACTAACCATTCCTAGAATCTCTGTTAGCTACAGAGGTAAATGCATATCCATGGATGTCTACGGTTGATACCATTACAGGTATACTTTAAGGGACTAACTATTCCTACACCCAGTTGTTAGCTACAGAGGTAAATGTACATCTACGGATGTCTTCAGTTAACACTCTTAGTTATCCTAGTACAAAAGGATAATACTTAAGTTATTTATATTATTACCTTTAACTTGTGACACATTCACATAACCGATGAGGTGTATTATATTTGAGTATCCTAGTACCTAAGGATACAATTTCTTATATTAATAATAATAGTAAGTACAGTCGGGTCTTGGTAGAAGGCTACTTTCAAATCAGTTGGGTCTTGGTAGAAGGCCACTTTCAAAACAGTCGGGTCTTGGTAGAAGACTACTTTCAAAACAGTAGGGTCTTGGTAGGAGACTACTTTCAAAACAGTAGGGTCTTGGTAGAAGACTACTTTCAAAATAGTTAGGTCTTGTTAGAAGACTTCCTTTTATACTAGTAGGAATCATAGGGATTTCTAGGGTTTTTCAAACGTTTACAGTTGTTTTACAAACATTTTCATACTTATACGAACTTTCTTTCAAAATAATTTCAAGTCTTTCATTACAAGTTTTACAAATCAAAGACACATTAATAGTTTATGAATTCACCAGCTTTTTGGCTGATACTCGCTTTCAAAATAACTTGTATTTTCAGGTCACAAATAGACAGGTACGACAACCAGGTTTTGTGAAGACGGAGCAGTCAAGACTCCTCTTTTATTTTGATTATTCACTTTGTTGTCTTATACTATGAAAGAACACACTTGTAATTAAAATTATATTATTAAGGCAATGGATGATGTTGTTGCTTGTTTACTACTTTACATTGTTGTGATACATTACATGACGTCCTCCTCCCCAGAACGTTTCCGCCGTTCTTGGTTTTGGGGTGTGACACATGGTGGTGTAGGAAAGTGCCTGGCAGCTTGCTCGACAAAAATAGTAAGGGAAAGGTGGTGGGGCTCGATCAAGACAGACGAGGATGGTTTTCGGTGGGGTTGTGGTGGTCTATGGCGGCAGTCATGGTGGTGAGCCTAGACCGGTGTTACAATCACCGGTGCTTTCTTTCTTCAACTGGTGAGATACGAGAGAGAGAGAGAGAGAGAGAGAGAGAGAGAGAGAAAGAAAGAAAGAGAGAGGGGGGGGGATAGGTGGGTCCCATAATTTTTATTAATAAAACTTTATATTAAATAGAAAAAAACATAGAAAATGTATCAGAAGGGTATTTTTGTCTTTTTAATTTTACGAGGGACTAAAACCACAAACAAAGTAGCTCAAAAGGATCGTCAATCCAAAAAAGTTGGGGTTTGGACCAAAACCCCAAAAAAATACATACCACAGGGACCATTTTTGCAATTTTGTCATATAATAATTTACCCTAGTTTGATTTTATATTAAATTATCTAGTTTTCTATCAATGCCCTTTAGTAAATAAAAGTAAATAAAAAAAGAGTAAATTATAGAATCAATCCATGTGGTCAACATGTTTTTTTTACCTCAGTACGATCCTTATTACATCTTTTTGTTGCACGTTTACCCCATTTCTGACCTAAATAGACTATTTTACCCTTAATGACTATTTTTACTTTCTTAATTTCCTTTTATTTATTCCATTTATTATTAAATAATTTAAACTATTAACATATTGTTAGAAAAATGACCCACTCCTCCTTAATCCTTTTACAGTTCTTGCCACTACCTTCAGTCGCCATCTCTGTTAACACATCTAATTCCTGACACCAGCTTTGGTACCATCTCCGATCATAGATCCAATACCATAGAAATTAACACAAAGCTACCTAATGTTAAACAATAAATCTTAATATACATCTAAAACTAAACTAGTAACTCAAATACAAAACTAAAAAAACTTGAAAATGAAACCTAAAACTGCAATAGAACCTCTGATGCAAAATCAAATCCAAAATCGAAGATGCAACTCAAACAAAAATACATAAACAAAATCCATGATGCAAAAATCATAGATAACATCATAAATGCAAAAATCGTAAATACAGTCCAAGGGACTGCAAATGAGCTAATGAAAAAATAAACCCAAATCCAGGTGACCCCCCCCCCCCCCCCCCGGTTCATCGGTAGCAGTAGAACAACCATAAGATGCCATCAACGCTTCACGCAGATCCTCAAACCACGTCCAATGTCCTCTATTTTTTCGTATATAAAACACCATCGACAATTGTGGACGTGGACATGCGGTGACGGTGTAGAAGATGCAAAATCACAAAATGCAAAAAATCCTAAATACAACCCCAGATACAAATGAGTTAATAATAAAACAAATCCCCTTTCGTCGGTAAGAACAACCCTCTAAGCCTTCATTACTTCACGTTGATCTTAAAACCACTACTAGTATCCTCTACTTTTCGTATATCCAACAACATCGGAAACTATAGACGTTGACAGGCGGCAACGGTGCAGAAGGTGATTGGACCAAAAGTAGGTTGGATGCTGCGGTTGTAGGCTAAGAAAGGGGGATGGTGATACAAGCTCCGGTGATTGGAGAGAGGGTGGAAGTGTCGACATGGAAGACGAAGGGGTGATACTGTTGGATTAAGCTGCCTAAGCTGATAACTAAATTGGTATATACTTGTAATCGGAAGCAATGTCCTTTTTTGATTGCCCTCAAAACCAGATTTGGGTAGAAATTATATTATGAGAGAGAAGGATAATTTATTAGATAATTTTGTGATTAATAAACTAATTAGACATTATGGGAAAATTGTTGGGATTTTATTCAAAAATTATTTCAAAAAAATAAAATTTAGCAATAGAAGACTTTGATTATGAACAACGTAAAACACCTTTATAATCAACCATGGATCTTCTTGCAAGATTTGAAAAGAAAACAAGCACCAAAGAAGAAGAAGATTTTAACAACCTTTGTATACTTTATATACTCTATTGGAGGCTTGGAAATTGATGGAGAATGTGGAACCTTTTAGACACCAACAAGAACTCAACATGATTTAAGATGTTACTCTTGTAAAACTCTTATAACTCTTATGCTTAAAGTTTTTAACCAAAGTATAAACTTCAAGAGAGTAAAAATGCAAGTAACTTGAACTCTTGATCTTCAAAAGCAAGATCGAAGGAGAGAGATAGAGAGGATTTCAGATTTTTCATGCGTAAATTAAAGCCTTTCTCACTGCATAAAGTTATTTCATTATCCTTATGTCCTTAGCACTTTAAGCATATCATGTCCCCTAAAGTGTACGTGTTCCCCCATGATTTTAGACATGTCTTACTTTCCATTTGTTTAATAAAAAACCCATCACTTGTCTAGCGTTAGCAAGTCATGGTTTTGACTAATAAAAGAAATAGAAAGTTTATGAGTTTTATAAACTCTTTTATAAAATATAAACCTTAACGTTTTGGTAAAAGACAAAAGTGTCTTTCTAGTCCAAAATGTTATACATGGCTTAAAAATATCATACCATATGATATATATTATGTTACTTTCTAATGAAAATTATTATTTTCAAGAAATAAATAATTCGTAACTAATTATAAGAGCTTATTGAATATTTATTAAAATCAATTTCTAATAAATAATCAATTGTATCAAGTTGTTAT
Organism: Lactuca sativa; assembly: GCF_002870075.4. Taxonomy (NCBI): domain Eukaryota; kingdom Viridiplantae; phylum Streptophyta; class Magnoliopsida; order Asterales; family Asteraceae; genus Lactuca; species Lactuca sativa. The sequence continues at coordinate 99,779,060 of NC_056624.2, read as the reverse complement.
TAGTGTGACCCATTATTATCATATGTTAATTTGCAATAATACTTTAATATGACTCTTGAGCATACTAGATCCTTCAAAAATGATTTGTTAATATATTATGTTATTAATATTTTTACTTGAAAGAGATAGTTGATTTGTTAATTTATTATGTGACTAATAAATTAATATGAAATCAATTGTTAAATAATTGATTTGTTAAGTTATATGATTAATAAATTAATATGAAATCAATTAGAATTGATTAATTATTAATTAGAATTAAATAATGGTGCAAGGGTGAATTGTAATTGTTCAATAGTTGAACAAAAAAGGCAATTCTAGAACCATCCAAGGGAGGACAGTTTTGGGAGCTTTTCTAGGGTTTCCAGAAACCTCTTGGATGCTAATAAGGAAATGATTTGAACTATTATTTAATTAATTCAAATCTTGCTTTGCCTGCAAGTTACCTAGACTATAAATAGGACCCCTTGGCTTGAAATTTTTGTTCATGACATTACCTACAAGAATATGAATGAAATTTCCCTCATATCTCCTATCTCCTCCTTATTCTAGGGTTTCTAGTTTTGGGTGTTAGCCATTAAAGGCATCATCCTTTTGGTCCTAGATTTCCAAGCTCTTCAAAGGATTAAAGTGATTTGTTTACTACAACAAATCAAAGGTATGTAACCCTAATTCTTGTATTATATTTTGATTATATTAGGGTTCATCTCGTTTTATTATTCATAGCATGTTACAATCAAAGTGTTATGATATAGATCCTTTAGGTTGCATATGCCCTTAAGTGTTAAATGAAATCTCGCAAGCATATAGTTCTTCTAACCTATAAAATCCATCAGATAAGGAGAACGATGGCTGAGTGAATAGGTGATACATGACGAAAATAGGATAAGATGAACTGGTTGCTTCCTGATGAGAAAATGGGTAACACGATCTGACTTTTAGGGTTCTATTCTTCTAATGTCTAGATTGGAGAAGAAGAGGTTTGATAACGGAAGAGGAGAGGTGAAATTTTACTAAACATGATACCATGATCACTCGTCTTCATCGGAACCATGCTAGAATTGTTGATTAAATCTCGTGCATGCAAGAAGTAGTTGGTAAAAAAAACATTCGGGACTCGTTAGGCTATTTTATTTGTTTTCTTTGCACCGTAAACTAATAAGCAGAACAAGAGTTGACCCAACTAGTCAAGAGTAGCAAGAGTTCGGTCTTCTGATACATTTTGCTATACTATGCCTCATGGATTGAGTTGGAAAAATCACCAAAGTAGTAGACTAAACAAGTCAAGAATTCATAATTGCTTGTAATCTTAAACCCATTCAAAAAGATAAACCAAGCAACATATATGATCACAAATTCCTACACATAACAACAAAAACCTTCCCGACAAGTGACATGTTATCAAAGAAAATAAAACTAAAAATTCAAAAACAAATAACAAATAATCAAATAAAATAAATCAATTGAAAATTGTTCCCCTACCACATCGCCAAAAAATTTGATGTGTATTTTAATGCACTAGTTTTTTTTATTTGTAATTCCTAGTCTATCTCATATAAACCACACCTTACATTGAATAAACCTGATCGAGTAGAGTATAGTTTTGATAAGCAACGGTGTCGAAATCGAGGGAAATGGTAGTGAGTTAGTATTAGAGTTATTTATTATAGGTTATACTAATAAAAGAAAGAAGTCAAAAGGAGGTTTTATAAAATATCAAACAGATCAGTAACTAAACTACTAGATAAACTTATTGGAAACAAATCCATTCAGGTACTTTGGTTTAGTTTCGATTACTTCTCACAATCATGGTTAACTTCATTAATAGTGTAATAGATTTTTTAGGTGGTTACCAATTTCTAATGTAACTAGTTATCTTGATCATATTTCTAAATACTGATAATTAATAAACAACTAACAAAATGATCATGCAATTAGTGAACACACATAATTTATTTCATATATTCGAACTATATATATATATATATATATATATATATATATATATATATATATATATATATATATATATATATATATATTCTCACAAATGGTTATGACAATTAATGAACCATAACATGTATATCTAAGCTCTCTGACATAGCCAAAGTCACAGATTAACATTACCTAATCCTAGGAATTGGTCAATCTCTAATCCTAACAGTTTAACGGTCATAAACTAATTAAAATTCAAGTTAATGTATTTAGATTGCTCCTGTTAAATACACATAACTCAATAATAGGCAATAAAAATCAAAACTTTAACATGATAGGTGATGATCAATCAAACACAATTAATAACCAAACTAATAAAACCAAGAATCATTGAAATCAACACATAAAATCGAGTTTCATATACTGCAAAGAAAAAGCAACATGTTTTAACATTTAAATTCAGAAAGTAAAAACACAAATAGAAACAATTGGAATGCTAATCATGACCAGAACAACAAGCCGAATGATTCATGTCAGATTCATGTCATGAATCAGCTATTGAATCCTTCATAACTTCACTACATATCTGTTTAACGACCCTCAGGCCGCCTTCTAGACCCTCAAAATGGCTTCTCTAAGGTTTATTTTCGTAAGGAATGAATTAGGGTTAAAGATATTTCAATAGTGTTAATTTTCGGCTCTATTTATAGGATACATCAATGCCACCGAATGGAGAAGGCTTGACAAGCCGTGAGAGATGGTTTCTTCACATGCATAAAATTTTCGAATGTCACAACGCCATAGGAATGGTTTTTCCATGAAGTGGGAACTGGGAATCATACTTTGGAATAAACACGAAACTTATCGAAAATTTTTCTAGTTTCTAGAACATCTTGAATATCATCAATCGAAGTTATGAGTCATGACATACGGTTAAAATATTGATGAGGGGTCAAGCTGTCCAGCAACATTCTTTTTACGTCTTTTTAGCTCATTTCTATTCCTTTTTCATTCCAAGCTAGCATTTTAACTATAATTAAACATTTCAAAATATATTAAATATCATATATCTTAAAATATGAAATCTTAAACAAATATATTAAGATAATGGCCTAAAATACATAGTTAAATAAGACCATATCACATATTTATCTTATTTAGAAAGGTTAATTATGACCGCTAAGGTAGGAATAACATTCATCTGCTTATTTATTTACCAAAATAATGGTAACGACGTATACAGAAAAAATAAACTCAACTATTGGTGCCTTAGTAACCGTGTGACCTTTCCTGATCCAACCACAAGTCATGTGCTTCTGGTAGTATAGGCTTCTACTACCTTTCACACATACTCATACCCATCCCAAGAAATGCATCGTAGTTCTCCAAGTCACCGTACAAGAAAATCACATTGCAACTTAACACATTGAATAGTATATACACAATTAGGGATTTTATAACTTCTTGAAAACAATTACAAATTTATTTAAGTTCATCATACTCGATGCGTATTACATTTGGCTACATAACATAATATTATCTATATGACTACTTCATATCTTAGACTCCAGATATGTATCTCCCTATTCTTGATCTCCTGCAACAACATCTTCTTATTAAGGATCATCTGGAATTCTCTTGCATTTGGCTTTGGTAGCACATTCAACTTTGCAGCCTTTTTTTCTTTGGACAGTCATTCCTAAGATGCCCTACTTCTCCATATTTGAATGGGTGTTCATTTCACCCACCGCTCCTTTTGCGTGGTGGAGGGTCATTAGCTGAATGGGTTCAATAGGACATAAAAGATTAAAAGTATAATCTATAAAGTACTAGAACATTCTTTTAAAATCCAACTTTAGTTACTTTAAGAAAAATGTGAAATTGTATGCTAATCCACGATAACATACATCATTTCTTTATGAGGAGTTAGTGGAGCATGTGTGGCTAACCGGTACACTAATATGGGACTATAAAGATGAAATGATGAAACTAACTGTGTTTATAATTGTTGATGGAGCGTGTGTGGTTAATTGACACATCAATGAGAGAATATAAATTGATAGAGGGTGTTTGAGGGGTTTGCATGGTTATTCACATCTTAATTGTGATCTTCAGCATCCTAGTCACAATTGATAAGAGCATAATATAAGATTAAGTATGTCATCGATAAGATTCAATGAACCTAAAACGATCTATGAGTTTCATGTGATTGAAATTGGTGAAATGTTTCTACCAACTTAAAATAGTTTTGTGACATGACTACAACATCCTCTTCATATTACAAAATGAAAATATGGATCCTAGCCTTAATTTAAATTTTGGGTTAATAATTAACGATTAAAATCAACTAACTTGAATTCTCTCTTTGCCCATTTTTTAGATATCTTATGAAGATAGAAATGGTCTTCCTCGTTCTTATGGAAATGGTTTTCCTCAATCTTCTGGAGATGGTCTTCCACATTCATTCAAGGTGAAATTCTCTTCCCTTCCTTAGGAAATGGAGGAATTGGACATCATCCTTCTTCAACTCTTCCACCTCCTCCTCCTGTGAATCTCCCAACATCACATTTTCCTCAAGTTGGAAGATATGAAACTAGTCAATCCCTATTAGCATGTAAACATAAACATGGAAATTTTGTGTGTGCGCATGTTCTAAAAATGAAATCATACATTGACAAATTAGAGAGAATAGGTGTCGTATTCCCAAAGGACCAAGCCAATGATTTGGTTCTTTCGCTTCTAAAGTCATATGGTCAGTTCATTAAGAACTTTAATATGACGAATCTTGATGTGACACAAATTGATCTAACAGAGATGTTGATAGTTGCTAAAGCAGAAATGCTTAACAACACAATTGAAGCATAAATGCTCACAGGATCTAATTCCAAGAATTTTGTGGATATTGATAATGGTAACATGGGAGATCAAGAAAAGGTTTCTCTTCCCAATGCAAAGGGATTGGCAAAGGTCAAACCATTTGATCGCATGTTAAAGAGAAAGGCTCATTCTGAGATCATTCCACATGTTGACCCCAATGAATCCATTTGTTTCTACTGCCAATCGAAGGGACATTGGAAACAAAGCTGACCAAAATACCTGAAAGATATGGAAGATGGTAAATTTAATACGTGTGAATCTACTTTAGGTACATCCATTATCTAACTCCATAAGTTCCTATTCTTAGAATCTTAATACATGATGTGATTATCACATTTTGATGGTATTAAAGGATCTAAGAGAAAAAATGAAGCTTAAGCAAAGTGAGCTAAATCTGATCGTGGGAATGGAATTTTGTCATATGGTTCGATGGTTAAAATTGGAGCTACTACTAAGGAGTTAGGTTAGTTTTAATAAATTGCTATTACTCTTCGGAGATGTGTAGAAATAGAGTATTTTCATTTTACGCATTGTAAGGACAAGTTCCAATTTTCTTTTTAGCAATAAAAAAAAGTTTTAGTTAATGAAGTTGCCTTATTTATATATTTCCTTGCAATAAAATTTATGAAAGTGTTGGTTATGTTTCTAATAATAGTAATGTTAATAGTGGATATTGATTCTTCTAGAACGCTCTTGTGGCATTGTCATTTTTTGACCAAGTGAAAAGAAATCTCATCATCAAGTTTCAATTGGACAGAAACTTGGAGTCATACAATTTGGGTTGCATGATGCATGAGAATCTTGTTCATTGGAAAACTATGACTAATTCATTGTCCACATGTTTATGTGAGACTAGTGAAGGACTAATGGATATAGTACATGTTGATGTGGACTTTTTAGATCCACCATAAGGGACGATAACTCTATTCGTCATGATTTACTAATGTTTCAATAAATATGGTTGTGTTTATAATGTTATACAAAATTTTAATACTTTTGAAAAGTTCAAAGAGTAAAAGAATAAATAGAAGAATCTATTGGGCAGCAAAATAAAAGATTCTCCAATTTGAAAGGAAAGTAGAGTACTTTAGTATCATGTTTTATGATCCTCTGGGTAATTGTGGAATTGTATCACAATTAATCCTTAAATAAAATCTTAGTACAATTGTATGACTAAGAAGAGAAATCGAGCATTGTTGGAAATGGTTCGATCATAGATGAGTCATACTTTGTTCTAATCAAGTTTTAGAGCCATGCTCTAGTGACTATGAATTGTATCTTGAAACTTATTTCAATATAAGAAGGTTGAAAACACCTCATAATATGTGGAGTAATAATGCCTTCTTACCCTAGCACGTTTAGATTTGGAGTTTTGATGTTTTCGTTGATCGAGAAACAAAAGATAAACCGAGTCTTATTCTATGAAGGGTTTTCTTATTGAGAATCTACATGAACTTTTGAATATTTGTTTTAGCTCATTGTCACACCCCCAAACGGGAACGGCAGAAACGTTCGGTGGTGGAGGACGTCATGCTTAGTATCACAACACATGCATCATAGTAATCAAAGTAACAAATAACCATTGTATTAATATTAAAGTGTTTACAAAGTATGTGATTCACAAAAGATTGACTCCAAAAGTAAATAACAAAACAAGACATGAAGCTACTATACTCCATCTTCTGAATCCCAATGCGCGTACCTGTCTACTAGTTTCCCGAGAATACAAATTATTTTGAAAGAGTAGATTAGCAGTTAAGCTGGTGAGTTCATAAGTATTTTAGTTATGAAAAGTATATTATAAGTTCTTTTAGAAAAGTTTGCCTATTCCTCCAGAAAATCCTATATTTTCTGATGTGATGAATGATAAGTAAAAATGACTCTACAATTTCTTCTATGAGTAGTAAATGGATACAAGTTATATATAAATTAGAGTAAACAAACAATCGATTGTGTGAATCTGCCCTAAGCCCAAAACCAAACAAGGAACAGGAAATGAGGCGGAAGTCACACATCCCATTGTTTGTTAGATCTTCATTGTATACAACCCTAGCGTATTCATTTGGTACTAATGGAGTTAACTGTGATAGTTCTTTTATATTTGAAGAAAACATTCCTTAAGAAAATCATATATTTCCTTTAGTAAAATGGTAACCATAATAGTTCCTTCTATAATCACTTAGTTTATACTAGTTACATATAATTTAATATCGAACGAATAGTTAAATGTGTGAATCTGCCCTAAGCCCACAACCAAACAAGGAACAGGAAATGAAGCGGAAAACACCCATCCAACTGCATGTCGGATATTAATTATATATAACCCTGATATATAAACTAAAGTATTTTAAGTTATACTGGTTTAATAATATAAATCAAACCTTTTATAGTTAAGTTTCTAGTTTCACTTGCTTAATGATCTATCCGAAAAGTATGTTTTTGTACCAGAAAGTGGTATACTGAGTTTGTATGCTATGACCTGACACATACATGTTACTCCCTATGATTACTTGGTGTATATGAGTTATATATTTAACTAAGATCGAATAGATAAAAGACTGTGTGAATCCGCTCTAAGCACACAACCAAACAAGGAATAGGAAATGAAGCGGAAAGCACACATCCTACTGCCTGTCGGATCTGATTAATACATAACCCTAATGTATAAAATAAGGAATCATAAAGTTAGAATTATAGGCCCCCTTTTAACTGAATGCTCATGTTACTAGGAAATAGATTACATTACTCGATGTGAGAATATTACTATATGAATGTAATGGAAAAACAAAGTTATACATCAGTGTTGTATAAAACAACTATTGAAGTACTAACTACCTTAAAACCAATTTGTTAAATTAAGGTAAAATGTAATGAGGTTATAACCATGCTTGACTTGACTAGTATAAAACACGACGATCTAAAGACGTCGAAAATGGTAAGACATTTGTCACCCGTAGACCTGCAGGTCCCACTATAGCTAGCAGCAAGGTGTAGGATGGTCAATCCCGTATAGATTTATACACAAACTAATACTCTCCCTCCAGGAGACTCTGGTTACAAAACGTGACACAACAAGTATATTTCTATGACATGAAGTAGTGGCTCACATTATTGTTATCTTGTTCTTATTATAGTATGTATATGTTCCTTCATTTTTTAGTTATTGTATGTATTGAAACCCTAAACTATACCTATTATAGTTTACTAGTATGTTTGTTTGAACTGTTCCCGATTTGTAGAAAAGACTCAATTAGCTACTGTGTTAAACATGTACTTTAAAATTGGGGTTTTATAAACAACAATCTAACATCTTTTAAAAGAGTTTTTGAATTTATTTATAAACTTATAAAAGCATAAGAATTTCCTTAATGTGACGGCTATCATAGGTAAATATTAACACAATATTCTTGTGTTCAACTTGTATTCCCCCCCCCCCCTTCTTAAAAACATTTAAAAGATAGATTATAAGGGTATGAACTCACCTTATTGGGTGATTCAACTGAAGATTCGAATAAGGATGATAAGTTCCACGAATGAAGTCCCAAGGCACAAACGAGTCCTAAATGACATATATTGATACATATAGCCATGTATTTAGTGAATCTAGCTACAAAGGTGATTGGGAAACAACCTAGGATGCAATAATAATTCACCACAAGAGTGCTAGAAGCAAGTTAGGAGGCTGAAAGGGTGCTCACGGCTGCGCTTGAGGTGTTCACGGCCCAATTGTTGAATGGTTCACGACCCAAATGAAGGTTCACGGCCTTGGGAGGGTTCACGTCCCATAAATGGTGAAGAACACTTGAAGATCATGTTTTTTGGTGAGTGTTTGAAGTCTCTTTGATGTATTCCAAGAAGATGGTAATGAAAAAGGATGAATAAGAGTGAAAGATGAAGTTCTTGTGGATGATACTTGAGAGAGATTTGAGAGGATCACTACCAAGAGGTGAGAAATGAAGATAAAAATGATCAAAAACTTATATATAGGAAACTGATTGCGGTCGAGGAGTTCAAGGTCCGAAGATGTTCACGATCCAAATCCATTCATGGTTGCGAGGTTCACGGCTCGATGGTTCATGGTTGCGAAGGCTCATTGTTGCGAGGGTTTTGTAGTCCATGCAAGGGTTCTAAGTTCCTAATGCTTCTCTCTTCCAAACTATAACACACTTAGTTACAAGGCTACAAAAGTTATAAACCAATAATCCATCTAAATTGAGATAATGGAAGGAATAAGTTTGACCAAAGTTGACTTTTAAGAATAAAATTTTCGGGTTGTCACACTCATCAAGGAATGTTCCTTGAGAGAAAACTCATGATCTTGAGTTGCAAGAGTCGACCGAAAATAAACCTTTTAGTTATCACTAGCATGCGACCTGAGGTTGATAACATGTTGTGCTTAATTGACATATTGTTATATTTGAGCACTTCTATTTGAGTTGGAAATGCTTATGAGTTCTATGTTCTTCATTTAACTGCAAAAACAAAGCATGTTGGTTAGTGAAAGTACATTGATCAATATGGGTGAGCTACTAATAGCATGGAAGTATTGGTAGGCCCGTGAGCTACTAAAAGGCAAGAAATTAAAAATAGTGAAGTTCAGTCCATGAAGGAAAATTCAGTTTGATTTAGGTTTGTCCTAAACCTTGTCTTATGATTGTAGATTCACATGTATAGGAACGTATGTACCTTGAAATCTAAGTGGAAAAGGTATCTCTCTAATTAATGAAAATAATTATGAGGAAATACTTTCACTAATATATTTTAAAGATCTGATAAAAGCAATATAGATATTGGATGTGTAAATTGCATTCTCAAATTCACAATATGATTACAACATCCCTCTTCATATTTTCAGTTATGAGTAGTGGCAAGGAATTGTTTGAACTTTCGAGAAATATATATCTCAGTCTTGAAAGTTTTAAACACACATATTATCCAACTAAGGTGTATAAGCTTAAGAAGTCTACTTGGAGACTTAACAAAGCATCACATAGCAGAAATTGACACTTCCATAAGAAAGTCAAAGGGTATTGATTTCTAGAAGTCCGGTTGATTTCTAGGTACTTGTAGAATCTACATATGAGTTGGAAAATTTAATGAAAGAGGAGTGTTCAAGGATTGTACCTTGATTTTGAGACTTTGTAACCATGGAATTGTTTCTAGTAACAAGTTCTAATTAAACATTCTGTGATATCAAAGCATCAGAGTCTATGACTTTAGAACCTCGACGACATAGAAAGACAAAGCATATAAAGATGAAGTTTCACTACATCTTAGATAAAAATAAGAATTTGGAGTTGTGAAATGAGCATAATTAGAGTAATGTTCAGTCGATTTGTTCACAAAGGAAGAAACATCGAGAGGCATAGTATGCATGTTTATAAAATGGCATGACTGATTTTATTTTATTCAAGTGGTTAGTTGATTACTAGAAACATTATGCATTGAATAAATTTATAAATTTTATGGTGATTAAATGATAGAGATTTATTTATATTCAATGGGTATGAAACCACGGTCAATTAATTTATTATTGTGTGTCGCTTTGCATGTTTTACTTCCTTGAGTAATTTTAATATTATTCAAAATTTCACAGTCACTCATACTTTTGGAAGTAAGTAGTGAACTAAGACTATCATGAATTGAATATGGATTGTCCATAGAGATTGGGCATTGCATGGGATTGCTACAATATTTATGAGCACTTTTAAAATATGGATTTTAAGTATTGAATAAAACCACGCTTAGAGATTACTTCGTGGATTCAACTACAAGTAATTCTAAGATGATAAAATCCTCTATTCTTTAAACAGGGATATTTATAAGTCATGTTTTGCAAATCAGTTGTGTATTGGTTTACTACAACACATCTTGTAACTGGATGTTATTAAGTGTAATTTCATGCATGATTTTGTGAGAAAAATGAATGATTATATAGCCAAAAGTTTATTCATTCCTCTTGACTTAATAGGAAAAGTGATATTTATGGGCCCCTCGATAATTTGTGTTGATCTATAAGAACTAGGCCTAGTACGGATTAAATTTAAGTGTTTGATTTTGTAGTCTGAATTTGATCACAAATCGGGAAACATAAAAAATGAACATGATGTTGATCCTTTAATCCAAGACTATGTTTATATGATATCTTGTAGGATGATGGAATAGTCGATCACTTATCTTAGGGTCAACATTTGATTTGGATCAGCAGTTGACAGCGGCTTTCAAAAACACACTTTGTTGTTTGGTTTACGCATATACTTGTAATTGTAGTTATAGACTTATCCAAGTAGGTGACTGTTTGATTAAGGTGTCTAAGCTTGTAACTAGATTTGTATATACTTGTAATTAGAAACGAAGTCTGTTTTGGGTTGCCCTCATAACCAAAATTGGCTAGAAATCGTATTAGGAGAGACAAGAACGATTTCTTAGATTATTATATGATTAATCAACTAATTGGAAATTATGGGAAAATGATTTTTTAATACATTATGTGATTAATATATTAACTAGAAATAGGTAGTTGATTTGTTGGTTTATTATGTGACTAATAAATTAATATGAAATCAATTGTTAAATAATTGATTTGTTAATTTATATGCTTAATAAATTAATATGAAATCAATTAAAATTGACTAATTATTAATCAGATTTAATTAATGGTGCAAGAGGTGAATTGTAATTGTTCAATAGTTGAACAAAAGAGGCAATTCTCTAACCGTCCAAGGGAGGACAGTTTTGGGAGCTCTTCTAGGGTTTCCAAAAGGCTCTTGGATGCTAATTAGGAAAACATTTGAATTAGGATTAAATTTGTTATTGAATTAATTCAAATCTTGTTTTGCCTGTAAGTTACCAAGACTATAAATATGACCCCTTGGCTTGCAATTTTCATTCATGACATTACTTACAAGCATATGAATGAAATTTACCTCATATATCTTCCCTCCTCCTCTTTCTAGGGTATCTTGTTTTGGGTGTGGGCCATTAGAGGCATCATCATTTTGGTGCTAGCTTTCCAAGCTCTTCGAAGGAAGGATTGAAGTGATTTGTTTACTATAGCAAATCAAAGGTATGTAACCCTAATTCATATATTATATTTTTATTAAATTAGGGTTAATATTGTTTTATTGTTCATAGTATGTTACATTCAAAGTGTTATGACATAAATCTTTTAGGTTGCATGTGCCCTTAAGTGTTAAGTGAAATTACACAGGCACATAGTTCTTGTAACCTATAAAACCCATCAAATACTCTTGAAATAGAACGAAGGGTGATGGAATGGGTGATACATGGAAATAGGATAAGAACTAAGGAGATTCGATGGTTTTAGTTGTTTCCGACGAAAATAGGATAAGATGAACTAGTTGCTTCCCAATGAGAAAATGGCTAACACAATCTGATTTTTAGGGTTCTATACTTCTAATTTCTATATAGGAGAAGAAAGGGTTTGATGATGGAAGAGTAGATGTGAAATTTTAGTAAAAATGATATCATGATCACTCGTCTTCGTCAGAATCATGCAAGAATTATTGATTAAATCTCGTACATGCAAGAAGTGGTTTGTGAAAACAAAACCTTTTAGGACTCGTTAGACTATTTTCTTTGATTTCTTTGCACCGTAATCTAATAAGCAGAACAAGATTTGACGCAACTATTCAAGAGTAACAAGAGTTTGGTCTTCCACTTAACCACCGCAATACGTCTTGCTATTCTACGCCTCATGGATTGAGTTGGAAAAATCACCATAGTAGTATACTAAAAAAGTCAAGTATTCTTAATTGCTTGCAATCTCGAAACCATATGCAAAAAGAAAAACCAAGTTGTAACATCCCAAAATTCAAGGCTAAAAATTTCATTTTTAATTAAGTAACATGAAAAATCATTTGTCAAAACATTGAAAATATTATATTAATTCATAAAACCATTACGAAGTGTCTCGAAAACATATCATCGGATAATAATAAAATCAGAGTACAATCCCATAGATCTCAAAATGCAGAATCCTGTTGTGCATGTGATGTGTCGCTACTGTGCCGGCTCCTTCCCCTTCGTTGAAGAGGTACCTGAAACAAAACCGAAAACTGTAAGCACGAAGCTTAGTGAGTTCCCCCATCATACCACACGTATACAATAACATACTGTCAGGCAATTCTCGGGGTTCCTGAGTACCCAAGCCAAGCCATTCTAGGTTGCTTGACTTACCCAGGTCAATCCATTCTATGACTTACCCGTCGGTCTATTTCACCCGACTACCGGGGACTCTTTCACCCTTACTACTACCACACAATAATATAATACACATATACTGCCATGCAATTCTGGGGCACCTGACCTACCCAAGTCAAACCATTATGGGGTGCTTAACTTAACTGTCGGTCTATTTCACCCGACTACCGGGGACTATTTCACCCCCTACCACTACCACATATAACATATCATACTAGCACATAAACATATAAGGTAGTAGCAAACTTAGATGAATATGACAAAGACAATCATCTAACATACAACTCTTACTGGGGGCCTGACATTGTGGCCGTAGAACCACCGCTACTGGAAGGTAACTCGCCTCACTGTCACGTAGTGTCTGCACTAACCTCGATGTGGAAATCGACTCTCCCCAACTCCTCAATCCCTACACGACAACTCTTCTAAGTTATCAACTCATACTCGTAACCCTTACAAGGGTCACTCAATCCCAGTCAATGTCAAATTCAAATCCTTGGTCAAAGTCAACTTTTGGTCAAAGTCAACATCTGGTTGACTCGACTCGCCGAGTTAACCTGCCAACTCGTCGAGTCCCCATATCCACAAAATGCCATAACCCTATTCCTACTCGTCGAGTCTAGCAAGAGCTCGGCGAGTTCGCCTTCAATAACACATCGGACAATCTTCAACCGGCTCGCCGAGTTCGATGTTGAACTCTCTGATTTCATCTTCATCCATAAGAGGATGTTCAGTCTATGACTCGTCGAGTTCCTATTGAACTCGTCGAGTCCGTCTTCATAAGTTGGGATATTGCCTTGGACTCGCCAAGTCTGTTCATACACTCGTCGAGTCCTATGATTTCCAGGTTTAAGACAAACCCCTAGCAGGTTGAGGGTTCCTTCTACTCAACCAAAACCATTTCCAGAAGACGTTTTGGGGAAAAAGCGTCCCGACTCGCCGAGTCACCCAAGTGACTCGCTGAGTCCTTCTTTGTCTAAGACTACACAGTCGATTATATTGGGTCTTAATGCATCCAAATCATAGATCTAACCTACTAAGGTCCTTTTTATACGTAAAGCTACAAACTTGATGTCTATGCATGGGGTTTTTGGCTCAAAAGGCTTTAAAATGGGGTTTATAAGATGCATGGGCTTCCCATTGCCATAAAGTTGGCACCTTTATGCCATGGGAACCCTCAATGGTTCCAGATCTGAAGCTAACACTACACAATAAGAAAAACCCAAACGTGGCTTAGAAATGTCCCAAAAATGGCAAGATCCAAGTCTTAAAGGAGATCTATCAAATGATAAGTCAAGGTTCAAGCTTTTTTACCTTGGATGAACTAGAAATGGAGCAAAATCGCTGGATCCACTTGCTTCTTCAAGAACTCCCAAGCTTCCACTTCTTCCTTCAACTTCAAACACACACACAAAAGGCATCAAAAGGTTCAAGAACACACAATAAGGGCTAGGGTTTCAAGGTAGGGTTTTCTGGAAGTGAGAGGGGCGATGGAGGCTGGTTTGCGATGAGATAAGTTGTTTAAATATGGTGCAAACCCTAAATATTAGGGTTTTGTCCAAACAGCCCCTACTCGTCGAGTTGGTCTTCCGACTCGTCGAATAGGTCACTTAAACCCCGATCATAAGTCGAGTCTACTCGACGAGTTGGGCCTACAACTCGTCGAGTCCCAGAGTAAATTGCAACATTTTGTTGAATTTAAATACGTACCAGGAATCAGGTGTTAGAAATCTCCCCCACTTATTTTAGACTTCGTCCTCGAAGTCTGTTGTTAAATCTGGAAAAAGCTCGGGGTAGTGCTCCCTAATCTCGTCCTCTGGCTCCCAGGTCCATTCTAAGTCCTTGCGGTGCTGCCATTGCACCTTTACTAGCTCAATCCTCTTGTTCCTCAGATCCTTCGACTTCCTGTGGAGGATAGCTACTGGTCGCTTGATGTAATTTAGGCTATGATCCACCTGAATATCCTCCAAAGGCACTACTGACAAATCGTCTACCAGGCACTTCCATAACTGGGAGATGTGAAACGTACTATGAATCTGACTGAGTTTGGCTGGCAGGTCCAGCTTATACGCCACCTTGCCCACCCGGGCGCCAACCCTGAAGGGTCCAATATACCTGGGGGCCTAACTTGCCCCGCTTCCTGAACTAGATGACGCCTTTCCAAGATGACACTTTCAGGAGGACCATATCCCCGACCTGGAACTCCATGTCTGAACGGCGCTTGTCGGCATAACTTTTTTACCGACTCTGAGCAGTCTGAAGCCTGCTCCTAACCTGCTGAATCCTCTCTGTCGTCTTGAGCACCGCTTTGGTGCTCCCCATGACCCTCTGTCCAACTTCACCCTAACATATCAGGGTCCTGCACTTCCTCCCATACAACATCTCAAAGGGAGGACGATCGATACTCGCGTGATAGTTGTTGTTGTAGGAGAACTCAGCTAACAGAAGATAGGTATCCCCGCTACCACCGAAGTCTAGAATGCACGCCCGCAACATATCCTCCAAGGTGTGGATGGTCCTCTCGCTCTAATCATCTGTCTTACGGTGAAAAGCGGTGCTAAAGTGCAGACGAGTGCCCAACTCGTCGTGAAACTTCTTCCAGAACCTGGAAGTAAACCGTACGTCCCAGTCCGAAATCACCGAAACCGGCACTACGTGTCGTGCTACTACCTCTCGGATGTAGATATCGACCAACTTCTTAGCCGAGATGCTCTCATGGATCGGTATGAAGTGCGCACTCTTGGTCAACCGATCCATGATGAACCAAATCAAATCCACTCTCCGTGCAGTCTTGGGAAGCTTGGTGATGAAATCCATAGTAATATCTTCCCATTTCCACATGGGAATGTCTAGCGGCTGCATCTTGCTGTGTGGCCTCTAGTGCTCGGCCTTGACCTTCCTACAGGTCAAGCACCACTCTATGTACCAGGCGACGTCCCGCTTCATGCAGGGCCACCAGTAATCGGTTCGAAGATCTCTGTACATCTTCATCGCCCCGGGATGAATCGGGAATTGGGATTTGTGCACCTCCTCCATCAGAACCTGTCGCACACCCCCATGATAGGGAACCCATAGCCTACGATGTAGTGTCAATAACCCTCGGTTGTCGTAATCGAAGGAGGAAACCTGACCCACAATACGCTCTCTCTTTCGATGTTCCTCCTTCACGGCCTCCAGCTGGGCCTCTTGGATCTGATCCAGAAGTGGAGTCACCATGGTCATCCTCAAGCAGATGTCCCTGATTGGCGCCGCTTTGAGGCTAAGCGCATCGGCCACGACATTGGCTTTCTCCGGGTGGTAAAGGATCTCACAATCGTAATCCTTCACCACATCAAACCACCGACGCTGCATAATGTTCAGATTCGGTTGATCCATGAGGTAACTCAAACTCTTGTGGTCCGTGTAGATGGTACAACGGACCCCATAGAGGTAGTGTCGCCAAATCTTAAGGGTGAAGACGACCGCCCCAACTCCAAATCATGTGTCGGGTAGTTCCCCTCGTGAGGCTTCAGCTGCCTCGAGGCGTAGGCAACGACATGCTCTCATTGTGTCAGTATTGCGCCCAGAACCGAAATGGATGCATCGCAGTATAGTAAAAAAATCCTCCACACCCTCAGGCAGGGCGAGGATCCGCCCCTCGCATAGTCTCTGTCTCAGTGTCTCGAATGACGCCTGCTGCTCAGGCCCCCAGCGAAAAACAATGGCTTTCTTCATTAGTCGGGTCAGTGGTACGACTATCTTGGAGAAGTCCTGAATGAATCTCTGATAATAGTCTGCCAATCCGAGGAAACTCCGAATCTCAGATGGAGACTTCAGAACCTCCCATCTCATCACGACCTTCACTTTGGCCGGGTCAACCAATATCCCGTTTTGGTTGACAAGGTGCCCAAGAAATTGATGGGTTTAGAGCATTCTAACGCCTCCTAAGTGTACATGTAACCCTAATAAACCTTGGATCTATGTTTGTCTAGAATACATGCAAAATATTATTTCCAAGGTTCATAATCCTATCTAGCATACATGGGGAACTTTTATCCTAAAAGGATGGCTAGAATTACATACCTTGTAGTTAATTTTGATTACTTGAAACCTTGAGAGCCTAGCACCCCAAGTGTGATGCCTCAAATGGTTCACACAACACCAAATGCCTTGTAATGACTTTTGAGAGAATGCACACACTTGTAAAATCGGCCTAGCCCTCTTATGTTCTTGTGTAGCCGATTTTGGGGGGATAGTATGTTCCTTATATAGTGTGACACATCTAGGGTTACACCATGTAAACCCTAATGTGTCATGACTCTTCATTTCCATGACCCATGGGTTTGTAACTCCCATGGAGTATCCTATGGGTTTAACCCAACTTGATAATCCACGGAGCCTTTTATCCCACTATACAAGTTATGGATGATTTACATAATCAACCCATATATTTAATTAGTTATCTTTTGATCACTTAATTAATTCCAAATTACTTCTTGATCAATACTAATTAAATAATACTATTAATATATTAGAACTTATAATATATTAATAAACCACAAGTTTTATTTCTCTCATTTAGTATATCCAAATGCATGATGCCATGCAACCCAAATGGACCATGCCGGGTCAGGTCAAGTACATACCAAAAATAGTTATGGACTTAGACACCTTATCCAACAGTCTCTTACTTGGATAAGTCTAATAACTATAACTGCAAGTATGACTTCATGAACCGATCAGCAATCATAGCTCTTTCAAGGTCTCTCGGAACTGAGAAGATGATGATACACCATTTAAGATAAGTGATCATATAATCCTCTGTTCTAGATATCAGCCGGACAAATACATGGAACAATGTCTTACTTATTGTCCAGCAGTTTGTTTCCTGATTTCCGATTTGTTTGACAAAGAACTTAATTGAACACATCAACTTAGTTCTGACCGGGCCCGGTACATAGGTCAAAACAAAATCATCGAGGGGCCCGGATATCAGCTTCTAATCCAAGGAGGAACAGATAAACTTCGACTCATATGTTTGCTCTACTACTTATTGAATTATACACAAAAGCACATTTTATAACATCGAGTTACCAATGAGTTTTCGTACAATCAATGCATAACCAACTCATAGGCAACAAATCATATCTCTAGGTTTGAAGAATTATATGATATTACCATCTCACAATCACTCGATATAAATTCCATGAAGTAATAGCAGTGAGCGTGGGTTGAGTCCAATGCTCAGAACTTATGAGCACTCATGAGTGGTGTAGCCATGTCAAACAACTTAGACCTCTGCAACCAATCACGACAGTCTTGATTTATACCTACTTCCGACATATGACCGACTGTGGAGGTTCGAATAATATGATATAACAAACATTATTAGTCTGGAAGTCAAAGCATGCAAAAGAAATATAGTAAATGATTGACAAGAGATAGCAACACTTTACTCATAAATAAACACAACTTTTATTCATCATCAAATGTCAATTACACTTTACAAATTTCAAAATTTTCTAACTACTAAAACTAATATCATCCTTTAGCCCTATGCTCCGAGCATGCTGGAGATGCTTAACCCGAGTCAGTCCCTCCGTGAGGGGGTCTACTGGATTCTCATCCGATGATACCCTCTTTGCCACCAGGAGTCCTTTTTCTATTCGATGTCTAATGAAATGGTATTTTCTGTCAATGTGTCTGGATCTCCCGTGATCCCTTGGTTCCTTGGCTAAGGCAGCTGCACTTTCACTAACACAAAAAATTTCCATTGGCTCCTTTATAGCTGGTACAACTCCAAGGTCTCTAATGAAGTTCTTCAGCCATATCGCCTCCTTTTCTTCCTCGCTTGCTGCTATATACTCTGATTCGCAAGTTGAATCAGCCACTGTCTCTTGCTTGGAACTCTTCCAAGAAATTGCTCCTCCGTTTAAGGTAAAGACCCAGTCTGACTGAGAGCAGAAATTATCCCTATCAGTCTGAAAGCTAGCATCACTATACCCTACAACTCTCAAGTCATCACTCCCACCGAGGGTAAGAACCTAGTCCTTAGTCCTCCGTAGGTACTTGAGGATATTCTTTACCGCAGTCCAGTGTGCCTTGCCAGGGTTCCCCTAATATCTGCTAACCATGCTTTTAGCAAAGGCTACATCAGGTTGAGTACACGTCATAGCATACATAATCGATCCTACAGCCGAAGCATAAGGTACTCGACTCATTTATGCTATCTTAGCCTTAGAACTCGGGCTTTGTGTCTTACTTAATCTAGCGTTACTCTGGATGGGTAGCTCTCTTTTCTTGGAGTCCTGCATGCTAAATCTCTTCAGCACCTTATCCAAGTAGGTACTCTGACTAAGTCCAATTAGTCTTTTACTCCGGTCTCTCAAGATCCTTATCCCTAGAATATAGGCAGCTTCTCCTAGGTCCTTCATAGAGAAACACTTTCCAAGCCAGGACTTAACTTCCTACAGAGTTAGGATGTCATTTCCTATGAGTAGCATGTCATCCACATACAGTACCAAAAAGCTAACTATACTCCCACTAGCCTTGACATATACACAAGATTTATCTTCACTCCTAGAAAAGCCAAATTCTTTGACTTTCTCATCAAAGCAAAGATTCCATCTACGAGGTGCTTGCTTTAATCCATAAATGGATTTCTCAAGCTTACACACTCTATTAGGGTACTCTGTATTGAAAAAACCCTCTGGCTGACTCATGTAAACATCCTCAGCCAACTTTCCATTAAGGAAAGCGGTTTTGACATCCATTTGCCATATTTCATAGTCATGAAATGTAGCTATGGCTAACAGAACCATAATAGACTTAATCTTGGCCACTGGAGAAAAGGTCTCATCATAATCAACTCCTTGAGTTTGTGAGAAACCCTTTGCAACCAGTCGTGACTTATAAGTGTGTACATTACCATCCATGTCGGTCTTCTTCTTGAAGATCCATTTGCACCCTATAGTCTTACGACCTGGTACATTCTCAACCAAGTTCCAAACTTGATTGTCATACATGGACTGTATCTCGCTGTCCATTGTCTCTTTCCATTTGGCTGACTCGGGGCCTGCCATGGCTTCCGCGTAACTATTAGGTTCATCCATACCTATCAGTGTCCCATCACTGATAAACGTATCACCTTCCGCAGTAATATGGAGTCCATAATAATGATCAGGTGCATTCCTAACCCTTGTGGAATGCCTCAAAGGTACAGACTTGTCAATTGGCTCAACAGGAGTCTCCTCCTTAAGTTGAGTGTAAGGGTTTGAAGTTCCTTCACCACTTGACTCTTGAATTTCTTCAAGGTCAACTTGCCTCCCACTGTTTCCTTGGCTTATGAACTCTCTCTCTCTCTCTCTCTCTCTCTCTCTCTCTCTCTCTCTCTCTCGAAAGACAGCCCTCCTAGCTAGAAAGACCACATTTTCACTAGGTCTGTAGAAGAGGTAAAAGGATTAATGTGGGTAGCCGATGAAAATACACCTCTCACTTCGAGGTTCGAGCTTATCATGAGTCTCGCGTCTCACGAAAGCCTCGCAACCCTAAATCTTGAGGTGGTCTAGTTTGGGTACTTTACCAATCCACATCTCATGAGGAGTTTTGGAAACTTTCTTTGTAGGGACTAGATTAAAGATACGAATGGTAGTC
This sequence comes from Lactuca sativa, assembly GCF_002870075.4. Lineage (NCBI taxonomy): Eukaryota > Viridiplantae > Streptophyta > Magnoliopsida > Asterales > Asteraceae > Lactuca > Lactuca sativa. Next base: position 99,758,393 of record NC_056624.2, on the reverse strand, counting down.
TCTAAGGCATACCCCCAAAATGAGATTGGTAGCGAAGCTCGACTCATCATGGAACGAACCATATCCAACAAGGTTTGATTACGCCTCTCAGCCACACCATTCAAATGCGGTGTCCTGGGAGGTGTCAATTGTGAGACAATCCCACATTCCCTAAGATAGTCGAGGAACTCTGAACTAAGATACTCACCACCTCAATAGGATCGAAGCATCTTAATGTTCCTGCCCAATTGATTCTCGACTTCCTATTTAAATTCTTTAAACCTCTCAAAAGTCTCTGACTTATGCTTGATTAAGTAGACATATCCATATCTAATGTAATCATCACTAAAAGTTAAATAATAACGATTAGCATCCCATTTGGCATGTTTGAAGGGTCCACACACATCCGTGTGTATGAGATCCAACAAACCTTCACCGCTCTCACAAGAACCGGTGAAGGGAGACTTTTTCATTTTTCCAAATAAGCATGATTCACAACTATCATCTAACTTTAGGTCAAATGACTCCAAGGCTCCATCCTTTTGGAGTTGGCCTATGCGTTTCTTTCTTATATGTCCAAGACGACAATGCCATAATGATGCTTTATCAAAGTCATTATCATTAACATAATCAATACACAATACATTATTTCCTAAGTTATCAACCACATATACAGTTTCATACACACCATCACAAGGAAATGCTTTAAAATAAAGAACATTATTAAAGAAAGCATTAATCGAACCAACTTCATTATCAAATGAAAAGGTGAAACCTTGTTTATACAATGCATGAAAGGAAATAATATTTCTTTCCATTTCTGCCGAGTAACAAAATTTATTCAAATCTAAATTAAACCCACTACTTAGCGATAAAGTATATACTCCAATCTTGGTGAGAGGTAAAGCTCTCCTATTCCCCATGATTAAGTTTATTCTTCCATGCTCCACATTCTCACTTCTTCTTAGTCCCTACAAATCAAAACAGATATGAATAACGCAACCGGTATCAAGGACCCAAGAGTTAGAATAGGGTGAGTTATTAGATAAGATAGTGTAAATACCTGCATGGTTGGGTTTAACTTTCCCATCCTTCACATCTTGTTAGTACTTTGGCAGTTCCGCTTCCAGTGCGACTTTTCATGGCAATAGAAGCATTCAACCTCTTTTAGCTCAGAAGAAGGAGCAACGAAACCTTTCTTGGTTCCACTTGAAGAAGAGCCATCAAGGGTCCTAGCCTTGGTACCCTTCGAAGATCTCTTCCTCTTCTTCCCTCTACCTTTCCCGATTGTCAAGATAGGGGCGGAGTTTGGAGTAGGAGTAGGAGTGTTAACAACTGACTTACCTTTAAGACCTGTTTCTGCAGTCTTGAGGAGTCCCCGAAGTTTGCTGAATGTGACTTCTTCCTTATTCATGTGGTATGTCATGCGGATTGATCATAGCACGAGGGTAAGGAGTGCAAAATGATATCTATTGCAAGCTCCTCAGGGAAGTTCACATTAAGCTTAAGCAAACGATCCACATACCTTCATATTTTCTGCATGTGGCTTGTGACAGATTCCCCATCCTTTATCATGGTTGTTATCATGGAGCAGATGATTTCATACATCTCTTGTCCTGCACTTTGATGGTATCTTTCCGTCAAATCTTGGTGCATTTCAAAAGGGTAGAAGTCCTCATAGGACTTTTGGAGTTCTGCTATCATGGTGACAAACATGATGCATGCCACTTTGGTAGCATCCCTTTCATGTGCTCAGAAGTCAGCGATCTCCTGGGGAGTTGCAGTGGTCTCGTCAATCTCCTTAAGCTCCTTATCGAGGACATATTCTTTGTCCTCGTAGCAGGTAATCATCCTGATGTTTCTGATCCATTCATTGAAGTTGGATCCATCAAAAGTGACTTTCCCACACAAGTTCATAAGGGTAAAGGAGCCATTAGGATTAGAGCCAGAGGCAGTGTTATTGGAAGATATCTGAAAAAAGAGAACAAGATTAGTTTTGATATTAAGAGAGTCCTTAATAAAACACCCGAATGTAATATTACGGCTAGGATCCAATCACAATATATTATAACTTAGAAGAGGTATGCCGTAATCCAAACTATAACATATTTGAAAGGTAGGCGAATGACAATTCACCAATTTCCACCATGAAAACGAAATATAAATATTAGGTTTTTAATTGGTTCTTAGAAATTCCTAGATTTATTTGAGATTCAATGAATTTTTTTCAAAGGCATGTTTCAATCTCGAGTGTGCCCTCCAAGTTTTGTGACTGGGATACCGAGGATCACAAAACGAGGTGTGAAGTAACCACGCAAATCACTTGGTACCCTTAAAGTTCATCACTTAATCGATTTGTCGGTTAACCACACATGCTCCGCCGATACTATGATAAAACTTAAGTCGCCATTTACCTACCTTGTTAAGTCCAAGTTAGTGTGCCGGTTAACCACACATGCTCCACCAATGACTTAAACAAAGTGTAAAGTGTAATTTCATGGATTAGCACCTGATTCACATTTTTCCTAAAGTAACTAAGATTGGGAATTTAATAAAACATTTAGTTACTTTATAATATTCATCATACTTTTAATGAGAATTTATAAGTCCTTGTCCTACCCGTTCGGCTAACGACCCTCCATCGATCAAGGAAGTGGTGGGTGAGAGTGGACACCCATTAAGTTGCCATTTTATAGGCAACAACCTTATACCCCCCTTATAGACCAGCTTCGTGAATGAGGCGTACTAGCGGTAAGACGACTTGATCTTATACATATATATATTATTAACTTATAATATTATAAAGTATAAGGGTTGATTTTTAACTTTTAAAAATCTAAGGGTTGGAACTAAAATTTCAATCATGACTTTACTTGTTCCAAAACTTGAGGGCAAGTTTTGTAACTATACAAAACCTTTCATATTCAAAAGTTATGAGTTATTAAAATGAAGACTCTTCATTTTATAACTTATGTGTTCTTTTAATGGTTTTTAACACAAAGAGACTTTTGGTTATCCATAACTTGAGGACAAGTTATGGACTCCATTAAAACACATAAGGATCATGAATTAATCATATAAACAAGTAACTCCTATGATCTATCAAGAACTCTTTAGAACATGAACATTCATATCAAAATTACAAGAACATATGAACATATATAATCATGAAAAATTGATATTAGCCATTGTAAATGGATTGGAACAACCATTACACCATCTAGAACAAATTTTATAACACCAAAAAAGTTTAGGGTAATGTTTCTAGTTCATTTCCAACAGCACAAATCGAATTTCTACATTCTGCATGGCCAACTCGTCGAGTACACGAACTGACTCGCCGAGTTGGTTGCATTTTCACTTGGACTCGTCGAGTCCTCCCTATGGACTCGCCGAGTCCCCTGAGCAGACAGCAAAAAATCGATTTTCAACACTATTTTTCATCAAGTATTCACAAATAAGCCTAGGCTCTGATACCACTGATGGGTTTAGAGCATTCTAACACTTCCTAAGTGTACAGGCAACCCTAATATACCTTGGATCTATGTTTGTCTAGAATACATGCAAAATATGATTTCCAAGATTCATAATCCTATCTAGCATACATGGGGAACTTTTATCCTAAAAGGATGGCTAGAATTACATAATTTGTAGTTGATTTTGATTCCTTGAAACCTTGAGAGCCTAGCACCCCAAGTGTGATGCCTCAAATGCTTCACACAACACTAAATGCCTTGGAATGACTTTTGAGAGAATGAACACACTTGTAAAATCGGCCCAGCCCTCTTATGTTCTTGTGTAGCCGATTTTGGTGGATTGTATGTTCCTTATATAGTGTGACACATCTAGGGTTACACCATGTAAACCCTAATGTGTCATGACTCTTCATTTCCATGACCCATGGTTTTGTAACTCCCATGGAGCATCCATAGAGCATCCTATGGGTTTAACCCAACTTGATAATCCATGGAGCCTTTTAGCCCACTATACAAGTTATGGATGATTTACATAATCAACCCATATATTTAATTAGTTATCTTTTGATCACTTAATTAATTCCAAATTAATTCTTGATCAATACTAATTAAATAATACTATTAATATATTAGAACTTATTATATATTAATAAACCACAAGTGTATTTCTCTCATTTAGTCTATCCAAATGCATGATGCCATGCAACCCAAATGGACCATGCCGGGTCGGGTCAAGTACATACGAGAAATAGTTATGGACTTAGACACCTTATCCAACAGAAAATGCATCTTGCGCAACCAGAACTTGGCGTACAGGCTCTCCCTCCCTAGGATATCCAGAACCTCTCGTAGATGCTCCTCGAACATCCTCAAAACACAGTCCCTGAACACCTCAGATGCTCGTACTGATCGATTGTCCGCAATATCAACCTCTAGGGGCAGTCCAACATGCCCGAGGACTCAGGGAACCTCTTGCTAAGCGCAAGAGAGGCAAATAATCAAGTAGCACCCGAATCAAACAACACTTGAACTGGGATACCGTCACATGGAACGATCCTAAACAAGACATATCACACAGCACATCAATATCATAAGCAACATAAAATAAAGTCTAGGGAGAAGAAATCATACCTGTCACCACATCGGGTGCGGCGCGCGCCTCCTCGGTAGTCAACTGGAAGGCTCGGATCCTCATCACTGGAGCCTCCGTCTTTCCCTGCCAACCATCAGTGATCCACAGGGTCGCTGGAGTTGGCGCCTTCACTGGCACTACTGCTATCAACTGAGGGCAATTGGCCTTTTTATGGCATCGCTAGTTGCAGTGGAAACATAACAACTCTGATGTCAGGAAAGTGGGTGCAGGGGTGGTACAATCCCTGCTAAAGTGCCCCGCCTTGCCACACTTGTAGCAGCCAGACGCTCCCATTCTACAAGCTCCCTCATGTTCCCTGTTGCATTTCCTGCAGCGGCCCTGTCCCGACTGGCCCTTCGACCTAGTGTTTAATCCCTTAAGCTTCTTCCCTGAAGCCCCAGTAACATGTCCCTCCTCTGCCTTCCACTTCTTGAGGTGCTCCAAGTCTAACTCCCTCTTTCTCACCCTGGCAATCATGTAATCTAGGGTCGGGCATGCAGGGAAGCTGACATGCTCCCGGATATCTGTCCTCAGCATATCATGATAGCAGGTTTTCCGCATCTCCTCGTCCCCCGCATACTGGGGCACCAATAATACCATCTCCCGAAATTTGGCAGTGATCTCAGCCACTGACTCAGCCGTCTGCCTCATATCGAGAAACTCCCTGGCCAGCTGCTGAAGCTCCACAGCCGGCGTAAACTCCGCCCTAAACCTGGTCACAAAGTTAGACCAGATCATAGCCTCTATGGCTGAGGCTCCCAAGGAATCACCAACCGACTTCCACCAGTCTCTAGCTTAGTCCCTCAAACATCCCGCAACATATCGAACCTTCGACCCCTCAGGGCAGAAGCTCGTCAGCTTTGCGGATTCCATGTCTGCAATCCACCGTCTGGCAGCAATGGAGTCCTTCACCCCATAGAAATCTGGCGCACCACTACCCCTAAAGTCCTTGAAGGACGGTATGCGTGATCCTGACTAGCTGAGCGCCATGTCGCTCCTAAACGCCCTGAGGCGATCCTCCATCAGCTCTATGATCCCTTCATTGATCGACCTGAAAATCACCGGGGTCGACTCAAGGATGCCTCTAGTGATATCAGAAGTAATGAATTCACGTAGCCCCTCATCAAATGGCTCGACACCTAATCCCAAACCTGATTCCAATCCTGAACCTCCTCCTCCATGACGTGTGATCATCACCATTCTGAAACATAACACATAATCATCAGAATCATATATAAACCTTGGGAGGTTTCACACACTCTACAAGTTTCCTGGTTCTATCTCGGCCCTCCTTGACTCGAGTACGGATCCTCTGCTTTCAGTAGTACGGGCCCATACTACCTTCTACATGTATTCGTACTTTCCTCAAGGATTGATTCGACTTTACCAAGTCCCTTCTACTACTCCTGCACTCTTTTCTAATCTCATCCTAGGCTTACCCTAGGGTAACTCTCCGATCTATTCTCCATCCATCACCTGCATAAGGAACCCATGCTACCTTTACCTAACTAGATTGCAAATACCGTTACATATTACTAAGACTAGATAATTCTTCGAATGAAAGGTCCTACCCCACAAGGGTTGGACTCAAACAAGAGCTGCGCAGTAGGGCTAGACCTAACCTTCTAAAATTATTTCCTCCTCACAATATGTAACTTAACGTATTCGTCTACTAGTTAGCTAAAGATAACTAGGACTCCCGAAGCACAAAGAAACAACATTCGAGCAGTGAGTAACCCAATCCAATTATACTCTATCCATGCTATCATATAACTGACTAATCGGTATTAGCTCAATAAACACATATAGCAGGCATATCAAGCATCTTCCTAGATCCTTAGCCCTAATCTAGCATGCAATTCTCATACATATACAGTAGGCATATCAGGCATCCTTCCTAGCTCCTTAGCCCTAATCTAGCATGCAGTTCTCATAATCATATCATAACATGTATGGGTGTCTTGGGGAAAACTTACTTGAGCACGGCCGGTCGCGCACATCACACATCTTGTTCTTTTTCAAAGTTCTTTTCTCTTTTCAAACTTCTTTTCCTAAAAACGATTTTCCTTTTAAAAAATTACATACCAAGTCCTCAACTTGAGTTCAGACACACCCGAGAGTGTATCCGAATCCTTCAAACTAAGTCTCTGATACCAACTTGTAACATCCCCAAATTCAAGGTTAAAATTTTCATTTTTAATTAAGTAACATGAAAAATCATTTATCAAAACATTGCTAATATTATATTAATTTGTAAAACCGTTACGACGTGTCTCGAAAACATATCATTGTATAATAATAAAATTAGAGTACAATCCTATAGTTCTCAAAATGTGGAATCCTGCTGTGCGTGTGATGTGTCGCTACCGTGCCAACTCCTTCCCCTTCGCTGAAGAGGTACCTGAAACAAAACCAAAAACTGTAAGCACGAAGCTTAGTGAGTTCCCCCATCATACCACACGTATACAATAACATACTGTCAGGCAATTCTGGGGGGTACCTGACTACCCAAGCCAAGCCATTCTGGGTTGCTTGACTTACCCAGGTCAATCCATTCTAGGGTGCTTGACTTACCCGTCGGTCTATTTCACCCGACTACCTGGGACTCTTTCACCCCTACTACTACCACGCAATAATATAATACACATATAATGCCATGCAATTCTGGGGCACCTGACCTACCCAGGTCAAGCCATTCTGGGGTGCTTGACTTAACTGTCGGTCTATTTCTCCCGACTACCGGGGACTATTTCACCCCTACCACTACCACATTGAAGAGAATTATTATCGAGATTATGAATGCAATAATGATTTGAGTGATGGAAAAGTAAGAACACGAAGGGTAAATATTAATCAGATCTTATATTGATAAAGACTGATAACAAGAATAAGCAGAAAGGATATTTGAGTTCCAAAAGTTATCCTATACTTCTATCCTCAGTCCCTATTTATAGGGAACATGAGTGTACAAAGAATATACTAAGTCTATTACAATACGCTTCGCATAAAACTAACTTAGTAAAATAACTAAAAATGTGAAACTAAACAAACACACAATTCGACTTTTACAATTTAACCTCTACAATCTCCCCCTTTGTAAACAGTCGAAGTTATTTAGTCCATAAGCCTTTGAACAACTGAGTGAATTAACTTTCGCACTTCTCCATACCAGGAAATCACCTTCTTGAGCTCCTTCTTGTCTCCTTCATTATTATTCTTGTAGTTGTCATACGAACAATAAAGTGCGTATATTGCGAAGAAGTATATCTTTCAACCTCTGAGACCTTAAACAAAAATTTCTTGGGCTTTCCCTTCGTATCTCTTCCCGAAAACACCATGCCGAAAGGTTTCAGGCATATTTCCCCAACAACATACTTTGATAATACTGACTGGGTTAAGGTTTGTTCCCAAGGGACGTTCACTTCCCTTCCCAAAGTAGTTGCCAATTCTTCATCAGTTAGAGCCAAACAATCGAAGTAATTGTCGATATACGTCTTGACATGTGCGAACCCGATCTTAAACACTTCAGTCTTAGATCCTTTGAGCTTATTCTCTTCCATATGTTTCAAAATGAGAGCCACTTGAATCAAATCATTGAAATTCATCAGAGGGAAGTCAGCTATTGTGAAGCCACACTGCTTGTTATCAGCTCGAATAACAATGTAACGAAAATTCTGAAGCATGTCTTCAAACATCGTATCTTTCTTGATCGTTAACACCTTTTTGATCTTCATTAAAGACCATACTTCATCTGGATTCTTCCCCAATACAACATGAAATCTGATTTTCATGTGTATGTAGTCATCGGGATTATCAAACTTCTCGCTAATCTTGTATTGAGCTGTAATGAAGAGCATTTCGTTAATTGGAAAATCTAACTGACAATTGTCTGAATTCGCAATATCATAACTTCTCTTTGGCTTCTTCTCGAATTCATACATTTCCCTTCCCACAACTTTTGACTCTATAGTTTCATAAGAGTACAGCTTCGCACGATCTCCTTTGTTCATTGTAGGAGAATCACTTGCCCTTTTCCTCATAATACTTTGGACTTTTCTCATTCTTTCCAACTCAGCCTCTGCTTCAACTTTCTTATCCTCCTTCGATTTTTCGTACAAAATTCCTTTTCCTTTTCCCACAATATCAGTTCGAGGTTTCGTACTCGAACTTCCTTCTTTTGCCCCAATCGATATTCCTTTGGCAATTGGTCTTGTGGTTATTGTTGTTGAGGAAATTGGCATCGTAAGTATTAGAAGAGTAGATTTGAGCTGAGTAGATATTACTTTCCCCACGGTCTTCGCATCATCCTCTTTACTTCAATTTTTCTCTCCCCCTTGCACCCCTGTGAAAGCAGGTGGGGCACTCTTTGGTAGTAAAGAGGTGAATTTCACAATCGGAGCCAGTGCCTTCTGAATTGCTTGTTCCAAAGTATTTACTTTGAGAGACAAGAACTCAGGAGTGAGAATTTGCTGAGATGAAGATTGCGAAACCACAGTTTTCAGCTCAGTCACTAACTTGATCAACTGATCAAACTTCTCCTTGGTTTCTTTGTGGTTAGCTTCAAGGATAAGGGCAACAACAACTTTGTGCATTGCTGTAGCAACCACATCAACCCACTTTTGGACTTCGATATGTGGAGAAGTAATATCCCGAAGCTCCTTCGCAAGTTCGGTCTTTAACTCTTCAAGCATGAAGTTTACATCCTCCTGAACTTTCTTTACATCTTGCACAAACAGAACATGGCGTTCTTTTGCAACAGATTGTAAATCTTTTACGACTCCATTTAATGAACTTCCTTGAGCTGTAATGCGAAGCTCATTATTTTTGTCTGTCTGATCAACCTTATCCAGTATTCGCTTCTCAGCAGCCTTAAGCGTAACATCAACCTCCATTGCTGAGATAGATGATATTCTGCCAGAATCAGCTTGTGACTGAATAATGGCATTCAACTTATGATTCAGGATTTTGAACTACTTTCCTGTCATAAGCATATGATCAGGTATATTCTCCTCCTCTGAATCAAAGTGAATATCTTCAAATACTCCTCCAAAAGCTCCTCCTTCGGTTTCATTATCAGACATGGGTTACGAAGGTTGAGGAGTTTCAGGTGATTGTGAGGGAAATGGGGTTGTAAATGGGTTTTGTAGAGGATGATAAAAAATGGATGAGGTTGTGGATAGTGTGATAGCTGGAAATGATACAGGCGGTAAAGAAATGGGTAAGGTGACTGGTAGGCTAATTGGAAAAGTGGTTTCAACACTTGTGATAGGTGCCCCCGTATCAGATACGTTGACAACCGTATCGAAAATAGGTACCTCCTCAGAAATTGATTTGGTAGTGACTATGTCAAGTGGTTGTGAAGAAATTTGTGAAACTTGAATATGTGACATAGGTGGAACAAAAATAATTACCGGTGTAGAAACTAGTGGAGTGTCTGGAGCCACCTCTTTATCGGAAGACTCATTACGAATTATCAGCTTTCTCTTTTTCAACAATGTTTGTTGCATTTGTTTCGCAACATCTTGAGCACGTTGCCTCTTAGATCCTGGAGAGACAGGAGCTGGAATATTGCGAACTGTCACCCCCTTACTGCTCACTTCAGTCTTGCGAATCTTTTTCAATACCCCTGATTTTGAGGGTATTGTTTCCTTCTTCGATTTTGGCAAGGTTTCCTCTATCTGAACCTCCTCTTCTTGACCCTGTTTCGAAGATTGAGCAGTTGCATCATTCTTGGTAGCCTTCTTCTTCTTTGGGGTTTTGGCAGCAACTTATAACAAAATTCCAGTCTCCACAGCTGGATCGAAAGACTTCATGTAGCGTATCCACACCTTGTGAGTGGATGATACTTTGCGAAGCATCGCATCCAGAATGCGAGCAACATGAGTAAAAATATTTTCATCATCCTCCACCTCCTTAGGAAATTGATATAATGAAATTTCAGCCACATCAGCACCCTCTGGAACTTGAATCCCCTCTTTGTCATACACCTTTTCCAGAATAAGGCTCCAATACCTTGCGCATGAAATTCCTTTTTCTGAATTCGTGGTATCCAGACTCTTAACAAACTCCTTCCATAACTGAGTTGCATAGTCCACACTAATATCATAGTACAAGCCCATTACCATGGCATAAACTTCCATACGCCCCTATCAAGACCAACTGTGCGTCCTGTTAAGCATCTGAGAAAAATACCAAACAGAAAATTCCACATACACGGTAATCCTGACTTTCTGAAGTCACTAATCTTCTCAAGTGTTGGTTGATGGCCCATTTTGTTAAACATGTGGATGATTTGGGAATTAATGGGTTTGAAAAATGGAGGGTTGTTAGGGATTTTCAAGAACTCAACGAACATCTTCTTGGTAAGTTTAACCCGTTTGTTGTTCATCATGTTGAAGGTTATCACATCAGTGGTGTAGTTGTGTGAAGCCGATGAAGCTGCCAATGACAACCATGTCATTGGAACTGAGAAAGAAATAAACATGGCGGTGGACAGGGGTGATCGTTTCAAGGCAACTATAAGCATCTTCAGTCCTTCGGGATAAGAAGAGACATTCGGATCAACTTGATAATTGGTGCTTTGGATCTTCATGAGTGATTGTGAGAGAACTTCATCAGTATTTGATTGAGTGCCAGCCATTGTTAGGGTTTGAAAGAGATGAAGTTGAAAAAGTTTGAAGCTTTTTAAGATTGTGAGAGTTTTGTTCGTGTAACCATATACAATGGTCTTGATCCCCCATTTATAGGTTACCCAAATCGATTTGAAATTAAAGCGGGATACATTTAATGTTATCCAATGTGGCACCTTGAAAATTGGATCATGACTGTAATAGATAACCATGCTTCAAAAAGTAACTGTCACATCTCCTAGAAAACCGGACAGAATACCAACCATCTTGAGTACACAGCCTGTCAATTTTCCCGTTATAGAATTTGAACCATTAAAACCCTACGCATAGAGGCAAGGCTCTTTCACTTTTGGGATGTAAAGTGAAGTCATATGCCAGATTTGCGAAATCATCAGCCTGAGTTGGTATTACTCAGAACCTCAAGGATTTTGTGTGTGCATTGTTCCAAAGAAATAAGATGAGAATCAATTAATTTTTTTTTTGGAATTCTATGATGTCAAAAAATTCAATTTGACACGAATGCAGTTGAACCCCACGCATAGGTTGCTTCGTTAATCATCAAGAGAGATGAGCAACAACTTGTGTAGTTTCCCGTGAATTACAATCGAATACTTTTTGATAAGTATCGAAGGGATTCTTTTAAAAGATATTTTTGGGTTGGTTTCAAATTTCATTACATATCAACCTTAACATAAGGTGAGAAATTGTAAATGAAATTACTTGTATGACCAGTGTAGTCAGTGACAAGTTGGCTTTTGAAAATATTTATCATGACTAGGATTTGCGAATAAAACTCACACAGAAATCATATTCATAAAAAAATTTTGTGCTGGATCTTGTTGGGTAACAAACATCGTGGGTTGCGAATGTTTGATCAAGACCACACATGCGAATTGAATATGATTTGGAGTTTCGAAATTTTGGTACTGAAACAAAAGTTTCGTTAAAATCTGGAACTATGTTCCCCGTCAATTCCTCAAGGTTTATGATGTTTGGGTTTCACTTCCATCATGGACTCATGATGTCAGATCATAAACACAGAATTTTTGTATATCTAAGTCTCGATGGGTTGGATCAGAGACCTCTGGGACATACGTCTTTGTGTGTGATTTGTGAGAAGAAATTTTGAGATGAAAAAGATTGGTTATTAGATCGAATGTACCTCTGTTATATGTGGACCAAACAGAAAACTCTTAACTCATATGAGAAGAGTAAGGTAGCTCTTTTGACTTATACGAATACAAGCCTTTTGGGAAGAAATTTTCATGTGATAATTTCATTAAGGCTTTCTTTTCTCACACATAGAGTCATATGAGGCTTGAGTCAACATGCTGCAGCATGCTTCTAGGGACATCCTAACTAGTTAAAAAAAATTGATACCTTCCCATAGAAACATATAAGCATGACCTCTTCGCATTAAGCCCTGGACTAAACTCAAAACACACTAAAGAATATTTTTGTGATTTTAAATTTTTCAAAATTAAAAACATAACAAAATAAAATCTTTTTGGATTTTTGATTTTTCAAAAACAAAAATGAATAAACATAAAATCTTTTGGATTTTTGATTTTTCAAAAAAAAAAATGAATAAACATAAAATCTTTTTGGATTTTTGATTTTTCAAAAAGAAAAACTACAAAATGAATCTTAAACCTAACCTTAGTTGTTATGATCGCAAATGCGAAGAAATGTGGATGAGAAGCCATGCGAAGCCTCTGTATGAACAGTAACATCTGAACAATTCTGACTCATAATTGCTGAATGAAACTTTCATGCTTGATATTTTGGAATTGAATTCGCATCAATCATCCCCAAACCTGCTAAAATTCTTACAAATGATTTTTCATCAAGAGGTTTAGTAAAAATATCTGCAAGTTGTTCAGGTGTTTTAACAAAATGAATTTCAATATTCCCATCTTCCACATGATCTTTTATAAAATGATATCGAAGAGCAATGTGTTTTGTCTTTGAATGTTGTACTGGATTATGACAAATGCGAATTGCACTTTGCGAATCACAATACAAGGGAATCTTTTTCATGTTTATTGCATAGTCACGAAGTTGACTCTGAATCCAAATAATTTGCGAAGTGCAAGCAGCAGCAGCAATATATTCAGCCTCAACAGTTGATATAGCCACACAAGTTTGCTTCTTCGATTGCCAACTTACCAACTTCCCATCCAATAGTTGACACACCATCTTGTGGATTTCCAATTACCTGTTCTTTTGGATGATTTCTTGTCCATTTCTCAAGTGGTGGATAATCAGGATTTAATTCCAATGGTGCATCTTAATACATATCTTCATTTTCAGATCCTTCAACAGAAAAATTATCATTTAGTTCATGAAACTCATCATTTCATCAAGATTAATTGTCTCTGTTTCATCATGCTCCCCCTCAACATGATGTTCATCTTGATGCTCCCCCTCAAAATGATGTTCCTGTTGATTTTGCGAATGCTCCCCCTCCATATGAACTTCATGCACACTTTTGCATGATTCTGAACTTGTAGTGATTATTGAATCATCAGTATGTTTTGAGGATTCTGTTGATTGATTATCAGGAGCATTCTTTTCCGCATCAATTGCCCTATCAGGAATTCCAAAAATTAAGTCATAATCTAAATCATTTATTTCAGAATTATCAATTTGTGTATCTGAATCAACAAGAATTGATTTATTCTCAAATTTACTATCCGTTTGTTTAAGATAGTAATCATCAAAAGTTAAATTGAAAGTTTCTTCAACTTTTCTTGTTCGCTTGTTTAGCACCCTGTATGCTACTGATTTTTGTGAATATCCTAAGAATATGCCTTCGTCAGCTTTAGCTTGGAACTTTGTCAAATTATCTTTGAGATTCATTATGAAGCACCTACAACCAAAAACATGGAAAAATTTGACATTAGGTTTACGATTGTTGATGATTTCATATGGAGTGATATTGAATATGCAATGAATAAATGATTTATTCTGAGTAAAGCATGCAGTTGAAACTGCTTCAGCCCAAAGATATTGAGGTAGATTCGCATATGTTAACATTGTTCTGGCTGCTTCGCATAGAGATCGATTTCTTCTTTCAACAACACCATTTTGTTGTGGAGTATACGGTGAGGAGAAATTATGTGAAATTCCTTTGCCGCTTTTTATTGATTGTAGCAACAGTCGACGGTCCACATAAATCAATGTGAAGAAGTTCCAATGGTTCTACGATTTTTGAATCTATCACAATCGGATGACCTTTTCTATGTTGTTTTCCTTGTTCGCAAGCTGCACACAGAGAATCATTGTCGAATTTTAGTACAGGTAAACCTCGAACTAAATCTTCAGTGACAAGTTTGTTAATATTGCGAATCTTCTATGCCAAAGCCAGCTGACATCATTAGATGCCTTTGATAGTAAACACACAACAAGTTTTCCCACGATTGGTTTGATGTCTAGTGTAAACATATCACCATATCTTTTGGATTTGAGAAGTACTTCATTTTTCTTCGCATTTGAAATGATACTTCCGTCTTCATTAAATACAACCTGGTTTCCAGTACCCACAACAAGTTGTGACACACTGATCAAGTTATGTTGAAGTCCTTCAACATAAGCAACCCTGTTAGCAGTGAATTGTCCATTTGTGACTTTCCCATAGCCTTTCACTTGACACTTGTGATTATTCCCAAATTTGAATACTCCTGCATTTTCCAAGCTTCTATAATCTCGCAAGTTTTCCTTTCTTTCAGTCATATGACGAGAGCAACCACTATCAATATACCATTTCGCATCATATTGCTCGTCACACATCACCTACATTTATTGAAAAAATTTAGGAACCCAAGACTTGTTGGGTCCATCATTAGTAGAATGAAACAAATTCTTTGAATTTAAAAACCATGTTTTCACTTTGTTTGTGACAGAATCCATTATATCAACATCATCAGATCTAGATATTGAAATATAGTCATTCAGTAGTTTTGGATTTCCATTGATTGTAATCTCATCCTTCACAACATTCGCAGCTTTGATAACTAGTTTCCATTTTTGAACCGGAACTTGTGAATTATGAGATAATGAACTAGAAGTGGAAGAGTTATTTGTGAACTTGTCAAATGCATTCTTTATTTGTTGCTCTGAAAACTTACCACTTTGATATTGTCTTCCTTTCCCTTCAAGCCAACGATTGATCGTACTTACATCAGATTTTCCTTTTGTATACGAAACTTTGGTCGGTTTTGAGACTGAAGGATTTGGAAAATTTGGTTGTTTTGGTGAAAATTTCACTTTTGCTTGAGTTGAATTTTTCAAAGTTGATGAAGTATTCGTGAATTTGCCAACATTTTGAAACTTTTGATTATTTACAAATTTTTGCGAAGTCTCAAATTTTCGATTGTTGTCATATTTGCGAACACATGGAATTTTGTCAACATAATTTATTGGTTTGTGAAAACTTGTATCTGTTTGTTTATTTTTGCTTTGAAATTTTGATGATGTTGTTTTTGAAATTTGTTCTTTTTCAACTTTTGGTTTATCTGTCACACCCCGAAAACCGAAGGCGGAAACATTTCCGGGGTTGACTCCACGTTGAGTATCAAATCCAATGCACATAGTAAGTAAAGTAAAACAACCATTACATTACATAATAAAGTTTTACAGTTGTTTCAAAAGTAAATTTTGTACAGTTGTGATACATAGTATATATAGACAAAATGAAACGGATCTTCATGTACTCCGTCTTCTGATCAAAAGAAATCTTCGGGTACCTGTTCTAACGCTGACCTGAGAACACAAGCGGTTTGAAATCAGCATAAAGCTGGTGAGTTCATAAGTAGTTTTGTTTTGTAAAAATGTTTATGTTTCCTTTCTGTTTCTGAAAATGTATCAGTGTATTTCCAGGAAAGTCCCATACTTTCCTGAAGGGTAATTAATGTAAAAGATGTAATGTTATTCAGTTGGTTACTCTTTTCTGATTATGTGAATGTTACCCAGGAATGCCCCATGCTTTCCTGTATATTGGTTTTCAATGTAAAAGATGTATTCTATCAAACCTGGTTATGTACAAAGTTTTCCACAGGAAGGTCCCATACCTTCCTAAATGTTGGTTATTATTTGTAAAAGATATAAAAGATGCAAACTGAATCCTGGTTATCTGTAAAATGTAGTATATGGTTCATTATTACTATAAGTAAATCTCTGTTATCCTAATTGCGAGTTCCATAACCATACTAAAGACTGATCATGTGGCAATAAGTAGTCCACAACCTTGTGGCAATAAGTAGTCCACAATTCTTATGACTTTCGTCACCTTTGAACCATTTCAGTTCAGCTGTAGCTAGCAGCCAGGTGTGGGGTAGTCAGCCCCGTATAGATCTATACACTCAAGTCACGCTCTCTAAATCCCAGAGATTCTGGTTACGGGTGTAGTCCTCCACTCGCGTATCTCTGTGGAGTGTTCGCCGAGGACGTGTCTCCAATCATACGGAATAACAAATTTACTAGTAATAATAGGATAATCCTCTATTCGCGTATCTCTGTGGAATGTTACCAAGGACAAGACAGTGTACAAAATATATTGATCATGTATTATAAAGTCATGCTTTTAACTGATAAAATGTGGAAACCATTTGTGAAATATATAAAACATAACAGTTTATAGATCCCATTTCACAAATAAACGTTTAAGTGAGCTGTATATTCTACTGGTTATCAGTTACGTGTATCAGTATTAAAAGCATAAGAAATGTGAAACACACACACACGAAAATAATTTTGAGTACAGGAAAACCCTTGTACTTTGCTTGTGTTCCCCCCCCCCCCCCCCTGAAAACAGTGAAAAACAGTGAAAAAGGTAGGGGTATGAACTCACCGGACTCAGAAACTTGTCGGTTTTGGATACTAGACGTTGGTTCGGGGTTTGATTACTCGCGATGTCCCTATGTAAAATGAAATAATGTCCATATATATACAATTAGGGATACATTCACTAATCATATGGAACATTACACTCCAACGAGGTTAAATACCTCAAAATGAGCATTTGGAGTGACTCGGGTGACATCTTCGGACGTGTAATGGCACTAGGGACTTGGGACTTGAGTTTACTCTCCATAAGTAAACATTTAAATGAGTTTACAACCACAAAACACACCCACACATGAGTTTACGGCCGTAAACTCATGTTGGTGTGATTTTGATGGTTTAAGGGTTTAAATGGACATGGGGATTGCTAGAATGGATTATCTAAAATGCATTGGAACACTTGGAATGAATTTAAATCATTAAAATGATTATTTTATGGGAGTTTACGGCCTAGTATAGGCTCCTGGCCGTAAACTCCTTAATCTTCATGAAAATGGTGTTAAATGTTGTTAAAACAAATCACATGTGATTAATAGGATTATTCCAAGACCTAGTATGAGTTTTATGGGACATTTGAGGGGTGTTATGGAGTTTACGGCCCATGAGACCCTCCTCATGGCCGTAAACTCTTCTATAGGGTGATATAATATGTTTCAAGGTCTAAAACTTGCATAGAAGGGCTTCTAAAATTCATCTAAAGGCTTTAGGGGTGTTTAGTTTGCATTCTAACACCAAAATTTTTGGAGTTTACCGCCCAAGAACAAGCCTTGGCCGTAAACTCTTAGAAATCCCACAAATGATGTGATTAAATCCCTTAAACTATTTTTGGTTGGTCCTTTGATTTATTCCAAGGCTTTTGGTAGTGTTGGATGGCTTTCTAACACCTTAGAAATGAATTTATGCCTTGCTTTGGGGAGTTTACGGCCCAAGCACTCACCTTGGCCGTAAACTCACATAAGTCCCTCAAAAGTTATGTTTCAAGTGTCCAAATGCTAATACCAAGGTCCTATAATTCATATCTAAGCCATAGAAGTGATTTGGAAGGGTTTAAGGGCATGAAAAACCTCCTTTACATGAGTTTACGGCCCAAGCTTATGCCTTGGCCGTAAACTCCTTCAAATGGCTCAAAATCAAAGTTTCAAATGTTCTAAGTCCATATCTTGAAGTCCCATAGCCATATCTAAAGTCCAATTGAGTTTAGGAAGGAGTTTAAGAGCTTAAAACCCCATTTAATGGAGTTTACGGCCCAAGCTTGCTCCTTGGCCGTAAACTCATGTTCTTGGTCCCAAAACTCAATTAATTCATCAATTTGAAGGCTAAAGATGTTGATTAACATGCTAGGGAGGTTACCTTAGAGATTTGAAGCCTTAAACTTGAGATTTGGACCTTAATTCTAGCTTGAGGAGAGAGGTTGTAAGAGTTTAGTGAGAAATTGGCCAAAGGCTTCAAATGGAGTCTTAAACATGTTTATATAGTGTTCGGGAAATGGACACGACGGAATTCTACCCGATACTGACGTTAAGTGAGGCTTTTGGTTGTACCCGATTGAGTTACCGTAACCCGATACGGTAATTTCTAGAAATATTCCGATCACTAAAGTTGGGTGTTAAAATGATTTCTAAATGTATTAGAACACCCATTAAGTCATTTTAAAATTATTAAAACTAATGACTTAATAAAATGGCAAAATTGGAAACGAAATTGAAAATGACGTCGGGTTGATCGGATTGAATTACAAGTTGTGGTACAAGAAGTGACATGAAATTTCAGGTTGTTACATTATCATTAGACACAACTTGCCAAAAGATTGCTTTTCTTGCTTTTCTTTTTGAAACATTATTTTCTGTTGAATAATTTCCAACCATTAATTTGAATGCATGAGAATTTAATTTCACTTCAGCCTTTAGTTTTTCAACTTTTTCAAAAACTTTGTTTGCTTTTTCACCTTTAACCACCCATTTTTGTGATGTTTTTGAAGCACATAAGGATTTTGAGTTAAATTGTTTTCTTATGTGTTTTGATTTGCGAAAAAACCTTCAGTAGTTGACCTTTGATTATCTTTTTCAATCATTTTGTTGAATTCAGGATGAATTTTCTCAGCATTCCCAATAGTGACAAAAACTTAATTTGGAAAAATGGTTTTATCAGTGCATACAAAATTTGGATATACCACAGTGTTGGTTTCCAAATAATGTGCGCCTTTGTCATTTAAAATTTTGTCAAATTCTTTTGTATTTTCAAACACTTGATCAACCACAACTCGTGGAGGTATTTCATGTGAATCTTTCACATCTTCTTTGTTTTCATCAGTGTCATCAGATATCCAGCTTTCAACTTCCACATTATCAAAATTACAATGTTGCGAAGTAGAGGGTTTATCAGTTTCATCCTCTACTATCGAATCAACTATAATTTCTTTACCTTTGATCTTAGATGTGATATTAATGATTGACAATTTAGAACAATCAACCTCTTCTTCCTCTTCGATTTCACTGATCTCACTCATATTTTCTGAATTGTCATTGACATCAGCATAATAGAATTGAGAATCAAGAGTTGAAGTTTCGGTTTTCTTTATGATTTTCACTTGTTCACTCTTTGTCAAACTTTCATTGACAATGTTAACCAACTCATCAACATTCAGGAAATCATCAATTTTGACAATACCATATGCATATCTATCATCAGGTATTTTGTCAAATTGAGCAATTGTACTTTCGCAATCATACGAAACAACATCAACTTTTTCACGTTCATATTCAAGAAAAGGTAAAAGTTTCCTATGTTGTTCTTTGCTAATGTCAGAAGAATGATGTAAAGCAGTTATATTTGCATACAATCGTTTGGCGGAATTACAGTATATGTTCCTTTGTGCTAGCAACAACCTAACATCATTTGTAAGATTATTCCTATTACAATTTACATTTTTGATCTGCATTTCAAGTTTTTCTACTCTGCTCCTTTTTATTTCTAATTATCTTCGTGTCTCACCTAGTTGCATATTTAAATTTTGAGCTTCAGTACTAGCAGACACAATAACAGAATCAAAATAAGCCACAGTATCATCAAATGAAGTGATTTCAACATCATAAGCAGATAAAGGAATATTAAAAGATTCAAGTATAGCACGTACCTTGGTGGTCATGGGTGATTTGTCCGTGGATTTAGATACGAAGCACCTCCCTGAAATATCCTCTTCGCAATCTTCAAAACTTGCGAACATAGCTCCATGTGTAGGATGCCTCATTTCTTCGTCATCAGATCCTGAAGACCAGATCTGATACGTTCCACTCTCTTCATCATCAGATTCACCCTTCGCAACTAGAGACACTCCTTTTGTCTTAGCGCGCAACTCTTCAATATTTTCCAAATAGTATGCTTCGTCTTTAGCTTTTTCCTTCTTCTCTTCTTTCTTTCGCAACATGCAATCAGATGCGAAGTGATTTGCACCATTACAGTGGTGACAGTAAATTCCCGATTCACCTTTCAGCTTCTTCACTTCTTTCGCATCTTTTTGTTTCTCATCAACTTTCTCCATTTTCTTCCTCTCCTCTCCTCCAGTTTTTGTGACTCCACTCTTCGCATCACTAGCCTTTCCTTTTGGATGAAAAGGCTTTTTGAAAAATTTCTTAACTCTGTTATTTGAGTAGAATGCCATAGCTTCATCATCAGAGTTCATAAAAAATCCTTCATTATCTGAACCATCTTTTTCATTAACATCAACTTCTGATACCTTTGAAACAAGAGCCAAAGGACCTCCAATAATCTGTTTTGATTCTTCATACATTTCTGAAACTTCATTTTCATGTGTTTTCAGCTGATTGTAGAGATCATTCAAGTGAGTTGTATCAAAACTCTGTTGATTCTTAATCATCATACTTACGCTTCGCCATTCCTTGCGAAGACCCATGATGAAAGTTAAATTGAACTCCATGAGAGACCTAGTGATTCCATACCTATTGCAGCGACACACAAGTTCATTCAGACGATCATAGTAATTTTCAAGAGTTTCAGCATCCTTTTGTCTGAATTCCTTCAGTTCAACTAGACATTGCTTCACAGAGTTGATCTTCGTCTTTTCACTACCTTGATACTTCTCTTTTAGAGTGTTCCAGATCTCCTTGGCTGTTTTACAACTACGGATGTAATTGTAAACCACAGGAGGTAGAGCACCTCTTAGTTCCCTCATGCACCGTTTTTCATTCTTCTTCAGATGGTTTTGTTTTTCAATTACTTCAGCAGTTGTAGCAGATGCTCTGATTGCCTGAACATTAGCAGGAACTTGAATTGTTCCATTGATACAGTCCCAAAGTTCTTCATCAATTCCATTTAAGTAATCCTCCATTCTATCAGCCCACTGATCATAGTATTCAGGAATTAACATCGGAATTTTGGTTGAGGAACCAAGCAAGTGAGAGAAGGAAGTCATTGTATTCATGTTGAAGTTCGCCATTGATGAACACAGAAATTTTCAGAAAGCTTGAGAAACTTGATGAATTTGAGAATTGATCAACTGAATTGATCACAAATCGCTAATCGATTACTCGACTAAACAATTCAAAGACAGAATCAATTCAAATCTGAAGATCAAATTTGATTTTCAAAACCAAAATGCGCGGAAAATTTTGGGTAAAATTTCTACTCAAATAGCAAATGATTCTAACACGAAAATCAGATCGATGCAGTTTGAATCCTGCTCTGATACCAATTGAAGAGAATTGTTATCGAGATTATGAAAGCAATAATGATTTGAGGGATTGAGAAGTAAGAACACGAAGAGTAAATATTAATCAGATCTTATATTGATAAAGACTGATTACAATAATAAGCAGAAAGGATATTTGAGTTCCAAAAGTTATATTCTACTTCTATCCTCAGTCCCTATTTATATGGAACCTGAGTGTACAAAAAATATACTAAGTCGATTACAATACGCTTCGCATAAAACTGACTTAGTAAAATAACTAAAAATGCGAAACTAAACAAACACACAATTCGACTTTTACAATTTAACCTCTACACACATACAACATATCATACTAGCACATAAACATATCAGGTAGTAGCAAACCTAGATGAATATGACAAAGAAAATCATCTAACATACAACTCTTACTGGGGGGCTGACATTGTGGTCGTAGACCCACCGCTACTGGAAGGTAACTCGCATCACTGTCGCGTAGTGTCTGCACTGACCTCGGTGTGGAAATCGACTCTCCCCGACTCCTCAATCCCTAAACGAAAACTCTTCTAAGTTATCAACTCATACTCGTAACCCTTACAAGGGTCACTCATTCCCAGTCAATGTCAAAGTCAAATCCACGGACAAAGTCAACATCTGATTAACTCGTCGAGTCCCCATATCCACAAAATGCCATAACCCCGTTCCTACTCATCGAGTCTAGCAAGAGCTCGATGAGTTCGCCTTCAATAACACATCTAACAATCCTCAACCGACTCGCCGAGTTCGATCTTGAACTCGCCGAGTTCATCTTCATCCATAAAAGGATGTTCAGTCTATGACTCGCCGAGTTCCCATAGAACTCGCCGAGTCCGTCTTTATAAGTTGGGAGATTGCCTTGGACTCGCTGAGTCTGTTCATACACTCGCCGAGTCCTATGATTTCCAGGTCCAAGACAAACCCCTAGCAGGCTAAGTGTTCCTTCTTCTCAACCAAAACCATTTCCAGAAGACGTTTTGGGGAAAAAGCGTCCTGACTCGCCGAGTCACCCAAGTGACTCGCCGAGTCTCTCTTTGTCCAAGACTATACAGTTGATTATATTGGGTGTTAATGCATCCATATCATAGATCTGACCTTCTAGGGTCCCTTTTATACGTAAAGCTACGAACTTGATGTCCATGTATGGGGTTTTTGGCTCAAAAGGATATAAAATGGGGTTTATAATATGCATGGGCTTCCCATGGCCATAAAGTTGGCTCCTTTATGCCGTGGGAACCCTCAATGGTTCTAGATCTGAATCTAACACTACACAATATAAGCCAAACCCAAAGGTGGTTTAGAAATGTCCCAAAAATGGCAAGATTCAAGTCTTAAAGGAGATCTATCAAATGATAAGTCAAGGTTCAAGCTTTTTACCTTGGACGAACTAGAAATGGAGCAAAATCTATGGACCCACTTGCTTCTTCAAGAACTCCCAAGCTTCCACTTCTCCATCAACTTCAAACACACACATAAAAGGCGCCAAAAGGCTCAAGAACACACAATAAGGGCTAGGGTTTCGAGCTAGGATTTTCTGGAAGTGAGAGGGCGGAGGAGGTTGGTTTGGGACAAGTTAAGTTGTTTAAATATGCAAACCCTAAATATTAGGGGTGCGTTTAGTTGCGGAAAAATGGGCCGTTTTCCGGAAAAATTTTCCAAGAAAAATGAGAATTTTGAAAATGCGTTTAGTTCATCTATTTTTCTAAATTTTTCACGGAAAATGAAAATTTTCCGTTTTCTAAAATTACAAAGAAGTTTGAAATTTTTAGAAAACTGATAATCATTGTTTTCCATATTTTTCTAATTCCAAAATTTTTCTAAAATATAAACACACACCCACTCCACCCCATCAACCTTTACCTACCCTCACCTTAACACCCCCCCCCCACCCACACACACCCACACACATACATACATACCCACCCACACACACATGCACCCCCGCGCGCGCGCACACACGCACACACCAACCCACAAACACACACACATACATACCACACACACACCCACCCACACACACACAGACCAACTCACACAGCACACTCCAATTCACACACACACATACATACCTACACACACACACCCACAAACACACACACACATACACATACATACCCACCCACACACACACACCCAACCACAACCACACACACATACACATACACATACCCATCCACACACACACACACCCACCCACAAACACACATACACATACACATACACATACACATACACAAACCCATCCACACACACACATACATACCCACCAACACACCCATACACACATAAACACACTCACACACATACCCACCCACACCCTATAAACACACCCACACACACCCAAACCCACACCCACCCCCACCCTCACAGACACACACACCCACACACACACACAAACCTACACATACCCCTACAAACACACACATACACACACAAACATACACTCGCACCCCCACCCACCCAATACCACCACGACAATCACCGACCAACCATTACCATCACCACCACCACCACCACTAACCCATCACTAGCACCACCACCACCGTTGCCGTCGCCATCACCACCATTGACATAATTGCTGCCGACACCACCATCACCTGTCATCACCATCGCTGCTGTCGACCCGCTACCGTTACCGCCCCACCCCGATCCTATCACCGCTACCGTTTTCTAAAAATTAAAACCAATAGAAAAATACACATCTAAACAAGTTTTCTAATTTTCTAAACCTGAAAATGAAAAATGAATAAGTTTAACTAAACGCGTTTTCTAAATTTTTCAATGAAAAATGAAAACGGAAAACGAAAATCGAAAAAGGAAAACAAAAAACGGAAAATGAAAATTGTTTTTACGTAACTAAACGCAACCTAGGGTTTTGTCCAAACAGCTCCTACTCGTCGAGTCGGTCTTCCGACTCGTCCACTAGGTCACTTAAACCCCGATCATAAGTCAAGTCTACTTTACGAGTTGGGCCTCCAACTCGTCGAGTCCCAGAGTAAATTGCAACATTTTCTTGAATTTAAATACATACCAGGAATCGGGTGCTACACAAGCAATGCGTATGATCACAAATTCCTGCACAAAACAACAAAAACTTCCCGAGAAGTGACATGTTATCAAAGAAAATAAAACTAAAAATGCAAAAATAAATGAAGAATAATCAAATAAAATAAAACGACTGAAAACTGTTTCCCGGCAAAGGTGCCAATAACTTGATTGTATTTTGATGCACTAGTTTTTAATTTATAATTCCTAGTTTGTCACATCTAAACCACACCTTACAGGCTGTGAACTGATCGAGTATAGTATAGTTGTGATAAACAAGGGTGTCGAACTCAAGGGAAATCGTAGTGAATTAGTATTAGTATAGTTTATAATAATAAAAAAAGCAGTAAAATAGGTTTTTATTAAATCTCAAACAATTCAGTAACTAAACTACTAGATAAACTGATTGGAAATAAATTACTTCAGGTACTTTGGTTTAGCTTTAATTACTTCTCACAATCATGGTTAACTTCATTAACCGTGCAATGGATTTATTAGTTGGTTATCGAATTCTAATGTGACTAGTTATCTTGATGAGGTTTCCTAGTACTGACAATTAATGAACAACTAACACAATGATCAAGCAATTAGTGAACACATAATTTAGTTAAAATATTTGAATTATGAATGATATAATCTAGTGATTTCTCGTCAATGGTCATTGTAGTGTTGTTGATTATGATGGCATGTGCGGAATATGAAAGATATAGTGAATCATCATACAAATCATGAACACATGGAGTAAATAAATCTTGTTAATATCTCATTAGATCTAGAAAGAACATACAACGTGGGTCTTGTACAAATTCTCTTTCTAGTCTAACACTTCAAAATGATCATTACATAATGGGAGTCACTCACTTCCTATTTAAAGGAAAGACTCAACCCATTTACACATACAAGAGGTTATGTCATAACACTCTACATCCAAGTGTGACTTTACACCCTAACATTCTCCCCTTCAAATTTAGGATTCGATGTCACTGCTTCAATATCCAATGAGCTCGCGCGATCAAGACCAAACTCCCCCTTGAAATGATACTAGTCTTTAAATCCGTAAATGAATACCCGAAGCTTTGATTACCCATTCTTCATTCTCCCCCTTTTTATAATAAAAAATGATTATAAAACCCATTAAGGGTGAGAAACACCTGAGGATTAATCTTCACAAAACTCCCCTTTGATGTGTGCCAAAAATGAAACCTTGAAAATCTTGCATGGAAAAACAATCACGAAAAAGCCTCGGAAAATTTTCAAATTTGGAAAAAAATTTCGACTTTTGGGTGAGAGTTGTAAGATTTTCCAGAATCTAGGTAAAAACTGTCACTTTCTGAATTATGCAGGCACCCGTTGCGCCGAAAACATCTTAAGATGCAAAACACTCCCCCATTTGCGAAAGTGGGCATAAAGTGTAACTTTGCACAAATTACAAGGGCCTAAAATGTAAATTATTCAATTTCTAAGGTTTGTTACCCCAATTTCGAAGTTGGGTTATTTTTGCCAACATTTTGAAACTACAGGGACTCAATTTGAAACTTCTACATTCTTCACAGTTTTGTCACCATTTCGAAATTGGACCACTTATGTAATATCTTCAAAACATTAGGGACCCAATTCGAAACTTTTGGTTATCTTCTTCCTAATTCGTTACATTGGGAACGTTCAAGACTTTACTCTTCCCAACTCGTTATCAAGCCTTCGAAATTAACAACCAAACCTTCGTTACTCGATGCTCGATTGACCCGTTTCCAAACAAAAATCAATACCCGGTAAAGGACCTTCGAAACTAAGCTTGCAATTGTCGACATCAGCCCCTTAACCTTGATGTCACAACCTTCGAAACTTGACCCAAATCGATTATCACACATTCGGTATTATAGTTCTTCCCAAAATCAATAGCCATTCGCTTTTTGTTCATCAATTTGTTTAAAAATCAAGGGGGTGTTTGGCTTAGCTTTTCAAACCCCAAAAATCCTTTTTGGAAAAGTTACAAAAAGTCAAGATTTCCTGACTTTTCCAAAAAGTTCATTTTCCTTATGTAAAAACTTCAAAAGTAGCCTCTAAAAGTAGTTTGCCAAACAACTTTTGCTTTTTTTTTCTTTTCCAAAAAGGACTTTTGGCTTTGAAAAGCTAAGCCAAACACCCCCCAAATACCGACTCCAAGCTTTTGAAATCCGAATCACCCTTCGCTTTTTGTTACTAACCCAAATCAACATACTTTGTTTCCCAGTCGATACCCATCAACAAACAACCATCGACGATTCCGATCATCAACAACACAAATTATTCAACCCTTCGTCATTAGGATAAAGAACATCATTACGAAACCCATTCGACCAATATCCACGATTGACATCAAAACCAACTTCGTGACTCCAAATCAAACACATTTCGTCTTCAAGCAGCCACCATTCGCTTTCAAAACCATCGACCCCAATGACTCTCATTGATACCCAATTCCATTCGACATCAAACTATCGAATCAAACAAAAACAAATCCGCCTTCACCTGCTTCGACTTCAAAATAAATAATCAATTTTCTTCCCAAACCTTTGATTTTCAGGTAACGAAATCAAACCAAGTAACCACATTCATTCGAATTTGACTTTCGTTCCATACATGTTGGCTTCCAAATCCAGTCAATTATCCAAAAGTTAATCGATTCGGCATCAATACTCAAACAATCATGAATCATCGACCTTAAATGTTCTGATTTCAAATCATCGACTAACAAAATCAATCAAACATCTTCATCAACGATAACACTCAAAACATTTTCACTGCCTTCGTTCAATTGACTTCCAATATCGATTTCAGTTAAAAATTCGATTTCGACTAAAACACTTTCTAGTCGAACACTCCTCATACAATTTGGAAATTCAATTCATTGAACCTCAATCTAAAATCTGATTTTGACTTTTCACTTTGACTTCGATGAAAAGTTATCGACAACCAACTTAACAGATAATCTCAGAATCAGTTCAACAAACGTGAATGAAGAATAGATCGACAAAAAGAAACACAAATTGCTAAATAAGATTGATCAACTTGCAAAATTTAGAATATACAACTCAAGCGATTTTATATTGATAAATCGTTGAATTAGATAGAAAAACAAATTTAGATCGGATGAATTCAAGTCAGTATTGGTTTCAAATGAATATGAATAGTAACATTTGGTGATTTCGGCTCTTGATGAATAGTAAAAGATAAAAGAATATGAGCTCAATGTTGATTAATTAATTAACAGTAATATCAAATGAATTTAATGTTTGCTTTGGTCTTGATCTATTGAAAAAAAATTGAGTCATCATTGGGGTTTGAAACGAAATAGATCCAACGAATCAAAACGATCAAAAATGAAAAACGTAAAGCACAAATCGGAATCATGAACGTTTTGGAATCCATTTGAGAATTTGAGATACATTTTTGACGAATCGAGATCTATTTGCAATGAACGAATCAAATTTAGAAGATCTTGGTTCTTTTGTCGAAACGAGAAAATCTCCAATTTGAACATTGTACCACCCACGATGCATGTTGTACAATTTTTCATGTTCTTTATGTTTTTTAACAATCCAAGAACATCTTCATAAGAACCATCAACATTTTTAGGTTTTTACTTCAAATTCAATGCAACACTTGGAGATTGTTGCTTTGGAACCCTAATATTCTTCACGGATTTCGACTTCACAACATTTGACGATTTTTGTGAGTAAACCCGCTTGTTTTTCCATTTAATCTTCTTCTTCTTTTTCTTTCTCGTCTTTTTGCATTTTGAAGATTTGATTTCAAGAACACCTTCATTCTTGACAACTTCAACTTTGCAAGTTTAAATCAAATCTTTTGGAGATTGATATTAGTGAATTTCTTGGATTATCGGCTTTTAATAAGGAATCATTCCTTCAAACGAATCACAATAACAAAAAAGATCATCGGTTTGAACTCCAATCGAGCAAAAAACTTTTGCATCTTCATGAGAACCAAATTGAATCTTCTTTTCATGAACATCAAGAACATCAAGAACATCAAGAACAAAGTTAAGAACATGAAGATTACTTGGGTTTTCAACAAGAGAAATGTATCTCTTATTAAACAAATCTCTTTCTTCTCCTTCCTTTCGATTTTCACTCGAAGATAACATGAGCATGGAAAGTCAATACAAGCATTCAATCTTTGAAAAGAGGTTGAAATATCAATCTTCCATGATCATCCTTCAAAGCTCCATAAGAGACCATAGTACTCCATGAAATCAAGCCGCTTAATAATAATCCATAAAATTGATATTCGTTGACCTTGTATTTCACATCTTCAATGATCACAACCCAAGAATCATGATCCAAATACACCATGATCACAAAAACTTGAAAAAAATTCTAGAGAGAAAGTGTTTTTGAATGGGTTTTCTAGAGAGATAACGTGAAAATCACTTGAATTCTAGTGAAGAAAATCGAATTATGAGTAAAATCAATAAGTAACTCGATTTCTAGAATCCAAACTCTCAATAACACGAAGATTAAAAATCATAAATGAAGAATCACCAAATCTAGAATGCCATCATGGATTAATTCTTGATCAAATAAAAAACACTTGCTCTGATACCAATTGCAGTATTGTTGATTATTATGGCATGTGTGGAATATGAAAGATCTAGTGAATCATCATACAAATCATGAACACATGGAGTAAATAAATCTTGTTAAGCTCTCATTAGATCTAGAAAGAACATACAAAGTGGGTCTTGTACAAATTCTCTCTCTAGTCTAACACTCCAAAATGATCATTACATAATGGGAGTCACTCACTTCTGATTTACAGGAAAAACTCAACCCATTTACACATACAAGAGGGTAAACCATAACACTCCACATCCAAGCATGACTTTGCACCCTAACAGTCATGACAATCATTTGAAGCATATCATTGATATCTAAACTCTCTAACACAACCAAAGTCACCAATTAACATAACCTAACCCTAGGATTTGATCAATCTCTACTCCTAACAATTTAATGGTCATAAACTAATTAAGATTTAATTAATGTAATTAGAATGGTCCTCTTAACTACACATATCTCAAAATAAGCAATAAAAATCATAACTTTAACATGATAGGTGATGATCAATCAAACACAACTAATAAACAAACTAATAAAACCCAAAATCATTGAAATCAACACATAAAATCGAGTTTCATGTACTCCAAACAAAACCAACAAGTTTTAACATGTGAATTCAAAAAGTAAAAACACAAATAGAAACAATTGGAATACTAATCAAGGTCAAAACATCAAACTAAATGATTCTTGTCATGAATAAGCTCTCGAATCCTTCAGATCTTCGCTCCATATCAGTTTAACGGCCCTCCAACTGCCTTCTAGATCCTTAAAACGTCTTCTCTGAGATTTATTTTTGTAAGGAATGAATTAGGGTTGAAGATATATCATTAGGGTGAATTATGGGCTTTAATTATAGGTTATAGGACTGCCACATCGTAGAGAAAGGCTTGACACGATGTGGGAGATGGTTTCTCCGCGACCACGAAATTTCTCGATGTCCCTACGGCGTGGGAACTAGAAATCAGAATTTGACGTAAACACGAAAGTCGTTGAAATTTTGTCTAGTTTCCATAACATCTTGAATCTTGTAAATCAGAGTAGTGAGTCATGAGATACGGTTAAAACACTGACAAGGGGTCAAGCTATCCAGCAACATCCTTTTGTGTCTTTTTCCCTTTTGCATTCCAAGCTTCCATTTTAATTATAATTGAACATTTTAAGGGATACTGTGTATCATATATCATAAAATATAAAATTTAAATAATATATATTAAGATAATGGTCTAAAATGCATAGTTAAATAAGGCCATATCACATATTTATCTTATTCAGACTCGATTGATTATGTCCACTAAGGTAGGAATAACATTCCTCTTCTTAGTCATTTACCAATGTAGGAGCCCATTTTGACGATCGGCTTGTGTGGAATAATAAGATCTTGAGATTTAACGATTATAAGAATATGAAAAACACAATGATATGAGTAATCTGATAATTTTACTAGAAATAAAGAGTTACAATATGAAAGTGAAGAACACTTGGTGGGAGATATCCCACCACACTCTCTCTAGCTAGGGAACTACATTTTGGTGCGCACAAATAAAAATGACCATCCCTGTCTATTTATAAAGAGAGCAAACTTACAGTACAATAAAGGAAATAAAATAACCTAACTTATCATTTATAATTTGTAGAACATTTCCATGCTCCAACAATCAAAATTTATTTATTTTAGATATCTGGTCATTGGTTATCAAAAATAGGGAGAGAATATTATGTTATCATCCGGATATGATTTTATGATTGTTTGAGATTGGATTTTTGAGACTTCAGAAGATGATGATTTATTTAGTGATGCGACCTGACATTGAGTTTTGGTCATCTTTTGATCAAATTTTTGGCTTGACTAGATGTTTCATGGATCCAGGTTATTTATTATTTAGACTCTACCATAGAATGTTTCATATTTTTATCAGGTTATTCTTTTGAACAATTTTTGGTGTATTATTATTCGAGAACTAGAGATGTTTCAGACTTCTTGAAGTCGAAGTGTTTTTCTAATTGGATCTTCAACTTTATCATTTTGCCTGTGACGAGTTTGCATGAAAAATTAGATCTTATTTTTCTTCCTCAAAAGTGGCGACCTTGAAGCCGAAGACCTTTACCGATTAGAGATTTATGGACAGCATCATAGATCACAGACATTTCAGAGTTTTAGAGACATTTCATCATTTGGTTCTTATTATGTATCATTTTTATTACCGCACTTGCAAGTTGGTTACTATGTATTTTAACATTTTATCACTGTATTTGTACCCCTCATCATTTGCGAACATTTAAGGAGAGATTGTTGGAGCATGGAAATGCTCTACAAATTATAAGTGATAAGTTAGGTTATTTTATTCCCTTTATTGTATTGTAAGTTTCCTCTCTCTATAAATAGAGAGGGATGGTCATTTTTATTTGTGTGCACCAACATGTAGTTCCTTAGCCAAAGAGAGTGTGGTGGGATCTCTCCCACCAAGTGTTCTTCACTTTCATATTGTAACTCTTTCTTTCTAGTAAAATTATTGAATTAATCATCTCATTGTGTTCTTCATATTTTTATTATCGTTAAATCTCAGGATCTTATTATTTTGCACAAGCCAATCGTCAAAACTGGATCCTATAAGCAAAATAATGGTAACGACGGATACAGAGAAAACAAACTTAAATACTAGTGCCTTAGTAACCCTGTGACCTTTCCTAATCCAAGCGTGAGTCATGTGCTTTTGGTAGTAAATGTATGTACTACTTTTCACACCTACTCTTACTCATCCCAATAATTGCCTCGCAGTTCTCCAAGTCACTGTACAAGAAAATCACATCGCAACTTAACACATTGAATATTATATACATAATTAGGGATTTTATAACTTCTTGAAAAAGATTACAATACTATTTAAGTTCATCATACTCTATGCCTCTTTATTAAGCAACATAATATAATATTATCTATATGAATACTTCATATCTTGGACTCCGCATAAGATTCTCCCTGTTCTTGATCTCCTGCATCAACATCTGCTCCATCAAGGATCATCTGGAACACTCTTGGATTTGTCTTTGATGACACATTCAACTTTGTGGATTTGTTTTTATTTGAACAATCATTCTTGAGATGCCCTGCTTGTCTACATTGTAACACACGGTCTGGGTATAGTTGTTAGCGTAGTGACCGGTCTTTCCACAAGTGAAGCAATTCACCTCATTGGTTCATCTCCAAAAGAGTTTCTCCCTTCACTTCTCACACCACTTTGCTTCATTAATATCCCCATACCTCTTGTCATTGGGGTGGGACTTTGAAGACCTAGTCTTCTTATCGGACCTTGAAGATCCCTCAAACTTCATTTTCTCTCCCATCTCATCTCTTTGTAGACTCGTCTCCCTTATCTAGGTGTTTACATTCGTAGCCGCCCAGATGGATGCTTTAAGAGTAGTTGCTAGCTTTCTGGATGTATCATACCTGGCAATCAATGTTGCTCGTTTGGCCTAGTGACATGTGTCAAAATCAGCATAGGCCACATCTACTTGTTAGTGTGCACCGCGCACGCTCTCGGTACACACGAAACTTTAAATTTTTTTTTTCAAAAATTCATATCTTTCCTATACAAGCTGCATTTTTGACGTCTTTTATATCCACGCGTAGCTATGGATGAGTACTACAACTTTTATTTAGAATACATCGGCTAATTCTCAATTTATTTTTAAATTTATATTTTTATAGACTTATACTGTTAAAGTCCGTATAAAAATGATAACTCTTTCATACGCCATCTGTTCTTGACTGTCTTTATATTGACAAAATCCTATTCACAAGATCTTCAAATATCATTTGGATTGTGTCAGCAACAATCAACCGTTTTGAATTTCGATTTCAGTTTCCGCGCAGCTACGCTTAAACTTTAAAAATCGTAACGTCCTCATACGAAGTCAGATATGGGTAGATATGTGCGTTCTCATTTCTATGATTACTATGACTTCCATTTAGATTACTGAGGCTAACTAGCGACCTATATTCGATCCACTTTTTATGATGCGTATAGCGGAGTTGGTTTGATCGCGAAACTGCGAAGAAGTATAACTTCTTCAAGCGAAATTGGATTTTAGCGCTCCTTGTATCTCCTAAATATTTTGATAGATAATTAATACCTTAATTAGTACTTGTATTAAAATTATGTTCATGTAAGGGACTATATGCTTATTGCCTAGAATATGTGCTAGAAATATATTTGATGATATACAATGTGTGAACCAAATATTGTTGTGTGTGTGTGTGTATATATATATATATATTACATGATAATAATAATAATAGAAGTATTATTAGAGAGAAAGATAAAAGTATATTAATACCTAATACTTTGTGTAAATATATACACTAAATTAGGATGGTGTTGCCTAAACGAAGTGGGTATTGGAAGTTAAATTATAAGCCTTGTAATCTTGCCTATTAATGAGATAAGACCTACACAAGATGCTTAGTTGGAGTTATACCTTGTACTTTAAAAAATATTACATATGCAGGAATATTTGTGTTGATCACATGGATTGTAGACTAGTCTCGATCGTGAACTAAGAGTTATAAAGGAGGATTTCGTCATATTTAGTTTGATATTGGGTAGTCTTGTTTTAGGGACATGTGTGATTGGAACGCATAGTAGAGTTCTGTTCCGTGACACTATTAGGTTTCGATGTACGGATTTTGTACTAGATTACAATATACTATTCCTTTTGGATGACCAGTAATGGTGGGTACAGATCAGGAAACTGTAATGGTATGTATGGTCATTTCCCATAGCAAGACGACAACACTTGATCATTCTAGACGGTCTTATGAATTACGTTGCTAGTGTGGGCTCATAACCCACAAATATAGATGAAATGGGATACCATATTCATCAAAATACTATGATGGCTCATGTGTCTTTTTGACTTACACCGGACAAGGAATACCCTATTGTGACATCCCCAAATTCACGGCCAGAAAAGACCGATTTAATTTATGCTTTTTAAGATAATTTCAGAGTAATCCTTTGATTAAAAGAGTTACGGAATTTGTTCCCAAAACAAAATATGATAAAATAAAATTTATCAAAGCATTTCTTAAAAAGATGTATTTTCATATATAACAAAACTCGGAATGTCATGTTCCGATGCAGACCAAAAGCATAAATAGCACATTATAGGCCTTACAACGGTTATTTACAACTACAGACCTATAAACAAAATAACTTGATGATCCATCCATCTTATGCTCTCGCGTCACTACCTATAATACAAATGAAACTGAGTGGGTCAGGCTTGGGAGCCTGATGAGCATATAGGGTTTTCAACCCACAATAAATATTTATATTTAATTTCACTAGCCAACAATAACCCGGTTACCCATTCCCGTTATCCTCACTTTACGTCCCTAAAACAACTATCACAAGGGACCTAGTCTAAGATTTTTCATCGGGATAGACATTACTGCAAAGGGGTTTCCTCAACAATAGATGTCCTAAAGGAAACCATGAAGGGGATAGAGTACACCAGTGAACACATCGTTCACAACACCTACAGATTATGAACCTGCCAGCGTTCCACTGGACAGTCTAGAAAGAGTCTGTGGTCGTCATCCATACTCCGCTAGATGACTATATCAACAATAACATCGAGGCATCTCATCATTTTATTTAATCACACATCAACTATCTACCCATGTTATACCCAACAGTTTTGTAAATAACATATACATATATACATACTTATACAACTTTAAAACCTGTATAATATATCCATTCAATACTCATTCCAGATAACAGATAATATACAAAAACATAGCAAATATTTTATAGAGAATAATTCATATCTATGTGTTAGAAGAAAGCAACTACACACTCACTTGAAAAGAAGATTATCGGACAGCACTACGGCTCTTAAAGCAGTATTCTTCAGTGAAACCAGGATATCTTCACACACCGGGCTTCTCGCGGGCAGAGCTTCGGCTTGAAACTCTTTTCTTCTCGGGATCTTCGGTGCTTCACGACTCGCTTCGGGTGTCGGGATGATACTGGGGCTTTGGGGGTACTTCAAGACAGCTAGAGAGGGTATCGGGAGTGAGAGAGTGAAGGAATTAGCAACTATGGCCGGTTGCCCTTCAGTTTCTATTTATAGGGCCATTTTTCTGGATTCACATCGTGAATCTCAAAATTCACATCCTGAGTTCAGTCATCATCAGGTGTGTCATCGCAAGTTGGGTCTGTCAGGCTCCAGGAGACGTCATTACTGAGTTCACGTCGTGAACATTGTGTTCACGCCGTGAATTCTGGCACAATGTCGAGGTTTGTGCCCTGAAATCAGAAATTCATATATTTCGTATACGAGCTCCGTTTTCGACGTTCTTTATATGCACGTGTAAGTGAGATTATGCTCTACAACTCTCGTTTAGACTCCGTCGGCTAATTTTTTGATTTTAAATTTTATTATATTATTTTTAGTAGGACGGGACAGGAAAACTCCGTTAGAAATTCACAACTCCTTCATCTGACATCCGTTTTCGTCTGTCTTTTCACCACTGGACTGCTATCGACGAGATCTTCGATTCTCGTTTAGATTGTTTCGGCTAGAAATGACTCGATCTCATATTCGAACTTTGGGATGCATACCGCTAAGTGGAAACTTTGAAAAATCATAACTTCCTCATACGAAGTCAGATTTAGACGTTCTTTTTATGCACGCTCTTGGTTTAACGTATTCTACAACTTTCGTTTAAATCACTAAGTCTAAATATCGCTCTATCATAAATTCACTATTTATGTCATACAGTGTCGTACCAGTTCTATCACGAAACTACGACAGGTCATAGCTTCTTCGTTATAACTCGGATTTCGGTATTATTTATATATTCGGAAACCTTTCCCCGACCACTACAAATTCCTTCATAGATATCGGGCTTATCTAATATTTTATTTTATCGCTTATTTTTATCCTTAATTCATTTAAATCACACAATTAAGCAATAAACACATAATACTCAAATAATACATTCTTATTATTTCAAAACGAGTTACAAAGATTAACCTAGATTGTTACATCATCATTAATGTCTAGCCTAGAAACACGTGCATTACACCTATTTGTGTAGTCAAACCCTTTCTCTAAAAACAATTTATCTTCCTGATAATCGTAGACTAGGATTTGTGAGGATCGGTTGGGATGAGTATGATTGGTTTGTAGATATTTAATTTTGATATATATATATATATATATATATATATATATATATATATATATATTATTTGGTATTAGTTAGTTTTGAAGGTTTGATAATTAAAGAATATTATCATAATAATATTGTGGGATTAAAATCTCTATGTATCTCATCAGGTTTTCCAACCTGGCCCACTCAATATATATTTATCAAAGGTATCAAGGATTAAGTTGTTGGAACTAGATTATGATGTTGAGTGATGAAGGGACAACCTCAAGACCATTAGATCTTTACATTGTAACTTATGTATATATATTGATTATGACATCCTCGGGATTTTATTATTTGAGACAATGATTTATACTCAGTATGTTCAATATACTAATATTTTCCGCAAACAATAATAATATGATTTTTAAATCTTAAAGAAAATATTTCTTTTGGATCTGAAAATTAGATGATGTCACGCATAGTGTCCTGTTGGATTTCGCCAACAAGAACAACATTTATTTAATGTTGAAGACTCACTGCCTCAGAGAAAAAGAAAAGGAAAGAACAGAGCATCGACATCGTCAACATTGATAGATCTCATCAAACAAATTTTCAACATCAACACTGCAACCAAGATATAGGTGGAAAGAAGAGAACGATGCCAAGAAAAAAATTGCGCATTTTCAAAGATAATAAAGAACATAAATCGCATTGTTGGAGTGGGAGATAGAGAACCAAGATATGGAGTATTTTCTCCGACCGCATGATCATTTGACTAAAGATATCTTGCGCACGGTGCTTGAAAGAAAACGACAAATTACAACTAAATATGGTTGGAAGTTCTAGAACTCGTGAAGTTTAGAATGCCGACATCATTTGACTGGAAAAGCTTTTTCTTTTTTTTCCTTTTATTTTTATTTTCCTTTGTATTAAGATCGTCTATATGTAATATATATATATATATATATATATATATATATATATATATATATATATATATATATATATATATATGTTTCATTTTCTCCCTATCTTTTTTCTCTTTTCAAAATGAATCCAAACGTTCGAAAAAATAGTAATGGAAGGTAACAATGACAGTTCATCATCTGAGGATGAACTTATGAATATTAATTTGTTAGCTACATTGTCCCGTACTTCACAAATTCTTATTTAGAATAATGCTAGTTCAAGCAACATTCAAAGGAGAAACACAATCCAAAGAGGTCATTTAGTGGCTGAACTACTAATAATCTGACATTACATTACCTATGATTCAACCGATTTTATGCGGCTTGTTGGTGACATGGAGATGCATTATCCCTATTTTTAGACATCATAGGATACAATAAATCTGAGAAGTTTCAATGTGCTACAAAAATGCACATCAACATTACGTTAATTAGCAAATCGTTATAATCCAGACTCGTTAGATGGGTATCTAAATATGTCAGAAAGAACTTCTCGTGAAACTCTTGAAAACTTTTGCTATGGTGTTGTTCAAATGTATAAGTCTGAATATTTACGCCTTCCAACATCCATTAACATTCAACTTTTGTATGAAGCACATGAAGCTAAACATGGATTCCCTAGAATGCTTGGTCGCATTGATTGCACACATTGTAATTTGAGGAATTGTCCAATGGAATTGAGATGCCAATACATGAGGGGTCTCCATCAATATCCAAAAATGATACTAGAAGTAGTGACGTCACAAGATTTATGGTTTTTGCATGCATTCTATCGTGTAGCCGATTCAAACAATGATTTAAACGTCGTCAAACAATCACCAATGTTGGTGAGAAATATAATAGAATAGGACCTAATTGTTCATTTTATCTAAATGATGAACACTACAAAGATGATTACTATCTTGCGGATGAAATATATCCAACATGGGCTGTATTTGTGAAGGCATATCCATATCTAGTTATCGAAAAAAAAAACGGTTCAAGACGGCACAAGAATCAACAAGCAAGAACGTATAACGTGCTTTTGGGGGTCCTTAAAGGACGTTGGGACATATTAAAAATGTCTGAACAGTCTTTGACGGCGAAAAAAAACAAAAAAGTTATAATGTACGTTTGTATTATACTAGACAATATGATATTAATGTATGAGGGTATTGTGATATCTCTTGCGAACCAGCCCCCCCCCCCCCCTCCAACCCACCCATCGACGAAGTCAATGACCCCGAAATAATACATGAATTGCGTAATGCTGAAACCTACCACCAGCTTTGATCCGGTCTTACTAATCACATTGAACATGTCTACATTCAAACTATGGATAACTAGATGACTTTAATTGTCGTTTTAGGATTTTAATTATTTTTTTCTTTTTAAGTGTGTTTTTTTAGTAATCGTGTTTTATAACTATTATGTATTTTTTTATTTGTAGTGTGGTTTTTAGTTAAATGTTATTTTTAATATTGTTTTAGATTTTTTGTTTTAAATTAGCAAAATTTATTTTAAAATAAAATTTTTTATGTTTTATTTTATTTTATATTTTCTAATTTAATTAAATAAAAAATAAATCTGACAAGTAGGTTGAATAGGTTGGAAAAAATATGGTTTCCATATGTTGTGAGTTGAGAAAGATGAAGCGAGAGAAGAGAGAAAAAATTGATAGGACAGTGAGTTAAGTGGGTTGGGAGGGAAATATTTCATCCTCCCTAAGTGCCAAAAGATAGTTTTGCCTTAGGTCTTGTTTGATTTAAGTCTGACCGAGTCCGGCGAGAAAAAAATGTCTTACTCGGTCGATTAATGTGTTTGATATGTGGAGTAAGACCACGGGACTCGGTCAGCACCCTCTAACTCAGTAAGTGAAACGAAAGTAACTGACTCGGTCCTATTTGTTTTCGTCACATTTTTGCCCTTTGCGTCACTGGTCCATTGACATTCTAGCTACTACAAAACTAGCCATATACATGCCTTGTTTACGCACACAAGAACTAGGAAACCACCACAACCCCTGTTCATCCTTTTTACCTCTGTTGATCAAGTTCAAGAGGATTGAAAATTGTGACCGATCGAAGAGAACAAGGATAAGAAGAAGGTGAGGGTGTTTGGTAATAATGTTGGATTCCATCATTGGCATTCTTGGAGTTTCTGTGGTCATCTGTGGTTACTTGGTTGTTTTTCCCACCAGAAGGGAACAAAAATTAAGATTTGTAGTGGTGGTTTTATCATGGTTGATTGTTCAGGGAGGCGTGGAACTGCCCTAAAAAGAGTTGCAACTTTCGTATGGAGATTGTGTCATATCTCATTATCTCTCTAGAATCAAATGAAGTGGAAAGTGAACAGATTAATTTAATAATGTTCGTCGAAGTTAAATTTGTATGCAACCATATTTTAGTTGGCATAAATAATTGAAGGTAAAATTGTTATTTTTTGCATTTAGCAACAATATAATCAAACAATATGGCTTCAATCTTAACTATCAAACAATATGGTTTCAATCTTCACTATCAAACAACTCCTAGTTATGTCAAAACCTAAATGTTATAGGCAACACTTCTTAATATTTCTAGACATATTTCTTTTTAGTAAATAAACCTATTCGGCTTTTATGTGTGAACATGATTTTCAAATTGTAACCACCAATACACGTGTGAGCAAGTAGAGTTCAATTGTTCAAAGGTGCATGAAAACTTCCCACACGAAATGTTTAGTGAAAAACGGTTTTCTATCAAGTAAAATACGGAACATGCAAATTTTGATGTCTATATCAAGTACAAAACGGTTTTATATCATTAGTGATTCAATTTCTCGAGTTTAAACTTACTAAAATAGAATACATGTACTTTTAAAATTTAAAAAACCTTTTATTTGATGGTCTCTTTTATACCAATTTACTTTTTCCTTTTACTGAATTCCATATCTCTTATTTTATCCATTTTCATGTAAACCTACGTGAATCTCAAACAACATGAATTTACCACCATAAAACACCGCAAAATCCGCGATTTAACTTAATATCTCGAAACTATAAAAGAGTACACATCCAAGATCCAACTACCCAAAGATAGAAAAAGAAAAAAAAAGAAAAAAAAAAGGAAATTCAAACTCTTCAAAGCTCATCTTTAAGCGATTCAGAAACCGGTTCAATGTTCTTGTGAATGAAGTCGATGATATCCTCCTTTGTCCTATTCCCATCATATGAAGTGAATTTACCACTTGCTGATCTAAAGTAAAGAGTCGGGTAACCTTTAACATCAAATGTATCGCTTGGAATGTCGTTTTGAGTCCCATCCTGAAAGAAACATATTTTGAAAAAACAATTGTCACGTTGGGTTTCAATTGAGTTTCACTTTTTTGTTTGTTCGTTTATGCCTTGATCAAAAAGGAAAAGTTGATATTAAACCGAAACATCTAATTTAGGTCCTTCAAGTTTTAGGTTTGTAACAATTAATTAGTTGTAATAATATTAATTTATAAACTTATTGTAACAAAATAAAAGTAATACCAATTTAGCAATCACGACACTAGGATCCTTCTCAAATGACACCGCAACTTCGTCCAAGATTGGAGCAAGTTTTTTACAGTGCCCACACCATGGTGCATAGATCTCTAGTAGAACTGTGAAACAAAAATTTGTAGATATCATTAACGTATTATTATTAATAAAAAAATAAAAAAATAAATGTTGGATGAAGTATTAATTTGAATTTACCATTCTTTTTGGAGTCCAAAACCATTTCTCTAAGACTCTTGGCAACAACCACCTTCACAGGCTCATCGTTCTTTTCCGGAATTGGCTCAGATTTTATGAACGGCTTTAGCTTTCCCTCCTACAAGGAAATATTAGTTTTAAATGCATAAGTTCAAGAATCCTTACATTTTCTTTGAATAAAATGAAAATATATTTGTAATTAGTACAAACATACTGTGTAGTCCTTCAACCAAGGAACAATCTGAGAAACTTCCACATTTGGCTTGACATAATTCACACCTTCGGTGTCTTGTAGAATGAGGACAGGCGCTTGATCTTCTTTAACTCCGAAGTACTGTTCATCATGCAAGGTTAAAATGAAAATTTCAAAATAAGAAATGAAATCAAAAGAAATTTTGTTTTAATTATTGAGAAAGATAGATACCTGGAAGACACCTTGACTATCTGGAACATTACCGATGAGGAAATGTAGTCCTTTTCCTTTGTATGATCCAGCAACTTCATGATATAATGACTTGAAATTATCGATTTTATCATGATTATAATCCACCAAGAACATCACCTTTGCTTCTGCACTTTCAAAGTATTTTGTTAAAAATACTGCGTATTCAGGGCTTTGGTCAAAAAGAGTCACAAGAGGAGTGCTAGCTTCTTCAATGAACTTCTCCATAGCCTCGACATTGAAT
This sequence comes from Lactuca sativa, assembly GCF_002870075.4. Classification (NCBI taxonomy): domain Eukaryota; kingdom Viridiplantae; phylum Streptophyta; class Magnoliopsida; order Asterales; family Asteraceae; genus Lactuca; species Lactuca sativa. The sequence goes on along the minus strand of NC_056624.2, from coordinate 99,716,427 downwards.
TCCTGAATCCCGCATAGTAGGTGTAATTCAATTTCTAAAATCAAAGAACGAATGATAAAAAGATACACAATAATACCTTGGAATCAACAAAAAGTTCATCGAAAGGCTTTAGCAATCTAAGAGTTGGTTTTGTAATCGATGATTCCCCACGAGGAAGGAGCTCCGGATTTGTAGTATGGCCAAAATCATAGTCGGATCGCAACTTTTCAGCAAGAATCATGAAATTATCATATTCTTCCCCTGAAAATTTGGGGAAAATCCCTACCTGAAATGATAATTAATGGATCAAACATTTTAACTTCGTATCCAATTAATAAATAGGGAGAGAATTGAAAATGCTTACGATAAAGATCTTTTTGTGATCAATAAGGCTTTCGACATCTTCTGAAGTTTTGATTTCATATGATGCAGGGCCAACTTGCTTCTTCAAATAAGTCACGATGCCATCAGCTTCTCGAGGGCCTTTATAATCCTGAACGTTTTCTCCTCCATTTCTTAAGATCTTGATTGTTGGGAAGCCTTGTATCTCAAATTTCTCTATGAATTCTTTGTTTTCTTCGGCATTGGCGTCAATTTTAGCCAAAACAATTGCAGGGTCATGACTTGAAAGTGCAGATGCAGCTTTTTCATACTGCAGATAGATATTTAGATTAAATATATAAGAGATAAAAATCTTTTTTTATTAGACTTCCTTATTTGGGAACAAAATATGTACCTCTGGAGCGAGTTGCTGACAGTGGCCACACCTGTAATGCAATTAACAGAAGTTTATTTCATATATAATTTCATAAGAAAGTGAAATTTTTATAGGAGTATAGATTTATGAGTTTTGAATCCCATCGGTGTTAATATTAGCATATACCGATTCTACCATTGAAAAGAATGAATAATCGACAAAGTAGTAAGTGTTCAGAATTGTCTATTATTTATAGAGTAAATGATTCCCTTGATTGTGAACATTATATGAAACAAATAAGAGCTTAATCTACGATCTTAGTTGATTTGAGAATTGGAGAGAATATAAACCAAGAATAAAACGCATAAAGTGCATTCAACTTGAAACAGTTAAGAGCGATATAAATTTTAAGAAATTAAAAATAATAAAAGAAAACGTTCAAATTAAATGCTCTTAAATGACGCTTAATTAGCATAAAGTCAAAGAAATAGAATTTATTCAAAAAAATTTATCTTTACTGATATATCATCTATAAATTGATCTGAATTCCTCTTTTTCACCACACACACAAACAGAACGAACATCAAAATACATCAATTCAGTTGCATGCAATTGCGAAAACATTGAAATTAAAGCAGAATAAACTAAAAACAAAAGCCACATTTTCACGGATTTTAATTCGGCGAAAACAATGCTTAATTTTTAAAAACTATCAGTTAATCCAATGAAAAACGAACGGAAAAGCAAGAATTATATCAATGGAGATAGAGAAAGTACCAAGGAGCATAGAATTCAACAACGATGAAATTGTGTTTTGACACAATCTCCGAAAAATTCGAGTGATCCAAAGTCAGTACATATTCCTTCTCCTCCTCAGAAGCAGAAGAGATCGAGATAGAGGATGATAGAACTACAAAAACACACAACAACAGAACACTAGAGATCCTAGAAAACTCCATAACCAGTTTCTCTCCCTCTACTCTCACCTTCTAAAACCTCACAAAATTTTCATGCGATAGAGAAGATGATGATATAGCGGGGTCTGTTCAGCGTGAATAAATAGGTGGTCAGGTGTGAGAAGGAGACCCAATACGACACCGTGTTGTTAGGATTCATGTATAATTATAGTATTTTGTAAATAATGGAATATTTTGGACATCTTATTCGGGTATTAATGACTCGCAATAAATAAATAAAACTGAAGGAAAAGCATTAATATTAAATTACACAAATAATCCCTAAGATTGGGTAATATATATGTTTAGTCTCTATATTTTTTTTACTTCAAAAGATAATATATTTTCGTTGTAAATTTGGTAATTATCATACATAAAAATATTATTTTTCCTTTATAATTTCTTTTTTATCTATTTATTTTCTGTGTAACTAATTATAGAGTAATTGCAAAAGTGGTCCTTGTGGCATCCTTAAAAATACAGTTTGAATCTGTTTTTTTATTCCTATCGTAAATCCAAAATTTAAATTTCCATAAATTGTCTCTCTAGTAAATTGTCCTCTAAAAAAAGTTAATTGTCTTCTAAAAAAGACTTAAAGTGACTTTTTGGAATACCATATGGTTTAAACTTCTCATGGTGAGTAAAAAATTTAACTTCCATAAATTATTTTCATTTTTGTTTTCTATTTTTTATCTAAAAATATTTAAAGTATAAAAATATTATTTTATCTACTTTTAAATTTTATATGATATTATTTTTGAGATTTATCTTTATTTTTTTTTATACAAATGTATCTATTTTTATAGAACAAATAATTTATAAAATAAATAAATAAGATAAGTTATTTTTTTTTCTGAAACACAAACCTTTTAAACATATAAAATATTTATATTTTCCTTTAAATAAATTTATTTGAATAGAATTAATGTCATATTATTAACATGGTTAATTATTTTAGCATGTGTAGTGGTATAGGTTAAAAAAAGGCTAAAGAGATTATAAAATTTTAATTATTTTGTTATTAATTAACAGACATTTTTAAAATTTTTCTTTGAAAGGTTTATGTCTGTATTAAGGAATATATTCAAAATTTGATATAACTAAGTAATTTTGTTAAATTAAATATCAAAAGTTTATATCAAACCAATATAAAATTTATCCTATATTATTTATATTTAACTTTTAACCAAACTAGTTAAACCAATATAAGTAAGAAGGTACAAAATATTTGAAAACAAAATGAAACATTACAATTTTCATTAAAAAAAAAGATTAAACCAATTAAATTTAATTTTATTTGGTTCCTTTTTAGTTAATATTTTAAAGTCAATATCATTCATTGATTGTCATCTTTTACTTTTAATTTGAGATAATAACATATTTATATGATGAAACCAAAACGGAAATATATCTTTATCTTTATTACAAAACCATATACTTATATTTAAAAGAAAATAAAAGCATATTATTATTTTTATAATAACACATCATATTTTTTTGCTTAAAAATAAATATATTTGTATAAGAAAAATAAAAATAAATTTTGAAAAATCCATAATATAAGAATTAAAAAGAAATAAAATATTTTTTATACTTCAAATATTTTTAAATGAAAAAAAAAAACAAATATATTTAATGATGTATTGTAGTTTAAATATTTTAGATAAAGTTTAGATAACAAAATTTATTCATATACTAAATAAAATATATTTGGATTATGAATAAAATTAGTAAGTTTTATTTTTTTAGTTATGTAAATATTACATTTTCTATAATTTAGTTTTCCCCTTTTATTTGATTTATAATTATTAATACAATATTTAATATACTTCTTTTAAATTTCATAAATCAAATAAAAAAAGGTTAAAAAATACAAATTTATAGAGAACATAATATTTATACAACTAAATGTCAGAAATGGTCCTTAGGCGATGTTTCATAAATGATCCTTAGACAAAGTTTTACAAATGATCATTGGGCGAATGTTTCACAAAATGTTAGAAATGGTGTAACATCCCGAAATAGCAAGAGTAGAGTTGAAGGGCCAAAAGTGTTATTTGAGGAAGAGTGACTCGGCGAGTCCATGGATGGACTCGGCGAGTACAGTCGCGAAATTGGCCGTGTGTTAAGTAGCCGACTCGACGAGTCGATGAGATGGACTCGGCGAGTGGGCGCTGGGTGGAGAAAACCCTAATTCTCGGGGTTGAGCCCTATATAAGGAACATTATGTTCCTTCCCCAGCCTCTTTACTTCCCTCTTGAGTGCTAGAAACCCTAAATTGCAGAGGAGCTCCATTGTTGAGTGGATTGAAGCTTGGAGAAGTAATCTTTAAAGGAATTTGTGGGAATTGAAGGCTTGGGGCAAGGGGCATTGCTTGGAATCAACTTCATTGCAGTTGGGGGCGTCCATTGGAGGTAATATCCCGTTCTTGGTCTGATTGTATGTTGTTTCTTCAATTTCGGGGTTGTGGGATCTTGTTGAAGGGTGTAAATGGAAGTCTAAAGGGTAGATCTGAGGTTGCTACCTCAGATCTGGAAGGGAGGAGAATCAAAGAGCATAAAAGTCCCTGTGTTGGAGTGTTTAGTGAAGCTTGCAAGTCCCAAACCCTAGTTATAAGTGATTAAGGCCTAGATCTCTTGGGATTCACGTAAAGTTTGCCACTTTACGTGATGGATGAGTTGTATAAGGCTAGATCTATGTTTTGGATCATTTGCATGGCCTGGAATGCTTCTGAATGGTTTCAGATCGGTGGTACTCAGCGAGTCACATGGGTGAACTCGACGAGTTGCTTGAAGATGAGCTGGGACTCGACGAGTTGGAAGAACAACTCGGCGAGTCGGTTGAAGATAGCCTTGGACTCGGCGAGTCTGTTCTTGGACTTGGCGAGTCTTGTCGAAGAGTTCCGATATTCTCTGGTTGAGTCAAGAATCGGTGAGTCAAGGGATGACTCGGTGAGTCGTGTGCGAGTGGACTCTGAGTTGGTGGGCTCGGCGAGTCTCGGGGTGACTCGGCGAGTTAGGTCGCGGATGGAGTGAAGTCTGAGTATGGGAACTCGGCGAGTCATAGGGTTGACTCGGCGAGTAGGGTAAGTCAGGAGTTGACTTTGACCTTGTCTTTGTCCAAGGGTTGACCAATGGTGTCCAGGGGCATTTTGGTAATTATTGTTTGTTATTTTGAGTTCAGCGCATTGGTGGTTAACCAGTGGTGGGGATCGTATCAGTGATCGGAGTAGCTTGGTTTATCTGTTCAGTCGGCAGCTTCGAGGTGAGTTATCCTCACTATATCAACGGGGTCTAAGGCACCAAGGCCGGCCCTTATCGGATTGAGATCCGGGTAGTTGTTTTTATGTTACTGCTTTATCATGTTTGCATCCTGTGAGTTAGGATGGTATATGCTAGAGACCTGATTGAGATCGATATCCAGAGAGATAGGGAGATGCTATGTTAGTGACCTGTTAGGTCGGTATCCTGGTTAGGATAGTGGCATGTTATGTGATCTGTTGATCTGCTTGTTATCTGTGAATTGTTAGATGATTGTATGTATATGTGCACATGGATGTTTGGGCTGGAGTTGGGTTGAGGCGGGTCCTGCTGTGTGCAGTAGGCCAAGATACCCAAGGCGGACCGGTTGTCCCGTAGGCCCAGCGAGCGGTCCGGATAGGCTGTAGGTCCCGGTAGGGGCGGACCAGACGTGCCGAAGGCTCGGAGAGTGGACCAGACTGACTGAAGGCCCGATGCGGGCGGACCAGTCATACTGTAGACTCAGAGAGTGGACCAGGTGGATTGAAGGCCCGGGAACGGGCGGACCAATCACACTGTAGACTCGATGTATGCGGATAGACTCAGAGGGTGGACCAGGTGGACTGTTGGCCGGTGCGGCGGACCAGTCACACAGTAGACCCGGAGAGCATGATTGTTCTATGATCGGATAGGTTATGGCATGTTGTGCGTGTATGGTATTTGTGGTTGGTATTTTGGGGGTATCTTACTAAGCTTTCGGGCTTACAGTTGTGGTTTCATGTTTTTTCAGGTTCTTCAGGGGATCGTGGCAAGGCGAAGGCGTGATCGTACCGCTCCTCGTAATTTTGTGGTGTTATGATTCTGGGAATACGATAAATATTTTGTATTGAAAACCTTTTTGTAAAGAATTATTGGAATTGAGATGTTTTTGAAAAATTTAAAATTTGATGTGTTTTTCGGTCGTTACAAGTTGGTATCAGAGCCTTGGTTTGAGTGAATTGGAGAAACACTCGTGTGACTCCAGTCTCAAATCGAGGAGAGTTTTTGAAAGAGTAATTAAAAAACGGTTTTCAAAAATGAGTAAAGGAGGACGCGGAGGTACGATCAGCCGGAGCCAGTAAGTAACCCCAAAATACCATGCATGTTATTTGTTTTTGAGCTTTGATAGAACAGCATGCTAGTGTTAGGCTAGGGATCTTCAGGATTTCATGATATGTTGCCTGATTTGTGATGCCTGTAGCCTAGGGTCCCTTATGGGAGATTCTCAGTGTTTCTCTAGTGGTGAGGGTTGATTATTGTTATGCTTGTTCTCTAGGGTATTGTGGTAGTACTTCATACAAATGTGGGTAGGTGTGGAAGGTAGTATGGGCCCGTACTACTGAAAGCACAGGACCCATACGCGTATCAGGGAAACCATGATCTCTAGGGTGGGTTGAGAGAGTTGGATCCCAGGGTGTGGGAAGAGTCTGAGATTTTGTGTGGTGTTTCTTTTCAGTATGGAGATTCCGAGGCATGATGAGAGTGGATCCGGGTCAGGATCGGGAGCTGGATAGAGGGTTCCGGGCGAATCGGTGCCGCCCGAGATTGTCGGTCAGATGAGCGCGAGCGAGTTGGACGCGAGGATTCGTGAGATCCTGCGTGAGGAGATTACGGAGTTGTTCCGGGCTGAGTTGCCAGAGTTGTTTGGGTCGATTAAGACCGCCATGGTTGAGTATTTTGATGAGCGTTATGCGGCTCTCACCGAGACGGCTACCGCGGCGGCTACAGCAGCTGTAGCAGCGGCAGGGGGAGGAGCTAGTCGGGGTTTTCAGTACCGGGACTTCGATAGGACGAAGCCTCCCACATTCGACGGAGTTCAGGACCCGATTGTTGCCATGAGATGGTTGTCTGACGTGGAGGGATGTTTCTTCACGTGTTCATGCCCTGCTGATCATAGGGTGAGGTGCGCTCTGAACCTGTTGAGGCTCGGGGCGAAGGATTGGTGGAGATTGACCACGGGGTCATTTTCAGAGGCGCAGAGGGTTGCGGTTTCATGGGATCAGTTCAGAGAAATGTTCAGTACTCGTTATGTTCCGCAGGTTGAGAGGGAGAGATTGGCTCAGGAGTTCCTTGAGCTGAAGCAGGACTCGGAGTCGGTGACTGAGATCACCAGGATGTTTACTGAGAGGGCGATGTTTTGCCCAGAGTTCGCGTCAGAGCAGGCTCAGATGTCTCGATATCTAAGCATGCTCAAGAGGGACATCAGGCAGTTTGTGTCTGCGCAGAGGTGCGAGACCTTGTTGGAGTTGCAGGAGGCCGCTAGGCGGCGCGAGTTAGAGATTGAGTTGCAGATGCGTGAGTTGAGGCAGGCTCCGGTGCAGTCGCAGCCGGCGCCGAAACGGTCCAAGACCGTTGATGTTAGAGTGGGGGATTTGAGCAGCCACACTTGTGGGAAGTGTGGGAAGGGTCACACCGGGGTTTGTAGGACCGGTGGTGCATGCCGCAAGTGCGGAAGGGATGGGCACTATGCGAGGGATTGTCGGCAGTCAGCGTCAGTTCGGGATTTGAGGATCTGCTATCATTGTCATCAGGTTGGACATTTGAGGGCCAATTGTCCACAGTTTGCTGCTGGATCGGTGCAGGCTCCAGCACCGGCCACTTTGAGGATCACAGGTGGAGGTCAGGGTGGAGCGGAGCCCCCAAGGGCTCAGGGTCGTGTTTTTCAGCTTGTTGCAGAGGAGGTCAGGACGGTGCCAGAGACGGCTGCAGGTATGTTTCTTTCTTTATGTCTTGTTATCTTGAGATTATTGTGGTGTAATGTTCATGAGTCGGTAATTGTTTGGTTTAGTTGTGATATTCTTCGTTTTGCGGGTTGTGGTTTGGGTTATGGATTTGTGTTTCGGGTTTTCGTCTTAGTATTCGTTGTTCTTGAGGGTTTGATATGATTATGGTTAGTGTTTGGTGCTTTCGTTGGCTACCGTTCGTATGGGTTGCTAGTGGAGATGCGGTATTGGATTATATGTCAGGCAGCATCATCGTCCATGGAAGGGATAATTGGAGATCGGATTCTTCTTGAGCGGATTGATCAGTGAGGAGATGTGTTTTGCTAAGGGTTGTTTATGCTTGTGAAAGCGGCCCGTGTGTAAGTGGTCTCTTGGTGCAGGGTTGTTTTGGAAGGTCGTTGATGGCGGCTGGCGGTTGTTAGTCAGTGCTATAGTGGGGGAGAATTGGAGAATTCTCCGGGAGATCGATGAGTATTTGAGGGTGCTTAGCTGTTGGGATTCAGCAGTGTTCTGTCAGCCTAGAGTATAGGCTGATAGGAGCAAGTGTCGGGCATGTGGGGCAAGATACAGACCTAGGGCATTGGTTGTGGAGGCCTGGAAGCGGGCCGGGATCGAGTATGTCGACGGAGCCAGAGTTCGGAACCCCTAGAGAGCTAGAACGGTATGCATGGGAGGAATTCCGGGGGGGGGGGGGGATAGCATGGAATGTTGGTTGATAGTGAGCGGTCCGGATAGACTGAAGGCCGGAAGGCGTACCAGTCAAACCGAAGGCTCGGAGAATGGTCCAGCCAAACTGAAGGCTTTGAGAGCGGTCCAGATTGGCTGAAGGTTCTGAGAGAGTGGTCCAGATGGACTGAAGGCCTAATGAGGCGGTCCAGTCATGCTGAAGACTCTGCGAGTATTGTTGGATCAGTTTGAGATTGCTGATTGTGTATGTTGCAGTGTGATTGCATTGGAAGGTCTGGCCCCGGGTAGTGATTTTGATGAGTTGAGAGGATGCATGGGATTGAGAGCCCCTGCAATGAGAGCCAGAGTATGTGAATCGCGGTTACGCAAAAAGGGTGGTGTCGCATTGGGTGAGCACCGTGGCACGTGTTGGAGTAGCAATGTGGCCAAGTGGATTCCTTGGAAGGGGAAGAGAGAAAGTTGTGTAACTCCGAAGGGGAGTGCAAGTTCGCAGAAGTGAAAGCTGCAGAGCAGAGTTGTGATTAGAGTATTTCGGGTATGATTTCGGGCATCGTGCTCGCGGCAGTGAAGTAGGACCTCATCCGGTTTGGGATGGCTGCTGAGGTTGCGGAAGGAATTCCGCAGGTGTAGAGCCTAGAGGCTTGGAAAGGATGCAGGGGGAGAGTCCTGGACTCTCAGTATGATTCTGTTCAGGGTATTGGTTATGTACTAGTGGTTCATCCTGGGGGATGTATGAGGGTGTCATCAGTGTGTCGGGTTTCCAAACCTGAGGATGCTGGAGCTAGTCCAGCATGTGAATGGGTTTGTAAGAGGAGGACTCGTGGGAGTGCTCTGTGATAGGGAATGGGTTTTCCGTCGTCACGGAATGGATAGAGTGGGATTCGGATCGGGGATCCGATGGTTCATGGTTTTCTAGTCTTTATGAGTCGAGTGATGGTTGTGATTTGGAGCAGTGTTGCATTATGGGTAATTCTCAGGGGTTAAGCGAAGATATTAGAGGGTGAATCCGATGCCCTATTTGAGACGGTGGTCAGGACACCGTGAGGGAAGGAAAGTGTATTCGAGTTCGTTTGGGTATGCCTTGTGGGACCTGGTCTGGTTGAGGCCAGGTGGAGCATTGTGGGAGTATCCTTGGAGTTGAGCTGCTGTAGGCTTCGAGGGCGAAGCCTAATATAAGTGGGGGAGAATTGTAACATCCCGAAATAGCAAGAGTAGAGTTGAAGGGCCAAAAGTGTTATTTGAGGAAGAGTGACTCGGCGAGTCCATGGATGGACTCGGCGAGTACAGTCGCGAAATTGGCCGTGTGTTAAGTAGCCGACTCGACGAGTCGATGAGATGGACTCGGCGAGTGGGCGCTGGGTGGAGAAAACCCTAATTCTCGGGGTTGAGCCCTATATAAGGAACATTATGTTCCTTCCCCAGCCTCTTTACTTCCCTCTTGAGTGCTAGAAACCCTAAATTGCAGAGGAGCTCCATTGTTGAGTGGATTGAAGCTTGGAGAAGTAATCTTTAAAGGAATTTGTGGGAATTGAAGGCTTGGGGCAAGGGGCATTGCTTGGAATCAACTTCATTGCAGTTGGGGGCGTCCATTGGAGGTAATATCCCGTTCTTGGTCTGATTGTATGTTGTTTCTTCAATTTGGGGGTTGTGGGATCTTGTTGAAGGGTGTAAATGGAAGTCTAAAGGGTAGATCTGAGGTTGCTACCTCAGATCTGGAAGGGAGGAGAATCAAAGAGCATAAAAGTCCCTGTGTTGGAGTGTTTAGTGAAGCTTGCAAGTCCCAAACCCTAGTTATAAGTGATTAAGGCCTAGATCTCTTGGGATTCACGTAAAGTTTGCCACTTTACGTGATGGATGAGTTGTATAAGGCTAGATCTATGTTTTGGATCATTTGCATGGCCTGGAATGCTTCTGAATGGTTTCAGATCGGTGGTACTCGGCGAGTCACATGGGTGAACTCGACGAGTTGCTTGAAGATGAGCTGGGACTCGACGAGTTGGAAGAACAACTCGGCGAGTCGGTTGAAGATAGCCTTGGACTCGGCGAGTCTGTTCTTGGACTCGGCGAGTCTTGTGGAAGAGTTCCGATATTCTCTGGTTGAGTCAAGAATCGGTGAGTCAAGGGATGACTCGGTGAGTCGTGTGCGAGTGGACTCTGAGTTGGTGGGCTCGGCGAGTCTCGGGGTGACTCGGCGAGTTAGGTCGCGGATGGAGTGAAGTCTGAGTATGGGAACTCGGCGAGTCATAGGGTTGACTCGGCGAGTAGGGTAAGTCAGGAGTTGACTTTGACCTTGTCTTTGTCCAAGGGTTGACCAATGGTGTCCAGGGGCATTTTGGTAATTATTGTTTGTTATTTTGAGTTCAGCGCATTGGTGGTTAACCAGTGGTGGGGATCGTATCAGTGATCGGAGTAGCTTGGTTTATCTGTTCAGTCGGCAGCTTCGAGGTGAGTTATCCTCACTATATCAACGGGGTCTAAGGCACCAAGGCCGGCCCTTATCGGATTGAGATCCGGGTAGTTGTTTTTATGTTACTGCTTTATCATGTTTGCATCCTGTGAGTTAGGATGGTATATGCTAGAGACCTGATTGAGATCGATATCCAGAGAGATAGGGAGATGCTATGTTAGTGACCTGTTAGGTCGGTATCCTGGTTAGGATAGTGGCATGTTATGTGATCTGTTGATCTGCTTGTTATCTGTGAATTGTTAGATGATTGTATGTATATGTGCACATGGATGTTTGGGCTGGAGTTGGGTTGAGGCGGGTCCTGCTGTGTGCAGTAGGCCAAGATACCCAGGGCGGACCGGTTGTCCCGTAGGCCCAGCGAGCGGTCCGGATAGGCTGTAGGTCCCGGTAGGGGCGGACCAGACGTGCCGAAGGCTCGGAGAGTGGACCAGACTGACTGAAGGCCCGATGCGGGCGGACCAGTCATACTGTAGACTCAGAGAGTGGACCAGGTGGATTGAAGGCCCGGGAACGGGCGGACCAATCACACTGTAGACTCGATGTATGCGGATAGACTCAGAGGGTGGACCAGGTGGACTGTTGGCCGGTGCGGCAGACCAGTCACACAGTAGACCCGGAGAGCATGACTGTTCTATGATCGGATAGGTTATGGCATGTTGTGCGTGTATGGTATTTGTGGTTGGTATTTTGGGGGTATCTCACTAAGCTTTCGGGCTTACAGTTGTGGTTTCATGTTTTTTCAGGTTTTTCAGGGGATCGTGGCAAGGCGAAGGCGTGATCGTACCGCTCCTCGTAATTTTGTGGTGTTATGATTCTGGGAATACGATAAATATTTTGTATTGAAAACCTTTTTGTAAAGAATTATTGGAATTGAGATGTTTTTGAAAAATTTAAAATTTGATGTGTTTTTCGGTCGTTACAAATGGTCATTATCTAAAATTCTCTCATATTAAAGCCTCTATCAAATGGATGTCCATCATAAGGATCATTGGTGTGCTAAGTTTTGTTGAAATTGACCATTCATATAAAAAATTTTCATAATAATTGCTTTTGGGGACAATTTTAAAAACATAAGGATTATTTGTGAAATTCTTTCTTAAGATAATCAAAATTGGAGGTGTATGGTAACGAAAAGATCATTTTTAAGTGTCATGAAATAATAAGCATTTATTTAGTAGTTGTAAAAAGATTTACATGGAATTGTAAAAATATTTTAACAAAAACTACCCCTAGTCATAAGGACCATTTTTATATTTACTTTAACATTAATTAAGATAATACAAAATTTCACAAATGGTCCTTATGGTTTTCATTTTTTTTTTCTGTAAAATTGTTTTGTTGAAATCTTTTTCGCATGAATAGTATCTATAGAGCAAACATTGCACCTCATTAGTCCTTGTGACTAACATTGTTAGTTTTCTATTAAATATAATATGAAAAAACTATATTTCCCCTCCTTTATTTGATTATTAACCAGCGGGTCTCTCTCTCACACACACACACACACACACACACACTCTCTCTCTCTCTATATATATATATATATATATATATATATATATATATATATATATATATATATATATATATATGAAAAAAGAAACCTCACACCCACACCCATTTCCCCCACCCCTATTCTCTACCCTTCTCAATATTAGGACCCTTCATCCAATTGCCTCCACCTTCGAGTTCCACCTACAGTTATGGTGCCCAAATCCCTCATCCTCCATATTGCTTTGTTGTTTGCTTGCACCTTAATTTCCATGGAGTGATAGTTGGAAAAACCATATATCTATCAAAACAAACCTTATTAGATAATAAAGACTCATTTTATATATGTATTTATCAACTCCTTTATTATAGGAGTGTATTTTTGCAATTTTGTATTTTCTATGATTATAAATACATGGAAATCACACAAAGATATGTGTGGTTGATTTTCTCAATATTCTATATGGTATCAACCTAACAACCTTCCACTTTCCTCCCTCAATTATGTCTCTCTCTCTTTTCTACCCTAATCAGCATCGATCATCTTCCTAGTTCCTTTCCATATCGACATCACTCGAAGAAACCTTTCTAATGAATACTCTTCTTCATATGATTCTTATTAAGCTGTGCTCGACTAAGTATCTCTTATGGAAGAATCAGATGTTTCCTCTCTTTTCTTATTAAAAGCTCTCAAACCATATCAATGGCACTGCTGTTGCCCGCTACTCACTATTATCGTTGAAGACAAAATTGTCCCAAATCCTACCTACTCTACTTGGCAAGATCATGAACAGAAGACTATCATCCTTATCAACTCATCTCTTACCAAGGAAGCTGCCTCTGAAATTCTAGGTCTCACCATAGTTTGTAATATTTGGCTTGTATTAGAGTCAGCTTGCAACAACTCTTCTGTTGAAATGATTCACTCCCTTCATGATTCTCTCAGGAAGCCTTCAAAAGGAACATTCTCAGTTTCTAAGTATGGTCGTCAGTTTAAGAATGTTTATGATAAACGTGATACCATAGGAAGGCCAGTTGATGAGATTCATAAACTCCATTGGATTCTTTACTGGTTAGGACCATCCTATGAAACATCTCCACTACGATAGGTACTTCCAAACCCTCACCAAATTTTTGTGACTTGCTATCTCAAGCCGAAAGTCATGAGTTGTTTCTTCAATCTCTAGATGGTTCTATCACCCACCTGCTGCGTTTATAACTCAACAATCCAGATCCAAAAATACATATAATATGTAATAGTAACTCATCATATAGTATCTACGTAACAGAATCCATGTAAGAGTATCTATGTAAGAGTATATATGTAAACATATTCATGTAAGCGTATCTATGTAAACGTACTCATGTAAGCGTATCTACGTAAACGTATACATGTAAGCGTAATCACGTAAGCATATCTATGTAAGCGTATATAAGTAACCGTAATCATGTAAACGTATCTATGTATTAGTATAGACTCATGAATGAAGTGACTCTTATGTGATTCCTTGTACTTGGAATGGTAAGTAGTATCTCCTAACTATACCTATAATAGTTACTAACAATGTACGTGTATAACCTGAAGTAAGCCTTTGCTATTTAAATTTACTAAACTGATTGAGGAAAACTTTTATGTCTACACATGTATACATGATATATAACTAATATTTAGGCGACATTCGGACGGATAACCGATACCCCATAGCCACATCCCAACGAGGAAAAGGAAATAGAGTGAGTTAGCCTCCTAAGTCCTTTAAACATTACTTATATAACTATACATATATGGGCCTGCATTTGATAATATAAAAGCATAAAAGAAGTTTTGTAAAACCTTTGAAAAAGATTAATATCTAAGAAAAGATCGACTTGATTTCAGTTTATAAAACGGTTTGAAAGTATTTGTTTGATAAGACAGTTTAAGTATAAAGAAACCTTTGTTTGAAACACAATTGTAAAAGAGTTTGAAATGAAAAATATAGTGTATAATAAACAGTTTAATGAAGATTTTTAAACATATAAAAACGTTTAAGAAAAATATTTGAAGAAATCTTTTTGGTAAAACAGTTAACGTATAGTAAATCAATTTGCATGTTAGTTATTAATCACATGTGATTGATATAATAACTAGCATGATTCAACTTGTATTCCCCCCATAAAGCATTTAAAAACATTTAGAAACATTTAAAAGGTTAATTCAAGGGGTATGAACTCACCTGCAGTGAGCGGATCGGAAGGAAGTGTCGGACAAGTGCTTGGTGTTCTTGGTGAAACTTGAAGATGAGTTTTGAAGATCGGGGACGAAGATCGGGATGATACTTGAGAGGATTTGGGCCAAATGGAAGGGAGGAATGAACAAATGACCACCTCTTCATCATATAAGCAAGAGTTTACGGCCCACATGGCGTTTACGGCCGTAAAATCCCATGTGTTGGCCGTGAACTCCTTGTAGGGGTGTTTAAGGTCATTTCTTTGAGCTATAACTTCAGCCGATAAACCCCGATACTTATTCCTTAAGTGTAAAAGGCTCAGAACGCTCAAATAAACTCCTAATTGTGCTCAAAGATAGCAGAAATGAGTTTAACTTTTAATGAAGTGTTTGACTGTACTGGATGGAAAATTTTATGTTGTCACACTAGGTTATTCAAACCATCCACGGTCGATCATACTTTGGAAGTAGGTATTGAGGCAAGACTGTCATGAATGGGTCTGTAGTTTGTCTAGGACAAAGAAGTTGCAGTGTTCATGAGTACTCCTGGAATAAGATTCAAGTATTGGAGTCAACCCACGCTCATTTAAATCACTTCATGGATTTTATCACGAGTGATCATGAGGCGATAATATCTTATCTTCTTCGAACGGAGATGTGTGAGTTGTAGTTGTGAGTCGGTTGCACATTGACATATGTAAACGCCCCAGTAACTTGGATGTTATAAAACATATCGTTGTGTGTAATTTGAAGAATGAGTACAAGCAAGCATTTGGGTCGAAGTTTATACGTTCCTTTACCCCATGTGGATAAAAGCGATATTTTGTGGGCCCCTCGATGATTTAGTGATGACAACAGGCCTGGATTGATTTGATTTGTTCAATTAGTCAGTCGTCATAAATCAGAAATCGGGAAACAACAGATGGACAGAGAGAGTGATTATAATCCATGTCTCACTCCATATGATATATATATATATATATATATATATATATATATATATATATATATATAGAATGGAGTAATATAGGATCCCTTATCTAATGGACATGACATTGACTAGATCAGTGTTTGACAACGACTTTTAAGAGCTATGATTGCTAGTCGGGTTGGAGTCATGCTTGCAATAACAATTATTAGACTTATCCAAGTGGGAGACTATTGGATTAGTTGTCTAAACCCATAACTATTATTGGTATGTACTTAAACCGAGAGTAGCATGGTCCATTTGGGTTGCATGGCATCAAAACAACTTGGATAGACATTTGTGAGAAGAGGATATTTACAATTTATTAATATATTATAAGTTCTAATATATTAATATGAAATCATATTATTTAATTAGTATTGATCAAAAATTAGTTTGGAATTAATTTTGTGATCAAAAGAGACTAATTAAATATATGGGGATTGATTATGTAAATCATTCATTCTTATAATGTGGGCTTATGATCCATAGTTCCTTATGTTGGGCTAAACCCATGTGGTGACCCATGGATGATCCATCGAGGTTTAAACCCATGGAGCATGAGGAATATGGAAGGTCATGCACATTAAGGTTTGCATGGTGTACCCTTAATTAATCCACAATATATAAGAACCCCTCTAGCTCATGAAATTGGAGACTAATGGTTACACAAGAGGACAAGCCAATTTTATGAGTGCAAGTAACCTCCTCTTAAATTCCTCCATTGTTGGTGGTGTTGTGTGATTCCATTTGAGGTTCAACACTTGGGGCACTAAGTTCTTAAAGGTACAATTCTTCCAACTACAACAAAAGGTATGTCATCTAACTAGAATTTTGTAGTATAGATACTCCATTGTATGTTAGTTAGGATGATGCTTTGGAATATTGAAAGTTTGCATGTATATTATAGAAAAAATAGATTCAAAGCATTTAGGATTGCATCTACACCATGGGAGTGTTAGAACGCTCAAAACCCTTCATTTCCATCATCCAACCAATGGAAAGAATATAGGTTTTGGTGGCATGTTTTTTCCAAACCTAATTTGACACCATTTCACTCAATGCCACATTGGTACAACTATCCCCATCGATAATCATGCCACAATCTTTTTCTCCCACAAGACACTTCGTATGAAAGATCTGGTCTTGCTGACTTGATTCAATCGGAATCATCTTGACTTATCGCTGAATAATCCCCATTTTCTTTCTTGAACAATAACATCGGCTCAACAACAACAAATCAACAACACCTTGACAATGACTCTTTTTTTACAAGAACAACAACAACTAAATTCAACAACACCTAATTAAAACTGAGATATGATCAATGCATCAGGAACTTTTTTCTCGCAAGAACTTGGGGTTCTGATACCATAAATGATGCATATTTGGACCGCTCCAAAAGTCCACAACACGACTCAGATTTCCAGTATCACAATTAATAAGAAAACTGGAGCTTGGAACTAAATTATGCAGCGGAATAACAACACAAACAAGAACAACGACAAGAACAAAGAACAAAAAGGATAGACGTGAACACTAAACTAGACCTGTAGTTTGAAACTTCAGTGAAAAAAAATCAAGACCTATTGATTCGAGTTCAGTGAAAACAAGTTAAGACCTATTAACTTGAGTTCAAGATGAATACTAGTAAACACGTCCCAATAAAGACCAGATTTAAATTGTACGCAACAACTCTAATGAACAACAATTTAATTTTTGTATGTTCAACTTTCGACATTCCATTACAAATGAAAATGGCTTTATATAGCCTTAAAAACTAATGGTTTAAGAAATCATAAGTCACCTAATTGCTATGCCAATTAATGGCTTATTAAAACCTAGTCATAAAGTTTTTATTAAAGAAATGGGTTCCAACAATAGAAAGTGTGTCTTGAGTTTCCGTGACTTCCAAGGCTTATAGTTCTAAGGTTAACGCACAAACTCGTCGTTTTCATCTAACAAACACCATTCACATCCAGCCAACACTCATTCACATTCAACTCTCCCAGGCTACCAATCGCAACCAGCTCTCCTTTGCAAGTAGCAACATTGAAATGAAGTGAAAATGATTGTGACCCACTACAAGTGTTTGCAACTAATCACAACTTTTCACAACCATCCCATTCGCAATGAACGAAATGGTCGACTCTGATGTGTTGCAATTGTTTAGACACATTAACAATGTCTCACATCCAACCTTAGTCGCATTCATTCGCATCTAATTGTAATCATATTACAAATTTCACCACTAAAAGAAATGGGAACCAGTCACAATTTACAATTGTAACCACTTGAGATCGGTTTGGAACTTGAACTTGGCAAATCACAATCCATGCACGTATCATTTGTAATCTTGTATTTTCTATGATTATACATACATGGAAATAACACAAAAGATACATTTGGATGATTTTCTCAATATTCTATAAACCTTATCAACCTCGACATTCCACCTACACTGCTCGTCTGCCTCTCTTCCTCCCATAATTTCATTATTGAGAACAAAACCTGTCATTGACCTCCCCTATAACAAGTCTCGAATTTACCACCGTCCATTATTTTCGATGACCTAAATGTTGGATAAGGTGTCTAAGTCCATAACTATTTCTGGTAAATACTTGACCCGACCCGGCATGGTCCATTTAGGTTGCATGGCACCATGCAATTGGATAAACTAAATGAGAGAAATAACACATATGGTTTATTAATATATTATAAGTTCTAATATATTAATAATATTATTTAATTAGTTTTGATCAAGAATTAATTTAGAATTAATTAAGTGATCAAAAGAATAACTAATTCAATATATGGGTAGATTATGTAAATCTTCCATATCTTATATAGTGGGCTAAAAGGCTCTATGGATTATCAAGTTGGGTTCCACCCATAGGATGCTCCATGAATGCTCCATGGAGTTAACCCATGGATTGAGAAATGAAGAGTCATGTTACATTAGGGTTTTACCTAATGCAACACACTATATAAGGACCATGTCTCTCCCCAAAATCGGCTACGCAAGTGAAATAAGAGGGCTTGGCCGATTTTGAGTGTGTTAAAGTGTTCTCTCAAGTTTATACTTTGCATTTGGTGTTGTGTGAAGCATTTGAGGCATCACACTTGAGGTGCTAGGTTCACAAGGTTTCAAGGAACACTATCAACAACAAGGTATGTAGCTCTATCTATTATTCAAGTTAAAATTGTTCCCCATGTATGCTAGATAGGATCATAGCCTTGGAAATCAACTTTGCATGATAATTAGACAAACATAGATCCAAGGTTATTAGGGTTGCATGTACACTTAAGAAGTGTTAGAATGCTCAAAACCCATCAGTGGTATCAGAGCCTAGGCTTGTTTGTTTGTTATTTGTGCTAAATAGTTGAAAAAAGTCGATATTTATGCAATCTGACTGATGAACTCGTCGACTCCATGGGGGACTCGCCGAGTTCATGTGAATCTTCAACCTACTCGCCGAGTAGGTTCATGCACTCGACGAGTAGGAGCCTCAGAATGCAGATTTTCGACTTTAGTTGCTGGAAATGGACTAGAAACATTACCCTAAACTGTTTTGGTACTTGAAAACCTATTTTAGATGGTGTAATGTCTTTGCTAATCCATTGACAACAAGAATTTATCAAAATTACAAGTTTTTAAAATGTAATTTTTGATTCATGAAAGTGTTTATATTAATGTTCTTGATCTTATGATGTTTAGATGATCATAGGAATTATTTGTAACCTATGTGGTAGATTAATTCATGATCTTTATGTGTTTTAATGGAGTCCATAACTTGTCCTCAAGTTATGGAAAACCAAAAGTCACTTTACTTTAAAACCATTAAAAGAACACATGGGTTATAAAAATGAAAAGTCTTCATTTTAATACCCTAATAAACTCATAAGTTACAAGAAGTGAAAAGTTTTGAAAGTTTACAAAACTTGCCCTCAAGTTTTGGAACAAGTAAAGTCTTGATTAAAACTTTAGTTCCAATCCTTAGAATTTTAAAAGTTAAATTTCAAACCTTATACTTATAATATTATAAGTGAATAATAACATATATATGTATAAGATCAAAAGTCATCTTACCTCCAGTACGTCTCATTCACGAAGCCGGTCTATAAGGTGGGTATAAGGTTGTTGCCTATAAAATGGCAACTTAATGGGTGTCCACTCTCAACCACCGCTTGCTTGACTGGTGGAGGGTCGTTAGCCGAACGGCTAAGACAAGGACTTATAAATTCTCATTAAAAGTATGATGAATATTATAAAGTAGCTAAATGTTTTATTAAATGCCCAATCTTAGTTACTTTAGGAAAAATGTGAATAAGGTGCTAATCCATGAAATTACACTTTACACTTTGTCTAAGTCGTTAGTGGAGCGTGTCTGGTTAACCGGCACACTAACTTGGACTTAACAAGGTAGGTAAAGGGTGACTTAATATTTATCATAGTATTGATGGAGCGTGTGTGGTTAATCGGCACATCGATTGAGGGGTAAACATTAAGGGTACCAAGTAATTTGCATGGTTACTTCACACCTCGTTTTGTGATCCTCGGCATCCCAGTCACAAAACTTGGAGGGCACACTCGAGATTGAAACATGCCTTTGAAAAGTTCATTGAATCTCAAAAGAATCTAGGAGTTTCTACAAACCAAATTAAATATTTTTTAATATTTCGTCTTTGGTAGAAATTGGTGAATCGTCATTCACCTACCTTTCAAATATGCTATGACTTAGATTACGACATACCTCTTCTAAGTATAATATATTATGATTGGGTCCTAGCCTTAATACTACATTTGGGTGTTTTATTAAGGACTATCTCTATATCTAAACTAAATCCCTTTTTTCTTCTCTTTTCAAATGTCTACAAACACCGCTGCTTCTGGCTCTAATCCTAGTGGCTCCTTTTCTCTTATGAACTTGTGTGGGAAAGTCACTTTTGATGGATCCAACTTTAATGAATGGATCAGAAACATCAGAATGATCACTCGCTACGAGGACAAGGAATATGTCTTTGATAAGGAGCTTAAGGAGATTGATGAGAATGTTGCTACTCCTCAAGAGATTGCTGAGTTTAGGGCACATGAAAGGGATGCCACCAAGGTGGCATGCATCATGATGGCCACTATGACCGCGGATCTCCAAAAATCCTATGAAGATTTCTACCCCTATGAGATGCACCAAGACTTGATGGAAAGATACCATCAAAGTGCTCGTCAAGAGAGGT
The DNA here is from genome assembly GCF_002870075.4 of Lactuca sativa. Classification (NCBI taxonomy): domain Eukaryota; kingdom Viridiplantae; phylum Streptophyta; class Magnoliopsida; order Asterales; family Asteraceae; genus Lactuca; species Lactuca sativa. The sequence goes on along the minus strand of NC_056624.2, from coordinate 99,695,738 downwards.
ATGAAATTATCTCCTCCATGATAACAACTCGCATGAAGGATGGTGAACCCATCACGGGCCACATGTAGAAAATGCAAAGATTTGTGGACCGTTTGCTGAAGCTTAATGTGAACTTCCCCGAGGAGCTTGCAATAGATATCATTTTGCACTCCTTACCTTCATGTTATGATCAATTCCGCATAACATACCACATGAACAAGGAAGAGGTCACACTCAGCAAACTTCAAGGACTCTTAAAGACCACGGAAAGTGGTCTTAAGGGTAAGGCGATTATTACTCCTACTCCTACCAACTCCGCCCCTGTCTTGGCAATCGGGAAAGGATGAGGGAAGAAGAGAAAGAGTTCTTCGAAGGGTACCAAGGTTAGGACCCTTGATGGCTCTTCTTCAAGTGGAACCAAGAAAGGTTTCATCACTCCTTCTTCTGACCTAAAAGAGGCTGAATGCTTCTATTGTCATGAAAAAGCACATTGGAAGCGGAACTGCCCAAAGTACCAGCAAGATGTGAAGGATGGAAAAGTCAAACCCAACGATGTAGGTATTTACACTATCTTATCTAATAACTCACCCCATTCTAACTCATGGTTCCTTGATACCGGTTGTGGTATTCATATCTGTTGTGACTTGCAGGGACTAAGAAGAAGTGAGAATGTGGAGCAAGGAAGAATAAACTTAATCATGGGGAATAGGAAAGTTACACCTGTCACCAAGATTGGAGTTTATACTTTATCGCTAAGTAGTGGGTTTAATTTAGATTTGAATAAATGTTGTTACTCGCCAGAAATGGCAAGAAATATTATTTGCTTTCATGCATTGTATAAACAAGGTTTTACCTTTTCATTTAATAATGAAGTTGGTTCTATTGATGCTTTCTTTAATAATGTTCTTTATTTTAAAGAATTACCTTGTGATGGTGTATATGAAGTTGTGTCTGTTGTAGATAACTTAGGAAATAATGTGATGTGTATTGATTCTATTATTAATAATAACTTGGATAAAGCATCATTATGGCATTGTTGTCTTGGACATATAAGCAAGAAATGCATAGGCCAACTCCAAAAGGATGGAGTCTTGGAGTCATTTGACCTAAAGTCAGATGATAGTTGCGAATCATGCTTACTTGGAAAAATGACAAAGTCACCCTTCACAGGTTCTTGTGAGAGGGGTGAAGGTTTGTTGGACCCTGTACACTCGGATGTGTGTGGACCATTCAAACATGCCACAAGGGATGCTAATCGTTATTATTTGACTTTTACTGATGATTACAGTAGATATGGATATGTCTACTTAATCAAGCATAAGTCAGAGACTTTCAAAAGGTTTAAAGAATTTAAACAGGAAGTCGAGAATCAATTAGGCAGGAACATTAAGATGTTTCGATCGGATCGAGGTGGTGAGTATCTTAGTTCAGAGTTCCTCGACTATCTTAGGGAATGTGGGATTGTCTCACAATTGACACCTCCCAGGACACCACAGTTGAATGGTGTAGCTGAGAGGCGTAATCGAACCTTGTTGGATATGGTTCGTTCCATGATGAGTCGAACTTCGCTACCAATCTCATTTTGGGGGTATGCCTTAGAGACTGCCTCCCATATCCTTAACCTAGTCCCTACAACGAAAGTTGCCAAAACTCCTCACGAGATGTGGACTGGTAAAGTACCCAAACTGGACCACATCAAGATTTGGGGTTGTGAAACTTTCGTGAGACGTGAGACTCATGATAAGCTTGAACCCCGAAGTGAGAGGTGTATTTTCATCGGCTACCCACAAAGATCCTTTGGTTACCTCTTCTACATACCTAGTGATAATGTGGTCTTTGTAGCAAGAAGAGGAGTCTTTCATGAGAGAGAATTCATAAGCCAAGGAGATAGTGGGAGGCAAATTGACCTTGAAGAACTTCAAGAGTCAAGTGGTGAAGGAACTTCAAACCCTAGCCCTCAACTTGAGGAGGAAACTCCTGTTGAACCAATTGACGAGTCTGTACCTCTGAGGCGTTCCACGAGAGTTAGGAATGCACCTGAGCATTACTATGGTTTTCATATTACTGCGGAAGGTGAGACACTTATTAGTGATGAGACACTAGTAGGTCTGGATGAACCTAACAGTTACACGGAAGCCATGGCAGGCCCCGAGTCTGTGAAATGGAAAGAGGCTATGGATAGCGAGATACAATCCATGTATGACAATCAAGTTTGGAACTTGGTTGAGAATGTACCAGGTCATAAGATTGTAGGGTGCAAATGGATCTTCAAGAAGAAGACTGACATGGATGGTAATGTACACACTTATAAGGCTTGACTGGTTGCAAATGGTTTCTCTCAAACTCCTGGAGTGGATTATGATGAGACCTTTTCTCCAGTAGCCAAGATTAAGTCTATTAGGGTTATGTTAGCCATAGCTGCATTTCATGACTATGAAATTTGGCAAATGGATGTCAAAACCGCTTTCCTTAATGGAAAGCTGACTGAAGATGTTTAGATGTGTCAGCCAGAAGGTTTTGTCAGCAACAAGTACCCTAATAGAGTGTGTAAGCTTGAGAAATCCATTTATGGATTAAAGCAAGCACCTTGCAGATAGAATCTTCTCTTTGATGAAAAGGACAAGGAATTTGGCTTTTCTAGGAGTGAAGATGAATCTTGTGTTTATGTCAAGGCTAGTGGGAGCATAGTTAGCTTTTTGGTATTGTATGTGGATGACATACTACTCATAGGAAATGACATCCCAACTCTGCAGGAAGTTAAGTCCTGGCTTGGGAAGTGTTTCTCTATGAAGGACCTAGGAGAAGCTGCCTATATTCTAGGGATAAGGATTTTGAGAGACCAGAGTAAAAGACTAATTGGACTTAATCAAAGTACCTACTTGGACAAGGTGTTGAAGAGATTCAGCATGCAGAACTCCAAGAAAGGAGAGTTACCTATCCAGAGTAACGCCAGATTGAGTAAGATACAAAGCCCGAGTACTGAGGCTGAGATAGCAGAAATGAGTCGAGTGCCTTATGCTTCGGCAGTAGGCTCGATCATGTATGCTATGACTTGTACTCGACCTGATGTAGCCTTTGCCTTGAGCATGGTTAGCAGGTATTAGGGGAACCCTAGCAAGGCTCACTGGACTTCGGTAAAGAATATCCTCAAGTACCTACGGAGGACTAAGGACTGGGTCCTTACCCTCGGTGGGAGTGATGACTTGAGAGTTGTAGGGTATTGTAATGCTGGTTTCCAGACTGATAGGGATAATTTCCGCTCTCATTCGGGCTGGGTCTTTATCCTAAACGGAGGAGAAATCACTTGGAAGAGTTCCAAGCAGGAGACAGTGGATGATTCTACTTGTGAATCAGAGTATATAGCAGCAAGCGAGGCAGCAAAGGAGGCTATTCGGATGAATAACTTCATAGGAGACCTTGGAGTTGTACCAGCTATAAAGGAGCCTATGGAAAATTTTCATTGATAGTGAAAGTGTTGTTGCCTTAGCCAAGGAACCAAGGGATCACGGGAGATCCAGACACATCGACATAAAATATCACTTTATCAAACATCGCATAGATGAAGGAATCATCATGGCAAAGAGGGTATCATCGGATGAGAGCCCAGCAGATCCCCTCATGTAGGGATTGACTAGGGTTAAGCATCTCCAGCATGCTTGGAGCATAGGGCTGAAGGATGATATTAGTTTTAGTAGTTAGATAATTTCGAAATTTGGAAAGTGTAATTGACATTTGATGATGAATAAAAGTTGTGTTAATTTATGAGTAAAGTGTTACTATCTTTTGTCAATCGTTTACTATAATTTCTTTTGCATGTTTTGACTTCCAGAATAGTATGTTGTGATTTTACATATTATTCAAATTTTCCGCAGTCGGTCATATGTTGGAAGTAGATATGAAGTAAGACTGTCATGAAATTGGTTGTATGTGTCAAGATATAAGACAACACTTCATGAGTGCTCATAAGTTCTGAGTATTGGAATCAACCCACGCTCACTGGAATCACTTCATGGAATTTTATCTCGAGTGATCGCGAGACGGTAATATCATATAAGTCTTCAAACCTAGAGATACGATTTGTTACTTACGAATTGGTTGTACATTGATTGTACGAAAACGCATTGGTAACTCGATGTTATAAAACGTGCTTTGTGTATAATTCAATGAGTGGTAGAACAGACATATGAGTCGAAGTTTATCTGTTCCTTCTTGGATTAGAAGTTGATATCTGGGCCCCTCGATGATTTTGTTTTGGCCTATGTACCGGGCCCGGTCAGAACTAAGTTGATGTGTTTAATTAAGTTCTTTATCAAACAAAATCGGAAATCGGGAAACAAACTGCTGGACAATAAGTAAGACATTGTTGCATGTAATTGTCCGGCTGATATCTAGAACAGAGGATTATATGGTCACTTATCTTAAATGGCGTATCAACATCTTCTCAGTTCCGAGAGACCTGAAAGAGCTACGATTGCCGATCGATTCCTGAAGTATTGCAGTTATAGTTATTAGACTTATCCAAGTGGGAGACTGTTGGATAAGGTGTCTAAGTCCATAACTATTTCTGGTAAATACTTGACCCGACCCGGCATGGTCCATTTGGGTTGCATGGCACCATGCAATTGGATAAACTAAATGAGAGAAATAACACATATGGTTTATTAATATATTATAAGTTCTAATATATTAATAATATTATTTAATTAGTTTTGATCAAGAATTAATTAAGTGATCAAAAGAATAACTAATTAAATATATGGGTAGATTATGTAAATCTTCCATATCTTATATAGTGGGCTAAAAGGCTCCATGGATTATCAAGTTGGGTTCCACCCATAGGATGCTCCATGGAGTTAACCCATGGATTGAGAAATGAAGAGTCATGTTACATTAGGGTTTTACCTAATGCAACACACTATATAAGGACCATGTCTCTCCCCAAAATTGGCTACACAAGTGAAACAAGAAGGCTTGGCTGATTTTGAGTGTGTTAGAGTGTTCTCTCAAGTTTATACTTTGCATTTGGTGTTGTGTGAAGCATTTGAGGCATCACACTTGAGGTGCTAGGTTCACAAGGTTTCAAGGAACACTATCAACAACAAGGTATGTAGTTCTATCTGTTATTCAAGTTAAAATTGTTCCCCATGTATGCTAGATAAGATCATAGCCTTGGAAATCAACTTTGCATGATAATTAGACAAACATAGATCCAAGTTTATTAGGGTTGTATGTACACTTAGGAAGTGTTAGAATGCTCAAAACCCATCACTAAAACCATACATCTTCCTCTATGCCACACTTCTTTTTGTCTTATAGAACAAACCCAAGCTTTAAATTTGTTTATGAAGATTTCTATTGAAACAAAAGTGACCCTATTCAGCTTAAAGGAACCGCAAACCTGTGACTTGAAGCCACCGTAGTGAAGATCCTACCAGAGATTGTTCTTGTCTTTTATGGCCCGCAGAGTTAAAGATGAACCGTAGTATGGAGTTATGCATGAAGATAGTTTAAGTTACTTTACTGACATTTCTTGTATTCTGTGTAATATCTGATGAACCAATCATGGTCACCGTAGTCAGTCACTTCACGATTATTTTACTCTTTGATGTAACTTTTGGAACTCTATAAATAGAGCTTCCCACTTCATGTATACCTTACCATTTTACCAACTATCAGTCTATCAATGAAAGTTTATCAAATATCGTATTGTTCATCTCTATATCTTAATTTATCTTAACCGATACTTAAATCGAGTCCCTATTCACTTGTGTTGTTTATCTTATACTAACTTGTGTTTGCATGCAAACCTTGTTACGATTCAACCTTGTGTCTACTTGTTTACTTCTTATAGATATAAACTTGCTGCTATTTATTTTCCTTATATTTCCTCAACCTAACTATTATTATTGTTGAGCTAACAAGATCCACTGAGATTAACTTTAATTCCACAACTTATTATCTCGTTACTAACATTTGTTCAAGTTTTTCTCTCAACAATTAGTATCAGAGCCAAAGTGGTTGCCTTTTAATTCATTTCAAAATCAAAAAGTTTATTCTAAAAACTCTTAGGCCTTCTAAACCATTAAAGCTCATAAGAAAATTTAAAAAAAAACAAGGAAAATGGCACAAGCTTATTCTCTAAACGTTTCAAACAGTTTTGGTGGTTATAATAGAGCCTCAATACCTATTGCAAGTAAATATCATCATTGGTCCTAAAGAATGGAAAGATATCTAAAGAGGCTTGGTAGAGATGTCTGGAGATCTATAGAAGAAGGACCTCATGTCCCTATTCTCACTCCCATTGCAGTAGACAGTGCTCAAACAACACTTGATGGAGGTCAAGCAACCATGAACAGACCTACCAACGATGGCCTAGAGAAAATAGAGAAAGATGCAATAGCTTTCTATGAAATCTTATGTGGAGTTGCTCCTGAAAACTTTGACGTCATCATCACCTGTGAATTTGCTAAAGAGATCTGGGATGTTCTCAAAATCTCTATCAAGGGTCTAAACAGGCTCAAGACAAAAAGTTTACTACAACTCTCATTGAATTCACCAACTTTAAAGCCTTACCTGGTGAAAGCCTTGATGACTCCTTCAAGAGATTCAACCTCATTATAAACAATCTGTCAGACATTGGCACTATAAGAAGCAATCATGAAACAAACCTGCAGTTTCTGAACGGTTTGGGTAAACATTGTACTACTACGGCTGAAATGGTAGTCTAAGGAGACAGAAAGATCCAAACTCTCTCATTGTTCAAGCTATTCAGTGAAATTCATGCCCAAGAATCAATGATGTTAATGGAATGTGCATACCAAGGTGGACCACTCGCCCTGATGGCTCAAACTCCACAATTTAAAACTCCTCAGTACCCATATTCCATAGATTCATCATACCAACACACATATGACAACTCACCGCAGTCTTATGAAGCTGATGCAGAACTTGATGACGAAGAAGAGTTAAAGAATGCAATTGCCCTAGTCAACCAACAGTTCAATAGACTCCCACCACCCTCTTTTCAGAAAAATCAACAGTTCACTAAACCACCCTTCAATCTCAACTTCAACCCGCAGAACAACCAACCAATATATTCCAAAAATCCTCATCACCAACCTCAGCCATAGAATGTATCTTCAAAGAAACCCCACATACTAACAAATCTTCAGACTCTGGTACCACTACCGAAGACAAAGATGGGGTTATTGTTTCTCATAAGTGTCGCAAAGAAAACCACTTTGCCAAAGACTGCAAAGCAAATGTGGTAAAAGACAAGGCATTCTACCTCAGAATGACTCATGAAATGGAGGATAAGGAAAAAGAAAAGGAAAGAGCTTATGTTTCTCAAGTAAGAAGGGATCATTAGGTGTGGTCCTCGAGTGATGAAGATGAAGAGATTGACAAAAACCGGAAGAAAGGGAAAATATGCATGGTGGCAACTAGTAAGGAAGATGGATCAACGAACCAGCAGAAGAATTATTGCTACATGGCAAAGGATGGAACCCTCAGCATAGTCGAAAACATGTAAAAATTATGATTCAGTATAATGATTACAGCATGCATGATTGTGAATCTTACTTAAAAGACTTAATGAAACATGTGTTGTCGTCCTTACAGACTACAACAAAGTCCTAGATGAAAAGAACATAGCAATCCAAGAGTTGTATCATGTGAGAGGAAGAATAGAAGACAAAAAGCTTAAGGTCGCTATTTTAGAAAAAGATTTGTTGTTAGAATGCTAGAATGTTAAGTGAAACTGAATTAGATATTGCTTTATATAATCTGGATCTCGCCCGAAAAGAAACTTTACGTTTGAATCGTTTTGAAATGTTTTTAATGAAAGTGAAGCAATTGAGAAATTAGTTAACAATGGGACCATAGAGAACACTTATATTTGGGGATGGTCCATTGGGTACTCTATCGATGAGAATTTTCCTCCTTAGTTTGATGCCAATCATCCTTATATTCCACCAGACCGGACTTTCCATTAAGTAGTCAGTGACAAGACTTTTCCCGAAGATATACGATGTCACTTCGGTAGACTTCATGAACTTAGCAACAATTGTGTCATTGAGGAAATTCTTCCTGAATCCTTGGGTAACCTAGATGATACTTAACCCATCATTGGCACAATTTATCCCGGCTGTCAGTCCAGTTTAGATGTGGAAGAAGAAATTGTTTTGGAAGGGCCTGAATTAGTTGAAGATTTTCCATCCTTTCCTTCTAATACATGTCCCAACCAAGAGTCACCATTGACTTACTCTGTGGTACTCTAGTCCTCTCTATCGCAGACCTCAATCAAATTCACAACTACTCTTTAACCTATTTTGCATGAACTACCCATAGAAAATTTTGAATTTGGATAATATTCCTAGAGTTTTGACCTTTCTAGTTCTGATGACTCAAGTCCTCAATTTTTGCCTCAAACAAAGAATGTCAAGAAACCTCAATGCCTTTCGCTTTTGAGCGATTTCTTTTTAGCGGCCTTCCGAGATGGCTGGTCTTTTCTCTTCCAAGTCTATTTCAAGTGAGGATAATCGAAAGGAATAATACTCAACATATGTTTAGGAAGATGTTTAACATCTCCAAAAGTAACTTGATTGGGAAACATGTAAGTTTTAATTCATTTGAAAGTACTGTATACCTCATAAATGTTCGAGTTGAATGGAATGGATTCATGGCGTTCAGATTATAGGTGTTGCAGAGTTAGAGCCCAAAACCTTGGTCTAGGAATTTCATTTGTCTTCTTCTTCTCGGTATACTTCCTAAAATCTTGCCAAAGGACTTCTAGAAGATCAACAATGTTTGATCGATTGGTAAAGATGTTGTATAAAATGTATAGCCAATCTTTTCTCATTGTGTCTGTTCCGTCGTGCTTGTCGGACAAACCTCTAAGAATGAGGTGCATCAGAATGGTCCATATGCCAAGGACCACCGATTTCTTCAATTATTTTGTCTTAAACTCCCCTTTGTAACTAATATGTGTAAGAAAGCTTGAAATTATTATGTTTTTGATTCTTTCATGTGAAATCCTTGAGGGTTTTCTGCAATTCTGTCACACCCCAAAACCAAGAACGGCGGAAACGTTCTGGGGAGGAGGACGTCATGTAAAATATCAACAACAATGTAAAGTAGTACACAAGAAACAACATCATCCATTGCATTAATAATATAATTATTATACAAATGTGTTCTGTTAAATTTTGATAAACACTAAAGCATAAATCAAAATGAAAGATAAGTCTTGAACAAGCTCCATCTTCCTTTCTCTTTGCATCGGTACCTGTCTATGATGACCTGAGGATACAAGTAATTTTGAAAGCGAGTATCAGCTTTGAACTTGGTGAGATCATAAGTATTTAGTGTCTTAATTTGTATGTAAGTATTTGTATGTAAGAATTTGTAAGTCTATGTATTGTAAGTATTTAAAGTGTATATGAACTGTAAGTGTTTGAAAAACCCTGGAATCCCTATGATTCCTACTAGTATATGAAGGTGTCTTCTACCAAGACCTAACTGTTCTGAATATAGTCTTCTACCAAGACCTAACTGCTCTGTATGTGTGTCTCTTGTAAGCGTATGTATTTTCCAAAGTATAACTATCATTATCCAAAAATATAGTTTCTACATTTCCGTGCGTTGTGTGAATGTTCACGAGGTGAATGTAATGGGAAAAAGAAATAGTATTATGGTGTAGTGCTATAAGAACTACTGCCATACTAACTACCTTAAATCGGATTTATATTAAGGCTTTATGTGATAAATTGTACCATACTATCGACTGGTAACAACGACATAAGAATGGTCGTAATAAGGAATGATGTTTGGCACCCGCAGACCTGCAGGTCCCGCTGTAGCTAGCAGCAAGGTGTAGGATAGTCAATCCAGTATAGATCTATACACAAACTCATACTATAGACTGGTTACAACGACAACGTATATTCGAAAATAAGGTATGACGTTTGGCACCCGCAGACCTACAGGTCCCGCTGTAGCTAGCAGCAAGGTGGATAGTCAATCCATTATAGATCTATACGCAAACTCATGCTCTCCCTTCAAGAGACTCTGGTTACAACTCGGGCCATGACATTTAAGTCATGCTCCGATTTAAATCACTATTATTAACGTATTCTTGTATATGTAATGTAATGAACTGTTCTAGTTGTAATGTACGTGCTCTCTACCTAGCAAGTATAGTAATGTAATCATTCTAGTATAGTTGTATGTGTTCTCTTCCTAGTATAGTTGTATATATAATGTACTGTACTGTTCTAGAAAGTATTGACTCATGAATGAACTGACTCATTGTATGATATCACGTTCTAGTAATTGTTCTAGTATCTTCCTAAACTACCCATATGGTAGTTTACTAGTAATCTATCTGGTACGTATGGTCATGGATGTATACCCTTGCTACCCAAGGGCATGGGATGAACTGGAAGGACCTTTTATGATTATATATGTACACATGATATATAAATAATATTTAAACGACCTTCGGACGAGTACCCGATATCCCACCAGACCACATCTCAAGCACGAAAAGGAAATAGGGTGGATAGCCTTCCTAAGTCTTTTAAACATTTCTTATATAACTATACATATAGAGGCATGAAATTTATAATAATATAAAAGCATAACTAAGTTTTGTAAGACATTTGAAACATAAATGTTATTTTAAGAAAAGATCGACTTGATGTCAATCTATAAAACAATTTGAAGGCATAAGTTTGATAAAACAGTTTAGTATAAAGAAACATTTGTTTGAAACACAATTGTAAATAAGTTTGGAATGTGATATACAGAGTAAAATATACAGTGTAATAAGGAGTTTAAAACATATAAAATGTTTATTAAAATCATTTGAAGGAAACCGTTTGGTAAAACGGCTAATGAGTAGCCAAATCTTTTGAATGCTGTATATTAATCACATGTGATTGATATAATAACTAGCGTAATTCTACTTATTAATCACATGTGATTGATATAATAACTAGCATAATTCTACTTGCATCCCCCCCCATAAAACATTTAAAAATAGTTTAAAACATTATTTAAGGGGTATGAACTCACCTGCAGTAAGTGACTGGAATTGAACGGACTGTTATCGTAAGGAAGGATCGGGCAAGTGCTTGGTGTCAAGCGAAGATTTAGACACACACAATGATCCTAATTTCATATGAAAGCATATGTATATAAATAGTTAGTGATTAATACACTAATTATACAATTATAAACATTTAAGCGCGAGGAAAACACTTTTGGTCAAGTGCTAGGAGGCTAATGGGTTGCAACAAAGGAGTGCAATGCCCCTATTGGGAGTTTAAGGTCTAATGACCATATTCATTGGAGTTTACAGCCCAGGGGAGTAAACTCCTGGCCATAAACTCTCAACCAAGGCTCTAAATGGTGCTTAGAATTATTACAACTCTAGTGGTGAATTGTTTCAAGGCTATACAAGTGTTTGGGTACCATTTTAACTCCTTTGGGGAGTTTACGGCCCAAAGACCATATTCCCTTGGAGTTTACGGCCGTAAACTCCCTTGGGAGGGTTTTTATGGTGTTTTCAAGTCTCTAAATTAACTAGGAACTAAACTAGGCTTTTGTACTTGGCTTTAGAAGAGTTTATGGCACCATTTGGCACCATTTGGCACCATTTTATGGAGTTTACGGCCCTAGAACCTTTTGGGCCGTAAAATCCCTCACTCTTGGTGTTCTAAGTGTTTTAACTAGTCCAAAACTCATTTAGGTACATGCCCAAATTGGTCTATTGGCTTAAGGAAGGAGTTAGGGTGTCATTTGACCCCTTTATAAGTGTTTACGGCCCAAGAACTACTCTTGGCCGTAAACTCCTCAACACTTGACCTTCCTTATGTTTTCTAGGTTCTAAACACTTTAGGGTACATGTCTATAATAAAGTCTAAGCCTTAGGTGCCTTAAAAGCACCATTTGAGCAAGTTACAAGGGAGTTTACGGCCTAAGCTATTCTTGGGCCGTGAACTCCTAACATGGGGGGTTCTTGGTTGATTTCTTGTCCCTAACACACTCCTATACAAGTCCAAGGTAGTTACTAATCACGGGGGACAATCTAGGCTTGGTTTCGGGAGTTTACCGCCCAAGAACACCTTGGGGAGTAAACTCCTAAATTGGATGATTTAGCTATGTAATCTATGTTATGAACACATTTAAAGCTTTCTAACACTACTAGAAAGAGTTACTCACAATTTGGGATAAAAACCCGAAGATCCGTGAGAGAGAATTTGGCTTTTCTCTAATTGGAATTCAACTAATGAACCAATTTGGTTCAGAATTCTATTTATAGTCCTAAGATTTTTGGCAGAAAATATTTCTATTCTCGGAATGAACTCTAATGTCCTAGAGTATTGGAATTACAGTGTTGCACAAAACCCTAGTGCATCCACTCTCCTAATATTTCCTTAGGTGTAAAATCCTGAAAACTGCCAAACTTATACTCGAAATCTGAGTTTTTACTGTAACGGCTCTACTTCTATTGGCTTGGAATGGTTTGTTCAGAATGGAAATTTCGGGTTGTCACAAATTCCAATGGCATGAAGGAAAGTTGCTTTATGAACAGGTATTATTCAATCATCAGTGATCTTGACCTCAAAAAATCTATCTTCAAACTTAATTTGTTCAAAGGCTTAGTGAAACAACCTAAGTTGGAAATTAGGGTTTGGGATTTTGGTAAAAGTGATAGTGATGGGGTGCCTAGAGATAAACTCGATCATGATCCTCACAGATTCGTCGTAGTCCATAGGATTAAGGGAAAATAACTAAGTGGTTTCCTTGAGGATGGGTTCATTTGATGAATATGAAGTGTATCCCTTTGAATATTTCTTCTTAGTTGCAGGTTTGGATATTTTTGACGCCATGGATGAAGGTTTGGAGAACAGCAAAGAATAATGAGGGCACAATTAAAGGTTCTAAGGATACGATAGCCGCAATGCGAAAAGTGGGAATGGTTAGGATATCAAAATCCTTATATATGCGGATGCTTCTAGGTCAGGTCGAAGATTAGGAATGGTGACACCTGAATGAGGAAACTGTTTGCATTTAATGTGTGTGTATATATATATATATATATATATATATATATATATATATATATCTCTAAAAGGACCACCTTAGAAGACAGTTTGAACCATGTGACAAGACTTTTGTTTATTTAGATAGGGTAACCGTCGATTCGATTTAGAAACACTTAGTACAATTATTCGAATGCATGCGAAAATCATGTTTATTAGGAATTATGAGGATACTCATAAAAGAAATTACCATTTAAATCATCATGAAAACGTTTTGGAGTTAACACTTAAATGATAACCTTAAAATTCATTTATTGTTTATTTAAGAGAATCTCAGAATGACTAGATTCTAAGATAGAATGACATAAGATACATCGGAAAGAATTTGAAAACAACAGTGGTACTTAATATTGGTTTAGAGGTGGCACAATCTCTAAATGAATACCAGAGGTAAAAATCTAACGAGATCTTAGAGGTCAAGTTCTAAAAAGCATAAACTCGAGAAGTTTTAAGAGCTGAAGGAGCAAAGCTCGGAAAGAGATAAGTATCAAGATCACATTAGTAACTAGGATTTGAATTCTAATGTAGATTCAAAATCACGAATCCGGAATGTGAGATACTCCGAGGTGGGACATTCTCAAGATTTATGACAAAACTACTTTGAATGGAAATTCCAATAAAGTGGCATTCTGATAAAGGTAATACTATAAGAAAAAGGTTAGACAAAGAGACATATAATGATCCTTTATTTTCTAAGAAGAATCGATTCCGAGGAGAAAATGTTTGGTTCGAAATTATTTAACTTCCGATGTTTCTATCAGAGTGTACAAATTTCATGGAAGAATTGAAGATTAAACATCATCATTCCCATTTTTTTTTCAGAAAACCATTGAATTTGGTTTCATCTAATGCCTTATTAAACACATCAACAATCTCATCATCAGATGAAAAAAAAAATGATCTCAATGTTACCTTTTGGAACATGATTTTTAATAAATTGGTAATGAATATCAATGTGTTTGCTCATGGAGTGTTGAATTGGATTATAAGAGATCACAATATCACTTTTTGTGAATCATAGTAGATCGAAATCTATTGAAATCGATAACCATATTCTAGTAGCTGAGATTTCTTCCATAGAACTTGAGAGGTACAACTTGCAGCAGCAATGTATTCCGCTTCGGATATTGAAAGAGCAATGCAGTCTGTTTTCTTGGATGACCAGCTAACCAATCTTCCACCCAAAAATTGACAACCACCATATATGTTTTTTGTAACACTCCAAATCAGGTATTACCTTGAATCCCTTGAAGAATTTTAAATATAGCATAATATATCCCTTAAGTACGTTGTGCGTACTTATGGGTACGTTTAGCGTACTATGCAAGGGTGATCGAGGAGGGGCAACATGTACACTGGGCGTACCAGGAGTATGCTGGGTGTACATGATAAATGACCAAACCCACTTGAGGCCTACTTAAACGTCCTTAAGCCTCTTGGACCTAACCCTAGATAGCCTCCATAGCCTTATTTCGTCCTTCTACTCCAGAGAGAGTTTGTGAGATCATTTTTGAGCTTAGAGAGTGCATTTGTGGCCATTTTAGTGTCCATTCAAGAAGGAGAAGTTGTCAAGCAAGCTTGGAGAGACATTGGGCTTCAGAATCTGCACCTAGTTCAGCTTGAGGAGCTTTTGGAGGTATAAAGCTTTGATCTTTCCATCTTATTCATTAGATCTAATTAGGGTTTTCTAGTTTTATCCCTTTTGTTGGTTTTGGACCTCCTCTTGTGAGTTGAGCAACTCCAGAGGCTGGAAATGTTAAATATGAGGTCCTTTGGTCCATTCATATCATAAAAATGAAGTCTTGATGGGTGTTTTTGTTACACCCCAAAACCGGAACGACGGAAACGTTCGGGGGTGGAGGACTTCATGTTTAGTATCACAAGACATGTATCATAGTAAGAAAGTAATGAACAACCATTTCATTAGAAAGAAAGTGTTTACAAAGTGTGTGTTCACAAAACATAGAGTACATAAGCAAAATGACAAAACAAGTTTCCTGAGAATACAAGTTATTTAAAAGAGTTTGTCAACAATTAAGCAGGTGAGTTCATAAGATTTTAGTGATGTATGCAAGCTGTAGAAAGTTGTTGAAAAATGTAGTGGAAAATGAAGTAAGTTATAAGTTCTGTTTTTAGAAAAGTTCACATGTTCCTCTAGAAAAGCCAATATTTCCTATTCAGATGAAAGATACATAAAAATGATTCTACAATCCTTTCTATGAGTACTAAATGAATACAAGTTATATACAACTTAGAGTAAACAAACAATCGACTGTGTGCATCTGCCTTAAATCCACAACCCAACGAGGAACAGGAAGTAAAGAGGATAGCACACATCCCATTGTTTGTTAGGTCTTTGATGTATATAACCCCGGTGTATTCGTTTGTTACTCATGGAGTTAATTGTAATGGTTCCTTTATAATTTATTAAAATATTCTTTAAGAAAACCCTTATTTCTTATAGTAAAATAGTGACCACAATGATTACTTCTATAATCACTTAGTTTACACTGGCTATACATAATTTAATATCGAATAGATAGTTAATTGGGTGTATCTGCCCTAAGCCCACAACCCAACGAGGAACAAGAAATAAGGCGGAAGGCACACATCCAACGATCTATTGGGTATTAATGATGTATAATCATGACGCATAAACCAAGGTAATATAGAGTCAATCACCTAAAGTACTTTAAGTGTACACTAGTTTAATAAAATGGATTAAACCCTTTACTAGGAAGTTTCTAGTTTTGTGTACTGAAAGATATGATTTAAAAAGTATGCTTTGTACTAGAAAATTGTGCATTGAATTTGTGTCCTATGACCTGACCCATACCTGGTACCCCTTATGATGACTTAATGTGTACAGAACATACATATAACTAAAATCGAATAGATAATAGGTTGGGTGAATCTGTTCTAAGCCCACAACCCAGCGAGGAACAGGAAATAAAGCGGAAGCCACACATCCTATTATCTGTCGGATACACTTTATATATATATATATATATATATATATATATATATATATATATATATATATATCCCGTAATGTATATATTAAGGAATCATAAGATTAGCATTATGGTCACTTTCTACTGAATGTACTAGAACCGACTGTTCCGTTTGTCATTTGTAAAATATAAGTACTGTAGTATTGTATAAGGTGAGTACTATTGTACTAATTGCCTTAAATTGAGTATTAAGGTATAACGTGATGGCTAGATCCCATACTAAACACTCTCCCTGTCAAAAGATTTTGGGAACCAAACGCGACCCCTGCAATGATTGCAAGCCGTGAACATCCACATTATCATTATATGATCATGTATTCCTAATATAGCTATCACCTTTTGCTTAGAAAAATGCGTTAGTGATTCATTGGTATAGTTAGATCATGTAATTGTTCCATGCTATAGCACCTTATTATGTTTGTTATGTTATCGTGTATTGTATCTTCCTCCCTGTTTCGCTTTATTGTGTGTTCTCTTATGTTATCGTGTATTGTATCTAGTATGAACTGACTCTCTAACTATAACCATTATAGTTTACTAGTATTCTACTTGAACTGTTATTGAAAAGACTCATTATACTACCAAGTTATGTTTACACTTTAAAAACGGAGTTTTGCTAAACTATAAAGCAACATAACTGTAAAATAGTTTTTGAAATGTTTTGACTACTTATAGAAGACATAAGCAACATTTTGAACGATGTTTATAACAAATAATTACACAATTATCATTATGTTCAACTTGTATCCCCCCTTAAAAGCATTTAAAACAGTTAAAAGATTCATTACGGGGCAGGAACTCACCTAATGTGGGTGATTCAAATGGTTATGCGTGTACGGATGAGAAGTTCCATGAATGAAGTCCCGAGACACAATAGGTCCTAAATGACATATAATGACACATTTGGTCTTGAATATAGTGTTTATAAACAACTATATGAAAGGAAACACCTTGACCAAGTGTTGGAATCACATGTAATTCAAAAAAGGAAAGTAGAATGGCACTCTCATGAGTTTACTACCATGGGTTTACGGAACAAGGGAGTTTATGGCCGTAAACTCATGTTCACTCGTGTATGATTGCAAGTTTGAAGGCTAGGGTTGCTTTAGGGACTTTTGCTCTACACTAGGATGAGGAAGGCCACCTTCTTTGAGACCTTTGATGAGTTTACGGCCCTAAGGAGTTTACAGCTGTAAACTCATGGCCACTTATGCTTATGAGAGTTGTTTAAGGTCCTAAACTCATCCATGAAGGGTCCTGAGTCACTAGCTTTGCATCTAGGAGGGTTAATGGTCCAAATGGCCACCTAAAAGGGGTTTATGGATTTGGGAGATGGCCTGGCCATAAACTCCATTTGATCTTGTGTTCCTGATGTTTTTAAGTGTCTACACATGAGTCCTAACTAGATATGAAGTATAGGGAAGAGCACTTACGATCTAGAAGCTTGAAATGGTTGATATTGGCCAAGAACACTAGTGTGTGTTCTTGGTGTAACTTGAAGATCTAAACAAACATGATTTCCATGGAAGAAATCAATGTATGTAGCTAGTTAATAAGATGTATCAACTAATCAAGGGATAGAATACTTCCTCTTTTGAAGATCTAAGGTGAAAGTCTTGATGATACTTGAGAGGATTTGGAGGAAAAATCGGCCAAGGAAGGAAGAAATGAGTAGAAATGACCCAAAGCCTTATATATTCTCTTGAGTTTACGGCCGTAAACTCATGGTCTTGTGGCCGTGAACTCATTTAGATGAGGTTAAGGTTGGATTTGCTACACTATGGGTCTAGCAGGTAGTTTCTAACACTTATTCCTTAAGTGTATTAGGCTCAAAACTCCTTAGAATGACCTTTAACTAGGCTAGCACTCCATACTAATGAGTTTGACACTCAGTTGAGTTGATTGACTGTGTCTTCAAAGCAAAAAAAATTCTGGTTGTCACAGTTTTGACCTCATGCATGGATTAAGACCCTTAAAAAGGTCTTAATGGGATTGTTGGGAACATATGAGACTTGCAAAGGCATTAAGTTGCCAACTTTATGCCCAAGGTCGTCTTAATAAGCTTAGATATGACTTTTTGGACGTGTGAAAATCGAGTATTAAGCACTTAATGGAGAAAGTAGTTACTTTGTTAGTACGCTGGGTGTAACCTAGCATACGCAGTGTATAAGGCCCAGGGACTCAGTACGCTGCGCGTACCAGGGTGGTACGCTAGGCGTACGCACAACAGTTCAACTTTAATTTGTTTTGGGCCTTTGAGATTTTGGGCCTCAGTTAGTCATTGGGCCTGGTCATGTTTTGGGTTAGTGGGCCAGTTTATCTGTTTTGGACCATAAATGTTATGATTGGGCTTTATTGGTCCATAAGGCCCATTAATGATTTTGGATATGTACTTTAGGCCCATTAACTAAGGAGGGCCTTTTGGGATTTTGTGAAAGGACTTGGCACTACTAGAAAAATAGCCTTTTACGACGCTCATTGTGCGTCGTTAAAGGCTCAGACGACGCGCAAATGCACGTCAAGGAAGGCCCTGTCATAAAGAGAGACGACGCTCATTTACGACGCGCAATTACGAGCCGCGTTTACGACACACAATGCGTATCAAGGAAGGCCCTGTCATAAAGGAAGACGACACGCATTCACGTGTCGTAACCTTACGACGCGCGTGTTGATGACACGCAATGCGTATCAAGAAAGCCCCTATCAAGAAAGGTCATGTCATAAATGAAGATGACACACATTTTTGCGTATCATAATTTTAAATGTTTAAAAAAAATATTATTTATAGATTTACTTATTTTCAAATTAAATTTGTATTTAATGTTTCATAATAGGAAATAAAATATCATATACAAAAAATAGAATCCATTGCATAAATTTAATGTTATACAATTCTATTTCTTACAATATATAAATTTGCATCTAATCTACTATGTACATCAAACTCCAACTAAGTAAAGTTTCATCTTGCCTTTCATAATTTTTTAAGACTAATGCTCCAAACAGCTGATTATATGGATAAGCAGTTGTACATTGGCCCATCTCACTCAATAATGACTTAGCCAAATTCAACTCACTTTCCAAGAGTTTTCTCATGTACAACAAGGCCAGTTCTAGTTCCTTCCAACCCTACACAAAGTATCACATCCATTTGGGAAGTAAATATAAGCATATCTTGCAGGGGTAAAATGGTAATTTGTGTAATTTTATAACCAAAGACAAATTACCAGGCAAATACATAAGAACAGGAGAATCTTTTAGAGGCCTGTTACAGGCAACAGGCCAAAACCATGTTGAGATCAAGTTTGGAGATGATATCATCAAATGAAGGCCTATTGTGCATGTCAGCATCCCAACATTTTTGTACCAGAGATAGTAATATTGGTGGTGCACTTGATTCAGTCCCTACAAGACCAGGTCTTAACCCTTTAAGGAGAACAATATATATATATATATATATATATATATATATATATATATATATATAATATTCCATTTCCATGCTAAATTTATTGAACATATTGTTTTATCACATATGTTGTTTAGGTTAAGAAACCAATTGAAGCAAAAGGAGGAGCACAATGCCAAAAAATAATAGGAAATTGACAAACTAACCAAATTTCAAAAAAAAAAAACATATATAAAGTATGATGTTGTTTGTGGAAATAAAAAGAAAATTTATTACAGCAAAAAGTAAGATCATTCTTGATCCATTGATAATTAATTATGACAATTTGTGAACAACACCTTGGAGCCATCAAATTGTTGGGAATTAACTTCCATTCATTGCCAAATATCCTAGAAGGGCATTAATGGAATTTTAATCTTTTGATCAGAAACTAAAAGGAATCTCCTAAATTAATTGAACCCTAAACCACATATACTAGACGGGTATTACTTCCAAACTATTGGAAATTAACTCCCATTAATTGGAAACTAAAAGAATCAGATTTCAATAAATTAAAAAGAAAAAAAGAAGTATATTATAATTACCTGAAAATATCAATAGCATTCATTTCAACTGGGAAAGGATTTTAGGATGGTTAGGAGTGAATTAATGGAGTTAGATACATGCTTCTTTGAATTGATGTTGTCATAGTTGCTCTTGTTGTTGCTGCCCCTGCCCAACCTCCTCACCCCTTGTCCCAACTTCAGTAGGACTTTGTCCCCTGCTACATTTACTCACAAATCGACACATTTACACACAAAATAATTTGAGAACTACATATATCAGACTTTCAATGTTTGTAAGATTCGAATCCAAGTTACTGTTTTGGTTTTTTGATTTTTTTGCCGTTTTTATAAGTTGTTGTGTAGTGATCTCATTCGAAACAAAAACCGCTCATTCTAAGGGACAATAGGAACTGGAACATACTTTATACACACAAAAATAATCATGGAATGGACAGTTGGAAGACTCAAGAAGAAAGCAGGTTCAAGAATGTTGGATACCGGAGTCTCTAAAGCTGACCCCTGATACGTTCCAAAGAAATCATAAATTCTTAATATAATATTCATTACATACATATGAATGATTGTGCTTGCAAGATGTGATGATAGGTAGTAACTAACCAATACAACATCAGCCAGACCATTGGATGAGTTAAAATTGGATGAACCTGGGAACATATTTCTAGCCAAATCTGTCAAATTAATATACATCAACAAAAATTTATATTGATCAGGATGTATATATACAGAACATTAACATGAATAAGGGTATGCAAGAGATAGAGTCAACATACTCTCTCCAAGGGATTGGTTATTTCCAGTAATAAGTACAGTTGTAGGGCAGGAACCTGTACTTGTGCAGAATCATTAAGCAAATCTCCAAATAAAGCAAACGATCACTTCTCACTGCTCGATATTGTGGAGCTGGTACTTGTAATAATGGAGGCCATTCATGTGGACTAGGAATGGAACAAGTACCCACTTGGTCCAAAATGAGTATTCAGTCATTGGAATCAGAATAGGTGATTCCATCTTTGTACTACTTTTGGAATTCACTTCATTTTGCTTCAAGATTCCTGATGCCTGAAACAAATCATAACCACACAATGCAAAAATATAAAAGTCAAAAGTCAAAAAAAGATGAACTTCACATAAAAAATACCCATAGACAATCATTGCAACAAATACTTGGTGTAACTTATCTACATAAACTAGGTTAAACAGGTTGACTATGTGGTCATTTACTCTCTTCTTACGTCCAAAAATTGAGATGAGCATTAAATAGGTTGGATATGCTGACAAGGGTAAAATGGTCATTTTACCAAAAATGAGACAACTCCATTGCTAACTGGTAGTGCAGTTGTAGTTTCCATTTTACCAGTTGCTTCTTCATCTTCATTCTTCATCTCTATCTCTTCTTCTGTATCACTATCATCTTCATCTTCATCAAAATCTCCACCACTCGGAAAAGTATGCAACAAGTGGTGTATCCACATGTACTGGTCTACAGAGCTCATGCATATTCTGAGAAACTGCCAGGATGGCAATACTTAAGAAAAATAAAAAATAAAAATATTACAATAAGAAAAAAAATCAAGAAAATGATTTTTAAGGGTAGGTTACCTATCAAACAGCCCCAAAGGGTGAAATTTCTCCAATATTTCTTGAACATCTCTCTTATGTAGAGTTTCAGTAACAATCAGGACATCATTGTCAATCGTGTGACCATATCTGAGGAGAAACGAAAAGATTAAGTCCCAAACAAAGATGAATATGCAAGAATGGTTGTAACATGTGGATTAAAATAAACCATCAATAAGAGTAGTTGAGGACTTGAGGTATGTTACTTTTAATCATTATTATTATTATATCAAAAAGAGGGAAATTTTATCAAATGTACACCTGTAATGAGATTAGCACCATCTACAGAAAACACCCAATCCCATACCTATCGTTGGTGCCCTGAAACACACATATCATATTATTACTATTATATTAATTAAAAAAAAGCATGCGACATTTTTTAAGAGATGTAAGTATGTATATAGTAATGTAAAATTGGTCATTATCTGCAGTAAATAACACAAATCATAAGATCAGATTAAGTAAAAAAGAAACAACATTAGATGAAAGAAGAGAATAAATAGTGAATTTACCTGTGTCCCACGTAAGAGCCTCCAAACATAACAAGTTCCTTTGTTGTTTACAGCAACTACCAAGCTTCCATCCCACATCACTGTCAATGATCTCATTGATGTATCAACCTACGACACCTGGGTTTTGTTAAAACATTAAACCCATACAGCTTAATCAATGTATATATGATGAAAATTAAAAATAAAATCATACCAGCTCACAACTACAAGAGTTTGCAGTCAAGTCCCATACACGGATATTCCCATTTTGATCACCAGATATGAGCTCAGTCTGGACACCTAAAAACAAACCAATTAAAAATAAAATCATACTAGCTCACATTTGATGGTTTCCTGTAGGTAAAAAAATTATGGAAGAGTCCTTAAACATTCTTGTTTAAGGAGTTGTTTCTTCAACTCGAGTCAAAACTCATTATAATATTAGTTTTCTGATTATTTAGGGTCAAAATAGTTAGATTTGTAGAAGCAATTTAGGAGTTCTTGCAAGAAAACTGATTATGGATATACTTGTAAATTCCCTTAACTATCCTTAGCACTTACCACAATAGCAAATACAAGATTCTTAAGAAATCTCCCAAGATGATATAGTAATCTTCTAGTGTAACATGGTTGCCGTCTTCGACTTTTGTAGAAAACCCAATCTATCATCAATTTCATTTTTTAAAAGCATTTTTTATAAATCAGATGCAAAAATAAACTAATAAGTTCAACATAAAAGGTGCTAAATTTAGAAAAATACTAAGATCAAATTTGATCTTGCACAGCTGTGAAAAATCAAAACATGAAATTCAATTATTCAATAGATCACGGACACCCACATAAAAGTAATCAAGAAGATAACCATATAGAAATCAATCAATCAAGTTCATCAGCATAACAAGAATTAGATCACTCAAAACAGATGAATTTAGGGAAGTTCAAGAACGAAAATTACTTGTACTTCTGTCGGACATGAGAGCGAACCTCGGCCTGATCTTATACAACCAGTCAAAGCCTCATTGTTATTTGATGATTCCAAATTTAAACTAATGCATATACCATATATCAAAATCTTTAACATTCAATATGTAATATCCTATATATATTCAAAATTCAAACTTTAGCTTAGAAAGTACCTCCAAAAATCTGTTAAATAGAAGGAAATCAGAATGTTTGGGGATGCTTCTTATCAATTTCAATTACTTTGTTTACTTTCCATCTTCCATCGGCCATTGTAACTGTTGTTTTGTTGGGAGCGACAATAGCAATGACCTTGGTGCTGCCTTCTTTCTTGATCGATGCTTCTGTTAACCATGTCTCTCTCCCACATCTCTTCTTCCTCTCCTAAATCGATCCCTTAACCTCTCTCGGTTTTTCTTGTTGTCGCTATCGCACACACTCACCAGACAAAGAGCGTGTGGATGTGCGCGTCAGAGTGTGTTGTTCCCATCGCCACAGAGAAACACGTCCTTGCCTTTCTCCACAATATAGGAAGCCCTAGAACTAATATTACTGAAAATACCTTAAATGCCCTTAAATTTTCCCTCTAGTACGATGTGCCCTTAAGCGAAGTACCAACGTCTGCTCTGATTTTGATGAAACGGGAAGAACCAATCAGATTCTTTTGGATAGAGGGTTCTAACATGGCTTGATAACAGGAATATAATTATCGTGGGTCGGCCATTGTCATAGATTGGAACTCTTCCAATCTGAGTCAGCCATCAACACAAATAGATCTGAATCCAAATTCTAAACAAACCCCAAACGAAGTTAAGAAAGTATAAGAGCAGAGAAAGAACACAAACCTGAATGAGCATGTTGAAAACGATGATAGAGTAGACGGATAACCCAGAGATACTTAATATTGAACTCTGAAGTGTTGTTGTTCCAGATTCCCACTAACTCAGATGAACTCAAAAAGAAACAAACATTAGCTTTATTTTTCTTTTTTGAAATCCAAGATTATCGATTCTTCATTTGAGAAATCAAAGTGCATAGACAAACCTTGTAAGAAAAACCCTAAGTCGCTGGTGTCTAAGAGTCAATACCTTGTACCAAAATCCCTAAATCAATATGAGAGAGAAGTGAGGCATGAATCCATTTTGATTAGATTTGAATTCGAGGTTTTAGATTTGGTCGACGCCACTGATGAGGAGACCTCACAGATCAATTACGATTCACGATCGCTTTATCTTCTTGTTCTCCTCTTGATGATTTCAGACTTTGTCTCTACGAGTTTACATGATATTTTTCAGAAAGGAGTCTAGAGGAGAGAGTATCAGAGAGTGGAGAGTGGATTGCAAGGATGAAAGATGGATAGATGATAGAAAAAAAGGCGGGTTTTCAAAATTTTGGGGATTTCGTTTCCCCCTGTGTACTAAAGGCGCGTTTCATTAAAATTATAAAGCGACAGGTATAGACGAAGTGCGTTTAAGATAAAGCGCCCTCCGTGTTTTTTTTTCTTGGGACACTAAATTAAGGGCACGCAATAAAGCGTGACGTAAATCCTTAAATTGTTTTGAGAGATGACACTATTTTAAGGGCATGTCCTTTTGCGTATCGTTAATTAGAGCGTGTCATAAAAAGTGCGTCATTAAAGGTCTGTTTTCTAGTAGTGTGGGGTTTTGGGTTCCCCACTTAGATGGTGTTTGGTCCTAATATTGAGTAATATTATTATTGTTAAGCACGGTTGTCTACGGACTGTTAGGAGAGAAGCCTTCAGATTCTACAGATTGAGGTAAGTCTCCTTACCATACCAATGGGTCTAAGGCACCAAGGTCGGCCCATTAATTGTTATGTGATGTGCTAGTGGGTTATGGAATACGTGATATGCTAGTTTTTTGTGACACTTGCATGAAAGACCTCAAGGGGTTCCTGAGGCACCTAGGTGTAAGACCTTGGAGGGTTTCCAAGGCATCCTCAGTAAAGACCTCGAGGGGTTCCTGAGGCACGTGGGGTAAGACCTAGGGGGGTTCCCGAGGCACCCGGAGTAGGACCCTTGAGGGTTTATAGGGCATCCTTGGGCTAAGACTTCGGGGGATTCCCGAGGCACCCGAAGTAAGACCTTGGAGGGTTTCCAGAGCGTCCATATATGTTGTATACATGGCTTACGTGTTATATGTAGCTTTATAGCTAATATGATATGTGATATGTGGATTGTATGTGCGGTATGTTGTGGGGAACTCACTAAGCATTAGCTTACAGTTTGTGGATTTGTTTCAAGTACATCTGAGCCCAAGGGCAAGGGCAAGGATTGATGGCACGACGTGCACTCTCACTCGGATGTTTTATGGGACACTGTGATATTTTAAAATAAAGTTGTAATTGATATGGTTTTGAAAACAATTGTAACTAGTTTTTGTGAATGATGGAATCGTGTTTTGGATAATTAAAAATGAAAATTTTCTTTTGAAAACTTGGCTCATTACATTTTTCCTATCAAGTTGAAGTCCTCTATAGTTTAAGTCAGAATAGGCTTGTAGTAAGAAGCTTTCATTAGTAGGATGCTAAATTCTAAGGTCTTTTGTTCCTTTGAGATATCTAAGCTTTTCTACCAAAACATGAGGCATCTTCAGATTAACTTGGAATCTAGCACAAAGACATGTAGAGAACGTGATGTCAGGAAGACTTGTAGTAAGGTAGAGTAGTGATTCAATCATTCCCATATACTTCTTATAATCAATGAGAAAACCATATGGAACTTTTGTAGAGGCACAAGTGTCCATTGAATATTTCTTTAGAAGTTCGTAAATGTATTTTTGTTTGTGAATGAAGATTCTTTATTGGTCTGTTTGACTTGTAGTCTGAGAAAGAAACTTAGCTTATGATTCATACTCTTCTGCAATCGGCTAATAATCAACTTGGCGAAGTCAACAACTATTAGTTGTCCCAAAAATGATTTCATCGACATAAATTTTCACTAACAGAATATGCTTCCCATTTAATATTTGGAATCATATTGAATCAAGAATTTCTCTATGAAAACCAGAACGCTTGAGAAAACAAGTAAGTGTCTCGTACCAGGCGTAAGGAGCTTGCTTAAGGCCATAAACAACTTTTGGAGTTTGTAACAATAGTTCGGATATGACATGTTCAAAAACCTAGGAGATTGTTGAAGATATACTTCACTATCAAGTTCACCAATGAGAAAAGAACTCTTAACATCCATTTGGTAAACATTAAAGCCATTATGAGCTGCATATGCAAGAAAAATCTGGATAGCTTCAAGATGAGCAACAAGAGCAAAATTCCCATCGTAATGAAGACCTTTTATCTGTGTAAATCCTTTTGTCATAAATATTTCTTTGTTTTGAATAATAACTCTAGTGTCATCGAGTTTGTTTCAGAAAATTCATCTTGTTCCGACGATAGGGTGATCTTGAGAAGGAGGCACAAGAGTCCATAATTGATTTTAATCAAATTCTTCTAATTCTTATTGCATGGTTATAATCCAAGCAGAATGCTCTAGAGCTTCTTTGATGGATTATGGTTCAACCATTGATATGAATGTCGAGAAGTGAAATTCATTTTGAATATTAGCAGCAGAGAGAGTTTGAACTATGATGTTAACATGAGATGGAGCATCAAATTCCATGATATGTGTTGTAACATGGGTTGGTTATGAGTTCCGAACAAAGTTTTCATCAAAAGTGATGTCAAAGATTTCTTCAATTATGCGAGTTTGACGATTCAGAACTCGGTAAGCTTTTGATTTACGGAGTACCCCAGAAAGATGGCTTCATCGGATTTAGGTTGACACTTGGTGAGTTGATCACCGTTGTTTTTTATGAAACATCTATATCCAAAGATGTGTAAGAACGAGATACTCGACTTTTGACCATTCATTGCTTCATCCAGTGTCATGTTGAGATGACAGATGATAATACTTCGATTTTGAGTAAGGCAAGTTGTGGAGACTTCTTTGACTCAAAAATAAAAAGTAAGATTTGGAAATTTCAACATTGACTGACCGGCTTCAAATAGTGTAACATCCCGAGATTCAGGTATATTTCTTTCATCCTTGTTCTTTATGGTTTGGGCATGTTTAGTCCTTGAGTGGAGGGTTTGTAGCAAGTGAGTACGCTGGGCGTACAAGAGGGGTACGCTGCGCGTACTCACGCGCTTAATTTGGACGTGGAGTCGCCAAGGTACGCTGGGCGTACCTAGAGTTACGCCGGGCGTACCCAGCCCAGGTGCAAAAACCCTAAGCCTCCTTGTACACTATTTAAAGGGTGTTATGGCTCATTCCTTAGCCTCCATATCAGTGAGTGTAACCTTAAAACAGAGCCCCATCGTTCTTAGTGTGTGAGAGTGTTGATTTGAGCTTGTTGGTGCTTTAGTGGCTTAGTGAAGAAGGAGGAAGGGAGTTCTTGGAGGCTAAAGCTTGAGGTGCCATTTTGGATCTGAGATCTACAGAGGAAAGAGCTGCACTTGGAGGTATAAAGTTCAAAACTTTCCTCTTCTTTTGGTTGTTGTTGTATGTGTCATTTTTAGGGCTAAAAACCCCAAAGGTGGAGACTTTATGAGTGTAAAGTGCTCCATGGCCCGAGATTTGTCTCTTTTCAGTGTTACTAGTGATTTAGAGCCATAAAGTTCCCATCGTGGATGTTACTTTGGAATCATGCATGTGTTTTAAGCCTTCTAGAGTTGAAGGTTGGATCATTTTGGGAGTTAGTGACTTGTTCAACCATGCAAAGGCTTAAAGTCCTCAACTTTATGGATTAAGGGGCTTAGAAGGGGTCAGATCTAAAATATGGACGTAGGTCTTAACTATTTAAGACCTCAAGAGCAAAAGGGCTGAAGCAGGGGAGTACGCCGAGCGTAATTCCTAGTACGCGCCGCGTACTGGGAGGCGCTCCCCGATTTTGAGGTGCAGCTGGGTACGCTCAGCGTACACATCTAGTACACGCAGCATAACCCGGAGAGTTGACTTTTGGTTGACTTTTAGGGTATGGTCTATTGTGGGGCCTTTGAGCTATGAGAGGGGTAAAATGGTCTTTTACCCTTCTGAGAGTGTCATAAGAGAGCATAGTCTAGCCTTTGAGAGTTATATTAAATAAAGTGTTATTTTCACATAACTAGGTGGAGGCTAGGCCAGCATTTACCGAGTCAGAGATTTACCGAGATACCCGAGGTGAGTCTTCTCACTATACTTTACCTAGTGTGGTAACAGAGTTAAGAGACAGAGTATTATAGAGTTATATGCCAGTGTGATTGCATGTTATTATGTGTTGTGATTTATTGTGATATGTGATATGCATGATTCAGAGTTACAGAGTTGGGACTTTCGGGTCCCTAGAGTTAGGTCCAGAGGGCCCACAGAGATTTAGGGCTGGAGGGCCCCACTGAGACACATTGACCAGAGGGTCAACAGAGTTATAGCCTCGAGTGGCTTTTATGTCATTATTGTGGTATTTTGGGGAACTCACTAAGCGTATGCTTACAGTGTTCAGTGTTATGTGTTTCAAGTACAAGTGATGACCACGGGAAGGCGCCGACTTGATTCGTACATACATATGGGATTGGATGTATTTTGATCTTGGGAGACATTTGTGAATTAAAAACATGATGTTATGAGATTTTATGAATGAATGGTTTTATTTAAAATGTGTTTTGAAATGTGAAAAATTGTTTTAATTTTTATGGTGTTACAAGTTGGTATCAGATCCTTGGTTTGAGGGATTCGGGTGCACCTTCGGGCGTAACTGAACTCAAATCGAGGATTTGAGAAAAGTTTTATAAAAGAAGTTTTCAAAAGAAGAACTTGCGAGACAAACAGAGCAGAGTCGTGTGTACAAACAGCCAGCGCCCGAACGGTGATTTCCCAAAATACCATTATTGTAAGTGTTATGAGATATGATGTGCTATGTTATATGATGAGCTATGATATGCATGCTAGAGTAGACTAGGTGTTCTTATTAGGACTAGAGTGGCCTGATATGTGATGCCTGAGTCTAGGAGTCTTGCTGCTATGAATATTTCAGAGTGGTTAGGTAGCAGCGAGGAGATTGTGAGAGATCTGTTTGTGAGTATCATATGATTAGAGAGAGTAGAGTGCTTGGGACTTGGGACTCTAAGAGGAGGACTTGGGGTGGATGCTGATGCGGTGTGGACGGTAGTATTGGGCCCGTACTACTGAAGACACCAGGTCAGTGCACAGTCCAAGTAAGAATCTTTGGAGTACCAAGGAACAAGTAGGATAGAGTACTCGAGTGCGAGTATACTCGAGCGAGTCCCTGATATTATTCTTATGCTGTATTTCAGAGAGAGAGATCATGGTTGGGACTCGCCAAGCATCAGGGACCAGTGATACGAGGGATGAGGAGATCCGTAGGATCATCCAGGAGGAGGTGGCTACGGTCATCAAGGCAGTGATACCAGAGATGTTCGGGTTTATCAAGACCACGTTGATAGAGATATTTGATGAGAAGTACGCTGCTCTTTCTGAGGCTGTTGTTGCTGCAGCCACTGCAGCTATAGCTACAACGAGACCGTAGGGTGGTGATGCGTTGCTATTCCGAGAGTTCAGCAACACAAAACCACCGAAGTTTGACGGGACCCAGGACCCGATTGCGGCGATGAGATGGATTTCAGACATAGAGGTGTGTTTCTTTACTTGCTATCTCCTGAGCATTTGAGAGTCCGGTTCGCGCTGAACCAGCTTCGCTTGGGAGCGAAGGACTGGTGGAAATTTGTGACGGCGCACTACACGCCAGCTGAGCTTGCAGCAGTAACCTGGGAGAGGTTCACTGCTATGTTCCGAGATGAGTATGTTCCCCGGGTGGAGAGGGAGCGTTTGGCCCAGGAGTTTCTGACCCTCAAGCAGGGTACTGAGTCTGTTACGGTGATCACGAGGATGTTTCATGAGCGGGCGATGTTCTGCCCAGAGCATGTGTCCTCCGAGCAGGCACGTATGAGTCGATATTTGAGCATTCTGAGGAGGGACATACGTGAGTTCGTGGCGAAATCGACGTACCAGACATTTGCCGAGCTTCAGGCAAATGCCCGGAAGAGGGAGATAGAGCCGGAGACTCAGGCTAGGGAGGAGGCTGAGTCTCAAGGGAGGGATCGGCGACCGGTGCAGTCTCAGCCGGTAGCTAAGCGGGCCAAGCCCGCCGATTCGAGATCAGGGAGCCAGCGGGGCCACACTTGTGGCAAGTGCAGCAAGAGCCACGACGGGGTGTGCAGAGCAGGGTCTTGCTACAAATGTGGCAAGGAGGGGCATATGGCCAAGGACTGCCCCAAGGGGTTTGCAGTATGTTTTCACTGCAACCAGACCGGACACCGGAAGGCAGAGTGTCCGCAGTTGCGGGGATCAGCACAAGGAGCACCTCAGGGATCTGCCCCTGCCGCCATCAGAGCTACCGAGAGTCGTCCAGTGAAGGTCGAGGCGCCGAGAGCACGAGGGAGAGCCTTTCAGTTGACCGCGGAGGAGGTCCGCGCAGTGCCCGATGTCGTGGCTGGTATGTATTCTTTCGTGTATTTATTTTGATGTTGAGATATTGTGCTTATATTATGTTATGTATAGGTACTTTTCTTTAGAATTATGTACCTGCCTTAGTGTTATTTGACTCGGGTGCGAGTCGGTCTTTTGTATCTTTGGCTTTTAGTCAGCATATCAGTGTTAGTCGTGAGGCGTTGAGTCGGCCTCTGAGAGTTTCCATAGCTGACGAGAGGGTGATATATGCCACAGAGGTGATCCGAGGGTGTGTATTCGAGATTTTCGGTGTTGAGTTCCCGATTGATTTGGTTCCTATTGCGATGGGTGATGTTTGTGTCATTGTGGGCATGGACTGGTTGAGTAGATTCAGTGCGGTTATCGACTGCGAGCGACATCTGATGACCATATGAGACCCTAGTGGGGGAGTTCTGACAGTGTACGGCAAGGGTACACGTTTTGCGTCAGCGTTTTGTTCGGCCGCTAGAGTGAGGCAGTGTCTACAGCAGGGCTGTAAGGGCTTTGTGGCGTATGTGATGGATACGCGGGTTGATTCAGAGAGACCAAGGTCAGTTGAGGAGGTTCCGATAGTGCGTGAGTTCCCGGACGTATTTCCAAAGGAGTTGCCGGGTGTGCCTCCCGTGAGGCAAGTGGAGTTCAGTATTGATTTGGTTCCGGGGGCCGCGCCTATTGCCAAGGTGCCCTATCGTCTTGCACCTCCAGAGATGCAAGAGTTATCCTCACAGCTTCAGGAGCTGTTGGGAAAGGGATTTATTCGGCCGAGCAGCTCGCCGTGGGGAGCACCTATCCTTTTTGTCAAGAAGAAGGATGGTTCACACCGGATATGCATTGATTACCGGGAGTTGAACAAGCTGACGGTCAAGAACCCTTACCTGTTGCCGAGGATCGATGATTTGTTCGATCAGTTGCAGGGAGCATCTTAGTTCTCCAAGATCGCTTTGAGATCGGGGTATCATCAGGTAAGGGTGCGAGATGAGGATATTCAGAAGACAGCATTCATGACTCGTTATGGGCATTATGAGTTTGTGGTGATGCCTTTCGGACTCACCAATGCCCCGACAGTGTTCATGGATCTCATGAACAGAGTGTGCAGGCCGATGTTGGATCGGTCGGTAATCGTGTTCATCGACGATATTTTGGTGTATTCGAGATCTAGAGAGCAGCATGAGGAGCATTTGAGGGAGATCCTTGGAGTAATGAGATCGGAGAGGCTTTACACCAAATTCTCCAAGTGTGATTTCTGGTTGCGAGAGGTCCAATTCCTAGGGCACCTCGTTAACCAGAAGGGGATATTGGTCGACCCGGCCAAAGTGGAGGCAGTGATGAGTTGGGAGGTGCCGAGGTCACCGTCCGAGATCAGGAGTTTCTTGGGGTTGGCAGGCTATTATCGGAGATTTATCAGGGATTTCTCCAAGATCGCCGTGCCACTCACCAGGTTAACCCAGAAGGGTGTTGCTTTTTCATGGGGACCAGAGCAACAAACCTCCTTTGAGACGCTTCGCAAGAGGCTATGTGAAGCCCTAGTGTTAGCCCTCCCAGAGAGGATGGAGGACTTTGTGGTGTATTGTGATGCGTCGATTTTGGGGTTGGGAGCGGTGCTGATGCAGAGAGGGCATGTGATAGCATACGCATCGAGGCATCTGAAGCCTCATGAGACGAGGTATCCCACCCACGATCTTGAGTTGGGGGCAGTGGTGTTCGCCCTCAAGATTTGGTGTCACTATCTGTATGGGGTTCGGTGTACGATATACACGGACCACAAGAGCCTGAAGTATTTGATGGATCAGCCCAACCTAAACATGCGACATAGGAGGTGGTTGGATGTGGTCAAGGATTATGATTGTGAGATCCTGTACCACCCGGGCAAGGCTAATGTTGTAGCCGATGCACTGAGCCGCAGGGCGGAGAGCACCCCATTACGAGATGTATGTTTGAGATTCACCGTGATAGCTCCGGTGTTGGACGCCATTCGTGGGGCACAGGCTGAGGCTGTGTAGCCTGAGATGCAGAAGAAAGAGCGAGTTGTTGGGTTAGTATCGGAGTTCGTTACCGATGGTCAGGGGCTTATAACATTTCAGGGGCGTATCTGGGTATTGTTTATGGGAGGGATGCTTACCATTTGATGGAAGAGGCTCATCGGTCGAAGTTCTCGATCCATCCAGGAGCCACTAAGATGTATTTAGACATGAAGAGGGAGTATTGGTGGCCATGTATGAAGAGGGATGTCACGTGGTTTGTTGAGAGATGCTTAACCTGCCGTAGGGTTAAGGCCGAGCACCACAGACCGCATGGTAAGTTGCAGCCATTGGAGGTTCCCGAATGGAAGTGGGAACAGATTACCATGGATTTTATCACCAAGTTGCCAAGGACTACTAGGGGAGTCGATGCAATTTGGGTGATTGTGGATAGGTTGACAAAGAGCGCCCACTTCCTTGCTATCAGTGAGAGCTCTTCCGCAGAGAAGTTGCAGAGATGTACGTGAGGGAAGTGGTATCACGACATGGAGTGCCGATCTCGATTGTTTCAGACCGAGATGTGCGTTTCACTTCCAGATTCTGGAAGAAGTTTCACGAGGAGTTGGGTACTAGGCTGCATTTTAGTACCGCATATCACCCCCAGACTGACGGACAGAGTGAGCTGACGATTCAGACGCTCGAGGATATGCTCCGGGCATGTGTGTTGGATTTCGGGGGGAGTTGGGACACGTATTTTCCCTTGGCAGAGTTTTCCTAACACAACAGCCATCATTCGAGCATTGGTATGCCACCCTTTGAGCTGTTGTATGGGAGGAGGTGTCGGACTCCCATTTGCTGGGGTGAGGTCAGGCAGCGTGTTATGGGTAGTACAGAGATTGTGTTGCTGACGACTGAGCAGATACAACAGGTTAGGCAGAGGTTATTGACCGCTCAGAGTCGTTAGAAGAGTTATGCCGACAGGCGCCGGTCCGAGCTCGAGTTCCAAGTCGGCGACTTTGTACTCCTGAAGGTCTCTCCTTGGAAAGGAGTGATCCGATTCAGGAAGAGGGGCAAGTTGGGGCCCCGTTATATCGGTCCTTTTCGGGTGATTGCAAGGGTAGGCAGGGTAGCCTACTGGTTGGAGCTACTTTTAGAGTTAGGTCAGATCCATGACACTTTCCACGTGTCGCAATTGCGGAAGTGTATAGCCGATGGGTCGGCAGTGGTACCATTGGAGGATATCCAGGTGGATGCGAGCCTGGATTATACTGAGAGAACGGTGGCAATCAGATATCGGAAGATCAAGGTTTTGAGGAACAAGGAGGTGCCTTTGGTTTTGGTTCAGTGGCAACATCGAAAGGGGTCTGAGAGGACATGGGAGTCAGAGTCAGAGATGCGAGGGCAGCATCCAGAGTTGTTCGAGGAATGAGACTTCGAGGGCGAAGTCTAGTTCTAGTGGGGGAGAATTGTAACATCCCGAGATTCAGGTATATTCCTTTCATCCTTGTTTTTTATGGTTTGGGCATGTTTAGTCCTTAAGTGGAGGGTTTGTAGCAAGTGAGTATGCTGGGCGTACCAGAGGGGTACGTTGCGCGTACTCACGCGCTTAATTTGGACGCGGAGTCGCCAAGGTACGCTGGGCGTACCTAGAGTTTCGCCGGGCATACCGGGCCCAGGTGCAAAAACCATAATCCTCCTTGTGCACTATTTAAAGGGTGTTATGGCTGATTCCTTAGCCTCCATATCAGTGAGTGAAACCCTAAAAGAGAGCCCCATCGTTCTTAGAGTGTGAGAGTGTGGTTTGAGCTTGTTGGTGCTTTAGTGGCTTAGTGAAGACGGAGGAAGGGAGTTCTTGGAGGCTAAAGCTTGAGGTGCCATTTTGGATCTGAGATCTACAGAGGAAAGAGTTGCACTTGGAGGTATAAAGTTCAAAACTTTCCTCTTCTTTTGGTTGTTGTTGTATGTGTCCTTTTTAGGGCTAAAAACCCCAAAGGTGGAGACTTTACTAGTGATTTAGAGCCATAAAGTTCCCATCTTGGATGTTACTTTGGAGTCATGCATGTGTTTTAAGCCTTCTAGAGTTGAAGGTTGGATCATTTTGGGAGTTAGTGACTTGTTCAGCTATGCAAAGGCTTAAAGTCCTCAACTTTATGGATTAGGGGGCTTAGAAGGGGTCAGATCTAAAATATGGACGTAGGTCTTAATTGTTTAAGACCTCAAGAGCAAAAGGGCTGAAGCAGGGGGGGTACGCCGAGCGTAATTCCTAGTATGCGCCGCGTACTGGGAGGCGCTCCCCGATTCTGAGGTGCAGCTGGGTACGCTCAGCGTACACATCTGGTACGCGCAACATAACCCGGAGAGTTGACTTTTGGATGACTTTTAGGGTATGGTCTATTGTGGGGCCTTTGAGCTATGCGAGGGGTAAAATGGTCTTTTACCCTTCTGAGAGTGTCATAAGAGAGCATAGTCTAGCCTTTGAGAGTTATATTAAATAGAGTGTTATTTTCACATGATTAGGCGGAGGCTAGGCCAACATTTACCGAGTCAGAGATTTAACGAGATACCCATGGTGAGTCTTCTCACTATACTTTACCTAGTGTGGTAACAGAGTTAAGAGACAGAGTATTATAGTGTGATTGCATGTTATTATGTGTTGTGATTTATTTTGATATGTGATATGCATGATTCAGAGTTACAGAGTTGCGCCTTTCGGGTCCCTAGAGTTAGGGCCAGAGGGCCCACAGAGAGTTGGGGCTGGAGGGCCCCACTGAGACACATTGACCAGAGGGTCGAGTGGCTATTATGTGATTATTGTGGTATTTAGGGGAACTCACTAAGCGTATGCTTACAGTGTTCAGTGTTATGTGTTTCAGGTACCAGTGATGACCGCGGGAAGACGCCGGCTTGATTCGTACACACATATGGGATTGGATGTATTTTGATCTTGGGAGACATTTGTGAATTAAAAACATGATGTTATGAGATTTTATGAACGAATGGTTTTATTTAAAATGTGTTTTCAAATGTGAATAATTGTTTTAATTTTTACAGTGTTACAAATAGAGTTCGGTTTCTTCTTTCATCGACATCGTTTTGTTGTGGAGTGTAGGGAGCAGAAAAGTTATGTTCTATGACTTTGTCAGTAAGAAACTTTTAAATCGTGACATTAGTGAAATCGGATCCATTGTCACTAAGAATTCTTTAGACGAGTAGTTTTTTCAGGACTTCAATTCCTTTTACGAATTTGATGAGCTTGGAAGCAGTTCCCGATTTCATTCTTAAAAATAAAACCTAGGTGAACCTTACGCAGTCATCAACAATCACTAGAATGTACTTTTTGTGATGTAAGCTTTCTACAACAGATGGCCCTCATATATCGATATGAAGGATTTCGAGTGGTTCCAAAATAGATTTTCAATTAAGACTAGATGACCTTTATTTGATTGCTTCCCATATTCACATGCAACGTAGGGATGATCATTCTCAAATTTGAGTAGCGGAAAATATCAAACCATTTCACCAGAACCCAAATCATTCATATATCAGAAGTTTAAATCAGCAAGCCTCCAATGTCATAACCAACTTACATCAGGAACGAATTTTGATAGAATACACAATTGATGCTTTCTGATGATCATATTCATATTCAAAGGATACATATTTTTTATTTGATCCGATTTGATGAGACATTCTTTTCGATCTTCTGTGATAACATAGTTATGTTTCTTACAGAACTCAACTCTTGAATTTGCATTAGGGAGTTAAGCTACACTGATCAAACTGTGCTTGAGATCAACTACGTAAACCACATTTGAGACAAAGAAATTGTCGTTGGTTAAGATGCCATAACCTCGAATTTAGGAGTTTGAGTTATTTCCATAAGTAACATAACCAACATTTGGAGCAAGTTTTAGATCAACACAACAAATCCTTCTCCCCTGTCATGTGCATGGAACAATCACTATAAATATACCATATTATATCTTGTTTCTAAGCACAAAAAGCCTGCAAAATCAGTGAATTTTGGAGTTTATAGGCTCTAAGTTAGATTTATGGAGTTTAACATATGTTTTAGACTTGGCTTGTGATTTCTGAACAACTGGTATTTCGGAACAGCATGACTTTAACAAGGGTTTAAGACTTGGCTTTTGATTTCTAAACAACTGGTATTTCGGAAGGTTTCTTTCGAGATTCTTTTGGGAATATACAAAATGTCAGAGTCTCTTCATTGATCCAAAAATCATATTCAACTATTGGTTGCTTGGACATTGCTTTCCTCGGAGGAACAGTTTTCCGAGATGGTTTGGAAGAATTGTGTTTCGAGATGGTTCTGTAAGAACTGTGTTCCAAGATGGTTTAGTTAAAATTTCATTATGTTTTACTTTCCATTCAAAATTTAGATTTGATCCTTTTGAAGGTTTCTAAGCAACAGTGTTCTGAGTATGTTTTCTTTTGTTCATTGCATTCATATCCACCTTGGATTTTCAAAATTGTTTTAGTTTGTAAATTGTGCCATCCGAGGTAGCAATAAACACAGAAGAGGATACTTTCTGAGGAAAGTCATTTTTGTTAGATGAGGTCTCAAAAGTAATAGTTTTCATACAATTTTGATCAAATTTATTAGGAGCTTCTGAGCTAACAGGAACAAATGGTCTCTTAAGAATCATAACTGGCATGAAGGTGTTGTTATTCCTAGTAGATGGACTGGTTGTCTAAGATACTTTCTTCTAAGATCTCTCAAGGAACCTAGAGCATAGTCTAGATCTAGTTTCTTTTTCTAGTGATTTCCTAGCTTCAGTCTTTGGAAGAAAAATGTCCTTCTTGTCCAGCCAAGGTTTCTTCTTAGATTCAGATGTTGACTTAGAAGATTGTCCAATAGATGGATTGTTGAAATGAGGCTTAATTGGAACTAAGGTTGATGTAGAAACAATTTTAGAGTTAGAAACACAAGAATCAGACGAGTTTTCATCATCACTCTTAAGTTCTACATCACTATGAAGAGACACCCAAAATGAGTTTGGCTGATCCAAGTCATGTCGACATGTCTCAGGAATAATTTTCTCAACAACACAGTTATTTGGCGAACCAGGGATCAGAAGATAAACTCCAATACCATATGTTCCAAGGGAAAGTTCCGAAGACGGATTCAGTTCTAGGGATATCAAAGGTGGAAATTACGTAGAATCAGGACATGTAACAGTGATAGGATTAAAATCAGGAATCAAATATTGATATATGTCTGAAGTCTCATGTAGGGACCACAATGGTGAGACGTGGGAATCCTATTACGCATGGATCATAATGTCTCCCACAAACGTTAAATTTTTAAGTTCCTTCAAGGGAAGAGAAATATGTTTCAGAAACTCGCTTCCGAGACCAGATGATTTGAACCAGGGATGATGAAAATTATGTGTCATTCTTTCATTATCTTCAAGAACATCAATTAAATTATACAAACTATCAATTTTAGCATTAAGATGCATGTTAACTAAGTCGAGTCAACTCACTATCCAACTTCTCACTAACTTCTATAGCAGACTCATATGCTTTATGAATTACTGTCATATATATCTGATTGGATTTGAGTTACATAAGTTTCACGAACTGATAAGTCTAAATTATTATTAGTAATCATAGATTTTACCTATTGGATGATGCTTCTGCCAAGTGGATCATTGGTTACCATGTAGCAGTAATTTGGCTCATCATCTTCATCATCAACTTCCGAATCAGAAGACCTGTATCATTCATCACACTCAATCATCTTTCTATCCACAAGACACAAGTTTCTCCCAGATTTTCGTCCACCCGCATCACCAGATAACCAATACCCATCAAATTTCTTGAAACCATGGTGACAAACGCCTTTTCACTTTCATCAAGTTTGTGTGCTCATCGAGCATAGTAGGCATAATATTTCACCTTTGGTTTCTATGGAAAGTCAGCAAAGCATTCGTTTATTTGCATAATAGTTACCGAGTTTGGAATAAGCAGCTCCAGAATCAAAGTCTTCTTCATATGGATAGTTCGGAACTGTTAGAACAGTTGTAACGGGTGGAGTGGGTTGAGTAGGTTAAATAGAAGAGGAAAGTTCCAAAAGGGTCTGATACAACTGGGTTCGGAAGTAATGGATTGGATGAACTGACTAGAGTGAGAGGACCTTTAGAGAGTTCTCTCAACGTTTGAGCAACGTTGGATTCATGACCTTGCAATTCATCAAACAACTCGTAGAGCTTCAGTTTCTTTAGAGACCCATTACTCTAAAGACATGATTTAACATTTCCCCATCCTTTTCCGAGACTGTTGATAAACTTGAGATTGTAATTAAGTGGAGTTCAGACAACTACATGTTTGTCATATTTTTCACCATGATCCTATACCAGTTTGATGCAGAGGCTACAGATTCACCAGGAGTAATAATGAAATTGTTGAAGCCGTTTGCCACATATGTCAAAATCTTATCCTTCATATTTTTTGATCCTTCAACCAGGTCTTAAAGTGTATCCCAAATCTCTTTTGCATATTTGCACAACTTGATTTGCTCAAAGGGAGATGGTGGTACACCGAACACCATTTTAGAAAAAATAAATTTGATTTGTATGGACCTTCTCAATGTCATTAGTAGTTAATGGTGTTGGTCAAGTTTCTTCTTGACCTTCTTTCACCAACCTCTACATTTCTTCACCTTTTTCTTTACCAAACAAAAAATATTTCCATTCAAAATTTCCAGTGATTGTACTCTTCAAAAACTAGCAATGGGTCATGCGATGGGCAACCCACGCTATTTGCGATTTTCATTGAATACATTTGTTGAGATTGGTTAGAGTAGCCATTGATTGTTAAGATATTAGAGTTGAAGTGGTACATAAAAGAAATTTTATACTGAACATAAAAATGATTGAGATACCAAGGCAATCTCCAACCAACTATAATTTGTTCTTATGGATTCAATGGATAACCACTTAGGATGTGATACCAGTTGTGAGTTCAAAGCTTTGCACGGACAAAGTTTGAAAACTAAAACCTTGAATTAACTTAATATGAATGAATGCTGGTAATAGAGTTCTAGTCAAGTCTGGTAAACTAGTCAAGACTCGAAAATGATTAACTCAACAAAGTGCTTAATATAGAATAAAATAAGGTATGAATAATGTAAAGCAAACTAAGAACAAGAAGAATGTAGGAGAGAATGATTGACAAGATGATTCTTTGATTTAATAGAAGTGAAAAGGTATAAAACTTTGTTGAATTGATTCATGCATTACCCAATACATGGGTTGAAAATTCCTTATATAGTTAAGGAGTTACTAAATAATAAAGACGAAAAAAGTGTGCATGGTTTGAAGAGGAACTAAAGATCAATAGCCTGAGACAACCGTTGTTGTTGATCTTTTTTCTTTTACTATACTAAAAAATACTTAGAATAATAAAAACATAGTACTTGGCACATTTAATGCATTACAGACTAAAGATATATCCAAACACAAAATAATTTCGGGCATAGTCTTTATCTCGAATAAGCTTTCACTTCAGAATTCTCTTGATCTCGAACACTCTTCAATCTTGGATAGGCTTTCATCTCGGATTTCATAACGATCATTTTTCATGTTCTATTGGAACCAAATAACATTGAATCCCCTTGCAATATTTTGTATCTTAGTGATCAAATCCGTGGTGATCTGCTCCCACTTCCACAATAGGATTTTTAATGACTGCAACTTTCCTTGAGACCTTTAATTCTCATCCTTGACTTTCCCATAAGTTAAGCACCTCTCGACGTACCAAACCACGTCTCACTTCATGTAGGGCCACCAATAGTCTTGCCTCAAATCCCTATACATCTTTGTATCAATTGGATTGATCAAAACTTTGATTTATGGGCTTCCTCTATCAATGTATATCGGACCACACCCGAATAAGGAACCCAAACTCTATCGCGCATATTCAATAAAGACCAACTATCGTTATAAAATGTTGAAACATGACCAAATACCATCTCACTTCGGTTCTCTTCCTTAATTTACCTAACATGTATTCCCTTAATCATTTCTAGAAATGGAGTCACAACGGTCATCCTCATAAATAGATCATGAATACTTGTGTTAGTCGTCATGCGAATCAGAGAGTCGGCCACCATATTGGCCTTTCTTGCAAGATACATAATGTTACAATCATAATCCTTACATCAAGCTATCTATGCTGCCTCATTTTCATATTTGGCTGGTCCATCAAATATCTCAAACTATCTTTATATGTGCAAATAGCACACTAGACCCCATACAAGTAATGTCACCAAATCTTAGGGAAAAAACAACTGCCCTAAATCTAATTCTTGAGTTAAATAATTAGCCTCGTGAAGCTTCAGCTGTCTAGAAACATATACGACCACCCGACCTCGATGCATGAGCATGACTCCTAATCCCATGATCAAAGCATCACAATAAACCTCAAAGTTATCAAAACCCTTAGGAGGGGTCAACATAAATGACTCTCACAATATCTGCCTCAAAGTCTCAAATGCCACCTACTACTCAAGCCCCATGTAAAAAGTAACAATCTTCTTCGTCAAACAGGTAGAAAGAACTGCAATCTTGGAATAATCTTGGATATATCTCCTAGAATAGCTAACTAACCAAAAGAAAATTTGGATCTCTATTGGAGTGTTTGGGACGACCCACTTTATCACTACCTCGATCTTGCCTGGGTCGACTAAGATATCATTCAAACTGATGAGGTGTCCCAAAAACTGAACATTGAGTAACCAAAACTTACACTTGTAGAACTTGGCATACAACCTCTCCTTCCTTAATACCTCAAGAACCTCCTGAAATTTCACTATATGTTGTTCCTTGGTCTAAGAATAGACCAATATATCGTCAATGAATATGATCACAGACCGGTCAAGTATCAACCTATACACCCAGTTCATCCGGTCCATGAACGATGTCGGTGTATCGGTGATCTTAAATAACATCATAATAAACTCATAATGACTAAAATGAGTTTAAAAGGTTGAATTTTGAATATCCACATCTCTTACTCTCATCATACGGTAGACTTACCTCAAATTAGTGTTGGAAAACCAAGTTACACCCTGAAGTAGATCAAACAAATCATTAATCATCGGTAGTGAATAACAGTTCTTCACTGTGAGCTTGCTCAGTTCCCTGTAGTCATTTCACATCTTGTGTGAACCATCTTTCTTCTTGAAAAATAGAAATGGTTCTCCCTGTGGTGAACTAATCGGTTAAATAAACTCAGTTCCTAACAACTCTTGAAGTTGGGAGGAAAACTCCTGCATCCCAAGCGGTGAAATACGATATGATATCTTGGCAATCGGGGATGCAACATAGATCAGATCGATCCGGAACTTAACCTGCCACACCAGAAAAATCACCAGGAAAAACATCTGA
Organism: Lactuca sativa; assembly: GCF_002870075.4. NCBI lineage: Eukaryota > Viridiplantae > Streptophyta > Magnoliopsida > Asterales > Asteraceae > Lactuca > Lactuca sativa. The sequence continues at coordinate 99,653,724 of NC_056624.2, read as the reverse complement.
AAGCCGCAAACTATAGGAAGATCGAAAAGCAATCTCTTATTCTCTTCTCAAATGTCGACAACATAAGCAAGATATGCCAAACTATTGGATTAAGGTGTCTAAGATTATAACTAAATTGGTGTATTCTTGTAATTAGAAGCAAAGTCCATTTTGGGTTGCCTGCACATCTAGAACTTGGTTAGAATGACATTTGTTGAGAGAGGATAAATTTAGTAGTTTATTATAAGATTAATAAATGTAATAAATAATTTGTTAATATATTATGTGAATACTTTATTAATTGGAAATAGATAGTTGATTTGTTGATATGTTATGTGATTAATAAATTAATGCGAGATCAATTGTTAAATAATTGATTTGTTAATTTATATGATTAATAAATTAATGTGAAATCAATAAGAATTGATTAATTATTAATTTGAATTAATTCGGGACTAATTGGAAATAATTAAAGGTGCAATGGATGAATTGTAATAGTTTATAGTTGAGCAAGGAAAGACAATTCTTGAGGTTTATGTAGGGTGGATGGTTTTTGTAGGGCTTTTAGGGTTTCAAGAAGCCTCCTGGAGCTGATAAGGATAAATGTATCTTAATAGAAAAAATATAAATATTTATTATTCAAATCAGGGTTTATCTTGGAGATCCCCTAGCTATAAATACATATCATGGGCATCAACTTTCATTGCTCTCACTTCCTAAAGATCTGTGAACGAAAATTTTCACTTCTACTCTTTGCTCCCTTATCGTCTTGTTCTAGGGTTTAGGTGTGAGCCATTAGAGACATCATCCTTTTGGTGCTAAGCTTTCCAAATCCAATAACTAAAAGGGATTAAAGTGATTTGTTTACTTCAACAAATCAAAGGTCAGTAACCCTAATTCTTGAATTTTGAGTATACTATGTTTCCATTAGGGTTCATGTTATTTAGTTTTTCATTGTATGTTACATTCAAGATGTTATGACATAGATCCTTTAGGTTACATATGCCCTTAAGTGTAATGTCCCAAAAATACGAGCAAAAAATTTCATTTTTAAAACATATACTTAGCAAAACATTAGAAATAAAACATTCTCCGATCATATCATTTCATAAAAGATATCGTATGTCAGGAAAAACATTTTGTAAAACATAATAATGTCAGAGTACAAATCCCCAGGAAGATCTCATAGTGCGAAATACAAGGCATGTGTGTGATGTGCCGCTACCGCGTCAGCTCCTTCCCCTTCGAAGAAGAGGTACCTGAAACCAAAACTGAAAACTGTAAGCACGAAGCTTAGTGAGTTCCCCCATCATACCACATACCATACAATCACATATCATACATACTGCCGGGCAATTCTGGGGTGCTAACTACCCATGTCAAGCCATTCTGGGGTGCTGACTACCCATCGGTCCTAACAACCAATCCTCGGGGACTATTTCACCCCCTACTGCTACTATCACATATATCATACATAATATATTATCAGACATATCTGGGGTGTCCGACCTACCCTTCGGTCCTAACAACCGAACTTGGGGACTATTCCCCTCCTACTACCACTATCGCATACAGCATATCATGGCAGCATATAAACATATCATCAAACACTGTCAGACATATCTGGGGTGTCTGACCTATCCTTCGGTCCTAACAACCGAACTCTACTACTTTCAGATATACATATCATGCCAGCATATAAACGTATCAGGTAGTAGCAATCCTAGATGATATCACAAAGACAATCATGTAACATACAACTCCTACTGGTGGGCCGACATTGTGGCTGTAGACCCACCGCTACTGGAAGGTAACTCACCTCAAAGTAGCTGCTGATCTGTGTGGGAACTGACTATCTTCTGCTGCTGCTACCCCGGAAATCCTCTGGCTATAATCCCCACAAAACACTCAATCAAATACTACTAACCGACCTCAGGGTAAAATGACCATTTACCCTTAACCAAACCAAGAGTCAAAGTCAAAGTCAACTTCTAGTTGACCCGACTCGCCGAGTTGGCTTGCCAACTCGCCGGAGTCCCTATCCATTCGATTGACCATAATCCCGTCTCTACTCATCGAGTTAGGCATTGACTCGACGAGTTTTCCTTCTAAACCAAAGTCCAATAGTCCTTCACCCTACTCGTCGAGTTCATCTTCATCCGAAGAACATTGTATGCTGCGACTCGCGGAGTTGTATGAACAACTCGCTGAGTCTGTTCTTGAGGCAAGAAGATTGCCTTGAACTCGCCGAGTCAGGGCATTGACTCGCCGAGTTCCTTCATGAGTGAGTCTAGCTTCCGACCCACTGAGTCACACCCCATGACTCACTACTCCACCCAGCAAACACGAAAAAGGGGAAAAACACGGGGACTTGCGACTCGACTCGCTGAGTCCTTCACATGCACATACTATATACTCGATTTTGCTTTAATCCAGCTCATGCCATTCATAGATCTGGGTTTTTAGGGCTTGATTAACACGTAAAGTTTCCAACTTTACGTGTAAATAAACACCAATGAAGGTTTTAGGGATGGAAATGCACTAAAAGATTAGATATAGGGCTTTCATGCAATATGGCTCCATAAAGGCAGTAGATCCAAGCTCTTGGAGCTCAATCATGCCTAGATCTAAAGGTTAATCAACTTATTACAAACCCTATTTCATAATCAAGCTTGGAAATTGCTCAAGAAGGACTTTAATGGAGCTATAAGGGAATATAAGCATGAAAACAGAGGGAAACTGAGTTATACCTCAAGGAAATCACTGAAATAACAACAAGATGTCTGGCCTCCTTCTTCTCTTCTTGATCTACTCTCGTTTTCTCTCAAAATCTTCAAGAAAACACACCAAAGCACTTCAATCTCACAAGGAACAAGGGTTGGACGATATAGGGAGCTTAGAGGGTGAAGGGGGCAAGCTTGGGGGCACATAAGATGACTTAAATAGGGCGCAAACCCTTGAAATTTAGGGTTTCATCAAACAGCGGGGACTCACCGAATCGCGAACTTAAACGTGCTCCATATCCCGACTCTACTCGGCGAGTCGGGCCTACAACTCGCCGAGTCCAAGGCTAAAAATGAAAAACACTTAGATAAATTTTTACATACCAGGAACCAGGTGCTACAAATCTCCCCCACTTATTTTAGACTTCGTCCTCAAAGTCTGCTGCTCGATCCAGAAACAACTCGGGGTAATGCTCCATCATTTCTTCCACCTGCTCCCAAGTCCATTCTGAACCCTTTCAGTGCTGCCATTGCACCTTCACTAATTCCATCCTCTTGTTCCTCAGATCCTTCGACTTCTGGTCAAGGATTGCGACTGGGCGCTCAATGTAATTCAGGCTATCATCAACCTGTATATCCTCTAGCGGCACCACCACTGAATCATCCACTAGGCACTTCCACAGTTGGGATACATGGAAGGTGTTGTGGATCTGACTGAGCTCGGCTGGCAGATCCAGCCTATATGTCACCTTGCCCACACGGGCTACAACCCTGAACGGACCAATGTATCTCGGGCCCAACTTGCCCTGCTTCCTAAATCGTATGACGCCTTTCCAAGGCGACACTTTCATGAGAACCATATCCCCGACCTGGAACTCTAGGTCTGATCGACGCTTGTCAGCGTAAATTTTCTGTTGACTCTGCGCAGTCTGAAGCCTGCTTCGAACCTACTGGATTCTCTTGGTCGTCTTGAGCACCACCTCGGTGCTCCCCATGACCCTTTAGCTAACTTCACCCCAACATATCGGGGTCCTGCACCTTCGTCCGTACAACATCTCGAACGGAGGACGGTCAATACTCGCGTGGTAGTAGTTGTTGTACTAGAACTCAGCCAAGGGAAGATAGGTATCCCAACTACCACCGAAGTCTAGCACGCATGCCCGCAACATATCCTCCAACGTCTAGATGGTCCACTCGCTCTGACCATCCGTCTGCGGGTGAAAGGAGGTGCTAAAATGCAGACAAGTGCCCAACTCATCATGAAACTTCTTCCAAAACCTGGAAGTGAACTGCACTTCTCGGTCTGATATTACTGACACTGGCACCCCGTGCCGCGCCACAATCTCCCTGATATAGATATCGGCCAACCTTTCGGCCAAGATACTCACCTAGATCGGAATGAAATGGGCGCTCTTGGTCAACCGATCCACGATGACCCAAATCGAATCTACTCCTGGCGCCGTCCAGGGAAACTTTTTGATAAAATCCATCATAATATCTTCCCATTTCCACAACGGGATATCCAATGGCTGCATCTTGCCATGAGGTCTTTGATGCTCGGCCTTGACCTTCCTATAGGTCAAACAGCGCTTGACGTACCACGCCACATCCCGCTTCATGCAGGGCCACGAATAGTCTAGTCGAAGATCCCTATACATCTTCATCGCCCCTAGATGAATAGAGAATCAGGATTTGTGCGCCTCCTCCATCAAGATCTGGCACACGCCACCGTGATACGGCACCCACACCCTACGGTGTAGTGTCAATAATCCTCGACTATCATAATCGAAGGAGGTGACTTGACCCACTATTCGCTCACTCTTCCGATGTTCCTCCTTCATAGCCTCCTGCTGAGCTTCCCGAATCTGCTCTAACAATGGAGTCATCACCGTCATCCTCATACACACACCCCCGATCGGTGCCGCCTTACGGCTAAGCGCATCGGCCACCACATTGGCCTTCCCTGGGTGATAAAGGATCTCACAATCATAATCCTTCACCACATCTAACCACCGACGTTGCCTCATGTTTAGATTCGGCTGATCCATGAGGTACCTCAAACTCTTGTGGTCCGTGTAAATGGTACATCGAACCCCGTAGAGGTAATGCCGCCAAATCTTGAGAGCGAAGACCACCGCCCCCAATTCTAAATCATGCGTCGGGTAGTTTTGTCTCGTGAGGCTTCAGTTACCTCAAGGCATAAGCAATGACATGTCCCCTCTGCATCAATATTGCGCCTAAGCCCGAGATAGACGCATCACAGTATACCACAAAATCCTCTACGCCCTCGGGCAGGGCTAAGATTGGCGCCTCACACAATCTCTGGCTCAGAATCTCGAATGTTGCCTGCTGCTCAGGCCCCCATCGAAAGACCACAGCTTTCCTAGTCAACCGTGTCAGGGGTACGAATATCTTGGAGAAATCCTGAATGAATCTCCGATAGTAGCCTACTAATCCTAGGAAACTCCGAAGCTCGGATGGAGACTTTGGAACCTCCCATCTCATCACGGCCTCCACCTTGGCCTGGTCTACTGAAATCCCGTTTTGGTTGACGAGGTGCCCCAGAAACTGCACCTCGCGCAACCAAAACTCACATTTGGAGAACTTGGCATACAAGCTCTCCCTCCTCAAGGTCTCTAAAACCTCTCTCAAATGCTCCTCGTGCTCCTCCTGCATCTTGGAATAAACCAAGATGTCATCAATGAAAACTATCATAGACCAATCCAGCATCAGTCTACACACGCGGTTCATGAGGTCCATGAACGTGGAAGGAGCATTGGTGAGCCCAAACGGAATCACCACGAACTCATAATGGCCATAACGCATCTGAAACGTGGTCTTCTGTACATCCTCCTCTTTAACCCTCATCTGATGATAACCTAAACGCAAATCGATCTTGGAGAACCAAGATGCTCCCTGCAACTGATCAAAGAGGTCATCAATCCTCGGGAGTGGGTAGTGGTTCTTCACCGTTACCTTATTCAGCTCCCGGTAATCTATACACATCCGATGCAACCCGTCCTTCTTCTTCACAAACAGGATCGGGGCTCCCCAGGGTGAACTGCTCGGTCGAATAAATCCCTTGTCTAGCAGCTTCTGCAGCTGCGTAGACAACTCCTGCATCTCGGGATGAGCCAACCAATAGGGTGCCTTGGCTATCGGAGCTGCACCAGGAACTAGGTCGATCCTGAACTCTACCTGACGCTCCAGAGGTATTCCAGGAAGCTCCTCCGGGAACACATTAGTGTAGTCTCGCACCACTGGAACCTCGCTCACTGTCGCCTTGCCCATCTCCCAGGTATCCATAACATACACGACATATCCTGCGCAACCCTGCTGAAGGTAGCGACTAGCTCTCGCTATTGAACATACTGTGGGTCCACGCTGTGGCCTCTCGCCATGGATCACCAACTCTCCCCTACTTGGGGTCCTGATCCGCACTAGCTGCTGTGCAATCTATCACCGCCCCATTAGGGCTCAACCAATCCATGCCTATAATCACCTTGTTCCCCCGCAATGGGATGGGAACCAAATCCACCAAATAGCGCTCCTCAAATAACCTTAAAACACAATCCCTGAATACTGCTGACGCTCGCACCGATCAATCATCGACAATCTCTACCTCTAAAGGGCAATCCAACATGCTCGAAGACTCAGCAAACCTCTTGCTAAGCGCAAGGGAAACAAATGATCGGGTGGCACCCGAGTCAAACAACACCTGAACAGGGATACCATTCACATGGAACAATCCTAACGCATATACACAGAGCACATATCAATATCATAACATCATAAAAATAAGATAGAGGGAAAGAATCATACCCGTCACCACATTGGGTGTGGCACGTGCCTCCTCGGTAGTCAGCTGAAACGCCTGGCTCCTCACCACTGGAGCGTCTGCCTTGCCCTATCGGCCATCTGTAATCCGCAGGGTAGCTGGAGTTGACGCCTTAACCGACGCTGATGCTGTCAACTGGGGGCAATTGACCTTCTTGTGGCCCCTCTAGTTGTAGTGGAAACACAGGAACTCATATGTGTATCGCAGGTGCAGGGGCAGTACAATCCCTGCTGAAATGCCTCGTCTTGACGCACTTATAGCAGCCTGACGATCCCAGCCTACATGGCCCCTCATGAGGCCTGCTGCATTTCTTGCAGTGGCTCAGTCCTGACTGGCCTTTCGGCCTACCATCTGGTCCCTTGGGCTTCTTCCTCGAAGCCCCTCCTGCCTGTCCCTCCTCTGTCCTCCTCTTCCGGATGTGCTCCAGATCTATCTCGCTCTCCGTCGCCCTGGCAATCATAGAGTCCAAGGTAGGGCAAGCTGAAAAACTGACATGCTCTCGAATATCAGCTCGGAGCATGTCATGGTAGCGGGTCCTCTTCATGCCCTCATCACCCGCATACTGGCGCACCAACAATTCCCTCTCCCAGAACTTGGCGGTGATCTCCGCCACAGTCTCCGTCGTCTGCCTCATATCCAAGAACTCCCTGGCCAGCTGCTGAAGCTCGACAGCCGGTGCAAACTCTGCCCTGAACCTGGTCGCGAAGTCCGACCAAGTCATAGCCTCAACGGTCGAGGCTCCCAACGAGTCACCCACAAACTCCCACCAGTCCCTAGCTCGATCTCGTAAACACCCTGCTGCAAACCTCACCTTCGACCCCTCAGGGCAGAAGCTAATCATCTATGCAGACTTAATGTCTGCAATCCATCTCCTGGCAGCTATGGGGTCCTTCGCCCCGTGAAAATCCGGCGCACCACTGCCCCTGAAGTCCTTGAAGGACAGTGTGCGAGATCCCGACTGGCCAGATGCCATGTCGCTCCTGAATGCCCTGAGGCGCTCCTCCATCAACTCAACTATCACTTCCTTGATCGACCCGAAGATAATGGGGGTCGACTCAAGGATGCCTCTGGTGATCTCTGACGCGATGAACTCGCGTAGCCCCTCATCTACTGGCTCAGAACCTGATCTCGAACCCGATCCCTCTCCTGAACTGCCAACTGCTGGCCTCGAGCGTAGTACCACCATTCTGAAATACATAAATAATAATCGTTAGTGATACTGATACCACTGGAGGGATCACACCAACTACAAGTTCCCTGGTCTTATCTTGGCCTTCCTCGATTCGGGTACGGATCTTCTACTTTCAGTAGTACGGGCCCATACTACCTTCCACATCTATCCGTACCTTTTCCAAGGACTGCCTTGACTCCACCAGGTCCCTTTCACTACCGCTGATCATTGTTATACTCATCCTAGGCTTGCCAAGGAAAATCTCTAACTCCACCCTACCCGGTCCTCAGCTGCGGAAGGCCTCCTTGCAATGTCAGTTAGCCATTACCTGAATACCATCACATGTGTTGAGGCTCATATAATCCTTCGAGTAACAGACTCGACTCTAAAACGGCTAGACTCAGACGAGAGCTACGCAATAGGGCCAAACCCTGATCACATGTGACGTGACATATTCACCTAATGTCTAACTCCCATCACTTAGAGTCCTATGAAGCACAAAGCGAGCATCATTCAGACAACAGTAAACAATCTCAAGCAAATCCGTCCTCATAGAGAGAAACTGAACTAGCTTACAATTGTAAACTCATACTATCAGGCATAACCTAAACAGGCCATCCTACTGCTGTCTACTCAATTCTAGCATGCAGATTTCACACACTGAAGCACATAAAGATGGCACATAAGGCATCACTCCCAGATCCTTAGTCCTATTCTAGCGTGTTGTTCTACTGAAACTGATAAATATAACATAAGCTTGTATGGGTACTTTGGGGAATACTTACTTGAGCTCGGCCGGTCGCGCACATCACACACTTCGTTCCTTCTTAAAACTCTTTACTTAGCTTTTTAGAAAATATTTTCTTCTTTCAACTCTTTTAATCCCTCGATTTGACTTCAGACACCCCCGAAGGTGTGTCCGAATCCCCCAAACCAGGGCTCTGATACGAACTTGTAACGTCCCAGAAATACGAGCCAAAAATTTCATTTTTAAAACATATACTTAGCAAAACATTAGAAATAAAACGTTCTACGATCATATAATTTCATAAAAGATATCGTATGTCTGGAAAAACATTTTGTAAAACATAATAATGTCAGAGTACAAATCCCCAGGAAGATCTCATAGTGCGGAATACAAGGCATGTGTGTGATGTGCCGCTACCGCGCCAGCTCCTTCCCCTTCGAAGAAGAGGTACCTGAAACCAAAACTGAAAACTGTAAGCACGAAGCTTAGTGAGTTATCCCATCATACCACATACCATACAATCACATATCATACATACTGCCGAGCAATTCTGGGGTGCCCGACCTACCCGATACGGCAATTCTGGGGTGCCGACCTACCCGTGTCAAGCCGTTCTAGGGTGCTGACTACCCATGTCAACCCATTCTGGGGTGCTGACTACCCATCGGTCCTAACAACCGATCCTCGGGGACTATTTCACCCCATACTGCTACTATCACATATATCATAACATAACATATTATCAGACATATCTGGGGTGTCCGATCTACCCTTCGGTCCTAACGACCAAAATTGAGGACTATTCCCCTCCAACTACCACTATCGCATATAGCATATCATGCCAGCATATAAACATATCATCACATACTGTCAAACATATCTAGGGTGTCTGACCTATCCTTCAGTCCTAACAACCGAACTCTACTACTTTCACATATACATATCATGCCAGCATATAAAGATATCAGGTAGTAGCAAACCTAGATGATATCACAAAGACAATCATCTAACATACAACTCCTACTGGTGGGCCCGCAATGTGGCTGTAGACCCACCGCTACTGGAAGGTAACTCACCTCAAAATAGCTGCTGATCTGTGTGGGAACTGACTGTCTTCTACTGCTGCTGCCCCGGAAATCCTCCGGCTATAATCCACACAAAACACTCAGTCAAATACTGCTAACCGACCTCAGGGTAAAATGACCATTTACCTTTAACCAAACCAAGAGTCAAAGTCAAAGTCAACTTCTAGTTGACCCGACTCGCCGAGTTGGCTTGCCAACTCGCCGAGTCCCTATCCATTCGATTGACCATAATCCCGTCTCAACTCATCGAGTTAGGCATTGACTTGACGAGTTTTCCTTCTAAACCAAAGTCCAATAGTCCTTCATCCTACTCGCCGAGTTGTATGAACAACTCGTCGAGTTCATCTTCATCCGAAGAACATTCTATGCTGAGACTCGCCGAGTTGTATGAACAACTCGCCGAGTATGTTCTTGAGGCAAGAAGATTGCCTTGAACTCGCCGAGTCAGGGCATTGACTCGCCGAGTTCCTTCATGAGTGAGTCTGGCTTCCGACCCACTGAGTCACACCCCATGACTCACTACTCCACCCAGCAAACACGAAAAAGGGGGAAAACTAGGGGACTCGCGACTCGACTCGCCGAGTCCGATGAACGACTCGCCAAGTCTTTCACATGCAAATACTATATACTTGATTTTGCTTGAATCCAGCTCATGCCATTCATAGATCTAGGTTTCTAGGGCTTCATTAACACGTAAAGTTTCCATCTTTACGTGTAAATAAACACCAATGAAGGTTTTAGGGCTCAAAATGCACTAAAAGAGTAGATCTAGGGCTTTCATGCAATATGGCTCCATAAAAGGCAGTAGATCCGAGCTCCTGGAGCTCAATCATGCCTAGATCTAAAGGTTAATCAACTTATTACAAACCCTAACTCATAATCAAGCTTGGAAATTGCTCAAGAAGGACTTTAATGGAGCTATAAGGGAATATAAGCATGAAAACAGAAGGAAACTGAGTTATACCAATCACTGAAGTAACACCAAGATGTCTGGTCTCCTTCTTTTCTTCTTGATGTACTCTCCTTTTCTCTCAAAATCTTCAAGAAACACACCAAAGCACTTCAATCTCACAAGGAACAAGGGTTGGACGATATAGGGAGTTCTGAGGGTGAAGGGGGCGAGCTTGGGGGTGCATAAGATGACTTAAATAGGGTGCAAACCCTTGAAATTTAGGGTTTCATCAGACAGCGGGGACTCGCCGAGTCTAGAATAAGGACTCGTCGAGTCACCAACTTAAACGTGCTCCATATCCCGACTCTACTCGGCGAGTCGGGCCTACAACTCGCCGAGTCCAAGGCTAAAAATACAAAACACTTAGATAAATTTTTACATACCAGGAATCAGGTGCTACATTAAGTGTTAAGTTAAATTCGATAATCACATAGTTTTGTAAGCTATAAAACCCATTAATGGTATCAAAGGCTTGATGTTTCTAACATTGATTGTACATGAGATGAACAAAACTTTTCAAAATAATTGTTTTTCACGACGTGACAGACAGTGTGTAGCGACGTGGCTTCAGCTTAAAACAAAAACTTGGGATATCCTGTCTAATCTGATTTGCGTGGTTAGCTTTTGGTAATTTTTTTTTAATTAAGCCAAAATCTGATTTTTGCATATCTTAGGTAATTAAATAAAACCCTAAATATAAGGAGATAATCTTGAGTAAGATTATCCTTATGGATTTAATAATTAATTTAATTATAAGACTAACTAAAAGATAACAATAAATTCATGATAGGCTTAAATATATTAATTAATTATATGATTAATTATCAAAGGGCTTCTAGCCCAGCAATACCAAGTGTTGTCATTCGTCATTGAGGTCGAGGGTTTAAGTCTCGTTTGGGACATAGGTGATATTAAGAGTAGTTTAGTAGGAGTAGATTAGATTAGTCGTTCAAAAAAAGTTGTATGATTAATTTAGATAACTAATATGTAAACCTTGTGTTAAAAAAATTTAAATACACCCTTATATATATATTTATTATATGTTTAATACTATATATATATATATATATATATATATATATATATATATATATTAATTTAGATAACTAATATCATCGAATGTCAATTACAATTTAGAAATTTCAAAAGCTATCTAATTTCTAAAACTAATATCATCCTTTAGCCTTATGCTCCTCACATGCTGAAGATGCTTAACCCTACCCAATCCCTTCGTGAGGGGATCTACTGGGTTCTCATCTGATTATACCCTCTTTGCCACGAGGAGTCCTTCTTATATCCGATGTCTAATGAAATGGTATTTTCTGTCGATGTGTCTTGATCTTCCATGATCCCTTGGTTCCTTGGCTAAGGCAACTGCACTTTCATTATCACAAAAAATCGCCATAGGCTCCTTTATAGCTGGTACAACTCCAAGGTCTCCAATGAAGTTTTTTAGCCATATTACCTCATTTGCTACCTTGCTTGCTGCTATATCCTCTGATTCGCAAGTTGAATTAGCCACTGTCTCCTGCTTGGAACTTTTCCAAGTAATTGCTCCTCCGTTTAAGGTGAAGACCCAACCTGACTGAGAGCGGAAATTATCCCTATCAGTCTGGAAGCTAGCATCATTATACCCTACTACTTTCAAGTCATCATTCCCACTGAGGGTAAGGAGCCAGTCCTTAGTCCTCTGCAGGTACTTCAGAATGTTCTTTACCGCAGTCCAGTGAGCATTACCAGGGTTCCCCTGATATCTGTTGACCATGCTCAACGCAAAGGCCACATCAGGACGAGTACAATTCATAGCATACATGATCGATCCTACAGTGGAATCATACGATACTCGAATCATCTCTGCTATCTCAGCCTCTGTACTTGGGCTATGAGTCTTACTCAGTTTACCGTTACTTTGGATCGGTAACTATCCTTTCTTGTAGTCCTGCATGCTGAACCTATTTAGCACCTTATCCAAGTAGGTACTCTGACTAAGTCCAATTAGTCTCTTACTCCTGTCTCTCAAAATCCTTATCCCTAGGATATAGGCAGCTTCTCCAAGGTCCTTCATAGCGAAACACTTCCCAAGCCAGGACTTCACTTGTTGCAGATTTGGGATGTCATTTCCTATGAGTAGTATGTCATCCACATACAATACCAAAAAGCTAACTATACTACCACTAGCCTTAACATATACACAAGATTCATATTCGCTCCTCAAAAAGCCAAACACTTTGACTTTCTCATCGAAACAAAGATTCCATTTGCGAGGGGCTTGTTTCAATCCATAAATGAATTTCTCAAGCTTACACACTCTATTAGGGTACTCTGCGTTGACAAAACCCTCTGGCTGACTCATGTAAACATGCTCATCCAACTTTCCATTAAGGAAAGTGATTTTGACATCAATTTTCCATATTTCATAATCATGAAATGCAGTAATGGCTAACATAACCCTGATAGACTTAATCTTTGCTACTGGTGAAAAGGTCTCATCATAATCAACTCCTGGTGTTTGAGAAAAGCCCTTTGCAACCAGTCGCGCCTCATAAGTGTGTATATTACCATCCATGTCGGTCTTCTTCTTGAAGATCCATTTGCACCCGAATGTCTTATGACCTGGTACTATACATTGTCAACCAAGTTCCAAACTTGATTGTCATACACGGACTATATCTCGCTATCCATAGCCACTTTCCGTTTAGCAGCCTCAGGGCCCACCATGGCTTTCGAGTAGCTTTTAGGTTCATCCAGACTTACATGTGTGCTATCACTGATAAGTGTATCACCTTCCACAGTAATATGGAAACCATAGTAATGCTCAGGTGCATTCCTAACTCTCGTGGAACGACTCAGAGGTGCAGACTCTTCTGTCGGATCAACAGGAGTTTCCTCCTCAGGTTGATTGCTAGGGTTTGAGGTTCCTTCACCACATGACTCTTTAATTTCTTCAAGGTCAATTTGCCTCCCACTGTTTCCTTGCCTAATGAACTCTCTCTCGCAAAAGACTCCTTTCATTGCTACAAATACCACATTATCACTGGGTCTATAGAAGAGGCAACCAAAGTATTTTTGTTTGTAGCCAATGAAAATACACCTCTTACTTTGATGTTCGAGCGTATTATGAGTCTCGCACCACACGAAAGCCTCGCAACCTCAAATCTTGATGTGGTCCAGATTGGGAACTTTTCCAGTCCACATCTCGTGAGGTGTTTTTGCAACCATTTTGGTAGGGACTAGATTAAGAATATGGGTGGCAGTCTCTAAGGCATACCCCCAAAATGAGATTGGTAGCGAAGCTCGACTCATCCTGGAACAAACCATGTCGAACAAGGTTCGATTACGCCTCTCAGCCACACCATTAAGCTGTGGTGTCCTGGGAGGTGTCAATTATGAGACAACCCCACATTCCTTAAGATAGTCAAGGAACTCTGTACTAAGATACTCACCACCTCGATCGGATCGAAGCATCTTAATGTTCCTGCCCAGCTGATTCTCCACTTCTTGTTTAGACTTCTTGAACTTTTCAATGGTTTTTGACTTATGCTTGATTAAGTAAACATATCCATATCTACTATAATCATCAGTAAAAGTCACATAGAAGCTGTTAGCATCCCTTATGGAGGTTCTGAAAGGTCCACACACATCAGTATGTATGAGATCCAACAAACCCTCACCCCTAGCACAAGAACCAATGAAGGGTGACTTTTTCATTTTCCCAAGCAAACAAGATTCACAACTATCATCCGACTTTAGGTCAAATGACTCCAAGACTCCATCCTTTTGGAGTTGGCTTATGCATTTCTTGTTTACATGTCTATGATGACAATGCCATAATGATGCTTTATCCAAGTTAATGGAAGAATCGATACACAACAAATTATTTCCTAGGTTATCAACAACCGACACAGTTTCATATACACCATCACAAGGTAATGCTTTAAAATAAAGAACATTATTAAAGAAAGCATTAATACCACCACATTCATTATCAAACGAAAAGGTAAACCCTTGTTTGTACAAACCATGAAAAGGAAATAATATTTCTCACCATTTCAGACGAGTAACAAAACTTATTCAAATCTTACACTAACCCACTACTTAGAAACAAAGAATAAACTCCAATCTTGGTGATAGGTGAAGCTTTCCTATTCCCCATGATCAAGTTTATCTTCTCATGCTCCACATTCTCACTTCTTCATAGTCCCTTCAAATCAGAACATATGTGAATACCATAACCTGTATCAAGGACCCAAGAATTAGAATGGGGTGAGTTATTAGAGAATGTAGTGTAAATACCTGCATGGTTGGGTTTTACTTTCCCATCCTTAACATCTTGCAGGTGCTTTGGGCAGTTTTGCTTCCAGTGCGCCTTTTCATGGAAATAGAAGCATTCAGCCAGCCTCTTTAGGGTTGGCAGAAGGAGTGACAAAACCACATTTGGTTATATTTGAAGAGGAGCCATCAAGGAACTTTCCCTTGGTACCCTTCGAAGGGTACTTCCTCTTCTTTCCTTTGCCTTGCCCGATGGCCAGAACAGGGGTGGTGGTAGGAGTAGGATTGGTAACAACCGACTTACCGTTAAGACCGATTTTAGCGGTCTTCAAAAGTCCTTGATGTTTGCTGAGTGTAACTTCCTCCGTGTTCATGTGATATGTCATTCGTAATTGATCATAGCAAGAAGTTAAGGAGTGCATAATGATGTCAATTGCTAACTCCTACGGGAAGTTCACATTCAATTTCAGCAAACAGTCCATGAATCTTTGCATTTTCTGCATGTGGCCCGTGATGGGTTCACCATCCTTCATTGGGGTTGTTATCATGGAGGAAATTATTTCATATCACTCTTGACAGGCACTCTGATGGTATCTGTCCATGAAATCCTGGTGCATCTCAAATGGATAAAAGTCCTCATAGGACTTTTGGAGCTCGGCTATCATTGTGGCCAACATGATCCATGCCATTTTGGTAGCATCTCTCTCATGTGCCCTAAAGTCAACAATCTCCTGGAGAGTAGCAGTAGACTCATCAAGATCCTTCAGCTCCTTGTCGAGGACATATTCCTTGTCCTCAAAGTGAGTGACCATCCTGATGTTCCCGATCTAATCATTGAAGTTGGATCCATCGAAGATGACTCTCCCACAAAGGTTCATGGGAGAGAAGGAGCCGGTAGGGTTTGAGCCAGAAGCAACATTGTTAGAAGACATCTGAAAAGGAAGAAGGACAAGTTTAGATTAGATACAAAGACAGTCCTTAATAAGACACCCAAATGTAATATTAAGGCTAGGACCCAACACAATTTTTTATAACTTAGAAGAGGGATGTCGTAATCCAAGCTATAAAATATTTGAAGGTAGGTTAATGACGATTCGCCAATTTCCACCATGAAAAATGAAATGTATTATTAGGTTTTAATTAGTTTTGAAACTCCCAGATTCTTTTGAGATTCATTGAACTTTTCAATGGCATGTTTTAATCTCAAATGTGCCCTTCATGTTTTGTGAGTGGGATACCGAAGATCAGAAAACAAGGTGTGAATAACCATGCAAATTACTTGGTACTATTAATGTTTATCACCTAACCGATGTGTCGGTTAACCACACGTGCTCCACCGATATATGATAAACCTTAAGCCACCCTTTTCCAACCTTGTTAAATCAAGGTTAGTGTGTCGGTTAACCACACACGCTCCTTAACAACTTAAGCAAGGTGCAAAGTGTAATTTCATGGATTAGCACCAAATTCACATTTTCCTAAAGTAACTAATATTGGGAATTTATAAAAACATTTAGTTACTTTATAATCATTATATTTTTAATGATGATTAAAGTCATTGTCCTACCCGTGCGCCTAACGACCCTCCACCATTCAAGGAAGTGGTGGGTGAGAGTGGACACCCATTAAGCTGTCATTTTATAGGCAACAACCTTATAGCCACCTTATAGACCGGCTTCGTGAATGATCCCTAATAACGGTAAAACGACTTGTTCTTTTATATATATATATATATATATATATATATATATATATATATAATTAACTTATAATATTATAAAGTATAAGGGTTGAATTTGAACTTTTAAAATTCTAGGGGTTGGAACTAAAGTTTTTAAAGTGACTTTATATGTTCCAAAACTTGAGGGCAAGTTCTGGAACTTTCAAAACTTTTCAACTTCATAACTTATGAGTTAATAGTTTATTAAAATGATGAATCTTCATTTTATATAACTTATGTGTTATTAAATGGACTTTGAAAGAAAGACTTTTGGTAATCCATAACTTGAGGACAAATTATGGATTCCATTAAAACACATCAAGATCAAGAATTAATCTAATAAACTATTTGCAAATAATTCCTATGACCTACTAAACTCAAAAGAGTATGAACATTCATATCAACAATTTCAAGAATCGTAAAAACACATATAAAACTTGAAAATTTGATAATAACCATTTTAAATGGATTAGCATAATCATTACCACATCAAAAAACAGGTTTTATAAGTCCAAAACAATTTAGGGTAATGATTCTAGTCCATTTCCAACAATAAAACTCAAAAAACTGCACTTTAGCCTCCTCTCGTCGAGTGCAAGAACCTACTTGACGAGTAGTATGATTATACACATGGAGTCGTCGAGTCCCCCCATGGACTAGACAAGTTCACTCCGGCAGAATGCAAAAATTTGAGTTTTTTTTCAAAAATTTGCATCAAGTATCAAGAAAACAATCCTAGGCTTTGATACCACTGAAGGGTTTTGAGCATTCTAACACTCCTAAGGTGTACATGCAACCCTAGAAACCTTGGATCTATGTTTTACTAAGATACATGCAAATTTGATTTTCCCAAGGTTCATAACCTAACTAGCATTGCATGCGGAACTTGAAACATAAAAGCTAGTAGGAGAAAATAGCTTTTCTTGTTGCTTGGATTCCTTAAGAACTTTGTGAGCCTAGTACCCCAAATGTGATGCCTCAAGTGTTTCACACAACACCACAACTCTTGGAATAACTTTAAGAGAAGTACACACACACTCAAAATCCGCTAGCCCTCTTGTTCTTCACTTAGTGTCGATTTTGGTAACTCATGGGGTCCTTTTATAGTGGTGTCACAAGTAGGGTTACACATGTAAACCCTAATTGATATGGATTTTCATTTCCTCCATGATCCATGGGTTTTAACCTCCATGGACTGTCCATGGAGTACCCTACGGGTTTCAGCCCAATTCAATAAACCATGGATCATTAGCCCACTATATAAGGATGGATGATTTACACAATCAACCCCACATATTTAATTAGTCTCCTTTTAATCACCAAATTAATTCTAAATTAATTCTTGATCAATACTAATTAAATAATATTATTAATATATTAAAACTTATAATACATTAATAAACCATAACTGTCATTTCTCTTATTTAGTCTATCCAAGTGTCATGATGCCATGCAACCCAAATACACCATGCCAACCGGGTCAAATACATTCCAGAAATAGTTATGAACTTAGACATCTAATCCAACACAAAGCACACACCATTTGTTTAGCCTGGGATGTTTAAACCACATATATATTCAACATATATTTATGACATTTTGAGATACACGACTTATGATTTTTATATGATGTTTGATAACTATGGTTTTCGAAATGATTAAAAATGAAATTTTTGGACTGTATTTTTGGGATGTTTCAAGTTGGCATCAGAGCCTTGGTTTGAGGGATTCGGGTACACTCTCGGATGTGTCTGAACTTAAATTGAGGAGTTGGTATAAATTTTTTAAAAGAAAAATCATTTTTACAAAAGGATTTTGAAAAGAGAAAAAGGGTGTGGTGCATGCAATCAGCCGAGCTGAAGTAAGTACTCCAAAATTGCAATACAAGTTCATGTTATGATATGCTTATGATAACTGCATGCTAAATTAGGTCTAAGGATCTAGGAAGGATGCCTTATGTGCTTGTTATACGTGTATGAGCTTTATGAAATGTGTGCTAGTACTTATTAGTCAGTAATATGATAGCCTGATTAGAAGATGCTTGATTATCTTTACTCAATGCTCGAATGTTGCTTTCTTTATTCTTTTAGGAGTTCTAGTTATCTCTAACTAAATAGTAAACGAATACGTTAAGTTACATATTGTGATTTCTAAATACTTTTAGAAGGTGAGGTTTAGCTCTATTTCGCAGAACTTTTTTTAGTCCAACCGTTGTAGGGTAGGACCTCAAATTTGAACAATTATCTGGTCTTAGGGATATGTAATGGTATTCAAAAGCTAGTTAGAGGGAGATAGAAAGAACTTCTTATGTAGCTGATGGCGGAGAGTGAGTTGGTGATTACCCTAGGGCAATCCTAGTATGAGAACAGGAGTAGTAGTATAAGGGACTTGGTGGAGTCAAGGCAGTTCTTGAGGAAAGTACAGATAAATGTGGAAGGTAGTATGAGTCCATACTACTAAAAGCATAGGATCTATTCTCAAATCAAGGAAGGTTGAGATGAACCCAAGAAACTTGTAGTGCGTGAGATATCTCAAGTTTTGATATGTATATTGATGTTTGTTATAGTGTATTTCCGAGTATGGTGACGCTACATTTGTAGACCAGATGGTAGATCTGGTCTTGGTGAGGGATCAAGCTCGGACTTTGGATTCGGGTAGCTTGAGGGTCAGATGAGTGATTTCACCTCACCTAAGATTACGCACAGTATCATTGACCAGACTCCTATGTGTAACGTCGTAAAATTTCAAAAAAAATTTCACATTTTAAAAACAATTCAATTCACAATATTATAAAACACATTGTTCTTATATTACTCATAAGTCAAAATCCCAAGATTATAACATATCAATAAAACTTTGTGCATGTGTGTGTACTGATCATGCCGACGCCTTCCCGATATCCTTACTAGTAACTGAAACACAAAACACTGTAAGCACAAAGCTTAGTGAGTTCCCCAAAATACCACACATAACACATACTAGCCACTTGAGGCTATAACTCTGCGGGCCCTTGGGCCCTAGCTCTGTGGACCCTCTGGTCCTAGTCCTAGCTCGATGAACCTTCCGGTTCTAACTCTATTATACTCTAACACACACATGACATAAATCACATAGAAATAATGCAATGCAACACATCACATAAATAGCATACAATAACTCTGTCACATAACTCTAATTACTACTCAAGGTAAAGTAAAGTGAGAAGACTCACCTTAGATGTCTGGGTAATATCTTGCTAGCGTAACACTGATCTAGCCTCAGCCTAAACACATAAACAATCATCTCAATTAATAACGGCTCTCCAGGCTAGACTAAATCCTCACACGTCCTCTAAGAAGGCTAAAATACCATTTTACCCTTCAAACAGTTCACAAAACCAATTGTTGACCATACCCTAAAAGTCAACAAAAGTCAACGGTCAACCCTTTGACCAGACTCGCCGAGTGCACAATTGTGACTTTGCGAGTTCAGTCATGAACTGAAGTCATCAAAATCCCCAATGACTCACCGAGTCACTTCCCCAACTCAGCGAGTCACCAACTGTGTGATTCATGGGGGGAAACTATCCTACTCGCTGAGTCTGTTCTTGGACTCGGCGAGTTCATGCCATGCTCAAACTCAAATGACCTCCTGATGTCAGATCTGTTCCTCCAATCCGTAGATCTGGCCTTAACAACCACTATAATCAAGTAAAGGTCTGACCTTTATACTCATGAAATGACCAAAAAGCTTCTTTGGGAGAAATAACCCCGAATATGGCAACCTAGGGCCATATCTCTAATGGAGTAGCATAAAGCAATGTGAATGGGACTCTCTAGACCTCTTAAGGTCCAGATCTAAGAAGAACTCCACCTTGGGACCTCACATACTTCAAACCCAACCCAAAGAATGCGCAAGAAAACCCTAGATTCAACTAGAACACCATATACACGAGTTGGAGCACAGATTAGTACCTCTAGTAGCCTCCTCTGATGAAGGGATGATAGATCTTACCTCCTCAACCTTCCTTGTTTGACCTCCTTCCTTTTTTCTTGCAAAAACACACTTAGAATGATGAAATAGCCCTCCTCTTTCACTACAATCCTTCTCTCTGGTCTTAGGGTTTCTCAGGAGTCTGATAGCCATAAATGGTGGCTAAAAGACCCTTAAATAGGGCTCAGGCCCCGGAGAATTAGGGTTTCATTAAACAGCATGGACTCGTCGAGTCCACGCATGGACACGCCAAGTTCGCCAATAAATTAGTCCGACCATACGTGATCCTACTCGGCGAGTCTGAGCGCCTACTCGCTGAGTCCCTCTCCAAAACTCAATATAAATGCATAAAATAAGATACCTGGGAATCCGAATGTTATAATTCTCCCCCACTAGAATCAGACTTCATCCTCGAAGTCTCATTCCGCAAACAACTTTGGATGCTGCTCACGCATCTCTCGCTCCGGCTCCCAAGTCAGCTCGGACCCTCTCCGATGTTGCCACTGGACCTAGACCCAGGGCACTTACTTGTTCCTCAAAACCTTGATCTTCCGATCTATAATCGCAACCGGTCTCTCAACGTAGTTCAGGGTCGCATCCACATGGATATCCTCTAACAGTACAAACGCCGACTCATCGACCACACACTTCCTCAACTGCGATACGTGGAAGGTGTCATGAATCTTACCTAACTCCGCATGTAGCTCCAACCGGTAAGCTACCCTGCCTACTCTTGTGATCACCCTGAATGGACCAATATATCGGGGCCCTAACTTGCCCCTCTTCCTGAATTAGATCACTCCTTTCCAAGGAGATACCTTCAGGAGAACGAAGTCACCAACTTGAAACTCGAGCTCCAAGCAACGCCTATCCACGTAGCTCTTCTAATGACTCTGAGCTGTCAGCAGTCTCTGCCTGACCTGATGTATCTGCTCTGTCGTCTGGAGCACTATCTCTGTACTGCCCATCACTCGCTGCCCTACTTCTCCCCAGCAGATGGGAGTCCGACACTTCCTCCCATACAACAGCTCAAAAGGTGGCATACCAATGCTCGAATGATAGCTGTTGTTATAGGAAAACTCAGCCAATGGTAAATACGTGTCCCAACTCCCTCCGAAATCCAATACACATGCCTGAAGCATGTCCTCGAGCGTCAGAATCGTCCGCTCGCTCTGTCCGTCAGTCTGTGGGTGGTATGCGGTACTAGAATGCAGCCTTGTTCCCAACTCCTCATGAAATTTCTTCTAGAACCTGGAAGTGAAACGTACATCTTGATCTGAGACGATCAAGATCGGTACTCCATGTCGCGATACCACCTCCCTCGCGTACAACTCTGCTAGCCTCTCAGCAGAAGAGCTCTCATTGATAGTAAGAAAGTGAGCGCTCTTCGTCAACCTGTCCACAATCACCCAAATCGAATCGACCCCTCTTGCAGTCCTTGGCAATTTGGTGATAAAGTCCATGGTAATTTGTTCCCACTTCCACTCGGGAATCTCCAAAGGCTGAAATTTACCATACGGACGTTGGTGCTCAGCCTTAACCCTACGACAGGTCAAACACCTCTCTACGAACCATACGACATCCTTCTTCATACAGGGCCACCAATACTCTCTCTTCAAATCTAAATACATCTTAGTGGCTCCAGGATGGATCGAAAACCTCGATCAGTGTGCCTCCTCCATCATAAAGGTATGTGCCTTGCCCACAAATGGCACCCAAATCCGACCCTCGAAGGTCATAAGCCCCCGACTATCAGTGACAAACTCTGATACCTTTCCGATAACCCGCTCCCTCTTACGGTTCTCCGGTATCACGGCCTCAGCCTAGGCCCCACGAATGGTGTCTAACACCGGAGTCATCACTATCAATCTCAAACAAACGTCTCGTATCGGGGCGCTCTCTGCCCTACGACTCAAGGCATCGGCTACAACGTTAGCCTTGCCCGGGCGGTATAGGATCTCATAGTCGTAATTCTTTACCACATCCAACCACGTTCTCTGTCGCATATTCAGGTTGGGCTGATCCATCAAGTACTTCAAACTCTTGTGGTCCGTGTATATAGTACACCAGACCCCATATAAATAGTGACACCAGATATTGAGGGCGAACACCACAGCCCCCAACTCTAGATCGTGGGTGGGATACCTCATCTTATGAGGCTTCAGTTGCCTCAATGCGTATCTGATCACATGCCCTCTCTGCATCAACACCACACCCAATCCCGATATCGATGCGTCACTATACACCACAAAATTCTCCATCCCCTCCGGAAGGGCTAACACTGGAGCTTCGCATAATCTATGGCGAAGAGTCTCAAACACAGTCTGCTGCTCCAGACCCCATGCAAAAGCAACACCCTTCCGGGTCAACCTGTTGGGAGGCACAACAATCATGGAGAATTCCCTGATGAATCTCCTATAGTATCCGGCCAACCCTAGGAAACTCCTGATCTCGGTGGGGGATCTCGGCACCTCCCAACTCATCACTGCCTCAGTCTTGGCCGGATTGACCAATATCCCATTCTGGTTAACGAGTTGTCCTAGGAACTGAACCTCTCATAACCAGAAATCGCACTTGGAGAATTTGGCATAAATCCTCTCCGATCTCAGTACCCCGAGGATCTCCCTCAAATGCTCCTCATGCTGCCCCTTGGATTTTGAGTACACCAATATGTCGTCAATGAACACGATCACCAAATGATCCAACATCGGCCTGCACACTCTGTTCATGATATCCATGAATACGGCTGGTACATTGGTGACCCCAAAAGGCATCACCACGAACTTGTAATGTACATAACGAGTCTTGAATGCCGTCTTCTGAATACCTCATCTCGCACTCTCACCTGATGATATCCAGACCTCAAGTCAATCTTGGAGACCCAAGATGCTCCCTGTAACTGGTCGAACAAATCGTCGATCCTCGGCAAGGGGTAACGGTTCTTGACCGTCAACTTGTTCAACTCCCGGTAGTCAATACACATCCGATGTGAACCATACTTTTTCTTGACAAAAAGGATCGGAGCTCCCCACGGTGAGCTGCTCGGCCGTATAAACCCATTCCCCAATAGCTACTGAAGCTGCAAGGATAACTCCTGCATCTCTGGGGGCACAAGGCGATAGGGTGCCTTGGCGATAGGCGCTGCCCCCGGAATCAAATCAATGCGGAACTCTACCTGCCTCTCGGGAGGCACACCCAGTAACTCCTCGGGGAAAACATCCGGGAACTCGCGCACTATCGGTACCTCGTCGACTGACCTTGGTCTCTCTGAATCAACTCTCATATCCGTCATGTAAGCTATAAATCCACTCCAGCCCTGCCATAGACTCTGCCTCACTCTAGCAGCCGAACAAAATGCTGAACCAGTATGGGTACCCTCATCGTACACCGTAAGAACTCCCCCACTAGGGTCTCGCATGGTCACCAGCTGTCGCTCTCAGTCAATAACCGCTTCGAATCTGCTCAACCAATCCATGCCCACGATAACACAGACGTCCCCCATTGCAATCGGGACCAAATCAATAGGAAAAGCAATGTCGAAGATCTCGAGTACACATCCTCGAATCACCTCAGTGGCATACACTGCTCTCTCGTCAGCTATGGAAACTCTCAGAGGTCGACTCAATGCCTCTCGAATAATACTGATGTGCTGACTAAAGGCTAAAGATACAAAATACCAACTCGCACCCGAGTCAAATAACACCAAAGCAGGCACATAACATACAAGAAATGTACCTACGCATATCATAATATAAGCATATCACCACAAATTCAAAATAAACATGAGAAAGAATACATACCAGCCACAACATCAGGCGTAGCGCGGACCTCCTCCGCGGTCAACTGGAAGGCTCTCCCTCGTGCCTTCGGTGCCTCAGCCTTCACCGACCAGCTCTCTGTAGCTCTAATAGCAGTAGGGGTACATCCCTGAGATGCTCCCTGTGCTCACCCCCACAGCTGCGGACACTCTGCCTTCCAGTGTCTGGTCTGGTTGCAGTGGAAACAGACTGTGAACCCCTTGGGGCAATCCTTGGCCATATGCCCCTCCTTGCCATACTTGTAGCATGACCCTGCTCTGCAAACCCTATCGTGACCCTTGCCACACTTGCCACAAGTGCGACTCTTCTGGCACCCTGATCTGGAATCGGTAGGCTTGGCCCGCTTGGCTGCCGGCTGGGACTGTGCCAGTTGCCGATCCCTCTCTTGAGACTCTGCCTCCTCCCTGGTCTGAGTCTCCAGCTTCATCTCCCTCTTCTGAGCATTTTCCTGAAGCTTGGCAAATGTCCGGTATGAGGAGTTTGCCATGAACTCCCGTATATCCCTCCTCAAAATACTCAGATACCGACTCATACGTGCCTGATCGGAAGACACGTGCTCTGGGCAGAACATCGCTCTCTCGTGGATTATCCTGGTGATCACTATAACAGACTCATTACCCTTCTTGAGGGTTAGAAACTCCTATGCCAAACGCTCCCTCTCCACTAGGGGAACGTACTCATCACGGAACATAGCGGTGAACCTCTCCCAGGTCACCGCAGCAAGCTCAGCAAGCGAATAGTGCGCCCTCACAAACTTCCACCAGTCCTTCACTCCCAAGCAAAGCTGGTTCAGCGCGAACCGAACCCTCAAATACTATGGACATGAGCATGTGAAGAAACACCCCTCAATGTCCGAAATCCACCTCATCACCGCAATCAGATCCTGCGTCCCATCAAACTCTGGTGGTTTTGTGTTGCTGAACTCCCGGAACAGCAACGCATCACCACCCTGCGTTCTTGTGACAACCCGATATTTCAACTCTTTGTAATGACCAAAATGGGTCAAGTATTGTAACCACTTTTGAGTAATAAAATTTACTTTCATAATAAAATGTGCAAAATAGTTCTATTTAATTTCCTTCTTTGTTTAAATGTCTTTGAACCATGATCGTACGTGAAAAGAACGCCCAAATCCGATTTCATATAGCGAAGTTATGATGTTTCCAAGTTCGGCTTAGCAACAGACAGCTAAAAACTCGAATCGGAGATCGAGCGACTTTTGGCCGGAATGACCTAAACGAGAATCGAAGGTCTCGACAATGGTATTCCAGCGGTAAAAAGTCTGGCAAAAACCGACATCAGATAAAGAAGTTATGAATTTTCAAAGAAATTCCTTAAACACGATGAGTTTATAATATATAATAAAAAAATAATTTCGGAATTTGCCGACGGAGTCTAAACGAAAGTTGTAGAGCGTAGTCTCACCTACGCGTGGATATAAAGACCATCCGAAGAGGAGTCAGCGTCCTCATCCGGGTACGCGCTGCGTACCCCTGTACGCCCAGTGTACCCGAGAGACTTGGCCTCTGATCGTCCACGTCGCCCTATCCGAGGAATCTGACCCGTCCGAAGCGCCCGACCCGTCCGACCCGCTGTCCCGTCCGACCCGCTCTCGCGTCCGACCCGCCTCCCCAGCAACCCGTCCCATCCGACCCGCGTACCCAGCAACCCGTCCCATCCGAAGCCGAGGCAGTTGAGGCTTCGGTCATGCATGACGTACGCGTACGCGCTGCGTACGAGCGTACGCCCCGCGTACCGAGGCAGTCCAGCCTTACTATAAATAGGATGCGAGGGCTTCCAAGAAAAGGGCTCATTTCTCTCCTCTCTCTCACAATCTTGCCTCATTTTCCGTGTCCGTTCAAACCCGAAGCTCTGGTCTTTTTGGCTCAAGTCCCGAGGGTCGATTTTACTCCCGAGATTCCTGAGAATCCCGAGGAAAATCCGTTTCCCGAGACGAAACTCTGCCCGGTTTTCCACCTCGCTATCTCCAAAACTTTCAAGTGAGTTTCATACCCCTTAATCAACCTTTTTAATTATTCTAAATGCTTTTATATGCTTTCAAGGGGGGGATTACAAGTAAAACACACGAATATTATCGTATGTTACATAAAGAAACTCTTTTATATGCTGTTATATATCCAAATCACATGCGATTTATAAACCTTTAAGGAACTTTTATATATACATAATATATGTTAAAATAGCATTCTATCTTTTGAAATATAAATTCGTTGTAATGCATGTATAAACTAAACTTTTCTTAGATTATTCTTGTCTATCTTAGACTCTACACCAAAAATCTATGCTTTCATAAACAAGTGATTCCTTTTCTAGGTATTTCTAAACAAACAAGACACACTTTTAGAAAACTATAATAGGTATAGTTTTACGAACAAATTTCTAACTCTTATGTACGAGAAACATGAATTTCAAGAAGTTTACTTTCGTATACAAGAGCAAACGTAACATTTTAACAAGTAGATCTGTTTTTATACCACGGTTTTGTGAGACACTAACTTCATGTACGTTCAAGTACACATTTCAAGTCCTGTATTATATACCAGAATCCCTTGGAGGGGGAGCATGGTGTTTGTGTATAGATCTATACGGGCTTGACAACCCGCGCCCTGACTGTTAGCTGCAGTCCACCGTTTGGGGTGACAAACGTCATAACATTCCAACGCCTGAAGAACGTTGTGTATAGGCATTCCGAGTCAATAGTATGGTTATAAAACTCACAAGGGGTATTAAAAATGCATTGATTTACAAGGTTTTCAAACTCATTGGTTATTTTACATTTACATACATTTTGGAAACAAACATTGGTCTTGAGTGAAGGCTACTTTTATACTAGTAGAAAATATAGGATTTTCTAAACACAAACAAACAAAGATATAACATTTCATTTTATTCAAACATTGTCACTTAAATACCTATGAAATTCACCAGCTTAAATGTTGATCTACTCTTTCAAAATTACTTGTATGTCCTAGGAAATCAGTAGTTTCAGGTATTCATTACGCTTTTGATGAAGGGATGCTGCGGCGCCAGTTTAATCTCGTATTTTTGACATCATATTGTAATTGAGTTTTGAACATGTAACTTTTGACAAATGTAAACTTTCAATTATATATATGATGGTTGTATTGCTTTCTTTACTATGTATTCATTTGTTACGTTACCACATGAAGTCATCCGCCCCCGAACGTTTCCGCCGTTCAGGTTTGGGGGTGTGACAGATTGGTATCAGAGCAATGTTTATAGTGAACTAAGTATATCGAACCACATAAGATATACAAACTATAAATGCTTAAGGGACTAATACTCTCTGACAAAACAAATTTTCTTTTTACGCTTAAGCAGTTTTGCGTTCAACTTAAATTGATAGTTCATTTAAGTACAATTCATGCATACCACAAACTATTTTCATGTTATACAACTATACAAGTATTTAGACAAGTTGACACTACGATTGAGACTCGATATATGTAATCAGATTTTGGACAAATATAGCGTGATCAACTATATTTGCCCGAGATTCGACCAACATATATCGAGGAATGATCGTAGTAAGCAACAAGTCAAAACTTACCAAACCATTACAAGAATCAAACACAAGAATTTAAATACTATAGGAGTATTTGCTATCTAAACTAGTTTAACTTACATGTTTTGCATGTTCCGACTTTATTCAATTCTTATAACCCTATTTCTCGTACAGTCAAATGGCTGGATTTCACCACCCTGGCGACCCCTACTTTCCCAACCAAGGCAACGGAGGATGGATCGAAGATGATCCCAAAGAGGACGAGGAACCCATAGAAGTGGGTGATGACTCCGGTACCGACTCAGAGCCGGAAGTTATCGATCCACCACCCATTCAACCTCCCGTCTTCGTAAGGAACTTTCAAGGACCGACTCCCGTCTGGGGAAGTCACCTCCACCATTGGAGCCAACAGCAAAACCTACGCCCTCCCTACGGCATGTGCCAGGACTTCTATGATGTCCGCGGCGGAGGTTCGGCTGATCGAGCACTCCCGGTAATGGTGGGTAAGTTAGCCAATCAGTCCTATCAGTCTGGAGTTCAAGCTAGTCGACTCCGGGATATCAACGTGGAAGTGCAGGTTCACACTTCTGACATCTGTAGGCTGGACAAGATGCAAGACAACGCTCAATTCCAAACCAAAGCATTTCAAGCGAAAATGATTTCAGCCCTTGCTGAACTGAGGGAACAACAAGCCGCTTTCGATAGGCGTCTAATGGAGTCAAAGCAATCAGATGCGGAGTCAAGCTCCAAGCGCAACCTTCGACGCAAGTAGTGCTTGTCAAGGACTCAAATTTTGTTATAGCTTAGGACCTCGGCTAAAAGTCTTTAAATTTCTCGAACTTTGTAATCGGAGACCCTTATAGGGGTCAAATTTTCATGATCGTTGTAACAACTTTTATATTAATATAAGTGGCACTATTACTACTATGTTAAGTATTTCGTTCGAACCTTGAATGGTCTTTGTGAACCCAAATACTTGTTTCATACCTTCAGTCTTACAAATAACTTTCATTCTTCTATTTTAAGACTCATACTATCATCTGTTGTTGAACTATAGCGATTTAGTTCATGAGACACATACATTTTCCATTCTATGAAATTCTTATCCTTGTCTTTTCAATCTATAGTTGAAGGATGCCTCCGCGCAGAAACCCAAGGCGAAACAACGGTGAAGAAGCACCTATACCACCACCACCTCCACCACCCCAATTTGATGTTGTTATGTTTCAAGCAGCAGTCACCGCAGCGGTGGCAGCTGCCATGTCACAGATCAATAAATCGAGTACTAATGGATCGGGATCTGGCACACACCTATCCAACCATGGCGAGAGTCATGGACCACCTCGAGAATGCACCTATAAGGACTTCACTAATGCCAAGCCCCGGATGTTTTATGGTACTGGTGGTGTGATGGCCCTGAGGCAGTGGATTGAAAGGACAGAGGCAGTCTTTGAAATCTGCTCCTGTCCCGAGCACAGCAAGGTCAAATTTGCAACTTTCACCCTTCTCGATAAAGCTTTAACTTGGTGGAATGGCCACGTTAAAGTACTTACCCTAATCGTGGCAAACTCCATAAGCTGGGAGAGCTTGAAGGCCATGATGATGAGAGAATACTGCCCACGGGGAGAGATTCAAAAGCTTGAACACGAGCTATGGACTCTCGGAATGGTTGGTACCGAAATCGCTACTTATACCAACAGATTCTGTGAGCTGGCAATCCTTTGTCCAGATATGATTGCTCCCGAGAGCAAGAAAATAGAAAGGTACATCTGGGGACTGACGCCCCAAATGCGATCAAGTGTGTTAGCTTCTAAACCTGACACCTTTGAAAGTGCTAAGGAACTGGCACAATCTCTGATTGACTACGGAGGTCATCAGAACTCAACCACTTCTGCACCAGCACCACAGAAAGGAAACAACAACAACAACTACAACAACAACAGCTACAACAACAACAACAACAACTATGGCAGGAAGAGAGCGTGGATTAAAGGGAAGGGTGGGTCTTCCCCAGAATCCGCAAAGAAACAACTGGTTTCAGTGAATGCTGCCACTGTACCTGCTACAGCCCCTACAAATACCTACCCAACAAAGCCTTATATAGGTAACCTCCCAAAGTGCACCAAATGCAATTACCACCACCATGGACCTTGTCGAGAAATGCAGTGCGCCAACTGCAGCAGGAAAGGACACACAGCCCGTTTCTGCAAAGAACCCGCAAAGCCGATCACTCAAGTTCCCGGTGCGGGTGTAGGGCAGGCTTGCTACGGTTGTGGCGAGGTGGGCCACTACAAGAGGAACTGTCCTAAGGCAGCAGGCACCGGAGGTGTGGGACGAGTGTTGGCAATAGGCCACGACGAAGCTGTAGCTGACCCAACTATAGTTGCTGGTACGTTCCTTCTCGATAATTCATACGCATGCATATTATTCGATAGTGGAGCGGAGAGAAGCTTCGTGAGTCAAAACTTTATTCATTTACTTAAACCTAAACCTAGCAAGTTAGAAAAATCATTCACTGTAGAGATGGCCAATGGAAAAACAGAAAACACAAATTGCATATACATGGGCTGTACGTTAACATTAAACGGCCATTCTTTCCCAATCAATCTCATGCCGGTTCAAATTAAAAGTTTCGACGTCATAGTCGGCATGGATTGGTTGAGTCTTCTTCGCGCCGACATCATGTGCTTTGAGAAAGCAGTCCGTCTTAATCTTCCTAACAATGAAACACTAGTTATCTACGGCGACAAATCTAGTACAAACCTTCGCATCATTTCGTGCATCCAAGCTCGAAAGTGCTTGCGGAAGGATTGTCGAGCATTCCTAGCGCACATCGTTGATACAAGCCAAGAACTGAAGGACATCAAGAGCATCTCGGTAGTACGCGACTTTCCCGATATCTTTCCAGAAGAACTACTAGGATTACCACCGCAACGCCAAGTCGAGTTCAGAATCGACTTAGTTCCAGGAGCTACCCCAGTAGCGAAGTCGCCTTACCGTCTCGCACCAGCAGAGATGCAGGAACTTTCCAGTCAACTTAATGAACTCCTTCACAAAGGATTCATAAGACCAAGTTTCTCACCTTGGGGAGCACCGGTCTTGTTTGTAAAGAAGAAAGACGGATCGTTCTGTATGTGCATCGACTACAGAGAACTGAACAAACTTACTGTCAAGAACCGCTATCCTCTACCCCGTATTGATGACCTATTCGATCAACTTCAAGGGGCGAACTACTTCTCAAAAATAGACTTACGATCCGGATATCACCAATTACGAGTTCTAGAGGGGGACATTCCAAAGACAGCTTTCCGAACTCGTTATGGACACTACAAATTCGTGGTGATGCCGTTCGGATTAACCAATGCACCAGCAGTATTTATGGACCTAATGAATAGGGTATGCCGCCCTTACTTGGATCAGTTCGTCATCGTCTTTATCGATGATATACTTATCTACTCTCGAAGTGAGGAAGAGCATAGTCAACACCTACGAAAAGTCCTAGAAACACTGCGAACGGAGAAACTCTATGCGAAGTTCTCTAAATGCGAATTTTGGATTCGAAGAGTCGAATTTTTAGGCCACGTTGTTAGCAAGAAAGGTATACACGTGGACCCCTCCAAAATTAAGGCCATCGAGAACTGGTCGGCACCAAAGACACCTACAGAAATTCGTCAATTTCTAGGTCTAGCTGGCTACTATCGCAGATTCATAAAGAACTTTTCGAGCATTGCGAGACCACTTACTACATTAACCCAGAAAGGTGTGGCCTTTGACTGGGAAGCGAAACAAGAGAAGGAATTACAGACACTAAAGCAGGCCTTGTGCACCGCACCGATACTATCCCTCCCCGAAGGGATAGAAGACTTCGTAGTGTATTGCGATGCGTCAAATCAAGGACTTGGTTGTGTTCTTATGCAGAGAGGGAAGATTATCGCTTATGCCTCCCGACAGCTTAAGACACACGAAGTGAACTATACGACACACGATTTCGAGTTGGGAGCAGTGGTATTTGCTCTGAAGATCTGGAGGCACTACTTATACGGAACAAAGAGTACTATTTTCACCGATCACAAGAGCCTTCAACACATTTTCGATCAGAAGGAACTCAACATGCGACAACGACGATGGGTTGAGTTACTAAATGACTACGAATGCGAAATTCGTTATCATCCAGGCAAGGCCAACGTAGTAGCTGACGCCCTCAGTCGAAAGGAATACACTGGTCGGAGGGTCAAATCTCTGACCATGACTATCCATTCCCACTTATCCACACAAATTAAGGAGGCACAAATGGAAGCTTTGCAACCTGAAAATGTGGCGGGTGAATCCCTGCGAGGAATGGAGAAGAATCTAGAAGTCAAGGGTGGCGGAGCCTACTATCTCATGGACCGAATCTGGACCCCAAAACATGGTGGTTTCAGAAACGTATTCATGACCGAGGCCCACAACTCAAGATATTCCGTTCACCCGAGTTCAGATAAAATGTATCTGGATCTTAAGAAACTGTACTGGTGGCCTAACATGAAAGCAGAAATTGCTACCTTCGTGAGTAAATGTCTTACTTGCGCTAAGGTTAAGGTCGAGTATCAGAAACCGTCAGGATTACTACAACAACCAGAGATACCAGAATGGAAATGGGAGCGGATTACTATGGACTTCATAACCAAGTTACCCAAGACGACAAATGGACTCGATACCATATGGGTCATTGTCGACAGATTGACCAAATCTGCGCATTTCCTACCCATCAAGGAGACTGACAAAATGGAGAAGCTTACAAGAACTTACTTAAGGGAAGTAGTGCGACTGCATGGTGTTCCGATATCCATTATCTCCGATCGATATAGTAGATTCACTTCAAGATTCTGGCAGTCACTACAAAATTCCCTGGGAACTAGGCTGGACATGAGTACAGCCTACCACCCACAGACAGACGGACAAAGTGAGAGAACAATACAAACTTTAGAAGATATGCTGAGAGCCTGTGTGATTGACGTTGGAAAGGCATGGGATATTCATTTACCCCTTGTCAAATTTTCATACAACAATAGTTATGATACAAGCATAAAGGTTGCTCCGTTTGAAGCCCTCTATGGTCGAAAGTGCAGATCCCCTCTGTGTTGGACTGAAGTTGGCGATACCCAGTTAGTTAGAGGAAGAGTTCCTGAAAGCACTCTCACCGGTCCGGAGATCATACGTGAAACGACAGAGAAGATCGTTCAGATTCGTGAACGATTGAAAGCCTCTAGAGACCGACAGAAAAGCTACGCTGACCAAAGGAGGAAACCTTTGGAATTCCAGGTAGGAGACCACGTCTTATTAAAGGTCTCACTGTGGAAGGGTTTAATACGATTTGGAAAGCGTGGGAAACTAAATCCAAGATACATAGGACCTTTCGAGATTCTTGCCAGAATCGGCCCTGTGGCTTACAAGCTTAACCTACCGCGCAAACTTAGTAACGTCCATCCAACCTTCCACGTCTCAAACTTGAAAAAGTGTCTGTCCGACGAGACTCTTGTTATTCCACTCGACGAGATCGAGATCAACGAGAACCTCAACTTTGTGGAAGAACCAGTAGAAATCATGGACCGAGAGGTCAAACAAACAAAACAAAGTCGCATACCCATCGTGAAGGTTCGCTGGAACGCCAAGCGGGGACCTGAATTCACATGGGAATGCGAAGATCAGATGAAACAAAAGTACCCTCATCTCTTTCATGTTCACTAGTATCTTTACTGCTTTAAATTTCGGGACGAAATTCTCTCTAACGGGGGGATGATGTGACAACCCGATATTTCAACTCTTTGTAATGACCAAAATGGGTCAAGTATTGTAACCACTTTTGAGTAATAAAATTTACTTTCATAATAAAATGTGCAAATAGTTCTATTTAATTTCCTTCTTTGTTTAAATGTCTTTGAACCATGATCGTACGTGAAAAGAACGCCCAAATCCGATTTCATATAGCGAAGTTATGATTTTTCCAAGTTCGGCTTAGCAACAGACAGCTAAAAACTCGAATCGGAGATCGAGCGACTTTTGGCCGGAATGACCTAAATGAGAATCGAAGGTCTCGACAATGGTATTCCAGCGGTAAAAAGTCTGGTAAAAACCGACATCAGATAAAGAAGTTATGAATTTTCAAAGAAATTCCTTAAACACGATGAGTTTATAATATATAATAAAAAAATAATTTTGGAATTTGCCGACGGAGTCTAAACGAAAGTTGTAGAGCGTAGTCTCACCTACGCGTGGATATAAAGACCATCGAAAAAGGAGTTCGTATGAAGAAGATATGAATTTTTGAAGTTTATTAAATAAATTAATTATTTATTTAAATCAAAATTCGGACCTTATCCGAAGAGGAGTCAGCGTCCTCATCTGGGTACGCGCTGCGTACCCCTGTACGCCCAGCGTACCCGAGAGACTTGGCCTCTGATCGTCCACGTCGCCCTATCCGAGGAATCCGACCCGTCCGAAGCGCCCGACCCGTCCGACCCGCTGTCCCGTCCGACCCGCTGTCGCGTCCGACCCGCCTCCCCAGCAACCCGTCCCATCCGACCCGCGTACCCAGCAACCCGTCCCATCCGAAGCCGAGGCAGTCGAGGCTTCGGTCATGCATGACGTACGCGTACGCGCTGCGTACGAGCGTACGCCCCGCGTACCGAGGCAGTCCAGCCTTACTATAAATAGGATGCGAGGGCTTCCAAGAAAAGGGCTCATTTCTCTCCTCTCTCTCACAATCTTGCCTCGTTTTCCGTGTCCGTTCATACCCGAAGCTCTGGTCTTTTTGGCTCAAGTCCCGAGGGTCGATTTTACTCCCGAGATTCCCGAGAATCCCGAGGAAAATCCGTTTCCCGAGACGAAACTCTGCCCGGTTTTCCACCTTGCTCTCTCCAAAACTTTCAAGTGAGTTTCATACCCCTTAATCAACCTTTTTAATTATTCTAAATGCTTTTATATGCTTTCAAGAGGGGGGGGGATTACAAGTAAAACACACGAGTATTATCGTATGTTACATAAAGAAACTCTTTTATATGTTGTTATATATCCAAATCACATTCGATTTATAAACCTTTAAGGAACTTTTATATATACATAATATATGTTAAAATAGCATTCTATCTTTTGAAATATAAATTCATTGTAATGCATGTATAAACTAAACTTTTCTTAGATTATTCTTGTCTATCTTAGACTCTACACCAAAAAACTATGCTTTCATAAACAAGTGATTCCTTTTCTAGGTATTTCTAAACAAACAAGACACACTTTTAGAAAACTATAATAGGTATAGTTTTACGAACAAATTTCTAACTCTTATGTACGAGAAACATGAATTTCAAGAAGTTTACTTTCGTATACAAGAGCAAACGTAACATTTTAACAAGTAGATCTGTTTTTATACCACGGTTTTGTGAGACACTAACTTCATGTACGTTCGAGTACACATTTCAAGTCCTGTATTATATACCAGAATCCCTTGGAGGGGGAGCATGGTGTTTGTGTATAGATCTATACGGGCTTGACAACCCGCGCCCTGACTGTTAGCTGCAGTCCACCGTTTGGGGTGACAAACGTCATAACATTCCAACGCCTGAAGAACGTTGTGTATAGGCATTCCGAGTCAATAGTATGGTTATAAAACTCACAAGGGGTATTAAAAATGCATTGATTTACAAGGTTTTCAAACTCATTGGTTATTTTACATTTACATACATTTTGGAAACAAACATTGGTCTTGAGTGAAGGCTACTTTTATACTAGTAGAAAATATAGGATTTTCTAAACACAAACAAACAAAGATATAACATTTCATTTTATTCAAACATTGTCACTTAAATACCTATGAAATTCACCAGCTTAAATGCTGATCTACTCTTTCAAAATTACTTGTATGTCCTAGGAAATCAGTAGTTTCAGGTATTCATTACGCTTTTGATGAAGGGATGGTGCGGCGCCAGTTTAATCTCGTATTTTTGACATCATATTGTAATTGAGTTTTGAACATGTAACTTTTGACAAATGTAAACTTTCAATTATATATATGATGGTTGTATTGCTTTCTTTACTATGTATTCATTTGTTACGTTACCACATGAAGTCATCCGCCCCCGAACGTTTCCGCCGTTCAGGTTTGGTGGTGTGACAGTTCTAGCCGCAACTACAGCTGCAGTGGCTACATCAACAACAGCATCAGAAAGAGCAACATATCTCTCATCAAAAGTCTCTATCAATGTGGTCTTGATAGACCCAAACATATATCTCTGCCCTGATGGCCGCAACCACCTCCTCGTGAATGATCCTACGAATCTCCTCATCACTAGCACCACTGCTCTCTGGTGTAAGGCGTGTCCTCAACATGATGTCTCTGAAATACAACATAGGAAAATATCAGGGACTCGTTCGAGTATACACGCACTCGATAACTCTACCCTACTTGATCTCTGATGCTCCATGGATTCTTACTTGGACTGTGCACTGCTCCAGTGTATTCAGTAGTACGGGCCCAATACTACTGTCCACACTCCA
Source organism: Lactuca sativa (assembly GCF_002870075.4). Taxonomy (NCBI): domain Eukaryota; kingdom Viridiplantae; phylum Streptophyta; class Magnoliopsida; order Asterales; family Asteraceae; genus Lactuca; species Lactuca sativa. Next base: position 99,617,370 of record NC_056624.2, on the reverse strand, counting down.
TCAGTATACACCCCAAGTCCTCCTCCAAGGATCCTAGATTCCAAGTACTCTACTCTCACTAAGAATAGTCTACTCTCCAGCAGATCTCTCATAAACCTCTCGCTGCTATCTACCTCCTCTCAAGCATCTCCTAGCAGCAACCCCTAGTCTAAGGCATCACAAATCAGGCCACTCTAGTACTAATAGAATACCTATCCTGCTCTAGCATGCAAAACATATCATATCGTCTCATAACATATAACATAAGGGTATTTTGGGAAATCACTGTTCGGGCGCTGGCTGATCGTATACACGGCTCTGCTCTGCTGATTTTCAAATTCTTTTACTCTTTTAGAAAAATTTGTTTCACTTTTTGAAAAATATCTCTCAAATCCTCAGTTTGAGTTCAGATACGCCCGAAGGTGTACCCGAATCCCTCAAACCAAGGCTCTGATACCAACTTGTAACGCCGTGAAATTTCAAACAAAATTTCACATTTTAAAAACAATTCAATTCACAATATTATAAACACACGTTGTTCTTATATTCCACATAAGTCAAAATCCCAACATCATAACATATCAATGAAACTTTGCGCGTGTGTGTACTGATCATGCCGTCGCTTTCCCGCGATCCTCACTAATACCTGAAACACATAACACAAAACACTGTAAGCACAGAGCTTAGTGAGTTCCCCAAAATACCACACATAACACATACTAGCCACTCCAGGCTATAACTATGCGGGCCCTTGGGCTCTAACTCTATGGACCCTCTGGTCCTAACTCTATGAACCTTCCGGTTCTAACTCTGATATATACTCCAATATACACATGTCATAAATCACATAGAAATAATGCAGTGCAACACATCACATAAATAGCATACAATAACTCTGTCATATAACTCTAATTACCACTCAAGGTAATGTAAAGTGAGAAGACTCACCTCGAATGTCTAGGTAATATCTCGCTCGTGTAACAGTGATCTAGCCTCTTCCTAAACACATAAACGATCATCTCAATTAATAATGGCTCTCCAGGCTAGACTGAATCCTCACATGTCCTTTAAGAAGGCTAAAAGACCATTTTACCCTTCAAACAGTTCACAAGACCAATTGTTGACCATACCCTGAAAGTCAACAAAAGTCAACGGTAAACCCTTTGACCAGACTCGCCGAGTGCACAATTGTGACTCGGCGTGTTCAGTCATGAACTCAAGTCATCAAAATCTCCAATGACTCACCGAGTCACTTCCCCAACTCAGCGAGTCACCAACTGTGTTATTCATGGAGGAAAACTATCCTACTCGCCGAGTCTATTCTTGGACTCGGCGAGTCCATGCCATGCTCAAACTCAAATGACCTCCTGAGGTCAGATCTGTTCCTCCAATCCATAGATCTGACCTTACCAACCACTATAATCACGTAAAGCTCTGGCCTTTACACTCATGCAATGACCAAAAAGCTTCTTTGGGCGAAATAACCGCTAAAATGGCAACCTAGGGCCATATCTCTAATGGAGTAGCGAAAAGCAATGTGAATGGGACTCTCTAGACCTCTTAAGGTCCAGATCTAAGAAGAACTCCACCTTGGGACCTCACATACTTCGAATCCAACCCAAAGAATGCACAAGAAAACCCTAGATTCAACTAGAACACCAAATACACAAGTTGGAGCACAGATTAGTACATCTAGTAGCCTCCTCTGATGAAGGGATGATAGATCTGAGATCCTCAAACTTCCTTGTTTGACCTCCTTCCTTCTTTCTTGCAAAAACACACTTAGAATGATGAAGTAGCCCTCCTCTTGTACTACAAGCCTTATCTCTGGTCTCTAGGGTTTCTCAGGGGTCTGATAGCCACAAATGGTGGCTAAAAGATCCTTAAATAGGGCTCAGGCCCCGGAGAATTAGGGTTTCATTAAATAGCGTGGACTCGCCGAGTGCACGCATGGACTCGCTGAGCCCGCCATTAAATCAGTCTGACCATACGCGATCCTACTCGGCGAGTCTGAGCGCCTACTCGCTAAGTACCTCTCCAAAACTCAATATAAATGCATAAAATACGTTACATGGGAATCCGGATGCTACACAATGATCTGCGGTATGGTCAAGAAGGCCATTTTAGATATTTGTGATGAGAAGTCGGGTGCATTCCGCACTGAAGTGGCGGCCATGATGGGGAAGTGTACACTGATGTTTTGGGAGTCCAGAGCGTGTGGAGTTCCAGATTATCATGGGTCTATGGACCCCATTGCTAACAACAGGTGATTGGCAGATGTCGTCAATATTTTGTACCAGTCGTAGTCCTGAAGGAAACAAGGTCCGACCTGCTTCCTGCCTCCTGAAGGATAGGGCACGTGATTGGTGGGAAGAGGTTGGGATTCCTTCTGATACTTTTGTAGATATGATATCTTCTATTTTTCTTTTGGGCGGTTATTAGGAATTTGTTCTGTGTGGGAATTTTGGTTTGCGATTTGTTTAAGCAACATCTTGGATGTATTTTCTGCTATTGTCGGGATTATATTATCAAGAAGTGCGATATGTCAATCTGCATGTAGGAAGTCTTCAATGAATCATTAGAGGGTCGTATTATCGTCAAGTGGGTTCTAGTGTGTTCCATTGTCTATCTTGGTCCTTGGCAGGATCAATTCAGGGGTGATGGTTAGAGGATATTTGGTCAGGGTTAGCATGATAGTTCTCCAGTCAGGGTTCAGTGTTTCTATCAACATTTCAGGTATGATCTGCAGTTGCCTATGGAAGAACTGTAGAGTTCAAGGCACTATCATTGCTGGGGAAGGAACGGTAGCATGAAGATGATGATGTCAGTTTCACGAGTTGTTTAATCATTGTATGTGTCAAGAGGATGGTATATTTGCATAGACTGAAGTCAATTAGAGTTCAATGATTCCTTGAGGATAGAAATTAGAGTAAAGGTTTGTCAGTGCATGGCAAGGGCTGTGGTTATTAGCCGTAGGCATTAAAACTCAAGGAAATGGGATGGTGCCATGAGAGGTGATTTAGAACATCATATTGGTTAAGGTCTGAAGAGCATTCTCCCGGATTCTAGTAGTTGGGCAATCATTGAGATTTGGCTAGTCATGGAACGCTAGATTGCTAATCACAGGTTATAGGCAGTTTCGATTATATGGGGTTTGATGGGTTGGGAATCCATCATACTTATAAGATAAAAGAGCTTTGCCGAATCCAAATGGGGGAGAGTCGATCATAATTTCTGGGAATTGGATCGGATGTGGAACTAGGACAACTTTCGCGCCCTTTTCAGGTATAGAGATGACACAAGTGACCGTTTAGGTCGAGGTTTTGTAAGTGAGAGTTCAGATAAAATCCCGATAGCTGATCTGCATATTCTCGTTATGCATAGTAGGTTTGTAGATGGACCCCGACTGAGGGTCGTGTAGAGCCTCGTTGCCTATTCTTGACTGATGCGGATTTGATTCAGAACATTGGGATTGAGATGGTTGGGTAGTGATGAAACCCGGGGTGGTAATCATGATTGTTAGAAGTGTTGTGAGACTGTGATGGATCGTAGCATTCATATGTTCGAGGTAGACTACCATTGGTAGTGGGATATGAGCTTAAAAGGGGGAAATCAGTTTGTGCCTTGGGCACGCCAGTCAGGATTGTCACAGAGTATTTCTCCGTTATGGGTTGAGGACCATTGGGGTCCTAGATGGAGTTGGGCCTGTTGCAACCCTAGATTGGTGGGACCCATGGGCAAGGCCGCTCCATGGTATAGTTTGGGTGGGACCCGTGGGCAAGGCCCGTTTGTTTATAGTAATGTAGGTAGGACCTGGTAGAGACCGTTGGGTCAAGGTATTGGATTATGGATTTTAGGATTCAGTGAGTGGTCAGTGTGTGTGATGCATAAGGGTGTATAGGCTAGATAGGTTTGTTATTTATAGTCTTGGGAACCTGGTGGTTTGACCAGGTGCAAGGCTGGTAGTCTCATCGTTGGTCTTAGAACCTTTATATCTCATTCTAGTGAGGGGTTGTCGTTACCGGAAGGTATTGGGTGAAATGCAAGTGTTGATCTGGAGATATCGGTTTATGAGTTGAGCATCGGGTTAGATTTGGGGCCGGTGCGTGGCAAACGGGACGGTTCATAAAGCCATTTTTATCCTTCACTCCCTAAATAGGAATAAAGCTACTTTACAAATTGGGCTAATTACTTTGCACCTGATTGTGATAGCCCTCTCAATACCTTGTTGGAGTTTTGTAACTAGTTGTCGGTTTCCCATCGCTCGAGCCTTTTCCCAGTGCACATAGCTCCAACGAGGAAGGCGTTAGTGGTTTATGGTACATAATACTAATCCCTCTTTTTGTACTACTCCTACTCCTAGGGCGGGAAGATTGGGTAAGATCTCGAGTCGGACGGTGTAGGTGTTTTGTGCAGGATTTTTGTTTCCGTGGGTTAAGGATCGAGGTATCTATGTGTAGAGGGCATCGCTTGAAGGGTTCAATGGTAATGAATTGATTCAGTTGTGATGATAGATCCAGCTCTGGTGTTGTGACTTGGAATGGTTCTATTGGTAAAGGACATCAAGATAAGCCAAGGCAATATTAGTGATGTAGAAATTATGTGTGGGGTATCTTGTATTCGGAGAAGACGTCAGGTCACTTGCAAATGGTTTTGGATAATCCCAGAGTAATTGAATTGATCATGTTGCACAACTCTCGTTTGAGTCTAACCGTTGCAAGGACGAGTCTCCTACTTGATGGATTATCTGAGCCTTGGTCAAGTGTAAGTGATATGCAGTGATAATTGGTTAGTGATTATGTTACCTAGAGAGGACCTCAAGCTATCAAAAGTAGAGTTGCCATTTTGGAGACAAGTGGGTTGGATTCGACAATAATTCGGTAAGGACAGTCTGTCAGGGAGTCGAATATCACGAGCCTTCAGATTTCAGATTGAGTAAAAGGAATTCATCCATCTGCAAGATAGAGAGCCCTGTGAGGGTTAGTTTTGGTTGCTTTGGGAAGGTTGTAGTATGCTCGATGTTGTAGCCTTGTTGCTCAGGTTGTTGGCTTGTTAGGATTGGTAAGGAATGATTTCAAGGACGAAATCTAATTTAAGTAGGGGAGAATTGTAACGTTCCATTTTGGCATTTAAATAAATAAGATTAAATAAAATAAATAAATAAATGAACCCTGGGATGAGAAGTATATTTCATATTATTTTATTGATGCCCTAAATCTGTAATAGTTTATTAGTGTCAGCCTTGGGAGAAAAATGTTATAAATTCGGGAAATTATGATCTAAATGGTATCATTTGGACCTGTGTTGAATATATTTTTGTAAAGAAAGGGCTAAAATATAAAATCTGGATTCAGTTTGTATAGATTTATGAAGGAAAGGGCTGCTTGGTAATTATCGGGACTTATATTGGAAGGATTTTGGAATCCTGAGGGCTAAATGGTAAATTATGGAGTTGATTTGAAAGGAAATTGGGTAGGAGGAACCAAAGGAGTATATTGAGCAAAATTTGGAATGAAGCCGGACATAAACCAATGCTATCTTTTTCCCTTTTGTTTGATCACCTAAACCCTAACCCTAGATTATACTCTCCAGCCGCCAACCCCTTTAGTCATCGCCGCTCTCCTTGTCGGCGATGTCGAGAATCACGTGACCGAGCCGACTGCCACCTTTCCATTTGTTGCATCATCATCGTAACGTTACCACCACGACCTTGTTGTCAAACATCGTGAGTCACCGGAAGAGCCACTGAGACCGGTGATGGTAGCCATGTTCGCTGCTGTGTGAGACATATGTGACCTGAGGGTTCTCGGTAAGGGTAAACACCTTCCATCTCTTATTTCCTCTTGTCTGTTCGACGTAGGGTACGTCATAGTTGCCACCAGTGGCCTTTTGCCGCTAATATTTTCATTTCCGGCGACATCAGCCACATAGGAGGTGCCCGGACATTATGTGTTTGAGTATTTACACGATGTTATTGTGTTCTTGGGGTTTGTTTGCGTAATATCTAGCCAGAAAACCAAGGAAGGCCTGCAACCACCACCGTGAGGTGGTGGTTGCCACCGTTTATTGCCGCCTGCCGCCGCGTGGGTGGTCATGAGTGTGTCTCCTCCTTGTGAGAGGTTGATTAGGTGTTTTGGGTTGGAGAAAAACCATGGAAACCCCCACCACCACCGTGAGGTGGTGGTTGCTGCCATCGACCACCACTGCCCGAGGTGGCAGTGGGTGGTGCTTGGCATAGTGAAACCCTGATCGGCCCAATAACTTAATTTTGAGCTTAGTTGGCTCGTGATTGGCTTGGAAACCCTAATTAGGGTTTGGGAAACCCTAATTTTGGAAGACTTGTAAACCAACAAGTTAATATAAATAGTGATCAAGTGATTAAACTAACAAGTTTCCTGGTGTTCAGTTCGAATCAAGTAAGACTTGTAATGTTAACTAAAATTTTCAATTCAATCAACTCATATGTGGTTGTTCATCACACAAGATCACACATTAATTTACTTATTTTCTAGTTAACCCTAGGTTCATGTTAACTAATATTAGGCATATAATCTTGTTTTCCCAATACTATATGATTCAAGCAATTAAGAAGATGTTCATACAACTCAATAAACTTGATTATTAACAGAAAACAATTACATTAACACATAAGGATCTTTAACAAACTTAAAAAGATACATAATCAAATCAAATTAATCCAAACCACTCAATTAAATTATATTCATTAGATCATCTAGTCTAAACAGAAGTCTGAAGCTTTTAGCTCATAACTACAGTAGATAGCATCCTAAAATCGAAATCTAATGATTCAAACATGGTTCACACAAAATATTAACATAAAATTAATATTTGTTTGCCTTTGATCTCTTTCAAATTGACTTCTAGGTTGAATTCTCGAAAACCACAGCTCTAAGAACCCTTCTGGCCTCCAAAAACCGTCCAAAGCCTCTAGCATTAGTTAGGGTTCGAACTAGAAACGATATATATATATATATATATATATATATATATATATATATATATATATATATATATATTCTGAAAAACAGCACAACTCGACGAGTTTTTCATTTAAATCGTGTGTACGGCAAGTCAGCGTCAAGAATAGAAAAACTTCTATTCAACTCGTCGAGTTCGCTTGGAATCAATATTTTATCAAAACACAAAAGTTGTTCAAAATTGTGTCTAGTTTTCATAACATTTTGAATCTCATCAATCGGAGTTACGGTTCATGAGATATGGCCAAAACACTGACGAGGGGTCAAGTTGTCCAGCAACATCCTTCTTTCTTCAAAATCCAAGATCCAAGCTTCCAATTGCCAATTATGCTTCCTTTTCCTTTTGAGCATGTCTTTATTGCTTAAAATGAAATTTTAAAACTAATTAAGCATCTTTTTTCATTAAATGAGATAAAATCACCATAAGGTATTAAGATAATGCATGAATTTTATAACTAAATATGCCATATCACATGGTCCGGACTGAATTGACGTGTTCAAATTTGTAGTTTGATTTCAATCACACATCGGGAAATTGATAAAGGGAATAAAAAAACTTCAGGTTGATCATTTAATCCATGACTATGTTCACATGATATCTTGTAGAACGAGGAATAACCGATCACTTATCTTAGGGCCAATATTTGATTTGAATAATAGTTCGACAGTAGCTTTGGAAACCACAATATGCTGTTTAGTTCAAGGTTATACTGGAAATTGTAGGTATAGACTTATTCAAGTTGGAGCCTATTGGATATATATTTATGAGCTTATAACTAAATTGGTATATTCTTTTAATTAGAAGTAAATTCCTTTTTGGGTTTCCCTTATAACTAGAACTTGGTTAGAATGATATTTCTAGAGAAAGGATAATATTATTAGTTTATATATGATTAATAAAATATAACAACTGATTTGTTAATTGTGACAACCCGAAACTTCTATCTTGTACACTTAGTTAATTTCAATCAATGTTAAACTTGTTTTGTTGACTTTTTGTGTTGTTTAAGGAATCATTTAAGTGTTCTAAGCTTGAGTATGACCAAGGATGGGTTTAGGAATGAGTCGGCAAGTTGTATAGTGTCAAAATCGGGCCATACACACCCATAAGGGGAGTGTACGGCCGTACACATGGGTGTGCGGCCGCACACTCACCTCTTGCCCGCACACTCTCTTTTAGGCAGCATACTTGCCACTATATAATGGGTAGCCCCCTTTCCTTTCATACCCTTAACACATTGGCAGCACACAACACTATTCTCTCAAAGTTTCTCCAACCTTGAACCCTCCAAAGCATCAAGAACGTAAGTACTTCATCCTCTAACTTGCAAACCATGAAAGACCACTTTATCTAAGCCTTAAGTGTGAAATAATCGACATGTTCTTCATCTCTTTGAAGGAGTGCCGTCCGCACACCGCCTTAAGGTGGCCGTACACCCTTAAAACACCCTCCAAAGTGAGAGTTTAACTTCCATATTCGAGATAGACATGCCCCTAGCCTTGTTGCGCCTTGGAATGGACAATTTGGACATCATCTTGTGGGGTGTACGACCGCACACACTTGTGTACGGCCTCACACACCCTTTTGCGGCACCACACTTCTTGTGTGCAGCAGCACACTCCCGTGTGTGACCACACACTAATCCTATGGCCGCAAACCCACTTCTAGGACCCTTAACTTGCACTACAATCGAGTATAGACCTAGAACACTTCATGGATGAAAGTATAGACCTTGAAAACACTTCAAAGGCACCCTTTTCATGAGTGTACGGCCGCACACCCATTGGGCCACACACCCATGGCCGCATACACACTCAAGGTCGCCATACACTCCCTTTACTCAATCCTACAAGGTTCTATCACTTAGTGGAAATAGTTCCAAGTCCCGAGAGTGGTTCTCCATCACATCTAGTTGTGAAATAACCTCATTTGACTCATTTATGTGTCATTATGTGCTCATTAGGATCAAATTGTGTTCAAGGCTTCACATGAACATCCAGTTTTCCATATCGATCCTTCAATCAAACCACTCGCTCAAGGTGAGTTCAAAACCCAACACATACCCCCGACATTTTTCGTGTTTTTTATGTTTTCAAGGGGGGGATACAAGCCAAATTCAAAGTATTTTATTAAGTTTTAAACTTATTAATACAGTCTAATGATTTTCACGTTTAATAATATGTTCGGATGTTTTATCCCCTTTTTGTAATATGTTGAGCATAAGGGAAACGTTTATTTTTGGAAATCTAACTACATAACTTTCAGAAAGGTTTTTACAAAGCATTTTCCATATCAACTCTAATAAACTACAATGGGTATAGTTTGGGATAACTCTCTAGGTAGTTTCTATCAAATCAGATTTCATGGATGAATATGAATAAACAATAGCAGATTTAGTTTATGTTATATGTTTTCTCACGAGTATAAAGTACTATTATTCACGGATATTTATTGTTTTTATACTGCCTCTAGCTAGTAAACTAGATTATACAAAATTGTGAGGCTCTACTTCAATACTGTATCCCTAGGAGTACTGTGCTAAATCCTATCTCAGTATAACCAGAGTCTCCTGGAGGGAGAGCGTGAGATTTATGAATAGATCTATTCGGGACTGACAATCCCACACCTGAACTGCTAGCTACAGTTAGGAAGGCATGCCTGGGGTGAACAAATGTCATTTAGCTTAACGCTTGAAGAACGTTAGGTCTCTCGGTCATATCAAGCATGGTTATACGACTCGCAAATAAGTATAAAGTAACTTTGGTTTATGGAGTCTACTCTTCATTTGTTTTATTTTAAGTAATAAAACTGTTTTTATATATACTGATAGTAATCAGGGATTTCTAAACTTGCATCTCTACCTATAGTACGGTTAACCTGTTTTTAGGGAAAATATGGGATTTTTCCTAGGATAACGCATTTGCTACTAATAGATACTCTTTCAACACTACTTTTCATAAGAAAATACGGGATTTTCTTGAGGAACACTTTTCAAAAGAATCAAAGAAACGTTTTCCCACTAAAATTAAATGCTTATGAACTCACCAACTTTATGTTGATATTCTTTCAAACTGCTTGTATTCTCAAGAAATCGGTAGACAAGTACTTCTTGGATTTAGAGGAGCCGGAGCAATAAGAGTCATGTTTTTATATTCTACATAGTTATGGTGTAATTAAAACCAGTTTTCGACTGATGTAAACATTTTCATATATATATATATATATATATATATATATATATATATATATATATATATATATATATATATATATTCATTGTAATGGTTGTGTTACTATGATTGCTATTGCACAATGGTTGTGATGCTAAACATGACGTCCCCCACCCCGGAACGATTCTGCCATCTTGGTTTCGCGGTGTGAAGGATTGAAGGAACTCATGCTTGCAAAATACTGCCTGAGGAGCGAAGTGAAAAAGTTGGAGCACGAACTCTGGAATTTGAAGATGAAGGGTTCCGACATCACTGCCTACACCGCTAGATTCTATGATCTGGCCCTCCTTTGTCCGGGAATGGTCACCCTAGAAATCAAGAAAATCAAGAGGAACATTTAGGGACTGACACAACCAACCAAAGGAAATGTCTTGGCTGCTAGACCGGCTACATTTGAAAGCGCCAAGGATCTGGCGCAGACTCTGATCGATCATGGAGTCGATCTGGATGAGGCATCAGCGATCGCCGATCCACGAAAGGAGAGCGGTGAGAAGAAGAAGAAATTTTGGAACAAACGCAAGGGCCAGTCTCCTCAAGAGCCCTCCAAGAAGCAACAAAAAGTGGCAGTCCACGCAACTACTACTCCTACTGTTTCTCCAACTGCTGCTCCAACCACCCAAGCTCATACCGGGGGTTATTCAGGGAAACTACCTTTGTGCAACAAGTGTACCTTTCATCATCATGGACCCTGCCGCAATTTGAACTGCAACAACTGCGAAAGGAAGGGACACACGAGTCGATACTGCAAGGCACTAGTGAAACCAACTAATCTGACTCCTGGAACGGGTGCAAGCCAAGCCTGCTATGGATGTGGGGAAGTTGGGCACTTCAAAAGAATTTTCCCCAAGGCGGCAACGGGTGGCTATAAAGGAAGGGTGTTGGTGATGGACCAAGAGGAAGCATTCGTTGATCCTACCGTTGTTACAGGTACATTCCTTCTTCACAACTCCAATGCATGCATTCTTTTTGATTCTGGTGCAGAGAGGAGTTTTGTTAGTCATGCATTCAAACACCTAATCAAATGTAAATCTCAACCTTTAACCGAAACATTCACCGTCGAGATGGCTAATGGAAAGAAAGAGAGCACTAACAGCATATTTATAGGTTGTACTCTTACTCTAGAAAATCATTCCTTTCCCATCGACCTTATGCCAGTCTCCATAAAAAGATCTCGTGTAATAATCTACATGGATTGGTTGAGCCCCAATTATGTAGAGATCCTCTGCTATGAGAAAGCTATCCGTCTGAATCTTCCCTCTGGTGAAGCCCTCATGATTTATGGGGATAAACTCAGTTCAAAACTTCGTATCATTTCATGAATCAAGGCTCAGAAGTATGTGCGGAAGGAATTCCATGTATTCCTAGATCATGTTATTGATGAAACGAAAAAAGTTAAAGACCTCGAGCACATCCCCGAAGTCTGCAACTTTCCTGATGTATTTCCCGAGGATCTTCCAGGAATTCCTCCCGAGCGTCAAGTCGAATTTCGCATCGACTTAATCCCCAGAGCTACTCCTATAGCTAAGTCTCCTTATTTTTTGACGCCGACAGAAATGCAAGAATTATCCAGCCAGCTGAATGAGCTGATCAGCAAAGGATTCATAAGACCAAGTTCCTCACCGTGGGGAGCCCCAATCTTATTCGTAAAGAAGAAAGATGAATCTTTTCGGATGTGCATCGACTACTGAGAAATGAAAAAGCTGACCATCAAGAACCGGTATCCCCTACCTAGAATCGACGACCTCTTCGATCAATTTCAAGGAACCAGTTACTTCTCGAAGATAGATCTAAGATCAGGGTACCATCAATTGCGAGTTCTTGAGAATGATGTGCCCAAAACATCATTCTTAACTCGCTAGGGACACTACGAGTTTGTAGTAATGCCCTTTGGTCCGACCAACGCACCGGCGGTATTCATGGACCTGATGAATCGGGTGCGCCGCCCTTTCCTAGACAAGTTTGTGATCGTGTTCATTGACGACATACCTGTCTACTCGCGGAGTGAGGATGATCATAAGTAGCACTTGAGGCAGGTGCTAGAAACACTAAGGATGGAGAAACTATATGCAAAATCCTCAAAGTGTGAGTTTTGGATCAGGAAGGTAACTTTTCTCGGTCACGTGGTTAGCGAGGAAGGCATACACATGGACCCTTCCAAGATCAAAGCGATTGAGAACTCGTCAGCACGAAAGACACCCACTGAAATCCACCAATTCTTGGGTCTCGCTGGCTATTATCGCATATTTACCCAAAACTTCTCCAAAATCACTAAGCCTTTAACCACCCCGACACAGAAAGGTGTAACCTTTAGTTGGGGTGAAAAGAAAGACACTGCATTCCAAACCTTGAAGCATGCCCTATGCAGCGAACCTATCTTGTCCTTGCACGAAAGGACGGAAGACTTCGTGGTCTACTATGATGCATCCAACCAGGGCTTAGGTTGTGTGCTCATGTAGCGAGGAAAGGTTATCGCCTATGCCTCGAGACAATTGAAAACACACGAAGTCAATTACACAACTCACGATCTGGATTTGAGAGCGGTGGTCTTCGCGTTAAAGATCTAAAGGCACTATCTCTACGGAACCAAGTGCACTATCTTCACCGACCATAAGAGCTTGCAGCATATCTTTGACCAGAAGGAGTTAAACATCCGACAACGACGATGGGTAGAGCTACTCGGTGATTATGATTGCGAGATACGCTACCATCCCGGCAAGGCCAATGTGGTGGCAGATGCCCTTAGCCGGAAAAAATGTTAGGTCATAGAGTGAAGGCACTCACAATAACCATCCATTCCCACTTATCCTCACAAATCATAGAGGCTTAGGTGGAAGCCTTAAAACCAGAGAACATGTTGGATGAAGACCTGAGAGGAACATAAATGAACTTAGAGATCAAGGGAGATGGAGTCCACTATCTCATGAACCGGATCTGGACCCCAAAGTCCGGTGGTTACAGAGAGGTTGTCATGAACGAAGCTTACAAGACTAGATACTCCGTTCATCCAGGTTCGGACAAGATGTATCTTGATCTCAAAACAACTGTATTGGTGGCCCAACATGAAAGCAAAAATTGCAACGTTCGTGGGCAAGTGTTTGACTTGTGCCAAGGTGAAAGTAGAATATCAGAAGCCCTCAGGTTTGCTTCAGCAGTCGAAAATACCTGAGTGGAAGTGGGAAATGATTACAATGGATTTTATCACTAAGTTACCCCGATCTCCGAGTGGGCATGACGCCATCTAGGTAATTGACTATCGGTTGACTAAATCTGCCCAGTTCCTGCCAATCAAGGAAAACATCAAGATGGAGAAACTCACACGAATCTATCTTCATGAAATAGTTCACCTTCATGGGGTACCTGTATCCATTATCTCCGATCGAGATAGCCGGTTTACCTCGAGATTCTGGCAATCACTACAAAAGGCTCTTAGAAATCAGTTGGATATGAGCATGACTTATCATCCACAGACAGATGGACATAATGAGAGAACGATCAATACACTGGAAGATATGATGAGAGCCTGTGTCATCGACTTCGGCACATCATGGGACACTCATCTTCCCTTGGTTGAATTTTCCTACAACAACAGCTACAATACCAGCATTAAAGTTGCGCCTTTTGAAGCCCTTTATGGCCGTAAGTGCAGATCCCCTCTGTTTTGGGCTGAAGTGGGCGACACGCAGCTAGCCAAGAATCAAGTCCCTGACAGCACTCTCACTGGTCCTGAAATCATCCGAGAGATGACTAAAAAGGTCGTACAAAACCGAGAACGACTGAAAGCTTCATGTGATAGACAAAAAAGCTACGCCGATAAGAGACGGAAACTCTTGGAATTCCAGGTTGGTGACTGTGTCCTTTTAAAGGTCTCACCATGGAAAGGCATGATTAGTTTTGGAAAACGTGGAACCCAAGGTACGTTTGGCCATTCGAGATCCTTGCTATGGTCGGTCCCGTAGCATACAGACTCCATTTACCCCAAGAACTCAGCAACGTTCATCTTGTATTCCACGTGTCGAACCTAAAGAACTGTCTGTCCGACAAGACACTTGTGATTCCTCTTGACAAGATCGAGCTAGACAAAATTTTACGTTTCGTGGAAGAACATGTCGAAATCATGGACCGAGAGGTCAAACGCACGAAGCAGAGCCGCATCCCAACAATGAAGGTTCGCTGGAATGCCAAGCGGGGACCTGAATTCACTTGGGAGTGCAAGGATTCCATGAAGCAGAAGTACCCTCATCTCTTTCCAAGTTCATAATTGTACTCCATTCTTGAATTTTGAGACAAAATTCCCTCTAACGGGGGATGATGTGACAACCCGAAACCTCTAGCTTGTACACTTAGTCAATTTCAATCAACATTAAACTTGTTTTGTTCATTTTTTGTGTTGTTTAAGGATTCATTTACGTGTTCTAAGCTTGATTATGACCAATGTTGGGTTTAGGAATAAGTTGGCAAGTTGTATAGTGTCAAAATCGAGCCATACACACCCTTAAGGGGAGTGTACGGCCGTACACATGGGTGTGCGGCCGCACACTCACCTCTTGGCCGCACACTCTCTTGTAGGCAGCATAATTGCCCCTATATAAAGGGTAGCCCTCCTTTCCTTTCATTCCATTAACACATTGGCAGCACACAACACTATTCTCTCAAAGTTTCTCCAACCTTGAACCATCCAAAGCTTCAAGAACGTAAGTACTTCATCCTCTAACTTGCAAACCATGAAAGACCACTCTATCTAAGCCTTAAGTGTGAAATAATCAACACGTTCTTCATCTCTTTGAAGGAATGCGGCCACACACCCCCTTAAGGTGACCGCACACCCTTAAAATACCCTCCAAAGTGAGAGTTTAACTTCCATATTCGAGATAGACATGCCCCTATCCTTGTTGCGCCTTGGAATGGACAATTTGGACATCATCTTGTGGGGTGTATGACCGCACACATATGTGTACGGCCGCACACACCCTTATGCGGCACCACACTTCATGTGTGCGGCAGCACACTCCCGTGTGCGACCACACACTAATCCTAGGGCTGCAAACCCACTTCTAGGACCCTTAACTTGCACTACAATCGAGTATAGACCTAGAACACTTGATGGATGCAAGTATAGACCTTGAAAACACTCCAAAGGCACCCTTTTTCATGAGTGTACGGCCGCACACCCATGGCCGCACACACACTCAAGGTGGCCATACACTCCTTTACACAATCCTACAAGGTTCTATCACTTAGTGCAAATAGTTCCAAGTCCCGAGAGTGGTTCTCCATCACATCTAGTAGTGAAATAACCTCATTTGATCCATTTATGTGTCATTACGTGCTAATTAGGATCAAATTGTTTTCAAGGCTTCACATGAACATCCATTTTTCTGTATCGATCCTTCAATCAAAGCACTCGCTTAAGGTGGGTTCATACCCCTACATTTTCTGTGTTTTTAATGTTTTCAAGGGGGGGGGGGGATACAAGCCAAATTCAACGTATTTTATTAAGTTTTAAACTTATTAATACAGTCTAATGATTTTCACGTTTAATAACATATTCGGATGTTTTATCCCCTTTTTGTAATATGTTGAGCATAAGCGAAACGTTTATTTTTGGAAATCTAACTACATAACTTTCAGAAAGGTTTTTACAAAGCATTTTCCATTTCAATTCTAATAAACTACAATGGGTATAGTTTGGGATAACCCTCTAGGCAGTTTCTACCAAATCAGTTTTCATGGATGAATATGAATAAACAATAGCAGATTTAGTTTATGTTACATATTTTCTCACGAGTATAAAGTACTATTATTCACGGATATTTATTGTTTTTATGCTGCCTCTAGCTAGTAAACTAGATTATACAGAATTGTGAGACTCTACTTCAATATTGTATCCTTAGGAGTACAGTACTAAATCCTATCTCAGTATAACCAGAGTCTCCTAGAGGGAGAGCGTGAGATTTATGAATAGATCTAGTTGGGACTGACAATCCCACACCTGAACTGCTAGCTACAGTTAGGCAGGCATGCCTGAGGTGAACAAATGTCATTTAGCTTAACGCCTGAAGAATGTTATAAAGGTCTCTCGGTCATATCAAGCATGGTTATACGACTCTCAAATAAGTATAAACTAATTGTGGTTTACGGACTCTAATATTCATTTGTTTTATTTTAAGTAATAAAATTGTTTATATATATACTGATAGTAATCAGGGATTTCTAAACTTGCATCTCTACCTCTAGTACGGTTAACCTGTTTTTAGGGAAAATATGGGATTTTTGCTAGGATAACGCTGATTTGCTACTAATAGATACTCTTTCAACACTACTTTTCATAAGAAAATACGGGATTTTCTTGAGGAACACTTTTCAAAAGAATCAAAGAAACACTTTTCCACTAAAATTAAATGCTTATGAAGTCACCAGCTTTATGCTAATATTCTTTCAAACTGCTTGTATTCTCAGGAAATCGGTAGACAAGTACTTCTTGGATTTAGAGGAGCCGGAGCAATAAGAGTCATGTTTTTATATTCTACATACTTATGGTGTAATTAATCCAAGTTTCCGACTGATATAAACATTTTCATATATATATATATATATATATATATATATATATATATATATATATATATATTCATTGTAATGGTTGTGTTACTTTGATTGCTATTGTAAAATGGTCGTGATGCTAAACATGACGTCCCCCACCCCAGAACGATTCCACCATCTTGGTTTCGGGGTGTGACATTGATATATTATGTGATTAATTTTTTAATTGGAATTAGATATTTTACTTGTTGATTTAACATGTTGTCACACCCCTAAACCAAGGATGTCAGAAACGTCCGAGGGTGGCGGACTTCATATATAGTATCACAACAACGAGTATAATAGTGCTCAAAGTAAATACAACCATCATAAATATAACTGAAAAAGCTACACCACAGTATGCTTTTACATGTTTCAACATCAATTACACTATGATGACAAAATGAAATGTTTGACGATTTAACGTCCCATCCTCAAAAGCTGTTGATTTCCTGTTTCATTGATTTCCTGAGAATACAAGTAATTTCAAAAAAGGTGTCAACAATTAAGTTGGTGAGTTCATAAGCTTTTGAATTTAGAGTTTGAAAACTCTAGTTACTACCAGTATGTATAGTATGTTCTGTTTGAAACCCTGGTTACCACTAGTATGCATAGTATGTTATGTTCGAAAACTATGGTTACCACCAGTATGTATAGTAGTTTTATTATTTGAAATAAAACCGAGTATTGTATCCCGAGTTTGTAAACCTTTTCTTACAAATGATATGTATAACCAAGAAAAATCCAATATTTTTCCTTATAAAATCTCATGTAGTCTTAAATCCCAAGACTGAGTCTACGTGTGTGTTTCGTACTTGTAACGTGTATGCAGTTTTAAATAGGTAAAACCCCTTTCTAAAGTAGAAATTCCCATAAACTAAATGTGTCATTATCAACCTATGTGAGTCTCTATAACCATACTATAACAAAGATGCCTGTTGCGACATTCTTCAGGCGTCGGAATTGAAAAGACACTTGTCACCCCCAATCGGACTGTCTTAGCAGCATGGGTGTGGGTTGTCAACCCCAATATAGATCTATACACAATTATCATGCTCTCCCTACAACAAAGCTGCGTCCCAATTGTGAAGGTTCGCTGGAACGCCAAGCGAAGACCGGAGTTCACTTGGGAGCGCGAAGATCAAATTAAACTTAAATATCCTCATCTTTTTGCTTAGTTATTGTGTAATAACTTAATTGTTTGAACTCTAACTTCAGGACGAAATTCCCTCTAACGGGGGGATGATGGACAACCCGAAATTTTCATTTGTATAATTTCCATAGTCAAACACTTCAAATATTAGTCAAAAACAATTCAGTACATTTTTGGCCGGATTTAAGTCTGTTTGGTGTTTTATTTTATTTTTTGTCAAACGATTAAATAAAAGGAAGTGTCGTTATTAGTTAGGTGTAACGACCAAAACAATCCAACACCTTAGCTAGGTGTTCACGGCCAAACAAGAGGTGTTTGGGCCGTAAACACCATTTTTCCAAGAACTCATGCATATAGCATGAGTTTACCCACCATTCCTCACTTTACACTTCCCAGCTTCAAGTTCAAGAACACCCACCACTTTTTCTCTCAAGTATCATAAGTTCATACCTTCAAATCTGCCAAAATGTAAGTGTAACAGCCCAAAATCTCAAGTATTGTTAAGTTGCATTTTGGGGGTGTTTTAAAGGGGAGACTCGACGAGTTGGAGCCAGACTCGCCGAGTAGGGTCGCAGGTTTGGTCGCGGGTTCACGACTGGACTCGACGAGTCCAGATATGGACTCGGCGAGTCGACGCTGTTCAGCGGAAACCCTAGCCGTTCAGTATTGGGTCGTATATAAGGGTTATTATGCCGTCATTTCACGACTTTGGATCGATTGGGAAGAACCCTAGGCGACTGGGGCGGCTAGAGCAAGTTTGAAGGCCATTGGTGACCTTGAAGGAATTGTTGTGCAAGGAGGAGAAGGGTTTTGGCTAAAGGAACTGCAGGGAGTTCGAGTTCTGAAGTTTGGGGACATGGAAGGTACATCATTCAGGTAATAATTCGGATTACATTCTCCTGTGATTGATGTGTATATAGATTTAGGGTTTATGGAACCCATTTGGAGTCTAGATGGATTGTTGTGTTGTTATTCAACGTTTATAACCCTGTATTAGTACCCTTAGAGGTCCAGAAGGTCCTATGTTTGTATATTCGGGAAAATATATATCTCAGGAAGCAGTCTGATCGACTGCATGGCGTGGACTCGCCGAGTCGGATGATCAGACTCGGCGAGTAGCTTGAAGATTTACTGGGACTCGCCGAGTTGTTCTTCAGACTCGGCGAGTGGAGTCGGGGTGGCCCCGCGATTCTTCCAGGAGTGACTCGTCGAGTCAAAGAGGATACTTGACGAGTAAAAGGGGAATCTTAGAGGATTGAAGGACGACCAGACTCGCCGAGTCGCCAGGGAACTCGCCGAGTCCAGTCGAGCTGACAATGGACTGTTGACCAGAGTTGACCTGTGTGTAACATTTTAGGGTCAGTTAACGTGGAAGATAGAAGTATTAAAAAGAGATATATGATGAGACAGGGAGCTTGTAGCTCGGAGGATCAAGTGCAAGAGATTTCAGGAGTTGCTATCTTCCAGTGGCCGCGAGGTGAGTCCTCTCACTATACTGTACCCGGAAGGGTTTGACTGTGTGACCGGAAGGTCGGATATGTTATGTGATATGTATGCTATATGTGGTAAGTTATTTGTTATATGTGCTATGTATGATATGTGGGCCGGAAGGCAATATGTTATGGGCCGGAAGGCAATTATGTTATGGGCCGGAAGGCGTTGTAATGAGGACCGGAAGGTCAGGGCCTGGAAAGGCGTATGTGCGTAAGTGTATATTGGGGAACTCACTAAGCTTCGTGCTTACAGTATTTATGTTATGTTGTTTCAGGTTCTTTCAGTAACGCGGAATGGCATCGGCTCGATTGTACACACCGAGGGAAGAGTTGTATTTTGGAGGATCCTGGTTGTCTATTCAAATGAAAATGGAACTATGTTTTGTAATTCGAATATGAATCAGATTTTAAACAAGTGTTTTAATATTAAATTGATTATTTAAATGAAAAATTTTGCTTTGAAAATCACGGTGTTACAGTAAGTGTTTCCTTCCTAGATTCTTTCCTACAACACTTACTCTAGTATTTTTACATCATTTCATCCATGGATTTTTGATTTTTATATAGATCTTCAAGTGATCTTCAAAACACCAAGAACACACTAGTGTTCTTGGGTCCTAAACACTCTTACAAGCTTCATATAAGTAATTATACTCCTCCTAGGTAGTTGTTTGCTTAGTATACTTGATAATCCATGGACTAAACACCAAAAACCCTCAAGAACATGAGTTTACGGTTTGGGGATCTCCCAAAAACTTAAACATCCCCAAAAGGTGTTTTGATGCCCCTAACACCTTCTAATACTTGGACAAGGGGCTCGAAACTTGCATGCATGATCTAAGAACCACAAAACACGAAAAGGATGAAGTGGACAAGATTTTACGGCCGTAAACCCAAGGTTTTACGACCGTAAACTCCCATGGAGTGGTCCAAAGGCCGCAAACTCCAAAGGGGTGCCATTTCGATCCCTAACCACTTCATAAGCCTTTGATTCGAACCTAGAACCCTTCTTTGTGAAGCATGAGACCTTAAAACACTCAAACACACCATTCCCATGAGTTTACGTCTGTAAACTCATGGGGAAAATGGTCCTCCAACTGTAAACACACATAGGGGTGACCATTTGAAGTGTAAACTCCATAGTGAGGCCATACACTCCTTAGAAACAACCTGTAGCACTCCTAGCACTTGAAACAAAATGTTTTCACGCATTAGAGTGCCTCTACTTACTAAATTAGTGATTAAATAACTAATTAAATACATTTATGTATGAATACATGTTACATAGGATCTGTGTGTGTGTTCAAGTCCTCACTTGACACCTAACATCCTACCCGGCACTTCCATCAAATCTACTCACTACAGGTGAGTTCATACCCCTTAATCAACCTTTTAAATGTTTTTAAATGCTTTTATGCGGGGGGGGGGGGGGGGGAATACAAATTGAATCAAACAAGTTATAGTATCAGTCACATGTGATTTATAACTTGCACCCAAGAGGATTTCCTATACTTTGAACTGCTTTGCCAACAAAACTGCTTAAATGTTTATCAAACTCATCTTTCATGTAAATCGTTATAAAACTATTTCCAAAATATTTTAAACTTCTTTTTTTCCCAAACCATATCTACACCAATGTATTTATATAAGTAAGACTTGAATGATTTAGGACTGATAGCTCACCTTACTTCCTGTTCTTGTTTGATGTGGACTTAGGGTATATTGTTATCTGTCTGACTGTCGTTGAATTCTTAGTTATATAATATATATTTGTGTTGGATATAAAAGTCTTCACTTCAGTTCAATACCTTTTTGTATCAAAGGCATGCAACTGACATTTCTATTTAACTATAATAGGTATAGTTAAGGATTACCGCTCATCACTACTATTACCATGACACGTACTATAACTAGTACAGTTACGAGTCAATACATACTAAATACTATGAAAAGAGAATACTGTATACTATGCAAGAGAACATTATATACATTATACCAGAAAGTACATTATACACTAATACAAGAGAATATACTAAAACAAAATGCGACATACTACTTCTCGATACAACACTTCACTATGCTATCACCGTATAACCAGAGTCTCTTGGAGTGAGAGCGGACATTATGTGTATAGATCTATACGGGACAGACACTCCCACATCCTGACTGCAAGATACCGTCCGAGCCGACTAGGCGCAGTGGTGAAAAATGTCACCATACTACGTGTGACCTGGAGGGTCATCAGTTAGTCGATCGACAATCAGCATGGTTACATACGAGTTCACATTCGGACCTTTACTTAACACATTAAGAATTAAAGGCGAAACAGACTCCCCGAGGTGTATTGTACATTTAATACTACCTAGAGTATGCAATTTTATTACATTCAGCTGGCAATGACACTGCTAGCGTAAATCATTATTTTCCCAATTACTTTACATGAATGAAGTCTAAAACTATATTTTCATACTGATAGTTTCACTGGGAAAACTTTTACATCTTCAAAGGATCAAGCATACAGATAACCGGGTCTTGGTAGAAGACTAATTTTACTAGAAAATATAGGATTTTCTAGGGATTATACTATTTTCAAACAATGATGACAGTTATTATATTACATGATTGTAAACACTTTTATACAAGAAATGACACTAAATACTTACGAACTCACCAACTTTATGATGATACTCGTTTTCAAAATAACTTGTATTCTCAGGTCATCAGTAGACAGGTACAGATGCAGCTTTTGAGAAAATGGAGCACATACAAGACTCATCTTTTATTTTGATTATACTTTTGGTGTCTAACAAACTGTACAGAACACGCTTGTATTACAATTATTATATTTATGCAATGGATGTTGTTGCTTGTTTTTACTATTATGCATTGTTATGATACTGTACATGACGTCCTCCAACCCAGAACGTATTCCACCGTTCTCGGTTTTGGGGTGTGACAGATTGGTATCAGAGCATTGTTTATCGTGAATCAAGTATATCAACCCATAAAAGATATACGAACTATAAACACATCGGGATTAAAACACTCTGACCAAGAACATATACTTTTAAATAATAAAATATTTAACTAAGTATATATATACATCCATTTATACAAAGGGTCAGTATCATACTAAAACAGAACAAAAGTATTAAGATTGTTGAACAGCATAATTAGACTTAGAGACATATAGTCAGATCTAGGTGGATGTAGCCTGATCAACTACATTTTCCTAGGAGTGACTAGCATGTGCCTAAGAGTGGTTGTGGTGTTGCAACAAGTCTAAAAACTTACCAACACTACCACAACAACATTAGAACAAGAATACTATAGGAGTATTATACATTTCTGTGAATTACATATGTGAGTACTAAAAGGGTCGTTACTAGTAGGGCGATAGTTGCTAAGTGGATACTCTACGGTTACATGTGGTTAAGATGTTATAGACTTATAATCTGTGATCTTTGCTTTACTTCTTGTTCCTTGTTTGGTTGTGGATTTAGAGTTAGGGTCACTTATTTGAAGGTCTATCATGTATTGGTTAGATGTAATTGGTATGAACTACGCAAGTACTGGGTCGACTAATAACGATCATCTTATAAGTATCTTAGATTGGAACGTCTATTAACTATTCTTTCCCCATTCTCGCATAGATAGCATGGCTGGTTTCCACCTTCCCGGCGATCCGTACTATCCGAACCAAGGCATTGTAGGATGGCTCGATGAAGAGTTAGAAGATGATCACCCGATCCCTTTGGATGATCACCGAGCAGAAGGCTTTTCGAATAGCTCCGACTCCGAACCAGAAATCAACAACCTACCCCCAGTGGCTCCAAACCCCAACCCCCGTCCAACATTTCAAGGTCCCACTCCCATATGGGCAACAACCTTGAATCGATGGAGCGATGAACAGGGTCAACCTTTAGCTTTCAACGGAGACCGAAACTTCTACAACATAAGCGAGGGTGGTTTGGCTAATCGAGCACTACCCGTCATGATCCGTAGGATTGCTAGGAACGTCGAACAAAGTCATGCAGTCATCGGCAGAGTTGTGGAAATTGATGCCAACACTAACCTTAACACTGTCCTTATCCGCCAACTGGAAGAAGCCATGGATAGGACTAGGAGGACCAACGAGGCTCTGCAGCAACAGCTAGCTACATCCCGAGCCGAAGTCAGGGAACTCCGAGTGCGTCAGAGGGCTCATGAACGACATCTTCAGGAAGTTGTACGCTAACTGGCTGATCTTAGGGTTCGCCCAAGAGATACCCGTCGCCAGTAGAAGATGTCAACTCATCTTTCTCTTTTGTTTAAGGAGTAGCTTTTTCTTTTCTATGCTCGGTAGAGCACTTGTCTGTAAACAATCCTAAGCTTGAAAGTACTCTAACTAGACTTCTAAGCTATCAACATTTTCCTTATGGTTTGATGTAAGACCTATTGTTAAGTCGTTTTTCCTGAACTTATTTACATCAATAATACCAGTAATATTGGCAGTTATCTAATCTGTTGGAAAGTCTATACTTTTATGTTTCCCTACTTTGTTGCTATAACTCAATCTGATAATTGGACTATGGTGATTTAGTCCATGAAACACTCTCATCATACTTATAGTCGATTCTTACTGTTATCATCACTTTTCATAAATTTTCAGTAAAAGATGTCGCCTCGTCCTCGCTCGACCAGGGGAAGACCTGCAACTCAAACTCCACCGCCACCTCCTCCTCCTTCGCAGTTTGATGCGGTGATGTTTCAGGCAGCTGTAACCGCAACTGTGACTGCATCTATGGCCCAAATAAATTTTGATGATGCAAGTGGAGCTGGAATGGGAACCAACTCTAGACATGGTGAAATCCACCCACGTACACAGGGGTGTACCTATAAGGATTTCATGAACTGCAAACCAACATTCTTCAATGGGACCGGAGGGATCATTGCACTGTCTCACTGGATCGAAAGAACTGAAGCCATCTTCGAGATGTGCTCATGCCCCAAGGAATGCAAGATTAAGTTCGCTGCTTGCACCTTCACTGAAAGGGCCCTGACATGGTGGAATGCCCATGTCAAATCACTCTCTTTGGTAACACCCAACCCCATGGGCTGGGATACACTAAAAGACCTTCTGACAAGGGAGTACTGCCCCAGTGGCGAAATTCAGAAACTTGAGGAGGAACTCTGGAACCTCAAAGTGAAGGGGACCGACATAATGGCTTATACAACCAGGTTCTGCGACCTGGTAACTCTATGTCCTAACATGGTCCCTATTGAGAGCAAGAAAATTGAATGATACATCTGGGGTTTAGTGCCCCCGTATCGAGAAAACGTTTTAGCATCACACCCTACAACCTTTGACAGTGCTAAGGAATTGGCCCAAAGGTTGATTGATCATCAAGTTCCTTCCACTCCATCAACGACAACAACGGTTGCCACTACACCGACCAAGACATCCGACAACAAGAGGAAGCGGTGGGACTGAAAGAAGGGCAAGTCAACTCAATCCTCTTCCAAGAACCAACAGACGGCCGTTGTCCATGATGCCACTACTCCTGCTGCCCCTGTACCATCCAAAACATATGCTGGAAACCTACCCAAGTGCACCAAGTGCTCTTTCTATCATAATGGCCCCTGCCGTGAAATGCACTGCACTAAATGCGACCGGAAGGGCCATACCGCCCAGTTTTGCAGATCTCAGCCCAAACCCATCAATCAAGTTCCCAGCACTGGAGTGAGACAAGCCTGCTATGGTTGTGGCGAGACAGGGCACTTCAAACGAAACAGTCCGAAAGCTGGGAATACAGGAGGAACAGGAAGACAACTTGCTATTTGCCACAATGAAGCAGTAGCAGACCCCACAGTAGTCACGAGTACGTTCCTTCTTGATAACTCTTATGCTTGTATACTATTCGATAGTGGGGCAGAAAGAAGCTTCGTAAACCAAAGCTTTAAACACTTACTTAAGAAATCCCCACAACCATTAAAAGGAACCTTCGTCATAGAAATGGCTAACGAAAAGACAGAGAGTTCTAACGATATCTACATAGGTTGTACCCTCACGCTAGATAATCACTCATTTACAATCGATCTCATACCAATATCGATCAAGAGTTTCGATGTCATCGTACGCAAGGACTGGTTGAGTCTCCATCATACCGATATCCTATGTTTCGACAAAGCCATCCGCCTAAACCTACCGAATAACAAAACCTTGTTGATCTACGGAGACAAACCCAGTACGAGCCTTCATATCATCTCAAGTATCGAGGCCCAGAAGTACTTGCGTAAAGAATATCGTGCATTCCTTACACACATCATCGATACGAGCCGGAAAACAAAAGATCTAAAAGACTTCCCCGTAGTACGCTACTTCCCCGACGTCTTTCCAGAAGAGCTACCAGGTCTACCTCCCCAACGTCAGGTCGAGTTCAGGATCGACTTAATTCCAGGAGCTACCCCAGTAGCCAAATTGCCTTATCGTTTAGCGCTTGCTGAGATGCAAGAACTGTCCGGTCAACTTAACGAGCTGTTCAACAAGGGCTTTATAAGACCAAGCTTCTCACCCTGGGGAGCACGATTCTTGTTCGTAAAGAAGATGGACGGATCGTTCTCGGTTTTGGCATGTGACAATAAACTATAACTATTATAATTTATCATGTGATAAATGAAAAACCGTTTGTATTCAGAGTAAAACCTTTTCTGTGTAAGTAATATGTTTAGCAATGCATAACAATACTACGTATTTTTCGTCTTGTATGTTTGTAATGATAAAGCACTCTTACAAATCAGTGAGTAATTTCTGTAATTTAAATGTAACTTAACAGAAAACACATTTAAAATATAAAGTCATCAAAGGTAAACACTTTGCTCAACATGTTACCAAGTGTTATGAAAGTTGTAAGTTGTTAACTAGTTTTTAACTTTTCTGCACTGTATTAGAGAAATCATAGAAAATTCATACGAAGTCGAAAACTGAATACGTAAAGTGTGATAGTTTAGAAAATGTGTCTACTTCATTCATAATTTTTATTATGATCTTTAGAAGTCTCTAACTTGTGTGAAAATGTTCATGTTCACAGACTGGTCCGAATTTGTTTCTGAAATGATAGGCAGTTTTGTAAATATCACCACAAATTATAGAAAAATCGTATGGAGATGTGCAAGTAGTCACTAGAAACTTATAAACCTGAAATACTTGCATATTAAACAGTTTTGAAAGATATGAAGTTTAAGATGGTCAAAACAGTCTGCCAATAGCACTCAACTTTTCTGTTGAAAGCTAATGTTTGAGTTTAGTTAACTTTTTGTGATGTTTTGACTCTTTGTGTGGATGAGGGTTAAGGAAAGCTTGTTGAAGAAGAATAAGGGTACAATGAGTAGACAAGGCTGATGTGAATAGTGACATAAAGATGTCATGGAGTGGGTATGGGAGGTTGCTTGTGTCATTTCTTTAAGGGAAAGTCAACATTCCACCTCAAAATCTCACCCAATAGATATTATTCTTAGACAAATATGTTCCGAAAAATGTGATTAAATTATGAATCTATAAGGTCTTATATATCAAAATATGAGTTTGGGTGAAAATCCCACGTTAAAATCATGAAAAACGGGTTTAAAACGAGATCGGGGTCGAAAACCGCGAAAAATTGGTAAAAATCCGAATTCATGCCGAAGGTTCGGTCCTTAGAGGGTGAGACTCGAACCTAGCCTTCTGTCACGCACCAAAACCGATAACGGCGGAATACGTTCTGGGGTAGAGGACGTCATATACAGTATCATAACAATTGCATAATAGTAAAAACAAGCGACAACAACCATTGCATTTATATACTAAATTTAATTACAAACGTGTGCTGTAAAGTTTAATAGACACCAAAAGTATAACAAAATAAAAGATGGGTCTTGTATATGCTCCATCTTCTCCAAAAGTTGCACCTGTATCTGTCTATCTTTGACCTGAGGATACAAGTTATTTTGAAAACGAGTATCAGCATAAAGCTAGTGATTTCATAAGAATTTAGTGTCGTTTTGTGTAAAAGTGATTACAAACTTATAGTATAAAAACTGAAATTTATGTTTATGAGTAGCAGAAATCCCTAGAAAATCCTATATTTTCCAGAAAAAGTACATTGTAAGTTAAATCCTTTGAGTTGTGTGTAAGTATTATCATTGAATACCTTCAGTTATAGAAGTACGATAATAACTCTTATTTGAGTAACATAGATGAAGAAAAGTTATGCCTATTGACAGTAGTAGTGGTGCAAACTTCCATTAGTAATAGATATTTACTTACTTCGGGATGTTAGCTTAGACTTTAAGTCTTAGTGTATTAGTTTGGACAAAGGTGTAACCCCTCATGTAACCAGACTGAATGATAATAGAGAACCCGATAACCTTCCCGGTCATGTGTAGTGTTGTGGTGTAGCGCCACCCCTGGGCCTAGTTGGCTCGGACTGTAGTTAACAGTCGGGATGTAATAGTGTTCGCTCCGTATAGATCTATGCATATAGTGTTGCCTTCCTTCTGGAAAGCCCTGGTCACATAGTGTAAGCGTGGTAGAGTGTCTTATAGAGGGATAGTGTGTTATACTCTGGATTCGTGTATTCTCTTGTATTATAGTATAGTAGTCTTTTAGTGTAGTTCATAGAGTGTTCTCTTATACGCTCATTAACTTGTAATAATAGTAGTTATAGTAAGTATAGTAGTAGTAGAGGTAACGAGCAGTAGTCTTAACTATACATATTATAGTTAACTAGAGTGAACCACATATGATTTGATAATAAACTTGTAGAATTATACTTGTATCCCCCCCCCCTAAAACATGTAAAAACATTTGAAAAAGGTTCATTAAGGGGTATGAACTCACCTGAAATGAGTAGATCAGGTGGATGTGTCGGATGAGTGTTTGGTGTCAAGTAAAGACTTGTACACCCTTTATGACCCTAGTAACATATGAAGACATATGTTTACAAGTAATTAGTGATTTAAACTCTATTTAAACACATATCGACATCCTAATGTGAATAAAAGTTCTATGGTTGAGTGCTAGAAGGCTAATGGGTTGCAAGGAAAGAGTATAAGACCTCACCATGGAGTTTACTCTTTTAAAACTCACCTTGAGTGAGTTTACGGTTGGGAGACCACATCCCCCATGATTTTACGGCCGTAAACTCATGGGAGGAGTGTAAGTGTGTGCTTTCAAGCCTCTTGTGGTTCTAGAAATGATTCTAAGGCAATATACAAGGCTATAGGGGTGTTTAAGGTTAAATAAGGGTACACCCTTGGAGTTTACGGTCCAAGGACCACTCCTTGGGAGTTTACGGCCATAAACCCCATGGTTTACAGTAGTAAACTCTTGGACACCTTCAATTATTTGATTCCAAGGTCCTTGGCTCATTCCTAACAAGTTCTAGTGAGGGTGTAAGGCTTTTTAGGGGTTTAAAGGGTCATTTGGCATGGATTAAGGGAGTTTACGGTCTAAGCATATGCTTGGGCTGTAAACTCTAGTTTACCCTTCAAATGTTGATGTTTAGGTGTTCCAAGTCCGAAATAGCAAGTCCCTAAGCCATATCTTAAGCCTAAATGTGGTTTGGAAGTGTTTTGGGCTTGATTCGCAAGCTTAGAGGGTGTTTACGGTCTAAGCGTGTGCTTGGACCATAAACCCTCTTTCAAGCCCTAAAACTTGTTGCTTCAAGGTTCAAGCACTTAGGGGTTTACAGCCTAAGGAGGTTCTTAGGCCGTAAACTCCTCTTTTTCAGCCTTCTTGCACGATTTTTGGGTTAAAACACAAATCAATGATGTCTAGAACAAGTTAGGGTAAGAGAACTTACATTTTGGAGGCGGAAACTTGCGGTTTTTGGATGAAATCAGACTTGAGGAGAGAGAGTAGTGACAGAAAGTGGGTCTAGTGTGGTAAAAGGTTTCTATGGAGTGTCCACCCACCTTTATATAGGACTTGGGTGTTGTACCCAGTATACGACTACCCGATACTTATGTTTAACGAGGTTAAAACTTTTTACCCAGTTAAATGGTCATAATCAAAATAAACTTTTTCCAATTAAATGGAAATGTAATTTACGTGTTTTTATTTATTTTATTACGACAATAAAAACATAAAATATAAATAAATAAAACATTTATTTATTTGTCGACCCCAAATTAACGGAACTTTTATAAAATAGAATATTCCATTAACGGAAACGGGTTATAATGACGGAATAAACTTTGGGTTGTCACATCATCCCCCCGTTAAGGAAATTTCGTCCCGAAATTTAGAATTCAAACAGCTAAGTTATTACAATACTACTAAGCAAAGAGATGGGGATATTTGAGTTTCATTTGATCCTCCCCAAGTGAATTCCGATCCTCGTTTGGCGTTCCATCGAACCTTCACAATTGGGATGCGGCTTTGTTTCGTTCGTTTTACTTCTCGGTCCATAATCTTCGCAGGCTCTTCCACGAAGTTGAGGCTCTCGTTGACTTCAATCTCGTCGAGTGGAGTTACGAGAGTCTCGTCGGACAAGCATTTCTTCAAGTTTGAGACGTGGAAGGTATGATGTATGTTACTTAGCTCATGGGGTAGGTTGAGCTTGTAAGCTACGGGGACGATTCTAGCGAGAATCTCAAAAGGCCCTATGTACCTTGGGGTCAGCTTTCCACGCTTTCTAAAGCGTACCGTGCCCTTCCAGGGTGGGACTTTCAAAAGCACTCGGTCTCCCACCTGGAATTCCAAAGGTTTTCTTCGTTTGTCTGCTTAGCTTTTCTGTCGATCCCTGGCGGCTTTTAATCATTCGCGAATCTGTATAATCTTCTCGGTCGTCTCTCGAATGATCTCCGGACCCGTGAGAGTGCTATCAGGAACTCATCCTTTAGCTAACTGAGTGTCACCCACCTCAGCCCAGCACAGAGGGGATCTGCACTTCCGACCGTAGAGGGCTTCAAATGGAGCTGCCTTGATGCTCGTATGATAACTATTGTTGTAGGAAAACTCCACAAGGGGTAAGTGTGTATCCCACGCTTTACCAAATTCAATCACACAGGCTCGCAGCATATCCTCTAAGGTTTGGATTGTCCTCTCACTTTGTCCATCAGTCTGCGTGTAGTAGGCTGTACTCATGTCCAGCCTCATCCCTAATGCTTTTTGCAGTGATTGCCAAAATCTCGAAGTAAACCTACTATCTCTATCAGAGATAATAGATACGGGGACACCATGCAGTCGTGCTATCTCCTTAATGTATGTTATTGTGATTTTCTCCATCTTGTTTGTTTCTTTGATGGGTAGGAAGTGCGCGGACTTGGTCAATCTGTCGACGATGACCCATATGGTATCCAACCCACCCATTGTCTTGGGTAGCTTGGTTATGAAATTCATGGTGATCCGCTCCCACTTCCACTCCGGTATCTTCTGTTGTTGGAGAAGACCTGATGGCTTCTGGTATTCGACCTTGACCTTTGCGCAAGTAAGGCACTTACTCACGAAGGTAGCAATCTCTGCTTTCATGTTAGGCCACCAGTATAGCTTTTTGAGATCCAGATACATCTTATCTGAACCTGGGTGAACAGAGTATCGAGTGTTGTGTGCTTCCTTCGTGACCAAGTCTCTGAAACCACCGTGGCGCAGAGTCCAGATTCAGTCCATGAGATAATAGGCTCCGTCACCCTTGACCTACAAGTTCTTATCCATTCCATGAAGGGATTCTCCCGCCACATTCTCAGGCTTTAAGGCTTCGAGCTGAGCCTCCTTAATCTGTGTGGCCAGATGTGAATGGATATTTATTGTTAATGACTTGACTCTTCGACCGGAATACTCTTTTCTACTTAGGGCATCTGCTACTACATTGGCTATACCCGGGTGATAACAAATATCGCAGTCATAATCATTGAGTAGTTCGACCCACCGTCGTTGCCTCATATTGAGCTCCTTTTGGTTCAGTATGTGTTGGAGGCTTTTATGATCAGTGTATATTACGCTCTTCGTTCCATAAAGGTAATGTCTCCAGATCGTTAGAGCGAATACAACCGCCCCTAACTCGAGGTTGTGAGTGGTGTAGTTAACCTCATGTTTCTTCAGCTGCCTTGAGGCATAGGCGATGACCTTACCTCGTTGCATCAAGACACAACCGAGCCCTTGATTCGATGCATCGCAGTATACCACAAAATCTTCGGTCCCTTCGGGAAGGGATAATACCAGTGCGGAGCATAGAGCTCGCTTTAGGGTCTAGAATGCCTTCTCCTGTTTATCTCCCCAGTCAAATGTTACGCCCTTCTTTGTCAATATGGTAAGAGGTTTCGAAATCCGAGAGAAGTTCTGAATGAATCTGCGGTAGTAGCCAGCGAGGCCTAGAAATTGACGAATTTCTGTAGGCGTCTTTGGTGCTGACCAGTTCTCGATAGCATTAATTTTGGATGGGTCCACGTGGATTCCTTCCTCACTAACCACGTGTCCTAAGAATTCAACTCTTCGGATACAAAATTTGCACTTAGAGAACTTTGCGTATAACTTCTCCGATCGTAGGGTTTCTAAGACTCGTCGTAGATGATTCTTGTGTTCTCCCTCACTCCGAGAGTAGACGAGTATATCATCAATAAAGACGATGACGAACTGATCTAAGTATGGACGACACACCCTATTCATCAAGTCCATGAACACTACGGGTGCGTTAGTCAGTCCAAAGGGCATCACTACGAACTCATAGTGCTCGTAACGAGTTCGGAAGGCTGTTTTCGGAACATCCTCCTCAAGCACTCGTAACTGGTGATACCCGGACCTAAGATCAATCTTGGAAAAGTAACTCGCCCCTTGTAGTTGGTTGAATAGGTCGTCTATACGAGGAAGAGGGTAGCGGTTTTTGACCGTGAGTTTGTTGAGCTCCCTATAATCGATGCACATACGGATCGATCCGTCTTTCTTCTTCACGAACAAGACCGGAGCTCCCCAGGGTGAGAAGCTCGGTCTTATAAAGCCCTTGATGAGCAGCTCGTTAAGTTGACCGGATAGTTCTTGCATCTCGGCAGGCGCTAAGCGATTGGGCAACTTAGCTACGGGGTAGCCCCTGGGACTAGGTCGATTCTGAACTCAACGTGACGTTTGGGAGGTAAACCTCAAAGCTCCTCTGGAAAGACATCAGGGAAATCGCATAAAACAGGGATGTCTTTTGGATCTCTCGCTTTCTGGCTTGTGTCGACGACGTTTGCAAGAAAGGCGCGATATTCCTTATGAAAGTATTTCCGATCTTGAATACTTGAGATGATACGAAGGCTCGTACCCGGGTTTGTCTCCGTAGATTAACAGAGTTTCATGATTCGGTGGATTTAGGCGGATGGCTTTGTCGAAGCATAGAATATCAATGCGATGAAGACTCAACCAGTCCATGCCAGCAATGACATCGAAACTCTTGATCGAGACTGGTATGAGATCGATTGGGAATGAATGATCCTCTAACGTGAGGGTACAACCTATGTAAATTTCGTTAGAGTTTTCGGTCTCTCCGTTAGCCATTTCTACAATGAATGTTTCTTTTAGTGGTTGTGGGGATTGTTTAAGTAAGTGTTTAAAGTTTTGGTTTATGAAGCTTCTTTCTGCACCACTATCGAATAAGACACAGGCATAAGAGTTGTTGAGAAGGAACGTACCCGTGACTACTGTGGGATCCGCTACTGCTTCGTTGTGGCCAATAGCAAGTAGTCTTCCTATTCCTCCCGCATTCCCAGCCTTCAGACAGTTTTTCTTGAAATGGGCAGCTTCACCGCAGCCATAACAGGTCTGCGTCACTCCCGAACTGGGGACTTGCGAGATAGGTTTGGGTTGGGATCTACAAAACCGGACGGTACGGCCCTTCCGGCCGCAGTTGGTGCATTTCAATTCACGGCAGGGGCCGTTGTGATGGAAGGGGCATTTGGGGCACTTGGGCAGGTACCCAACATAAGTTTTGGCTGGTGCAGGGGTAGCAGGAGTGGTGGCAGCATGGACAGCCACAATTTGTTGGTCTTTGGAGGAGGGTTGAGTTTTCTTGCCCTTTTCTGGTCCCAATGCTTCCTCTTTTTGTCGGTTGACTTGGGCGGTGCAGTGGTAGTTGTGGTTGCTGTAGCTGGAGTGGAAGGAGTTTCATGATCAATCAACCTGTGGGCCAACTCCTTGGCGCTGTCAAAGGTTGGAAGATGGGAGGATAGAACATTTCCTTGATACGGGGGCACTAAACCCTAGATGTATCGCTCGATTTTCTTGCTCTCAAAAGGGATCATGTTAGGGCACATAGCTACCACATCGCAAAACCTAGCCGTATAAGCCACTATGTCTGTTCCCTTCATCTTGAGGTTCCAAAGTTCCTCTTCAAGCTTCTAAACCTCCCCTCTAGAGCAGTACCCCTTTCTCAGTAGGTCCTTAAGTGTGTCCCAGCCCATGGCATTGGTTGTTACTAAGGAGAGTGAGTTGACATGGCCATTCCACCATGTCAGGGCCCTTTCGGTGAAGGTGGCAGCAGCGAACTTGATTTTGCTTTCTTCGGGGCATGAGCACATTTCGAAAACAGCTTCAGCTCTTTCGATCCATTAGGACAGAGCAAGGATTTCTCCGATCCCATTGAAAAATGTGGGCTTACAATTCATGAAATCTTTATTAGTACACCCCTGTGTACGAGAGGGGATTTCACCGTGTCTGGAGTTGGTGCCCATTCCACCTCCACTAGCATCACCAGAATTCATTTAGGCCATGGTTGCCATCACAGCTACGGTCACAGCTGTTTGAAACAGCACTGGATCGAACTGCGGAGGAGGAGGTGATGGAGGTGGGTTTTGAGTTGTTGGTCTTCCTCTGTTTGGGCGCTTGCGAGGAGGCATCATTTACTGAAAGTTCATAGAAATGATAGCAATAGTAAGATTCTATTGCAATCATGATAAGAGTGTTTCATGGACTAAATCAACATAGCCCGAAATCAGAGAGAGAGTCATAGAAATAGAGTAGTTAACTGCCAATTTACTGGTATTAATGATGTAATACAAGTTTGGGAAATGTGACCTAACAGTAGATCTTACATCAAACCATAAGGAAAATGTTGGTAGTCTAGAGTTCTAATTAGAGTACTCTCAAAGTTAGGATTTTTTTTACAGACAAGTGCTCTACCGAGCATAGAAAAGAAAAGGCTAATCCTTAAACAAAAGAGTAAGATGTTTCGACATCTTCTACTGGCGACGGGTCCCCATTGGGCGAACCCTCAGATCTGGTAGTTGGCGCATAACTTCCTGAAGATGTTGTTCATGAGCCCTCTGAAGTGCTCGGAGTTCCCTAACTTCGGCTCGGGATGCAGCTAGCTGTTGTTGCAGAGCCTCGTTGGTCCTCCTCGTCCTATCCATAGCTTCTTCAAGTTGGCGGATGCGAAAAATGTTGAGATTTGAGTTGGCATCCACTTCTACAACCCGGCCAAAGGCTGTTTGACCTTGCTCGACGTTCCTGGCAATCCTTCGGACCATGATGGGCAGAACTCGGTCCACTGATCCTCCCTTGCTTATCTTGTAGAAGCTTCAGTCTCCATTGTAAGGTAAAGGTTGACGCTGCTCCTCGCTCCACCGGTTCAAGGTTATTGCCCACATGGGAGTGGGACCTTGAAATGCCGGACGGGGGTTAGGGTTTGGAGCTACAGGGGGTAGGTTGTTAACTTCTGGCTCGGAGCTGGAGCTATCCGAAAAGCCTTCTGCATGATGATCATCCAATGGGATCGGGTGATCATCTTCTGGCTCCTCAGCGAGCCATCCTCCATTGCCCTGGTTGGGATAATACGAATCGCCGGGATGGTGGAAGCTAGCCATGCTATCTACGCGAGAATGGGAAGAGAAAGGTTAATAGACATACTTATCTAGGATACTTATGAGATGGATCGTTATTGGTCGACCCAATACTTGCATAGTGCATACCAATTACATGTAACCGAAGCAAGATAGTCCTTAGAATAAGCAACCCTAACTTCAGATCCCCAATCAAACAAGAACAGGAAATGAAGCAAATGCCACAGATTCTGAGTCTATAGCGTCTTAGTCACATCTAACCGTAGTGTATCCACTTAGCAACTATTTTCCTACCAGTAACGACCCTTTTAGTTATCATATTCGTAGTTAGTAGAATGCAGAATACTCATATAGTATTCTTGTTCTAACGTTCTTGTGGTAGTGTTGGTAAGTTTTTAGACTTGTTGCAACACCATAATCACTTTTAGGCACATGCTAGTCACTCCTGGATAAATGTAGTTGATCAGGCTACATCCCCCCAGATGTGACTATATGTCTCTAAGCTTAATTGTGTTGTTCAACAATCTTAATACTTTTGTTTTGTTCTAGTATGATACTGACCCTTTTGTAGTGGTGAATGTATATATATACTTAATTAAATATTTTAGTATTTAGAAGTATATATTCTTGGTCAGAGTGTTTTAGTCCCGAAGTGTTTATAGTTCATATATCTTTTATAGGTTGATATACTTGATTCACTATAAACAATGCTCTGATACCAATCTGTCACACCCCAAAACCGATAACGGCGGAATATGTTCTAGGGTGGAGGACGTCATGTACAGTATCATAACAATTGCATAATAGTAAAAACAAGCGACAACAACCATTGCATTTATATAGTAAATTTAATTACAAACGTGTTCTGTAAAGTTTAATAGACACCAAAAGTATAACAAAATAAAAGATGGGTCTTGTATGTGCTCCATCTTCTCCAAAAGCTGCACCTATACCTGTCTATCTTTGACCTGAGGATACATGTTATTTTGAAAACGAGTATCAGCATAAAGCTGGTGAGTTCATAAGAATTTAGTGTCGTTTTTGTGTAAAAGTGATTACAAACTTATAGTATAAAAACTGAAATTTATGTTTATGAGTAGCAGAAATCCCTAGAAAATCCTATATTTTCCAGAAAAGTACATTGTAAGTTAAATCCTTTGAGTAGTGTGTAAGTATTATCATTGAATATCTTCAGTTATAAAAGTATGATAATAACTCTTATTTGAGTATCATAGATGAAGATAAGTTATGCCTATTGACAGTAGTAGTGGTGCAAACTTCCATTAGTAATAGATATTTACTTACTTCGGGATGTTAGCTTAGACTTTAAGTCTTAGTGCATTAGTTTGGATAAAAGTGTAACCCCTCATGTAACCAGACTGAATGATAATAGAGAACCCGATAACCTTCCCGGTCATGCGTAGTGTTGTGGTGTAGCGCCACCCCTGGGCCTAGTTGGCTCGGACTGTAGTTAACAGTAGGGATGTAATAGTGTTTGCCCCGTATAAATCTATCCATGTAGTGTTGCCTTCCTTCTGCAAAGCCCTGGTCACATAGTGTAAGCGCGGGAGAGTGTCATATAGAGGCATAGTGTGTTATACTCTGGATTCGTGTATTTTCTTGTATTATAGTATAGTAGTCTTTTAGTGTAGTTCTGTCACACCCCCAAACCTGAACGGCGGAAACGTTTGGGGGCAGATGACTTCATGTGGTAACGTAACAAATGAATACATAGTAAAGAAAGCAATACAACCATCATATATATGATTGAAATTTTACATTTTTCAAAAGTTACATGTTCAAAACTCAATTACAATATGATGTCAAAATACGAGATTAAACTGGCGCCGCAGCATCCCTTCATCAAAAGCGAAATGAATACCTGAAATTTACTGATTTCCTGGGACATACAAGTAATTTTGAAAGAGTAGATCAGCATTTAAGCTGGTGAATTTCATAAGTATTTAAGTGACAATGTTTGAATGAAATGAAATGTTTTATCTTTGTTTGTTTGTGTTTAGAAAATCCTATATTTTCTACTAGTATAAAAGTAGCCTTTACTCAAGACCAATGTTTGTTTCCAAAATGTATGTATATGTAAAATAACCAATGAGTTTGAAAACCTTGTAAATCAATGCATTTTTAATACCCCTTGTGAGTTTTATAACCACACTATTGACTCTGAATGCCTATACACAACTTTCTTCAGGAGTTGGAATGTTATGACGTTTGTCACCCCAAACGGTGGACTGCAGCTAACAGTCAGGGCGCGGGTTGTCAAGCCCGTATAGATCTATACACAAACACCATGCTCCCCCTCCAAGGGATTCTGGTATATAATACAGGACTAGAAATGTGTACTCGAACGTACATGAAGTTAGTGTCTCACAAAACTGTGGTATAAAAACAGATCTACTTGTTAAAATGTTACGTTTGTTCTTGTATACGAAAGTAAACTTCTTGAAATATATGTTTCTAGTACATAAGAGTTAGAAATCTGTTCGTAAAACTATACCTATTATAGTTTTCAAAAAGTGTGCCTTGTTTGTTTAGAAATACCTAGAAAAAGAATCACTTGTTTGTGAAAGCATAGATTTTTGGTGTAGAGTCTAAGATAGAAAAGAATAATCTAAGAACAGTTTAGTTTATACATGCATTACAACAACTTTATATTTTAAAGGATAAAATGCTATTGTAACATATGTTATATATATATATATAAAAGTTCCTTAAAGGTTTATAAATCGCATGTGATTTGAATATATAACAGTATATAAAAGAGTTTCTTTATGTAACACACGATAATACTCGTGTGTTTTACTTGTAATCCCCCCTTGAAAGCATATAAAAGCATTTAGAATATTTAAAAAGGTTGATTTAGGGGTATGAAACTCACTTGAAAGTTTTGGAGATAGCGAGATGGAAAATCGGGCAAAGTTTCGTCTCGGGAAACGGATTTTTCCTCGGGATTCTCGGAAATCTCAGGAGTAGAATCGACCTTCGGGACTTGAGCCAAAAAGACCAGAGCTTCGGGTTTGAACGGACACGGAAAACGAGGCAAAGTTGAGAGAGAGAGGAGAGAAATGAGCCTTTTCTTTGGAAGCCCTCGCATCCTATTTATAGTAAGGCTGGTCTGCCTCGGTACGCGGGGCGTACGCTCGTACGCAGCGCGTACGCGTACGTCATGCATGACCGAAGCCTCGACTGCCTCGGCTTCGGATGGGACGGGTTGCTGGGTACGCGGGTCGGATGGGACGTCGGGTCGGATGGGACGTCGGGTCGGACGGGTCGGGGCTTCGGACGGGTCGTTTCCTTCGGATAGCGCGACGTGGACGATCAGAGGTCAATCCTCTCGGTTACGCGGGGCGTACAGGAGTACGCAGCGCGTACCTCGGATGAGGACGCTGACTCCCCTTCGGATAATATCCGAATTTTGATTAAAATAAATAATTAATTTATTTAATAAACTTCAAAATTCATATCTTCTTCATACGAACTCCGTTTTCGATGGTCTTTATATCCACGCGTAGGTTAGACTACGCTCTACAACTTTTGTTTAGACTCCGTCGGCAAATTCCAAAATTATTTTTTTTATTATTTATTAAAAACCCATCGTGTTTAAGGAATTTCTTTGAAAATTCATAACTTCTTTATCTGATGTCGGTTTTTGCCAGACTTTTTACCGCTGGAATACCATTGTCGAGACCTTCGATTCTCGT
Organism: Lactuca sativa; assembly: GCF_002870075.4. Lineage (NCBI taxonomy): Eukaryota > Viridiplantae > Streptophyta > Magnoliopsida > Asterales > Asteraceae > Lactuca > Lactuca sativa. Next base: position 99,578,450 of record NC_056624.2, on the reverse strand, counting down.
TTAGGTCATTCCGGCCAAAAGTCGCTCGATTTCCGATTCGAGTTTTTAGCTGTCTGTTGCTAAGCCGAACTTGGAAAAATCATAACTTCGCTATATGAAGTCGGATTTGGGCGTTCTTTTCACGTACGATCATGGTTCAAAGACATTTAATCATAGAAGGAAATTAAATAGAACTTATTTGTACATTTTATTATGAAAGTAAATTTTATTACTCAGAAGTGGTTACAATACTTGACCCATTTTGGTCGTTACAAAGAGTTGAAATATCGGGTTGTCACATCATCCCCCCGTTAGAGAGAATTTCATCCCGAAATTTAAAGTAGTAAAGATACTAGTGAACATGAAAAAGATGAGGGTACTTTTGTTTCATCTGATCTTCGCGTTCCCATGTGAATTCGGGTCCCCGCTTGGCGTTCCAGCGAACCTTCACGATGGGTATGCGACTTTGTTTTGTTTGTTTGACCTCTCGGTCCATGATTTCTACTGGTTCTTCCACAAAGTTGAGGCTCTCGTTGATCTCGATCTCGTCGACTGGAATAACAAGAGTCTCGTCGAACAGACACTTTTTCAAGTTTGAGACGTGGAAGGTTGGATGGATGTTACTAAGTTCGCGCGGTAGGTTAAGCTTGTAAGCCACAGGGCCGATTCTGGCAAGAATCTCGAAAGGCCCGATGTATCTTGGATTTAGTTTCCCACGCTTTCCAAATCGTATTAAACCCTTCCACGGTGAGACCTTTAATAAGACGTGGTCTCCTACCTGGAATTCCAAAGGTTTCCTCCTTTGGTCAGCGTAGCTTTTCTGTCGGTCTCTTGAGGCTTTCAATCGTTCACGAATCTGAACGATCTTCTCTGTTGTTTCACGTATGATCTCCGGACCAGTGAGAGTGCTTTCAGGAACTCTTCCTCTAGCAAACTGGGTATCGCCAACTTCAGTCCAGCACAGAGGGGATCTGCACTTTCGACCATAGAGGGCTTCAAACGGAGCAGCCTTTATGCTTGTATGATAACTATTGTTGTATGAAAATTCGACAAGGGGTAAATGAATATCCCATGCCTTTCCAAAGTCAATCACGCAGGCTCTCAGCATGTCTTCTAAAGTTTGTATTGTTCTCTCACTTTGTCCGTCTGTCTGTGGGTGGTAGGCTGTACTCATGTCTAGCCTAGTTCCCAGGGAACTTTGTAGTGACTGCCAGAATCTTGAAGTGAATCTACTATCTCGATCGGAGATAATGGATATCGGAACACCATGCAGTCGCACTACTTCCCTTAAGTAAGTTCTTGTAAGCTTCTCCATTTTGTCAGTCTCCTTGATGGGTAGGAAATGTGCGGATTTGGTCAATCTGTCGACAATGACCCATATGGTATCGAGTCCACTTGTTGTCTTGGGTAACTTGGTTATGAAGTCCATAGTAATCCGCTCCCATTTCCATTCCGGTATCTGTGGTTGTTGTAGTCCTGACGGTTTCTGATACTCGACCTTAACCTTAGCGCAAGTAAGACATTTACTCACGAAGGTAGCAATTTCTTCTTTCATGTTAGGCCACGAGTACAGTTTCTTAAGATCCAGATACATTTTATCTGAACCCGGGTGAATGGAATATCTTGAGTGATGAGCCTCGGCCATGACTACGTTTCTGAAACCACCATGTTTTGGGGTCCAGATTCGGTCCATGAGATAGTAGGCTCCGCCACCCTTGACTCCTAGATTCTTTTCCATTCCTCGCAGGGATTCACCCGCCACATTTTCAGGTTGCAAGGCTTCCATTTGTGCTTCCTTAATTTGTGTGGATAGGTGGGAATGGATAGTCATGGTCAGAGATTTGACCCTCCGACCAGTGTATTCCTTTCGGCTGAGGGCGTCGGCTACTACGTTGGCCTTGCCAGGATGATAACGAATTTCGCATTCGTAGTCATTCAGTAACTCGACTCATCGTCGTTGTCGCATGTTGAGTTCCTTCTGATCGAAAATGTGTTGAAGGCTCTTATGATCGGTGAAAATAGTACTCTTTGTTCCGTATAAGTAGTGCCTCCAGATCTTCAGAGCAAATACCACTGCTCCTAACTCGAGGTCGTGTGTCGTATAGTTCACCTCGTGTGTCTTAAGGTGTCGGGAGGCATAAGCGATAACCTTCCCTCTCTACATAAGAACACAACCAAGTCCTTGATTTGACGTGTCGCAATACACTACGAAGTCTTCTATCCCTTCGGGGAGGGATAGTATCGGTGCGATGCACAAGGCCTGCTTTAGTGTCTGGAATGCCTTCTCTTGTTTCACTTCCCAGTCAAAGGCCACACCTTTCTGGGTTAATGAAGTAAGGGGTTTCGCAATGCTCGAAAAGTTCTTTATGAATCTGCGATAGTAGCCAGCTAGACCTAGAAATTGACGAATTTATGTAGGTGTCTTTGGTGCCGACCAGTTCTCAATAGCCTTAATTTTGGAGGGGTCCACGTGTATACCTTTCTCGCTAACAACGTGGCCTAAAAATTCGACTCTTCGAATCCAAAATTCACATTTACAGAACTTCGCATAGAGTTTCTCCGTTCGCAGTGTTTCTAGGACTTTTCGTAGGTATTGACTATGCTCTTCCTCACTTCGAGAGTAGATAAGTATATCATCGATAAAGACGATGACGAACTGATCCAAGTAAGGGCGGCATACCCTATTCATTAGGTCCATAAATACTGCTGGTGCATTGGTTAATCCGAACGGCATCACCACGAATTCGTAGTGTCCATAACGAGTTCGGAAGGCTGTCTTTGGAATGTCCCCCTCTAGAACTCGTAATTGGTGATATCCGGATCGCAGGTCTATTTTGGAGAAGTAGTTCGCCCCTTGAAGTTGATCGAATAGGTCGTCAATACGGGGTAGAGGATAGCGGTTCTTGACAGTAAGTTTGTTCAACTCTCTGTAGTCGATGCACATACAGAACGATCCGTCTTTCTTCTTTACAAACAAGACCGGTGCTCCCCAAGGTGAGAAACTTGGTCTTATGAATCCTTTGTGAAGGAGTTCATTAAGTTGACTGGAAAGTTCCTGCATCTCTGCTGGTGCAAGACGATAAGGCGACTTCGCTACTGGGGTAGCTCCTGGAATTAAGTCGATTCTGAACTCGACTTGGCGTTGCGGTGGTAATCCTGGTAGTTCTTCTGGAAAGATATCGAGAAAGTCGCGTACTACCGAGATGCTCTTGATGTCCTTCAGTTCTTGACTTGTATCAACGATGTGCGCTAGGAATGCTCGACAATCCTTCCGCAAGCACTTTCGAGCTTGGATGCACGAAATGATGCGAAGGTTTGCACTAGATTTGTCGCTGTAGATAACTAATGTTTCGTTGTTAGGGAGGTTAAGACGGACTGCTTTCTCAAAGCACATGATGTCGGCGCGAAGAAGACTCAACCAATCCATGCCGACTATAACGTCGAAACTTTTAATTTGAACCGGCATGAGATTGATTGGGAAAGAATGGTTGTCTAATGTTAACGTACAGCCCATGTATATGCAATTTGTGTTTTCGGTTTTTCCATTGGCCATCTCTACAAGGAATGAATTTTCTAACTTGCTAGGTTTAGGTTTAAGTAAATGAATAAAGTTTTGACTCACGAAGCTTCTCTCCACTCCACTATCGAATAATATGCATGCGTATGAATTATAGAGAAGGAACGTACCAGCAACTATAGTTGGGTCAGCTACAGCTTCGTCGTGGCCTATTGCCAAAACTCGTCCCACACCTCCGGTGCCTGCTGCCTTAGGACAGTTTCTCTTGTAGTGGCCCACCTCGCCACAACCGTAGCAAGTCTGCCCTACACCCGCACCGGGAACTTGAGTGATCGGCTTTGCAGGTTCCTTGCAGAAATGGGCTGTGTGCCCTTTCCTGCTGCAGTTGGCGCACTGCATATCTCGACAAGGTCCATGGTGGTGGTAATTGCATTTGGTGCATTTTGGGAGGTTACCTATATAAGGCTTTGTTGGGTAGGTATTTGTAGGGGCTGTAGCAGGTACAATGGCAGCATTTACTTAAACCATTTGTTTCTTTGCTGATTCTTGGGAAGACCCACCCTTCCCTTTAATCCATGCTCTCTTCCTGCCATGGTTGTTGTTGTTGTTGTTGTTGTTGTCTTTGTTGTAGTTGTTGTTGTGGTTGTTTCCTTTCTGTGGCGCTGGTGCAGAAGTGGTTGAGTTCTGATGACCTCCGTAGTCGATCAGAGATTGTGCCAGTTCCTTAGCACTTTCAAAGGTGTCAGGTTTAGAAGCTAACACGCTTGATCGCATTTGGGGCGTCAGTCCCCAGATGTACCTTTCTATCTTCTTGCTCTCGGGAGCAATCATATCTGGACAAAGGATTGCCAGTTCACAGAATCTGTTGGTATAAGTAGCGATGTCGATACCAACCATTCCGAGAGTCCATAGCTCGTGTTCAAGCTTTTGAATCTCTCCTCGTGGGCAGTATTCTCTCATCATCATGGCCTTCAAGCTCTCCCAGCTTATGGAGTTTGCCACGATTAGGGTAAGTACTTTAACGTGGCCATTCCACCAAGTTAAAGCTTTATCGAGAAGGGTGAAAGTTGCAAATTTGACCTTGCTGTGCTCGGGACAGGAGCAGATTTCAAAGACTGCCTCCGTCCTTTCAATCCACTGCCTCAGGGCCATCACACCACCAGTACCATAAAACATCCGGGGCTTGGCATTAGTGAAGTCCTTATAGGTGTATTCTCGAGGTGGTCCATGACTCTCGCCATGGTTGGATGGGTGTGTGCCAGATCCTGAGCCATTAGCACTCGAGTTATTGATCTGTGACATGGCAGCTGCCACCGTTGCGGTGACTGCTGCTTGAAACATTACAGCATCAAATTGGGGTGGTGGAGGTGGTGGTGGTATAGGTGCTTCCTCACCGTTGTTTCGCCTTGGATTCCTACGCGGAGGCATCCTTCAACTATAGTTTGAAAAGACAAGGATAAGAATTTCATAGAATGGAAAATGTATGTGTCTCATGAACTAAATCGCTATAGTTCAACAACAGATGATAGTATGAGTCTTATAATAGAAAAATGAAAGTTATTTGTAAGACTGAAGGTATGAAACAAGTATTTGGGTTCACAAAGACCATTCAAGGTTCGAACGAAATACTTAACATAGTAGTAATAGTGCCACTTATATTAATATAAAAGTTGTTACAACGATCATGAAAATTTGACCCCTATAAGGGTCTCCGATTACAAAGTTCGAGAAATTTAAAGACTTTTAGCCGAGGTCCTAAGCTATAACAAAATTGGAGTCCTTGACAAGCACTACTTGCGTCGAAGGTTGCGCTTGGAGCTTGACTCCGTATCTGATTGCTTTGACTCCATTAGACGCCTATCGAAAGCGGCTTGTTGTTCCCTTAGTTCGGCGAGGGCTGCAATCATTTGCGCTTGAAACGCTTTGGTTTGGAAATGAGCGTTGTCTTGCATCTTGTCCAGCCTACGGATGTCAGAAGTGTGAACCTGCACTTCCACGTTGATATCCCGGAGTCGACTAGCTTGTACTCCAGACTGATAGGACTGATTGGCTAACTTACCCACCATTACCGGGAGTGCTCGATCAGCCGAACCTCTGCCGCGGACATCATAGAAGTCCCGGCACATGCCGTAGGGAGGGCGTAGGTTTTGCTGTTGGCTCCAATGGTGGAGGTGACTTCCCCAGACGGGAGTCGGTCCTTGAAAGTTCCTTACGAAGACGGGAGGTTGAATGGGTGGTGGATCGATAACTTCCGGCTCTGAGTCGGTACCGGAGTCATCACCCACTTCTATGGGTTCCTCGTCCTCTTCGGGATCATCTTCGATCCACCCTCCGTTGCCTTGGTTGGGAAAGTAGGGGTCGCCAGGGTGGTGAAATCCATCCATTTGACTGCACGAGAAATAGGGTTATAAGAATTGAATAAAGTCGGAACATGTAAAACATGTAAGTTAAACTAGTTTAGATAGCAAATACTCCTATAGTATTTAAATTCTTGTGTTTGATTCTTGTAATGGTTTGGTAAGGTTTGACTTGCTGCTTACTACGATCATTCCTCGATATACGTTGGTCCAATCTTGGGCAAATATAGTTGATCACGCTATATTTGTTCAAAATCTGATTACATATATCGAGTCTCAATCGTAGTGTCAACTTGTCTAAATACTTGTATAGTTGTATAACATGAAAATAGTTTGTGGTATGCATGTAATTGTACTTAAATGAACTATCAATTTAAGTTGAACGAAATGCTGCTTAAGTGTAAAAAGAAAATTTGTTTTGTCAGAGAGTATTAGTCCCTTTAACATTTATAGTTTGTATATCTTATGTGGTTTGATATACTTAGTTCACTATAAACATTGCTCTGATACCAATCTGTCACACCCCCAAACCTGAACGGCGGAAACGTTCGGGGGCGGATGACTTCATGTGGTAACGTAACAAATGAATACATAGTAAAGAAAGCAATACAACCATCATATATATAATTGAAAGTTTACATTTGTCAAAAGTTACATGTTCAAAACTCAATTACAATATGATGTCAAAATACGAGATTAAACTGGCGCCGCAGCATCCCTTTATCAAAAGCGAAATGAATACCTGAAATTTACTGATTTCCTGGGACATACAAGTAATTTTGAAAGAGTAGATCAGCATTTAAGCTGGTGAATTTCATAAGTATTTAAGTGACAATGTTTGAATGAAATGAAATGTTTTATCTTTGTTTGTTTGTGTTTAGAAAATCCTATATTTTCTACTAGTATAAAAGTAGCCTTCACTCAAGACCAATGTTTGTTTCCAAAATGTATGTATATGTAAAATAACCAATGAGTTTGAAAACCTTGTAAATCAATGCATTTTTAATACCCCTTGTTAGTTTTATAACCATACTATTGACTCTGAATGCCTATACACAACGTTCTTCAGGCGTTGGAATGTTATGATGTTTGTCACCCCAAACGGTGGACTGCAGCTAACAGTCAGGGCGCGGGTTGTCAAGCCCGTATAGATCTATACACAAACACCATGCTCCCCCTCCAAGGGATTCTGGTATATAATACAGGACTTGAAATGTGTACTCGAACGTACATGAAGTTAGTGTCTCACAAAACCGTGGTATAAAAACAGATCTACTTGTTAAAATGTTACGTTTGTTCTTGTATACGAAAGTAAACTTCTTGAAATATATGTTTCTAGTACATAAGAGTTAGAAATCTGTTCGTAAAACTATACCTATTATAATTTTCAAAAAGTGTGCCTTGTTTGTTTAGAAATGCCTAGAAAAAGAATCACTTGTTTGTGAAAGCATAGATTTTTGGTGTAGAGTCTAAGATAGAAAAGAATAATCTAAGAACAGTTTAGTTTATACATGCATTACAACAACTTTATATTTTAAAGGATAAAATGCTATTGTAACATATGTTATATATATATATATATATATATATATATATATATATATATATATAAAAGTTCCTTAAAGGTTTATAAATCGCATGTGATTTGAATATATAACAGTATATAAAAGAGTTTCTTTATGTAACACACGATAATACTCGTGTGTTTTACTTGTAATCCCCCCCCCCCCCTTGAAAGCATATAAAAGCATTTAGAATATTTAAAAAGGTTGATTTAGGGGTATGAAACTCACTTGAAAGTTTTGGAGATAGCGAGATGGAAAACCGGGCAGAGTTTCGTCTCGGGAAACGGATTTTTCCTCGGGATTCTCGGAAATCTCAGGAGTAGAATCGACCTTCGGTACTTGAGCCAAAAAGACCAGAGCTTCGGGTTTGAACGGACACGGAAAACGAGGCAAAGTTGAGAGAGAGAGGAGAGAAATGAGCCTTTTCTTTGGAAGCCCTCGCATCCTATTTATAGTAAGGCTGGTCTGCCTCGGTACGCGGGGCGTACGCTCGTACGCAGCGCGTACGCGTACGTCATGCATGACCGAAGCCTCGACTGCCTCGGCTTCGGATGGGACGGGTTGCTGGGTACGCGGGTCGGATGGGACCTCGGGTCGGACGGGTCGGGGCTTCGGACGGGTCGGACGGGTCGTTTCCTTCGGATAGCGCGACGTGGACGATCAGAGGCCAATCCTCTCGGTTACGCGGGGCGTACAGGAGTACGCAGCGCGTACCTCGGATGAGGACGCTGACTCCCCTTCGAATAATATCCGAATTTTGATTAAAATAAATAATTAATTTATTTAATAAAGTTCAAAATTCATATCTTCTTCATACGAACTCCGTTTTCGATGGTCTTTATATCCACGCGTAGGTGAGACTACGCTCTACAACTTTCGTTTAGACTCTGTCGGCAAATTCCAAAATTATTTTTTTTATTATTTATTAAAAACCCATCGTGTTTAAGGAATTTCTTTGAAAATTCATAACTTCTTTATCTGATGTCGGTTTTTGCCAGACTTTTTACCGCTGGAATACCATTGTCGAGACATTCGATTCTCGTTTAGGTCATTCCGGCCAAAAGTCGCTCGATTTCCGATTCGAGTTTTTAGCTGTCTGTTGCTAAGCCGAACTTGGAAAAATCATAACTTCGCTATATGAAGTTGGATTTGGGCGTTCTTTTCACGTACGATCATGGTTCAAAGACATTTAATCATAGAAGGAAATTAAATAGAACTTATTTGTACATTTTATTATGAAAGTAAATTTTATTACTCAGAAGTGGTTACAATACTTGACCCATTTTGGTCGTTACAAAGAGTTGAAATATCGGGTTGTCACAAGTTCATAGAGTGTTCTCTTATACTCTCGTTAACTTGTAATAATAGTAGTTATAGTAAGTATAGTAGTAGTAGAGGTAACGAGCAGTAGTCTTAACTATACATATTATAGTTAACTAGAGTGTATGATTTCGTACCTTTGAATAGAAATGGTAGTGTATAAGATGAAGACTTTCATATCTAACACAAATATATATGATATATAACTAAGAAATCAACGACAGTCGGACAGACAACAGGTACCCTAAGACCACATCAAACAAGAACAGGAAATAAGGCGAGCTATCGGTCCTATGTCCTTCAAGTCTTACTTATATAAATATATTATTGTAGATATATTTTAAAAGAAAAGTCATTTAAACTTAGTTTTGAAAATAGTTTAACAACAATTTAATCTTAAAAATGCATTTGATAATCAACTAAAACGGTTTTATTGGTAAGCAACTAAAAGTGTAGAAAATCTCCTTTTTGATGATAATTTGTGAACCACATATGATTTGATAATAAACTTGTAGAATTATACTTGTATCCCTCCCCCCCCCCCTAAAACATGTAAAAACATTTGAAAAAGGTTCATTAAGGGGTATGAACTCACCTGAAATGAGTAGATCGGGTGGATGTGTCGGATGAGCGTTTGGTGTCAAGTAAAGACTTGTACACCCTTTATGACCCTAGTAACATATGAAGCCATATGTTTACAAGTAATTAATTATTTAAACTCTATTTAAACACATATCGACATCGTAATGTGAATAAAAGTTCTATGGTTGAGTGCTAGAAGGGTAATGGGTTGCAAGGAAAGAGTATAAGACCTCACCATGGAGTTTACTCTTTTAAAACTCACCTTGAGTGAGTTTAGGGTTAGGAGACCACATCCCCCATGAGTTTACGGCCGTAAACTCATGGGAGGAGTGTAAGTGAGTGTTTTCAAGCCTCTTGTGGTTCTAGCAATGATTCTAAGGCAATATACAAGGCTATAGGGGTGTTTAAGGTTAAAGGAGGGTACTCAATTGGAGTTTACGGTCCAAGGACCACTCCTTGGGAGTTTACGGCCGTAAACCCCATGGTTTACGGTAGTAAACTCTTGGACACCTTCAATTCTTTGATTCCAAGGTCCTTGGCTCATTCCTAACAAGTTCTAGTGAGGGTGTAAGGCTTTTTAGGGGTTTAAAGGGTCATTTGGCATGGTTTAAGGGAGTTTACGGTCTAAGCATATGCTTTGGCCGTAAACTCTAGTTTACCCTTCAAATTTTGATGTTTAGGTGTTCCAAGTCCGAAATAGCAAGTCCCTAAGCCATATCTTAAGCCTAAATGTGGTTTGGAAGTGTTTTGGGCTTGATTTGCAAGCTTAGAGGGTGTTTACGGTCTAAGCGTGTGCTTGGACCGTAAACCCTCTTTCAAGCCCTAAAACTTGTTGATTCAAGGTTCAAACACTTCTAGGTTAAGTCCAAAACTAGTTTCTAAGCTTAAAGGGGAGAATTTGGGCACTCCTCTTTTTCAGCCTTCTTCCACGATTTTTGGGTTAAAACACAAATCAATGATGTCTAGAACAAGTTAGGGTAAGAGAACTTACGTTTTGGAGGCGAAAACTTGCGGTTTTTGGATGAAATCGGACTTGAGGAGAGAGAGTAGTGAGAGAAAGTGGGTCTAGTGTGGTAAAAGGTTTCTATGGAGTGTCCACCCACCTTTATATAGGACTTAGGTGTTGTACCCGGTATACGACTACCTGATACTTATGTTTAACAAGGTTTAAACTTTTTACCCGGTTAAATGGTCGTAATAAAAATAAACTTTTTCCAATTAAATGGAAATGTAATTTACGTGTTTTTATTTATTTTATTACGACAATAAAAAAATAAAATATAAATAAATAGAACATTTATTTATTTGTTGACCCCAAATTAATGGAACTTTTATAAAATAGAATATTCCATTACCAGAAACGGGTTATAATGACAGAATAAACTTTGGGTTGTCACATCTCGGTCTGAGGTGGAGACGCAAACCAGGCCTTTGGGCCCGAAACTGAATGGAGCGAATTCGAGGCGATCAGAAGCGAAGGGTAGTTTGGTCTGAAGGGTACCTTGGTTTATGTCGGTTTCGGATCCAAATTGGACTTTCGGGTTCGGTTCTTGTGTTCGGTTATAGGTTTCGGTTCTTAGGGTTTCAGTCCTAAGTGGCTGTTTTCCGCATAAACTTCCCATTTTGAGCGGTTTTTGGCTAAGTTAAGGGTCGGGATGCCCTGAATGATTATAAAAAGTTTTGAGAGAGATTTGGGAGAGATTTAAGAGAGAGAAAGAGAGATATTGATAGAGAAAGATTGAGAGAGACTTCCATTTGTGACCTTTTTGGATGTTTAGCTTCGCAACGCAAGGTTTATAAACCCCGTTAAGCCTCTTTATGAATGTTATACGCCCCCGAGGGGTATGGAATAGTGTTTTACCAAGTAGTTTCATCACTTACCCTGATTTGGGTTTAAGAATTTTGAACATACAAACTTTCCAAGTGATAACTTCTTATTAAAATAGCGAGTTATATGGTAGTAACATATTGTAAACCCTAATATACAAGGGTTAGTTGAGTTGACCGGTTTGACTTGTTGACTTTATTTGACTTTGACTTGACTAGAAATTAACGTTGGTCACAACATCCCCCCGTTAGAAGGAATTTCATCCCGAAATTAGTGTTTTGACTAGGACTTCAAGAGTTTGGGGAAAAGATGTGGGTATTTTTGTTTCATTTGGTTTTCGCGTTTCCGGGTGAACTCGGGTTCTTGTTTAACGTTCCAACAGACCTTCACACTAGGGACACGATTTTGTTTTGTTCTTTTGATCTCTCGATCCACGATTTCTACCAGTTCTTCCACGAAGTGGAGATTCTCGTTGGTTTTGATTACGTCGGGAGGTATCACAAGAGGCTTGTCAGTCATACATTTCTTTAAATTTGACGCGTGGATGGTCGGATGTACATTATTAGGTTCTTGTGGTAGTCGAATTTTGTATGCCCCTGGGCCAATCCCGACAAGGATTTCGAATGGCCCGATGTACTTTGGATTTAGTTTCGCAGGTTTTACCGAAATGTATCATTCCTTTCAATGGTGAGACCTTTAGTAGAACTCGATCACCAACTCATATTTCTGAGGGTTTAGATCGCTTATCTGTGTAGCTCCTTTGTCGGTCTCGAGATGCTTTCAGCCTTTCTTGAATTTGTACGATCTTTTCCATAGTATTCCTTGATTTTCAGGGCCAATGAGGGTGCTGCTAGGGACTTGCCCCTTTGGTAGTTGTGTATCTCTCCTTTCAGCCCAGTGCAGCGGTGATCTGTACTTGTGGCTATAGAGAGCTTCAAGTGGTGCTACCTTAATGCTAGTGTGATAATTGTTATTGCATGAGAATTCGACAAGTGGTAAATGGGTATCCCAAGCTTTATCAAAGTCAATCACACAAGCTCCTAACATCTCTTCCAAGGTTTGACCAGCTCTTTTTCTCTGCACGACGGTTTGTAGGTGGTAGGTCATACTCACATATGACCTAGTTCCTAGAGACTTTTGGAGTGATTGCCAAAATTGCAAAATGAATCTACTATCTCTGCCGGGGGTAATGGATATTAACACATCATGCAGTCGTACAATCTCTTTGTAGTACATTCTAGTCAATTACTCCATATTGTCGGTTTCTTTGATTGGCAGGAAGTGTACGGATTTGGTCAACCTATCAATGATTACCCATATGGTATCGATGCCAATCATTGACCTGGTTAATTTGGTTATGGAATCCATGGTTATCCGCTCCCACCTCCTTTCGGGTATCACTGGTTGTTATTGGAACTCGAAGGCTTCTATTATTCTACCTTAACCTTGGCACACGTCAGATACTTACCCACATATGTAGCAATGTCAGCTTTCCTATTTGGCCATCGATATCACTTTTTGAGGTCCAGATACATCTTGTATGAGCATGGATGAATGGAGTAGGGAGTTTTTGTGTGCTTTGTCTGTGACGACGTCTCTAAATCAAACAACTTCGGCATCCAGGTCTGGTTCATGGGATAACGTGCCCTGACGCTCTTGCCTTCTAGGTTCTTATGATCGGTGAAGATTGTACATTTCGTGTCATAGAGATAGTGCATCCAGATCTCTAGGGCGAATACTACTCCTCCTAGTTCGAGGTCATGCGAGACCTAGCCGACCCTGTACGCCTTGCTGTCTTGAGGCATAAGTAATAACTTCTCCTCGGAGCACTGCATAGGACCTGCTTTAGTGTTTGTCGTTTGTCGATTAGATCGGTATGGAGCATATGGGTTCGGTTTACGCGACTAGAATTATTCGGATGGTAGAACGTTCACTTCCACTCCTGGGTAGCCTTGTCCCGAAGTTCATGGTAGGACTCGTACCTGGTCCATCTATCACTAACTCGCGCATGTAGGCCGTATGTAATTAAGATTGGTAAGGCAGTCGGATGGGTGACCTTGCCCCAAGTCCACAACCAAGCAAGGAACATGAACTAGGGCGGGAACACTCATTCAACTTCCATCGAATCTTAACTATATACCGCTCTCGCGTATACACTTAGTAGCGATAGGTTAACCTCATTCGTCCCAAGCCTTTATGCTTGAATTTTGTCTGCTGCATGCGTGATATTCCTGAAGGCTCTTCTAAGAATACTTTGGAGAGGATTTGGATGGTATAATGCTCCTCGGGTAAGTGTTTCGGGGTTTCGCAACGAGAGATGACCCGGAGGTCCGTGTCGGATTTTGCGTTTATGAGAAATGAGGGTTTCGATAATCAGTAGGTTAGGCGAAGGGTCTTTTCGTACCACATTCAATTGGTAAGGTGAGTACTAAATCATTCCAAATCAAATGACGACAATAGATGTTTTTAGTAAAACATGTGTTAAGTTGTATTCGCATGAAATAATTATTAGAGTGATAGTGCATCCTGTGTTTCTTGTCAGTGTGTTCAGTTTTAATCGATGTTATTGTTACTACAAATGATTCATACCACAGCAGCTAGTACTGGTAGTAAGTGTGTTCTGATAGCTAGTAATGGTACTTTATATTATGATCCCCGACAGATCTCCCTATGATCGATCGGTATATGCATGTCGTATGTAATTTGGTATTGATGAAACCGTCGAGTGAGTGGCGCTACCTTAACCCCACTACTAGACATGGAACAGGAATTAGGATGGAATTATTTGCTTTAAGTATGTGGTATTTTAATTATAATTAACCCTGATGTATACACCAAGTCATCACAACTTACCTGTAATGATCCTAAGTTCATATATAAGTGTTTTGATTTGATTGAACGAGAGAGTATTTTACCTACTTTTTCAAAGACGGAAATCTTAGCAAACATACCACATACATTCCAAGCATATGGTACTTAAACGTTCTCGTTCTTTATACATTCTAAAAGTCCTAATAAGGTTCCTTGTTGCTCATATTGGTTCGGTTGTCACACTCCTCCTGCTCCTCCGTCATTCCTCTCAGTTGGACAGTCCATCTTGAAGTGTCCCATTTCACCGTATAGGTACCATGCTGAGCTTACACCGGTATTGGTGATTGATGCGACGTGCTGGGTCTGGGTCCTGCAGGAGTAGGAAGTATGGCCGTCCTTGTTGCAATTTTTATAGTGCAACACTCAACAAACCCCGTTGTGATCGTAGCTACACTTGTTACACTTTGGAAGTGTTCCCATATATCGTCTGGCCGGTGCTTGAGTGGCAAACGTTGTGGCTAATGTCGAGGCATGTGTTGTGACTGCTATTGTAATTACAGAGGCAGCCACGGATTGTTGTCGTTAGCGGGTTTTTGAGATAGATTTTGCTTCTTTTTTCCCTGAAACTTTCGTTTCTTGCCTTTGGGTTTGTGGTCTGAAGCGTTTACGTTGGTAGACACCCGATGGCGTTCTTGATTGTTACTACGGTTAGTATCACCAACATTGCCTTCGCCTCTGCTGGCGTTGTTAGCATTGGGTTGCACCATCACGTTTTTCACGGCTGCCGTGACCGCAGCTTGAAAAGTAGCAGAGTCTATATGTAGGATTGGTGCCTTTCCTGTTAGTTGGTTACCTCCTTGTGAAGACATAACTCTGTTGCATGGGGAGAAACGATTTCGTGAGTGGGGATGATTATCTCTAGTTATATCCTTACCATTTATATACACATATATAAATTTCGCACTTTACTGAACTATTATCGATGTTTCTTCTAACATTCCTTAGATGGAGTTATGGTAGTGGGTAGAAGTAAGTTTTGTACGACTGTTAAGTTTTACCCATCCTATAATTATCTTTGCCCAATCACGCTTAGTTGAGGAATTATGATGGGATCCAGTGCATTAGTGTTGGTACGATTGCACCCTCTAGGCCTACGAAAAAGGCACCTTTCAACCATGACATTTATAAAGGTGTGATGGTAATGAGTCTTGAATAAGGATTTGTAAGTCATGAGTTATCTAACTAAGTTTATCTTAGTTCTAAGTGTATCGTGTTCCGATTTTTTTTATGGTGTTCTGAAAACAATTCATAATGAGTGTGTATATATAATAAACTTATGAATTTTTAGTAGTATTGTTCCAAATGAAATAATATGCATGCCCATTTCATTTGTATGATTCTAGTATATTCAGTTTTTAGAGAAAGGTTTTGGGCCTGATGCAGGTCTACACCAGATCATTGCAAGGAAAAGTTTGGACCGCAAATAAATCCCCTGACTAGTGTAATCACTAACTCGTAGGGTCGGGCCTGCACATGGAGGAGAGTAGCACCAACGCTTACTCATAGACCTAATCTACAAGGTCTGGTGAGTAAAATAAACTCTACTCATGACAATACGTCCCCGGTGGTGCTTGAAATGAAGTCGATGCGCCCTGTAGTTCTGCCAACCTATGCTCGGTTGCGACTACTCTCTCTTCGAGTATAGAGTGTCTATCCTGATACTCATTTGCCTTCGCCCGAGTGGCGATGGGGTCCTCAATGAGTTGGTCTTTGAAATATCAATCTCTTTCCAAGTCTCGAGTCTGGGAGATGATGATGTCTGTAGCAACGCGCACTTCCCTAGCTCGATATTCATGATCTTTTGGGTCATTGTTGAGAGGGCTCTATCAGCCCGTACCCCCCCCCCATGGTTGAGGTCATTGCAACCTCTTTGGACTCCAAATAGCGATCGTTGTCGCTGATGGCGACTCCACCCCTCAATCAATGCTGACCAACGGGGCTCAAGTCTAATGTAGTCGAAACGGTTTGCGAGAACCATGGCTGCGTACGGAGAGTTGATGACCTCTGGCTCCATTTCCGACCCTTTTCTTAATCATCCACTATTTCCCCAGGTTCGGAAAGTAGGGGTCTCCTCGTAAGTAGAATCTTGCTATGATGTTTGTGCGAGAATAGGGGTGGGGTAAGAGGCATACAATAATCATATTCCTAGAAATACTTATAGGGGTTTGATCCTCCTTAGTTACTTCTATAATGACATAGTGCATACCATTTATATATAAAAGAAGATATGATAGACCTTCGAATAAGTGATCATACTCTAAAACCACAACCAAACAAGGAACAGGAAGTAAAGCAATGATCACGGCGTCTAAGTCGCTGATATCTAAGTTATCTATAACTTTAGTGTATCCACTTATTGATCGTAGACCTACTAGCAAGGATCTGTTTAGTTTTCACATAAGTCATTGTACCACAAAATACTCCTATAGTATTTTAAATGTTATGTTTGGTTCTTAGCGATTTTCTGGTATGGGAAGTTTTTAGGCTTGTTGCTCACTATGACTATTCCCCGGCATACATTAGTCACACATCGGATAAATATAGCTGATCATGCTATATTCATCCCAAGTTTGATTACATATCCCAGGGTCTACTCGTGGTGTCCAACTCCTCATTTTACTTTTGTATTGTCCTAGATATGATACTATACTAGTATGTGTGCATGTATTCACAATTTTTAACCAAAAACTATTTCATTTCTAAAACTATAATTATTTGAAACTGTTTAATCAGATACTTTAATCCCAATGCATTTATAGTTTGTATATCTTATGGGGTTCGATATACTTAGTTCACTATAAACAGTGCTCTGATACCAATCTGTCACACCCCCGAACCAAGAATAGGGGATGCATCCGGGGGTGGAGGACTTAATGTATAGTATCACAACAACGAGTATAATAGTTCTCAAAGTAAATACAACCATCATAAATAGAATTGAAAAAGCTACACCATAGTATGCATTTTCATGTTTCAAAATCAATTACACTATGATGAAAAAATGAAATGTTTGACGATTTAACGTCTCATCCTCAAAAGCTGTTGATTTCCTGTTTCACTGATTTCCTGAGAATACAAGTAATTTCAAAAAAAAAAGTGTCAACAATTATGTTGGTGAGTTCATAAGCTTTTGAATTTAGAGTTTGAAAACTCTAGTTACTCCCAGTATGTATAGTATGTTCTATTTGAAACCCTGGTTACCACCAGTATGCATAGTATGTTCTGTTCGAAAACTATGGTTACCACCAATATGTATAGTAGTTCTATTATTTGAAATAAAACTGAGTATTGTATCCCGAGTTTGAAAAATTTTGTTTACAAATGATATGTATAACCAAGAAAAATCCAATATTCTTCCTTATAAAATGTCATGTAGTCTTAAATCCCAAGACCGAGTATATGTGTGTGTTTCGTACTTGTAACGTGTATGCAGTTTTAAATAGATAAAACCCCTTTCTGAAGTAGAAAATCCTGTAAACTAAATGTGTCGTTATCTACCTATGTGAGTCGCTATAACCATACTATAACAGAGATGTCTGCTGCGACGTTCTTCAGGCGTCGGAATTGAAATGACACTTGTCACCCCCGATCGCCCGATCGGAATGTCTTAGCAGCATGCGTGTGGGTTTTCAACCCAATTATATATCTATACACAATTATCACACTCTCCCTATAATAGACTCTGGTTATAACTAATTCAGGAATGTTAACCAGTACTCAAAGAGTACAAGGAAGACGTGTCTCACAATTTACGATAACGAGTTTACGTGTAGTATGCGTGTAAAACCTATTCTATGGTGGAATTGAAATCCCCTTTTTGTGTAGTATGTTTGAAAGGTGAAATCAATAAACTATACCTATTATAATTTATCATTTGGTAAATGAAAAACCGTTTGTATTGAGAGTAAAACCTTTTACGTGTAAGTAATATATTTAGCAAAGCATAACAATACTACGTATGTTTCGTCTTGTATGTTTGTAATGATAAAGGACTCTTACAAATCAGTGAGTAATTTTTGTTATTTAAGTGTAACTTAACAGAAAACACATGTAAAATATGAAGTCATCAAAGGTAAACACTTTGCTCAACATGTTACAAAGTGTTATGAAAGTTGTAAGTTGTTAACTAGTTTTTAACTTTTCTGCACTGTTTTAGAAAAATCATAGAAGAATCATACGAAGTCGAAAACTGAATCCATATAGTCTTAGAGTTTAGAAAATGTGTCTAGTTCATTCATAATTTTTATTATGATTTTTAGAAGTCTCTAACTTGTGTGAAAATGTTCATATTCACAGACTAGTCCGAATTCGTTTCTGAAATGATAGCCAGTTTCGTAAAAATCGCCATAAATTGTAGAAAAATCTTATCGAGATGTGCATGTAGTAATTAGAGACCTATAAACCTAAAATACTTTCATATTAAACAGTTTTGAAATATATGAAGTTTAAGATGGTCAAAACAGTCCGTCAATAGGACTCAACTTTTCTGTTGAAAGCTGATGTTTGAGTTTAGTTATATTTTTGGTGTGTTAACTTGTATCCCCCCCCTAAAACTTGAAGAAAACATGAAAATGTAGGGGTATAAACTCACCTTGAGTGATCTGTTAGGATGGATGATGAACAGAAGAAATTTTCAAGTCAAGAACACTTGGGAGATGCTTGAAGATTCGAAGATTCTATGAACAAATATGATGATATTTGTGTAAGGAATCCATGTTTTGAGTAAAAGGGTGTAATATAATAAAGTGTAGGATGAAGTTAATTACCAAGAGTGGATGAGAAGTTCAAAAACTTCCTAGAGATTTTCGAGTTCTTGGAGAGAGAAGGAGAGAGAAGGAGAGAGAAAAGTGTGTTAGTTTATAGTGGGAGTGAAAGAGATCTAGGAGATGTGTCATGTTTTGACTCTTTGTGTGGATGAGGGTTAAGGAAATATTGTTGAAGAAGACTAAGGGTACAATGAGTAGACAAGGCTGATGTGAATAGTGACATAAAGATGTCATGAAGCGGGTATGGGAGGTTGCATGTGTTTTTTCTTTAAGGGAAAGTCAACACTCCACCTCAAATCTTACCCAATAGATATTATTCTTAGACAAAGATTTTCCTCAAAATTTGATTAAATTATGAATATATATATATATATATATATATATATATATATATATATATATATATATATATATAGGGTGTTATATGTCAAAATATGAGTTTGGGTGAAAATCCCACGTTAAAATCATGAAAAACGGGCTTAAAACGAGACCGGGGTCGAAAACTGGGAAGAAATGGTAAAAATCCGAAGTCAGGCTGAAGGTTCGGTCCTTAGAGGGTGAGACCCGAACCTAGCCTTCGGTCCGAGGTGGAGACACGAACCAAGCCTTCGGGCCCAAAACTGAATGGAGAGAATCCAAGGCGATTAGAAGCAAAGGGTAGTTCGGTCCGAAGGGTACCTTCGGTTATGTAGGTTTTGGATCCGAATTGGACCTTGTTATACGCCCCCGAGTTGTACGGAATAATGTTTTACCAAGTAGTTTCATCACTTACCCTGATTAGGGTTTAAGAATTCTGAACAAACGAACTTTCCAACTGATAACTTTTTATTAAAATACCAAGTTGTACAGTAGTAACATAATGTAAACCCTAATATACAAGGGTTAGTTTAGTTGATCGGTTTGACTTGTTGACTTTGACTTGACTAGAAATTGACGGTTGTCACATACGTGATTAATAAATTAATGTAAGATCAATTATTAAATAATTGATTTGCAGATTTATTTGATTAATAAATTAATGTGAAATTAATAAGAATTGATTAATTATTAATCATAATTAATTGTAATTAATTAAAGGTGCAAGGGATGAATTTTAGTTGTTCATAGCTGAGCACGGAAAGGCAATTCTAGAGGGTTGTATAGGGTGGATGGTTTTTTTTTGGGGATTTTAGGGTTTCTGGAAGCCTCCTGGAACTGATGAGGATAATTTCCTTGAATAGATAAAATATGAATATTTAATAATTCAAATCAGGGTTTATCGTAAAGATCCGCTAGCTATGAATACCTTCCCTTGGGCATCAAATTTCTGGCTGGCACTTCCTAAAGGGTTATGAACAAAATTTTGCACTTCTCCTCTTTCCTCACTTGTATTCTACTGTTAGGGTTTGGGTGTGAGCCATTAGAGGCATCATCCTTTTGGTGCTAAGCTTTGCAAGTGCAATAACTACAAGGGATTGAAGTGATTTGTTTACTACAACAAATCAAAGGTATGTAACCCTAATTCTTGTATTTCGATTATACTAGGTTTTCATTAGCGTTCATGTTATTTTGTTTTTCCTTTTATGTTACATTCAAGACGTTGTGACATAGATCATTTAGGTTGCCTATTCCCTTAAGTGTTAAAGTGAAATTCCACAAGCACATAGTTTTGTAACCTATAAAACCCATCATAAAAAAACATGTTGTAAATACCTCTTATCCCTCATGACAAAGCAGAAATTTGATCTTACTCTGGTACCTTCGCCATAAACGGTCAGCTCTCCTACACTTGGGGTACAAACCACCACTAATTGTGAGTCGCAATTATTCAAATCCCCGAACCATCTCAACCAATCCATGCCCGCAATAACATAAACATCACCCATCAAAATGGGAACAATATCAATTGGGAACCTCACCTGAAAAATACACAATACATAGTCGTGACAAACTCTCGAAGTCGAAACCGTACGATCATCGACATTTTTTGTAACACCGTAAAAATTAAAACAATTTTTCACATTTTCAAAACACATTTTTCCAAACACATTTATTAATAAAATCTCATTTTATCATATCTTGGTTTCAAAAAACATTTCCCAAGATCGAAATACATAAAATCCCATGTGTGTGTACAAATCATGCCGACGCCTTCACGCGATCATCACTGGTACGTGAAACACATAACACATAACACTGTAAGCATAAAGCTTAGTGAGTTCCCCAAAATACCACTCTAACACATATATTAGTCACTCAAGGCTATAACTTTGCTAACCCTCTGGTCAGTATGTCTCACTGGGACCCTCCAATCCCAACTCTATGTGGGCTCTCTAGCCCTAGCTCTATGGACCCACGGGTCCTATCCCTGGAAACTCTGAATCATGCATATCACATATCACAATAACATACATAAATAGCATACAAATACACTAGCACATAACTCAGTAGTATACTAGCACATAACTCTGTTACCACTCTAGTAAGTATAGTGAAAAGACTCACCTCAGATGTCTCGGTAAATCTCCGAATCGGTGGAAATATGGTCTAGCCTCCGCCTAATCACATAAAGTAATACTCTCATAAATATAACTCTCGAGACTAGACTCAACCCTCTCTTGACACAAAGACCCCATTGTTGACCAAACCCTCAAAGTCAACAAAGTCAATGGTCAGACTTTGACCCGAATCGTCGAGTGCACTTGGGTGACTCGGCGAGTCAACGCGTGTCCACTATCCCTTTAGTCCCGCACGACACATCGAGTCTTTCCCCTGCTCGACGGGTTACACCTGGCATGAATCGCGGGGCCACCCCGACTCAACTCGCCGAGTCCCATTATGAACTCGGCGAGTTCCGCCTTGAACTCCAATCCTCTAATTCCTTTTGACTCACTGAGTCATTCCCCCAACTCAGCAAGTACTCACTGAGTGAACTATGGGGAAACCCTAACCCTACTCACCGAGTCTGCTCTTGGTACTCGGCGAGTTCGTGTCATGCTTGAGCTCAAATGAGTTCCTGAGGTCAGATCTGTTCCTCTAACTCATAGATCTGGCCTCCTAAAGCAATAAAAACACGTAAAGTTTGGATCTTGATGTCCATGCAAAGACCCAATGGCTCTATTTGAAGAAATGGCCTCAATATGCCACCCTAAGCTCATATAACCCAATGACACCCCATAAAGATCAAGGGGCTTAGATCTCTGGACCTCTTTGGATCCAGATCCGCAGCCTCAACACAAGAAGGGACCAATTGCACTAACAATCATACTCTAAATGGGCTAGAAACCCTAACTCTCAAGGATTAACACCCAAAACTGAGGAAGGATCGAATATATACCTCAAGATGAAGTCCCTAAGCTCTGAAATCCACAGATTAGCACCCTCTTCAGTTTCCTCTTACCTTGGTCACCCTCTTCTTGCAAAATCAACCACACAAGGATCAAAAATGGTTTCCTTTCTCTCTCAAAACGTTCACACACTCTGGGGTTTCTCTCTATCAACTGGTAGCCACAAATGAAGGATATAAGGGCCTTTAAATAGGTCTCAAACCCCGGGAATTAAGGTTTCATTAAACAGTGTGGACTCGCTGAGTCCACTAGTTGACTCGCTGAGTCCGGTCATTAACCCGGATGGAAAATCGTGACACTACTCGGTGAGTCTAAGGATCAACTCGCCGAGTCTCTCCCAAAATCGCCAAGAATAATGAATAATTAATATACCTGGAAATCCGGATGTTACAATTCTCCCCCACTAGAATCAGACTTCGCCCTCGAAGTCTCTTTCCACAAATAACTCTGGATACTGCTCACGCATCTCCAACTCCGGCTCCAGGTCATCTCGGAACCCTTCCAATGTTGCCACTGGACCTAAACCAATGGCACCTCCTTGTTTCTCAAAGTCTTGATCCTTTTATCCTGAATCGTTATCGGCCTCTCAACATAGCTCAAGCTTGCATCCACCTAAATGTCCTCTAATGGAACCACTGCCGACTCATCAACGATGCACTTTCTCAGCTAAGACACATGGAAGGTATTGTGAATCTGACTTAGCTCCACAGGTAGTTCCAAATGGTATGCAACGCTGCCCACCCTGGCAGTCACCCTGAAAGGACCAATATACCGAGGCCCCAACTTGCCTCTCTTCCTGAATCGGATCACTCCTTTCCAAGGAGATACCTTCAGGAGTACGAAGTCACCAACCTGGAACTCGAGCTCTGACCGTCGTCTATCCGCATAACTCTTCTGACGGCTCTGAGCCGTCAGTAACCTCTGTTTGACCTGTTGAATCTGCTCGGTCGTCTGAAGTATAATCTCTGTACTACCCATCACACGTTGCCCTACCTCTCCCCAGCAAATGGGGGTCCGACACCTCCTCCCATACAACAGCTCAAAGGGTGGCATACCGATGCTCGAATGATGGTTGTTGTTATAGGAAAACTCAGCCAAGGGTAAGTACGTGTACCAACTTCCTCTGAAGTCCATTACACATGCCCGAAGCATGTCCTCGAGCGTCTGAATCGTCCGCTCTCTCTGTCCATCAGTATGTGGATGGTATGCGGTACTAAAATGCAACCTCGTACCCAATTCCTCATGAAATTTAGTACCTGGAAGTGAAATGTACATCTCGATCTGAAACAATCGAGACCGGTACTCCATGCCCCGATCCCACCTCTCTCACGTACAACTCTTCCATCCTCTCCGCAGAAGAGCTCTCACTAATAGCAAGGAAGTGAGCGCTCTTCGTCAACTTGTCCACAATCACCCAAATTGCATCGACACCCCTCGCAGTCCTTGGCAATTTGGTGATGAAATCCATGGTAATATGTTCCCACTTCCACTCGGGAATCTCTAATGGCTGCAGTTTACAATGTGGACGCTAGTGCTCGGCCTTAACCCTGCGACAGGTCAAGCATCTCTCTACAAACCACGCGACATCCCTCTTCATACAGGACCACCAATATTCTCTCTTCAAGTCCAAATACATCTTAGTGGCCCCTAGATGGATCGAGAACCTCGATCGATGCGCCTCCTCCATCAAAATGGTACGCGTTTTCCCCACAAACAGTACCCAAATCTGACCCTGAAATGTCATAAGCCCACGGCTATCGGTAACGAACTCTGATACTTGCCCGATAACCCTTTCTCTCTTACGGTTCTCTGGTCTCACAGCCTCAGCCTGGGCCCCACGAATGGTGTCCAACACTGGATTCATCACTGTCAATCTCAAGCAAACCTCTCGCATTGGGGCGCCCTCCGCCCTACGGCTCAGGGCATTGGCTACAACATTAGCCTTGCCCGGATGATACAGGATCTCGCAGTCGTAGTCCTTCACCACATCCAACCATCTCCTCTATCGGATGTTCAGGTTGGCCTGATCCATCAAATACTTCAGGCTCTTGTGGTCCGTGTATATGCTACACCGAACCCCATACAGATAGTGACGCCAGATCTTGAGGGCGAACACCACTGCCCCCAACTCCAGATCGTGGGTGGAATGCCTCATCTCATGAGGCTTCCCCTCTGCATAAGCACCACTCCCAACCCCGATATCGACACGTCACAATACACTACGAAGTCCTCCATCCCCTCCAGAAGGGCTAATATCGGGGATTCACATAGTCTCTGGCGAAGTGTCTCGAAGGAGGCCTGCTGCTCTGGGCCCCAAGAAAAAGCAACACCCTTCCGGGTCAACTTGGTGAGTGGCATGGCGATCTTGGAGAAATCCCTGATGAATCTCTGATAATAACCAGCCAACCCTAGGAAACTCCTGATCTCGGTAGGTGATCTCGGTACCTCCCAACTCATCACTGCCTCGTCTTGGCCAGATCGACCAATATCCCATTCTGGTTAACGAGGTGCCCAAGGAACTAGACCTCTCGTAACCAGAAATCACACTTGGAGAATTTGGCATAGAGCCTCTCTGATCTCAAAACTCTGAGGATCTCTCTCAAATGCTCCTCATGCTGTTCTCAGGATCTCGAATACACCAATATGTCGTCGATGAACACGATCACCGACCGATCCAACATCAGCCTGCACACCCTGTTCATGAGGTCCATGAACACCACCGGTGCATTGGTGAGCCCAAAAGGAATCACCACGACCTCATAATGCCCGTAACGAGTCCTGAACGTTGTCTTCTGGATATCCTCATCTCGCACCCTCACCTGATGATATCCAGACCTCAAGTCGATCTTGGAGAACAAAGATGCTCCCTATAACTAATTGAACAAATCGTCGATCCTCGGCAACGAGTAACGGTTCTTGACCGTCAGCTTGTTCAACTCCCTGTAATCAATGCACATCCGGTGCGAACCATATTTTTTCTTAACAAAAAGGATAGGTGCTTCTCACGGCGAACTGCTCGGCTGAATAAACCCCTTCCCCAGCAGCTCCTGAAGCTGTGAGGATAACTCCTGCATCTCTGGAGGTGTAAGGCGATAGGGCGCCTTGGCGATAGGTGCGGCCCCCGGAACCAAATCGATACTAAACTCAACCTGCCTCTCGAGAGGCACACCCGGTAACTCCTACGGAAATACATCCGGGAACTCACGTACTATCGGAACCTCATCAACTGACCTCGGTCGCTCTGAATCAACCCTCGTATCCATCACATATGCTACAAATCCCTTACAGCCCTGCTGTAGACTCTGTCTCGCTCTAGCGGCTGAAAAAAATGCCGACCCAGAACATGTACCCTTGCCGTACACCGTAATAAATCCCCCACTAGGGTCTCGTATGGTCACCAGCTGTCTCTCGCAGTTGATAACCGCTCAAAATTTGCTCAACCAGTCCATGCCCACGATGACACAGACATCTCCCATCGCAATAGGAACTAAATCGATCGGAAACTCAACACCGAAAATCTCAAGTACACACCCTCGCATCACCTCGGTGGCATACACCGCCCTCTCGTCAGCTATGGAAACTCTCAGAGGTCGACTCAATGCCTCTCGACTAATACTGATGTGCTAACTGAAAACCAAAGATACAAAAGACCGACTCGCACCCGAGTCAAATAACACCAAAGCAGGTACATAGCTCACAAGAAAAGTACCTACGCATAACATAATATAAACACAATATCTCAAACATCAAAATAAATACATGAAAGAGTACATACCAGCCACGACATCGGGCGTTGTGCGGACCTCCTCCGCGGTCAACTGAAAGGCTCTCCCTCGTGCCTTTGGTGCCTCGACCTTGACTGGCCGGCTCCCAGTAGCTCTGATAGAAGTAGGGGCAGATCCCAAAGATGATCCTTGAGCTGTCCCTCGCAACTGTGGACACTCTGCCTTCCGGTGTCCCGTCTGGTAGCAGTGAAAGCATACTGCAAACCCCTTGGGGAAATCCTTGGCCATATGCCTCTCCTTGTCAAATTTGTAGCAAGGCCCCGCTCTGCACATCCCATCGTGGCTCTTGCCGCACTTGCCACAAGTGCGGCCCTTCTAACTCCCAGATCTTGAATAATCGGGCTTGGCCCGCTTGGCTGCTGGCTAAGACTACCTTGGTCACCGATCCCCCCCCCTGAGACTCAGCCTCCTCCCTAGCTTGGGTCTCCAGCTCTATCTCCCTCTTCTGGGCATTTTCCTAAAGCTCAACAAGTGTCCGGTACGTCGAGTTTGCCACGAACTCTCGTATATCCCTCCTCAAAATGCTCAGATATCGGCTCATACGTGCCTGCTCGGATGACACGTGCTCTGAGCAGAACATCGCCCGCTCATGGAACATCCTCGTAATCACTGTGACCGACTCAGTACCCTGCTTGAGGGTCAGAAACTCCTGGGCCAAACACTCCCTCTCCACCTGGGGAATGTACTCATCTCGGAACATAGCAGTGAACCTCTCCCAAGTCATTGCATCAAGCTCAGCAGGCGAATAATGCACCATCACAAACTTTCACCAGTCCTTCGCTCCCAAGCGAAGCTGGTTCAACGCGAACCGGACTCTCAAATGCTCTGGGGATGAGCAAGTGAAGAAAAACCCCTCGATGTTTGAAATCCACCTCATCGCTACAATCGGGTCCTAGGTCCCATCAAACTCCGGTGGTTTTGTGTTGCTGAACTCCCGGAACAGAGACGCATCACCACCCTGCGGTCTAGTCGCAGCTACAGCTGCAGTGGCCGTAGCAACAGCAGCATCAGAAAGAGCAGTGTATCTCTCGTCAAATGTCTCTATCAAGGTGGTCTTGATAGACCCGAACATATCTGGAATCTCAGCGCGGATGGCAGCAACAACCTCATCATGAATCTTCTGGCGGAGCTCCTCGTCGCTCACACCCTCTCCACTTGTCCCTGGTCTGTGGCATGTCCCCACCATGATGTCTCTCTGAAATACAACACAAGATATCAGATACTCACTCGGGTGTACACACACTCGATATCCCAAACCTACTTGATCTCTGGTACCCTAAGGATTCTTACTTGGGTTGCGCACTGACCCGGTGCCTTCGGTAGTACGGGCCCAACACTACCGACCACACCGCGTCAGCATTCATCCCAAGTCCTCCTCCCAGAGTCCCAAATTCCAAGCACTCTACTCTCTTAAATCATATGCTACTCACTAGCTAATCTCTCATAAGCTCCTTGCTGCTATCTAAACACTTTAAATCATCCCTAGCAGCAAAGCTCCTAGACTAAGGCATCACATATCAGGCCACTCTAGTACTAATAAGGATACCTAGTCTACTCTAGCATGCATAATATAGCTCATCATATAACATAACATAATATATCTCATAACGCTTATTACAAGGGCATTTTGGGAAATCACCGTTCGGGCGCTGGCTGATCGTACACACGGCTCTGCTCTGTTTTTTTTCTCAAAACTCTTTTTAAAATTGTTTTGTTATCAAAAATTTTCCCAAATCCTCAGTTTGAATTCAGATACACCCGAAGATGCATCCGAATCCCTCAAACCAAGGCTCTGATACCAACTTGTAACACCGTAAAAACAAAAACAATTTTTCACATTTTCAAAACACATTTTTCAAAACACATTTTTCCAAACACATTTATTAATAAAATCTCATTGTATCATATCTTTGTTTCACAAAACATTTCCCAAGATCGAAATACATAAAATCTCATGTGTGTGTACAAATCATGTCGGCGCCTTCCCGCGGTCATCACTGGTACCTAAAACACATAACACATAACACTATAAGCATAAAGCTTAGTGAGTCCCCCAAAATACCACTCTAACACATATATTAGCCACTCAAGGCTATAGCTCTGCTGACCCTCCGGTCAGTGTGTCTCAGTAGGACCCTCTAGTCCCAACTCTCTGTGGGCTCTCTAGCCCTAGCTCTATGGACCCACAGGTCCTATCCCTGGAAACTCTGAATCATGCATATCACATATCACAATAACATACATAAATAGCATACAAATACACTTGCACATAACTCTACAGTATACTAGCACATAACTATGTTACCACTATAGTAAGTATAGTGAGAAGACTCACCTCAGATGTCTCGGTAAATCTCCGACTCGGTGGAAATATGGTCTAGCCTCCGCCTAATCACATAAAGTAAAATACTCCCATAAATATAACTCTCGAGACTAGACTCAACCCTCTCTTGACACAAAGACCCCATTGTTGACCAAACCCTCTAAGTCAACAAATTCAACGGTCAGAATTTGACCCGACTCGCCGAGTGCACTTGGGTGACTCGGCGAGTCTACACGTGTCCACTATCCCTTTAGTCCTGCATGACACGTCGAGTCTTTCCCCTGCTCGATGGGTTACACCTGGCATGAATCGCAGGGCCACCCCGACTCAACTTGCCGAGTCCCATTATGAACTCGGCGAGTTCCGCCTTCAACTCCAGTCCTCTAATTCCTTCTGAATCACTGAGTCATTCCCCCAACTCGGCGAGTACTCACTGAGTGAACTATTGGGAAACCCTAACCCTACTCGCCGAGTCTGCTCTTGGTGCTTGGCGAGTTCGTGCCATGCTTGAGCTCAAATGAGCTCTTGACGTCAGATCCGTTCCTCTAACTCATAGATCTGGCCTCCTAAAGCATTAAAAACACGTAAAGTTTGGATCTTGATGCCCATGCAAAGACCTAATGGCTCTATTTGAAGAAATGGCCTCAATATGCCCCCTTAAGCTCATATAACCCAATGACACCCCATAAAGATCAAGGGGCTTATATCTCTAGACCTCTTTGGATCCAGATCCGCAGCCTCAACACAAGAAGGGACCAATTGCACTAACAATCATACTCTAAATGGGCTAGAAACCCTAACTCTCAAGGATTAACACCCAAAACTGAGGAAGGATCGAATATATACCTCAAGATGAAGTCTCTAAGCTCTGAAATCCACAGATTCGCACCCTCTTCAATTTCCTCTTGCCTTGGTCACCCTCTTCTTGCAAAATCACCCACACAAGGATCAAAAATGGCTTCCTTTCTCTCTCAAAACGTTCACACACTCTGGGGTTTCTCTCTATCAACCGGTAGCCACAAATGAAGGCCATAAGGGCCTTTAAATAGGTCTCAAACCCCGGGAATTAGGGTTTCATTAAACAGCGTGGACTCGCCGAGTCCGGTCATTAACCCGGATGGAAAATCGCGACACTACTCGGCGAGTCTAAGCATCAACTCGCCGAGTCCCTCCCAAAATCTCCAAAAATAATGAATAATTAATATACCTGGAAATCCGGATGTTACATTTGTGGCACCCAGTTCCATGACAAAACCTCATTGAACTTCCCAAACTTGTCGCAAGTTTGACCCCTTTCCCCCAAATGTCGAATTTGCAAGCTTGAACCGCTTAGCTATAGACCGTGACTGAACCTGAGTTTGTCTCTTCTCTCTCTTTTGGGTCTCTAACTCTAACTTTCTACTCCTTGCTTCTGACTACAACTGATATAGGGTCTGATACTAGGAGTTTTCCATTGACTCCCTGATCTCGGTTTTCAACATACTTAGGTATCGGGACATATTAATCTCCTTATTGGTTAAATACTCTTGACAAAATAAGGCTCTTTTAGTAAACTTCTTAGTGATCTCAGTCACCGACTCTTTCATCTGCATCAACGACATGTACTCTTAATCTAGGTGTTTTGTCTTAACGTTTAGGACGTACTCTGCTTTAAACATGTTAGTAAAATGCTCATAGTTTATCGCCTCATGCTTAGCATAAGAAAGGGTCTTGGAAACCAGACCCCACCAATCCTTCTCCCCCTAATTAAGAAGGTTCAACAAAAAATTAACCTTCAGCTCATTCGGACATAGGATTGTGCTAAAATCACTATCTACATCAGTGATCCATCTCATGATGAAAATCAGGTCCTTACCACCATTAAAATCAAGAGGGTGGATAGTGTAGCATTCACGATACGTCACCATGCAGGCTCTTTGTTGACCAAAAGCAGCAGTGACAATAACAATAGTTGTAGTAGCAGCAACATCAGTGACAACATATCTATCATCGACCATAACAATTAGTTTGGTCTTGATAGACCCGAACATATATGGAGTCATCTGTCTTACGACTGTGGATACCTCGATAAAAATGAAATCATGAATCTCTATATCACTCAGGCCCGATCTCTCTGAATCACTTGTACCCCCACTAATACCATCAAACGAACTAGTCATCACCATGTTGAAACATATAAAGAAAGATATCAAAACCAGATAATTGTCCTAGCTCATACTATTCACTTATTTACAATTTTCTTAGTAACAATATGAATTCCCCATATCCTTGTATGGCTCTTGTCCTTCTAGTCAAGGGCGGAACCAAGATATTTTATTAAAGTAGGCTTACATCGTAATGATATATTAAAATGTATTTTATTTTTGAATAATATAATAAAGTTTTTAAATTTGAAAAATAAATTAAATGAGAAAAAAAACTATATAAAAATTACAACATTTTTTTCAGATGTTACCTATAATCGTATTTTGAAATAAAATATGAATCTAAAAGAGTCATGATATAGATGTACATATCTAGTTACATTTGTAATATTTTAGCAATAAAACAGTAATAGATGAAAAATATACAATAATAATAATAATATATATGTGAAATTTGTATTTATATTTTATATTATGGTAATGTAGATGTATATGTTATATGTTGATGAGTTATAGAAGGGACCTGTTCTGGAAATGTACATGTTAGATGTTGTTGAGTTATACAAGAAACACAACATAAAAATTTTAATCGACTAAATATGGTAAGGATACAATATAAAAGGACAGATTGTATAAATTTAACCTTTTCATATACAAAATAAAAACTATCATTTAGTAATTTAAGATATTTGCACTGGATGATATGGTATTATGGTCAACTATAGTAGGCTTATTAAACATATGGATATTAGGGGGGGCGAGCACCGGACAGCCCCGATACTCCCTCTGCCACTGCTTCCAGTAGTACCTGCACATTCTACCTTCCACACCTATTCGTATTTGTCCCCAAGAATTATCCCACAGTTTCCAATGCACTATACTCGACTACTGCTAGGTGTACAAAAACACACATATGTGCTCAAAATATCCACAAACTACTCTTCCTAGACCCTTATTCTACGATTTCCTCTACCACATTCTTGTACTGCTAAAAATCTATGCTAACATCGATGGTTACCTCGTGTATGCGAGTTATATGTAATCCAAGATTAGATAGATGGTCGAATAAATGATTCAACCATAAGCCCACAACCAAACAAGGAATAGGAAGTAAGGCTAAATCAAGCACTCTAAGGCTATAAAATCCTATTCATGTACAACTATAAGAATACACTTAGAATTTAACAATTTAGCATAAACTTCAGTTAGCATTTAACAAGCAGTTTCTAGGCTATAAGGCTTCTTAAATGTCAAACAATTCTAATATGCAATTCTTTAAAGATCCTTAGCCTACTTACTAGCAAACATTTCTAACAAAACACATATAAGCATATATATAACAAGTATGAATATTTCGAGAAATCACTTTCCATTGAGATCCAGATGACTTTCCTTTTTATTAAATTCTTTTTTGAAAACATTTTGTAAAAACTTTCAAATCCTAGTTTGAGTTTAGAATCACATGAGTTTTCATCCAAAACCCTCAAACCACGGATCTGATACCAACTTCTAACGTACAAATTTTCAAAATAAAATTTTCATTATTAAAATAAGATAAACACCCATTTTCATAAAATTATAATCAAGGTAAAACCATGTGTTTGTAAGCTACAATCCGTAAATCAGAGTAATAAAGAAAATCGTTGCGGAATCTCAAAACATAAAACTGCTAATGTATGTATACAATTATGCCTTCACCTTCCCACGATCCGAAGAAGTACTTGAAAACATTTAATCTACAATTGTACGCACAGATATTAGTGAGTTACCTAAAATACCACATACTATATATATATATATATATATATATATATATATATATATATATATATATATATATATATATATATAATGCATACAAATAATGGTCTTCAGCACAAAGCTGATTCTACCCATTGGCCTTCAGCATAAAGTCGGTTTGCCCGTTTGGCCATCAACATAAATTTAGTCAGCCCCTGGCCTTCAGCATAAAGCTGGTCCGCCCCAAGTATCTTGTAATAAATAATATACTTTCCAAACAACACATAACATATTAACTACATCCTAACATATAAAGGATATATATTGTAATAAATAATATAGTAAGAAAACTCACATTATAGAAACCTGTGAATAAATGTAAAGGTCGGTCTCACGAACCACCTAGACATCATATAAAGGTCAAATCTCAGTCAATAACTAAAAACCGTAAAGTTTGACCTAAGGTCAAACATAGTGAAAATTTTAAAAAGTCAAAATTCTAGTCCAAAGGCACCATGTGCCCTCTTCTGAGCACCCAACACCCACTACAAGACAAAATAGTTGGACTCGGGCTAAAATCGGATGCATTACAGAAATATTCATAGGGGGCGAGCCCTTCAAAGGACGCGCCACGTCTAGGGTAATCTCCATAGGATTTTTTAACTTAATCCATTAAGTCAAGGCTCAACTTTTCAGATCTGATTCTCAATAGCTTCTTAATGGATAAAATTTACAACTTTAGCCATTAGGATGGTGCAAACAACCAAGATCTAAACTTTAGGTCTCTAAAATGACTAAATGGACCATAACTCTTGCATGAATTAATAGGAATGCACAAGATCCCATTTTTCCAAGTCCAAAGAGAATTCCTAAGTGGTCAAAACGCGATAGAGTTCTCTTGACTCCAAAGACATAAGGAAAATGGATCACTAGATCTAATGAAATAAAGAGCAAGATATGAACTTTATACTCACAAAGGTCAAAAAACAGAGTTACTTTGATAGATCTAAACATGGAACCACCTTCCTTGCAAAAAAGGAAACTTTCTTGATCTTCAATCTTCATTCAAAAAGGATGAAATAAGCTCTTAAATAACTAAAATGATCAAGAACAGCAGAAATGATGTTAGGGTTTCACTCAAGGGTGCTATAAAGGCTTAAAATGATGCCTCCTAGGGTTTTATGCCCTTTAAATAGGCCCAATTCCTGAGAAAATGTCAATAACCCATAGCTCGGATGCCCCACACCTTGATATTGGCGCTCGACACCCTAGAAAAAACCCACAATTTTTAGATTACAGATTTTTAGCAAATTAAACTGATTAAAGCTAGAATAAAATATGAACTAGGAATTCGGATCTTACAATGCAGGTTGCACGATTGCCCAGAGCCTTAAAGTTATATATGGCTTTATTTAGATTGACATTAATGTTAGGTATTTTAGGGCCAAATTTTGAAATGTTTCTCTTACTTGCATCTAATTCCGAAATTGAAATACACATTGCCGATGTCCAATTATTAAACGCTTCGTTTTTTAAGAAGCATCAAAAGTCGAAGATCTATAATCTACTCATAACTTATGGTTTCAGCTTCACTCACAACTTATTTTTGGTTTTTAAATACGCTATAAAAGACCAAAGCCCTATTATTTTTAGAAGCCGTCGAGAAAATGTAATTCTCAATTTGTTATTGTTTTCGAAGCCGTCGAGAAAATGTAATTCTCTTTGCTTCTTTTGCTTTAGGTAGTTTAATATTTTTTCCAAATTTCCAATAGTTCTTTATTTTAACAGATATACATTTCCAAAACTCTAATCTTGCAAATTTAATCCGAGTTCAGAGGTTTGAAATATGTTTTTGGCAATTTTTGGTTTTTGTTTTCAATATACATATGGTGCTTTTCACGTTTGTAATCATCTTTGCAATTGATATTGGAAGTAAAAGAAGCACAATAATATTCACAACTAGTTTATAACCCGTGGAAACCCACGATTATAAAATTAATTAAACTTTTATAGTAAAAACTCAAAATTATTAATCAATTATTTTAAATAAATTATTAATTAAGAGATGTTTTTATTAGTTATATGAAATTATAATCGTTGATTCAAATAAATATGTAAAATTAATTTTTAATATATATTAGACATTTTTTATTTGTGAATTAATGAAAACAATAATATAAATTTTAAATTTAAAATTTAAATTTAAAATAGAGAATAAATATATTGACAAATAACATCACATTAACAATGATGTCTAATAAATTTAAAATAGAGAATTAATAGATTGACAAGTGTCAACACATTAATTAAGAGGTCTAATATGATGACACATGGCAAAACAACTATTTTTTATTGGTATAGAGAAGAGATATAGAGATTGGTAAGGTAAGTGGTATGTAAGTTTTATATTTCATAACCTTTTTGTAACCGTTTTTTGGCATCTTGGACACAAAATTTGAATTATTATGTATGTATGTCATTATGTTTTTGCTCTTTTCCTATATTTTTGTTTTTTTCTATCTTTTTTGTTTTTCATTTAAGTTTGAGTTTATGAGTGATAAATTTTCCTTGCTGCGAACATCATTTCTCAGTTGAGAAAGATAAATTTCTTAAGAAAATCAATTTGATAACTCTAATATTCATCATAAAAAGAAGTGCTTTGCTATTTTCGTTAAAACATTATAAGTTCATCATTATATCTTTTTTATTATGTGTCAAAAATATTATGTGTCAAAAATATTATATGTATCATGTTATTTTTTAGCTATGTTTAATTTTGAAGATACCTTATTTTTTCAACGTTTTACAACCACAAAAAATCACATACATTAAAATATAGTTATTTGAATATACTTTTTTTTAAGGATCTTATTTTTGTTTTGCCCTAGACATCAAATCCGTTTGAACCGGCCTTGATTACTTGTCTCATTTGTCTCATTTTTTCATAAGAGGTGAATACTACAGAAAGATAATAAAATGCTACTTTGGTAGCCACTATAGCGTAAACCCGCAATTCCTTTTGGGCATGCATACCTTGTGTACACATGCAAAAAATGTGATGAACTTCCTCACCCTGGAAATGCTATTAATTTCCATAATTCTAATACATTAGTGCGTACGCTGTATAAAACTTGTGAATACCCTTTTTATTTTAACCATATTACAAATAAAATTACAATAATAATAATAAAATTTACAAGTGTAAACAATGTCCACATGAGTACCACATTGTTCTTGCTAGGTGTCTTAGTTTTTAGATATGGAATTAAAATTTAGTAATCAATACGGATAGAAAACCTTTATATGTTTGACCTTATGCTTATGATTTCCTTTCTTTAATATTTTTTTACCTCCCTACAAGAAACGGGACCTACAGGGACGTCAAATGGCATCCCTATAGGTTCAAAAGTCGTCCCTCTAAGTGTTCGGGGTGACATGTCCCTATAGCTCTCGTCACCATAGCCTCGTCGCAATAGATCTTTTTGTCGGAGCTATAAATATCGTTGCAGTAGATAGCCCTTTGAGACGACATGTTGTCGTTTTCTTCTTCATCACTATGCGATGCTAGTCACCATAAACAAAGCTATAGAGACAATATGTCATCCATGTAGTTGCAACACATCATCTCTATAGAGACAACACATCATCTCTATAGAGACAACATGTGATTTCAATATATAGAGATGTATAGTCGACATTTTTATCCTACACCAACACATCATCGTGGTAAATACACTTGTAGAGACGACATGTGGCATCTATAGATGTACATATAGAAACGACATACCGTCTCTATAAGTATGTCCTTACAACTGTTATTTTTTGTCTAT
Source organism: Lactuca sativa (assembly GCF_002870075.4). NCBI lineage: Eukaryota > Viridiplantae > Streptophyta > Magnoliopsida > Asterales > Asteraceae > Lactuca > Lactuca sativa. Next base: position 99,542,517 of record NC_056624.2, on the reverse strand, counting down.
AATTTTGCCAGTTTTCACATACAAAATTGCTAAAGCGGTAAATTTACAGAATAGCTAAAATAGTAATTTAATTGCAAAACATTAAAATAGGATATGGTCTCAAAACATTTAAAGTCTTATAAAAGTTTACTAAAACATATCACCTAATTTGAAAATGTTTAAAAGTTTCATAAAATTATACATACTACCTAATTTAATCGGATCCACTAGAAGTTTGTCAATCATCATCATCAGTTTTGCAACATCCTAAAATTTAAGACTATATTCTTAAATTAATGAAATAAATAAATCAAAGATTATTTATATAGCTAAATCATCAAAGAATAATCGTACCATTAGTTGGTATGAAGTTCAGAAAATTTAGAAGTGAAAATAATAACATTTTAAAAGTTAAAGGGTTAAAAGTGTCAAATTGGCAAAGTGAGTTGACCAAAGGGCTGACTCAGTTAATGGAAGGGACTGCCAAAGTTATTGAATGGATGGAGGAGGATTTGTTTTGTCAACCTTTTAGACAAATGTGAAAAATAAATGAAGTAATGGTGAAATTGACAAAATTTATAAATTATAGGGACTAAAATGGAAAAATGGGACAAGATGAACACTCTCATCATTCCTCTTCCAGATTCAATCTTACATACTAGAGACCTTCTAATGGTGATTTTCCTTCCTCCTTCTATCTATGTAACGTCCCGATTTTCAAAGCAAAATTTTCATTTTTATTTATTAAAATATATCAGAGTATGATTACATTGTGCGGAAACATGATGTGAATACGCGTGTGTACAGTCGAACCTTGCCCTTCTCATGAATCACTGAAGTACCTGAAAGACATTTTTATTTAATTGGGTAAGCACGAGGCTTAGTGAGTTTCCCAAAATATCATATATCACAATACATATACATACATACAAACAATAACTCAGGATCTACAAATAAGATGTGTATCTTGGAATACGCGGGTATATAGGTTCTCGACCTATTTAAGTATTCCACCATCATCCCCTAACTAAATCTATATGGTTCTATAGGTTCTTGGCCTCTTTAAATGTTCCACCATCAACCCCTACCTAAGTCTGATAGCATAACAATTAAGCATATAGAGATTGCACTTTAGATTCTACTACTACATGAACATTTATACTTTCTACTTTACTAGTTCACACTTAAGCACATAGAGATTATACTACTAGCTCTACTCTACTTATTCCCTATCACAACATACATGGATATATATATATATATATATATATATATATATATATATATATATATATATATTATAGTACATGGTATAGTAAGATAACTCACCTTAACAAGTACTCCGATGATTGATAGATATCCCTTCATCAGAACGGATAACGTGTCTAATAGATATTAACCTAGAAAACAATAGCTTATCAGTTCCTACAACAATTTGATAATGAAAGATAGATCCATCATTAATCCCATTGAATTCTGAGAGTTCTATCAAATAATGATCATCCAGACAGGACAGTTGGAAGGCAGGATCATTTCGGCGTATATCCTTTTTGAGATCCAATAACCAAGCCAATGTGACCATTCTAGACAGCTCTCCTATAAGTAGATCAATAAGCACTACAACTGGAATTACTAATAAATCTTATTGATATATCTATAACAACGATTATGAATATAAATATAAGCTACACTAAAAGCGTAACTTAACTTATAGGGATCCTAGCGAAGACTGGGATTTGTGCTAGTAGAACTTCGATACCGAGCACTTCTACTCCACCAGGCTTTCAGATGCCTCAGGGTCTCACTAAAGAAGAATTCATCAGACACTTGAAAGTATCTCTAGAGGTCAAATTTATAGAGAAATGTATGAGAAATGGGTGTGAGAAATGAAGAAGCTTGATTTAGTATTTATAGGCTGATTCGAGATGTGTGTCGCACACATGGTCGAGTGCGCAAAGCGCACTTGGTCTGGGTGCTGACGTGGCACCATCTAGGTGGTGAAATTGTCAACAAGTTGGTTGTGTGTCAGTGCACATCGTGCGCTTGGTCTGTGCGTTCCATCTCATGTGCGGAATTAACAGTTCTTCAATAAATCATATATCTCCATACGAGCTTCGTTTTGGACATCCTTTATATCCACATGTAGCTATCGATGATTTCAACAACTTTCCTTTAGACTTTGTTGGCTAAATCTCACTTTATTTTTAAATCTATATTTTTTAACAGGCTTAGACTGTTAAAGTTTGTATAAAAATCATAATTTTCTCATATGAATTACATTCTGGATTGTCTTTATATCGACAGAATCATATTGATGAGATCTTCAACTCTGGTTTAGATTGTTTTTCCTAACAATCAACCGATCTCTATTTCAGTTTCTATGTCATACACTATTGCGATGAAACTTCTAAAAATCATAACTTCCTCACAAGAAGTCAGATTTAGGGTACACTCTCGCTTTTACGACTACTATGACTTTTATCAAGACTATTTATCCTAAACAGTCGCCCATCAAAGACATCTATTTACGTAACGGATCGTTTATAAAATAAGGCGAAAATGTGGTGTTACAAATCTCTCCCACTTATAAAGATTTTGTCTCCAAAATCCTAATCTTAACGCACTTTAGGATAATTCCTACATACTATCTAGATGGGATTTCATGAGATCAAGCTAATATCTAGCCAATGTTGCCACATTGGCTTCGTCCATTTGTACTTCACTAGCCGTAGAACTTCATTTTCTACTATAGATGTATTGTCGAACTCTTCGCAGAGTTTTCCAAAACCAGAAACTCGTTTTTCTAGACTTTTTAGAATCTAAACTCAACGATGAGCAATCACCTTCAGACAAGAAATGTGTATTTTTTTCCTTTGATTAGGAAACATTGTCGTTTCGATATAATATGATTAATTAAGGAAACTTATCTATGACATCCTAATAGAATGCACTTTTGTGGATCATGCCTCTAAAAAGGCTTATGGCATAGCCTAAACACACATGAATTTAGATTGCATTTGGTTTCTTTACTTAGTTCAGGAGTTCCATCATCCTAAAATTTAACCAAAATTACTACAATGGGTTTACTAACTTGAAAACTCTAGAATCAATACTCTAATATTGGTGACGTGCTCATTATACGTATTTCTTATCTTCTATCCTACTAGATTATAATGAACACTAGATCACCAATAACCTTCTCGCAAGGCTCTAACTACTTTTCCTATATCGAGGTGTAACTATTGTTTGCGCAATTTGTCCTTATACCCGCTCATGATACATCGTGACATTATCCCACTACTGGGATTTTGATGCTAGATCGTTCTTGTCATCATCCACTCTCGGGCATGAACACTCACGATAGACCCTTCGGTGGTCTTGAAGGCTCACAACCATTATCTAACTGTTTTTAAGGGAACTCAATATCATCTTTCCTCGATATCTACTTATCACAATAGATCCTTGATTTATAAAAGTTTGTGGCTATAAATAATTAGAGCTCTTTAATCTACATTGTACGGGTGCTAAATTTTAACTGTCGTCCTATGTCAACCTATTAACGTTGAAATTCGATCCTAGTTTTCTATTAATTCTTACACTTATCGACTAAAGGAATAACTAAACTAAACACGTAGTCTAAAGTAAAACTTAAGTATTTCCATATGCTTAATGGGCATAGTTCTTTTCGAATAGTCTCCTCTAATTCTAATCATACTTATGAAAACACTCTATCATTTTATGTTGATTCTATTGATAAAATCCTTTGGCATGGGTTAACTAAATTCTTACTATGGTTGAGATCAAATCTCTAGCTCTGGTGTATCCCTCGAGTACTTGACACTCTATACGGAAAACTATACTTACCTATTGGATTCATGAACCTCTACTATGAGGATAAATCCTACATCCTCGAAGGCAAGAGCCTATATGGTCCTTTTGACTTTGAAGATACTCATTGTTGTCATATCCAATGACCTTTGACATTATCATTGTGCCTAAAGTAAGTGGTTTACATAGCACAACCAAAACATGATAAGGTTGTGATAAACACGTCGTTGCTAGTAATTTACTAACGCATGTGCGTGAGAAAGAGGATTTTATTGTGTAATAGAATTTAAAAGCAATAACGACGATTGTTAGGTTACATACTAATACCTACACACATAAAAATAATCATAACAACACACTATCAAACATTTCGACGAGTGTCACTCATTCTTCTTAGATGGGAAACAATAAAAATCCTTCATTGGCTGTGGGTTCCTTTTCCAACGAATGCAGAACTTCTACCACTTCCCACGGAACTAAAAGTGTTGGTGTCTAAATCATTCCTATTTCTAATTGTGTGTAATCATTCCTAATGTGGCCACGCTGGTGACAACGATGGAATAACTCCACCTCTAGTGTGCAGTATGATGTTTTATGCCTCTTGTTTCTACACCTTGCACACTTTGATCCTGGGATGCACCAACCTTCGCCAGCCTCTATTATTTGGCATAGTACCATCAAGCTTCTTGGTTATTGTTAGCAGAGTTGGGTCTTGCTCTTGTTTTCTCTTTCTTAGTTATGTTCCTAAACCAAGTTCCCCGTTCTGAGTGGTTCTAACAACTTCCTTAAAAGTTTAAATGATCGTGCTCTGTTCCTTGAACAAGACGACCATCATGTCAGTGATTTGTCCCACACAATCAGTTAACTCTTCTAGTAAGTTCTATAATGCTTCAACAACAATCCAATCGTGTAGTGATGCCTTGTCTGACCCAATCCTAGTGTAATCTACTTCGTGGTACATATTTGACATATAGTTAATATAAACAGGACTTGTCACCACCTATTCTGATAACTTTTTCTGCAGTTGGTTGCTAAAGAACTAACACCTGAGACACCTCTCATATATCTTATCCTCTTCATTATTAATAATCCAATTCATTCTCCTATGATTATGGGAGGTCGGTATTGAAGGGTTTTGAGTATTCTAACACTCCTATGGTGTACATGCAACCCTATAAACCTTGGATCTATGTTTTCTCTATTATACATGCAAATATTCAATATTCCAAGGTTTCATCCTAACTAGCATAATATGAAGCAACTATACTAAAAAAGTCTAGTTAGATAACATACCTTTTGATGAAGCTTGAAGTCTTGAACTTTAAGAGCTTCACCCCAATAGTGTGGAAGCCTCAAGTGGAATCACAAATCACCAAAAACACCTTGGAAATCTTGAGAGAATAGTAAGCACACTAGAAATCGGCCCACCCTTGTATCCTCACACACTAGTGCCATTTCATGTGCCAAAGACCTCTTTATATAGTATGGAGGATTAGGGTTACATTCATGTAAACCCTAATACCCATGATCTTTCATTTCCATAGGATCCATGAGTTAAAAACTCCATGGACTATCCATGAAAGCTTAGGCCAACCTAAATGAACTTGGCCCATGCTATATATGTAAGAGTCCATATTTAATTAGTTCCTTTTGATCACTAAATTAATTCTAAATTAATTCTTGATCAATACTAATTTAAAAATATTATTCCATATTAATATATTAGAACTTATAATATATTAATATAAATCATAAACATACTATTCTCAAAAGACTATCCATATAAATTGTTCCGGTGAAGTGCAACCTAAATGGACCATTCTACTCTCGGGTCGAATACATACCAATAATAGTTATGGGCTTAGACATCTAATCCAACAATCTCCCACTTGGATAAGTCTAAAACTATAATTGTGTATGACTCCAAAATCTGACTAGCAATCGTAGCTCTTAAAGCCGTTGTCGAACTCTGACCTAGTCAAATGACTTGCCCATTAGATAAGGGATCATATGTTGCTCCATTATAGATATCATATGGACTGAAACATGGATTATAATCATTCTCTCTATCCATTTGTTGTTTCCCGATTTCCAATTTATGACGACCGACTAATTGAACAAATCACATCAGTCCAGGCTTGGCAAAGCACTTTGGGGTGTCATGACTAAATCATCTAGGGGCCTACAGATATCGCTTTTATCCCTCCAAGGGTAAAAGGAATAGATAAACTTCGAGTCATATGCTTGTTTTACTAATTGTTGAATCATACACAAAGGCACGTTTTATAACATCGAGTTACCAATGCGTTTTCGTACAATCAATGCACAACCAACGCATAGGCAACAACACATATCTCTAGGTTTGAAGAATATAAGATATTATCATCTCATGATCACTCGTGATAAAATCCATGAAGTGAGTCAAATGAGCGTGGGTTGAATCCAATACTCAGAACTTATGAGCACTCATGAGTGTTATAGCAACTCTTGCTATGTCCAACATCTTACACATCTACAAGCCAACTTAATGACAGTCTTGATTCATATCTACTTCCAACATATGACCGACTTTGGATGGTTTGAATAACTTAGTCATTCGGGAAGAATGACCTAGTTGTTCTGGAAGTCAAAACATGCAAAGTGAAACACAAGAATAATCGAATCCAAGTTATGATATCATTTTCCATTCCTTACCACCAAGTTATGATCAGTTTCGTATGACTTATCATATGAGCAAGGAGGAAGTTACACGTAGCAAACTTCAAGGACTTTTAAGGACCGTTGAAAGTGGCCTTAAAGGTAAATTGGTTGTTACTTCTACTCCTACTCCTACAACAACCCTTGTTCTGGCAATTGGGCAGGGATAGGGGAAGAAGAGGAAGACCCCTTCGAAGGGTATTAAAGGAAAGTCTCTTGATGGCTCCTCTTCAAGTGGGACCAAGAAAGGTCCCATTCCTCCTTCTTCAAACCCAAAGGAAGCACAATGCTTCTACTTCCACGAAAAGGGGCCCTGGAAGCGAAGCTGCCCTAAGTACTTGCATGATTTAAAGGATGGGAAAGTTAAACCCACCCATGCATGTATTTATACCATATTGTCTAAAAACTCATTTCATACTAACTCTTGGGTGCTTGACACAGGTTATGGTATTCACATTTGTACTTATTTGCAAGGCCTAAGAAGTAGTGAAGAAGTGGAGCATGGGAAGATAAACTTAATCATGGGCAATAGGAAAGCATCACATGTGACCAAGATTGGAGTTTATTCTTTATTTCTTAATAATGGGTTAAATTTAGATTTGAATAAATGTTGTAACTCGTCAGAAATAGAGAGAAATATTATTTCCTTTCATAGTTTGTACAAGCAAGGATTCACATTTTCATTTGATAATAAAATTGGTGCTATTGATGCTTTTTATAATGATGTGTTTTATTTTAAAGCATTACCTTGTGATGGTGTATATGAAACTGTTTCGATTGTAGACAGCTTAGTAAATAATGTAGTTCATATTGATTCTTCGATTACCATGGATAAATCACCCTTGTGGCATTGTGGTCTTGGACATGTCAACAAGAAGCGCATAGGCCAACTCCAAAAGGCTGGAGTTTTGGAATCACTTGACCTAAAATCAGATGATAGGTGTGAGTCTTTTTTACTTCGAAAAATGACAAAGTCACCCTTCACTGGTTCTTGTGAGAAGGGTGAAGGTTTGTTGGACCTCACACACACAGATGTGTGTGGACCCTTCAAAACCACTACAAGGGATGCTAATCGCTATTATGTGACTTTTACTGATGATTATAGTAGATATGGATATATCTACTTAATCAAACATAAGTCAGAAACCTTTGAAAAATTCAAAGAGTTTAAGTAGGAAGTGGAGAATCAACTGGGCAGGAACATCACGATGCTCTGATCCTATCGGGGAGGAGAGTATCTTAGTATTGAGTTCCTTGACTATCTTAAGGAACGTGGGATTGTCTCACAATTGACACCTCCTAGGACACCATAGCTGAATGGTTTGGCTGAGAGGCGCAATCGAACCCTAATGTACATGGTTCATTCCATGATGAGTCGAGCTTCGTTACCAATCGCATTTTGGGGGTATGCCTTGGAGACTGCCGCCCATATCCTTAATCTAGTCCCTACCAAAAAGGTTGCCAAAACACCTCACGAGATGTGGACTGAGAAAGTTCCAAATCTAGACCACATCAAGATTTGGGGTTGCGAGGCTTTCGTGAGGCGCGATTGTCACGACAAGCTCGAATCTCGACGCGAGAGGTGTATTTTCATCGGTTACTCATAGAAATCCTTTGGTTACCTCTTCTACAGACCCAATGAAAATGTGGTCTTTGTGGCAAGGAGAGGAGTCTTTCGTGAGAGAGAGTTTATAAGCCGAGGAGACAGTGGGAGGCAAATTGACCTTGAAGAGCTTCAAGAGTCAAGCGGTGAAGGAACCTCAAACACTAGCGACCACTTGAGGAGGAAACTCCTGTTGAGCCGATAGATGACTCCGTACCTCCGAGGCGTTCCACTAGAGTTAAGAGCACACCTGGTTTTTATTATGGTTATCACATCACTACTGAAGGTGATACATTTATTAGTGACAGTACACTTATAGATTTAGATGAACCTAATAATTACAGGGAAGCCATGGCAGGCCCCGAGTCTGCTAAATGGAAGGAGCCTATGGATAGGGAGATTCAGTCCATGTATGACAATAGTTTGGAACTTGATTGACAATGTACCAGGTCGTAACACAGTTGGGTGCAAATCGATCTTCAAGAAGAAGACCGACATGGATGGGAAGGTGCACACATACAAAGCGCGGCTGGTGGCGAAGGGCTTTACTCAAACTCTAGGAGTTGACTATTATGAGACCTTCTAACTAGTAGTGAAGATCAAGTCTATTAGAGTTTTACTAGCCATAGCTGCATTTCATGATTAGGAAATATGGAAAATGGATGTCAAAACCGCTTTCCTTAATGGAAAGTTGGCTACAGATGTTTACATGAATCAGCCTAAGGGTTTTGTCGATGCAAAATACCCTAATAGAGTGTGTAATCTTGAGAAATCCATTTATGGATTGAAACAAGCATCTCGCAGATGGAATCATTGCTTCGATGAGAAAGTCAAAGAGCGAGGATGAGTCATGCGTATATGTTAGGGCTAGTGGGAGTATAGTTAGTTTTTTGGTACTGTATGTGGATGACATACTACTCGTAGGAAATGACATCCCAACTTTGCAGGAGGTTAAGTCCTGGCTTGGGAAGTGTTTCGCTATGAAGGACCTTGGAGAAGCTGCCTATATCCTAAGGATAAGAATACTGAGAGAGAGAGAGAGAGAGAGGAGTAAAAGACTAATTAGACTTAGTCAGAGTACCTACTTGGATAAGGTTTTGAAGAGGTTCAACATGGAGAGTTCCAAGAAAGGATACTTACCGATCCAGCACAATGCCAGACTGAGTAAGACTCAGAGTCCGAGTACAGAGGCTGATATAGCTGAGATGAGTCGATTACCATATGCTTCCGCTATTGGCTCGATCATGTATGCTATGACTTGTACTCGTCCAAATGTGGCCTTTTCTTTGAGCATGGTTAGCAGATATCAGGGAAACCCTAGCAAGGCTCACTGGACTGCGGTAAAGAATATTCTCAAGTACCTACAGAGGCCGAAACACTAGGTTCTTACCCTCGGTGGGAGTGATGACTTGAGAGTAGCAAGGTATAGTGATGCTAGCTTTCAGACTGATAAGGATAATTTCCGCTCTCAGTCAGGCTAGGTCTTTATCCTAAATGGAGGATCAATTACTTGGAAAAGTTCCAAGCAGGAGACAGTAGTTGATTCTACTTGTGAATCAGAGTACATAGCAGCAAGTGAAGCGGAAAAGGAGGCGACACATTAACAGAAAATATCACTTCTACTTGTGAATCAGGAGACAGTAGTTGATTCTACTTGTGAATCAGAGTACATAGCAGCAAGTGAAGCTGAAGAACTTCATTGGAGACCTTGGAGTTGTACCATCTATACAGGAGCCTATGGAGATTTTATGTGATAGCAATATTGCGGTTGCCTTAGCCAAGGAACCAAGAGATCATGGTAGATCCAGACACATTAACAGAAAATATCACTTCATAAGACACAAGATAGAAGAAGGACTCCTCGTGGAAAAGAGGGTATTGTTAGAAGAGAACCCTACAGATCCCCTCACCAAGGGACTGACTAGGGTTAGACATTTGCAGCATGCGAGAAGCATCGAGCTGAGAGGTGATATTAGTTTTAATAATTAGATGCCTTTTCTGAAACTTGTAAAATCTAATTGACATTTGATGATTAAATAAAAGTTGTTGTTTATTTATAAGGAAGGTGTTACTATCTTATGTTAATTGTTTACTATTGTTTCAATTTTGCAGGTTTTGACTTCCAGAATAATTATTTTATTCAAAACTCTCCATAGTCGGTCATACATTGGATGTAGGTATTGAATTAAGACTATCATCAATTTGGTTTCTAAGATTTGTCTAAGGTGCATTAGACATTGCAATGGTTGCTAAAACATTCATGAGGGCTCATAAGGTCTGAGTATTGGATTAAACCCACGCTCACTTGTATCACTTCATGGAATTTATCTCGAGTGATCTTGAGAAGGTAATATCATATATATCTTCAAACCTAGAGATGTGAGTTGTTGACTATGAGTTGGTTATCCATTCATTGTACGAAAACACATCAGTAACTTGATGTCATAAAACATGCTTTTGTGCATAACTCAACAAGTAGTTAGTACAAGCATATGAGTCGAAGTTTATGTGTTCCTTCTAGCAATAGAAGCGATATCTTGGCCCCTCGATGATTTGGTTTTGACTTATGTGTCGGGCCCGGTCAGAACCTAATGTATGTGTTCAATTTAGTTCTATGTCAAACAAATCAAAGATCGAGAAACAACTGCTAGACAATAAGTACGAAATTATTCAATGTATTTGTCCAGCTGATATCTTGAGAATAGAGGATTATATGATCACTTATCTAAAATAGCGCTTCATAGTTCAACAGAGTTTTAAAGAGCTATGATTGTTGGTTGGTTCCTGAAATTATACTTGCAACTATAGTTATCAAACTTATCCAAGCAGAAGACTGTTGGATAAGGTGTCTAAGTTCGTAACTATATTTGGTATGAACTTGACCCGACCCGGCATGGTCCATTTGGGTTGCACTTCACCTAACAATTTGAATGGATATACTTTTGATAATAAGATGTTTATGATCTATTAATATAGTATAAGTTATAATACAGTAATATGAAATCATATTGTTTAATTAGTGTTGATCAAGAATTAATTTTGGAATTAATTTAATGATCAAAAGAGGCTAATTAAATATGGACTCTTACATATATATGGATTGGGCTAAGATTTATTTAGGATGGGCTAAGAGTATATGGAAGTCCATGGAGCTTTTAACCCATGGATCCTAGGTAAATGAAGAGTCATGGGTATTAGGGTTAAACCCTAATCCTTCATAGTATATAAAGAGGTCCTTGGTTCTAGAATTGGCACTAGTGTGTGTGTGTGTGTGAGAGAGAGAGAGAGAGAGGGAAGGGTGGGCCGATTTTAGTAAGCATCATATTCTCTCATGTATTTCCAAGTTGTTTTGGGTGATTTGTGACACCACTTGAGGCATACACACTATTGGTGCTAGGCTCTTAAACTCCAAGTAATCAACCACAAAAGAAAGCTATGTTATTTTACTTAAAGTTTTATATTACATGTACCCCATAACATGCTAGTTAGGTTGTAAACCTTGGAAATCAAATTTGCATGTATTTTAGAGAAAACATAGATCCAAGGTTTATCGGGTTTCATGTACACCATAGGAGTGTTAGTATGCTCAAAACCCAACAAATATCATAATTGCTATCAACTTAAAATCACTTAGTGAAAGTGTTTCCTCACCATCATTTTCATGAATCGAAGAGAAACCTTATGAAACTTAGATTTTATGGTGTATGTATTCCTATCCATGTGGATTTCTCAAAACCATAATCACAAGACACGGTTAATGATAAATCCAAACTCATATGGACTGAACTTGTGCAGTCTTAACTTTTTGCCACCTGGCAGCACAAGGGCCTGACATTGCTTCCAAGTTGTTATGCAACCAATTGAGAACTCTCAGAACTCATATGCAAAGCCAACTTTAACTGGAATGGGCACAAAAATAGGAATATGTCAACACGATAGGTTATAAACCTCAAATCGTGAGCTAGTGAGAAATTAAAGGTTTTATTCTTGATTAGATCTTGAAATTCTTTCAGGATCTTTAAGACTCCCACTGTCCTCTTGACCTATATGACTCTCTTGCCAAATATTCAAGAGATAGTGTGGATTCTTTATCAAAACAAACACTTCACACAATTGGCCTTAGTTGGTCTTTGTTTTATCTAAAACATCACAACTTACCAATTTCAAATGTACAAGAGTATGAAAAATTTTACTCTTACATTTGAAAAGTGTTAATAAACCTTCTTTAAGATGTGTCACTCAAATTACAATCTTGGAGTATGACTCTAAGACTTGTTTTGGAGCAAAGCATGACTCATTTTCTTGATTTAACCATTTCAATAATTCACGATTCCTCTTCTTAGCCATAGGAATGCACTAAGATCTCCTTAGAGGACCAATTGTGATATGGTTTCTTAATCATTAAGATGATCACAAAATATGATAATAAAGTACTCTCCCATCTTTTCAGATTTGAGAAACTTTTATCTTTCTGCCTAATTTGATTCTTCTCATTCGTTCTACAATACATCAAAACTTTTCCAATGCTTCAGAATTATACTTAAACTTGTAACTATAACCATATTTACTAAACTTTAGTAAATCATGACGAATAGTCTTATCGATCTTTTTGTGGAGGACCTGACCAGTGCACAACCAAGTGTACCTGATCCCTTTGTCCTTCACTTGACTCACATATACATGTGAACAACGAATTAGTCTTAACTTTACAAAGATGAAAATTCTCATTCATCATACTATACAACTTGCATGATTCCAAGTTTCGGTCCAATTGAAAACTTGGGTGATGAGAATCTTTCCTTATTTAGTAAATTTAGACATTACCACAAATGAAAAAATCAAATTCATATTCCCAATACTGCTAGAAACATACAACTATCAATTTTCCATAAATGTCATTGCAAGGAGATATAAAATAAAGTTAAATAGAATTTTATTTATTTATAAAATGCAGAAAAACTTTTCCTTACAATGCAACTTTAAATGGAAACTATGCTATTACATATTTCCTAGCAATCTATCATAACTCCTAAGTAGTAGCTCAAGAATCCGATCTTCGAACCATGCGATTGAAATCCATCTTCGCGATCAGATTCATCATACTCTTCTTTTAAGCTTCCTTGCCTTTGCTTGATCCTGCAATACATCAAAATGTATTAAGAATCTTCAAATAGGAACTTAAGAGAGTTAGATAATCGACTTACCTGAAGCATAGTCAATCTTTTTGACTTGACCTTCTCTCAGATCTTTCAGGTAGTTAGGGCAGCTTCGCAACTAATGTCCGTTCCTTTGGCAATAGAAACATATGAACTCCTTTAGGAATGGTACACGGAACTATCTCAGACGTAGCCTTTCTCTTTACTATTTGGTCAACCGATTTGACTATGGCCGATCCCTTTCCATTGGGAAGAGAAAGCTTTTCTGGATACCCAATCTTACCATTGTCAATGTCCATGGTATTTTGGGAAGTTGATCTTCTAATCAAATTTGCTTTACCAGTGCTCCAAATCATTGTTGATTCAGCAGCAACAAGCAAATAGATAAGATTATTGAGGGTCATGTCATAGTCTGTTACATAGTAGTCCTTAAAGAGCTCACTATGTGACTTAGGAAGTGATTTGAACATCCAACTTCCTCAAGACTTTGACACCCAACTCTCCCGGCTTGTCAATATGTGACTTCATCTCCAAGATGTGAGCACACATAGACCTTGCTTGCCAATAGGGCTTGAGTGAACTTGAACTATTCAAGAACTTGTGGGATATGGAGAATAATTCGAGGAGGTGGAGGAAGAGAAGTATGATTTCCATTATCCAACCATGGAACATCATCTTCATTAGGAAAGTTTGTTCCAAGAGATTTGGGAAGATCATAGTTGTCTAAACCAGACATCTATAATGGGAGAAATTCAAGTTAGTTGATTAAAAGTCCTTAATATAAAACCCAACATAAAATATTAAGGCTAGGACCCAAGACAATATTTTATAACTTGAAAGAGGATTGCCGTAATCCAAGCTATAAAATATGTGAAGGTAGGCGAATGACGATTCACCAATTTCCACCATGAAAAACAAAATAATTTATTAGGTTTTAATTGGATTTGAAACTCCTAGATCTTTTGAGATTCATTGAACTTTTCAATGGCATGTTTCAATCTCGATTGTTCCCTTTCAAGCTTTGTGACAGAGATCTCGAGGATCACTAAACAAGGTGTGAATAACCATGCAAATATACTTGGTACCCTTAATATTTATCACTTAATCGATGTTCCGGTTAACCAAACGCGCTCAACCGATCCTATGATAAACATTAGGTTACCATTTGCCTACCTTGTTAAATCCAGGTTAGTGTGCCGGTTAACCACACACGCTCCACTAACGAATTAAGCAAATTCCAAAGTATAATTTCATGGGTTAGCACCAAATTCACATTTTCCTAAAGTAACTAAGATAGGGAATTTATAAAAGGTTTAGTTACTTTATCATTATACTTATAATGAAGGGATAATTATAGTCCTTGTCCTAACCGTTCGGCTAACGACCCTCCACTAGTCAAGGAATCGGTGGGTGAGAGTGGACACCCATTAAACTGCCATTTTATAGGCAGTAACCTTATACCCCCCTTATAGACCGGCTTCGTGAATGAGACCTACTAATGGTAAGACTAACTTTGTTCGTATATATATATATATATATATATATATATATATATATATATATATATATATATATATATATTATAAACTTATAATACTATAAAGTATAAGCGTTGAATTTTAACTATTAAAATTCTAGGGTTTGGAATTAAAGTGTGTGTAAGACTTTACAAATTCCAAAACTTGAGGGAAAGTTTTGAATAATTCAAAAACTTTTCTATTCCATAAATTATGTGTTTAAAGTAGTTTTTAATTAAAAAAAATCTCTTCAAGTTCCATAACTTGAGGACAAGTTATGGAAGACTTTAAGGCATTTACAAAATAAGACTCTTCATTTTTTATAACTTACGGAAATCTTATGAGTTTTAATAATCATAAATGTGACTTTTCATATAACTTGAGGACATGTTACAAAAACACATATTATGAGCAACTTTTAGATCAATTTGGATTGAAAACATATTATCACATAACTTTTCTACTAATCTAAAACAATTCATAAGAACAAGATAATTCAAATCAAACAATTTTCATGAAATTAACCTAACAATTAAACTAATACAAAACATGAATCTATTGACAATTATCTTTGAAATTAGATTAGCATGAACATTACCACATCAAAAACAAGTTTACAAGATCAAAAACAGCTTAGGGTAATGATCCTCATCCAATACCAAGTAAAAACCTCGAAATTCTACATACAGGGGCATCACCACGTCGTGGTAAAGACTATCACACTGTGGTGAGCAGTCAGATGCAAAAAATGGTAGAATTTCAACTTTGGAAAAACATGTAGCATCAAGTATAATTGAAAACAAGCCTAGGCTCTAATACCACTGAAGGGTTTTGAGCATTCTAACACTCCTAAGGTGTATATGCAACCCTATAAACCTTGGATCTATGTTTTCTCTATTATACATGCAAATATTCAATATTCCAAGGTTTCATCCTAACTAGCATAATATGATGCAACTGTACTACAAAAGTCTAGTTAGATAACATACCTTTTGATGAAGCTTGAAGTCTTGAACTTTAAGAGCTTATCCCCAATAGTGTGGAAGCCTCAAGTGGAATCACAAATCACCAAAAACACCTTGGAAATCTTGAGAGAATAGTAAGCACACTACAAATTGGCCCACCCTTGTCTCCTCACACACTAGTGTCATTTCATGTGCCAAAGACCTCTTTATATAGTATGGAGGATTAGGGTTACACTCATGTAAACCCTAATACCCATGACCTTTCATTTCCATATGATCCACGGGTTAAAAACTCCATTGACTATCCATGCAAGCTTAGCCCAACCTAAATGAACTTGGCCCATGCTATATATATATATATATATATATATATATATATATATATATATATATATATATATAAGAGACCATATTTAATTAGTTCCTTTTGATCACTAAATTAATTCTAAATTAATTCATGATCAATACTAATTAAATAATATGATTCTATATTAATATATTAGAACTTATAGTATATTAATATAAATCATAAACATACTTTTCTCAAAAGACTATCCATATAAATTGTTCTGGTGAAGTGCAACCCAAATGGACCATGCTACTCTCGGGTCGATACATACCAATAATAGTGTGACATCCCCAAAATCTCGGCCAGAAAAGACCGATTTTCATTTATGCTTTTAAAATAATTTCAGAGTAAATCCTTTTGCTTTGAAAAAGTTGCAGAATTTGATCCCAAAAACAAAGTATGATAACATAATATTTACCAAAGCATTTCATCAAGAAATGTATTTTCAATATATAATCAAAACTCGGGATGTCATGTTCCGTTACAGACCATAATGCATAAACGATAACATTACAAGTCGTTCAAAAAATATATACATATACAGACTTGTAAACAAAACAACTTGATGAATCATCCATCTTATGCCCTTGCGCCACTTCCTGTAATACAAATAAAGTAAGTGGGTCAGGCTTGGGAGCCTGGTGAGCATATAGGGTTTTCAACCCATAATAAATAATTATATTTAATTCCACCAACCAAAACTAACCCAATTACCCATTCCCGTTATTCTCACTTTATGTCCCTAAAACAACTAACACAAGGGATCTAGTCTTAGAATATTTCGTCGGGGCGACAACACATGCATTCGGGGGTTTCTCGGCAATATATGTCAAATAAGGCAACCATGAGGGGGATGGAGTACAGCGAATGAACACCCGAGTTCATTAACACCTACAGGTGGCGAACCTACTAGCGTTCCACAGGACTGTCTAGAAAAGTCTGTAGTCGTCATCTAAACTCCGCTAGACGACTGAATCAAAAACAACATCGAGGCCTCTCATCTGTTTATCACACATCAACTATCTACCCATGTTCTGCCCAACATATTAGTAGATAAAAATATATATTTTTATACATAGTTTAAAACCTGTCTAGCATTCTCATTCAATACATATTCCACATAACAAATGAGGCACACCCACATAACACGTATTTCATAGAGAATAAATCAGATCTATGAGATAGAAGAAAGTGAATATACATTCACACATATATAACAACAAAATATACACATAACATGTATTTTATATAAAATAATTCATAATTATGCGTTAGAAGAAAGTAACCACACACTCACTTGATCAGAAGATGATCGGACAGCAGTACGGCTTATAGAAGTAGTATTCTTTGGCAGATCTGGAAGATCTTCACAAAAACCGGACTCCTCACAGGCAGAGCTTCGGCTCCGGAATTGCACTTCTCGGGATCTTTGGGTCCTCGGGATTTGCTTCGGGGCTCGGGAATGATACCGGGGCTTCGGGATAATTCGGGCACGAAAAACGATGCAAAACGGGAGAGAGAGAAGAGAAAAAGAGCAAAAATATCGGTTGCCCTCGCAACCCTTTTATAGGAGGCTGAGGCCTCACAGTACGCTGGGCGTATAGCTTTACGCGAGGCGTACTGCCTCGGATCGTCATTGCATGCGTCATCGGAGCACTCGAGTCCGAGGCAGTGCATGCATCGGGGTACGTTGGGCGTACTCAACTACATTGGGCGTAGTTCGGATCAGAACGGTGATTCCTCCCCCCTTCGGATATTATCCGAAACATATATATATATATATATATATATATATATATATATATATATATATATATATATATATATATATATATATATATATATATATATATATATATATATTATTTAATAAACTTCAAAAATTCATATCTTCATCATACGAAATCCGTTTTCGACGTTCTTTATATCAACGCGTAGGTGAGACTACGCTCTACAACTTTCCTTTAGACTCCGTCGGCTATTTTTGAATTAATTTTTATTATTTATTTTTAGTAGGCCGGGACAGGAAAACTCCGTTATAAAATCATAACTTCTTCATCCGACGTCCGTTTTCGCCTATCTTTTCATCGTTTCACTACAATTAACGAGATCTTCAATTCTCGTTTAGATTGTTTCGGCTAAAAACCGCTCGATCTCAAATCGAGTATTATGGTTGCATACTGCTAAGTCAAAACTTCGAAAAAACATAGCTTCCTCATACGAAGTCAGATTTGGGCGTTCTTTTTATGCATGCTCTCGGTTTAATGAACTCTACGACTTTTGTTTTGATCATTAAAGCTAAATATCGCTCTAACGTAAATTTCACTTTTTACGTCATTCAGCATTGTCGGTTCTGTCACGAAACTTCGACATGTCATAACTTCTTCGTTATAACTCGGATTTCGGCATTCTTTATATCTCCGGAATCCTTGCTTCGACCACTACATCTTTATGCAAAGATATCGGGCTTATATCATACTTTAATTTTGACGCTTATTTTATTCTTAATTCATTAAATTATAATAATTAAGAAACTAAACATATAATTCACATAATACTCAAATATTTAATCGTTAATACTCCAAATATAGTTACAAGGGTTAACCTAGGCTATTACATCAATGATAATGCCTAGCCTGGAAATGCGGGCGTTACAATTCTCTCCTCCTTAGGATGATTCCGTCCCCGGAATCACACATCAGCAAACAAATGCGGATAGCGACTCAACATGTCACTCTCCGTTTCCCAAGTGAGATTTGGCCCATTCGAATGTTTCCAACGAACAAGCACTAATTCGACCATCTTGCGTCGAAGTTTCTTAGTCTTTCGGTCAACAATTGCCTCTGGTTCTTCAATTAACCTCTTGTTTTCATCAATTCCTAATTCAGAAATTGGAATTATATCGGGAACTTCTCCCGTGAACTCCCTCAAATAACACACATGAAAATTGTTGTGAATTCCATTCAGTTCTTCGGGTAATTCGAGCTTGTAAGCTTGGTTCCCAATTCTATGAAGAACTTTAAACGGTCCAATAAACCTTGGACTCAACTTTCCCCTTTTACCAAATCTTATAAGTCCCTTCCACGGCGAGACTTTAAGCAAAACCGAATCTCCAACCTCAAAATTCATCGGTCTTCGCTTCTTGTCAGCATAGCTCTTTTGACGGTCTTGAGCTGCTAACATTCTTTCCCTGATCACTTTCAACTTCTCAGCAGTCTGATGGACCATCTAGGGACCCATAAACTGCTTTTCCCCAGCCTCAAGCCAACAAGACGGCGTACGAAGGAGTTTTTGGGAAGCTTAAAAGAATATCTTTCGGACTTTTATCTTTCTCAACAATCAGTTGTATCTCAGGAATCTATCTCGAAGATGATTTCTTCTATCGAATCCAACATCAAGGAAAAGCCTGAACCTATTCTTAAGTTGGTACTTCTCTTGCCAACAAATGCCCCACCTGTGAAACACGTGGTGCAAGGGGAGAAAAAAGTGTTG
The DNA here is from genome assembly GCF_002870075.4 of Lactuca sativa. NCBI lineage: Eukaryota > Viridiplantae > Streptophyta > Magnoliopsida > Asterales > Asteraceae > Lactuca > Lactuca sativa. The sequence continues at coordinate 99,522,931 of NC_056624.2, read as the reverse complement.
GCCCTTCGAAATATACTAATCAGGGTAAAGTTGTAGGGAAGGTGATATCAACTCAAATTTCGACATCACTTCCAGTTTCACTGACAACTACTTTTACAACTACAACATAAAGACCAATAACAAAAGGCATTGTTATTGGAGAAACTGTTAGGGGATCAGGTACAAGTTCGAAACCACCTTCTAGTAAGCTTAAATGTCTAGTCCTTACATATTTTTTGTATGCTTCTGTATCACCCTATAAATAGAGTAAGTATAGGAGTCAAGAGGAGATTTTGGGTGTTTTCATTCTTTACTCTCTTGTGTTCTTATATACTTGTTCAGACAAAATCAACGAGCCAAACAGAATTTATTTACATCTTTGTTTTAAACGCTTTCTATTCTTGATTTTGTTCTTAATACTCGATTCAAACACACTACAACTAGTAGGTGGTAGTGAGTTGTATTATTATTGTTTATCTGTATTGTGTGCCTACCTGATACTTGATTGTTTATATGTCGACATATGGTAGTAGTGGGTTGAGGCGGTTCTGCTTTGTGTTGTAGACCAAGATACCTGGTGCAAGTCGGCTGTAAGCCAAAGACACGGAGGCTCGAGAGAAGCAGTTGGGTCGAAGCGGTAGGCTAATAAGCCCTAGGCATTCAAACCCGATGGTTGATTGAACCCGTTGCATGTTGGCATTCCAGTCCTCAGGCTGATTGGGCCTGGGAATTCCAACCGGGAGGTTGTGGGCCATTGTGTATTATTATATGTTTATCGTATGGGCTATTTTGGGGAAACCTCACTAAGATTTGTGCTTACTCGGTTATTAATCTTTTGCAAGTTTTATCAATGATCGTGGGAAGTCGAAGGCGGGACTGTACACACTCATCGCCAGCATTGAGGATTCCGTGCCTTTTATGATACTCTGATTTTTAATAAATGTAATTTGGAATAACCAATTTTCTTAATAATGGATTTACAAATTGGGAAGTTTTACCTTAATAAAAATGGGGGAAAAAGTTGGGTGTGAAAATAGGACATTAGAGTCATGGGTTTCATTAGTGGCCTAAGGAATTCCAAGTACTCCAATGAATTTATTACAAAGTCATTAACTACAGTATAGTAGCAATAAAGTTAGAAATTATTTGTTTGTAGATTTATGTGAAAGTTGAAGTTATGAAAAAGAAAAAAATGGAAAAAATTGTAAAAAAAAAATTAAAAAGCGAAAAAAAAAGTTCCATTTTATAAAATAAGAAGTTACATAAAAGTATAGTTATATTTTTAGGTCAATTATAATATATATAGTATTTTTCTTTTTAAAGTCGTGTCACATAGAATCTGGAGATAACTTTTGAAACAAAATGAGATAAATCAAAGGGCGTAGGTGGTAGGAAGGCAAAAACTGAATGGTTTTGAAAATAATTGGAGAACGTTTATGAGGATTGAGAGTATTTATGATTGAGAGATAATTAGAAATTAAACACAAATACATACATTGATTTAAGGAGTAAATAGGGAGTTTAAATTGGATTGTTTTGTGTGATATTAGTGGGCAATGTTTTAATGTGATGTATTGAAATAAAGTTTTGTTTAGGGACAATCAAAAGACAAGTGTGGGGTATTTTGATATTGATGTGTGTGTGTGTGTGTGTGTGTATATATATATATATATATATATATATATATATACACATATACACACATGCATTATTTCAATACATTTTAGCTATGATTTGGTCTAATACAAAGTTAGGGAAAATACCATAAAAGTCCCACATTTTATCATTAAATTGGGGAAACCCTATAATTTAATTTTTGGTCACTGTGGCCATTTTTGTGTCATTGAGTATTTGGTTTAGCCCTTTTAGCCGGTTTCACCGGTTTCATCCGATCATTAAGGTTTCAAATCTTATTTATGAACATTTGAGAGATAGTAGCAGGTCACACATGCTCTTCCTTCCCTATCTCCCACTAATAAAGCATGGTTTCGTCTTCAAATTATGGGTTGTACAAAACATGGGCATCAAGGAATCGGTGATCTGAAGAACTTAGGTGTGATTGTGATGAAATCGCCACTTTCTCCATCTTCATTACACATGAAAATCCAAGCAGAAAATTTGGAGGGTGTCCTAACTATCAGGTAAAAATGACATGATTTTTGTGATTTTGTTCCTATTAAACTAAGAACTAAGGCAAAGGCAAATCGTTTTTGACACTGTACAGAACAAAAAAATGTGATTTTTTCTTATGGCTTGATCCACAACTACCAAATAATCACTACAAGAAAACAATGTGGAAGTTGTATGTTAAGTTGAAACAAGCAAATGAAGCTAAAGAATGTCATAGAATAATGTTGACACTTTTGAAGGTGGTGGTGATCATGTTATTGCTTCTTCTGGTTATGGTTATTTTATTGGGTTTCATGGTTCACAAAGTGATGTTCCAAATTGGTTGAATATGTAGGCATTAGTGTTTTGGGAAAGGTGTTGATCATGACAGTGTTACTTATGAAGGTGGTGGTGATCTTTTGATGTTTATGTAGTTTTATTTAGGTGTAAGCATAGTAGTAGTGATTTGTGATGTAACTCAGGTCATGTAATGGGAAATGTCCCTAATGAATATGATGGTTATTTATAATGGTAATTATTTGTACATTTTGCCCAAACATATGTCAATGACCTTATATTGTAGTGTACTTTACAATGTAAATTCAATTAACAACAATCAAGATAATGAACTTAAAAAGACTATCTAGTGTCAACCAAAGGTAATAGTAGCTTATATTTTATCATTATCCAACAATAACATCTCACAAAATACAATGTAGTATGACCAAAGTACCAACATAACTACACAAAGGGGTAATAACAATTAGAACTAAGGTTCCAATTCTGCTAAATTTATTGGACATGAATTGGAAACCTGTTACCAAAAGATTTTATGTTCAAAAAGGGCAGAGAAAAAACCAATGCCCATTTTACTCCTATACTATGAAACATGTTAATCCAGAAGATATAGGGATATGTGTTCAAAAAGGGAAAACTAAATACTTATGCCCATTTTACCCCTACAATATGCATACATGTTAATCCGAACACAGTATCTTGTCCTTCATACAACGTCTCTTCTTCTCAGAAAAGGAAACAAGTTCACTCTTTCTTAGATTTATCTTTATGATTCTTTCAAAAGGTTTGCTCCTTTTAAATAGTGAAACAGCCCTCATCTTATGTCTTTCCCTTCTAACTTGTAAGCAAACAAATATCATGATATAAACGAAAAGAACATATAAAAAGGGACACGTAAATTGCATATCTTTTTCATAGTTAACTCAATTTCAGCTTGTGGATATCCACATTCAACCATATCTCTTATCATGCCCTCAAACTCATTCACCTCAGCCTTATTCCCCTCAGCCTGAAGGTCATTCACCTCAGTCTCATTCCCCTCAGGCTCAAGCTCATTTCCCTTATCCTCAAGCTCATTCACCTCAGCCACAAGCTCTTTCACCTCACCTTTAGTCTCATTAACCTCATCTACAGTCTCATTCACCACAACATCAGGCACTTCTACCTCAACCTCAATCATCTTATTTTCAGCATAAGGTTTATCCATTAAGATGTCACTAATGAATTCTTCACAAGTAAGGGACACATCTCCTCTCCTCCCCCACAACAGTTTCGTCCCTCCTCCCAATTATGTTGTTTTTCCCTCCCCTCCTTGCCTTCATCTTTATCCTTTTCTTAAGAGTAGGTTGCTTAGCCATATTCTCATGGTGAGCAGTTTGACTACCCACTTTATCCCCTTCATCTTGTACATTTTGACAAGTTTCAATTGGTACATCATCCCCCAAATTCTGTGTAGGTTGAATTTCTTCTTGTTGAACATTGTTAGGAATAGTGTGTTTCCCTTCACTATCCATCCTTGTTCCATTCCTTTTAAGTAGGAAGTGGTCAAAATATGGTTGACCAACTCCATCTTTCCTTGGTCTCCCAAGATTCCTTGTTGGAATAGGATTTTTGGGAACTTCTTCATTCTTGCAAGAACTCTTGTTATGCTCAATTTGTTGTCATTTTCCACATCTGATAGTGCTAAGTATCTTTTCCCTTTGATTTGGATATTTAGAGTCTTGAGATTCAGAAGCATGCTTCCTTCTATTTACTTTAGGTCTCCCAGGCATTCTCCTCCCAAGGGTTGGTAGTGGCTTGATGAAATCAGTCTTTTGCCACAGATTGCTTCCACCAACAAGCAATATATTTTCCATATATGTTGCAATCAACTTGTCCTTATGGAACCAAGGAGAAAGAAACTCAAGACGATCTTTGTGCGCATAGTTGATTGCTTCCTAACCATGAACACATTCTATTCCAAACAACATCCACATTCTACATGTGCATGAATGAGGATGTAAACCCATCATGTACCCATAATATGCATACCTAGCCTCAAATAAATGACCTCCACTTGGTATTACCTTCCACAAACTACAAGATAAACAAGTTAGTGGCCAATTATATGTAATAATATTATAGCCAATTAAAAATAGTAAATGTGTTAACATTTTACCTTATATCTTTCCTAAATTATGTAAGTTTTTCTAGGGTATTTGGGCCATAGTCACATCTCCATTGGTTAGGCAAATCTGTTTGGTGATAAACCCTTTCCATTAGGTAAATTATGATTTCCTCAAGCATTGTAAGTAAAGGTTTCTTCCTCGTTATTCTTATCATAGAATCGAAGCATTCTGAAATTTCATTCACTACAGCCTCACATGCAAATCTTGTTATAAAGAAGGCCCTGCACCAAGTTTCTAGTTGTCTTGCCATTAGACAGGTATAACCTGAAAGTGTGTTGTTCTTGATCTTCTCCATTGTAGCTTTAAAGTCCCCTTCTACTGTACTTTTAGTAGCCTCCCAAATTAGATTCTTTAGCTTCAATCCTGTGTATCTTTTCCTAAAATTTGCAAATATATGTCTTGCACATTGTCTGTATTCAACATGTTGAAGGAATTGTGCCACGGCCTGCAATAGTCCCTGTAATATGATAACAAATTAATAAGTAACACATTTGTACAACTTTTTATTGAAAGGCATAATATACATACCTTGTGTTGGTCTGAAATAACAACTAGCCCATTACCACCACCAAGATCCAAATCATCCACCAATAATTCAATGAACCAAGACCAATTGTCTTTAATCTTAGTTGTAACCACTGCCCAAGCTATTGGGTAGACATGATTGTCTGCATCTGCATCTCTACCAATAGCAGTCAATAGCTCACCTTTTACTTGCCCCTTCAAGAAATACCCATCCAACCCTATCACTTTTCTGCATCCTTTTTTCCATCCATCCTTAAAAGCCCTGAACCATACATAGAACCTCTTGAAATAGTTTATTCCACCAGGATTGACATATACCCCAACCTTGCATGTGCTCCCTGGATTAGACCTGAGGATTTCATCTGCATAGTCCCAAACCCTAGTATAGTGCTCCTCTAACTTTCCTTCTATCATCTCCCTAGCCTGTGAAGTTGCTCTTTGACATTTCCCTTTAGATACATTCACTTAAAACCTCCTCAAAACATCTTCTTTCATCTTATCCAATTTCATTTTGGTCTTCCTGATGACATCTTGCAAGTAGTGCTTGGCTAACCATTTAGAAGTAACTAAGCTACCAAAGTTGTAATTCCTAGCACAACGATGAGTCTTAATAACGGATTTAATTTGGAATGTCCTTTCATTATACTTCCAAGCAACTGTTACACCAAAAGGGCATGGCTTTTTATCACTAGAATTTTTGACACGCCTAGCAATTACCCTAAGTCTATCACTCTTCTCAAAGTAAATACCATAGCCATTATGGACTGCATAATTTGTTAATGCAAACCTAAGTTGATTAGGGGGCTCATAACACTCTTCCAATTCAGGTCTCATTTTTCTCCAAAGTTGGTTTGGATCATGGACCCTAACTAAACTTTACACTAATGTCTTCATCGTTTACCTCTGGTAAGTGGACATGCTCAACCTCATTTACACCAGTTTGATTATTATCATCCCCCGACCCGTCTATACCCCTCTTTAACATATTTTCATCACAAAAAAAAAGTTAAGAAACGGTTCGTTACATAGGTTGGATGGTGATTTGAAGGTTTCTTGTGAAAAATCCAAGAAACTGAAGTCAAAAACTTCATCATCTGAGTATGAGTCTTCAACATATACCTTCTCAGGTCCTTTGCCTTTCTCATTCTTAGTACTAGTTTTAGGTCGTTTGTCTTTGTGTTTCTTAGTACCAAAAACATAGGCATCTGCTAAATATGCAATAAAGAACTTGTACTGATACTGACGTGAGGAAAAACCCACATACACTTCAATTTCATGTTCGAACCTACATACCTTGCACTTGTAGTGTTTCTCAGCAACAATTTCCTGTGTGAAAATGGTGATTTTTCACAATCCCTTTTCAAACCCCTCTTCCCAAACGTTTGTATGCATGAAAACCCTTTTTGAGTTCTGAAAGATGAATAGGTAAGAAGAGAAAGGTGATGGATGGGTGTTTCAAGGTAAGAGGTGACTTGCTGAGGCAGGTTACCGTTTGTTAGCTGGCTATTTGTCTTAAATCAATAGCTTAGCGACACAAAAATGGTCACAGTGGCCGAAAATTAAATTATAGGGTTTTCCCCGATTTAATTACAAAATTTTAGGACTTTTATGGTATCTACCCTACAAATTTATTTGGTACTTCTAAAGTATAAGTTCTATTTTGTAGCCAAAGAAGGACATTCTCGTGAAAATGGACTAAAATGGAGCAAAGCTGGAAAGTTGGAGGATGAAGTTGGCATCAAGAAGAAGAAGAAGAAGAAGAGAAGAATTATGCATAAAAGAAGAACCCCACATTGTGGCATCTCCTGATAACATTCTCGATTAACCAATGGCGAAACTTGAGGAATACGCGTCTGGAATAATTTCCACAACATGGCGACCATTTGGCCACGGTGTTGAAGTTATAATTTGGCAAGTATAAATATCGCTTTTTAGGTCAAAATTTGTGATGCATGCATAGGGAGCTAATGTTTTCTTCAACCAAAAGCGACCAAGAAACCTTGGAGACTTGAATTCGATTGGAGAACAAGAGTTAGAGATATTGAAATAAAGATTTATCTTTAATCATTTGGTTTTCCTAGATTTACGATGTTTAACCTAGACTACTTTATGATTATGAGTGTTTTTTTTTTTTTTTGTAATCATAGGCTAATAACCACTTACTTTCATTTAGATTAGATGAACCCTAATACTATGTGTTAATTTTTGTTTATGGATTATTGAAGTTGGTTTTAGCTTGTGTTTGGTAGATCTTATCCTAACATGTTAAAGTTGTTATCTTTATTGCCTTTCCCTCAAGTTTTATATAGTTAAGTGGCCATTGATTGCATGAACTTTTTTACCTAGTTGTTTATGATAATTAAATTGCTAGAGCTAAAGATTGACCATATCCTAATATAGGTGGTAAAGTTAGTTGTTTAGCTGTGTTAGAGAGCATTATTACATCATAGTATGTGTTTGATTGTTAATCTTAATCATAGATAGATAATTCTTAGATCGATTCATTCATTGTCAAAATATATCTTAAAATCAATTTGATGTACTTACTCTGCATGATCATTGGGGTTAAAGCTCATAAATTGACATATGCTAGTTAGTCTGATCATGATAACTAGTAACTTCTAATTTGGTAACCAAGTGAATTAATCCATTGCTTGAAATTAACCATAGGAAATTCGAAGCTAAATGGAAGTATCTTTTAATTATTGATTAAAACTCGTTTTCTATTTGTTTGCTTTAGTTAAAGTGTTTTTAGTAGATTGCCTTAATTAAGTTTTTCTGAAGTTGAAAATTTAGATAAAAACCCTCCAAATCAAAGTTTGCTTCTTCTAGTTTAATTATTAGTATTATTTTCTTAACTAGAATTTCATTCCTTGTGTTCAACTCATACTTACTCTAATTTACTATTGCGTGACTAGGTACACTGTCTATTGTGTTTTAGTTGAGCTAAATAGATAGGATATAAATTTTAAAGCGTTGTTTTATAACACATCAGTGTTCTTCAAGGATGTCGGCCTAGTTCATTTCCAGTGGATCAAAATGCTCAACTGGTAATTGAGAGCGATTCACCACTCGTTTATGAGTTACTGCTCGAAAATAAAATCGTCTCATTGGACAGCTTCTATACTTACAAATCACCCAACCATACATAAATCTTGTTGAAAATATATTCAGTCAGTTCGTCTTATCACTTAAATAATAACACTTGGATGTCGTTGTCATAATTCTTTGTTGCCTCAAAACCACTCCCGTACATGGAATATTTTACCATCTTATGGAGATATAAACATGATGTTTTCTGTGACTCGGATTGGCTTGGGTTCCCTTTACCATGTGTACAAAAACAAGTTATTTTATCACTTTGGGATGTGCACATGTCTCTTGGAAAACAAAGAATCATTTTGGTTTCTTTGGATACTCGATTAGTCGATTGAAGCGGAATACCAAACCAAAGATCAAGTTGCTAACATTTTCACAAAACTATGTGGCATTAGAGCCTTATCTTTATCACTATACAAGTTGGTTGTTCGCGATCAACACCTTCAAACTTAAATTGAGAGGAGTGAAGGAAGCCATGTAATCATTATCTAGCTTATATTTATCTTCTAGATAGTTTATGCTTCTTATGTTTAGGATACTTGGTGCAAGCATGTATATATAACTCATGATGGTATTATGCAAAATAAGACTTCAAGATCCTAAACAACAATCAAAACCACATATTCAAAATTCTGATTTTCTCGGTAACATCCTAAATTTATATTTATATAGATCATGTTATTAGTTTTGATAATTATATTCAATGTGTTAATATATTTCTTAAGTGGTTATTTGGGTCCTTTGGGATAGCTTTTGAAAATAGTTTATTAGCTTTTTAGCTTTTCAAAAAGCTAATAAGCTAAAAAAATGTTTGTGTATTTAACAAGCATTTTTTAAAACAACTTTTCGGATAGGAAAAAAGTAAAATTTTCAAAATGCTGGAAAATCCTAGCTTTTTAGTCATTTTACTCCTAATAAAACAGCTTTTTTTTTATCCAAACACTTTTTAAAATGCATTTTTTCTAAAAACCATAAGCTAATAAGCATTTTTCTTAAAAGTCGTTTTTGTGATAAAGAAAGTAACTCAAACACACCCTAAGTTCAGGACAATAATATATGTACATGTGCAACGATATATTTTCATTTATGTTTAATTACAAACTTATATTTTTAGAGTTATACCGATAGCATTATTTTCATTAGATTCTAATGAAGATAACTAACATAGACCATTGAATAAGGATATTTAATGAAAATAAGTTATTTGAAGATTCAAAATACCCAATACCTTGGCATTCCTTCACCTTTTTTTTATTTTATTCGAGCTACTAAGAGTTAAGACCTTGGATGAAAACATTATAAATATCTGTGATCCAAATGCACTTTTCCAAACCTTTGGGGAAAAATAGAAAAAGCAAAAAGAATGATTTTGAAGATGGATGACCAATCTTTTCTTATCTATATATACATATATAAACAAAATAAAAAGAAAGGGTCACCAAAACAGAAAATTCAAGAAAAATGACAACGGCATACTCTTCACCCTTCTCATCATTTCAGTACACAAAATCATACCCCCCACCACCCACATCAACCACCACTAAAGTAGTACTGCCGCCTGGTGGCGGCGGTGGCAGGTTCCATTTATCCATTAAAGCTGTGAAATCACCTGAGTCTGCCGACCCGCCTCCTCCAGCCACCGCCGCTCCAAAAGCCCCCAAGAAGCCTGTTTACTCCAGTCAGTAATTCAAACCATCTCCAATTTTAATTTTCTTCATATAATTGGTAATAGGTATTAATACTTTTGTTTTGTTGGCAGTGAAAAAGGGCCAGATTGTTAGAGTAGAAAAGGAAAAGTATCTAAATAGTATCAATGTAAGTCCCTCTCATCATTATTAATACGATTAAACTTATCATTTAATAAGAAATTATGATACTGTAATATGATGAAAGATTGATAGTAGGATTTAGGAAGGAAATAATATATACGAAGATAATGCAAACTTTATAGGCTAAGCTAATACTATGACTTTTTGGTTTTATTTCAGTATCTATCCGTTGGACATCCTCCTTATTATAAAGGCTTGGACTACATTTATGAAGACCGTGGGGAGGTTTTGGACATCCGTGTCTTTGAAACAGGAGAGTATGCACTTGTAAGTTCAACAATTGTATTTTATTCCATTATATAATAAATAATAAATCTTTTCTGTAAAAGTATATAACTTTTTATACCATCTTAAACGTCTATGTTTTACTTTTTGTTTTAGATTGCATGGATTGGGGTCCCGACTGCACCAGCTTGGCTTCCAACGGACATGCTAATTAAGGTAAATTGTTCACATATTTCAATTTAAGTTACGTGCTTTTATAGCAACAAACTTTATTCGCTCAAATCATCACTACAACTTTAACCAACATACTCTTTCTTGCAGTCGGACAAGCTCGACTATGAAAGAATATGAATCAGAGGCGATCGCTTCAAAAAACAAGATTTCATTCAAATGGATCCTACTAAACAATCTGTAATTTGACATTGTATCTTACCATATTAATCGACCAAAGCATAAATTTAAGATAACGCTTGCAATTACTAGTATTCTTTCTTTTCATGTAAAGTGTTATATACCAAGCGGTCAATGTTAATCTGGGAAAAAAAAACGCAGACCGGTCCGACCTGGTCTATAAAGACCAGGTTGAGGACCGGTCTAGTTTTGACAAATTGTAGTTTGTTCAAAACTCTACTGTCTGGACCGGGCCAAAAACAATTAAACTTTACAACATGAAACTTCTTTTGGCTCGTTTTCTATTATTCAATATTTCCACTAAAGAAGGAAGTGGTTTAGGAACCGGAATATGCATACTTCTGTACAACTTCCGTATATTCTCATTAACTCCGTTTGACATTCCCGTTGGTGAATAAGGAGTTGCCCGTTTTCCGATTCCTTTCGTTAGTCCGTTTGACTTTGACCCATCATGTTGACCTTCCGGAACTTCCCCATCCGAACCCACTTCATCCACATTCCGGGTCGGGATTTCGGGTTTGACTAAGTCTTCATAACTTAGTGTAGAATTCCCAAGTCCAGCCCTTGCTCTTCCAAACAATGTCAAACACGTCCCTTTGACCGGAGAAGAAACAGTCAACATTTCTTTCTTATTGACCGTAACTTCCTCTTGTATGTCTTCATTGACCAATGGAGCCTCGAGGTCAATATCTAGAAGCTTCCAAAGAGGGTCATCAGGGGCTAAATTGTCAAAAGAGCAGTGGCGTCTCACATACCCAAGCTCGATAGCACGAAACTCAGGGGTGGTGGAAACCACCCGTTTCGGTGCAAGTAATTGTAGGGCCCACTCGAGTTCGTCTCTAGACGAATGCATCGAATAACAAACATGCCAAATTCCAAAACTATCCCTGATTGCTTCTTTAAATCGACTGTTTTTTCGTTTTTCGGATTCGGAAGACACGTCCTCGAAGACATACCACTGGGCGGAAGGGCGGATTATAAGAGGATCGGGTTGAAAATTAGCCCGGGCTTCAATTATTTTTGCTTCTGCTCTTTCAGAAAGTCGTGGAAATCCATCAAAAAGATGGAATCTTGAAGATGGGTCTTGTGAAAGGATGTTGGGTATGGTTAGAGATAGAGATTGGAAACATTCGGGGTTGTTTTCTTTGTTTATAAAGATTTTTGACCCGAAAGTTTTGCAGATATTTTCAAGTATTTCTTCTTGACCTAAAAGGTCACATGTTAGGTACACCACTCGTGCATCCGGATGCTTCCATATGCAATCAATAACCTGTATTAATAGAAACATGATTATAACCATTAAGTCGCCTCTTTCACCTTCATGTATAGTTTCTGCAAAAAAGGGTTAGTGTCTTAATAGCCCTTAAGAAGGAGAAAATGTCTACCTGGCGAATTGCAAGATGTTTGCTAGGCATCTTTGAAGAAAATGTCGCGAATGTGCAGTCTAAAAAAATATAATCAAGTCGACACTTGGGTTCTCTTGATGTTTTGCCTAAATATTTCTCGGGTAATCTTTGTAAACACTCGGGTGTAAGTCTGCAGTCTCCTGTGTGAAGGATATTACCAAATGTGCCCTCAAACAAGAACATGACTGCACCTGAAAGTTGAAAATAGCATTGCAGATAAAGGGGTATATGTGTAAGTTTAATCAATATCATGTTTGGAGCATGCAAATGATAATGACAAGTTTGTTGATACAATCACAAAATAGTTAACGATATAATATTTATATCCTTGAAAACTTGATATAAAGAAACAAGGAGTTTGATAATATTTGTAGGTCTAATGTATCGTGTATTGGCCTTTACATACCCAATTCAAAGTAAGTATACAGAATTCTTTTAGAGAAACATCGTGGAATATATTTGACATGAATTTACTCCGCACAAGATTAGGGTAGAAATGCCCTAATATCACAGGAGATGATAGTTTTGAAAGGAAATCAATCAAAAACCTCAAATTTAGTTTACAAAAAGATCCTAATTTTGACATCTAAATCAATTACCAGGGCAATGATTCGCATCAAAGGCCGTAACCGTAAAAGTTTCAACGGGATCATTAATAGCAATCGGCTGACCAATCTCAATATCCACAAATAACGACTCATTAAGCTGCAAATGAACAACGTATACAAATCAAAATCGGGGACACCAGCGCAACATAGGGTTTAATTGGATTTCATTTCATATAAAACAAATTATACAGATGAATGATTACCTGCGGATAACAGTTGAGAGTGAGGGATTTTGTGAGACGGGTAGCGTAAATTGGAAAAGAAGAGTGAGTGGAGATTCCTTGAGAGTGATCTTTGTGGGCGTGTGTTAGAAAATGATGTCTCTTTCTATTTGAACATGGCGTCCATGTGTCCACCGAGAACGGTAAGCCTTTCGGCATCTCTATCGGCATCTTCGCAGAGAGCTGATATGTGTTTCGAGTAATTTTTCACAGACGCCAAGCAATTGTGCGTTTTTCCTTCTGTATGAATTCAAAATCGGAATCGACAAAGAGGGTGTGTTTGGGCTACAGAAATCTTTTTGGCGGTATAAATGTTTTTCAGGAACAAACTTGCTGTGGAAGTTCGCTTAAAGAAACTTGACCGGAACCTAACCCGACTCGTATTTTGTGGTTGATTTATGGATGTAAAGTGTCAACTAGTGGATTTGGGATTATATATTGATAAAATTATATGGTCTACTATTAATATTTTTGGAAATTTTTTTGGCACCGATTATTATTCTTTTAATGTTTGGAACTTTTTTTTTATTAACTTTGTTAAAATATATAGTTAACTATGGGTGGACTCGTGTCGTGTGAACACCTATTTGAATGTATTGATTATCAAAATAGGTTATCAACAATATATTGAAGAAATTAAGGTTGTAAACGAATAGAACGTTCGAACATAAACAAAATTTCCGTTCGTTTAGTTAAACAAACGAACATGAATAATGGTCTCGTTCGTTCATTTATATTCATAAATATTCGTTTATGTTGTTAGTTTACATTCGTTTATGTTATTTCGTTTAAGTTTATTTATATCCATTTATGTTCAAAAAATTAGTATATTATTATATCATATGTTCATTTATCTTCATATATGTTCAATTGTGTTTGTTTATTTTGTTCGTTTATGTTCGTTCATTTATGTTCGTTTAACATGTTCAACAACATAAACGAACGATCATGAACAAAGTAATTTGTTATTCGAATGAACATGAACAAAAAAACTCGTTCATTTATCCATTCGTCCTCGTTCGTTTGTCCGGACAGTCCTAGAAGAAATATATTATTTTACTTATACTAAAAAATAAAAATAAATTAAAATAATAAATAAATAAATAAATAAAAACTTACATACATATTAAAACTTTATATTAACTTATAAAAAGAAACAAAAGCTTCAAGATGTTTTCTCTTCAGCAAAACATTCCAAAACCTCTTCTAAAATACGGTTTATGTTTAGAATAAAATGTAATTATCAAACTCCTAATCTCAGAAGGTGTTTCATCTTGTATTGCCTTTAGTTTTTTTCCTTTTTGTTGCTATTCGGCATCATTAACGTGTTGTGATGTTTTAGTCTCACCTTATAAGTTTCAGAAAACAAAATCACATCATGTTTTTGCTCTTTTTCGGTGTTTGTTGTTAAGTTATGAGGATCTTTGGCCACAAATGGGCACAAAGGAAGCAATCAGATATAAAAACAATAACTCATGAACCCAAGAGCATATCCATGTTCAACCTATCTAATCAACTAAAACAACCACAATAGTAGAGTAAACGGTTGAGCACAATCAATTTGGAACTTCATTTTTCGGAATTTAGATTATTATTTATGCTTAGAACATAAAGTATTTGTATTATAAAACAATATTTGTTTGGAACAATGTATGTGTAACGTTTAAATTTTCATAACAAATTTTTCATATTTTTCAAAGTAGAGTATAACAATAATACTTGTTCCAAACCGTGACACAAAAGCGTATTTGTCCAACTTTGTAAAATATAATTTCCAAAGGTAATATAAAAATCCATTTTGTTCAATCGTTGTCAAAAAATAGTTCTAACTATTCAAATCAGAGTATAAATAAACATGTAGAAAACTAAAACATGATGTCGATGTGCATGTACCGTCAAACCTTGCCCTTCATACGATCTGAAGAGTATATGCAAAACAGTTAATCAAAAACTTTAAGTCAATACTTTGTGAGTTCCCTAAGATATCATATATCACAATGCATATACTATGCATACAAACAGTGGTTTAGACCTTTCATCGTCCTACCAATAATGTGTGTATCTGGACTCACGACATATCATCAACACTAGTCTCTAGACTCACGACCTATTACTGTTCCACCACCAACTCCTTATATATGCATACAGACGAACAGTCTAACAATAACATACAATTTACTAATCTAGTCTACTTGGTTAACATAATACTACAACATATCTTCATCCTAACATACTTTGGATATATATTGTAACATATAGTATAATAAGATTACTCACATGGATAATTACTCAAACGACTATCAGTTATCCAACTGGCGATGCAAGTGATGGGTGACGTGTCTAACAAGTATTAACCTATAATACTATAACTTATTAATATCTATAGAAATTCAGTGGAAGTTAGATCATTCACTAATCCCAATGAGTAACGAGTTCTATCAAATAAGTAACGACCATATAATATCATATTGGAGGTATGATCCGTTTGGTATAAAGATGTACCATTTGGAAAATTCATTTTAAAAACACCTCACGGATCTAGCCTAGACAACACTCCCGTAAATAGATTGACTAGTAGTTTGACTAGAATTACTGATAAATCTTATTTATATATTCATAATAACTTCTATAAACATAAATATAAGTTACACTTAAAGTGTAGTAAGTATAACGCAACTTACAAGTTTTCTAGCGAAAGTTCAGGAAGTCGCGGGCAAAACTTCGACACTAAAAGCTCTTCTTATCGTGCCTTCTGTTGCTCCAGAGATTCGCTACTAATACCTGAAAAAATCCTAAAGTCAGGCCTCGGGTGCGATATATATATATATATATATATATATATATATATATATATATATATATATATATATATATATATATATATATATATATATATATATATATATATATATATATAGGTTGCAAAAAGACACTCCGCGCCTATAGAGGGGCATGTTGCGCCCACGTGCTCAAAATTTGGTGAGCCATGTCGACTTGCTTTGGCCGGAAGGATCTCCTTTGGGCTTGACACGTTTCGCAACCCTAGTGGTGCCACGTGCCTCATCGATGAGTTCTTCATGATGGTTTCTAGAAAATTCATCAACTGCCAAAATGATATATTAGATCTTGAACCAGATAAATGACTTTAATTCATGAAAAATGAGATGTAATCCATGTCTAATAATCAAGTATCGGCTTGATTAATCTTCCTCCTAATAGCAAGGCTAGAAAGAGTAAGTGATTCTTTTATAAAGATGTAACGACCCAAAAATCAAGGGTAAAAATTTCATTTTTAATATCATCAAACATTAACGCCATTTATTTCAAACATTTCAAATCATCATTAAGTATAACATTTATTAGAGTTCATCCCAAAATCGTTCATTGTGGAAATCATAGGTGTGTGCGTTGCAATCCTTTCGCGCCCTTCCTTTCCAAAACAATGATACCTAAAACCATAAACAAACATATAAGCACGAAGCTTAGTGATTTCCCCAGAGCATACCCCACACACAATCCACATATCATATTATCTATAAAGCTATCTCTACCACGTATTGCATATCAATTAGCTATAAAAGCTACCTCTACCACATAATACATATCAATTAGTTGTAAAAGCTACCTCACATATCAATTAGCTATAAAGTTATCTCTACCGTTAGCCGTAAAGGCTATCTCTATCCTTAGCTATAAAAGTTATCTCTACCATTAGCCACAGTGGCTACCTCTACCCTTAGCCAGAAGGCTATCTCTACCACTAGTCGTAAGGGCTATCTTTACCATTAGCCACAAAGGATATCTCTACCATTAGCCATGAAGGCTATCTCTACCACATATCACTACATAAATATGCAACACGACTCTACACAGCAAGTATACCAACTATCATAAAATGGGCCGGTCTTGGTGCCTTAGACTCATTGGTATGGTGAGAAGACTCACCTCGAATGCAGAAGCTCCTTGAAAGAATCCTTAGCCGCTGCCCTGTCCATTTCCTGAGCTATCAACACCGATCAATATACCTAATTAGCAATTGGGTCCCACACCATAATCCTTAATCCATGCATGGGGGTAAAATGACCATTCTACCCCTGGCCCAATACGATTCAACACTAAGGCCCAAACCAAAAATAAAAGTCTAACACTAGGTAGGCTTTCCAAGCCCACTAGTGGCCCACTAATGACCTAATTTGCTAAATTGGGCCCAATCCCCCTAATGGGCCTTACCCTAAGCCCAAACATATTCCTGGCCCAGAACATCTGACTTCTGATGATCCACTAAGGCCCAAAGGCCCAAAGTCCACTGATTCGCCCAACTCGAGGCCCAAAACACTACAAGCCTATAGTTGATGAGTACGTGGGGCGTACTCCTATGTATGCTAAGCGTACTGGCTGAAGGTCGTGTACGTTGCACGTACCTGCATGTACGCCCAACGTATTCCTCTGTTAAGCTACTTTTCCATTAAGTGCTTAATACTTGGGATTTCAACATCAAACTTCCGATCTAAGTCCATTAATACGTCTTAAGGCATAAAGTTGGCAACTTTATGCCTTTGCATACTCCATATGCTCCGAACAACCCATTAAGACCTTTCCAAGGGTCTTGATCCATGCATAAGGTTAGAATACTCATCAAGATTACATTCTTATGAAGTAGATGGACCAAAGGACCTCAGATCTACTCTTCCTAAGCTCTGGAGTTGCTCAACTCCCAAGAGATAATCCATAAGCTCATAAGAAGCACCAAAGAAGCCCTAATCTAGATCTTAAGTTGTAAGATAACAAGATAGAAATTGTATACCTTCTAAGACTTGCAAATGAGCTAGAGAAACTGGATCCAAAAGCTCCTCCTTGATCAATGAGACTCCAAGATGATCACTCCTCTTCAAGAACACTAAGATGCACTCCAAGATGGCCTTACAAACTCACACACTCACCATTTGGGGTTAGGGTTTCGAAAAGGGGGTTTAAGGGTGAGAAGGAGGCTGACCCTTGAGATTATAATGTTCTTTATATAGTGTCACATCCAAAATTAGGGTTTAGTGACTCTGGGCATACGTCTCCAACACCCGCTATCATTTACTCCCTCTACGTTGGGCGTACCCCAGCTTACGCTGGGCGCATGCATGGGATCTTCTTGTCACTAATTTCCATTAGGGGCTAAAATTGACAATAACTTCAAAGTGACATAACTCCTTCATTCTAAGTCCGTTTCCGACGAACTTTATATCCACGAAAAGGTGGCGGGAAGCCCTATGCTCTTATCCACACACCCAAGTCTAAAACCTTCCGGATAAAACCCGGGACCCATAAAAGACCGAATCGCCCCTACCATTGGGCTTCCGAGACCCCAACCGAGTACTTTCAAAACTAGGTGTTACAAAAGAATACATACATCAAGATCTATACACATTTAACAAGACTTATTGTTAAAGGTATTAATCATACTCATGCCAATGACTATAATCAAATCTTTTCTCAAGTAGCTATTAGTAGATAAACAAGGATATTATATACCATAACTATATATTATAATTGTGAGATAAGGAAAATAGATTTCAAGAAAAATCATGTTTCCTAAGAAACACCAACTTAAAGATATCTACATAGCATAGCCTGGAGGTTTTCTTAATCCAATTTATCCTAACAAAATGTGTAAGCCTTAAGATCCATTTGTGGATATAAATAAAACAACTCAAAGTTGGAATCCTCCTTTCAACACGAAAACACAAGGTATGATTTTATATCAAAATGGAGATAACATCTATGTTTACTAAGAACTACTAGGATCTATAGTGATATTCCTAATCTTGTATGAATGAGACATATTGAATCATAAGAGATTATATTTTGACTATGTGACATCCCTAATTTAACGGCCTATTTAAAACTTTTTGTTTATGCTTATTTAAAACATGTGTTATTGTGGAATTGGATCCAAAATATCCTTGACATGATATAACATCAAAATCAAGGAACTTTAGAAGATTTTATATTTTAAAAACTTAGGATGTCATAACCGATACAAGAAACATAAGAATAAATAGAGACTTCGAAAATCTCAATATACTAAAGATCTACATCTCATTAATCTCTCAACCCACTATAATATAATTTATCTTGTTTAAATATATAATTCATACCAAAAATTTAACCTGATTACCCATTCCTGTTACTCTCTTTTTCTCTCTGATCCTAAAGGATTATCTCAAGAATTATATCCTAAAGATTATTGTAAGCAACAAGTAAACAATATTGCTTAGAGGATTCTCTAGCAATACTTGTCAACAATGCAACCATGGGTGATAGATTACTCGAATGAACCCACAGTCCATACTCTTTATTTGCGCGATTCATTAACACCTACAGATTGCAAGTCTGCTAGTGTTCCAATGGATTGTCTAATATATTCTATGGTTATCATCTGTACTCTACTAGATGATTGCACTCAATAGTATAATGGTACTGGTATCTCGAAGGCTACTACTTGTTGGGCACTCAGGGGTAGCAGGGCTTCACCGGTATATTAGAAACTAAGGAAATTTTGGGTCAATACTGCTAGAAACTCGAGAGAGGGACGTTTGAAGGGTGTAGGAATAGACTGAATTTTGACTGCTATTTGTAGCTGAATTTCGACTGCATGTCGTGCATATGTCCCCTACGCGTTGCACATTTGGGCGGAAGTGATGACATGTTGTTTTCTGCATCGTGCCATGTGTCACATTCTAGGTGGTGTAATATTGTACGTCGTGCATGTTGTCTGTGCATGCAGGCACATGCGAGGAATTTTTGTTTCTTAGAAAATTCATATCATTTCATATGAGCTCCATTTTCAACGGGTTTTATATTAGCGCATAACTATCGACGAGATCTACAACTTTCAGACTCTGTCGGCTAATTATGACTTTATTTTTAAAGTTATATTTCTAACAGTATTAGACTGTTAAAGTACGTTAAAAAATTTTAAAACTCTCTTATATGATATCCATTCTCGATTGTCTTTATATCAACAGATAAGTATTGACGAAATCTTCAATGCTGGTAAAGATTGTTTTTCCAAACAATCGACCAATTTTAATTTCCAATTCTGAGTTGTATACTACTATGTTGTAATGTTAGAAAAATCGTAATTTCATCTCATGAAGTCGGATTTAGGCGTTATTTATATGCACGGAATCCTTGTCATATATACTATAACTTTGGTTAATACTCCCTCCGTCCCAAATTAATTGTCCACTTTTGACTTTTGAAGTCTTTTTTCTTTAAATTTGACCTTAAATAGTTTTATTTGTGTTATATATTACTTGATGAAACTTATAACAATGAAAAGGAATTTAAAATACAATCCATTTATATATTTTGCATAAAGTATTATCTATCAAAAAGAAAAATATTTAAAGTCAAAGTTGAAGAATAAAGACTTCAAAAGTCAAATGTGAACAATTAATTTGGGACGGATGTAGTATTATTTATCCTAAATATCTTCTATCAAAAAGTCAATTTTTAACGCTTATCATATCTAAATTGACTAGCCCGAATTTTCGGCTGTTACAGACTATGCAAGGTCATTTCACCTTAACTCAGAAAGTCTTTCTATGATAAAAGTTTTAAAATCTTTATGCATATATTGACAATATCTTGAAAGAGATCACGATACAATATTCCTTTGGAAGACTCTTGGCATTGCCACATGAAACCACTTTGAGTTAGCCTCAAAAGGACCTAACACATAGGTTTGAGCTTGATAAAATGAATTATATTCTATTTGCTTTGATAAATGAATCCATTATTTATGTCATATTATGCACAAGACAATGTATGTGTTTATTCTATGAACATATCATAAGATACCAATTGGATACATAAGTAGGTCATTAGATGACTATAAGGACATTCTAAGAGTACTTACGAAGAACTAAGAGAATGTATATGGGATAATCAGTTTAGAAAAATATCTTTTTATGTAAAGAGCTAAACAAGATGTTGACTTCAAAATAGATAGATATAATTATGAATTATAATTGGATTATGACTTCATTATGAATAAATAATAAGTTTTGTTGGAATGAGGTCAAAGGAAAAAAAATATATGCACAGTCTACCACAGAATCAAAATACACTGCTACTTTAGAAGTTGTAATAGAATATGTTTGGATGAATGAGTTCATTGAAAAACTATGTTGAATCCTTTCATTCATGGATAACCTAGAAATCTTTTGTGACTTCAAGAGTGTAGCTAATAAAGCTAAGAAACTCTAATTCACATCACAAAACTAATCATATTCTCCAAGATGTTTCACTATGCTTAGAATAGAGTTAAAAAGGATATGATAGTATTCACAGAATTCACACAAATTTAATTTAATCACACGTATTAATAAAGCCCTTTGTTTAAGCTAAGCATGAAAGATTACGCTTGAGCTATAAGACTTTGTTATTCTAGAAATAGGATTTCATTTAGATTTAGTATTTGGATATTGAAACATTATAACAACAACTATTGTATTGTTTTGATATATTGGGATATGATTATCACATTAATACTTGTTGCGTTCTATATTAACATGTTTAATCCATGAATAATCTTATTATTTTAATAGTTCATGGTCGATTATAATTATCGGAGCAATTATGAAGTAAGACTCATATGAATTGGATTGGTTGACTCTCATAAAATGAAAGTAGGCAAGTGGTTGTAACCAGGATTCATAGGTACTTGTTAGAGAATTGGTATTGGACAGACCTGCATCAAGATCACCTCATGGATTGTTGTCATGAGTGATACTTGATAAAAGGTACTATCTTTGTATCCTTAATGCCTAAGATACATAGTGGGACTTAAGTGTATGAAGTGATGTGCTTTAATATGGTCAATTTTTTATCCTTAATCGGGCAGTTATAAAGGCCATTTCTAGGTATGGTGTGAACTATGCAAGAGGCTTATGTAGTCAATATGAGATTTGTTCCTCTTGTGTGTTGAGAGTTAGACATCTAATGTGTGTTACCCAAAGTTGAACATGAAATGAAATTGATTGCGATCCAAGTCTCATGTTCAACAGGATATATGTAGCAAAATGATAACTAATAACTTACCTTATACATCAATTGAGGCTTTAAGCTTTTGGGAATTGGATGTTGATAGAACGACACAAAGTCATATATTACTGGGGGCAGCGAAATGTTGTTAGACGTTCATCGGTGTCTATATCAATCTAGAATGAGTCTTGTGCAAGTGAGATATTAAAAGATCTATATGCTAAGAGTCACTATACAATGATATTACTAGATAATATATTATCATAAAGGGTCAAACTAACAACTCAATGCAAATATATTATTTAGAAGAATTTGATCATTGATAAATAATAAAATAAATATAAGTCTTGTAATTAGTTAGAAATTATTAATTTCATGAAAATATTAATTTTCAATGTTAAGTATCAAAATATATCATAAGTATGATTTATTAAGTCATGCACATCTTTTTGGACTAGAAATATTTTTGTCTTTTAGCTAAAAAGATAGGGTTTATATTTTATAAAGACTTAAATTTTTTTTTTTATAAAAATCTTTTCTTTTTCTTTATAAAATGTAAGCATGGCTAGAGAATGAAGACACGCTCTTTAGCTTATTTTATTCTAGGGGGCATGCTTTAGAAGCATAACATTAAAATAATATTAAGAGGTATGACTTGTCTTAAAGTGTTAATAATTTTGGGTGATGTTTTGGCTTTATGAAGGCTTTCATTCTTCTCATTTTCACTAGCCAAAAACCACATAAGTTTTGACTCAATATTCTCTCTAGTTTTGTCTATTAAAAAGTTAAGATCAAATTAAAAAGAAGTTGATACTTGCATCTCTCTTTAAGTCATTATTTTGGTTTTAACTTAAAGCTTAAGAGTGTTCTTATTATTACAAGAAGGAGAAGCATACATTGTTGAAAACTGTTGGTGTTTCTAACTAAAGTGGTGTTCTACTCTACATTCTTCATCAACTTCCGAAATCCCAAAAGGAATCAAAGTCTTCACAGGTTGTAATATTTTATTTATATGGTTGTGTTAATCTTTCCATCTTTGAAAAATGATCATTGGTGGGTTAAAATAGTTTTATGTTTATTCAAAATTTTAAAATTTCCGCTGCAGTTTCTAGTGTTTTTCGAAACCCGTTTTTAATAAAACCCAACAATTTTATCACCTATACTCTTGGAGGCTATTCTTTAAAGGTAATTCATCCTCCTTTGCTTGCAAAAGTAATGAGCATTGCACAAATGATGAAATAAGAATTACAAGATGGAGACAATTCAATTTCTAGAATTTAAGGTGTCGAGATTAATGGAGATGCTACTGAAATCCTTCTTCTTAGTGCAAATATAGTTCAAGTATGTGAAATTAAATCAATTTTGGAATATATTTTGTTAATAATGGCTCAAACTGCTAAACATTGATTTGTAATTTAGGTATATACAAGTGTAATGATGTATCATGTATGAGTAGGATTAAGTATTGAAGTTGTGCAAGGAGCTCAAGTACCTCTTGGGAGTTCATAGATTTTTTAAAAATGGAACTTTGAATTAAATTTTATAAAAGAAAGAATAATTATTCTGGATTTGAAATAGTTTATCTTTTCATGCAGGGCATCAATTTGAATATATAACTATGCACATTGAACTAGTGAGAATACAACAAGAAGTGATTTGGGAGAGACAGGCAATCAAGAAATGATTGAAATCTAATAAAGATTGGACTGGAGATGGTTTTATGAAAGAAAATGAAAGCATAGTGTCTAAATGATTGAAAGATCAAAAAATTAACGAAAAGAGTTGTTTATGAATTGTTTTATAAATAATACATCTTTACACGTTATTGTTTCCATGTAACAGCTTAGTGTAATTCTATGAATCTTGATGATGTTATTGATAAGAGGAGTCCTCTATATACATACAGAGGGTACAAGAGAGATTATAGGGATTTACATAGAACTATACTAGGAAACACTAATCATTATCAATTTACAATAAATACAAATATATATATATATATATATATATATATATATATGTGTGTGTGTGTGTGTGTGTGTATATATGGAGATATATTCTGCTAATAGTCCCCCACAGTCGAAACTGTAGCTGGGGCGGATGGAGAGACTGGAACGGAAGTGGCTGAATAGTTGACGTGGTAATCCCTTTGTGAAGATATCGGCATATTGGTAATCTGCGGGAACATGAAGCACGCAAAGAGAACATAGATGAACTTTTACTCGGACAAAGTGAATGTCGATTTCAACATGTTCCATGTGTTGGTGTTGGACTGGGTTGTGTGTGAGATAAACATCAGAGATGTTGTCGCAGTAAATGATCGTGACTTGGTGCACTAGAAGATGTAGTTCGAGAACTAGGTTGCGTAGCCATGCGGTTTCAACTGCAGTGTTTGCGACCCCTTTGTATTCTGCCTCGGCGCTAGACCGAGAGATTGTGAGTTGTCGCTTAGAGGACCATGAGACTAGGTTTTCTCCAAGGAAGACAGGGTATCCAGAAGTGGAGTGTCGATAGTCAAGGCAACCCCCCTCCCCAGTCAGAATTGGAGTATGCAGTTAGCTTGGTAGACTTGGAGGGATTAATGTGAAGGCCATGGTTGGTGGTTCCTTTAAGATATCTGAGAATGCGCTTGAGAAAATTGAAGTGTGGTTCACGAGGATCATGCATGAAGAGACTCACTTGTTGTACCGCATAAGCTATATCCGGTCGTGTGATAGTGAGGTATTGTAGAGCACCGGCAAGTTTGCGGTAGAGGGAGGTCTCAGATATTGGTTGTTTGGCGGTGGCACTAAGCTTGGAACCTGTGTCGACAAGCGTTGCACTTGGCTTGCAATTGTGCATGTTGGCGCGAATTAAGATGGCGTTGACGTATTGAGCTTGAGAAAGGAATATACCACTATTTTGATGTTGAACTTGAATGCCTAGGAGGTGGTGAAGTTTGCCAAGGTCTGTTATTGAAAATTCTTTAGATAATAGATCAATGAAGTGCCGAAGAAGATATGTGCTTGAGGCAGTCAAGACGATGTCATCGACATAAAGTAAAAGATATGTCATTTGGTTTCCATTCTAGTAAACAACAAGACAAGTATCATTATTGGTGCTTTTAAAACCACATGTTTAAATGAATGTTGCAAGCCGTTGGTACCAGGCTCGAGGGGCTTGTTTGATTCCATACAGTGATTTTCGTAGGCGGCATACCTGTGATGGTTTTTGGCATCGACAAACCCAGGGGGTTGGAACTATTGGATTAATCTCTAAGTCTGTAACTATAATTGGTAAGACTTGACCCGACCCGACATGGTCCATTTGGGTTGCATGGCATCGGGACAACTGGATAGACAAGATGAGGAAAAAGGATACTAGTGATTTATATTAATATATTATAAGTTCTAATATATTAATATATAATCATATTATTTAATTAGTATTGATCAAGAATTAATTTATAATTAATTAAGTGATCAAAAGGAACTAATTAAATATGGACTCTTAGATATTTATGTGTGATGGGCCAAGTTCATTTAAGGTTGGGCTAAGCTTTCATGGATAGTCCATGGAGTGTTTAGCCCATGGATCATATGAAATGAAGAGTCATGGGTATTACCCTAATCTCCACACTATATAAAGATGTCATTGGTTGGTGAAATGGGACTAGTGTGTGTACACAAAAGGGTAAGGCCGATTTCACTAGAGAGAACCAAAGTATCCTTATTCTCAAGGTTATTCCAAGTGTTCATGGTGTTGTGTGAACCATTTGAGGTGTTACAATTGGGGCACTAGGCACTCAAACTTCATGAAGACAAGTTACATAAAGAAGGTATGTATTCTATCTATTTTATTACCCAAGTATCAAAAGATTGTATTCTAGATAGGGTAATACCTTGGAATATTCATATTTGCATGTATAATAGAGAAAACATAGATCCAATGTATTTAGGGTTGCACGTACACTTAGGAGTGTTAAAATGCTCAAAACCCAACAGTGGTATCAGAGCCATGGGTTGTTTTCTGTTATATTGATGCAAATGTATTATTTTCAAAGTTGGAAAAAAAGGATAAAAAAACATGGAATTTGTCAAATTTTAAGATAATTACTTGTTTTTGTGAAAAACCAATTATTTGTAAAATTTGAATCATTTGCTATATGAGTTGAATTAGGTCAAATTTAGTAAAAGATAAAATGATATGATTATTTTATTAGTTTTAAAAATTTGATCTAAAATGTTTTTTTTTTGAAATCTCTATAAGTTATGGATATGAAAAGGTTTTAAAAAATTTGATTCAAAGTTTTTATGGAGTTACAAAATTTGGTGTTAATGTTTTAAAAGAATTCCATAACTTATTCTTAAGTTATGGAACATGAAAAGTTTCATCATAAAACAAGCATTTAACTCCAGAAGTTATGGATTACGAAAAGTTTTTTTTTTGTGTTACCTTGTTTTATGAGTTATTTTAGATTAATGAAAAATATGTGTTAGTTGTTTTCAATCCAAATTAATCTAAAATTTGTTCATAAAATGTGTTTTTGTAACTTGTCCTCAAGTTATATGAAAAGTCACATTTATGATTCTTAAAACTCATAAAAATGCCTTAGGTTACAAAAAAAATGAAGAGTCTTTTCTTATAAATAGTTTTTATGGCTCCATAACTTGTCCTCAAGTTATGGATGTCCAAGAGTATCTTCATTAAAAGTTTTAAAACTTTAATTAAACTCATAAGTTATGAAAATCCAAGAGTTTTGAATAGTTTCAAAACTTGCCCTCAAGTTTTGGAATTTGTAAAGTTTTCCCATGAATAGTTTAATTCCAAGTTAAGCCCTTAGAATTTTAAAAGTTAAAATTCAACCCTTATACTTTATAATATTATAAGTTAATAATATTTATATGTATGTATAAGAGCAAGTCATCTTACCATTAGTAGGCCACATTCACGAAGCCGGTCTATAAAGGGGTATAAGGTTACTACCTATAAAATAGCAATTTAATGGGTGTCCACTCTCACCCACCGCTTCCTTGACTGGTGGAGGGTCGTTAGCCGAACGAGTAGGACAAGGACTATAATTCTCCCTTCATTAAAAGTGTTAATGATAAATACTAAGTAACTAAACTCTTATTAATACCCAATCTTAGTTACTTAGGAAAATGTGAATTTGGTGCTAACCCATGAAATTACACTTTGCACTTTGCTTAAGTCGGTTAGTGGAGTGTGTGTGGTTAACCGGCACACTAGATTGATTTAACAAGGTAGGCAAAGGGTAACTTAATATTTATCATAGTAGCGGTGGAGCGTGTGTGGTTAACCGGCACATCGATTGAGGGGTAAATATTAAGGGTACCAAGTATATTTGTATGATTATTCACACCTTGTTTTTGTGATCCTCGGCATCCCAGTCACAAAACCTGAAGGGCACACTCGAGATTGAAACATGCCATTGAAAAGTTCAATGAATCTCAAAAGAACCTAGGAGTTTCAAAACCAATTAAAACCTAATAATACATTTCGTTTATCTTGGTGGAAATTGGTGAATCGTCATTCACCTACCTTCAAATATTTTATAGCTTGGATTACAGCACCCGTCTTCCAAGTTATAAAATAGTTTGTTAGGTCCTAGCCTTAATATTTCATATTGGGTGTTATATTAGGAACTTTAGATCAACTATCTTGAATATCTCCCAAAAGATGTCTGGTTCCGACATCTATGATCCTCTCAAATCTCTTGGAACTTCACTTCCTCCACCTCCTCCAATTATTCTTCCTGACCCGCAGGTTCAATGTCACTCAAGCCCTATTGGCAAGCAAGGTCTATGTGTGATCGCATCTTGGAGATGAAGTCACATATTGACAAGCCGGGAGAGTTGGGTGTCAAAGTCTTGAGACTCCTATGAAACAGAATATGACAAGACCCTTAATGATCTTATTTATTTGTTTGTTGCTGCTGAATCAACAATGATTTGGAAGGCTAGTGTGACAACCCGAAGTTCATTCCGTTATTGTAACCCGTTCTGTTAATAAATTCGTCATTTTCGAATTATTTCTGTTTACGTTATTAAATTAAGTCATTAATTCTGAGACTTCTATTATGACGTAATGGGTGTCCAAACACATTAGAAACTCATGATAACGCCCCAATTTAATAATTGGAAAATTTTTAGTTTCAACCATATCAGGTTACGGCAACTTTATCGGGTGCGACCAAAAGCATCGTATAACGTCAGTATCAGGTAGAATTCCACCGTGTCCAAAACTTGAACCATATATAAAGCTCAATTGACTTCATTTGAAGCTTTTGAACCCTCTCTCACTACTCTCTCTCTCTACAACTCATTTCTTGGCCAAAATCATCCAAATTCAAGCTCCAAATCATCAAGGTAATCATCCTAACTTGTAGTAGAACCTCTTCAACCTTCAAATTTGTGTTCAAACTATGAAAATGGACCATAAACATGTGTTTACTGCCCTGGAACACTCATGGGCCGTGAACACATATAAGTTGGGTTTTGGAGCCCAAAAACCCTCACAAATCACTCTTGGAGCATGGAATCGACCTAAGGACTTATTGGAATGGACTTGGATCACCTTGAACTCAAATTTTGGGGATTAAACATGAGTTTATTGCCCAAGAACATGCTTGGGCCATAAACCTTATATCATGGGCAGTAAACTCCTTTTTAGGTGTTAAAATGCCATTTAAACACCTCCTAAGCCTTGGATTAAAGTCTAGAAGCAACCACAATCGATTTAGGGGCCTTAAACATGATGAAAACTACCTCTATAGGAGCTTATGGTCGTAAACCCCCCAAGGATGGGTTCATGGGCCGTAAACTCCAATATCATGGCTAAATGGTGTCTTAAATCCATTCCAAGGCTTGTAAAATTAGTTTGAATCACATGTGATTGATCTAAGGTCACCAAATCGTTAATAGAAGGAAGGTATAGGAGCTTACAGCCGTAAAATCCTAGTTTAGGGCCATAAATCCCTTTGATGGTTCCTTTGGTGGTTTAATTCCTTCCTATGCCTTAGATTAAATCCTAGCAACATTTCCCAAGTGATATTTGACCCTTAAGCACCTTAAAACCCATCATCCATGAGTTCACGGCCATGAACTCATGTGGACATGGTCTTAGGGCTGTAAAATCCCTAAGGAGTTTACTCTTGAAGAGAAAACTCATTATCTAAGCCCTATTCGTCCATAAGTGCCACCCGGGTCACTCCAAACACTTGATTTGAATTGTTTTTGTGTATTGGAGTGTATAATCACATCTAATTAGTGAATTAAAGTCTAATTAGATACATTTGTGTATCATTCCATATTACATAGGAACCTCGCGCGTTATCAAGCCCCGAACTGACACTTAGCATCCAAATCGACTCGTTTCCTGACTGGTGAGTTCATATCCCTACGCCTTTTTTTAGTGTTTTTCAATGTTTTCAGGGGGGAATACAAGCAAACTATAAATGTTTTTGAAACTTAAAAACTGATGTAATTCTATAAATATCTGGCAAACTTTTAGATATCTTTACCCCTTATGTATTATGTGGAGCATAAGGGATGTTTTATCGATTATAACTACATGGATTTCAGTAAAGGAAACAATCAAACTAATCAAATTATTATGGGAATAATTTGGGATCTTCAGTTCTCGTTTTATGAATTCGAATTTCATGCAATTTTAGTAGATAAAAAATGTCTGATTCAGTTTATCTCTGTTTATTGTAAAGTATTATGCCAGATAGTTTCTTCGTATTGAATCGTATATACTTTATTATGTTTCAAAACAATTAGTATGTTTGATAACGTCCGAAAACACTGTGAATGATTTAATACTAGCTTGTGAGATTCGTCCTTATTAAACCCTTTGGGTTATCAGTAAATCCTCGCCGGAAGTGTAACCAGAGTCTCCTGGAGGGAGAGCGTGGAATTTGTGAATAGATCTATTCGGGACTGACAATCCCACACCTAAACTGCTAGCTACAGTTAGGCGGGCACGCCTGCGGTGACAAATTTTTGATATCGTCCGACGTCTGACGAACGTCAAGGAGGTCTTGTTGTCGTATTAGCATGGTTACCCGACTCACAATACGTATTAATATAAGTTTATTCACGGATTTGTATATCTATCTTTGATCTATTACGGGATGGTATTCCCATGATTTTAATAGTTTTACATATTAAAAACTATCTAGTACGGGATGGTATTCCCATGGTTTTCAATCTATAGTCTTGTGTACTATAACTACCTACTGTGATACGGGATGGTATTCCCATGGTTTTCAATCTAGGGTTATACGTATTAAACTGTCTTAATAAGAAAATATGGGATTTTCTTGGATAGCAACTTTTTCAGAAAACTAAAGGAAACATGTTCATTTTCAGAAAACAAAACACTTATGAACTCACCAGCTTTATGCTAATTTTCAAACTGCTTGTATTCTCAAGTCCGCATTAGACAGGTACACAGCAAATCCTTTTGGCAAAGATGGAGTTCGTAGAAGACACGTCTTTACTTTTGATCATATATACATATGTATAACGCTTGTAACTTTTTACTTTCAAACAAATGTAAATTCTAATATCTATTGTAATGGTTGTTTACTTTGCTTACTATGTACATTGGTTATGATACTTAACATGAGGTCACCTCCGCCCCGGAACATTTCCGCCCTAGGTTTCGGGGTGTGACAGCTAGTAAAGCAAATTTTATTAGAAGATCGACATCCCAAAACTTTATGGACATTGACAATGGTGACACTGGAAATCCAGAAAAAGCATTCTCTTCCCAAGGAAAGGGATTGACCATAGTCAACAAGGTTGACCAAATGGTAAAGAGAAAAGCTAAGTCTGTGATAGTACCATGTACCATTACCAAAGGGTTCATATGTTAAAGTGCCAAAAGAAGGGGCATTGAATGCGAAGCTGCCAAATTTACCTAAGGATGTTAAAGTCAATAAGTTTGACTCTACTTCAGGTAAAGTCCATTGTTGGGACGTATTGTCTTGCGTCTTAGGGCTTTTTGTATATATCCGGATTGGGCCTGTCCATCCGTGATTATCTCTTAGGGTTAGACTATATATATGCATGCATGTATGCATTATGTTTTACATGTCTTATTAATTACGCTTGAGTTTTGTAACCCTACACACCTCTATAGTCGAAGTTCTTAATCGAGCTCTTCTGAGGTGTTGAAGCATTAATCATACAACGTATTCAAATCATATACTTGTTCACTTTACGTTCTTTCTTGTTTGCGTACTTAGAATTAATCGATCCTGATAGAACTTTGTTCTAACAATTGGTATCAGAGCAGGAGTTTGTGTGATCAATACGCATTCCTTCTGTATTCAGAATTCCTTAGGGTTTCTGCTTTTATCGTATATATAACAAGTCATCTTCTTCGTTTCGAAGGCAACTTTGTTTTAGATAAAAGTCTAATCTCGAGTTTAAAAGTCTGAATCTAAAAACTCAACATGTCTCACGATGATTCACAAACAAATCCCATTAACATCTCAAATAGCATTGGATCTAGAACTAGGATACCCATACTCTATACTCAAGACTATGAAGTATGGGCACTTCACTTTGAAGACTACGTGATAGGTTCTGAAGATCATGGCTATCTCATCTGGGAAGCCATCACTCTTGGACCGTTTGTTCATTCGGGAACGAACACTACTGTCAAGACTCAGCATGAGTACAACAAGCTGGTGGCAGATGAACAGAAGATGCCACAAGATGAGAAAGACAAATTGCTATTGTCACACCCCGAAACCGAAGGCGGAAACGTTCCGGGGCAGAGGACGTCATGAATATCGCAACCAATGTACATAGTAAGCGTAGTAAACACAAAACATTACATTACATAGAATTATTACATTTGTTTGAAATCAAAGTGTTACAAGTGTTATACATACATATATATATATATATATATATATATATATATATATATATATATATATCGTATGAACAAAAGTTAAGATGAGTCTGATAAGCGCTCCGTCTTCTCCAAAACATCACGGGTACCTGTCTAATGTGGACCTGAGAATACAAGCAGTTTGAAAATCAGCATAAAGCTGGTGAGTTCATAAGAGGTTTGTTTTCTGAAAATGTACAAGTTTCCTTTGGTTTTCCGAAAAAGTTTGTTATCCAAGAAAACCCATATTTTCTTATAAGTATAGTATAGTTATCCGATTGTTATACGATCCGGTTATGTATAGTTTGGTATCCCAGGAAAAACCCTTATTTTCCTTAAAAGTAAAGTTTAATTATCCATTAGTTACACGGTCTAGTTAAGAACAGTTCAGTTATCCCAGGAAAAACCCTTATTTTCCTAAAAGTAAAGTTCAGTTATCGAACCCAAATGTAATGTACAAGTATCTACCATACTTAAATTGTTTGTGTGAAGTTTCCTGAAAGCCCGGTTATCCTTGAAATGTATGTTAGTTTTAGCACGTATAGAAAACTATTGTGAGGAAAGTAAACTAATTCTTATTAGCTTACTAAATTCATTATTACCAACAAGTAAATCTCCGTAATCTAAATTGCGAGTTCCATAACCATACGATAGACTAAGAATGGCAATAAGTAGTCCATTATCCATTTATGACTTTCGTCACCCTTGAACCTTTCGGTTCGGCTGTAGCTAGCAGCCAGGTGCGGGGTAATCAGCCCCGTATAGATCTAAACACTCAAGTCACGCTCTCTCACCAGGAGATTCTGGTTACGGGGGCGGTCCTCCACTCGCGTATATCTGTGGAGTGTTTCAGAGGATGTGTCTCCAATTATTAAGATTAACGAATTTACAAGTAATAATGCGGAAAATCCTGTTTTAAATTCTAATTATAGAGGACGATCCTCCACTCGCGTATCTCTGTGGAGTGTAACCGAGGACAAAACAAATGTACTAATCTAATGCTTTTAACAGTATTAAGTGGAGAAGCATGTGAGAAACATATATTATAACAATATATAATAAGATTTGAAAACTAACTCTGCAAGTCAAACAGTTGGTTAATACGGTTTTGATTGTTAAAAGCATGTGGAATATGAAACATTTCAAATGAAATAATAAGTTTGAGTACAAGCTATCCTTGTACTTTTGCTTGTATTCCCCCTGAAAACATTGAAAAACACGGAAAAAGGTGTACGGGTATGAACTCACCTGACGAGAATTGTGTCGGTTTGGATGCTAAACGTCAGTTCGGCGCTTGAACGCGTGCGAGGTTCCTATGTAATGTGAAAAGATACACATTTGTATCTAATTAGGCTTTGTACCACTAATTAGTTGAGGATATACACTCCGAGACGCGAAAACTCGTCAATTCAAGTGTTCGAAGTGACCCGGGTGGCAACTATGGACGTGCAGGACCTAGATAAGGAGTTTACTCTTCAAGAGTAAGCCCTTAGGGGATTTTATGGTACAATGACCATATCCACATGAATTTACGGCCGTAAACTCATGGGTGGAGTGTTCTTGGGTGCTAAGTGGTCTTACAATGCACAAGGGAAGGTTCTAGGGTTGATTTCATGGCTTAAGAAGTGATTGGGACTTGAATTGACTTATGAAAATGAGTTTACGGTCTAAGAAGATGTTCTTGTTGAGATTACTACCTTAAACACATGATTTTACGTCCGTAAACTCATGTTCGTCCATGAATCATGCGTTTTGGTGGTTGTAGGTTAAGCATACAAAGTTCTAGGTCCAATTCTAAGCCATACAAGGTGTTAAGGGCACTTTAACACTCTTTGGAGGCGTTTATGGTCTAAGAAGGGGTGTTTACGGTCCAAGAATGTTCTTGGGCTGTAAACTCAAGTGTGAATCATTTGTGTGTGTTTTGGTGCATCTCATGAAGGAATATAAGGTTCTATGCACTCATGGAAGCTCATAGAAGCTTTTGGAGGTGTTTAAGGGGCAATTTAACACCTTAAAAGGTGTTTATGGTCCAAGCATTTTATTTTACCATAACTCAAGTTTACCCCCTAAATAGTAAGATTTGGGGTGCTCTAAGTCCATTCATGCAAGTCCAAAGATCATAACTAAGCACTAGAAGTGATTTGGAAGGGTTTTGGGGCTTCAAAACCCTCTTTAGGGGTGTTCACGGTTTTGGGAGGGTTCCCAAACCATAAACACTTGTTCATGGGTGTTTTGAGTGATTCAAACATGACTTTGCATACCAATCAAGTTAAACAACAAGCTAGGTTAGATTACTAATTGAAGCTTGAAAGGGGATTTTTGGGATCAAACTCGAGTTTTAGAGACAGAGTAGTGAGAGAAAGTGTTTTAAGAGAGAGGAAAAGCTTCAAAATGATGGCACTTAATCCCTTATATAGGGGTTGAGTTTATGGCCTGGAGGAATTCTACCCGATACTGACGTTAAACGGTGCTTTTGGTCGTACCCGATTTAGTTGTTGTAACCCGACGTAGTCGAAACTAAAAATTTTCTAAATAATAGTTTGGGATGTTTTCATGAGTTTCTAACGTGTTTGGATACCAATTAAGTCATAAGGGAAGTCTCAAAAATAATGACTTAATTTAAAAACTTAAACGGAAACCATTCGAAAAAAAATGAATTTTATGGACGGAAACGGGTTACGGCGATGGAGCAAACTTCGGGTTGTCACATTATCCCCCCGTTAGAGGGAATTTCATCCCGAAATTCAAACTTGAGATACGACTCAAGGATTTGGAACGAGATACGGATACTTCTGTTTCCTCGGATCTTCACGCTCCGAAGTGAATTCGGATCCTTCACTTATCGGGATACGGCTTTGTTTCGTACGTTTAATCTCTCGATCTATGATTTCGATTGGTTCTACCGTGAGGTTCAGACTTTCGTTGATTTTGGTCTCATCAAAGGGATTACTAGGGTTTCATCGGGTAGGCACTTCTTAAGGACAGAGACATGGAATACCGGATGGATGCTGCTAAGTTCTGAGGGTAGTCGGAGTTTGTAGGCTACGGATCGATCCTAATGAGGATTTCGAAAAGTTCTATGTACCTCGGGTTTAGTTTTATGCGTTTCAAAATGTAACATGCCTTCTTCGCTTATTACGTGACCTAAGAAAATGGTTGGACCGAAGGGCATCACTACATCTTCGTAGTGACTATATCGAGTCATGAATGCTGTTTTGGAAACATCATTCCTGTGAGCTCGTAGCTGATGGTCCCTTGACCTAAGCTCTATTTATGAGAAGTAGCTGGCTCTCTGAAATTGGTCGAAGAGGTCATCTATTCGAAGAAAAGGATATCGGTTTTTGACGGTCAACTTATTCAGCTAACGTTAGTCGATACACATTTGAAAGGAATAGCAATACTGGGGCTCTTCGGGGTGAGGAACTTGGCCTGACGAACCCTTCGCTGAGTAGCTCATTAAGCTGATTGGAATGCCTCTTTATTTCTGATGGCGCTAATCGGAATTAGATCGATACGAAAATTGGAATTAGGTTTGTCTCCGTAAATCATGAGAGTCGGGTCAGAGGAGAGCTTGAGACGGATGGCCTTTTCGAAACCAAGAATATCAGTATCATTGGAATCAGTCAATCCATTCCAATGATAATATCAAAGCTCTTCATTAAAAATTGGCATTAGGTCGAATGGAAAGGAATAGTCGCCCAGAGTAAGGATACAACCTATTGATATGTCGTTAACGTTCTCTTACTCACCGTTAGCTATGTCGATGGTAAACGTTTCGGTTACTAACGAAGAACTAAATTTAAGAAGGTGTTTGAATGAATACTAACAAATTTTCTTTCAAAAGTACTAGAATTGAAAAGGATTTCGGGCATAAGATTTATCGAGGAGGAATATACCTGTGGCAACGGTGGGGTCGGCGGATGCCTCATTTTGTCCAATAGCTAGGACTCTCCCGGTGTTGCTGTTTTGGGGCAGTTTCTCTTGTAATGACCAACTTCACCACAACCATAACAGGTCTGACCGATACCTGCTTCAGAAGCTTGGCTGGTTGATTGGGCTAGCGCCTTGCAGAATCGAATTGTATGCCCCTTTTTACCACAGTTGGAGCATGACAGTTCACGGCAGGGGCCGGGGTTATGGTGGTATTTACACTTGTCGCATAAGGGAAGGTTACCGGCATATCTACTAGTAGGTGGTTGAGCTGTGGATCCTACTACAGAAGCAGCAGCAATAGGGATAGTACCAGCATGGACTGCTACAGTTTGCTGCTTCTTCGAGGACTCCTGAGAAGGCTGACTTTTCTTCTTCCTCCAAAACTTTATTTTCTCACCGCTCCTCTCTATCGGCTCAGGGGTGATGGCTGCTTCCTCTAAGTCCTCGCTATGGTCGATCAGGGTTTGTGCTAAGCATTTGGCGCTGTCATAGGTGTCTGGCTTCGCAACCGATACATTTCCTTTGGTTGGCTGGGTCAACCCCCAGATAGATCTCTCAATTTTCTTACTCTCCGGGGTAACCATTCCCGGATAGAGTAGCGCCAAGTCATCAAATCTTGAAGTGTAAGCGGCGATATCAGAACCCTTCATCTTCAGGTTCCAGAGTTCGTGTTCTAGCTTCTGCATTTCGCCCTGAGGGCAGTACTCTGCAAGCAGAAGTTCCTTCATGGCCTCCCAACCCATGGCATTGGCTACAGGTAGGGTTAGGGATTTGACTCGGCCATTCCACCAAGTTAGGGCTTTATCGGTGAACGTGCAGGCAGCGAACTTCACCTTATCCGATTCAGAGCAGGCACAGATTTCGAAAATAGATTCGATTTTCTCAATCCATCGGGTTAGGGCAATGACACCT
The DNA here is from genome assembly GCF_002870075.4 of Lactuca sativa. NCBI lineage: Eukaryota > Viridiplantae > Streptophyta > Magnoliopsida > Asterales > Asteraceae > Lactuca > Lactuca sativa. Next base: position 99,486,258 of record NC_056624.2, on the reverse strand, counting down.
CCAGTGCCATCGAAAGATGTGGGTTTCGCGTTCATAAAGTCCTTATAGGAACACTCCTTCCGGTGTCCCTGGCTACCTTCTTGGTTTTGGGGCTGGGGACCACCGAGGCCACCGGGGTTCCTTTGAGACATGGCGGCTGCCACTGTGGCAGTAACAGCTGCTTGGAACATTACGGGATCAAATTAGGGAGGAGATGGTGGCGGAGGGTTGTTGTTGTTCTTTGAGCTGGGTCTCTTTCTTGGAGGCATCTTGATCTAAAAGATCAGAAAAGAGAGGATGGTAAGTCCTCTGAATTGAATCAAGAGATATGGAACAGGGGATATCTCATTATGACAGATATAGAATTCTATTAAGCGATAAAGCAGGAAAGGGTTATCAAAGCAGATAAATTATCGCTAAGGAATGATTGAGGAACAACGTTGGGATGAGAATTTCTATAACGGATTTGGCTCGAGAAATACTCCCATAGTATTTCATGTCTCATTGCAACGACGACTCGTTGTTTGGGTATTGGGTAAGTTTTAGGCAAGCCGCATACCGCAATCACTGCCAAGCACATGTTGGTCGTGTCTCTAATGAATATAGTTGGGCAGGCTATATTGATCCTAGACACGACTACATAACTGCCCAGGCTTAACCGCAGCGTACAACACCCATTTACTTATGTTTTGTTCTACTTGTAGTTACGGATTTTGATGGTTAGGTATACTTGTATACTCTTGAAAATACTTATATTTTAAGGTACACTTTTAGTTCAGAGCACTTAGGCCCCTTAGTGTTTATAGTCTTATACCATGTAAGGTTTGCTATACTAGTTCACTATAAACAAGGGCTCTGATACTTATCTGACACACCCCAAAACCGAAGGCGGAAACGTTCCGGGGCGGAGGATGTCATGAATATCGAAACCAATGTACATAGTAAGCGTAGTAAAAACAAAACAGTACATTACATAGAATTATTACATTTGTTTGAAATCAAAGTGTTATAAGTGTTATACATATATATCGTATGAAAAAAAGTTAAGATGAGTTTGATAAGCGCTCCGTCTTCTCCAAAAGATCGCGGGTACCTGTCTAATGTGGACCTCAGAATTCAAGTAGTTTGAAAATCAGCATAAAGCTGGTGGGTTCATAAGAGGTTTGTTTTCTGAAAATGTACAAGTTTCCTTTGTTTTTCCGAAAAAGTTTGTTATCCAAGAAAATCACATATTTTCTTATAAGTATAGTTTAGTTATCCGATTGTTATACGATCCGGTTATGTACAGTTTGTTATCCCAAGAAAAACCCTTATTTTCCTTAAAAGTAAAGTTTAGTTATCCATTAGTTACACGGTCTTGTTAAGAACAATTCAGTTATCCCAGGAAAAACCCTTATTTTCCTAAAAGTAAAGTTCAGTTATCGAATCCATATGTAATGTACAAGTATCTACCATACTTAAATTGTTTGTGTGAAGTTTCCTGAAAGCCTGGTTATCCTTGAAATGTATGTTAGTTTTAACACGTATATAAAACTATTGTGAGGAAAGTAAACTAATTCTTATTAGCTTACTAAATTCATTATTACTAACAAGTAAACCTCTGTAATTTAAATTGCGAGTTCCATAACCATATGATAGACTAAAAATGGCAATAAGTAGTCCATTATCCATTTATGACTTTCGTCACCCTTGAACCTTTCGGTTCGGTTGTAGCTACAGCCAGGTGTGGGGTAGTCAACCACGTATAGATCTATACACTCAAGTCACTCTCTCTCCAGGAGATTCTGGTTACGGGGGCGGTCCTCCACTCGCGTATCATGTGAGAAACATATATTATAACAATATATAATAAGATTTGAAGACTAACTCTGCAAGTCAAGCAATTGGTTAATACGGTTTTCATTGTTAAAAGCATGTGGAATATGAAACGTTTCAAATGAAAATAATAAGTTTGAGTACAAGCTATCCTTGTACTTTTGCTTGAAAAACACGGAAAAAGGTGTAGGGGTATGAACTCACTAGACAAGAATTGTGTCGGTTTGGATGCTAAATGTCAGTTCGGGGCTTGAACGCATGTGAGGTTCCTATATAATGTGAAAAGATACACATTTGTATCTAATTAGGCTTTGTACTACTAATTACTTTAGGATATACACTCCGAGACACGAAAACTCTTCAATTCAAGTGTTCGAAGTGACCCGGGTGGCAATTATGGATGTGTAGGACCTAGATAAGGAGTTTACTCTTCAAGAGTAAGCCCTTAGGGGAGTTTACGATACAATGACCATATCCACATGAATTTACGGCCGTAAACTCATGGGTGGAGTGTTCTTGGGTGCTAAGTGGTCTTACAATGCACAAGGGAAGGTTCTAGGGTTGATTTCATGGCTTAAGAAGTGAGTGGGACTTGAATTGACTTATGAAAAGGAGTTTACGGTCTAAGAAGATGTTCTTGTTGAGATTACTACCTTAAACACATGATTTTACGGCCGTAAACTCATGTTCGTCCATGAATCATGCGTTTTGGTGGTTGTAGGTTAAGCATACAAAGTTCTAGGTCCAATTCTAAGCCATACAAGGTGTTAAGGGCACTTTAACACTCTTTGGAGGCGTTTATGGTCTAAGAAGGGGTGTTTACGGTCCAAGAATGTTATTGGGTTGTAAACTCAAGTGTGAATCATTTGTGTGTGTTTTGGTGCATCTCATGAAGGAATATAAGGTTCTATGCACTCATGGAAGCTCATAGAAGCTTTTGGAGGTGTTTAAGGGGCAATTTAACACCTTAAAAGGTGTTTATGGTCTATGAATGAGGGTTTATGGTCCAAGCATGTTCCTTGACCATAAACTCTAGTTTACCCCTAAATAGTATGATTTGGTTGCTCTAAGTCCATTCCTGCAAGTCCAAAGATCATAACTAAGCACTAGAAGTGATTTGGAAGGGTTTTGGGGCTTCAAAACCCTCTTTAGGGGTGTTCACGGTTTTGGGAGGGTTCCCAAACCATAAACACTTGTTCATGGGTGTTTTGAGTGATTCAAACATGACTTTGCATACCAATCAAGTTAAACAACAAGCTAGGTTAGATTACTAATTGAAGCTTGAAAGGGGATTTTTGGGATCAAACTCGAGTTTTAGAGACAGAGTAGTGAGAGAAAGTGTTTTAAGAGAGAGGAAAAGCTTCAAAATGATGTCACTTAATCCCTTATATAGGGGTTGAGTTTATGGCCTGGAGGAATTCTACCCGATACTGACGTTAAACGGTGCTTTTGGTCGTACCCGATTTAGTTGTTGTAACCCGACGTAGTCGAAACTAAAAATTTTCTAAATAATAGTTTGGGATGTTTTCATGAGTTTCTAACGTGTTTGGATACCAATTAATTCATAAGGGAAGTCTAAAAAATAATGACTTAATTTAAAAACTTAAACGGAAACAGTTCGAAAAAAAATGAATTTTATGGACGGAAACGGGTTACGGCGATGGAGCAAACTTCGGGTTGTCACAACTATGTAATGTGAAAGCCATGCGAATGATAAGATTCGCCCTGCAATTCGACAGCTTTTGGCTAGTTGGTTCATGCATGACTGCTAAACAAATCTGGGACAGACTGAAAGAACTTTATTCAACTGATGAAGATTTGGAACACTCAACTCAAACCTTGTTGTTGTCAGAGTTTGGAGCTTTCAAACAAAAACCAGAAGAGAAACTCGTACAGACGTTCGATCGGTTCAATCATCTTCTCAGCAGAATGGTCAAGCATGGAATAGAAAGAAAGTTAAATGAGCAAAAGGTGAGTTTCATGAACGGACTAAGAACCGAATGGATGGCTGTGGTCTCTACCGTAAAAGCGCATGAGCAGTTCAAATCTTACTCGCTTGCAAAACTTGTGGGAATCCTTAAGTCCCATGAAAGTGAAGTAACCAAAGAATGGAAAGTGGTCTCTGGTATGGGATCACTGGCTCTTATATCAAAAGGAAAAGGTGTTGCAGAAGAAGAAGAAGAGTCGGATATATCTGAATATGACCTTACAAGCGAAGAATATGCTATGATGGTCACCAATCCAAAGAAGTTTGCTAGAAGAAAATTTCCTGTCAACAAGAACCGTAACTGGCAAGGAAGTTATAGTTCCGAGAAAGCAAAGGATGAAGCAAAGATCACCTCTCAAAAGACTGAAGACAAGAATGAGAGCAAACTTGCAGGAGACTCGGGATACGACTGCAACTACTGCCATGGCAAGAACCATTTTGCAAAGGATTGTATGTTAAGGAAATTGGCTGAGAAGAGAGACGAGGAAGATGATGAGGTATACTACATGCGAAAGCTGGAAGAGATCAAGAACAAGAAGACAACTAACGGCGCAAAAGGAACGATGAATGCTTTAATTGTACATGAAAAGGCTGATGAAGATGAGTTTGGTAGCGTAGAAGTGTGGTCAACCGACTCTGAGGATGAAGAAGTAAGAAAGCCTACTCATGGAAGGGCTTATGTGGTAAAGGAAGCAAGTTCGGTCGGGAAGTTCTTGATGGTCACCGCTGGATCATCAACCGAAAATGCAGATAAGGAACCGAACCTGAATGAAGACAAATGCTTCGCGGCAAAGCCTATCAGTGAGCAGATCAACGACTGCGATCAGTTGATCAAAAAGGTACAAACCATCCTTGAATCTCCTAACATTCCATTAACAAATTATGAAGTAGAATTAAACGAATTAAAATTTAAATTCTCTAACTTAAGTGGTAGTCTCATGCAAACTCGCTTAGCGAATTCTAACCTAACTGACCAACTTAGCAGGGTGTCTTCAAAGAGTGAGGAGAGAAGGATGTGGATCGAGTTGAAGGAGGCAGAGTTAGTTAAAGCTAGGGACGAAAGTTTTTATTTGCAAAAAGACAATTTGAAAATTTTGAAACAGAGAAATGTTTTTTGTTTAATTGCTAGGCGTTTATACACTAATATAGCTCAATTGCATTTAAACTGTGAGATAGGAAAGAAAATCCATAAGATGATTTTGCCTTTTCTTGAATTCAAGGAAGATGAAGTAATAGCATAATGCGAATCAGTAGTATCATCAGAAGAGACGTCCATGTCATACAAAATTGGTATGGACAAAATAGAAACCTTCATAGACTCAAAAGAACACAAATGCATGTTAAAAGACATTTTAGATGAAAATGACAAATTAAAAATTAAATCGGACACTATTCACTCATTTGATCAATCCAATGCCAAACTAACCTCTAAAAGCAAAATAGACTTAGACAACGCAGCTGAATTTGATAAGATGAGTGAGATATCTGTAGAAGATGTAGTTGATTGATCTGAGTTTACAAAGAGCGAAACTGAGAATGATAAACCATTAATCTTATAAGATTCGGTTGAATTTGCTCGTTTAGCAAAGGATAAGGAAAAGAAGCTTAAAGAAAAAGTTGTGGTTTATCAAAAGGTTCAAACCGTGCCAAATCAAGTGTATGCAACTGAAGGAGTTACTCATAGACAAACAGAAGAACTAAGAGTCTTGGTAGAAAAAGATAATGCAGAAGGATGCGAAGAGTTCTTCTGGTCGGCTCCCATAGATAATGCAAACGAAACTGTGGGCTTATTTAAGCAGACCTCCTGGAAAGTTAAAGGAAGATACGTTGCTGAACCCTTAAATAAATCCTCAAGTTCTGACAAACCAAGCACGAGTGGAACCAAGGACATTCCTATAGAACAGAGAGAAGAACCGAAAGCTCAAGTCAAAACAACCGAAACCCAAAGAAAGAAGCAAAAGGCAAGCTTCAATATGCACAAATCGCAGTAGGAACTAGCTGAGCAAAAACGCTTAAGAAGTCAAAGATATGCTAAGAATTTGATTGAGCGAAAGAGTTACTGGAATTCACAAAATCCCAACCATATTCCTCCAAAGAAGATTTTAGAGGACAGAGGAAAAGAAAAAGTAACAGACAAATTCAGCCCAAGTTCTTACTATTCCAAGTCTGAGAGCCGAAAATCCACTTTCGGTCCTCAATCCAGTTTCAGTCCTAAGTCGATTTTTGGTCCTCCTAATGGATGCAAACCCTGTTTCGGTCCTAAATTGTCACACCCCCAAACCAGAATGGCGGAAACATTCGGGGGTGGATGACTTCATGTAGTACCATAACAACTGAATATCGTAAAGAAAGTAACACAACCATCATATATAATAAAAACGTACATTGTTGCGTTATACATGTTTCCAAAAGAATATTACAATATGATGATTTAAAATGTTTGATAATAAACGCCTTTAGCGTTCCTTCTTCAAAAGCTGGTAGTTACCTGTATTACTGATTCCCTGAGAAATACAAGTGGTTTCGAAAAAGTGTCAACAATAAAGTTGGTGAGTTCATAAATGTTTTGTACTAAAAAAGTATGTCTTTTTGGAAGAAAATCGATGAACGTGGTTTTCAGAAAATCCAATATTTTCCACATATAGTTTGAAAAGTTCCCAAGGTTGGAGGGCGTTAGTATCTTTCGTATTTGAATGATAAAGATATGTTTTGTACTCAAAATAATGTAAATACTGAATGCATTTGTGAATCTCGTAAATCAAGCTTGTTTTTATACTTTCGTGTTTGAATGATAAAGATAAGTTTTGTACTCAAAATAATGTAAATACTGAATGCATGTATGAATAACTCGCAACTATACCCATTATAGTTTTTCAGAAAGTATGTTCCATTCGGTGAAAATAACTTGGTGATATACTAAAGTTTATACGTAAAGTAAGATGTTGGTATCGAAAAACAATAAGATAGATGTTGCATTTAAGTTTATATAAAACGATACGTTTTCTTGTATTGTACTTGTATTCCCCCCCCCCTAAAACATGAAAAGACTTGAAAAGTAGGGGTATGAACTCACTTGTTCGGTTTGAAGAGAGTGGGACTAGAGTCGAGCAGAACTTCAACCGCAGAAAGCTGCGTCTTCGAGCTTCTCGGGGATCTCGGTAGCGTAGAACCTTCGTCAGGGGCTCGAGTGTGGAACCGAGGGTGTAGGGATGGTCTCTGGTATGTAAGAGTGTGTGAGAGTGAGTGAAAGGTTGAGAGAGGTGTGCCAAAATCCGAAGTTTTTGCCTTCTATTTATAGGGCTGAAGGCGCGAGTACGCTGGGCGTACCACCGGAGTATGCTGGGCTTAACTTTGCGTCATGGCTTACGACTCGGGTCTAGCTAGGCGTAGAGCTCGCAGCCGATGGGACTCGACCCTGCACCTGAGTACGCTGGGCGTACTCTTGAATTACGTTGGGCGTAATTCTGGCTTCCATCTTCTAAATTCCGTAACTTTCGCTTACAGGCTCCGTTTTTCGCATTCTTTATATCCACGTGTAGGTGAGATTATGCTCTACAACTTTCATTTAGACTCCGTCGGCTAGCTTTGATTTTATTTTTAATGCTATGTTTTTAATAGGCTGGGAGTGCTAAAGTCCATTAAAACTTCATAACTTCTTTATCCGACGTCTATTTTCGTTTGTCTTTTTATCATCTTACTCCTATTGTGGAGACCTTCAACTCTCGTTTAGGTTGCATTAGCTAAACATCGTTTGTTCTTTAATTCGAGTTTTTAGCTCTCTACCGCTGTTACGAAACTTAGAAAATTCGTAACTTCTTCATACGAGGTCCAATTTGGGCGATCTTTTTATGTACGTTTACAGTTTAACGAACTCTACAACTTTTGTTTAGATACTTAAGGCTAAAATGCATTTTATTGTGATTTCACTTTTTACGTTAAATAGTGTTTTACCGGGTGTGTCGTGAATATTTGAGTGGTCATAGTTTCTTCAATATAACCCGGTTTCGAATGTTCTTTATGTTTTTGGAAACCTTGGCACGATATTTAACATTTGATGCATCCCAATTTAGATATTTGAACACTTTATTTTTTATGTTAATTTCGTTGATTCCAAATAGTTTTCGTTGTATTTGGCTTTTGAGTGTTACATTGCTTTTGGAAAAATATAGGGTTGTCACATCATCCCCCCGTTAGAGGAAATTTCGTCTCGAAATTTAATCTAAGACTAAGTTTATGGGTTAGGGAAGAGATACGGGTACTTTTGTTTCATCTGATCCTCGCGTTCCCAGGTGTATCCAAGTCCTCGCTTGGCGTTCCAGCGGACCTTTACAATACGTATGCGGCTTTGTTTAGTCCTTTTAATTTCCCGATCCATGATCTCTACTGGTTCTTCTACGAATTGGAGATTCTCATTTATTGCAATTTCGTCCAGAGGGATGACAAGGGTCTCATCGGACAAGCACTTCTTTAGGTTTGATACGTGAAAGGTAGGGTGTACGTTGTGGAGTTCCTGAGGTAATCGAAGTTTGTAAGCCACCAGACCGATCCTGGTAAGCATCTCGAATGGTCCAATGTATCTTGGGTTCAGTTTCCCACACTTTCCGAAACGTATTAATCCTTTCCAGGGCGAGACTTTTAGTAGGACACGGTCTCCAACCTGGAATTCCAAGGGTTTCCGTCTTTTATCCGCATAACTCTTTTGTCTGTCCCTTGATGCTTTCAGTCATTCCTGGATCTGAACAATCTTCTCCGTAGTTTACTTTATGATTTCTGGCCCAGTGAGTGTGTTGTCTGTTGCTTGTCCTCTTGCTAGTTGTGTGTCACCTACTTCAGCCCAACATAGAGGTGATCTGCATTTATGGCCGTAGAGGGCTTCAAACGGGGCAGCCTTGATGCTAGTGTGGTAGCTATTATTGTACGAAAACTCGACCAAGGGTAGATGGGTGTCCCATGCTTTGCCAAAATCGATTACGCAAGATCTCAACATATCCTCTAGGGTTTGTATGGTTCTCTCACTCTGGCCATCAGTTTGTGGGTGATAAGCAGTACTCATGTCTAGTCTTGTTCCTAGAGATTTTTGTAGCGACTGCCAGAACCTTGAGGTGAATCTACTATCTCGGTCCGAGATAATGTATACGGGCCCACCATGCAGTAGTACAATCTCTCTGAGGTATGTTCTAGTTAGTTTCTCCAATTTATCTGTTTCTTTGATTGGTAGGAAGTGCGCTGATTTAGTTAATCCGTCGACGATCACCTAGATGGTGTCGAGTCCGCTTGTCGTCTTGGGTAATTTGGTTATGAAATCCATGGTTATCCGCTCCCACTTCCATTCGGGTATTTCTGGTTGTTGCAACAATCCTGGGGGCTTTTGGTATTCCACCTTGACTTTGGCGCACGTCAGACATTTGCTCACGTATGTAGCAATTTCGGCTTTCATGTTCGGCCACCAATACAGTTTCTTGAGGTCGAGATACATCTTATCGGAGTCGGGATGTATGGAGTATCGTGTCTTATGGGCTTCGTTCATGACGACTTCTCTGAATCCGCCAAACTTTGGTTTCCAGATCCGATCCATGAAGTAACGAACTCCATCATTGTTGACATCAAGCTTCTTATCCATTCCCCTTAAGGCTTCTCTAGTCAGATTTTCAGATTTTAAGGCTTCTATTTGGGCTTCCTTGATTTGCGTAGACAGGTGTGAATGGATTGTCATAGTTAGAGACTTCACTCTGCGGCCTGAGTATTCCTTCCGGCTGAGTGCATCGGCCACCACGTTAGCCTTTCTAGGATGATATCGAATTTCGCATTCATAATCATTTAGTAGTTCTACCCAGCGTCTTTGTCTCATGTTGAGTTCTTTCTGGTTGAGGATATGCTGGAGGCTTTTATGATCGGTGAAGATTGTACATTTTGTGCCGTAGAGATAGTGCCTCCATATCTTTAGAGCGAAAATGATTGCTCCTAGCTTGAGATCGTGCGTTGTGTAGTTTACTTCGTGCGTCTTTAGTTGTCTTGAGGCGTAGGCGATGACCTTCCCTTGTTGCATCAGGACACACCCAAGTCCTTGGTTTGACGCATCACAATAGACCACGAAGTCCTCCGTTCCTTCTGGTAAGGTTAGAATGGGCGCACTACATAAGGCTCGCTTTAGTGTTTGAAACGCGATGTCTTGTTTTTCTCCCCAGTTGAAGGTCACGCTCTTCTGAGTTAGGGTGGTAAGTGGCTTAGCAATCTTCGAAAAGTTTTGTATGAATCTTTGGTAATATCCGGCGAGTCCCAAAAATTGCCAGATTTCTGTTGGGGTTCTTGGGATCGTCCAATTTTCTATTGCATTGATCTTAGAAGGATCCACGTGTATCCCCTATTTGCTTACTACGTGACCTAGGAAATCTACTTCCCGAATCCAAAACTAACACTTTGAAAATTTTGTGTATAGTTTTTCTGTCCTCAATGTTTCCAAGACTTGGCAGAGGTGTTGGCTGTGTTCTTCCTTGCTTCTTGAATAGATGAGTATATCATCTATGAACACGATCACGAATTTATCCAGGAAGGGACGACATACCCGGTTCATCAAGTCCATGAACACTGCTGGTGCATTTGTCAATCCAAAGGGCATTACTACAAACTCGTAGTGACCATAGCGTGTTCGGAATGCCGTTTTGGGGATGTCTCCTTCCAGCACTCGCAGTTGGTGATAACCAGATCTAAGATCGATTTTTGAGAAGTAGCTTGCTCCCTATAGTTGGTCGAACAAATCGTCTATGCGCGGTAGGGGATATTGGTTCTTGATCATGTGTTGGTTCAGCTCCCAGTAATCGATGCACATGCGAAAAGATCCGTCCTTCTTCTTCACGAATAGGACCGATGCTCCCCATGGTGAGAAGCTCGGTTTGATGAAGCCCTTGCTCAGCAGCTCGTTCAATTGACTGGACAGTTCCTGCATCTCGGCTGGGGCTAGACGGTAAGGCGACTTTGCTACTGGAGTAGCTCCGGGAATTAAGTCGATTCTGAACTCGACTTGGCGTTCTGGTGGGATCCCTGGAAGATCTTCTGGGAAGATGTCTGGGAAGTTGCAGACTTCCGGAATGTCTTTAATGTTCTTCGGTTCTTGTTTCTGGTCTACTACGTGGGCTAGAAAGGCATGATATTCCTTACGAAGATATTTTCGTGCTTTAACACAGGAGATGATTTTTAAATTTGTACTAGTTTTGTCACCATAAATGACAAGAGTTTCGCAGTTTGGTAGATTGAGGCGAACGGCCCTTTCGTAACACAGTATATTGGCATGGTGAAGGCTTAACCAGTCCATACTGATGATGACATCAAAACTACTTATCGAAATGGGCATAAGATCGATTTGAAATAAGTGTTCGTTTAAATTTAATGTGCACCCTACGTACATATCCCTTGCGCTTTCCGTTTTACCGTTTGCCATTTCTACAGTGAATATTTTATTGAGTGGTTGAGGTTTTTGATTAATTAGGTGTTTGAATTTATGAATAACAAAACTTCTCTCTGCACCACAGTCAAAGAGTATGCATGCATAAATGTTGTTGAGGAGAAACGTACCCGTAACCACCGTGGGGTGAGCTATTGCTTCATTCTGTCCTATCGCCAGCACTCTCCCAACACCGCCAACATTCTTTGCCTTGGGGCAATCCCTCTTGAAGTGCCCAGTTTCTCCACACCCATAACATGTCTGGCTTATCCCAGTACCAGGAACTTGAGTGATTGGTCGCGCCGGTGTCTTACAGAAACGGGCAGTGTGCCCTTTCCTGTCGCAGTTTTTACAGTGCATCTCGCGGCAATTACCGTGGTGATGGTAGTTGCATTTGCTGCACTTTGGCAAGTTCCCAGCATACTGTTTCGTTGGCGCAGGGGTAGCAGGAGTTGTAGTGGGAGCAGTAGGGGCATGAACCGCCACCATTTGTTTCTTTGAAGATTCTTGCGAAGTTTGCCCCTTTCTCTTGTTCCAGAACTTGTTGTTGTTGTTGTTGTTGGCATTGCTATCATTGTTGTTGTTCCCTTTGGTTGGTTCAGCGACGATAGCCGTGACGCCTTGACAGACACCATGATCAACGAGAGATTGCGCCAGTTCCTTGGCGCTGTCGAATGTCATGGGTTTGGAGGCTAACACACTCCCTCGAAGTTGGGTGATAGTCCGCAGATATACCTTTCCACCTTTTGGCTTTCCAGGATCAACATTCCTGGGCAAAGTATTATCAAGTCACTGAATCTGTTGGTATAGCCTGCGATGTCTGAGCCTAACATTGTAAGGCCCTACAGTTCCTGTTCGAGCTTCTGAATCTCGCCTCTTGGGCAGTACTCTCGTAGGAGCATTCGTTTCAGGTTTTCCCAACCCATGGAGTTCGCCACCACTAGGGTTAGTGTCTTGACGTGTCCGTTCCACCACGTCAGGGGTCGTTCGAAGAATGTAAAGGTGGTAAATTTTACTTTGCTATCTTCAGGGCATGCGCAAATTTCAAACACAGCTTCCGCTTTCTCTATCCATTGTGATAGAGCCATCACTCCCCCAGTCCCATAAAAAGGAATAGGTTCTCCTTTGGTGAAGTCTTTGTAAGTACATACCCCGGAACAGCCTTGGATTTGGCCATTTTTAAAGTTGTTTATTCCTCTTCCTAACCCGTTGTTACTCATTTGTGCCATTGCTGCGGTTACAGCGGCTGTTACAGCAGTTTGGAACATAGCTGCATCCATAGTTGGAGGGGGCGGTGGAGGTGGTGTTGGAGCTGAGTTTCTGCGTCCTCATCTACGAGGAGGCATGTTCTGGTAGAGAAATAATAATGAACACTATAAGTTTCTAATGATTTGACAATCGTGTACTAGAGGGTTAGTTGTATCTTGTAATTTGTTTTGACTTTAGTTTATGGTTTCAAAGTAGATATAGCATTTTAGATAATCCTATAAGTTTCGAGAGGTATGTAAAGATGTACTTCATATTTATATATATGTCACACATACGGTGCGTTACATTATGCTTCGTGTTTAGGAAAATTTGACCTATCTAGAGGTCTCCGATTACAAGTTCAAAGGAAATAAGAAAAATTTTATCCGAGGTCCTATTCTATATCAAAATTGTTGGAGTTGGGCAAGTTCTACTTGCGGCGTGTTGTGCGTTTGGAGCTAGACTCGGCATCCGATTGCTTGACCCCCATTAAGCGCCTTTCAAGAACTGCTTGTTGTTCCTTCATCTCTCTTATTTCTGCAAGTCCTGTCACCATTTGGCTTTGAAGCGTCCCTGTGTGGAGTTGGGTACTTTCGTGTAGTCCTTCCAGACGATGGATGTCTGCGGCGTTACCCTGTGTAGCAGCATTGACCTCACGGATTCTGGCCGCTTGCATGTCCGACAGGTAGTTCTGGGTGGCTATTGTGCCCACAATAACGGGAAGTGCTCGATCAGCTGAGCCCCCCCCCCCACTGACATTGTAAAACTCCCGACACATGCCAAAGGGAGGGCGTACACCTAGTTGACGGCTCCAATGGTAGAGATGGCTTCCCCAAATGGGAATGGGACCTTGGTAACCTATTCTGACTTCGGGAGGACGGGGAGCGGGAGGGTTGATTATTTCTGGCTCGGAGTCTGTTCCATCCGAAATATCTTCTTCTTCCTCGACTTCCTCATCGACTTGGAATTCCTCTCCGACTTCCTTTTCAACTTCGAATTCCTCTTCGACTTCCTCTTCGATTTCCTCCGGGTCTTCTTCCAGATCTTCTTCTATCCATCCACCGTTACCTTGGTTTGGGTAGTAGGGATCTCCCGGTATATGGAATCCGGCCATTTTGTCTGTACTAGGATAGAGGTATAAGAATTTTATAAGAAAGGAAATTTCTTATTTAACGGCATCCTAAGTTTAACTATATCTTATGGTGTGCAGGTTTTTCATTGTTCCATTATTTTATTACAATACTCCTATAGTATTTCAAATTTGTGAGTCTAGAAATTTTATTTGGTAAGTTTTTGACTTGTTGTCCACTACGACCATTCCTCGACGTATGTTGGTCAAATCCAGGATAAATATAGTTGATCAGGCTATATTTATTCTCGATTTGATTACATACCTTGAGGCCCAATCGTAGTGTCGCGACTTGCCTTAATACTTTTTAGAAAACTTTGTTATGATACGAGACCGATGCATGCGAGTAAAAATGTATATTATTAAAAGAAAATATATTGTTTACGAAAATGTTTTGTCAGAGGGTTTTTGGTCCCCTTTGCATTTATAGTTTGTAAATCTTATGTGGTTCGATATACTTAGTTCACTAAAAACAATGCTCTGATACCAATCTGTCACACCCCCAAACCAGAATGGCGGAAACATTCGGGGGTGGATGACTTCACGTAGTACCATAATAATTGAATATCGTAAAAAAGTAACACAACCATCATATATAATAAAAACATACATTGTTGTGTTATACAAGTTTCCAAAAGAATATTACAATATGATGATTTAAAATGTTTGATAATAAACGCCTTTAGCGTTCCTTCTTCAAAAGCTGGTAGTTACCTGTATTACTGATTCCCTGAGAAATACAAGTGGTTTCGAAAAAGTGTCAACAATAAAGTTGGTGAGTTCATAAATGTTCTGTACTGAAAAAGTATGTCATTTTGGAAGAAAATCGATGAACGTGGTTTTCAGAAAATCCAATATTTTCCACATATAGTTTGAAAAGTTCCCAAGGTTGGAGGGCGTTAGTATCTTTCGTATTTGAATGATAAAAATAAGTTTTGTACTCAAAATAATGTAAATACTAAATGCATGTATGAATCTCGTAAATCAAGCTTGTTTATATACTTTCGTGTTTGAATGATAAAGATACGTTTTGTACTCAAAATAATGTAAATACTGAATGCATGTATGAATAACTCGCAACTATACCCATTATAGTTTTTCAGAAAGTATGTTCCATTCGGTGAAAATAACTTGGTGATATACTAAACTTTATACGTAAAGTAAGATGTTGGTATCGAAAAACAATAAGATAGATGTTGCATTTAAGTTTATATAAAATGATACGTTTTCTTGTATTGTACTTGTATTCCCCCCCCCCCCCCCCCCCCGTAAAACATGAAAAGACTTGAAAAGTAGGGATATGAACTCACTTGTTCGGTTTGAAGAGAGTGGGACTAGAGTCGAGCAGAACTTCAACCGCGGAAAGCTGCGTCTTCGAGCTTCTCGGGGATCTAGGTAGCGTAGAACCTTCGTCGGGGGCTCGAGTGTGGAACCGAGGGTGTCGGGATGGTCTCTGGTACGTAAGAGTGTGTGAGAGTGAGTGAAAGGTTGAGAGAGGTGTGCCAAAATCCGGAGTTTATGCCTTCTGTTTATAGGGCTGAAGGCGCGAGTACGCTGGGCGTCCCACCGGAGTACGTTGGGCGTACTTTGGTTACGCTAGGCATAACTTTGCATCATGGCTTACGACTCGGGTTTAGCTAGGCGTAGAGCTCGCAGCCGATGGGACTCGACCCTGCACCTGAGTACGCTGGGCGTACTCTTGAATTACGTTGGGCGTAATTCTGGCTTTCATCTTCTAAATTCCATAACTTTCGTGTACGGGCTCCGTTTTTCGTGTTCTTTATATCCACGTGTAGGTGAGATTATGCTCTACAACTTTCATTTAGACTCTGTCGGCTAGTTTTGACTTTATTTTTAATGTTATGTTTTTAATAGGCCGGGACTGCTAAAGTCCGTTAAAATTTCACAACTTCTTTATCTGACGTCTGTTTTCATTTGTCTTTTTATCATCTTACTCCTATTGTGGAGACCTTCAACTCTCGTTTAGGTTGCATTAGCTAAACATCGTCTGTTCTTTAATTCGAGTTTTTAGCTCTCTACCGCTGTTACGAAACTTAAAAAATCCGTAACTTCTTCATACGAGGTCCAATTTGGGCGATCTTTTTATGTACGTTTACAGTTTAACGAACTCTACAACTTCTGTTTAGATAGTTAAGGCTAAAATTCATTTTATTGGGATTTCACTTTTTACGTTAAATAGTGTTTTACCGGGTGTGTCGTGAATATTTGATTGGTCATAGTTTCTTCAATATAAACCGGTTTCAAATGTTCTTTATGGTTTTGGAAACCTTGGCACGATATCTAACATTTGATGCATCCCAATTTAGATATTTGAACACTTTATTTTTTAGGTTAATTTCGTTGATTTCAAATAGTTTTCGTTGTATTTGACTTTTGAGTGTTACATTGCTTTTGGAAAAATATAGGGTTGTCACATTAATCTAGTTTCGGCTACAACAAACCTCAAAGCAAAGCAACCTTCAAAGGAAAAGAAAAGCTAACCGTTGCTACTAGGAGCAACAATAAGCAATCATCAACTAATCCTAGGAGTCAAAAATCATCAAACAAACTAACCAATGAATTCAAATTTAAACAAGATAAAACAAAAATTAATGTGTATACAATTAAAAGAAAAGATCAAACCACATTAGTAAAAAGAACATACTTGGTTGATATTTCTACTGCAATTCCTTTTTCTGTGAAAAACTCACAAGGACCCAAGAAACTTTGGGTTCCTAAATCTGCTTAAATTTGCAGGTAATGAGTGACGAGCAGTTCAACGAAGAATGGTACATAGACAGTGGTTGCTCGCGTCACATGACAGGGAGAAACGAAGAACTTAGAGAATTTCATTCGCTGAAAAATGGTGGTTGTGTGAATTATGGGAATAATTCTTTTGGAACAATCAAGGGATATGGCATGATGACAAACGGTGACTTCACGATTCGAAAAGTGGCTTACGTGGAAGGTTTGCAGCATAACCTCATTAGTGTGTCACAATTAGTTGTGGGCTCAAATTTGAAAGTTTCATTCAGTGATGAGGGGTCAGAGATTATCGAAAAACAAACCACGAAGGTTCTGTTGAAATCTGAACGTAAAGGAGAGATGTATCCATTAAATCTCAACCCCATACAAGGAAAACCGACAATATGCTTGCTAACAAAGACAAATACAAATGATAGCTGGTTGTGGCATAGACGACTATCGCACCTGAACTTTATAGAAATTAATAAGTTGGTGCTTGGTGATCATGTTCGAGGACTTCCTCTTCTCAAATTTGACAAGGACCACCTGTGTGCAACTTGCGAAATGGGGAAACAAAGCAGAAAGAGCCATCCTACACGAATCAACACGAAGATAGCCGAAGCTCTTGAACTCTTGCATATCGACTTATGTGGACCTTCGGCTATTGAAAGATTTGGTGGGAGTAAGTATATTCTTGTAATTGTAGAAGACTTTTCACGCTTCACCTGGGTTTTCTTTCTTAAACAGAAATCAGATGCAACTCCCAAGTTGAAAACATTCATTAAGCATATAGAAGTATAGCTGAGGAAAACAGTGAGGAATATCAGAAGCGACAATGGTTTGGAATTCAAGAATAATGATTTTGATAGTTTTCTAGCTGACAAGGGAATAACTCATAACTTTTCGGCACCTTATACACCACAACAGAATGGTATTGTTGAAAGACGAAACCATTCTTTGTGTGAAGCAGCCAGAACCATGCTAAGTTTTGCTTCACTTCCATTATACTTCTGGGCTGATGCTGTTGCTACTGAGTGCTATACTCAAAATCGGTCCCTATTGAACAAGAGATTCTCAGTTACTCCATACGAGATCCTGAACAATAGAAAGCCGAATGTCAAGTTCTTCCATATTTTCGGTTCAAGGTGTTTCATTTTCAACTCGCAAGAGAACCGAAATAAGTTTGATGTCAAAGTCGATGAAGGAATATTTCTGGGATACTCATTATCATCGAAAGCGTACAGAGTATTGAACAAACGCTCAAAACGAATTGAAGAAACTTACTATGTCACCTTCGACGACAACTATGTGAAGAAAGTTCAAAGAAAAGAAAGTGATCCGGGAGACATTTTTCCAGAATCAGGACAATTCTCGGTTCCTATAGCCAACTTGTTTGAAGAGTACATGCGTCTGTTTGATGAACCAGAAAAGGCAACAACCTCAGAAGCGAAAGCCTCTGATAACAAAGTTGAAAATCTTCAGAAACTAATAGATGAAGCTGCGAAAGAGATGGAAAATGAACCTCCAACTGCTAAGAGTAATCCATCATTACACGAGGAAAGTTCAACTCCAACAGAAACAAACAAAGCATCTTTCGAGGGGGAGGGGAGGATTCAGTTTCATCTCCGTCTCTTAAAGGCTCAGAAAAGGAGGAAAGTTCGGCTCAAAGTCTACCTATTGGTAGTACAATCGAGGGGGAGAACTCTACTCCCACAACGAATGCAACCATGACTAAAGACACAGGTTATACTTCACCAGTCGAGGGGGAGAAAGAGACCGCAAGTACAACTGATGAAGGCGAAGGTGATATCTCTGAAGCTGAAGTAGAAGTGAATGCCGAATTGGATCCAATATATGACCTAAATTTTGCTCCACTGGCAAAATGGACCAGAGACCATCCCAAAGAACAAATAATTGGTGAAACATCTGAAAACGTTCTCACTCGGTCTCAAATAAAGGCGAAACAAACTGCATTATTCTCTAAAGTTGAATTATGTATGTTTAACTCATTTGTTTCAAAGATCGAACCAAAAACGGTTAAAGCTACACTTGATCATTCAGACTGAGTCCAGGCAATGCAAAATGAACTTCATGAGTTTGAACGAAACCGAGTTTGGAGGTTGATACCTACACCAAAGGATGCCTCTGTAGTTGGAGTGAAGCGGGTTTTTAGAAATAAGATGGATAAAGAAGGGAATATCATTCGCAACAAGGCTCGGTTGGTTGTGAAAGGATATTGTCAAGAAGAAGGGATAGATTCCGAAGAAACCTTCGCTCCGGTAGCTAGGTTGGAATCAATAAGGATCTTCTTGGCTTATGCAGCTCATAAAAACTTTGAAGTTTTCCAAATGGATGTCAAATGTGCCTTCTTGAATGGAGAATTAGAAGAAACAGTCTATGTTGAACAACCGCCTGGGTTTGTAAACGAGAAATTCCCTGATCATTGCTATGTGGTAGATAAAGCAGTGTATGGATTAAATCAAGCACCGAGAGCCTGGTATGAAACCTTAACTCGTTTTCTAAAAATGTCAAAATTTAAGCAAGGTTCGGTTGACCCTACCTTCTTTCGAAAGAAAGAAGGCGAACATCCAATGATTGTTCAAATTTATGTTGATGATATCATCTTCGGCTCTACGAATCCTAGCCTAATAGTTGAATTCAGAAAATTGATGGAGACTAAATTTGAAATGAGCGCAATGGGTCCAATTAAATCTCTTTCTTGGTTTAAACATTAGACAGAGAACAGAAGGGATATTCATTAACCAGGAGGCTTATACAAAAATCTTACTGACAAAATTCGGTATGACGGGTGACTCAAAAGTAAAGGTTCCAATGTCATTTGGCACTAAATTAACACCATCTCTGGAAAAACCTGTTGTTGACATAACAAAATATCGCCAAATGATAGGTTCACTTATGTATTTAACAGCTAGTAGACCAGACATTATGTTTTATGTGTGTTGTTGTGCCAGGTTTCAAGCAAATCCAAGAGAACCTCACATGGTTGCTGTGAAGAACATTTTTCGTTACCTAAAGCGAACCTCTTCTCTCAGTCTCTGGTACCCTGCAAGATCTGGATTCTTCATTCAATCTTATTCTGATGCTGATCTAGGAGGATGTGGACTGGATAGAAAGAGCACAACAGGTGGATGCCAATTTCATGATGGAAAGCTTGTTAGCTGGCAGTCCAAAAAGCAAACGTGCGTTTCATTATCTATAGCCAAAGCTAAGTATATTGCTGCAGCCTCTTGCACTTCTCAAGTAATCTGGATTCAAAGTCAACTGAGAGACTATGGGCTAATCATGAAGAAGATACCTCTTTATTGTGACTCAGAGAGTGCGATAAGGATTTGTCACAATCTGGTGCAACATTCAAAGACTAAGCATATTGCACTCAGATACCACTTTATTAAAGATCATGCTGAAGATGGGAACGTCGAAGTACATTTTGTTCGATCTGGTGACCAACTGGCCGACATATTCACTAAGGCATTACCATAAGCACTCTTTAACAAAATCTTACAAGGCCTGGGTATGATGGAAGCAGAGTCGGTACCGAATCCTTAATCCTCTCACTAAAAATTAGACAAGCGAAATGGAGCGACCGCTCGGTCTATTTCGGCTCCTTAAATTTTGGGAACCGAAATACACCGACCGCTCGGTCTATTTCGGCTCCTCAAATTTTTGAGAACCGAAATGAACCGACCGCTCGGTCTATTTCACTTCATTCAACTAAGATAAGGTTTCGGTTGTAAATTGTTTACGTTTCTTTTTCTGTTTTTATTCTTTTTCAGAAAACCTTAAAAATCCAAAATTATTTTCTTTTTCTGTTTTTATTCTTTTTCAGAAAACCTTAAACATCCAAAAATATTTTCTTTTTCTGTTTTTATTCTTTTTCAGAAAACCTCAAAAATCCAAAAATATTTTCTTTTTCTGTTTTTATTCTTTTTCAGAAAAAATTAAAACTCAAAAATATTTTTTTGTGTGTATGGTATATTTGTTTGTTTTTGTCTCATTTCGGTCTCCTGGATACACGAAGAACAGAAAATGGAGCTGGTACAGGTATTACGTGTATTTTATGAACTAGTTAAGGGTCCTTAGAGCATGTTGCTGCATGTTGACTCACGCCTCTACGACCTAGAGCAAGCCCTTAATGATTCGATCCAACCTATCGTTTCTTCCCAAATAGGCAATTCTTATTTACTTGGTCTAGAGCTACCTTACTTTTCTCACATGAGTTAAGAGTTTCTCTGCTTTATCCTCTTAAATAGTAGAAGGTACCTTCATTTCTTTCACCATCCTCAAACTATTCTCCATCTACTATCGGTTCACTATTGTAACCCTTAAGACTCTGGGTTTTTACCACTGAGGTTTATGGTTGCACAACATTTGTGTTTATGATCTTAGATACGTATACCACATACTGAGTGAAACCCAAAATTCAACACCCATAATGAATTAACGGTGAATTTCTATATTCAAGCTCTTACTTGGTACCAAATGAAATCTTTTTTTGCGAGGTCTTTTATGAATATGTCTAATACCAAGACTATTCTTCCCAAAAAGATCCAATTTTATTTTTTTTCCAGATTTCTATACATTCTTTTGTCATCACAAACTACCACCTGCCTACTTGTTCAACAGACCACATCGGTCTCACAAGTACTTCTTCCGACCCTCGATCTTATTTTAAGTATTGTTGTTCGGTTGAAGATAAGCCACCATAAGCCTATGTCATGAAAAGAAACCTTTCAATGTTTATTAACAAACACTTGATCGTATTCTCGGGAATCCAAACAACCACTTTAAGTCTCTCTTGACTTCGAAGAAAGTGATTTTTTCCCGGAATCCTCTGTTTTTCGTCTAATTGTCAGACATCACTCACAACCCATACACATTTGATTTATTACTTTATCTTTTGTCACTCTAATGCACGAAAATTTTTAATTTTCCCCATTCTATTGATGATCTATTTGAGTATATTTGTCATCTCGTGAATCAAGGGCAACTCAGGTTCCGATGGTACATTCTAATTAAAATGCAGATTGCTGAAATATTTTTGGGCGCGTGAATTTGAACGGTCGCTATACACACGCGTGCTGATGCCTACCTAGGAGCATCCAACCTGTCAAATCGTGCTTTTTCAAGCTACTTTTTATAATATAACGTCACAATCGTCACGATTTTCTCTCTCCTACCAACGGTATATAAAGGGATTGCACGATTCTTTGTCTTCTACCGCTTCAAAGAATTCTACATTGTAACGGCGTTTTACACTGTTCATCTTCTTCCTTTGATCAACAATGGCGACTTCTTCTTCTGCACAAGATCAAACTACTTCATCTGCCTTTCTTACCATCAAGCCTAATCAAAATATGATTATTGAACTCACTCCTTTCGTGTATGATTCCTACATGTTGTACGTCGTGGAATGTTTGAAGTAATCCCCACTAGTTGTTGCCCTAACCCAGTTCGAGGCGGTTCCAATGTCATTGTTATCTTAAGTTTACTCTTCTGCATCATATAAAAAGAACAAGGAACGAATCTATTTTCAAATCCACAACAAGAAGGCCTCTATTTCCAAAGGGAGGTTTTGTTCGTTGCTTCATCTCGCAGTTGACTCTTCGGTGGTTTCTCATGATTTTATCACCACCGCACAACTTTTCTCAATGATGTACGAGATGGGCTACACTGATGTCTTGACAACCATTGCCAAAGTCAAGAAGTGCTGTCTACCGTCTCAGTGGAATGGTCTTCTCACTTTACTGATAAAAGGCCAGGCAGAACGAAGTGTTGGATCTGATGGCACTAGCAAGGGGTTTCTGGCCATTCTCTACGATTTGTATAATGGGTTGAACCTGGACTATGGGTCAATCAAATGGTCTCAGGTTGTGCAAAGTTTAAACACATCCACTCGTCATTCTGAAATCTCTTGTGGACGATTTTGGACCATCATTACTCAAAGAGCCATTGACACTTTGGAAATTCCGGTGATGAAGGATGCTCTAATTGCATCAATTGCAACCTTCCATATGAAGAAGATCATCATCTATGACCTAGCCAAGTTTCGTCACAATGGTTTGATTCCAGAGTCAATGTACTGAAGTGTTACCCCGCACAGTAAGGTGATAACCGACTACAGCAAGCTTCATCCCACAAAGCCAAGAGCTCTTACTACCGAACAACAAGTTGCGTTAGATGCTCTTGACAAGCCAAGTAACCGAGGCAAACGGGTCACTACTAAGAAGGAGACAACCGAGCATAAATTCTCTAAGCCTTCCAAAAGCAAGAAGCGAAAGTCTGAGATCGAAAGCTCTTCTAAGCCAAAGAAGATCAAACAAATGGAAACAAAACCTAAGGGTCCATCTCCTTCATAGTCTGACAACGAAGATGATGAAGAAGCCGCATCTCCACATGTGTCTCCAAGAGGTAATACTCCACCTCGATCTCCTTCCCCAACTCAAGAAGTCAACATTCCAACTCCACCACCATCACCAAAACAATCCCCTCCTAAACCAGAAGAAGTTAAAATTTCAACTCCACCACCTTCACCAAAACAAACACCACCGAAACAGCCAACTCCAACATCGACACCGAAAGTTTCAATTTCGGTTGTTCCCACTTCTACAACTGAAACTTCTATACCACCTCCACCAGTATCTTATGTTTCTATTTCCACAACACCTTTCTCTACTCCATTCATTACCTCAGTCACAATCACTACAATCCCTGAACAAACAGCAAGGGTCAACGTATCTAATACGGGGGCACCTACTGTATCCGACACCCCGATCATCACTATACTTCCCTCGCCAACCCAATCAACCGGTTCCGGTGCTACTCTTGGAGGTAACAATGATGAGTATGACTCCACATACTTATTCCCTATCGATTACAATCTGATGAAGATACTGAAGCTCCTATGAACCGCCAACACTTAGACAGTATTCATGAGAAGTTGGATAAATTGCTTGCTGATACTCAAGCATATGGAGGAGTTGTTCTTAAAGCTTTTGTGGAGATAGCTATAGAGCAATATACAAAAGCTATGGATAAATCAACCGATACCATCAAAGAATCGACTTCAGTTTGCCAGAAAGCTTCTGCTGATGTGACTGAAGTTATTCGCACCACACAGATCTTTTTAGATTCTTTGAAAGGGCATGCGGATACAAATACTGTTACACTTCGTGAATCGGTTGCCTCTCTTTCTCAGTCTTTAAAGGAAGAACAAAAGAAGTTTGAAGACGTTCGTTCCTCGATGCAAACTGATAATGCCTCTCTCATTAGTTCGGTTTCCTCCAAACTGGACTCTTTGCATGCAGATATTGCCAAAGAGGGGGCTCTAAAAGAAGAAATTGCAAGACAAGCCTCTACAATCGCAGTCCAGCACGTGCAACTTGCTCAGGCAGAGAAGGAGATTTCCTTGCTGAAAACCGAAAGAGCTGTCTTTCGTAGTTGTGCCAACGATGTTAAGGACATGTTGACCAACATACTTGGTGCTCATGATCCGATTTTGACTCTCACCATTCGCAATCATCTCACCACCAAACTACTTCCCGCCCTTGCTATTCTTCATGAAATGAAAGGTGTTTCAGAGCCTTTTGTTACTCCAAAACAAGGGGGAGAGGAATCTCAGAAAGCAGTTATCACACAAGAACTGAAGGATAATGTAGCTTCAGGTTCTGGACCGAAAGAAAAGCTGAAACAGATTGTACATGACAGCGATAGTGATACAGATGAGACTATTGCCGAGGCTCTGCAAAGAAAGAAAAGGGATAAAGAGCTGGATGAAATTTTGAATATCATAAAATCGGCTAAGGAAACAGAGCAACGAAACAAAGAAACCGAAGATGCCTTACAATGTAAGAAAGCTCTTTTTCATGAATGGACTCGGGATGTGTTGATCAGTCAAGCAATTGAATCACCAAGTTTCTACTGGTCAGAACCGATTGCTTCGTTTGACTGCGACAATTCCAAGGAATCACAGTTTGGTATGCCAATTACAAGGAAGGCATTTAATTGTTTTGATTCAACTGTTGAGGTTCCCTTTCCAAGTCCAAAGGTTGACCGAGAGCTTATCGAATGGTATTTGAAATATGGTCAACCTCAATATCTGACATGGAGTGCACAAAAGATTACAACTGTCAATGTATTGAAGCCGACTCCAGCTGGCAAGTTTGTAAACGTCCATTTCAAAGTTACACGAGGAACTGCTAACTCTGTTTCGTTGATATCGCTTGCTGACCTTCCCAATCTTAATCCACACAATTGGATTTTGCTTGTCAATATTCTGCTCAATAATTCCAAGGAGTATGAACCGATTATAGAACATCTAAAAAGAATGTTGGGATCCTATATTCATGAAGTTGCAACAATGGATCAGGAGATAGCAAGGGTAATGAGCAAGAAACCGACAGTCAAGCCTACCCAAAATCCCTGTGATGTGAACAAGATGAAGATTGGGCAAATTGACTCGACTCACTTAACTGTGATGTTTACGAACGGTGATGCTCATAAGTTCTTATTCGCTTTGGTAGATAAACATCTGTTTTCTACTGACTGCTTGGAGCACATCATCAATTTGATACATCGGTGCAAGCAGAACTCGAATGCTGATAAGAAAAATTTTACTGATATGCTTCGGTGGTATATCACCTTTCGGTACCATTTGTTAGCTATCATACCGAGAGTGTTCAAGATGGTGAAAAAGCCCTCGGTTCCTAAATAGAGTAGAAGTCTTGGTCCCAAAGACGCAAAGGGGGAGATTGTTGGGACTTATCGTGTTGCGTCTTAGGGCTTTTTGTATATATCCGGATTGGGCCTGTCCATCCGTGATTATCTCTTAGGGTTAGACTATATATATGCATGCATGTATGCATTATGTTTTACACGTCTTATTAATTACGCTTGAGTTTTGTAACCCTAAACACCTCTACAGTCGAAGTTCTTAATCGAGCTCTTCTGAGGTGTTGAAGCATTAATCATACAACTTATTCAAATCATATACTTGTTCACTTTACGTTCTTTCTTGTTTGCGTACTTAGAATTAATAGATCCTGATAGAACTTTGTTCTAATATCCATTTTCTAACTCTGTTAAGCTCCTATTTGGAGATTCTTATTACATAATGTGACTGAGTCACATGGTGATGTTATAAGACTCAAAGAATAAGAGAGAAAGCTTAAAGGAAATATATGCTAATTCTGATCGCGAAGATGGATTTCGATCGTATCAAAATTTTGAGTTGTTACTTAGGAGTTATGACACATTGCTTAGGAATAAAAAACAACAAGGTTTTCATATGGATTGTAAGGATGAGTTTTTCCGCAAAGTTTTAAAATAAAAGGAAAATTTTGTTTTTATTTACTTTAAGTATCCTTACAATGGCATTTGTGAAATATTGTTGTTTACATGATTCCATTGCTAGTAATATAGGAAAATGGTTTTTGATTCTTTCATTTGTGGTAGTGTCTAAATAAGGAAAGTTTCTCATCACCCAAGTTTCAATTGGACCGAAACTTGGAATCATGAAAGTTGTATAGTGTGATGAATGAGAACTTTCAAGCATTGGAAAATTAAGACTAATTACTTGTTCACATGGATGTGTGAGTCAAGTAAAGGACTAAGGGATCAAGTACACATTCTTGTGCACTGATCAAGCCCACCATAAATAATCGTTAAGACTATTCGTCATGATTTACTAAAGTTTAGTAAATATGGTTATGCTTACAAGCTTAAGTATAAATCTGAGACATTGGAAAAGTTCCAATGTATGATAGAGCGAATAAGAAGCATCAATTTAGGCAGAAGGATAAAAGTTTCTCAAATCTAAAAAGTTGTGAGAGTACTTTAGTATCATGTTATATGATTATCTTAATGATTAAGAGACCTTATCACAATTCATCCTCTAAGTGCATTCTAATAGCTAAGAAGAGGAGTTATGAACAGTTGAAGTGGTCAAATCGAGAAAATGAATCATACCTCGTTCCGAAAACAATTCTTAGAGTCATACTCCAAGATTGTAACTTGAGTGACATATCTTAAATAAAGGTTTATTAACACTGGTCAAATGTAAGAGTAAAGTGTGTCCTACTCTTGTACATTTGAAATTGGTATGTTGTGATGTTTTGGATAAAACAAAGACCAACTAAGGCCAATTTTGCACTATCTCTTGAATATTGGGCAAGATAGTCTTATATGTCAAGAGGACAGTGGGAGTCTTAAAGATCCTGAAAAGAGTTTCAAGATCTAATCAAGAATAAAAACTTGTAGTTTAACACTAGCACACGACGTGAGGTTTATAACCTATCGTGTTGACATATTTCTATTTCTGTGTCCATTCCAGTTAAAGATGGTTTTTCATATGAGTTATTAGAGTTCTCTATTGGTAGCATAACAACTTGAAGCAATGGCAGGCCCTTGAGCTGCTAGGTGGCAAGAATTTAAGATTGCACAAGCTTAGTCCATATGAGTTTGGATTTGTCATTATCCTTGTCTTGTGATTATGGTTTTGACAAATTCACATGGATAAGAACACATACATCATAAAATCTAAGGGTCATAAGGTTTCTCTCCGATTCATGAAAATGATGGTGAGGAAACACTTCCACCAAGTAGATTTAAGGCAGATAGCAAAGGTCTAAATAATTGAGACTATGATTACGGCATCCCTTTTCATAGTTCTAAAATTGTTTAGACACACCTATGAGCTATTTGAGATAAGGTGTATGATTTTGATAATTTCTTATCAAAGCAATCTCGTATCAGAAATCTAAACTTTGGTAAGAAAGTCAGTAAAGTATTGACTTCTAGAAGTCCAGCTGATTTTTGAGTACATGTCAAAGCTAGTGGGAGCATAAGTGTTATGCTAATAATCATCATGTTAGTAGGAGCATGATAATTATGATAACGGTCGCAAGTTAGCAATGTTAATTATAGAAAACAAAAGTTTCAATTCGTGGAGTTGAAGGGGTTGAAAAGTTGTTTTGCTATAATTAAGGGAGAGGAAATTATACTTCATTTCAATTCTAAAAGCTTAGATTGAGGTTTTAATCATCTTTTTTCAAAGATATATATGAATTTTGTGTTGGAATGACTCAACATAAGGAAGTTCTATATATGGGTCTATTATTTGTGTTCTAAAATTTGATTATGATTACGGCATCCATTTTCATAATCTGAATTATGAGAACTTGGCAAATAGAAATATTGTAGCAAAAGGACTGGTCTAGTATCATGTCTTTATGTGAGACATCATGAATCGTGTCCCATACGCTTCGGATATAGGATCGATTGCATGTGCTATAATATCATCCTTTCTAATTTTTCCAAATGCGTGGCGCATTAAGAGGGAAAAGGTCTAGAATTGCATATGACTAAAATGATTAAGCAATTGTCGAGGACAATCTAAGGTTTACCAAAGATTGGTTGCTTAGGGACAGTTGGAAGTATAGTGTTAATTTTTGGAAGGACCATATTAACATATTCTGAAAAAGGCAACTCTTGTTCAGAAGTGATAGTCAAAATGGGAATGTTTCATAGGTGGAAGTTATTAAATCTATGTAAGATTAGAAAACTTAATGCAAGAAGGATGTTTCCCATGGAATTGACCTCCATTAGAATACTCTGTAATGTCTTTTGACAAGTCTTCGTGACTTTGTACATAGTCATTACAAGAGGATCTGTGCATATAAGTTTAAAATCTAAAAGATTTCGATAAATGATAGGAATTTGGAATTCTTACATTTTCGATAAGGATTTGGGAGTGTGAAATTAGAATCATTGAAATTATGTTCAATTGGTTTACTTCACAAAGTAAGGATCATAGACTAACATAGAGTGCATACTTAGTGTATGGCAAAGCTATTGTTTAGAAAAACATAATGTACAAGCTTGGAGCATGGGACAACTAGTGTTTTTAATTCAAGTATAAAGTTGATAGTTTGAAATAGTATACAATGAATGATGGGTAATTAATATGGTGATAAATAAAAGATGTTTTATTTATATTCATAAGTTCTGAGACCATATTGGATTCGATTATTCTTGTGTTTCACTTTGCATGTTTTGACTTCCAGAATAAAATAGGTCATTCTTCCCAAATGACTAAGTTATTCAAACCATCCACAATCAGTCATCTGTTGGAAGTAGATATGAATCAAGACTGTCATGGGTTGGCTTGTAGAGGTCTAAGTTGTTGGACAAAGTGGTGCTACAACACTCATGAGTGCTCATAAGTTCTGAGTATTGGATTCAACCCACGCTCATTGGAATCACTTCATGGATTTTATCACGAGTGATCATGAGACGATAATATCTTATATTCTTCAAACCTAGAGATATGAGTTGTTACTATGAGTTGGTTATACATTGATTGCATGAAACTGCATTGGTAACTGGATGTTATAAAACGTGCCTTTGTGTATGATTCAAGAAGTAGTAGAACAAGCCATATGAGTCGAAGTTTATCCATTCCTTTTACCTTCAGGATAAAAGTGATATATGTGGGCCCCTCAATGATTTAATGATGATACATGTGAGTGTTTGGCCAAGCCAGGATTGATTTGATTTGTTCAATCAGTCAGTCGTCATGAATCGGAAATCGGGAAACAACAAATGGATAGAGATAATGATTTATAATCCATGTCTCAATCCATATGATATCTAGAATGGAGGAATATATGATCCCTTATCTAATGGACAAGTCATTGACAAGATCAGAGTTCATTAACACGTCAGAGTTCGACAGAAGCTTTTGAGAGCTACGATTGCTAGTTGGGTTTTGAAGTCATACTCAATAATAGTTTTAGACTTATCCAAGTGGGAGACTATTGGATTAATGTCTAAGTCCATAACTATAATTGGTAAAACTTGACCCGACCCGATATGGTCTATTTGGGTTGCATGGCATCGGGACAATTGGATAGACAAGATGAGGAACTAATTAATTAGTATTGATCAAGAATTAATTTATAATTAATTAAGTGATCAAAAGTAACTAATTAAATATGGACTCTTAGATATATATGTGTGATGGGCCAAGTTCATTTAAGGTTGGGCTAAGCTTTCATGGATAGTCCATGGAGTGTTTAACCCATGGATCATATGAAATGAAGGGTCATGGGTTTTACCCTAATCTCCACACTATATAAAGATGTCCTTGGTTGGTGAAATGGGACTAGTGTGTGTACACAGAAGGGCAAGGCCGATTTCACTAGAGAGAACCAAAGTATCCATATTCTCAAGGTTATTCCAAGTGTTCATGGTGTTGTGTGAACCATTTGAGGTGTCACACTTGGGGCACTAGGCACTCAAGCATCATGAAGACAAGTTACATTAAAAAGGAATGTATTATATCTATTTTATTACCCAAGTATCAAAAGATTGTATGCTAGATAGGGTAATACCTTGGAATATTCATATTTGCATGTATAATAGAGAAAACATAGATCCAAGGTATTTAGGGTTGCATGTACACTTAGGAGTGTTAGAATGCTCAAAACCCAACAGGAACATGTATACGGTTTCATTTAAATCCCCATGTAAGAAGACATTATTTACATCCAACTGATGAATAGGCCACGATCATGATACAACAAGGCTAAGCATGGTCCGTATCGTTGTGGGTTTAACCACTGGACTAAAAGTCTCGTCACAGTCCACACCTACTTGTTGACATTTACCATCAATTACTAAGCATGCTTTGTATCTTTAAAGTGTCCCGTCGGCATGAAATTTGTGTCAAAACAACCACATACATCGTATAACATGAGCATCGTGTGGGCGAGGCACTATATCCCATGTGTGATTTTCTATTAAGGCCTTGTATTCATTGGTCATAACTAAGTGCCAATTAGGATCATAAATGGCCATTTTACAAGATTTGGGTAGGGGTGAAATATTTGGATTTTTGGATATGGTGTGAAGGTTAAATGGGGTTTTTGGTTTAGTGATGTCTGCTCGAGAGCGAGTGGTCATGGGGTGGGGTGGTAGGGGAGGGGGGTTTGGTGGGTGAGATTTTGATCTTCTGGAATATGTGATGAGGGATGGAGTATTTGTTAAGGGTGATGGATTTGTGTGAGATGTGGGATCTAAGGGGGTGTGCCGGATGGGAGACACTCGTGAGTTGCTTCGGATGTGGGGGAATTTTGAGTTAGAGAGGATTGGGGATTGTGAAATAAGAGGGGTGAGGGGTCGGTGTCTAAGAACGAATAATTTGGTGGTGAGTTTGATGTATTAGTGGCATAAGGGAATGTTGTTTCGTCAAACGTGACATGACAAGAAAGGATGATTTTACCATTGGATAAGTCAAGGCATCGGTAACCACGGTAGTTGGTTGCGTATCCTAGGAAGACAGATGTGGTGGATCTTAGGGAGAGTTTGTGTGGTCGAGTGGCGGAAAGTTTAGGGTAGCATGCACATCTGAAGACCTGTAGGTGGTCATACGGGTGTTTGAGGTAGAGTGCGGAAGTGGGAGTGTGGAAGTTAAGAAGTTTGGTGGGTAAGATATTATGGATGTAAGCGACTGTATGGAGTGCATCAACCCAAAATATAGGTGGGAGGGAAGCATGAGTAAGGAGAGGGAGCATGAGTTCGTTGATGTGATGAATCATACGTTCTGCTTTCCCGTTTTGTTAGGAGGTGTGTGGACAAGAGAAGCGGATGTGTAAGCCGGTGGTTATGGCGAATTAATGGAAGTGGTGGTTGTCAAATTCTCCTCCTTTGTCACATTGAAAGGTTTTGATGGTTTTCTGGAATTGAGTTTGTATGAATTTGTGGAAGTGTTTAAATTTGTCATAAGTTTCAGATTTAAATTTTAAGGGAAATACCCATGTATAGTTGGTGTGATCATCGATAAGGAGAAGATAGTATTTGTAACCACTTTTTCTTGGCAAGGGAGAGATCCATAAGTCAGCATGGACAAGGTCAAAGGGTGTAAGAGTGGTAGATGTAGAGTCAGTGAATGGGAGACGTTTGTGTTTAGCGAGTTGACATGAAGAGCATACAAAAGAATGATCAAGTTTATTGCAAGAGATAAGTTTATTATAGCCAAGTGCCCATCACCTTTTTCAAACCCTCTGCAATAGCCATGGTTGTATTGTCCCTGCCTTTCACCTCCCTTCTTTCCTGAAAATCTCTAGCTTTCTCCATGGGAGACAAATCTGACCCCAACCCCACCAAATCCATTCATCCAGTTTACACTATCACAAACATTCAAAATAAGGTCAGAATTCTTGATGGGAAGAAGGTTACATACTCATCTTGGGTTAAGCTCTTCAAACTCCATGCTCGTGGATATAAGGTTCTCTCCCACATTGATGGAACCGCCCCCGGCCAAGACAGATCAGACCTACGAGACCTGGTTAGAAATTGACGCATTGTTTTACAATGGATTTACTGGATGCTTTCTGATGATCTTCTCACCCGCATACTTGAACCAGATTCAACTGCTCATGAGGCTTAGACCAGAATTCAGAACATTTTTCTCAATAACAAATGTTCTAGGGCTGCTGCTCTGATACCATGTAATTCTATGAATCTTGATGATGTTATTGATATGAGGTGTCCTCTATATATATAGAGGGTACAAGAGAGATTACAGGGATTTACATAGAACTATACTAGGAAACACTACTCATTATCAATTTACAATAAATGCATATATATATATATATATATATATATATATATATATATATATATATATATATATATATATGGAGATATATTCTGGAGATATATTTTGCTAATACTTAGTCTTAACCGTTACAAATAAAGTGATTGTGTTCATATTGTCGTATGAAGATATGATAAGAAACACGAAACACCTATTCCAGGTTACGAAAAAGGTACTCAATGAGTTTGAAGACTATATGATTGCATACTTTTCTTTGTCTAATATGGTTTTGTTGCGTTCGTACTAGTTATGATGATGATTAAGTAACGATGAGCGGTTAAATCATCATCATTCAACATCAGTCGATCTTAAACTGATCAACTATATGCGATGAGCTATTCTTCAATATTCGAGAATCTTTATTATATTTATGACTCTGGGAGCCCTTTTTATCTTTTTGTCTTGGCCAAAATATGTTTGGACTGACTAATTTTACCTTGTCTGATATTAGTGAGGTAGATTAATTTTGATCGGGCTGAATGGTTATTTATATCATTTTTGTATGTACATAAGATCTCTAGATGTCTACAATACAAGGATTCATAAAATTCATTGTGATACCTCAAAATTTGCATGAATTAATATATTCCGGAAAATATAGTGATACCTAGGGGTGGCAATTGATGACATGAGACAACAAAAATACATGATACGAAACAAAATTGAAATGCTAATTTGTGTTTATGGCGTGTTCGTGTCAAGTGTAAAAATCACGATGTTATGTCGTGTTCGTGTACAAAATTAGACACGAAGTTAACTCAATTTAACATTTACTTGTCGTGTATTTCGTATTTGTCTTGTTTGTCGCATTATGTGTAATTAAATAAACTAATTGTTATTTTATGTTATATTTGTCGTGTCATGTTGTTTTTTAATCATTTTGTTTTTATGTTAATTAAAAAAAACATTATACTGTGTCGTGTTCATATTATATAAAACCTTAAAAACACTACACGATTGTCCGATTTTGTCACACCCCAAAACCGGAACGGCGGAAACGTTCTGGGGTGGATGACGTCATGTCAAGTATCACAACATATACAGTATAGTAATCAAAGTACAACAACCATTGCATTAATAGTAATAGTTTTACATGAGTTACATTTCATAGCAACATCAAAGTAATACAAGTAATAATATAGGTGCAACTTAGTACTAGGTTGTCTCAACAAAAGCTCCCGGAATGTACCTGTCTATCGCTGACCTGAGAATACAAGTTATTTTGAAAGCGAGTATCAGCATTTTTATAAATGCTGGTGAGTTCATAAGTATTTAGTGTCATTTGTGTAAGTAAGCATTTTTATTCACAATAACTTTATGAAAAGTAGTAGTTTAGAATCTACGGTGTATTAGCGTCCTTTCCAGAAAATCCTATATTTTCTAAGTAAAAGCAGTCTTCTACCAAGACCCGACAGAGTTATGTTTTAAAGAGTAATTTTCCCCGAAATACTATCATTATCGGAAAACAATATTTACTTTAAAGAAATAATGAGAAAATCACAAGTAAAAATACTAGGGGAAAAATAACATATGCCTCAGCAGTAATACTACTGATTAAGGCAAAAGAAATAATAGACTCTAGGAGAATATCGAATGAATGATACGCCTGGCTCAGTCTAACAAAAGGAACACAAACCCCAGACGATATCAAATAAACGATATGGCTAGCAAGGTCTAAAACAAAGAAACACAGACCCCAGACAGTATCAAATGAACGATAAAGCTAGCAAGGTCTAAAACAAAGAAACACAGACCCCAGACAGTATCAAATGAACGATACAGCTAGCAAGGTCTAAAACGTCCGTTAATCCTAAGTGGGTTGTCTCGAAGTACAGTGTTCATTCTCGTTACCTAAAGGCCATGAATTATAAGGTAAACATGGAGATACTCGTAACCATACCGATTGAAACTAGAGTACTTGACGCCCTGCAAGCATCGGAATAAATGTGACATTTGTCACCCCTTGGCTTGGTAGGCCGGGGACTGTAGCTAGCAGTCAGGGTGTGGGAGTATCAGTCCCGTATAGATCTATACACACAATGCCCGCTCTCCCTCCAAGAGACTCTGGTTACCAACTTGACGACGGGGAGATCCGTGTCTTGAAGATGTATCTCGTATTCTGAATTCTGTTAGAGGCGCTGGAATAATGATATAGACTCACGAATGAACTGACTCCTTTGGAATTCTCGTACTAGAAAGAGTAAATAGAACCTCCTAACTATTCCTATAATAGTTACTAGTGTCTCTGATCTATGAATGATGAATGGAAGGATGCCCTTGCTACCCAAGGGAAATGAACTGCTCGATGTAAACCTTTATGTCCATACATGTATACATGATATATAACTAATGCTTAAACGACCTTCGGACGGATATCCGATACCCACCAGACCACATCCCAACGAGGAAAAGGAAATAGGGCGAACTAGCCTTCCTAAGTCTTTTAAACATTATTAATATAACTATACAAGTACAGGCATGCATTTAACGAAGTAGAAGCATAGAAGAAAACTTTGGTAAAACCTTTGGAAGATCTTTAAAAATAAGAATTTACGACTTGATATCGTTATGTAAAACAAGCTTTGAAAACCGTTCATAAGCACGTTTAGAATATAATTTGATAAAACGATATAAGTAAAGAAAACCTTTGATTAAAACCCTGTTGTAACTAGTTTTGTAGTAAAACATACGGTGCGAGAGACAATTTGAGAAAAGATTTAAACAAGTAAAGACGTTTTGGAAAACCATCTATAGTATTATACTTGGTAAAACAGCAGAAAGTGTGATAAATCCTTGTGTATGCGGGTTATTAATCACATATGATTGATATGATAACTAGAATGTTTTAACTTGTATTCCCCCCCCCCCCCCATAAAAGCATGTAAAAACGTTTAAAAGGTTATTTTAGGGGTATGAACTCACCTAACGTTGGCGTTTCGGATGAAAGGACGGTATAGGATGCTAAGTGTCAAGTGAGGACTTGACCACACACGCGAATCCTATTTAACATGTAATAATACATTTAAGTATCTAATTAGTCATTTAATAACTAATTAAGCAAGTAAGGATGTCTTACTACATAAAAACACTTTGCTACAAGTGCTAGAAGTACCAAGGGTTGCATAGAAGGTGTGTATGGACTCACATTGGAGTTTACTCTTCAAATGATGGCCCTTATGGATGTTTAAGGTTTCAAGACCACTTCCCCCATGCGTTTACGGCCGTAAACTCATGGTAGTGGTGTCATGGGATGTTTAAAGGTCTTATCTCACTCATAGAATCATGCTAGAGTCGAATCAAGGGCTAAGGAAGTGATTGGGGCTCAAAATGGACACAATAGGGAGTTTACGGTCCATGGGCCACTCCTTGAGGAGTTTACGGCCGTAAACACATGAGTTTACGGTAGTAAACTCATGTTAGTCCATTTCTTTTGTGCTTTCGTGGTTCTAGGCTATGCAGGCAAGGTTCTAGTCACTTATATGAGCATAGGAAGGTGTTAAAGGCACTTAAACACCTTGGAAAGGTGTTTACGGTCTATGAAGGTGTTCTTGGTGAGTTTACTACCTTAAACACATGATTTTACGGCCGTAAACTCATGTTTGTCCATGAATCATGTGTTTTGGTGGTTGTAAGTTAGGCATACAAAGTTCTAGGTCCAATTCTAAGCCATACAAAGTGTTAAGGGCACTTTAACACCCTTTGGGGGTGTTTATGGTCTAAGAAGGGGTGTTTACGGTTTTAGGAGACCTTCCCAAACCGTAAACTCAAGTGTGCTCATTGGGACATGTTTTGGTGCATCACATGAAGGATTACAAGGCTCTAAACACTCATGGAAGCTTTTGGAGGTGTTTGAGGGGTAATTTAACACCCAAAAAGGTGTTTATGGTCCTTAAAGATGGGTTTACGGTCCAAGAATGTTCTTAGACCGTAAACTCATGTTTACTCCCCATATGTTAAGATTTTAGTGTTCTAAGTCCTTTCATGTAATCCCTTAAGTCATAACTAAGCTCCATAAGTGGTTTGGAAGAGTTTTTGGGCATCAAAACCCCATTTATGAGTGTTTACGGTCCAAGAGTGTTCTTGGACCTTAAACTCATGATTTTGCCACTTTTGGGTGTCTTAAACACGAATTTTCTTGTTAAATGAGCTAAACAACAAGTTAGGGTAGATCACTTACTAGTTTGGGGCTTGAAAGAGGTGATTTTGGACCAAACCCGATTTGTAGAGAGAGACTCCTAAGGTGTGAAAAGGGTTGGAATGAAACCCACTCAACCCTTATATAGGGTGGAGTTTATGGTCTGGTTGGGGGTCCACCTGACACCAACCGCGAACGGGGTTATTCACGACTACCGTTGAACACGGAAATTTTAAAATTAGACCGCCTTATTTTTGGTTTGCTTGACGAATATTATTTAACATATTCCAACGGGTTTAATTCCGGTCAAAAATATTTTTGGGATAAATTTGGCTAATTTCTGACGTACTTAATTTCGATGTTAAAACTAACGGAAATTTTTGGGTTGTCACTGTTGGATTAATGTCTAAGTCCATAACTATATTTGGTATGTACTTGACCCAACCCGGCATGGTCCATTTGGGTTGCACTTCACCGACACAATTTATATGGATAATCTTTTGAGAATAGTATGTTTATGATTAATATTAATATATTATAAGTTCTAATATATTAATATGGAATCATATTATTTAATTAGTATTGATCAAGAATTAATTTATAATTAATTAAGTGATCAACAGGAACTAATTAAATATGGACTCTTATATATATGGAATGGGCCAAGTTCATTTAGGTTGGGCTAAGCTTTCATGGATAGTCCATGGAGTGTTTAACCCATGGATCCTAGGAAATGAAAGGTCATGGGTATTAGGGTTTAACCCTAATCCTCCATACTATATAAAGATGTCTTTGGTTGGTGAAATTGGCACTAGTGTGGATACACTAAGAGGGCTAGCCGATTTTACTAAGAGAGAACCAAGTATTCATATTCTCTAAAGTCTTCCAAGGTGTCTTGGTGATTTGTGATTCCACTTGAGGCTTCCACACTATTGGGGCTAAGCTCTTAAAGCTTGAAGACATCAAGCTACATTAAAAGGTATGTCTTCTAACTAGTACTTTGTAGATTAAGAACATCATAATATGCTAGTTAGGATTAAAGCCTTGGAAAGTTCTTATTTGCATGTATAATAGAGAAAACATAGATCCAAGGTTTATAGGGTTGCATGTACACCATAGGAGTGTTAGAATGCACAAAACCCTACAGTGGTATCAGAGCCACGGGTTGTTTTCTGTTATATTGATGCAAATATTTTATTTTCAAAGTTGAAAAAAAAAACATGAAGTTTGTCAAATTTTAAGATAATTACTTGTTCTTGTGAAAAACTAATTATTTGTAAAATTTGAATAATTTGCTTTATGAGTTGAATTAGGTCAAATTTAATAAAAGATAAAATAATATGATTATTTTATTAGTTTTAAAAGTTTGATCTAAAGAGTTTTATTTTTTTTGAAACCTCCATAAGTTATGGATATGAAAAGGTTTTTAAAAAAATTGATTCAAAGTTTTATGGAGTTACAAAAAATTTGGTGTTAATGTTTTAAAGGATTCCATAACTTAAGTATAAGTTATGGATCACCAAAAGTTTTTTTGTGTTACCTTATTTTATGAGTGAATTTAGATTAATGAATAAAATTATGTGATAGTTGGTTTTAATCCAAATTAATCTAAAAAGAAGTTCATAAAATGTGTTTATGTAACTTATAAGTCACATTTATGAATCTTAAAACTCATAAAAGTTGGCAAAGGTTACAAAAATGAAGAGTCTAGTTCTAATTAAATGGTTTTATGACTCCATAACTTGTCCTCAAGTTATGGAGGACCAAGAGTCTCTTCATTTAATAAAATAAAATAAAATAAAAAAAAGTGTAACCTTAATTAATTCCATAAGTTATAAAATAAAGAAAAGTTAATTCTTTTATTAGTTTAAAGTCTTCCATAACTTGTCCTCAAGTTATGGAACTTGAAGAGTTTTTGGATTAAAACTACTTTAAACACATAAGTTATGGAATTAATTAGTTTTGAATAGTTTCAAAACTTGCCCTCAAGTTTTGAATTTGTAAAGTTTTCACTTATGAATACTTTAATTCCAAGTTAGCCCTTAGAATTTTAAAAGTTAAAATTCAACCCTTATACTTTATAATATTATAAGTTAATAATATATATATGTATAAGAGTAAAGTCAGTCTTACCGCTAGTACGCCTCATTCACGAAGCCGGTCTATAAGGTGGGTATAAGGTTGTTGCCTATAAAATGGCAACTTAATGGGTGTCCACTCTCACCCACCGCTTGCTTGACCGGTGGAGGGTCGTTAGCCGAACGGGTTTGACAAGACTATAATTCTCATTCATTAAAAGTATTAATGATAATACTAAGTAACTAAACTCTTAATAATACCCAATCTTAGTTACTTAGGAAAAATGTGAATAAGGTGCTAACCCATGAGATTACACTTTACACTTTGTCTAAGTCGTTAGTGGAGCGTGTGTGGTTAACCGGCACACTAACTTGGACTTAACAAGGTAGGTAAAGGGTGACTTAATATTTATCATAGTATCGATGGAGCGTGTGTGGTTAACCGGCACATCGATTGAGGGGTAATTTATTAAGGGTACCAAGTGATTTGCATGGTTACTTCACACCTTGTTTTGTGATCCTCGGCATCCCAGTCACAAAACCTGAAGGGCACACTCGAGATTGAAACATGCCTTTGAACAGTTCAATGAATCTCAAAGATCTAGGAGTTTCAAAACCAATTAAAACCTAATAATACATTTCGTTTATCTTGGTGGAAATTGGTGAATCGTCATTCACCTACCTTCAAATATTTTATAGCTTGGATTACGGCATCCCTCTTCTGAGTTATAAAATAGTTTGTTGGGTCCTAGCCTTAATATTTCATATTGGGTGTCATATTAAGGACTTTAAAATCAACTATCTTGAATATCTCCCAAAAGATGTCTGGTTTAGACACTTATGATCTTCCCAAATCTCTTGAAACAAGGTTTCCTAATGAAGATGATGTCCCATGGATATCATACTTCTTTCTCCTCCTCCAATTATTCTCCCTAACCCACAAGTTCTTGAAAAGTTTAAGGTCACTCAAGCCCTATTGGCAAGGCAAGGTCTAGGTGTGAGCACATCTTGGAGATGTAGTCACATATTGACAAGCTGGGAGAGTTGGGTGTCAAAGTCTTGAGAAAGTTGGTGGTTCAATCACTTTCTAAGTCACATAGTGAGTTCCTTTGGGACACCTATGAAAAAGACTATGACAAGACCCTTAATGATCTTATCTATTTGTTAAGATCAACTTCCTAAAACTTTATGGACATTGACAATGATGACATTGGATATCCAGTAAAGCATTCTCTTCCCAATGGAAAGGGATCGACCATAGTCAACTCGGTTGACCAAATGGAAAAGAGAAAAGCTAAGTCTGTGATACTCCTGTGTACCATTATCAAAGGGTCCATATGTTTGTATTGCCAAAGAAAGGGCATTGGTTGCGAAGCTGCCAAATTTACCTAAGGATGTTAAAGTCAATAAGTTTGACTCTACTTCAGGTAAAATCCACTATCTAACTCTGTTAAGTTTCTATTCTGAGATTCTTGATACATGATGTGACCGGGTCGCATGGTGATGGTTTAAGAATCAAAGGAAAGTGAAGAAACTTAAAGGAAGAATATGCTGAATCTGATCGCATAGATGGATTTCTATCGCGTAGTTTGAAGATCGGATTCTTGAGCTACTTCTTAGGAGTTATGAGATATTGCTTAAGGAATAGATAACAACAAGTTTTCATATGGATTGTAAGGATAAGTTTTTCCGCAAAGTTTTAAAATAAAAGAAAATTTTTTATTTTATTTATTTTAAAATATCCTTACAATGGCATTTGAGGAAAAATTGTTGCTTATATGATTCCATTAAGAGCAAGAGTGGAAATATGAAATTGATTCTTTCATTTGTGGTAATGTCTAAATTTACCAAATAAGGAAAGATTCTCATCATCCAAGTTTCAAGTGGACCGGAACTTGGAATCATGCAAGTTGTATAGCATGATGAATGAGAACTTTCAAGTTTTGGAAAAATTAAGACTAATTACTCGGCCACATGGATGTGTGAGTCAAGTAAAGGACTTAGGGATCGAGTACACATTCTTGTGCACTGATTAAGTCCACCACAAAAAAGCGAATAAGAAGAATCAAATTAGGCAGAAGGATAAAAGTTTCTCAAATCTAAAAAGATGGGAGAGTACTTTAGTATCAGTTTTGTGATCATCTTAATGATTAAGAAACCATATCACAATTAGTTTTCTAAGGAAATCTTAGTGCATTCTTATGACTAAGAAGAGGGATCTTGAATTGTTGAAATGGTTAAATCAAGAAGATGAGTCATACTTCGTTCCAATACAAGTCTTAGAGTCATACTCCAAGATTGTCATTTGAGTGACATGTCTTAAAGAAGGTCTAAAACACTTGTCAAATGTAAGAGTAAAAGTTTTCTACTCTTGTACATTTGAAATTGGTAAGTTGTGATGTTTTGGATAAAACAAAGACCAACTTAGGCCAATTGGGTAAAGTGTTTTTCTTGATTAGAATCCGCACTATCTCTTGGATGTTTGACAAGGGAGTCTTATATGTCAAGAGGACAGTGGGAGTCTTAAAGGTCTTGAAAGTCTCAAGAACTAATCAAGAATAAAACCTAAAGTTCTTCTCTAGCACACAATTTGAGGTTTATAATCTATTGTGTTGACATATTCTGTGCCCATTCCAATTAAAGTTGGTTTTGCATATGAGTTCTTAGAGTTCTCAATTTGTTGCACAACAACTTGGAAGCAATGGCAGGCCCTTGAGCTGCCAGGTGGCAAGAAGTTAAGATTGAGTTCGGTCCATATGAGTTTGGATTTGTCATTATCTTTGTCTTGTGATTATGGTTTTGACAATTCACATGGATAAGAACACATACACCATATAAATCTAAGTGTCATAAGGTTTCTCTCCGATTCATGAAAATGATGGTGAGGAAACACTTTCACTAAGTAGATTTTATCTAGATAGCAATTGTGATATTTGCATTCTCAAAGTCGTTAGTGGAGCGCGTGTGGTTAACCGGCACACTAACCTGGACTTGTGAGAAGTGGCAAAAAGGTCTAACCATTATGATTACGGCATACCTCTTCATAATTGTTTAGACTCACAAGTGTGCTATCTAAGGGAAGGTGTATGATTTTGATACAACTTTATCAAAACAATCTAGCATCAGAAATCTGAACTTTGGTAAGAAAGTCAATGAAGTATTGATTTCTAGAAGTCCAGCTGATTTCTGAGTACATGTCAAAGCTAGTGGGAGCATAAGTGTTATGCTAATAATCATCATGTTAGTGGGAGCATGATAATTATGATAAGTATTGCAAGTTAGCAATGTTAATTATAGAAAACAAAAGTTTCAATTGGGAAAGAGTTGTTTTGCTATAATTAAGGGAGAGGAAATTATACTTCATCTCAAATCTATAAGCTTAGATCGTGAGGTTTTAATCATTTAGTCAAGGATATATATGAATTTCATGTTGGAATGGCTCAACATAAGGAAATTCTGTATACGGGTCCATTATTTGCGTTCTAAAATTCGATTATGATTACGGCATCCCTTTTCATAATCTGAATTATGAGAACTTGGCAAATTGAAATGGACATATTATAGCAAAAGACTGGTTTAGTCTTTATGTGAGACATCATGAATCGTGTCCCATATGCTTCGGATATAGGATCGATTACATGTGCTATAATCATTCGTTCTAAAATTTTCCAAATGCCTAGGGCATTAAGAAGGGAAAAAGGTTTAGAACTGGATATGACTAAAAGGATTAAACAATTGTCGAGGACAATCTAAGGTTTACCAAAGATTGGTTGCTCAAGGACAGTTGGAAGTATAGTGATAATTCTGGAAGGACCATATTGACATAGTCTGTAAGGAGGCAACTCTTGGTCAGAAGTGATAGTCAAAATGGAATCTGGAAATGTTTCAAAGTTAGAATTTTCAATCTGTGTAAGATTAAGGAAACTTAATGCAAGAAGGATGTTTCCAAGGAGCTGATCTCCTTTGGAATACTCTGTAATGACTGTTGTCAAGTTTTTCTGACTTTGTGCATAATCATTACAAGAGGATCAATGCATATAAGTTTAGAATCTAACAGATTTCAGTAAATGGCATGAATTTGGAATTCTTGCATTTGCAGTAAGGATTTGGGAGTGTGAAAAGAGAATCATTGAAGTTATGTTCAATTGATCTAGTTCACAAAGTAAAGATCATAGACAAACATAGTATGCATACTTGGTGTGTGGCATGACTAGTGTTTAAGAAAACATAGTGTACATGCTTGGAGCATGGGACAACTATTGTTTTAAATTCAAGAATAAAGTTGATAGCTGAAACAGTATACAATGAATAATGTGTAATCATATGGTGATAAATAAAAGGTGTTTTATTTATGTTCAAAGGGTTGATACCATATTAGATTCAATTATTATTGTGTTTCACTTTGCATGTTTTGACTTCCCGAATAAACTAGGTTATTCTTCCGGAATGACTAAGTTATTCAAACCATCCACAGTCGGTCATATTTTGGAAGTAGATATGAATTAAGACTGTCATGATGGGTTGTAGAGGTCTAAGGTGTTGGACAAGGCTACAACAATCATGAGTGCTCATAAGTTCTGAGTATTGGATTCAACCCGCGCTCATTGGAATCACTTCATGGATTTTATCACGAGTGATCATGAGACGATAATATCTTATATTCTTCAAACCTAGAGATATGAGTTGTTACTATGAGTTGGTTGTACATTGATTGCACGAAAACGCATTTGGTAACTCGGTGCTATAAAACGTGCCTTTGTGTATGATTCAACAAGTAGTAGAACAAGCCATATGAGTCGAAGTTTATCCATTCCTTTTACCTTCGGGATAAAAGCGATATCTGTGGGCCCCTCGATGATTTGATGATGACAAATGGAAGTGCTCGGCCGGGCCAGGACTGATTTGATTCGTTCAATTAGTCAGTCGTCATAAATCGGAAATCGGGAAACAACAAATGGACAGAGAGAATGATTATAATCCATGTCTCAGTCCATATGATATCTAGAATGGAGGAATATATGATCCCTTATCTAATGGACAAGTTCGTTGACAAGATCAGAGTTCG
This sequence comes from Lactuca sativa, assembly GCF_002870075.4. NCBI lineage: Eukaryota > Viridiplantae > Streptophyta > Magnoliopsida > Asterales > Asteraceae > Lactuca > Lactuca sativa. The sequence continues at coordinate 99,442,960 of NC_056624.2, read as the reverse complement.
ACAGCAGCTTTAAGAGCTACGATTGCCAGTTAGGTTTGAAGTCATACGCAATAATAGTTTTAGACTTATCCAAGTGGGAGACTGTTGGATTAATGTCTAAGTCCATAACTATATTTGGTATGTACTTGACCCAACCCGGCATGGTCCATTTGGGTTGCACTTCACCGACACAATTTATATGGATAATCTTTTGAGAATAGTATGTTTATGATTAATATTAATATATTATAAGTTCTAATATATTAATATGGAATCATATTATTTAATTAGTATTGATCAAGAATTAATTTATAATTAATTAAGTGATCAACAGGAACTAATTAAATATGGACTCTTATATATATGGAATGGGCCAAGTTCATTTAGGTTGGGCTAAGCTTTCATGGATAGTCCATGGAGTGTTTAACCCATGGATCCTAGGAAATGAAAGGTCATGGGTATTAGGGTTTAACCCTAATCCTCCATACTATATAAAGATGTCTTTGGTTGGTGAAATTGGCACTAGTGTGGATACACTAAGAGGGCTAGCCGATTTTACTAAGAGAGAACCAAGTATTCATATTCTCTAAAGTCTTCCAAGGTGTCTTGGTGATTTGTGATTCCACTTGAGGCTTCCACACTATTGGGGCTAAGCTCTTAAAGCTTGAAGACATCAAGCTACATTAAAAGGTATGTCTTCTAACTAGTACTTTGTAGATTAAGAACATCATAATATGCTAGTTAGGATTAAAGCCTTGGAAAGTTCTTATTTGCATGTATAATAGAGAAAACATAGATCCAAGGTTTATAGGGTTGCATGTACACCATAGGAGTGTTAGAATGCACAAAACCCTACAGTCACATCATCCCCCCGTTAGAGGGAATTTCGTCCCGAAATTAGAGTTTAGGCAAAGAAGTAGGCACAAATGATCGAGTAATGAGATGAGGGCACTTCCTATTTGAATGTTCCTCGCACTCCCAAGTGAACTCCGGTCTTCGCTTGGCGTCCCAGCGAACCTTCACTAGTGGGATGCGGATTCGTTACGCTCGCTTGATTCCTCGGTACATAGTTTCCTATGGGTTTTTCTACGAAGTTAGGGTTCCCAATGATTGCTATTAAGACGAGTGGGTTTATACAAGTCACGTCGGACAAATACTTTGTCCATGCTGGGGACGTGAATAGACTACGGTGGAATTTATGTAATTCCAAAAGTAGTTGTGGTCTGACAAGGGTTGGACCAATTCTTTTAAAGAATCTCGAATGGTCCTAAGCTCTCGGGAAGATAGAGCTTTTCGGTTCTCAGAACATAACGTACTTCTACGGTGGGTTCATCACTGGCGTGATCGCCATTTTGAAGTTCCTAACGTTCTCTCACACCGGGGGTGTAGTTCTTTGGGTTGGTTCTTAGAAGGCTCGGGTTATCCTCGGATTCATGTTTCCTACTGATTGACTTTTAGAGGTTTTCTGGACCATCGAATGTATTGGCTACACACTGGCATGTAATTGGTTTCGTGGAATCTATCTCAACTTAGTGCAAAATGGACCTGCACTTCTGATTCTTGAGGTGTTTCTAATGGAGACTCTCCAAGTTAATGAGATAGGGCCTTAGCAGACGATGGTTAGAGGGTTTTATATTTCTTCGTCGTTTAACATATGCTTTCACGGTATGATTCTTAACTTGGAAGGAATCACGCTCTTACTTGCTTCGCTGTTTCATGGATAGTAGCCTCTGTTAAGGCTAACTTAGTCCTTAGAGATTTTCTGAAGTGTTGGACTATCTCGGGAGGTGGTTCTACTATTTCTGTTTGAGATAGTATTCTTGGAACACCTAGTAGTCCAATGAATCTCTAAGACATGCCCTATTCTCTAAGGTGTCGGTTTATTCCAGTTGCAGAAAGTGCGTGCTCTTGTATAACCCATCGACTAACACCTAGACGGGTGTCAAGTCCATACTCTTCGGGATCTGGGTTATAAGGCTTAACGCGACCTACTTTCGCACTTTATTCAAGTATTCTTGGTTGCGGAGGTTATCCTGTGGTTCATGGCATTCTAGTATTCACTTCGGAGAATGCAGTCTATCGTCTACAGGGTGACGGTGACTTCTACCACGTGAGGAGGCGGAGTGTCCTAGGCACTACTCGTCAGTAACGGGGTGGACGAAGTGCCTAAGTAGTGCGAGCATCTTCTGCAACTACTCTTTTGGTGGTTCCGAGTTTTCTTGATTTAGATTAGCTCTAGAAGTATAGGGTTCCGTCACTCGGAACTTCTAATCTCCTCATCCACTCTTCTCAGAGTTTAACTTATCGCGGCTCCCAGGTTTCCGAGATATCCGTTGAGATGCTTAATTCGTGGGATTAAGCGTGAATGGATGGTCGTAGTCAATGTCCTTGACTATTACGACTCAGATTTCTTTACCAATTGATGGTGTTAGCTACTATGTTGGTTTAACCGGGATGACAACAAATTTCGGATTTGTGGTCATTATAGTAGCTCAACCCGCAGTGGTTCTCCTAACTCTAGTTCCCATTCCATGGGATAGGATGAAGGGTTTTACTATGAGGTTCGTGGTAGAGCTCATACTTGGCTTAACCACTAATACTTGGTGTATGCAAGCCGTATATAATTGAGGTCGGCAGGATGTTCAGTTGTGCGACTCCACCCCAGACCCACAACCCAACGAGGAACAGGGAGTAGGGAGGAAGCACACATCTTAAATCCTTTTTATCTCAATTATATACCACCCTTATGCATATACTCAGTTATAGTAGTCAATCCCATGAGTTCTATCCTCTTGATTCACGAACCTGATTGTGAGGTGCGAAGGGTCTTTCTGGGGGTTCTACGGAGTAGGTTTCGGGTGGTTATCGTCTTCTGGAATGCCTGTAGTGTCTTTCGCTTCGGTTCCTATCTGTCTAAGAAGGGGTTGGTTAACAGCGTGCAATACCCTACTCAGGGGTATTTCAGAAAGTTTTAGATAAGAGCGACGACCGACGGATCACATTAGGTTTTATTATTAGGTTCGGAAGAACCTTTATTCGCCAAAATGGCTATGGTGAAAGTTCCTTTTACACAGCACTAGGAATTTACACATGGTTGTATTAAGTCGAATCATGATAGTTAGCGGCGTCGAAGATGGCATACATCGACATGAAATAGAATGAGGGTCGATAGGGCCATGTGCCGAACGGGCACATAAGTTCTTGGCGTCTCGAGTTTCGTCCCGTGTATCACTATTGCGGACACCTGGACTGATAGAGTCGACGCGGAACTATAGAGGGTCCTGAGGTTTCGGAATAATGTACTTCTCATGAATGGATTCTCACGAGGCCTCTCTATAATCGCCTAGTATACACTAGTCATGTATAATTAAGGTGGGAAGGACTGTTGACTGAGCGACTCCACCCTAAATCCACAACCAAATGAGGAACAGGAAATGAGGCAGCATCACTCACTCGAGGTCTATCCATCTTAATTATACATGGCCCTAACGTATATATCGAGCCATTATAGCTTTATCTGATGAAACTTTGAATTCTTACGACAGTGCTGCGAGTTTCGTCTTATTGGGAGAGTAATTACATTTAGAATTATCCTTTTAATGTTTTCGGTTAGTTATCTAGGATTGAGAGACGTACCAAAATTCTATTGGGTTTCTTGATGCTTCTTTCTAGGCATTAGAGTCAGACTCCTCCTGCGCTATTATCGTTCCTTTCAGTTAGGCAATCTCGCTTTAGGTGCCCAATCTCACCACATAGATGGCATACTGGATTGGTCGTCACATTGGCGGTTGATGTAATAAACTCAACCGGGGTTCTACAGACGTGAGCGGTATGCCCCTTCATGTTGCACCTAGCACAAAAGAGTTCTCGATAGATACCATGATAATGGTAGGCTACACTTGCTGCAGTGGGGAAGGTTTCCTAGGTATGGTCTTCTTGAAGTCGGGATGGAAGGGCTGGCAGGCGTATTGACTGTCTCAGCTCGTTGCCCTTCGGAAGGTCCTTGAGCCGAGGTACTTCCCTCCTCGTTCTTGAACTTTCTCTTCAGTGGATTTGGTTGAGGTTCTTGGGTGGCTGGGTACACAGAGGTTGGTTGCTCCTGTCCATTACTTGGATCGGGAATCCCGATAGGGCTCTTGCTAACATTGGCGTTGTTAGCATTTAGATGAGCCATGACAGCTGCTACGGTTGCCGAGACTGCAGCTTGGAACGTAGCTTCATCGAATAGGAGAGTCGGTTTCTTGTCAGCGGATTGGTTACACTTCTTCGGAGGCATGGTTTTCCTACACGGAAAGGAACACAAGCTGATGAGAGACGATGGTTAACCCTGGATGTATCTATCCTTACTATATTAGGCATAAATTTTTCCCGCGCCTCAGATATTGGTTGTCTGAGTGTCGACCTACATCCCTATGATGTAGTCCGGGTATTCAAGGTAGGAGTAAGAGTATCGAAAAGCCATAAGATGGGGATCGTTCCTACTAAGTTATCTTTATGCTGGAAAGGTTCACTCTCCGACTTTGGGAAGATTTGAGGGGAGTTCGGAACGAAGACTGCGGAAAGAAAGGCTCATGAAGACTTATGGCTAAACATTCTCAATTGAGGTTTTGAGATCCGGTCTAATCGTATTACTTGCGACGGGAAAAGGCGTTTTTTCCTAACACATAGTGTGAGTAGTGTAATCACTAACTCACTAAATTGTATTATTTTATGGGTGTATTAGCGCGACAATAACGAGGAAAAGACACTTCTCGGGTTCCATGTACTAGCTCCCTCTGTCTACCTCTATCCGTGACTGGAACCGGCATTGGTTTTCTTCAGATAGATACCTAGGGTTCTCTCCTCGTGTAGACATACCGAATCTATAATCCGCCTTACTCCTGATCCTGACTCTGAGTGTCATCGCTTCATGATGGATGACCGGAAATCTCGGAAGTTCAGGCGAATTTCCCACCGATGTCCCTAAAAGGTATAGGCACTTGGTGGTTTCAGTAGTCTCGTCTTGGTTCATTTATTTCCGAAATGGAAATCTTCTCAATGAACCTCTTCTGGGTCTGAATCAACTCTTCTGTCGAACACTGAAGTGGATAAGGTTTTCTACAGGGTTCATGCGAGAATGGAAATGTCTAAAGAATCCTAAGAGATTATTAACATTTCACTAAGTGATCCATATCGATTCCTGTTAAAATTACATAGGGTACACAAATTATATATAACCTAGATCCGATAGGCCTTCGAATATGTGATACTACTCTATATCCACATCCCAACGAGGAAAAGGAAGTAGAGAGAAACCACACATTCTCAGTCTATGGGATCCTTATTATATATAACCTTGGAAGTATACCCTTTGTAATCATAGGTATATCAATAAGGGATTTTTTTAGTTTTTCACACAAGGTTATCTATGGATCCTAAAATACCCCTATGGTATTTTAATTTCTTGTTTGATTCTTAACTTCTGAATATGATTATGGGATTAATGTGAGTCTTTTAGTATTCCAAAATACTCCCATAGTATTTTAAATTTTATGTTTGGCTCTAGCATTCCTAGTTGGTAAGTTTCAGACCTGTTGCAACACCATTATCACTCCCAAGCACACGTTCATCGCATCTTGAATAAATGTAGTTGATCAGGTTACATTTATACTAGCTTACGATTACATAACTGCCCAGGTTTGACGGTAATGCTCAACATCCGAAGACTTTTATTCTTGTTCTTATTGTGATACTTCGTTCGGGTGTTTAGATTCTGGATGCTCTTATACTTTGGTAAAATATGGTTATATTTTAAAGTATAATTATTGGTTAGAGTGTTTTATCCCTATGTATTTATAGGATGTATATCTTTTATGAATTGATATACTTAGCTCACTATAAACAATGCTCTGATACCAATCTGTCACGCCCCAAAACCGGAACGGCGGAAACGTTTTGGGGTGGATGACGTCATGTCAAGTATCACAAAATATGCAGTATAGTAATCAAAGTACAACAACCATTGCATTAATAGTAATAGTTTTACATGAGTTACATTTCATAGCAACATCAAAGTAATACAAGTAATAATATAGGTGCAACTTGGTACTAGGCTGTCTCCACAAAAGCTCCCGGAATGTACCTGTCTATCGCTGACCTGAGAATACAAGTTATTTTGAAAGCGAGTATCAGCATTTTTATAAATGCTGGTGAGTTCATAAGTATTTAGTGTCATTTGTGTAAGTAAGCATTTTTATTCAAAATAACTTTATGAAAAGTAGTAGTTTAGAATCTACGGTGTATTAGCGTCCTTTCCAGAAAATCCTATATTTTCTAAGTAAAAGCAGTCTTCTACCAAGACCCGACAGAGTTATGTTTTAAAGAGTAATTTTCCCCGAAATACTATCATTATCGAAAAACAATATTTACTTTAAAGAAATAATGAGAAAATCACAAGTAAAAATACTAGGGGAAAAATAACATATGCATCAGCAGTAATACTGCTGATTAAGGAAAAAGAAATAATAGACTCCAGGAGAATATCGAATGAATGATACGCCTGGCTCAGTCTAACAAAAGGAACACAAACCCCAAACGGTATCAAATGAACGATAAGGCTAGCAAGGTCTAAAACAAAGAAACACAGACCCCAGACAGTATCAAATGAACGATACAGCTAGCAAGGTCTAAAACAAAGAAACACAGACCCCAGACAGTATCAAATGAACGATACAGCTAGCAAGGTCTAAAACGTCCGTTAATCCTAAGTGGGTTGTCTCGAAGTACAGTGTTGATTCTCATTACCTTAAGGCCATGAATTATAAGGTAAACATGGAGATACTCGTAACCATACCAATTGAAACTAGAGTACTTGACGCCCTGCAAGCGTCAGAATAAATGTGACATTTGTCACCCCTTGGCTTGGTAGGTCGGGGACTGTAGCTAGCAGTCAGGGTGTGGGAGTGTCAGTCCCGTATAGATCTATACACACAACGCCCGCTCTCCCTTCAAGAGACTCTGGTTACCAACTTGACGACGGGGAGATCCGTGTCTTGAAGATGTATCTCGTATTCTGAATTCTATTAGAGGCGCTGGAATAATGATATAGACACACGAATGAACTGACTCCTTTGGAATTCTCGTACTAGAAAGAGTAAATAGAACCTCCTAACTATTCCTATAATAGTTACTAGTATCTCTGATCTATGAATGATGAATGGAAGGATGCCCTTGCTACCCAAGGGAAATGAACTGCTCGATGTAAACCTTTATGTCCATACATGTATACATGATATATAACTAATGCTTAAACGACCTTCGGACGAATATCCGATACCCACCAGACCACATCCCAACGAGGAAAAGGAAATAGGGCGAACTAGCCTTCCTAAGTCTTTTAAACATTATTTATATAACTATACAAATACAGGCATGCATTTAACGAAGTAGAAGCATAGAAGAAAACTTTGGTAAACCTTTGGAAGACCTTTAAAAATAAGAATTTACGACTTGATATCGTTATGTAAAACAAGCTTTGAAAACCGTTCATAAGCACGTTTAGAATATAATTTGATAAAACAATATAAGTAAAGAAAACCTTTGTTTAAAACCCTGCTGTAACTGGTTTTGTAGTAAAACATACGGCGCGAGAGACAATTTGAGAAAAGATTTAAACAAGTAAAGACGTTTTGGAAAACCATCTATAGTATTATACTTGGTAAAACAGCTGAAAGTGTGATAAATCCTTGTGCATGCGGGTTATTAATCACATATGATTGATATGATAACTAGCATGTTTTAACTTGTATCCCCCCCCCCCCATAAAAGCATGTAAAAACATTTAAAAGGTTATTTCAAGGGTATGAACTCACCTAACGTTGGCGTTTCGGATGAAAAGACGGTATAGGATGCTAAGTGTCAAGTGAGGACTTGACCACACACGCGAATCCTATTTAACATATAATGATACATTTAAGTATCTAATTAGTCATTTAATAACTAATTAAGCAAGTAAGTATGTCTTACTACATAAAAACACTTTGCTACAAGTGCTAAAAGTACCAAGGGTTGCATAGAAGGTGTGTATAGACTCACATTGGAGTTTACTCTTCAAATGATGGCCCTTATGGGTGTTTACGGTTTCAAGACCACTTCCCCCATGAGTTTACAGTCGTAAACTCATGGTAGTGGTGTCATGGGATGTTTAAAGGTCTTATCTCACTCATAGAATCATGCTAGAGTCGAATTAAGGGCTAAGGAAGTGATTAGGGCTCAAAATGGACACAATAGGGAGTTTACGGTCCATGGGCCACTCCTTGAGGAGTTTACGGCCGTAAACACATGAGTTTACGGTAGTAAACTCATGTTAGTCCATTTCTTTTGTGCTTTCGTGGTTCTAGGCTATGTAGGCAAGGTTCTAGTCACTTATATGAGAATAGGAAGGTGTTAAAGGCACTTAAACACCTTGGAAAGGTGTTTACGGTATATGAACGTGTTCTTGGTGAGTTTACTACCTTAAACACATGATTTTACGGCCGTAAACTCATGTTTGTCCATGAATCATGTGTTTTGGTGGTTGTAAGTTAGGCATACAAAGTTCTAGGTCCAATTCTAAGCCATACAAAGTGTTAAGGGCACTTTAACACCCTTTGGTGGTGTTTATGGTCTAAGAAGGGGTGTTTACGGTTTTGGGAGCCCTTCCCAAACCGTAAACTCAAGTGTTGCTCATTGGGGCATTTTTTGGTGCATCACATGAAGGATTACAAGGCTCTAGACACTCATGGAAGCTTTTGGAGGTGTTTGAGGGGTAATTTAACACCCAAAAAGGTGTTTATGGTCCTTGAAGATGGGTTTACGGTCTAAGAATGTTCTTAGACCGTAAACTCATGTTTACTCCCCATATGTTACGATTTTGGTGTTCTAAGTCCTTTCATGTAAGCCCCTAAGTCATAACTAAGCTCCATAAGTGGTTTGGAAGAGTTTTTGGGCATCAAAACCCCATTTATGAGTGTTCACGGTCCAAGAGTGTTCTTGGACCGTAAACTCATGATTTTGCCACTTTTGGGTGTCTTAAACACGAATTTGCATGTTAAATGAGTTAAACAACAAGTTAGGGTAGATCACTTACTAGTTTGGGGCTTGAAAGATGCGATTTTGGACCAAACCCGATTTGTAGAGAGAGAGAGTCTCCTAAGGTGTGAAAAGGGTTGGAATGAAACTCACTCAACCCTTATATAGGGTGGAGTTTATGACCTGGTTGGGGGTCCACCTGACAGCAACCGCGAACAGGGTTTTTCACGACCACCGTTAAACACGGAAATTTTAAAATTAGACCGCCTTATTTTTGGTTTGCTTGATGAATATTATTTAAAATATTCCAACAGGTTTAATTCCGGTCAAAAATATTTTTTGGATAAATTTGGCTACATATTTTTTGGATAAATTTGGCTAATTTCGACATTAAAACTAACGGAAATTTTTGTGTTGTCACAGATTTGCCACCGTAGTGACACCACACCACGTAATTTGCATGAATTACAACCTAAATCGTCATGTATTTTAATGAGTAGGATAATGTAGAATCAATATTTCCTCATGCCTTGCAATGGATGGACATTAGGAGCTTAGGATGTACAATTTTTGAAATGTCAACATCAAATGTCAAACCCTCTTTGGGGCATGTGTGGATACAATATTACATCTCATTATGATCATAATTTGGACTCCTTACGAACATTTTGGGCCTTATATTATGTCAGCCACCTAACATAACAGACTGTCTAGTTGATTTCCCCCAGCGATGTGGGTCAGCTTAGAATAAACCTTTTGCAGAAAAAAGAGTAATACCCAAAAAAAATTATTCAGAAAAGGATTAATACTTTTTAAGTCAAGGAAATGAAAAGCCTCCTATATTTTTCGTTCTACAAGAAATCTGGTCAACATGAACCTCTGGAGTCTCGAGCCACAAACGTCATAGAAACCAACCACTCTCTAACATGCTTTGTTTTACTTTTGTATACAGTAATGAAAACCCATGCTAGCCGGTTTTATTTACATTAAACCACAAAGACGAATATACCCTCCTCATCCCTCCACGCAAACTGTATTCATACACTCAATTCTTTCCAGATGGCAATCAAACTCTATCACACTTCTGTGTTCGAATCGACCTTCAATTATGCAGGTCTTTTGGTGACTCAAGATCAAATGAGGCGTGATCTTGGGGATCTAGTGGGTGTTTGGGGTTTAGGTTGAGGGGTTTGGGTTTCATACCATGTGGTTTTGGCATTGGGTCTTGATTGGACAGCTAAGATGTCGTTAAAATTGTTGTAATTACTATTATTTTGACGAATGGTTGTATAAGATGGATGAGGGGGTGATACATAACAACTCTTGTATGGAGATCCATATTGTCTTAATGGGCTTGAAGTCGGTGATACTGGCAACGAAGTGTTCATTCTCGTATTTCTCCTGCACACACACACAATCTTTAGCACAACTACACTACCATTTGGGCCCACCATAGGACATGACATATGTATGAGACTGATATGATTGGACAAGACAGAACAGGTTGTACTGTGTTTGCCGTTTGGTGTGCTTTTAAGTCTGATATGATAAGACAGAACATGTTGTATTGTGTTTGGTGTGCATTTGGCTAGTACCGACGTGAATGGGACAAATATTGTCATTTTTTTTTGTCCCACGTGAAAAGATGGTGGGGTAGAGACTCTGATCTCTAGTCTATGCAAAAGACGTGAATGCCCTCCTCATCCTGATTCTCATCAAATAAATATAGCCTCTTGGAGTAAAAAATAGTTACCTTGGACTCAACATTGCGCCTCTAGATGTTGTCCCTACATGCCCATCAAACGAATTCATGATTGTTCGGTTTGAGTGCATTTCCGAAGCCGTCTGTTTCATCATCATCAGCAACCATGAAAAATTAGCAAGAGGCAATGCATGTATGTATGTATGTATGTATGTATGTGTGTATAGGGAGTTTACCGGTGTACGACTTCCATCAAAGGTGAAAGGAAATGCTTCCTTGGTTAAGTTGACATTGGCTACTCTTGATGTAGCTTGGTCCCTTACAAAAGGATGATCCAAAAGTTTTGAGGCGGGGGGTCGTAAACACGGGTCCCGTTGTAGGCATTGTTTTATAAAAGATTTTGCATCGTTTGAAAGATGATCAGGAATTTCCGGCATATCTTTGCTATTTCCAATCTTAAATATAGCTGCCACCTGGAAAAAAAAAATAAACAATAATGTTATATTGTATGTAATCTTGATTTTATCAAAGATATCAAATGTTTTTTATAGTTATACCCCTTCATATTGGCCCCATGGAGGCTTTGATGTTGCCATTTCAAGAATTGTACATCCTAAACTCCATATATCCACTGCAAGATTGTAGCCATTTGTATTCATTACAACCTAAGATCAAGATTTTGCATTAGTATGTAATATGTATATATATAAGCGCGTTAAAAACAAGGTTTAAAAATTAAGGAAAGTGGTGATTTACCTCGGGAGCCATCCAATATGGACTTCCTTTGAAAGAAAGCATCGAAGTACAATTTGTTATCTGACAACAAGAAATAAATAAATGAGTCCAATAGTTATAAGACATCACAAAAGACGTAACTGCCCTTCCACTTTTCTTCTTTATAGTTAACTTTGTATGCAAAGGACTTACATGTTTTGCCATGCCAAAATCTGCAAGCTTGATTTCACCATTAGGGTCTACTAATATGTTGGCACCTTTTATATCCCTGATAAAAAGCATAACATAATTGTTATTACTTATTAGCAAGAACAACATAATCACATGAAGCTAAATTCAAGATTAAAAAAATTATGAAAGAGAGAGTTTAACTACCTGTGAACTGTATTTCTTCCATGCAAATAGGCAAGCCCACAGAGGACTTGCCTTGTGTAATTTTGAATTACAGGCTCTCTGAAAGGACCATATTCTTGAAGTAATTTGTGTATGGAACCACCCGAGACATATTCCAAGTACACTGATAGTGTTTCCTCTCCCTGAAAATATCCACAACTTATCAAAATGACCATTTTACCCCTAGAGTAAAATTTGGAGCTTTTTTTAAAGATGATGAGTCTTACCAGTTCACTTCCATAGTATTGAACAATGTTTGGATGTGAAAGATGACTAAGCAAAGTGATTTCCTGTTGCAAATAGACGAAACTTTTCAGAAAAGCTCATGGATTGAAAATACAAAAAAAAGCGTAATGTAAGGTTCAAATTAAGTATGAAAAAGATGGAAGAACATACCTGATTCAATTGCTTGAGACATTCTTTTGATGACTGATCATCCACAACAACCTTTACTTCTTTTATTGCACACATTTGCCCACTCTCACTATCAAAACATAACAACATATCTATTAATTACTAAACATAGTTAAAAAGATAGTTTTTCTTGACAATTCTAGCATTAAAAACTACTCCTTTGTCCAAAAATTACAACATTTGACTACACATATAGTTCAAAGGAAGTGTTAAACTAATAATCAATATCTAATAAACACCTAACTTTCTCTATTGACTCATTCATTCTACTTTAAGTCAAAAAGAAACACACACATATTAGCTTATCATTCTATCAAGTCAAAAAGAAACAACACCTTACTCATTTGGAAAAGTCAATTGTGGACTTCTATTGTTACATTTTCAAAACTAAACTTAGAAATATATATATATACTTATTATAGAATAGTCAATATAAGCATAAAAAGAGCCCTAGAGATAAAATTCAAAAACTAAAAAACACAAAACCAAACAAATTACCTGTTGAATCCGAGGTAAACATGTCCAAAAGTACCTCTTCCCAACAATCTTCCTTTCTTCCACTTAGAAGGTTGAGAATGAGAATTTGAATTTTCCACAACACTAAGAGTTTTCATATTGGATAAAACAGAAGAAGGACTAGTAGGAGAACTACAAGTCTTGATACTTGATAAAGCAGAAGTAGGGCTTGTAGGTGAGCCAGGTGGCGGAAGGGGAAGTGGATGATATTCACTTTTTCCATCTTCTAATTTTTTATTAGGCGAGTCTAGACTTGCACTAGCAAACCGTGGATGAAGTGGTGATGTGGTTGTGGTCCCCACTCTTGATCCTGGAGTAGGACTTCTTGATTGAGGGCTAAATTTCGCCTCCCCATACCCTCTGTTCAACAAAAAAAAAAGTTATTAATGAATCTAAATCACATTATGAGTAACTTTAATATCTTCAAAATTATGTTATTAGAGTGTACTATGAATTTAAAGGTTTGTGTTTTCTTGAACTGTAAGATTATATCAACAGTTTTGCAAAAAAAGGTTAATGTTTTGGCTGAGAATGAGCCCAGGTTACATTGGGATTGAAGCTGTCGTACTATTGCAAACTTTTGTTCATAATAATTTCATACTATTGCAAAAGTTCGACACCTGATAATGAGTATATTCAAAAGAACTAGAACAAAGTCACATAAAGCTTCATTGTTGAGTTGATTTTTGGATCAAGAACAAGCAATTTGGTAATTCACTGCAGATTACATATGATATGACCACGACGTAAGAGTAAATAACAACAATGGAATCAAGAGAGCTTCGTGAGCCCCCTATAGCAGGATTAAGTTGATCACAGGATGTAGCAAATTGAACTGAAATCAGCTCCATCCATATTGTATTTGAGTATAATGAAGAATCAACACAGATAGCATGAAACTCTAATCTATTTGTTGGTAATTGAAATGAAATGGGTTCTGAATTTGTAAATTATCAATTAATAAGCCTCAAAATATATAAGAGGGTATGATGATTCATGAACATAAGCTAAACCTAATTTATTAACAAACTAGAATACCCATTAACCAATTTTTTTAATAGAAAGCAATTTGCACCAACCAACCTGAAAAACCCCAATTGCGCATGATCAAAATTATGTTCATCAGCAGAAGACACAGAAGAGCCGCCACTGGAGGACTCCGACCCGGAACCATTAGGATCCACCATTCCAAGCGAAGTCGTTGGGGATATAGACGGCTGAGGTAGAGGATGTGCTACCCGATCCGAATCAAACCCCAAAAACCCAGACGACGACCCGTTTATTCCGGTTCCGGCTCCGGCCAACGGAGTAGAGGAAGAAGAAGGAGAGAACTCTCGGCTGGCATGGGGCGAGCCGCGAGCCAATACAGCATCGTCAAAGCTCGTTTTGTGCTTCTTATCGTTATCATTCTTGATGGATGACGGCTTGTTGCTCAAAGTATGATAATTATTGCTGTAAAATGGGTTTTCCTGATGAGTTTGGTCTTGATTCCGCTGCTGATTGTCCTTGTTCTTGGTGGATTTTCTGCCAAACCAAGCAGGCATGTTTTTTTCGATGAATTTTGACTTCATTTTTTGAGGGGATGTGGGAAGGTTCGACAGAAAGGGGAAATGGGTTTTTGTAATTACAAGATATTATAAATGGAAAGGAGAGAACTTGGAGAATGGGACCCAGAAAGAGAGACGGAAACAGTGAAGAACAGCTGGAGTTGGGCCACCGCACCGGGTCTTGGTGTTAAACCCGAGTACACGCCGTGGCATACACAAATGGTGGACTTGGAGCCTTGGAGTTGGAGGTAGACTTATCGGTGTATGGGATTTGCTTATTGAATTGGATCAATATTTTTTCATAATAGTGATTATTAGTTGACATGGTCATCAAAATTGTTTAGATTAATTTATTTGGTACTAAGAAGTTGTAAATGATAAGTCTTTTTTTAAAAAAGATATTTGCATAAATTTATAGTTATATCAGATGAAGAAGTCGTAAGCATTTTTCAATAAAAACTCTTTTTTGAATGGATTAAAAAGTTTGTTTTTAAAAAACACTTTTTCTATTTCTGAACATTTTTTAAGTTTTTTGGTTTTATGAAAAACTAATAAGTTAATAAACATTTTTCAAATTCAATCTTAAACATCCTGTGTAAAACCGGATATTTCATGAGAATGGAATAGGTTTAAAACTTGTTCGGATTGTGTCAATAAAGTTAAAACGCATTGAGCATAAACCGATTTGGACCCATACCATATTTGGATGAAAACAAGTTGAAGTTATAAGAACCGATTGAAATATGACTATAACTAATTTGAAAAAAAAAACATAATTTTTCTTTTTTGAGTTTGGAAATTACAGAAAACGAAATTACAATGCATCATTAAGCTTAACAAAAACAAAGCACTTCTAATTGAAAATAGGCATCGGCCTCAATGTTTTGGTAATCAAAAGGAAGTTTTTCTTGAATCATGACATTTGTCGTCTTTTCTCAAACCACCATTTTATCAAAATGCCAAATGTTGTCATCAATCAATGTTGTTGCTTGATCATGACCTAGACCAAATTTTACCACCTTGAAGTACAATTTACTTGGTTTTTCAAATTCGTATTTCCTTAATAAGAAGAAGAATGTTGATGAGTCGGCACCATAAAAATAGAGATATTGTTGTTCGAACTTCATTAATATCTCTACAGCGTATACGTATTAGTGAATTACATCGTTTTTGCATTGTTCTTCAGTATCCACTACTATTTCCATATGGAAATGATGGTTACAAAATTCACATCCCTCATAGAGTTGTTACGTCTACAGGAACAACACGCGGCTGTACATTGAGAGAATTTTTAATGTATAGAACTAAATACATGGATAATTATTTGTCATTAGTTTTGAGTTCAAAAAGGTTGTTCCACTAAAATTTAGTTGATGTTTGCTACATGATTGGAAGTGAGAGATTATATTACATACGGAACCAACAAAAAGTTCTTAGATGTAAATCTTATGAGAATTTACATAAGCTACAAGATCAAGGGGAATACAAATATTTCTAACATCAGGAGGCGTGGGATCTTACCTTCTTCTTTTACTAGTGGTGCACGCTACATGATACATAACTATTTATACGTAATGTCACATTGTAAGTGGGTTAGAAATCCCTATTTCTTCATACTGTTACATGTAATCCAAAATGACCTGAAGTTAAAATGTTTCTTAAAGACACTACACTTCACCCCGAAGATAGATCTGGTATCTTATGTAGGTTATTTAAGATATGGGTGAACAAAAACCGAACCGAAACCGAAAAAACTGAAAAAACCGCATAAACCAAAGCCGAAGTGAAAACCGATGGTGCGGTTTTTAGTTTTGCAAAAACCGAAAATGCTCGTTGTGGTGTGGTTTCCAGTTTTACAAAAACCCCAAAAAAACGAACCGCACCACACACACACACACACACACACACACACACACACACACACACACACACACACACACACACATATATATATATATATATATATATATATATATATATATATATATATATATATATTGTGTTGATATTTGTAAGATTCAAAAACTACAATTAAAATTTCTATAAATATAAATATACATCTTATCGATCAGATGATGATTGTATATTTTTAAATATACATTCAGTGATATTTGCAATAACAAATAATGTTTATGATATTTTTTAACATTTAAATATAAAGAAACTAGTGATGATAGTATCATTTTTATGAATACATTAACTGATATTACCGTATTTATCTGTCAAACAAATATCATATTTAATTCATATTATATTCAAACATTAGAAACATGTTGGATGATTGGTTATGTAATTTGATTTCAAACTAAGAGGTGGTGGTATCGGTTCATCTCCAAGAAATGATTAACACTCCTCATCTGAGTCAAAATAATTCACTGAATTATATGAGGTTTAGCAAAAAAATAAATAAATAAATAAAAAATAAAAAAAAAACTAACAAAAAACCGAACCGCAAAAAAACCCGCAAAAACCGAACCGCATAAAAACCGCACGGTGCGGTTTCTAAACTTCAAAAAACCAAAGTTGCGGTTTTCGGTTCGGTTTTTGCCAAAAACCACACCAAACCGCACCATGCTCACCCCTAATTTAAGATAAAACGTAATGCATTGATGAAAGACTTATAGGAAAATTTATAATTTGGCATGGTTCAAGTGTTTATTTTAAATTTATTATTAATAATTTAACATTTTTATATTTAAATTTCTCTTGTTGTGATTAACAAAAAAAAAATGTGTTTTTTATTCTATAGTTTATATATTTCATGTACTAAAAATCATATGTTATGTGTTTATTTCTATGTGTAGTTGTTTATACAATTGAGTTTCAAAAAGGTGGTTTGCATCGTAGTCATATTTGTTTGTTTATGCAAGATGATTACAAGCTTCCTATTATTAAACATATTGGTCCCCATATTTCTATCGGGATTCCAAAATCCATGAAGATCCATCATTGTGTTTATTTTGAGCGAGTTCTTGATCTATAGTTATATGGAGTTGAAAATATCAATTACCCATGCATAGTGGATAAAAAGTGTTCTTAAAACTTTCCAAATTAATTCTCTAATCATACTTCAATTGATGCAAATAGTTTTCTGATATACAAGAGATAAAACAATTGATCTTTTGTCGAAAAATCTAGTGTTAAGTTAGATAACAGATTTGTTGTTGTCTATAACACATATCTCTTTCAAATATGTAATGTCCCAATTTTTACAATAAATTTGAACTTGTTTTTTAAACAACATAAATATAAACAAAATCATATCTTTATTCAAAATAAGTTCAAAACCATAACCCCAATCGAAAATCATTTTATAGTTATAAATTCCATAATCAAATAAGACATAATCCAATGTAATATAAAAACTTCACCAATCGATCTATTGTTACCTCCTGCCATCCTGAGTACATGTTGATCCTGAAACGGTATTTTACTGGGAAAGGGGTAAGCACAAGGTTCTAAATGGCGTGAGGCGTGGCGTGGCGGCAAGGCCAAGCCTCAAGCTTAACGAGCCATGGCGTTTTTTCAAGGCGTGATGTAATGCGGGAATTTTGTATTAATTTAAAATTATATTACCACATAAATATAAATTTATATTAAATATAACTACTTTTCGCAATATTAGTTCAATAACTAATAACAAAAAGTTAACAAAAACCAAAATACTTGTATCTCCGATTAGAAAAGACATAACAAATAGCAAAAAACTGTGTCTCAAACGAAAAAATACGCGCCATAACACGCCATAACGCGCAATGGCGCGCCATATCGCGCCTTGCCACACGCCACGCCTAACACCAACGTTATAAGGTTTTTCGTAACGGCGAAGCCACGCCTCACGCCATGGCGCGCCTTTTAGAACACTGGGTAAGCACAAAGCTTAGTGAATTTCACACATATGTAATATCATATCATACAAGCTCTACCCCTAATACACATATAGAAAAAGTATCAGCCACACATCTACGTATGCATGTCAAAGAACGAAGCAATAACAACATACATTTATTGGGACACATTGGTTAAGCCCGATCCCCCAAACCCAAACCCATTGGCTACGCCCGATCCCCAGCTCATATATGTCAAGTCCTCCGATACATATTCCTCAGTATATAAGCGAATACCATACTCCCAATAGACACTAACCTGATCTAGTGCTACCCGCATAAACATTAGATAACTTACATTTCGTGGGAGCCTTCTAGACCAGAAAAATCCATTAAGCTTTTAATCCCCCCCCCTCCCCTCATTCAAACTTTCCAAAATGCTTCCAAACCCCCAAAAGATCATAAAAATCACAAATTTATAGACATGCATGTCCTGAGCTCAATTTAGGTTAAAAAGTGTAAAAATGGGCAAAGATCATATGCAAGAGTTCTATCAAACCCCCAAACCAGAACGGCGGAAACGTTCGGGTGCGTAGGACGTCATGTATAATATCACAACAGTTGTATAATAGTAATCAAAGCAAACACAACCATTACATTAATAAATTATAGTTTTTACATTTGTTCATAACATAGTTTGTATGACATCAATAGTGTATAGCAAAAGTATAAAAGACGCGAATCTTTAAAGCTTCATCTTCTCAAAATCCTGCTGGTGTACCTGTCTACTGGTTCCCAGAGAATACAAGTGATTTAGAAAGTGTATCAACATTTAAGTTGGTAAGTTCATAAGTATGTTTTTGAGATGGAAAACTTGTCTTTGTTCTTTGAAGATGTTATAGTGTTCTTCCAAAAAATCCAATATTTTCTTTAGTAAATAAGATGTAGTCTTAGGTCTTAAAACCAAAATGTATGTTTGTTATTGTACTCTAAAATAGTAATCTGTAGTCTTATTAATAAATAATACTATGCCATGAATATTCTTGAAATTATACATTGTACTATTATACTTTGTACTAGAAAAGTAGTGTACTGTAGTAGTGTTTGTATGAAAACTTTCTTGTATGTGTGCCTGGAATCCACCAGCTGAAATGTAAAATAGTATAACACCCATCAAAATCAATCCAATTTTAAACTGTTAAAAATGCTTCCCAAATTCAATAGTTATTACAAAACATGTTTCCAAAATATTTTATATCAGAGTATCCTAGAAACAAAATCATCAAAATGAGGAGCGGTATGATCATGCCTTTGCCTTGCCACGATCCCCTAAGGTACCTGAAACAATAAACTAAAACTGTAAGCCCGAAAGCTTAGTGAGTTCCCCCAAAATACCAATACACATACAATCCATGTAACCAAGTCAGCAATATCATAACAAACTGAGCAGCATGTAACGGGTCCACAACTTTACAAATTGGATTACCCCCTTGGGCCCACAGTGCGACTCTAGATTGCTTCCCACCCACAGCTCACATCTGGCTTGCCATCGAGCCCACAGTACGAGTCTCCCTTAACCCGTAACTGGAATGCTCTCGGGTTTGTTGGTTTACCGCACGAAGCAGTCTTACCTCAACCCATCCCACATAACATATCAACATATAGTGACATAACTACTGAGCATGCAGATAACATATAACAACACATGTAGTCCTACAGACCTACCTAACTGGCATAACCACTAGCATGAAACGCTAACTCATACTCAACATCTAACACTGCTAGGATAACATATCCAATGGGTCGGCCTTGGTGCCTTAGACCCCTTTGTATAGTAAGGATAACTCACCTTGCAAATGTCGACTCGGTAGATAAACTCCAACTCTTGGATCACTACAACAAACTCCACCACCTATTATCATAACATAACCATACTCGTAAGTTCTCAACCTTTCAAGGTACCCCATAATTCAACTAGTCAAACCCTGGTGAAAGTCAAAGTCAACAGTCCTTGTTGACCCTAACTCGTTAAGTATCCTCAGCTACTCGCCGAGTTCCTTGAGATACTCATCCACTCGCTGAGTCACTAGAGTGACTCGTCGAGTTCCTAAGGTTCGCAATCGAAACCCTAAGGCAACTCGTCGAGTTTCCTCCTTGCAACTCGACAAGTTCACACGCATCCATCAATTGGGGAAACCTTAACCAACTCGCCGAGTTGTTCATACAACTCTTCGAGTCTACGGAAATCTTCATCGAACTTGTCGAGTTGTTCATCCAACTCGTCGGGTTCATGCCCATCTTCATATGACTCGCCGAGTCGGCTATGCGACTCGCCGAGTCCCTTCAGCCCTTTATCCATGCAGACACTTTTTAAGCCATGCCAAGGCCCCAAATTGCAGATCCAACTTCCTTAGGCATGCTTATCACGTAAAGTTGCAAACTTTACGTGCATGCAAGTCTTTAAGACCCTAAAATGACAAAACTAAACTTGTAATGAGGTCACATCCTTGAGGGAAAGCTCATACTAGGCAAAGCTGATGACTTTATGAATCTAGAAGCCAAGGGGAGTCCAGATTTGAAGTTACAACTTCAGATCTTGGCTTAAGCACGAGAAACCTTTCTTAAAAACTCATGCACAAGAGGGTTTAGGAGAAAATGAGCCAAGGAAAACGATCTAGTACCTTCAAGAGAGTGCTTGCTGATGCAGAACTTAGATCCCACGAACTCTTGCTTCAACTAGCTTGTTTTCCCAAGTGATTCCTTCACTAAAATCCTTCCTCCAAGCTTAAACTCTCTTAAGAACACACACACGCACACACACACTCGAGTTAGGGTTAAAGAGAGACAAGAGGTTGTGAAGGGGAGGTTGGGGGAGGCCAATGATCCTTTAAATAGGGTGCAATGGCACGAAATTTAGGGTTTCATCTGCTAGCTTCTACTCGTTGAGTCTCTTCTTGGACTTGGCGAGTAAGTCATTAAAACGCGTGGACCAACCCGCTACTACTCGACGAGTAGGGCGACCAACTCGTCGAGTAGACCTAAGGACCAAAAGTTTCCACATAAGTCAATACCTAAGAATCAGGGCGTTACAACTCTCCCCCACTTGAATTAGAATTCACCCTCGAAGTCTGGTGCAATGAAAAATGTCAGGTAATGCTCCCGCAATCTCTGCCTCCGGCTCCTGCGTCCACTCAGATCCCTTCTGATGCGCCCACTGTGCCTTCACAAAAGGTATCTCCTTGTTCCGCAAAACTTTCTTCTTCCTTTCAAGTATGGCCACAGGACTCTCCACGTAATTTAGGCGCTCATCAACCTGAATATCATCCAATGGCACCACTGCCACCTGATCCACAATGCACTTCCGCAGCTGCGAAACGTGGAAAGTGTTGTTGATCCGACTAAGCTCCTCTGGGAGCTCTAGCCTGTACGCTACCTTGCCGACCCTGGCAATGACCCTTAATGGTCCAATGTATCGGGGACCTAATTTCCCCCACTTCCTGAAACGAATCACACCCTTCTAGGGCGAGACCTTCAGGAGCACCATATCACCCACCTGAAACTCTAACTCAGACCGGCGTCTATCAGCGTAACTCTTCTGCCGACTCTGAGCGGTCTGCAACCGCTGCCTAATCTGTTGAATCTTCTCGGTAGTCTGTAGGACTACCTCCGTTCATCCCATCACTCAGTGTCCAACCTCACTCCAACAAATCGGGGTGCGACATTTGCGCTCATACAATAACTCAAAAGGCGTGCTGCCAATGTTGGAGTGGTAGCTGTTGTTGTAAGCAAACTCTGAAAGAGGTAGGTGGGAATCCCAACTCCCATCGAAATCAATGACATACGCCCTCAACATGTCCTCGAGGGTCTGAATGGTCCGGTCGCTCTGACCGTCTGTCTGCGGATGAAACCTTGTACTAAAGTGCAAGCGTGTGCCCGGTTCCTCCTGGAACTTCTGCCAGAAACGGGAGGTAAATCTAACATCTCGATCTGATACAATGGAGACCGGAATCCCGTGGCGAGCAATGATCTCGCAAGCATATATGTCGGCCAACCTCTCGGCCGAAGATCTCTCCCGTATCGCCAAGAAATGAGCACTATTGGTCAATCGATCCACGATGACCCATATAGTGTCGAACCCTTTCACCGTCCTTGGTAGCTTTGTGATGAAATCCATCCTGATCTTTTCCCATTTCCACATGGGGATCTCCAAAGGCTGCAACTTACCATGCGGCCTCTGATGCTCGGCCTTGACCATCCTACAGGTCAAGCCCCTCTCGACATACCAAGCGATTTCTCGCTTCATACATGGCCACCAGTAACTCAAACTCATATATCGGTACATCTTGATGGCCCCCGGGTGTATGGAAAAATGAGACTTATGAGCCTCCACCATCATTGTCTGCCTGACTCCACGAGTCATCAAAACCCAAACTCGACCACATCGGGTCAATAACCCCTGGATATCTTGAATAAACCGAGCGCTTTTGCCCTTGATCCTTTCCATCTTCCAGTTCTCTAGTTGTATGCCCTTGGCCTGGGCATCTCTGATCAAACTCACCAGCGAGGAATCCACCGCTATCCTCATACACTTTGTTGGGGTGGAAGACCCAGCTGACTTGCGGCTCAACACGTCCGCAACCACATTCACTTTAAGAGGGTGGTAAAGGATCTCACAATCGTAGTCCTTGATTATATCTAACCACCTGCGCTGTCTCATATTCAGGTTTGACTGATCCATGGTGTGTCTCAAACTCTTGTGATCCATGTATATGGTACAGCGGACCCCACATAGGCAATGCCTCCAAATCTTGAGAGCAAATACCACCGCTCCCAGCTCCAAGTCATGTGTAGGGTATCTCATCTCATGCGGCTTCAGCTGCCGCAATGCATAGGCTATCACTCGTCCTCTCTGCATGGATGCATCACAAAATACCACAATCCTCTACTCCCTCGGGGAGTGTCAAAACTAGCCTCACACAAACACCGCCGGAGGGTCTCAAACACCCTTTACTGCTCGGGGCCCTACCGAAAATCCACCCCCTTTATCGTTAGACGAGTGAGGGGTACTACAATCTTGGAGAAGTCTCGAATAAATAGCTGGTAATACCCTGCTAACCCCAGAAAACTCCTGATATTCGATGGAGACCTCGGCACCTCCCACTGCATAACTGCCTCGATGTTGCCCGGGTCGACCAAAATCCCCTCTTGTTTAACGAGATGTCCAAGGAACTGTACCTCTCGTAACCAAAACTCACACTTCGAGAACTTGGCATACAGCCGTTCTCATCTCAAAACTTCCAACAACTCCCTAAGGTGTTCTTCATGCTGCTCTCGTGTCTTGGAATACACTAAGATATCATCTATGAACACAATGATCAAGCGATCAAGCATCGGTCTGCAAACCTGATTCATCAGGTCCATGAATACTATCGGTGCATTGGTGAGCCCAAACGGCCTCACCAAGAACTCGTAGTGACCATAACGAGTCCAAAACGCAGTCTTCTCCACATCCTCCTCTCTAACTTGGACTTGATGATATCCCGATCTCAAGTCAACCTTGGAGAACTAAGATGCACCTTGTAACTGATCGAAGAGATCGTCTATCCTCGGTAGTGGATAACGATTATTCACCGTCAACTTGTTTAACTCCTTATAGTCAATGCACATCCAGTGCGATCCATCCTTCTTCCTAACGAAGAGGATCGGTGCTCCCCATGGAGAACTACTAGGTCGAATGAACTGCTTGCCCAACAGTTCCTGCAGCTATGAAGATAGCTCCTACATCTCAGGTGGCACCAAACGGTACGATGCCTTGGCAATAAGAGCCGCACCTGGCACCAGGTCGATCCGGAACTCGACCTGTCTCTCCGGAGGTATCCCAGGCAACTCCTCCAGAAACACGTCGGCATACTCCCTCACCACTAGAACCTCTGAAACTGAATTTTGGTCTCGAACCCGCGTATCTACCATGTATGCTAGGTATCCCGCCCACCCGTGCTGAATATACTGCCAAACTCTGGCGGCTGAACAGAACCCTGACCCCGTTCTGGTGTCCTCTCCATATACAACTGGTTCTCCCCCACTTGGGGTTCAAACTACCACTCGCTGGCCTTCACAATCTATCATGGCACCGAAGCAACTAAGCCAATCCATACCCACAATTACACATACTTCCCCAATGGGAATCGGAATCAAATCTATCGGAAAAAGCACTCCAAAGATCTCCAACCGACATCCTCTGTAGACCAAAGAGCAGAAACTCCATGTTCGTTGGCGATAGAAACTCGCAACAGACACTCTAGCTCATCAACTGTCACACCCAACCCCCTACTAAACGTTTGAGAAACGAAAGACCGACTCGCCCCTGAGTCAAATAATACCAAAGCAGGAAAGGAGTTTACTAAAAATGTACCTACGCACAGGTACCACATATAAGCATAACACAAATATAATAAACGAGGTAAAGGAGAGAAACATACCAGCAACCACATCCGGTGCTGCTCTGGCCTCCTCTGTCGTAAGCTGGAAAGCACGCCCCTGAGCCTTCGAAGGCTTGGCCTTAACAGGCCTCCCATCAGCGATCCTCAAAGTAGTTGGCACTGGAACCTGCGCCGGCTTTGCGGCTAGCAATGGGCAGTTGGCCTTCATGTGGCCAACCCGATCACAGTGGTAGCACAACCTCATACCCAAAACTGGGGCGCCGTGGCGACAATCCTTCGCATAATGCCCCTCCTTGCCACACCTGTGGCATCCGCTACTTGTAACACTCGTGTTTCTATCCTAGGCATTTATATTGAGGTGATAGTCTAGGTTAACCTTTGTAACTCATTTTGAAGAAATGAAAAGGAATTGTGTGAATATTATGTGAATTATGTGTTTTATGCTTAATTATTAGGGTTTAATTAATTAAGAATAAAAATAAGCATCAAAATAAAAGTGTTAGATAAGCCCGATATCTTTACATAAAGTTGTAGTGGTCGAAACAAGGATTTCGGGGATATAAAGAATACCAAAATCCGAGTTATAACGAAGAAGTTATGACATGTCGAAGTTTCGCGACAAAACCAGCACAGTGTTGAATGTCATAAAAAGTGAGTTTTTGATAAACTCCTTTTTAGCCTTAGTGATCTAAACGAAAGTCGTAGTATTCATTAAACCGAGAAGTTCGATAAAAAGAACGCCCAAATCTGACTTCGTATGAGGAAGTTATGATTTTTTGAAGTTTCGGCTTAGTAGTAGACAACTAAAAACTCGAATTTTAGATCGAGTGATTTTTAGCCGACACAACCTAAACGAGAATTGAAGGTCTCGTCATTAGTAGCACAACGATAAAAAGTCTAATGAAAACGGACGTCGGATGAAGAAGTTATGAATTTTTAACGGATTTCCAGTCCCGGTCTGTTAAAAATAATAATATAAAAACTAAAGTCAAAATTAGCCGACGAAGTCTAAACGAAAGTTGTTGAGCGTAATTTTACCTACAGGTGCATATAAAGAACGTCAAAAATAGAGCTCGTATGCGAAAGTTATGGATTTTAGAAGTTTTGGCGCAAAAATCGAGAAAATTCGCATAGTCACGAGTTGCCACGTCACCCTCACCTCGCATGTGCCGCGTATCCGAAATCTGCTGAGTCACCGAAGCCACCTGGCGAGATGTGTCGCCTGCCCTCACATCCGAAGTCTGGTCCACTAGAAGTCTGACGTGTGTTCTATTCCTTGTGTCCGAGCCTCGCAGGAGGAGCCACGTCCGAAGCCTCAGACTAGACCGCGGTCCTATCAGGAGGCGACAGCAAGCCCCTCACAGGTGCGGGCCATGTGCGAGCCCTCCCTGCGAGCCTTCGGATCTGCGATGCGTGTCTTCTTTCTAGCCGTTGGATCAGAAGCCTTGCCCCTATAAATAGAAGGGTGCGAGACCTCCCGGGTAACATTGGAAAATTTACCACTTTTCACCCTAAATCTCATATTTCTTTCATATTAACATCACCCAAAGCCCCGGTATCAATTATAAGCCCTGGAATACTCCACGAAGTGCCTGAGAAGCCCGGAAAATTTATCTTTTCAGTTTCGAAGCCCGAACTTTGCAAAGCCCGTTTTCTCAATAAAACTCCCGGTTTTATTAGAAACGATCGTTTTAGGAAACGAATTGTTGCCCGATTATCATCAAATCAAGTGAGTGTATAGTCACCTTCATCTTACACCTAGATATGAAGTATTTTACATGAAATACGTGCTATGTGTAATTATATTAATTGTTTAACTGAGGTGACTGTTGAGATGATGTTTTATACAAGTTTTAAACTGTATATGTATTTTTATCTACAAATATGTTGGGTAAAACATGGGTAGATAGTAATGTGTGATAAAATAAAAGTGATGAGAGGCCTCGATGTGTTTTGAGATCCAATCATCTAGCGGAGTTTGGATGACGACCACGAACTTTCTAGACAGTCCAGTGGGAAACATTAGCTGGTTCGCAACCTGTAGGTGTTAATGAACTAAAAGTGTTCATTCGTTGTACTCCATCCCCCTCATGGTTGCCTTTAGGACATGTATGGCTGAGGAAACCCCTTAGCAGTAGTGTCCATCCCGATGATATTCTTTAGGCTAGGTCCCTTGTGATAAGTGTTTAGGGACGTAAAGTGAGGATAACGGGAACGGGTAATCAGGGTTATTGTTGATTGATGAACTTAGTAAGTTTATTATTATTGTGGGTTGAAAACCCTATATGCTCACCAGGCTCCCAAGCCTGACCCACTTAGCTTTTTATGTTATAGGTAGTGGACCCCGAGCATAGTCGGAGGACGACGAGAGATTTTTGGATTATAGGCCAGTAGTTGTAAATAACTATTGAAAGGCTTATAATGTCTTGTTTATGCTTTTGATCTGTATCTGAACATGACATCCCGAGGTTTTGATATGAAATGAAACTATACATTTCTTAAAGAAGGTTTTGATAAACTTTTATTATGTTTTGTTTTGGAAACAAATTCCGCAACATCTTTTAAAAAGATTTCTCTGATTTTATTTTAAAAAGCATAAATTAAATCGGTCTTTTCTGGCCGAGAAATTAGGGGATGTGACACTACCCGCTCGACATACTCCAGAATGAATCTTACTGCACTTTCCACATGTGCGGCTCTGTTGACCCCCAGTCCTAGAATCAGCGGTCTTAGACCTCTTTCGGCACCGACTGAGACTGTGTCGGGGCCGGATGTTGCTCCCTCAACTGTAGCTCGATCTCCAACTCACGCCGCCTAGCGGCCTCCTGCAACTCCAATAGAGTATCACATCGTTGGGTAGACACAAACTGATGGATGTCAGTCTTGAGCATGCTCAGATAACGAGTCATCTAAGCCTGCTCGGAAGCAAACTTATGGCATAACATCCCCTTCTCTGTGAACATATGAGTGATCTCCATCATCGATTCTCCATCCTGCCTCAAACTCAAAAACTCTTGAGCTAACCGCTGCCGCTCCACCTGTGGAACATAGCGGGCACATAACATCTCCCTGAACTGCTCCCATGTAACAGTAGCTCTCTGGTCAAAGTGGCAACCTCATCATGTAGGACCTCTCGAATCCTGGCTCTAGCTCATCCGTCCCCATCTGTACCACAGGCTCAGGTGCTACCGGTACCTCCTGGCCCCCGTCCCCTGATCCTGATCTTGACCCGGATGCCATCACAAAACGTCTTGTCATCACCATGCTGAAAACACACCAACAGATCAGATGGTCGCTTAACAATAGGAGACCAACTCTCGACTAAACCCTAGGGGTTGTGACTTCCTTGCCACGCGTATGGGTCCTGTGCTTTTAGTAGTACGGGCCCATA
The DNA here is from genome assembly GCF_002870075.4 of Lactuca sativa. NCBI lineage: Eukaryota > Viridiplantae > Streptophyta > Magnoliopsida > Asterales > Asteraceae > Lactuca > Lactuca sativa. Next base: position 99,414,968 of record NC_056624.2, on the reverse strand, counting down.
CTACCTTCCACACCTACCTATATTTGTCTCAAGTATCACCACAACACCCTAACAATATACATCTCATAGCTAGCGCCCAACCCTTGTTCCTAGAGGTATGCTAAACTATCTCACGACTGGCCTCACGGCTTCTCACTACCCACCCATCCATGAAACTTCCATCCACCCAGTAGTAATAGTGTATGCTAGCCATACATCACACTGGATTCTATAGAATTTCGAATACCTGATCCCACCCTAAGGTCGAATTAAACATTCTCAGGCTATAAGATCTTGATTATATACAGCCATGTTGCATACATAAGTAACTACAGTAATTATGTCAATCTCATATAAGGAAAACCCTAGGCTAGCAGGCATCATGTAATCAGGCAATTCTATCATGCAATTCCTGAAGATCCCTAGCCTAGTACTAGCATGTTGTCCTAACATATCACATAATCAATAATTGAATAGTATTTTGGGGACTACTTGTTGGCTCCGACTAATTGTATGCGCTGCATCCTCTTTTCCTTATTTTGAAAACCATTTTGAAAACCTTTCCTTGATTAGAGACTGGATTCACACGAATGTTCCTCCAATTCACTCAAACCAAGGCTTTGATACCAACTTGTAACACCCATGAAAATCAAGCCAATTTTAAACTTTTAAAAATGCTTCCCAAATTCAATAATTATTACAAAAAAAATGTTTCCAAAATATTTTATATCAGAGTATCCCAGAAACAAAATCATCAAAACGAGGAGCGGTACGATCATGCCTTTGCCTTGCCACGATCCCCTGAGGTACCTGAAAAAATAAACTAAAACTGTAATCCCGAAAGCTTAGTGAGTTCCCCCAAAATACCAATACACATACAATCCATGTAACCAAGTCAGCAATATCATAACAAACTAAGCAGCATGTAATGGGTCCACAACTTTACAGATTGGATTACCCCCTTGGGCCCACAGTGCGAGTCTAGATTGCTTCCCACCCACAGCTCACATCTGGCTTGCCATCGAGCCCACAGAACGAGTCACCCTTAACCCGTAACTAAAATGCTCTCGAGTTTGTTGGTTTACCGCACGAAGCAGTCTCACCTCAAACCATCCCACATAACATATACACATATAGTGACATAACTACTAAGCATGTGGATAACATATAACAACACAGGTAGTCCTACAGGCCTACCTAACTGGCATAACCACTAGCATGCAACACTAACTGTGACAACCCGATATTTCAACTACATGTAAACGACCTAAAAAGTCAACTATTGTAACCACATTAGTTGTAATAAAATTTACTTCGAAAATAAAATATCCAAAAATCACTAATTAAGTTACCTTTTATGATAGATGTCATTAAACCATGATCGTACGTAAAAAAAACGCTCGAATCCGACTTCGTATAAGAAAGTTAGGAATTTTTCAAGTTCGGATTAACGGCAGACGACTAAAAACTTGAATCGGAGATCAAGCGACTTTTGGCCGGAACGACCTAAACGAGAATCGAAGGTCTCATCAATGGTATTTCAGCGGTAAAAAGTCTGGCAAAAACCGACGTCAGATAAAGGAGTTATGAATTTCTAAAGAAATTTTCTTACCGCGACCTTTTAAAAATAAATAATAAAAATAATTTCGGAATTTGCCGATGGAATCTAAACGAAAGTTGTAGAGTATGGTCTCACCTTCGCGGGGATATAAAGAACGTCGAAAACGGAGTTCGTATGAAGAAGATATGAATTTTTGAAGTTTATTAAATAAATTATATATAAATTTAAATCAAAAATCCGGTAATATCCGAAGGGGGAGTGAGCGTACTCATCCGAGTTACGCGCCGCGTAACCCCGTACGCCCCGCGTACGCGAAGGCCTTGGTATCGGTTCGTCCACGTTGCCCCTATGCGAGCAGTCCGACCCGTCCCATCCGAAGCGAGGCAGTCGAGGACTCGGTCACGTGTGACGCACGAGTACGCCCCGCGTATCGAGGCTTCTCAGACCCCTATAAATAGAGGTGCGAGGGTTCCGGGAAAAACACCCCATCTCTCTCATTTCTCTCACGATATTGCCTTGATTTCCGTTCCCGCACTACCCCGAAGCCCCGATCACTTTGCTCGAGTCCCGAAGGTTGTTCGTGCCCCCAAGGTTCCCGAGAATCCCGAGGAAATCCACTTTCGCAAGCCGAAACTCTGTCCGGTTTTTCATCTTGCAACCTCCGATTTTACAAGTGAGTTCATACCCCCTATAATTCACGTTTTTTTTAAATGTTTTATGAGTACTTTTACATGCTTTTAAGGGGGGGGGGGGGGGGGGGGGGGAATACAAGTAAAACACTCGGTTATTATGTTATATAAACTTTCTCTTTACGCGTTTTATCAAAGGAATCATATGTGATTTGAAACTATCAAAGGAAATCTTTTATATGCAAAGTATAACACGACAACATTTTATCTTTTGAAATGAGAAACGATTTAGGTATTTATATAAATCAGATACTTTGCTTATGTTACATTCGGTGTGCCGGTTTTGGCACTACAAAAACTACACTTTTCATAACAAGTGAACATTTTCACTAAGCGTTTATTTAACAAATGAAACACACTTTTAGGAAACTATAATAGGTATAGTTTTACGAGAATACTACGAACTTTACATACATGGAAATACTATTACGATAAGCTACTTTCATATACAATAACTAACGAACATTTTCACACGTAAATCTGTTTTATACTAAGTTTTGTGAGACATTAACTTCACGTACGTTCGAGTACACATTTCAAGTCCTGTATTATATACCAGAATCCCTTGGAGGGGGAGCATGGTGTTTGTGTATAGATCTATACGGCCTTGACAACCCGCGCCCTGACTGTTAGCTACAGTCCACCTTTTGGGGTGACAAACGTCAGAACATTCCAACGCCTGAAGAACGTTGTGTATAGGCATTCCTTGTCAATAGCATGGTTATAAAACTCGCATGGGGTATTAAAAACACAATGATTTACGGAGTTTTTCAGACAAATTGAAATCTTTATACTTACATACATTTACTAGAAACAAGCATTTGTCGTGAAAGAAGGTTACAATTATACTACTAGAAAATATAGGATTTTCTAGGAACGTGAAAACAAAGAACAAAAACATTTCATTTCATACAAACATTGTCATTAAATACTTATGAAACTCACCAGCTTAAATGTTGATCTACTCTTTCAAAACTACTTGTATGTCCCAGGGATTCAGTAATTACAGGTAACAAACGGATTTTGAAGAAGGGACGTTGCGGCGCCAGTTTAATTTCATATTTTGACATCATAATGTAATTGATTTTGAACATGTATACTTTTAAACAAATGTAAACTTTCAATTATATATATGATGGTTGTATTTCTTTCTTTACTATGTATTCATTTGTTACGTTACCACATGAAGTCATCCGCCCCTGAACGTTTCCGCCGTTCCGGTTTAGGGGTGTGACAGATTGGTATCAGATCAATGTTTATAGTGAACTAAGTATATCGAACCTCATAAGATATACAAATTATAAATGCTTAGGGACTCAAAGTCTCTGACAAAAGTTTTTGAACCTAAAATTTTTATTTCACATAAATAGATTATTTTAGGTTATAAAAATCCGAAATACATGCCTACAACGACATATTTTTATGATAAGAACTATACAAAAAGTATTAAGACAAGTTGCCACTACGACTAGTTCTCAAGATATGTAATCAAATTTGGGAGGAATATAGCTTGATCAACTATGTTTATCCGAAATTTGACTAACGTATGTCAAGGAATGATCGTAGTGAGCACCAAGTCAAAACTTAACAAAATAGACACTAGTATCTAACGTACAATTTAAATACTATAGGAGTATTTGGTGCATACACTAGAGTAATTAGTATTACATGTCTCAAGTTTTATTCAAATCTTATAACCCTATTCTCGTATAGTCAAATGGCTGGATTTCACCCGAATGGAGACCCCTACTACCCACAACAAGGCAACGGAGGATGGATTGAAGAGGATCCAGAAGAGGACGAAGAGCCCATTGAGTTGGATGGAGAGGACGACTCCGGGACAGACTCAGAACCGGAAATAGTCAACCCTCCACCCATTAGGAGGAACTTTCTAGGACCAACTCCCGTTTGGGGAAGTCACCTCATCCACTAGAGCCAACAACAAGGGATACGCTCTCCCTACGGAATGTGTCGAGACTTCTACGACATCAGGGACGGAGGTTCAGCCGACCGAGCACTTCCAGCAATGGTAGGTAAACTGGCCAACCAGTCCTACCAATTAGGGGTTCAAGCAAACCGGATCTGAGAGGTCAACGTGGAAGTACAGGTCCACACGGCCGATATCCGCCGCCTGGATATGTTGCAGAACGACATCCACCTCCGCGCCGAAGCATTCCAAGCACAAGTGAATGCAGCCTTCGCAGATTTGAGGGAACAACAAACCGCCTTCGATAGGCGTCTTATGGAGTCGAAGCAATCAGATACAGAATCGAGCTCCAAGCACAACACATGTCGCAAGTAGTACTTGTGAAAACCTCAAATTTTGTTATAAGATAGGACTTCGGCTAAAAGTTTTTACTTCCTTTAAATTCATGTAATCGGAGACCCGTTTAAGGGTCAAATTTTCGTGATCATTGTATCATCTATTATATTAATATAATTCGCACGCTATTACTACTACGTTGAGTATCGCATTCAATCCTTAAAATACTATGGAAAAACAATATGCTTGTTCACATATTCAGATTTATGAATAACCTTCGCTCTTCTATTTGTAAAACTCATACTATCATCTGTTGTTGAACTATAGCAATTTAGTTCATGAGACACATTCATTATTCACTTATTCTTATCCATATCATCATCTTTTAAACGTATAGTTAAAGATGCCACCACGCAGGAATACCAGACATAACCCTAACAACGAAACACCGATACCACCACCACCTCCTTCTCCTCAATTTGATGTTGTCATGTTCCAGGTAGCAGTCACTGCAGCTGTGATGGCTTCCATGTCACAGATCAATACTCCTGTTACTAGGGGTTCAGGAATTGGCATGCATCCTTCCAACCATGGCGATAGTTATGGACAACCCCGAGAGTGCACCTACAAAGACTTCACGAATGCTAAACCCCGGATGTTTAATGGAACGGGTGGTGTGATGGTTTTAAGGCAGTGGATTGAAAGAACGGAATCAGTGTTTGAAATCTGCTCCTGCCCCGAGCACAACAAGGTCAAGTTTGCAACTTACACATTTACTGATAGGGCTTTAACTTGGTGGAATGGCCACGTTAAGGTACTTACCCTGATAGTGGCAAACTCGATAACCTGGGAAAGATTGAAAATCATGTGGATGAGGGAGTACTGTCCACGAGGAGAGATTCAAAAACTTGAGCACGAACTCTGGACTCAAGGAATGATTGGTACCGACATAGCAACTTATACCAATAGATTCTGCGAGCTGGCAATCCTTTGCCCGGATATGATTGCTCCCGAGAGCAAGAAGATAGAGCGATACATTTGGGGATTGTCACCCCAAATCTAGCCAAGCGTGTTAGCTTCCAAACCTGACACCTTTGAAAGTGCCAAAGAGCTGGCACAATCGCTCATTGATTATGGAAATCATCAGCACTCAACAACTTCTGCACCAAAACCACACAAGGGAAACAACAATAACAACAACAACAGGAAGAGAGGGTGGAATAAGGGGAAAGGTGGATCTTCCCAAGAATCCTCGAAGAAACAACAACTGGTTGCCGTGAACGCTGCGACGGTGCCTACTACCATTCCTACAAGTCTTCACCCAACAAAGCCTTATGTAGGCGACCTCCCAAAGTGCACCAAGTGCAACTACCACCACCATGGACCATGTCGGGAAATGCAGTGCTCCAAATGCAACAGAAAGGGGCACACTACCCATTTCTGTAAGGCCCCCGCAAAACCGATCACTCAAGTTCCCGGTGCTGGTGTAGGCCAAGCCTACTATGGTTGTGGCGAGGTGGGCCACTACAAAAGAAACTGCCTAAAGGCAGCAAATACCGGCGAAGTGGGACGGGTATTAGCTATTGGTCACGAGGAAGCCGTAGCTGATCCTACAGTATTTGCTGGTACGTTTCTTCTCGATAATTCATATGCATGCATCCTATTCGATAGCGGAGCAGAGAGAAGCTTTGTGAGCCAAAACTTTATTCACTTACTTACACGTAAACCTAGCATGTTAGAAGAATCATTCACTGTAGAAATGGCAAATGGGAAAACGGAAAACACTAATTGCATATACATGGGTTGTACATTAACTTTAGACGGTCACTCTTTCCCAATTAACCTTATGCCGGTCCACATAAAGAGTTTCGACGTTATAGTTGGCATGGATTGGTTAAGCCCTCTTCGCGCCGACATCATGTGCTTTGAAAAAGCCGTTCGGCTAAATCTTCCTAACCATGAAACAATAGTGATCTACGGCGACAAATCAAGTACAAACCTTCGCATCATTTCGTGTATCCAGGCTCGAAAATGTTTGTGGAAGGATTATCAGGCATTTCTCGCACACATCGTCGATACGAGTCAAGAGGTAAAAGATATAAACAGCATCCCGGAGGTACGGAATTTCCCCGATATCTTCCCAGAAGAACTACCGGGATTACCACCACAATGCCAAGTCGAGTTCCAAATCGACTTAATTCCAGGGGCTACCCCTGTAGCAAAATCGCCTTATCGTCTGGCACCAGCAGAGATGCAAGAACTTTCCAGTCAGCTTAACGAACTACACCAAAAAGGATTCATCAGACCAAGTTTCTCACCTTGGGGAGCATCGGTCTTGTTTGTAAAGAAGAAAGACGAATCGTTCCGGATGTGCATCGACTACCGAGAGCTGAACAAACTCACTGTCAAAAATCGTTACCCTCTACCCCGCATTGACGACCTATTTGATCAACTTCAAGGAGCGAGCTACTTCTCAAAGAGAGATCTACGATCCGGATATCACCAATTACGAGTGCTAGAAGAAGACGTTCCCAAGACAGCCTTCCGAACCTGTTATGGACACTACGAATTTGTAGTAATGCCGTTCGGATTAACCAACGCACCGGCAGTATTCATGGATCTAATGAATAGAGTGTGTCGTCCTTACTTGGATCAATTTGTCATTGTATTCATCGATGATATACTTATCTACTCCCGAAGTAAGGAAGAACATAGTCAACACCTACGGAAGGTCTTAGAAACACTACGATCAGAGAAGCTCTATGCGAAGTTCTCTAAATGGGAATTTTGGATTCGAAGAGTCGAATTCTTGGGCCACGTTGTTAGCGAAAAAGGGATACACGTGGACCCCTCCAAAATTAAGGCCATTGGGAATTGGTCGGCACCAAAGACACCCACTGAGATTCGTCAATTTCTAGGTCTAGCTGGTTACTATCGCCGATTCATAAAGAACTTTTCTAGCATCGTGAAACCTCTTACTACGTTAACCCAGAAAGGCGTGGTCTTTGACTGGGAAACAAAACAAGAAAAGGTGTTCCAAACTCTGAAGCAAGCCTTATGCACTGCACCAATACTATCCCTCCCCGAAGGGATAGAGGATTTTGTGGATTATTGCGATGCATCGAAGCAAGGGCTTGGTTGTGTTCTTATGCAACGAGGGAAGGTTATTGCTTATGCCTCCCGTCAGCTTAAAACCCACAAAGTAAACTATACGACACACGATCTAGAGTTGGGAGCAGTGGTATTTGCTTTGAAGATCTGGAGACACCACCTGTACGGAACAAAGAGTACTATTTACACCGACCACAAGAGCCTTCAACACATTTTCGATCAGAAGGAGCTCAACATGCGACAACGACGATGGGTCGAGTTGCTCAATGATTACGAATGCGAGATTCGTTATCATCCTGCCAAGGCCAATGTAGTAGCTGACGCCCTCAATCAAAAAGAATACACTGGTCGGAGAGTCAAATCTCTGAATATAACCATCCATTCCCACTTATCCACACAAATTAAAGAGGCTCAACTGGAAGCTTTACAACCCGAGCATGAGATGGGTGAATCCTTGAGAGGAATGGAAAAGAATCTAGAAGTCAAGGGTGGCGGAGCCTATTATCTCATGGACGACATCTGGACCCCAAGACATGGTGGTTTTAAGGATGTGGTCATGACTGAAGCGCACAACACGAGGTATTCCGTTCACCCAGGTTCAGATAAAATGTATTTGGATCTTAAGAAACTGTACTGGTGGCCTAACATGAAAGCAGAGATTGCTACCTTTGTAAGTAAATGTCTTACTTGCGCTAAGGTTAAGGTCGAATACCAGAAACCTTCAGGATTACTACAACAACCAGAGATACCGAAATGGAAATGGGAACAAATCACTATGGATTTCATAACCAAGTTGCCGAAGACAACGGGTGGACTTGATACCATATGGGTCATCGTCGACAGATTAACCAAATGCGCGCATTTTCTGCCAATCAAGGAGACTGACAAGATGGAAAGGCTTACAAGAACTTACATAAGGGAAATAGTACGATTGCATGGGGTTCCGATGTCCATTATCTCCGATAGAGATAGTAGATTTACATCAAGGTTCTGGCAGTCACTACAAAGTTCCCTAGGGAGTAGATTGGACATGAGTACAGCCTACCATCCACAAACAGACGGGCAAAGTGAGAGAATAATACAAACTTTGGAGGATATGTTGAGAGCCTGTGTGATTGACTTTGGAAAGGCATGGGATATCCACTTACCTCTTGTCGAATTCTCATACAACAATAGTTATCATACGAGCATAAGGGTTGCTCCATTCGAAGCCCTCTATGGCCGCAAGTGCAGATCCCCTATGTGTTGGACCGAAGTTGGTGACACACAATTAGCTAAAGGACGAGATACTGAAAGCACTCTCACCGGTCTGAAAATCATACGAGAAACAACAGAGAAGATCGTTCAGATTCGTGAACGACTGAAAGCATCTAGAGACCGACAGAAAAGCTACGCTGATCAACGGAGAAAACCTTTGGAATTCCAAGTAGGAGACCGTGTCCTATTGAAAGTCTCGCCATGGAAAGGCTTGATACGCTTTGGAAAGCGTGGAAAGCTAAACCCGAGGTACATAGGGCCTTTCGAGATTCTTGCCAGAATCGGCCCTATGGCTTACAAACTTAATCTACCACGTGAACTTAGTAACATGCACCCAACCTTCCACGTATCGAATTTGAAAAAGTGTCTGTCCGATGAGACTCTTGTTATCCCACTCGACGAGATCGAGATCAACGAGAGCCTCAACTTCGTGGAAGAACCGGTAGAAATCATGGACCGAAAGGTCAAACAAACAAAACAAAGTCGCATACCTATCGTGAAAGTCCGCTGGAACGCCAAGCGAGGAGCCTGAATTCACATGGGAACGCGAGGATCAGATGAAATAAAAAGTACCCGCATCTTTTTCTCTGATTCACTTGTATCTTTCTTGCTTTAAATTTCGGGACGAAATTCCCTCTAACGGGGGGATGATGTGACAACCCGATATTTCAACTACATGTAAACGACCTAAAAAGTCAAGTATTGTAACCACGTTAGTTGTAATAAAATTTACTTCGAAAATAAAATATCCAAAAATCACTAATTAAATTACCTTTTATGATAGATGTCATTAAACCATGATCGTACGTAAAAAGAACGCTCGAATTCGACTTCGTATAAGAAAGTTAGGAATTTTTCAAGTTCGGATTAACGGCAGACGACTAAAAACTCGAATCAGAGATCGAGCGACTTTTGGCCGGAATGACCTAAACGAGAATCGAAGGTCTCATCAATGGTATTTCAGCGGTAAAAAGTCTGGCAAAAACCGACGTCAGATAAAGGAGTTATGAATTTGTAAAGAAATTTTCTTACCGCGACCTTTTAAAAATAAATAATAAAAATAATTTCGGAATTTGCCAACGGAATCTAAACGAAAGTTGTAGGGTATGGTCTCACCTTCACGGGGATATAAAGAACGTCGAAAACGGAGTTCGTATGAAGAAGATATGAATTTTTGAAGTTTATTAAATAAATTATATATAAACTTAAATCAAAAATCCGGTATTATCCGAAGGGGGAGTGAGCGTACTCATCCGAGTTACGCGCCGCGTAACCCCGTACGCCCCGCGTACGCGAAGGCCTTGGTCTCGGTTCGTCCACATCGCCCCTATGCGAGCAGTCTGACCCATCCCATCCGAAGCGAGGCAGTCGAGGACTCTGTCACGCGTGACGCACGAGTACGCCCTGCGTACCGAGGCTTCTCAGACCCCTATAAATAGAGGTACGAGGGTTCCGGGAAAAACACCCCATCTCTCTCATTTCTCTCACGATATTGCCTCAATTTCCGTTCGCGCACTACCCCGAAGCCTCGATCACTTTGCTCGAGTCCCGAAGGTCGTTCGTGCCCCCGAGGTTCCCGAGAATCCCAAGGAAATCCACTTTCGCAAGCCGAAACTCTGTCCGGTTTTTCATCTCGCAACCTCCGATTTTACAAGTGAGTTCATACCCCTATAATTCACGTTTTTTTAAATGTTTTATGAGTACTTTTACATGCTTTTAAGGGGGGGGGGGGAATACAAGTAAAACACTCGGTTATTATCGGGTGTTATATAAACTTTCTCTTTACGCGTTTTATCAAAGGAATCACATGTGATTTGAAACTATCAAAGGAAATCTTTTATATGCAAAGTATAACACGACAACATTTTATCTTTTGAAATGAGAAACGATTTAGGTATTTATATAAATCAGATACTTTGCTTATGTTACATTCGGTGTGCCGGTTTTGGCACTACAAAAACTACACTTTTCATAACAAGTGAACATTTTCACTAAGGGTTTATTTAACAAATGAAACACACTTTTAGGAAACTATAATAGGTATAGTTTTACGAGAATACTACGAACTTTACATACATGGAAATACTATTACGATAAGCTACTTTCATATACAATAACTAACGAACATTTTCACACGTAAATCTGTTTTATACTAAGTTTTGTGAGACATTAACTTCACGTACGTTCGAGTACACATTTCAAGTCCTGTATTATATACCAGAATCCCTTGGAGGGGGAGCATGGTGTTTGTGTATAGATCTATACGGCCTTGACAACCCGCGCCCTGACTGTTAGCTACAGTCCACCTTTTGGGGTGACAAACGTCAGAACATTCCAACGCCTGAAGAACGTTGTGTATAGGCATTCCTTGTCAATAGCATGGTTATAAAACTCGCATGGGGTATTAAAAACACAATGATTTACGGAGTTTTTCAGACAAATTGAAATCTTTATACTTACATACATTTACTAGAAACAAGCATTTGTCGTGAAAGAAGGTTACAATTATACTACTAGAAAATATAGGATTTTCTAGGAACGTGAAAACAAAGAACAAAAACATTTCATTTCATACAAACATTGTCATTAAATACTTATGAAACTCACCAGCTTAAATGTTGATCTACTCTTTCAAAACTACTTGTATGTCCCAGGGATTCAGTAATTACAGGTAACAAACGGATTTTGAAGAAGGGACGTTGCGGCGCCAGTTTAATTTCATATTTTGACATCATAATGTAATTGATTTTGAACATGTATACTTTTAAACAAATGTAAACTTTCAATTATATATATGATGGTTGTATTTCTTTCTTTACTATGTATTCATTTGTTACGTTACCACATGAAGTCATCCGCCCCTGAACGTTTCCGCCATTCCGGTTTGGGGGTGTGACACTAACTCAAACTCAACATCTAACACTACTAGGATAACATATCCAATGGGCCGACATTGGTGCCTTAGACCCCTTAGTATATCAAGGATAACTCGCCTTGTAAATGTCAACTCGGTAGATAAAATCCAACTTTCGGATCACTGCCACAAACTCCACCACCTATTATCATAACATAACCATACTCGTAAGTTCTCAACCTTTCAAGGTACCCCATAAGTCAACTAGTCAACCCCTGGTCAAAGTCAAAGTCAACAGTCCATGTTGACCCTAACTCGTTGAGTATCCTCAGCTACTCGCCGAGTTCCTTGAGATACTCATCCACTTGCCGAGTCACCAGAGTGACTCGTCGAGTTCCTAAGGTTCGCGATCGAAACCCTAAGGCAACTCATCGAGTTTCCTCCTTGCAACTCGACAAGTTCACACACATCCATCAATTGGGGAAACCTTAACTGACTCGCTGAGTTATTCATACAACTCGTTGCATCTACGAAAATCTTCATCGGACTTGCCGAGTTGTTCATCCAACTCGTTGGGTTCATGCCCATCTTTATATAACTCGTCGAGTCGGCTATGCGACTCGCCGAGTCCCTTCATCCCTTTAACCATGCAGACACTTTTTAAGCCATGCCAAGGCCCCAAATTGCAGATCCAACTTCCTTAGGCACGCTTATCACGTAAAGTTGCAAACTTTACCTGCATGCAAGGCTTTAAGACCCTAAAATGACAAAACTAAGCTTGTAATGAGGTCACATCCTTGAGGGAAAGCTCATACTAGGCAAAGCTGATGACTTTATGAATCTAGAAGCCAATGGGAGTCCAGATCTGAAGTTACAACTTTAGATCTTGGCTTAAGCACGAGAAACCTTTCTTAAAAACTCATGCACAAGAGGGTTTAGGAGAAAATGAGCCAAGGAAAACGATCTAGTACCTTCAAGAGAGTGCTTGTTGATGCAGAACTTGGATCCTATGAACTCTTGCTTCAACTAGCTTGTTTTGCCCAAGTGATTCCTTCACCAAAATCCTTTCTCCAAGCTTAAACTCTCCCAAGAACACACACACACACACACACTCGAGTTAGGGTTAAAGAGAGACAAGAGGCTGTGAAGGGGAGGTTGGGGGAGGCCAATGATCCTTTAAATAGGGTGCAATTCCTCGAAATGTAGGGTTTCATCTGCTAGCTTCTACTCGTCGAGTCTCTTCTTGGACTTGGCGAGTAAGTCATTAAAACGTGTGGACCAACCCGCTACTACTCAACGAGTAGGGCGACCAACTCGTCGAGTAGACCTAAGGACCAAAATTTTCCACATAAGTCAATACCTGAGAATTGGGGCGTTACGAATAGTGTACGTAGTTCCATTATTTAAAATAAAATCTTTGAAGTAGTGTTAATCCCGTAAACAGATGTTTTAGTTGATATTATTGTGAGTTTCATATAACCATGCTAAAATGACTAGTGGCCTGTATTACGTTCTTCAGGCGTCGGAATGTTATGACATTTGTCACCCCAAGACTTCTGGTCTAGCTGTTGCAAGCAGCTCAGGTGCGGGATTGTCAGTCACGTACAGATCTATACACAAATTCACGCTCTCCCTCCAGTAGACTATGGTTATAATTTATAGGAATTAGACCTATACCATGTTGGGTACAACGAAGTAGTGCCTCATAACCGTGTATTAACTAGTTTACGTGTAGTGTAGTAATGTTCTCTTGTACTTAAAACTGTATGTATTACCTTGTAGTAGTGTAACATCCAAATTTTCAAGACCAAAAAATTTGTTTTCAATTATGTTACTTATAAAACAGTTTACTGAAAAATATCATCAATATCATATTAATCCATAAAACCATAATCATATATCCCAAAAATAATATCATCAATAGTAATAATGTCAGAGTACAATCCCATAGATCTCAAAATGCAGAAATCATGTGTGTGTGATGCGCTGCTACCGTGCCAGCTCCTTCCCCTTCGATGAAGAGGTACCTGAAACCAAAACTGAAAACTATAAACACAAAGCTTAGTGAGTTCCCCCATCATACCACATAACAACAAACATACTGCCTATCCCTCGGTATCTTTCAACCGGTATCGAACTGGCATAACTGGGAGATGGGCCCCCCTTCGGTATCTTTCAACCGGTATCGAACTGGCATAACTGGGAGATGGGCCCCCCTTCGGTATCTTTCAATCGGTAACCGGGAACTAATTTCCCCTTCGGTATCTTTCAACCAATAACTAGGAGATAACCTCCCATTCGATATATTTTAACCGGTAACCAGGGTCTATTTCACCCCTACCACTATCACATAATAACATATCATGATCATACTGCTAGGCATGTATGGGTACTATCTACCCCTTCAGTATCTTTCAACCGGTAACCAGGGACTATTTCATCCCTACCACTACTAACACATATGTCATAGCTTCCTAGCACATAAATATAACAGATAGCAACATACCAGACAATTATCACAAAGACAATCATCTTTACTACAATCTCTTACTAGTGGGTCGGCCGTGGTGTCTTAGACCCACTTTTACTGGAAGGTAACTCACCTCAATGTCTTGCAGTAACCGAACTATCCTTGATGCCGAGATCAACTCCTCTCAAATCCTACACATAATAATCTTCCTTAATTTACCATTACATACTCTTAACCCTTACAAGGGTTACTCAGGTCAAAGCCAAAGTGAAGGTCAACCGCTTGGTCAAAGTCAACATCTGGTTGACCCAACTCGCCGAGTTGACCCAACAACTCGCCGAGTCCCCAAATCCTCAAAACACTAAAAGCTCAACCCTACTCGTTGAGTCTTGCAAGCACTCATCAAGTTCTCCTACATATAAAGTCGGGACCTTCTACAACTGATTCGTCGAGTTTATCCTTGAACTCGTCGAGTCCTTTTTCATGCAAGAGACACGTTTAGTACTGGACTCGCCGAGTTCCTTATGAACTCGTCGATTTCGTCTTCATGCAGTTGGGACTTGCCTTGAACTCGTTGAGTTTTGTTCTTGAACTCACCGAGTTCCATATTCTTTAGGTCCATATTTACATCTATTTTGTTGAGTCCTCTTCTAGACTCAACCAGCTCGATCAAAAACAGAAAAGGTTAGGAAACCATACCCCGACTCGTCGAGTCCTATGAATGACTCACCGAGTCCCCCAAAGTCCATGTCCATATTGTTGATGTCATTTGATTTTAATACGTCTAAAACATAGATCTAACCTCCTAGGGTCCATAATACATGTAAAGTTACAAAACTTGACTTTCATGCATGGGGTATTTGGCTCAAATGGCCCTAAAATGGAGTCTAAAAGATACATGGGGATCTTATGACAATAAATTTGGCATCTTTATTCCATGGGAACCCTCAATGGTTCCAGATCTAAAGTCATACCCCCTTAGAACCACAAAATCCCGAATATGGCTCTGCTAAAGCTTAGAAAAGGTAGAAATGAACCCTAACTAGAGATCTAAGAGATATATCGTCAAGGTTGGAGCTTTTTACCTTGATCAAGCTGGAAATGTGCCAAAACCTCTAGATCTACATGCCTTCACTTGATCTCCCAAGCCTTCACCTTCTTCTCAAGCTTCAAATACTCTAACAAATGGCACAAAAGTTCAAGAACACTCAATATTTGATTAGGGGTTTGAGGATAGGATAGAGGATGGAGTGGAGGCCAGTTAAGGCGTTTAAATATGGTGCAAACCCTAAATTTTAGGGTTTCCTCCAGACAGGTCTACTCGTCGAGTCAGGGCTTCCGACTCGGCGAGTAGATCATCCCACCCGCGTCCAATTACTCGCACCTAGTCGACGAGTTTGACCTCCAACTCGTCGAGTCCCTGTGTAAATATGAAATTAATTAAGTTTAAACTACGTATCGGGAATCGGGTGTTACAAGTAATGTACTTGTAATGTAAAGTAATTATACTTAAATAATTATTTAGTAGTGTATCCTTGAATTAGTGAAATAGAGTAGTGTTCCATAAACTATACCTTTTATAGTTTATATACTTGTTTCTGTATAGTGTTCTTGAGCTTGTAAAATAGTGTAGTGGTTCTCAAATTATACCAATTATAGTTTTCTTGTATCATTTGTTGAACTTAGCAAAATAACGTAGCGATTCACAAACTATACCTATTATAGTTTAAATGTATGCCCTATAATGAACTGAAGCATTTGCAATTTAACAGTGTGTATAAAACGGTAGTAAGAGATTTTATAAAAAATACCCTTTTGCTTGACATGCTACAAAAGGGATAAAAAACATATATTTAATATATTT
The DNA here is from genome assembly GCF_002870075.4 of Lactuca sativa. Lineage (NCBI taxonomy): Eukaryota > Viridiplantae > Streptophyta > Magnoliopsida > Asterales > Asteraceae > Lactuca > Lactuca sativa. Next base: position 99,398,920 of record NC_056624.2, on the reverse strand, counting down.
TGATAAATGCAACGATAAATTAGTTTGAAACAATTGCAAATGTTTTTGAAGAATTTTGAAATCGTTTGAATATTAACACATGAATCCTTGTGTTGTACTTGTACCCCCCCCCTAAAAACATTGAAAATAGTGAAAACATAGGGGTATGAACTCACCTCTAGTGCGCGTTCGTGTTCAGGTATCGAAACTGTAGAGATGATCTTCAGGCTAGTGTACCTGGAATTAACGGTATCCTAATATTATTTAAACATGCAATTGTATTTAAATTAGCAAATTAAATAATTAAAGTGTTAGACAACACTTAATTTATGTAAGGAATACTAACAAAAATTATCGAGAATTATTTGGATTGTTGTTAGGTGTTTTCGGTTTAGCCCTCACCGAAATCCCTTGGTTTCGGTACTGACCGAAATCATTCTTTGGTCCAGGAAAGGTTCTCGGTCAGGAAAGGATTATGGTCTAGTGGTTTCGGTCAGCTTGAAGATTTGAAGATTTTTCTTGGTGTTCTTGGTGAAAATTATGAAGATTTGAAGGATTTTTGCTTGAAGATATGAAGATTCTTGTATGATACTTGAGAGAAAAATGAGTGTGTTTTCGGTTGGAAAAGTGATAAAATGACTATGTTATCGAGTGAAAACATATATATATCAATGGGGTTTTCAGTCAGAAGGGATTTTTCGGTCTGAGGAGTTTGCGGTCCGAGGGTTTTCGGCCGAGAAGGGGTTTTCGGAGCGAAGGTTCTCGGTTCCAAAGAAAAGTTTGATTTTTAAGTGCATTTTATTCCAAACCTTATAACACTTATATAAAAACATCATTTATAAAATTTTAAATCATATTCTACCCCTTATTAACTTAACGAAATAAACAAAACTCGAATTTTATTTATAGGTTTTGACTTTTATCGACTTGAAAATAACGGGTTGTTACAATATCCCCCCATTAGAGGGAATTTCGTCCCGAAATTCTTTCTATATAGAGAGTATATCATGGATTAGGGAAAAGATACTGGTACTTTTGTTTCATTTGATGATTTTCTCGCTCCCAAGTGAATTCAGGTCCCCGCTTGGCATTCCAGCGAACCTTCACTATTGGTATGCGATTTTTTTCGTTCGTTTGACTTCTCTTCCATAATTTATACTGGTTCTTCCACAAAGTTAAGACTCTTGTTTATCTCGATCTCATCGAGTGAAATAACAAGAGTTTCAACGGATATACACTTCTTTAGATTTGACACATGGAAGACAGGGTGTATGTTGTTAAGTTCTTCTGGTCGGTGGAGTTTGTATGCTACTGGGATGATTCTAGCGAGGATCTCGAACAACCCTATGTACCTTGGATTTAGTTTTCCACACTTTACAAAATGTATCATGCCCTTCCAAGGTGAGACCTTTAACAGAACACGATCACCCACCTGAAATTCCAAGGGTTTTCGTCTCTTGTCTACGTAACTCTTTTGTCTGTCTCGGGAGGATTTCAGTCGTTCTCGTATTTGGATGATCTTTTCTGTAGTTTCTCGGATGATTTCCAGGCCAGTGAGAGTGTTGTCAGGATTTTTCCCCCTAGCTAGTTGCGTGTCACCTACTTCAGCCCACCATAGAGGGGATCTACACTTACAGTCGTAAAGGGCTTCGAACAGGGCAACCTTGATGCTAGAGTGGTAGCTATTGTTGTACAAAACTCAAATAGTGGCAAATGGTTATCCCATTCTTTACCGAATTTGATCACACAGGCTCTCAGCATGTCTTCTAGTGTTTGAATGGTTCTCTTACTCTGCCCATTGGTTTGTGGATGGTAGACTGTACTCATGTCCAGCCTATTTCCTAAAGATTTCTGTAGCGAATGCCAAAATTTTGAGGTGAATCAACTGTCTCTATCAGATATAATAGAGATTGGCACAATGTACAGTCGTACAATCTCTTTGATGTAGGTTTTGGTCAATTTCTCCACCTTGTTTGATTTCTTTATTGGTAGGAAGTGTGCGGACTTGGTTAATCTGTCTACGATTACCCAAATGGTGTCATGACCACCCGGGGTCTTGGGCAGCTTGGTTAAGAAATCCATTATAATCCGCTCCTACTTCCACTTAGGTATCTCTGGCTGTTGAAGTAAACCTGAGGGATTTTGATATTCTACCTTGACTTCGGTGCAAGTTATGCACTTGCCCACGTAGGCAGCAATCTCGACCTTCATGTTCGGCCACCAATAGAGTTTCTTTAGATCCAGATACATCTTATCTGAACCTGGATGAATAGAGTATCGTGCCTTGTAGGCTTCATTCATGAATACTTCTCGGTAGCCACCAAACTTCGGTGTCGAGATCTAGTTGATGAAATAACGAACCCCGTCATCCTTGATATCTAAGTTTTTCTCCATCCCTCGTAAGGCTTCATCAGCCACATTTTCAGGCTTTAAGGATTCCAGCCGAGCCTCTTTGATTTGTATGGACAGATGTGAATGGATTGTCATGGTTAGTGCCTTCACTCTACGACTTGAGTACTCCTTTCGACTAAGCGCATCTGCTACTACATTGGCTTTGCCGGGATGATAGCAAATATCGCATTCGTAATCATTGAGTAGTTCTACCCATCGTCGTTGTCTCATGTTAAGTTCTTTCTGATCAAAGATGTGTTGAAGGATTTTGTGGTCGGTGAAGATAGTGCACTTGGTACCATAAAGGTAATGTCTCCAGATTTTTAGTGCAAAAACTACTGTTCCCAACTTAAGATCATGAGTGGTGTAGTTGACATCGTGTGTCTTTAGCTGTCTCGGGGAATAGGAAATAGCTTTTCCTCTTTGTATAAGCACACAACCTAACCCCTGATTAGATGCATCACAGTATACCACAAAATCTTCTGTCCCTTCAGGAAGGGACAAAATAGGTGCGCTACACAAGGCTTGCTTCAGCGTTTGGAATGCAGTGTCTTGTTTCTCTCTATAGCTAAAAGTTACACCCTTCTAAGTCAGGGCGGTAAGCAGTTTAGCAATTCCGGAGAAATTTTGTATGAACCTGTGGTACTAGGCAGTAGGTCCTAAAAATTGACTGATCTCTGAAGGCGTTTTGGGTGCTGACCAGTTCTCGATTGCCTTTATTTTGGAATGGTCCACGTGTATTCCTTCTTCGCTAACAACGTGACCAGGGAAATTGACCTTCCTATTCCAAAACTCACACTTTGAGAATTTAGCATAAAGCTTTTCTGCCCTTAATATTTCTAAGACTTGTCTCAGGTGCTGGCTATGATCTTCCTGTAACAACGTAAAATTTCCAATTTAATTTTTCATTTTTAAATCACAAAATGTATATCATATCATAATCTCAAAACCATAACAACAGTGTTTTCAAACAAATCCCAAGATATCTCTAACATAAACTCCATCGGTGTGGGTGTGTACAAGTCAAGCCTTCGCCTTCCCACGGTCCTCGCTGGTACCTGAGACATCAAACAGAACAACTGTAAGCATAAATGCTTAGTGAGTTCCCCAAAATACCACATATCACAAATACGCCACTCAAGGCTAAACCCGACCCTCCGGTCAAGATGTCTCAGCGGGACCCTCCAATCCCGCAGCTCGTCGGACCCTCCGGTCCAGTCATAGCTCGTTGGGCCCTCCGGCTCGGTCAATATCGTTGGACCCTCTGGCCCGGTCTATATAACCATACATCATACAAATAACACATAGCATGAAACTGTAAGACAACACATAAACTCATACAAAGCACATGAGACCCTCTAGTAACTCGAAATACCTACTCAAGGTAATGTATAATGAGAAGACTCACCTCGCGTATCTCGGTAACTCGTAAATCTCGTAACTACTAGTGCTCGATCTCCCGAGCTATCGTCCTCCTACAACACAATCATATCTCTACTTAATACCACCTTGACCTTGGCTGACTAACACTACAAAGTCAAACTAGTCAACTCTGGTCAACGGTCAACGGTTGACCCGACTCTCCGAGTCTGGCGTGGACTCGCTGAGTCCCTACGGGAACCCGATCCCTCTGAATCTCTTCCGACTCACCGAGTCACTCACCCGACTCGGTTACTCAGTCCCTGGTTCGTAATCACTGAACAACCCGCACCAACTCGCCGAGTCTGGGAGTGGACTCGGCGAGTGCATTGCATGCACAACCTCAAACGACCTTCTAAGGTCAGATCCCCTCTAGTAACTCATAGATCCAGTCCCCTTAAGCTTATTGACCACGTAAAGTCCAAGTCTTGGTGCTCATAAAGCATCAAATAGCTCATTAATGGTGTTTTAGCCTCAAATACATTGATCCCAACCCAAAACCTCCATAGATGCACATAAAGCTTGGGCAAGGAGGTGCTCTGGACCTCTATGGGTCCAAATTCAGAGCCATAACTCGCCAAGGGACCATGAGGATACTAGATCTAGCCACAAATGGGTTCAAAAACCCTAAATCAATATGAACATCACAATAACAATGAAGAATTCGAAATGGTACCTTAGTTGTGATGTCCTGGACCTTAGTTCTTCAAGAATCCACCCCTCTCTTGCTTCCTCTTGGCTAGATCTCCTCTTCCCTTGCTAGACAATAACTCCAAGATCAACAATGGCTCCTTTCCTCACTAGAATCACTCAAATGCTCTAGGGTTTCACTCTGGGGACTAATGAGTGCAAATAGCAGCCATAAGGCCCTTTAAATAGGCCTCAAACCCAAGAAATTAGGGTTTCATTAAACAGCGCAGACTCGCCGAGTCCACCAAGGCGACTCGTCGAGTTCGGGCATCAATCCGGGTGAAAAACCGCATCTCAACTCGGCGAGTCTACGCACCAACTCGTCGAGTCCTTCCACAAAACTCAAAATAAAAAGAATAATTAATATACCTGAAATCCCGGATGTTACAATTCTCCCCCACTAGAATCCGACTTCTCCCTCGAAGTCTCATTCGTTAAATAACTCTGGATGTTGCTCCCGCATCTCCCGCTCCGGTTCCCAGGTCAACTCGGATCCCTTCCGATGCTGCCACTGAACCTGTACCAAGGGCACTTCCTTGTTCCTTAGAACCTTGATCTTCCGATCCACAATTGCAACTGGTCTCTCCGCGTAGTTCAGGCTCGCATCCACCTGAATGTCCTCTAACGGCACCACTGCCGACTCGTCGGCAATAAATTTCCTCAACTACGAGACATGAAAGGTATCATGGATCTGCCCCAACTCAGCAGGTAGATCCAACCTGTAGGCTACCCTGCCTACCCTAGCAATTACCCTGAAGGGTCCAATATATCGGGGTCCCAATTTGCCCCTCTTCCTGAATCGTGTCACTCCTTTCCAAAGAGAGACCTTTAGGAGCACGAGGTCACCAACCTAAAACTCGAGCTCGGATCGATGCCTGTCCGCATAACTCTTCTAACGACTCTGCCCGGTCAACAACCTCTGCCTGACTTGCTGAATCTGCTCGGTCGTCTGGAGTACAATCTCCGTGCTACCCATCACACCCTGCCCCACCTCTCCCCAGCAGATGGGGGTGCGACACCTCCGCCCATACAACAGCTCAAAGGGTGGCATACCAATGCTCGAATGATGGCTGTTGTTGTACGAAAACTCTGCTAAAGGTAGATAGGTGTCCCATCTCCCTCCAAAATCCAAAACACATGCTCAGAGCATATCCTCAAGCGTCTGAATCGTCAGCTCGCTTTGTCCATCCATCTGCGGGTGGTATGCGGTACTGAAATGCAGTCTCGTACCCAACTCCTCATGAAAGTTCTTCCAAAACCTGGAAGTAAAACGCACATCCCAATCTGAAACAATCGACATCAGAACCCCATGCCGCGATACCACCTCTCTTACATATAATTCCGCCAATTTCTCCGCAAAAGAGCTCTCGCTGATGGCTAGAAAATGAGCGCTCTTTGTCAGCCTATCCACAATCACCCAAATCGCATCAACTCCCCTCGCAGTCCGTGGCAATTTGGTGATAAAGTCCATGGTAATATGTTCCCACTTCCATTCGGGAATCTCCAGCGGCTTCAATTTGCCGTGCGGACGCTGGTGCTCGGCCTTAACCTGACGACAAGTCAGGCACCTCTCAACGAACCATGCCACATCCCTCTCCATACATGGCCACCAATACTCTTTTCTTGGGTCCAAATACATTTTAGTAGCCCCAGGATGAATCGAAAATTTCAATCGATGCACTTCCTCCATCAAGATAGTACGCGCACCGCCCACAAACGGTATCCAAATCCACCCCTGAAAAGTCATAAGTCCCCGACCATCCGTAACGAATTCTGAAACCTGACCGATCACCCGCTCCCTTTTCTAATTTTCTGATCTCGCAGCCTCAGCCCGAGCCCCTCGGATGGTGTCCAAAATCAGGGTCATCACCGTCAACCTCAAACAAATATCTCGCATCGGGGCACCCTCTGCCCTACGACTCAGGGCGTCGGCTACCACATCAGCCTTGCCCGAGTGGTACAGGATCTCGCAATCATAATCCTTTACCACATCCAACCATCTCTTCTGACGCATATTCAGATTTGGCTGATCCATCAAGTACTTCAAGCTCTTGTGGTCCGTGTATATCGTACACCGAACCCCATACAGATAGTGACACCAGATCTTGAGGGCGAAAACCACAGCCCCCAACTCCAGATCATGGGTGGGATATCTTGTCTCATGAGGCTTTAACTGCCTCGATGCATACGCGATCACATGCCCTCTCTGCATCAACACCGCTCCCAACCCTGATATCAATGCATCACAGTACACCACGAAATCCTCCATCCCTTCCGATAATGGAAGCACGGGAGCTTCGCACGATCTCTGGCGAAGGGTCTCAAATGAGGTCTGCTACTCCGGACCCCATGAGAAAGTAACACCCTTCTGGGTTAACTTGGTAAGTGGCACAACAATTTTGGAGAAGTCCCTGATAAATCTCCGATAGTAGCCTGCCAGCCCTAAGAAGCTCCGGATCTCCGTAGGTGACCTCGGTACCTCCCAACTCATCACAGCCTCAATCTTGGCCGGGTCAACCAATATCCCATTCTGGTTAACGAGATACCCTAAGAACTGGACCTCCCGTAACCAAAAATCGCACTTGGAGAATTTGGCGAATAGCCTCTCCGATCTCAGAACTCCGAGGAGCTCTCTCAAATGCTCCTCGTGCTGCTCTCTGGTCCTCGAATACACCAGGATGTCATCAATGAATACAATTACCGATCGATCCAACATCGGCCTACATACCCTGTTCATGAGGTCCATGAATGTCGCGAGTGCATTGGTGAGCCCGAATGGCATCACCACGAACTCGTAATGCCCGTAACGAGTCCTAAACGCCGTTTTCTGGATATCCTCATCCCGAACTCTCATCTGGTGATATCCCGACCTCAGGTCTATCTTGGAGAACCAAGACGCCCCCTGCAACTAATCAAATAGATCATCGATCCTCGGTAGTGGATAACGGTTCTTGACAGTCAACTTGTTCAGCTCCCGGTAATCAATGCACATTCGATGTGAACCATCCTTTTTCTTGACAAAAAGGATCGGCGCTCCCCAGGGAGAGCTACTAGGACAGATGAACCCTTTCCCCAACAGCTCCTGCAGCTGTGAGGATAACTCCTGCATCTCTGGCGGCACTAGGCGATATGGCGCCTTAGCGATAGGCGCGGCCTTGGGAATCAAATCGATACGAAACTCCACTTGCCTCTTGGGAGGTGCACCCGGCAACTCCTCGGGGAACACGTCCCAGAACTCACGCACTATCGGCACATCATCCATCGAACTTGGCCTCTCAACGGCCTCTCGTACATCCGTCACATAGACCACGAATCCCTTGCAGCCCTGCTGCAAGCTCCGCCTCGCTCTGGCAGCCGAACAGAATATCAAACCACCACGAGTCCCCTCGCCATAAACCGTCAGCACTCCCCCACTAGGATCTCGGATCATCACCAACTAACGCTCACAATCTATGACAGCCCCGAAACGGCTCAACCAATCCATGCCCACTATAACACAACCATCCCTCATGGCAATCGGTATCAAGTCAATCGGAAACTCCACTCCAAAGATCTCCAGTACGCATCCACGTATCACCTCGGTAGCACATACCTCACGTTCATCGGCTATGGAAACATGCAGAGGTCGACTCAACGCCTCCCTCAGAATACTAATGTGCCGACTAAAAGTCACAGATACGAACGACCGACTCGCACCTGAGTCAAACAACACTAATGCAGGTACATAATTCACAAGAAAAGTACCTACGCATAACATATAATCATCACAATATAAACTCAGCATAAATAAATAAAGAATATGTACCTGCCACGACGTCAGGTGTTGCGCGGACCTCTTCCGCTGTCAAATGAAAGGATCTCCCCCTAGCCTTTGGTGCTTCGGCCTTTGCCGGCCGGGTCTCAGTAGCTTGAACTGCAGGTACGGATCCCTGCATTGTCCTCTGAAACTGGGGGCACTCGGCCTTCCGATGGCCGGTTTGGTTGCAATGGAAGCAAACCGAGAACCCCTTAGGACAATCCCTCACGAAATGTCCTTCCTTCCCAGACTTGTAGCATACCCCAGACTTGCATGACCCATCATGGCTCTTGCCGCACTTCCCATAAGTACGGCCCCTCGAACTACTCATCCTTGAATCAGCGGGCTTTGCCCGCTTGGCGGCTGGCTGCGACTGTGCCGGTCGCCGATCACCCCTCTGAGACTCGGCTTCCTCCCTCGCCTGCGTCTCGAGATCAATCTCCCTCTTCCGGGTATTTTCCTGGAGCTCGGAAAATGTCTGGTAAGTCGAGTTCGCCACGAACTCACGAATGTCCCTCCTCAATATACTCAGATATCATCTCATGCGAGCCTGCTCAGTCGACACCTGTTCCGAGCAAAACAATGCCCGCTCATGAAACATCCTCGTAATCACTGTCACCGACTCAATCCCCTGCTTGAGGGTCAGAAACTCCTGGGCTAAACGTTCCCTCTCCACCTGGGGAACATACTCGTCACAAAACATCGCAGTAAACCTCTCCCAGGTCACTACAGTCAACTCAGCTGTCGAATAGCTCGCGGTCACAAACTTCCACAAGTCCTTCGCCCCCAAGCGAAGCTGGTTGAGGGCAAACCGCACCCTCAAGTGCTCCGGACACGAGCACGAATAGAAACACCCTTCTATGTCTGAGATCCACCTCATGGCGGCGATCGGATCCTGTGTACCAATGAACTCTGGTGGTTTCGTGTTGCTGAAATCTCTGTACAGCAACGAACCACCACCCTGGGGTCTCGCAGCAGCAACAACTGATGTGGCTGCAGCAACAGCAGCATCAGTCAAAGCAGCGTAATGCTCGTCAAACGTCTCGATCAGTGTGGTCTAATAGACCCAAACATCTCCGGAATCTCGGCTCTGATGGCAGTAGCCACATCCTCATGGATGATCTGACGGATCTCCTCATCACTCATCCCACTGCCCTCGATGGTATGGCGTGTCCTTACCATGATCAATCTCTGAAATACAACATAAGAACTATTAGGGACACTTTCGAGCATACTCACACTCGACAAATTAATCACCCTCAACTTCTGGTACCCCAAGGATTCTTACTTGGACTGCGCACCAATCCGGTGTCTTCAATAGTACGGGCCCAATACTATCATCCACACCGAATCAATATACAACCCAAGTCCTCCTCCTAGGATCCCAAGTCATAAATACTTTATTCTCGCTATGCATTGGCTACCCTCAGTAGACCTCTGGCGAGCTCCTCACTGCTACCTACTCACTCTCGAAGTATCTCATAGCAGCAGCAATCTCCTAGGCTAAAGCATCACAAATCAGGCCACTCTAATCCTAATAGGAATACCTAGCCTCTCTAGCATGCACGACATAATATCTCATAACTCATAACATATAATGTAAGGGTATTTTGGGGATTCACCGTTTGGGCGATGGCTGACCGTACACACCTTCCACTCTGCTTGGTTCCAAAACCTCCTTTTCTTTTTAGAAAATTTTAGTTTTGTTTGAAAATTTCTCAAATCCTCGGTTTAAGTTCAAATACTCCCGAAGGTGCATCCGAATCCCTCAAACCAAGGCTCTGATACCAACTTGTAACAACGTAAAATTTCCAATTTAATTTTCATTTTTAAATCACAAAATGTATATCATATCATAATCTCAAAACCATAACAACCGTGTTTTCAAACAAATCCCAAGATCTCTCTAACATAAACTCCATCGGTGTGGGTGTGTACAAGTCAAACCTTCGCCTTCCCACGATCCTCGCTGGTACCTGAGACATCAAACACAACAACTGTAAGCATAAATGCTTAGTGAGTTCCCCAAAATACCATATATCACAAATACGCCACTCAAGGCTAAACCCGACCCTCCAGTCAAGATGTCTCAGCGGGACCCTCCAGTCCCGCAGCTCGTCGGACCCTCTGGTCCAGTCATAACTCGTTGGGCCCTCCGGCCCGGTCAATATCGTTGGACCCTCTGGCCCGATCTATATAACCATACATCATACAAATAACACATAGCATGAAACTGTAAGACAACACATAAACTCATACAAAGCACATGAGACCCTCTAGTAACTCGAAATACCTACTCAAGGTAATGTATAATGAGAAGACTCACCTCGCGTATCTCGGTAACTCGTAAATCTCGTAACTACTAGTGCTCGATCTCCCGAGCTATCGTCCTCCTACAACACAATCATATCTCTACTTAATACCACCTTGACCTTGGCTGACTAACACTACAAAGTCAAACTAGTCAACTCTGGTCAACGGTCAACGGTTGACCCGACTCTCCGAGTCTGGCGTGGACTCGCTGAGTCCCTACGGGAACCCGATCCCTCTGAATCTCTTCCGACTCACCGAGTCACTCACCCGACTCGGTTACTCAGTCCCTGGTTCGTAATCACTGAACAACCCGCACCAACTCGCCGAGTCTGGGAGTGGACTCGGCGAGTGCATTGCATGCACAACCTCAAACGACCTTCTAAGGTCAGATCCCCTCTAGTAACTCATAGATCCAGTCCCCTTAAGCTTATTGACCACGTAAAGTCCAAGTCTTGGTGCTCATAAAGCATCAAATAGCTCATTAATGGTGTTTTAGCCTCAAATACATTGATCCCAACCCAAAACCTCCATAGATGCACATAAAGCTTGGGCAAGGAGGTGCTCTGGACCTCTATGGGTCCAAATTCAGAGCCATAACTCGCCAAGGGACCATGAGGATACTAGATCTAGCCACAAATGGGTTCAAAAACCCTAAATCAATATGAACATCACAATAACAATGAAGAATTCGGTTTGATGAATCCCTAGGGTGAATAACTCGGTTTGATGAATCCCTTGGTGAGTAATTCGTTTAATTGGCTAGATAATTCCTGCATCTCTGTTGGTGCTAGGCGATACGGGGATTTGGCTACAGGGGTAGCTCCAGGAATTAATTCAATTCGGAACTCGACTTGGTGTTCAGGAGGAAATCCTGGAACATCTTTGGGAAAGATGTCAGGAAAAACACAGACTTCGGGAATGCTCTTGAGGTCTTTTACTTCTTATTTTTCGTTGACTACATGAACTAGAAATGCATGATACTCCTTGCGTATGTATTTTTGGGCTTTGATGCAAGAAATGATGGAACTGTTTGTACTGGGTTTGTCGTTGTATATAACGAGGGTTTTGCCACTTGGAAGATTGAGGCGAATGGCTTTCTCATAGCATAGAATATTAGCAAGGTAGGGACTTAACCAGTCCATGCCAATGATGACGTCGAAGCTTTTTATGGAGGCCGACATAAGGTCGATTGGGAAAGAATAGTCGCTTAGAGTGAGGGTACAACCTCTGAATATGTCGTTAGTGCTCTCTTTCTTCCCATTAGCCATCTCGACAGTGAATGTTTCGTTTAGTGGTCGTGGTTTGTGTTTGAGTAAGTGTTTAAATTTATGGCTGACGAAGCTCCTCACAGCACCACTATCAAAAAGTATGCATAGAGTTATCGAGAAGGAACGTACCCATGACTATTGTGGGATCCGCTACTGCCTCTTCCTAACCCATTGCTAGCACTCTTCATGCACTTCCAGCATTCCTTGCTTTCGAGTAATCCCTCTTCTAGTGCCCCGTTTCACCACACCCATAACAAGCATGGATTACTTCTCCGCTAGGGGCCTAATTGGTTGGTTGTATTGGCATCTTACAGAAACAGGTTGTGTGCCCCTTTTTGTTGTAGTTAGTACATTACAACTCCCGACAAGGTCCGTGGTGGTGGAAGTTACATTTGTTGCATTTCCGTAGGTTACCAGCATATCGGCTGGGAGGTGCTGGAGTAGCAAGTGTAACAGCAGAAATGGTAGTAATATGGACTACCACTGTTTGTTGTTTCTTTGAGTGCTCCTGCGAAGATTGGCCCTTTTGTTTATTCCAGAACTTCTTTTTGTTGCCACTCTCTTTGGGCTGTGCGGGAATAACTGTCACTTAGTCGTGGCGATCTCCGTGATCCACTAGGGTTTGTGCCAGGACGCTTGGCACTGTTAAAAGTAAGTGGATTGGCAGCCAAAACATTTCCTTGAATCGGGGGAGTTAATCCCCAAATGTACCTTTCCACCTTTTTTACTCTCCGGGGTGACCATCCCGGGACATAGAAGAGCCAGGTTACTGAATCTGGCAGTATAAGCAGTGATATCAGAATCCTTTATTTTTAGATTCTAGAGATCATGCTCTAGTTTTTGTATCTCGCCCCTTGGGAAGTATTCTGCTAGCATAAGTTCCTTTAAATCATCACAACTCATAGCATTTGCTATTGGGAGAGTCAATGACTTGACTTGGCTGTTCCACCAAGTGAGGGCTCTGTCTGTGCAAGTGCATGCTGCAAATTTCACTTTGCTAGACTCGGGGCACACACAGATTTTGAATATTGATTCAGTCTTCTCAAACCAATGTGTTAAAGCAATGGCACATCCAGTGCCATCAAAGGATTTGGGTTCAGCATTTGTGAAGTCCTTGTATGAACACTCCATTGGGTGTCCATGACTATCCCCGTTATTAGATGGGTTGGCACCACTACCAGCCGCACTAGTGCCACTTACATTTATCTGCGTCATGGCGGCTGCCACAACGGAGGTTACTACTTCTTGGAAGACAGTAGGATCGTACTGAGGAGGTGGTGGCGGTGGTGGATTCATTGGAGGGTTGTTTTTCTTCCTGTTTCTTTGGAGGCATCTTTTTCTAAAAAGATTCAAGAAGAAATGATGATAAGTTCTCTATAGTGGTCATGAGTCATGTGATATTGAACAAGTTATATCTTAATCCTAAACGCATCATAACATGATCTTTATAGTGTTTTATCAGCGATTTACAATAGAGATTTACTAAAATAAACAAATAATCGCAAATTTTCAATTGTGAGAATTAGTAATACTTGTAACGAATCTGTATAGTGCTATAGTGCCATAAAATACTCCTATAGTATTTTAACTTTATGTTTGGTTCTAGTGTTTCCTTTGTGTATAGTGTTGGTAAGTTTTAGACTTGTTGCAACACCACGGTCACTCCCAAACACATGTTGCTTGTATCTCGAATAAATATAGTTGATCTGACTATATTTATCCCAGATATGATTACATAACTATCCAACTTTAACCGTATTGTCCAAGTCATCCAAATACTTTTATGTAGTTCTTACTGTGATACTGTTTCTGGTATGCATATTCGTATGCTTCTTGTTAAATACTTGTATTTAAAAGTATACTTTTAGTTCAGAGCGCTTCGGCCCCATAGTTTTTATAGTTGTATATCTTGTAAGGTTTGATATACTTAGTTCACTATAAACAATGCTCTGATACCAATCTGTCACACCCCCAAACCAGAACGGCGAAAACGTTCGGAGACGGAGGATGTCATGTACAGTATCACAACAGTTGTATAATAGTAATCAAAGCAAACACAACCATTACATTGATAAAGTATAGTTTTACATCTCTTCATAACATAGTTTGTATGACATCAAAAGTGTATAGCAAAGGTATAAAAGACGCGACTCTTTAAAGCTTCGTCTTCTCAAAATCCTGCTGGTGTACCTGTCTACTGGTTCACTAAGAATACAAGTGATTTTGAAAGTGTATCAACATTTAAGTTGGTAAGTTCATAAGTATGTTTTTGAGATGGAAAACTTGTATTTGTTCTTTGAAAATGTTATAGTGTTCTTCCAGAAAATCCAATATTTTCTTAGTGAATGAGATGTAGTCTTAGGTCTTATGTCACAACTGATATTTTAGCTAAGAAATTCTATTCTTGTGTAACCATTCAACTATTATAAAACTTATATTCTAAGTAAATCTCACTCAATGCACCTTTAGATTCACCATTCATGTTCGTCAAAGAGTCTAAAACCCTAAGAATCCCGGTTTGAGTCTATATTGGACTAGGAGTTCCTTATTGGGCCTAATAGACCAATAAGTACCCAATTCAACCCCATTGGACTTAGAAGCCTTAATTGGACCCTAATTAGACCCAATTCATAACTCTAAAACATTTTGGGACCACTTGGGTCTACAATGATTCATTCTAATGCCAATGAGCCTTATTGGGCCTTAACTAATCCAATAACCTTAGTGAGCCATAAGCCCATTCTTTTACTCTAATTGGACCGTGAATACTTCCAAGAGCTTAATGGTCCGAAAAATTTAATGTTTAGGATCCAAATATCATAGCTAAACTTAATGGGCCCAATCTTCTCCAACTCTTCTTCTTGGCCCAAAAATATCGGCCCATGTATCTAAAAAAAGGAAAAAGAGAAGATTTAGGGGGGGAGGGTTGACTTTGGAGTGCCACCTCCATAATATCCAACATATATCAAGGTGAAGACCTCCCATGCATCCATGCTTGTCACCTCATCTCTCTCTCTCTCTCCCATCTCTTCTTCTACTCTCGGCTGAAGCCACCAACACACACACACTCAACCAAATTCTCTCCAATTCTCTCAAGACTCATTCATCTTCTTCCTCCAAAATTATGAAGATTTTGCTTAGGTTTCAAGAGGATTTTCAAAAGATAATCATCATATTTGGTAAGACTTTATATATACAAGTTTTATAACTCCATCTTCATGATATATCACTCTTTTAAACAAAGTTTTTGGTGATCATACTCCTAGAAACCTTCTTAAGTTCGAGATCCACTCAATGGAGTTGCTAGGGTCGAAAATCACTTCATTTTTCCACTTCTTCTTCCAAAAACCGAAACATCAAGCAAAGGTGAGTTCATACCCCCTTGTTTTCGGTTTTCATATGAGTTTTGGGGGAGAATGCAAGTAAAATGTGTAGATCTATGTGTAAGATGCTTGCTTTGTGTGAATACTTGTTTTATTTGGTAATAATGGGTTAGATCTTAGCAAATCTCGAAATTTAAGTATTATCTAGCAAGGATCTATGAACTATTACATTTTACATATCATATTACCAAGCCAAAGAAGAACACATGTTTAAGATACAAAAGAATTAAAAAAAATCTTGTTAAGGGTCAAAATAGTCAAGAAAACAAAAGATAAGGGTAAAAAGAAAAAATTCTATTTTAAAGGGGGCTAAACAGGTCCTATATGTATAAAAAGATATTTTTATGCTAAACATACTTTATAAGGGTCAAAAATGCAAATTTAAGCTTACTGGGCCAAACTTTTGGGACTCACGGCCTTTGGGCCCAATTTGCGAAAAACATGAAGTTTTAAGGTTTAAAATGTTATTTGGCTAAAGGTGGAGTCATGAATGTAAATAAACCAAAGTAAATTCGGTCCCCACTTTCGGCGGTCCCCTGATGAAAGCCAGAAAATGTTTTTCCAAAGGATGTGCATCATATTTGGCGTTTGTTATCGGTGCTAAGAAGGAAAAGAAGGAGGTGCAGAACATACCAGTCGTGTGTGATTATTCGGAAGTCTTTCCCGAAGATCTTCTCGGATTACCACCTGATAGACAAGTAGAATTCCGAATAAACTTGTTACCAGGGACGACACCAATAGCAAAAGCACCGTACCGACTAGCACCGACGGAAATGAAGGAGCTTATGACGTAACTTCAGGAGTTGTTGGACAACGGTTTCATTCGACCTAGTTCATCACACTGGGGAGCTCCGATGTTATTCGTGAAAAAGAAGGACGGAAGCATGAGAATGTGTATAGACTACCGAGAGAAGAACAAGGCAACGGTGAAGAACAAATATCCATTACCAAGGATTGCTAACTTATTCGATCAGTTGCAAGGTTCGAGCTATTTCTCAAAGATCCATCTTAGGTTAGGATAACATCAGTTGAAGGTGAGAGAGCAGGATATTGAGAAAACTACATTCAGAACTAGATATGGACACTACGAGTTCTTGGTTATGTCATTTGGACTAACCAATGCTCCAGCAGGGTTCATGGATTTGATGAACAGGGTTTGTAAACCATTCCTCGACAAATTCATGATAGTGTTCATAGATGACATTCTCATCTACTCGAAAATCCAGGAGGAGCATGGCCAACATCTACGAGAAGTTTTGGAAGTGTTGAAGAGGGAGAAAATTTATGCAAAGTTCTCCAAATGCGATTTTTGGATCCGAGAAGTTCAATTCTTGGGTCATGTGGCTAACCAAGAAGGGATAATGGTAGACCCATCAAAGATCAAAGCAGTGATGAAGTGGTAACGACCAAAAAGTCCCACAGAGATTCGAAGCTTTCTGAGATTATCCGGATATTACCGACAATTTAACCAAGCCTTTTCTTCGATAGTTGCTCCATTAACAACTTTGACCCACAAAGGGGCTACTTATACGTGGAGTGAGAAGCATGAAGAAGCATTCGAGAAGCTAAAGAAGAAGTTTTGTGAAGCACCGATTCTTTCTCTACCCGATGGAGTTGAAGACTTCGCGGTCTATAGTGACACATCTGGAGTCGGGTTGGGTTGTGTTCTGACCCAAAGAGAAAAGGTGATAGCATACGCATCTCGACAATTGAAGGAGCATGAAAAGAACTACCCCACTCATGATCTGGAGTTGGCAGCGGTAGTTTTTGCATTGAAGATATGGAGGCATTACCTCTACGGCACGAAGTGCAAGCTTTTCACTGATCATAAGAGTCTCCAGTATCTCTTTAATCAAAAGGAATTGAACATGAGACAACGACACTGGATGGGATTACTCAAGGACTACGACTGTGAGATACTTTACCACCCTGGTAAAGAAAATGTTGTCGCTGATGCTCTCAGTCGGAAAGTCAATCTTGAAAGGAAAAGGCCAAGAGCGTTGAGAATAAAAGTTGTCTCGACGATTGTGGAAAGTATCAAGAAAGCTCAACAAGAAGCTATAGCAAAGAATAACTGAAGGAAGAACGTTTGGGCAAGATTTTAGAATTCGGTACAAATAGTCAAGGGCTGAAGGTATTCCAAGATCGGATTTGGGTACCTAAGACGGGAGGAATAAGAAATCTTCTAATGGAAGAAGCGCACAAGACCATGTACTCGATTCATCCCGACAACTCTAAAATGTATAGGGACCTAAAAACCTACTACTGGTGGCTGACGATGAAACTCGATGTTGTGAAGTATGTGGCCAAGTGTGTGGCATGTGCGAGAGTTAAGGCACAACATCAGAAACAGTATGGTAGTTTAGAACCTTTACCTGTACCCATGGGTAAATGGGAAGACATCACCATGGATTTTGTGACTAAACCGCCCAGGACGAAGAACGGACACGACATGATTTGGGTGGTCCTGGATTGTTTCACTAAGAGTGCATACTTCATAGCAGCCAACGAGAAGTGGTCTATGGATAAGCTCACAATCGCTTATACGAAGGAAACTGTAAGACTTCACTGTGTTCCTCTAACGATTGTATCAGATCGTGATAGTCGTTTCACGTCAAGATTTTGGAGAAGCCTACAAGAGGAATTGGGTACAAATTTGTGTTTAAGTACGGCTTACCTTCCACAGATTGATGGTCTGAGCGAAAGAACGATTTAGACACTGGAAGATATGCTGAAAGCATGTACCCTCGAGTTCCAAGGGAACTAGGACGAGCACTTACCTCTGGTAGAATTTTCCTACAACAATAGTTTCCACTCGAGCATCAAGATGGCGCCCTACCAAGCTTTGTACGGACAGAAGTGTTGTACGCCGTCTTGTTGACTTGAGGCTGGAGAGAAGTAGTTTATGGGCCCCGAGATAGTCCATGAGACTGCTGAGAAGTTGAAAGTGATTAGGGAAATGATGTTAGCAGCTCAGGATCGTCAGAAGAGCTATGCTGACAAGAAAAGACGAACGATGACCTTCGAAGTTGGGGATTCGGTTTTGCTTAAAGTCTCACTGTGGAAGGGACTTATAAGATTCGGGAAACGGGAAAAGCTGAGTCCAAGGTTTATCGGACCGTTTAAAGTTCTTCAGAAGACTAGGAACCAAGCTTACAAGCTGGAATTTCCTGGAAGAACTTGATGGTATTCATAACACTTTCCATGTGTGTTATTTGAGGAAATTCATAGGAGAAGTTCCCGACATAATTCCAATCTCATAGTTACGAATGGATGAGAATAAGAGGTTGATCGAAGAGCTTGAGGCAATTGTTGACTGTAAGACTAAGAAGTTACGATGCAAGATGGTTGACTTAGTGCTAGTCCAATGGAAACATTCAAATGGGCCGAATCTCACTTGAGAAACAGAAAGTGACATGATCAGTCGCTATCCGCATCTGTTTGCTGATGCATAATTCCGAGACAGAATCATCCTAAGGGGGAGAGAATTGTAACGCCCGAGTTTCAGGGCTAAGCATTTTAGATGATGTAATAGTCTAGGTCAACTATTGTAACTCTTTTGAAGTAATAAAGATGAAATATTTGAATAATATGTGAATTATGTGTATTTATGTGCTTATTACTTATTTATAAATGTATAATAAATAAAGGATAAAAATAAGCGTCAAATAAAGTGTGAGATAAACCTGATATCTTTACATAAAGTCGTAGTGGTCTAAACAAGATTTTCGGGGATATAAAGAACGCCGAAATCCGAGTTATAAGGAAGAAGTTATGACTCGTCGAAGTTTCGCGATGGAACCGACACGATACCGGGGAGCGTAAATAGTGAATTTACGGTAGAGCGCCTTTTAGCCTTACCGATCTAAATGAAAGTCGTAGAATACGTTAAACCGAGAGCGTCCATAAAAAGAACGCCCAAATCTAACTTCGTATGAGGAAGTTATTATCTTTCGAAGTTTCGGCTTAACGATATACAACCCGAAGTTTGAATATTAGATCCAGCGGTTTTTATCCGAAACAACCTAAACAAGAATCGAAGATCTCGTTAATAGTAGCATAACATTAAAAATATGGATGAAAACGGACGTCGGATGAAGAAGTTATGAATTTTTAGCGGACCAATCATGTCCCGTCCTGTTAATAATATAAGATTTAAAATAAAGTCAAAATTAGCCAACGAAGTATAAACGAAAGTTGTAGAGTACGTTCCCTCCTACGCGTGGATATAAAGAACGTCGAAAACAGAGCTCGCATGAGAAATATATGAATTTTAGAAGTTAAGTGTGCAATTTGCGAAGCGGATGCATGGAATGATGACGTGGCCGAACTCCCAGCCATCCGATGAACCCGCTTCAGATCGCGATGCATAGCCCACACATACGCCCAACGTCTGATCTCGGAACATGCCGCGTACGAAGAGCCTTCCTCGGTCTAGCTTTGCCTACGTCGCACCACCCGGAGACCTCCACCTGGCAATCTTATCCGAGCTACGCCCTGCGTAGTTGTTTCGAATGCCCAACGTTCCGAGGTGTTGAGCGCCTATAAATGGGTGCGAGGTGCAGCCTTCTTTCCTCACAAATCCAAGTATTCTTTCTCTCTCTACTCTCTCTCTTTAACTCCTAAACCCCCCCCCCCCCCCTTAAGCCTAGGTAAACCCCCTAGCACTCGAATGAAGCCCCGAGGCTCCCGGAGTCCCGAGAAAAAGGGTCTTTCGGTTCGGAAACGCTGTAAGTGAGCTACGCCTACGCTATTTTTAATATAGCTTCTAATTAATTATAGTAACTGATGGGTTTTGAGCACTACATCATTCCTATGGAGTACATGCAAACCCTAATGCTTCAGATCTAGTTTGTCTAATGAACATGCAATTGAATCATCCAAAGCTATAAACCCTAGATCTAACATATTATAAACTGAAATAGGGTTTAGAGAATACCTTTGATTGTTATGTAGCAATAACAATCTTTTCCTCCTTGTAATTGGCTTCAGAAAGCTTAGTGCCTTAAGTGTTGCACCTCTAATGGAGTCACAAACACCACTAGCAATAAGGATGAATGAGGAGAAGAGAAGAGGCACCCAAAAACATCTAAAAATCCTAAGGAATCAGTTAGCCACGTTTTTGGTGCCCTAGGGGTCCTTAAATATGTGAGGCTATTAGGGTTTTGAACTTAGGAAACCCTAATCTAACTACTTAGGCTTTAAGCAGTCCATGGACTCCCTCCTTAGAGGCATTGGACGATTTATTATGGGTTTCCCCATAGAATTCATCCACTCCATCCTCTATGGAGTCCACTAGCCCAATATTCAACTATCACACAATTGACAGTTCTAGTCCCCTTTATTTAATTAATGTCTTTTAGCCACACAATTAATTATCAATTAATTCTTGACTAATATTAATTAAACAATATGATTTCTCCTTTAATATATTATTCTTATAATATATTAATAAATCATAATTAATCTCCTCTCTCCTTAATTTTTCCTACAAGTTGCTATGGTGAAGGCAACCCAAAAGGACCATGCTCATAATCGGGTCAAGTACATACCAAAATAGTTATGGACTTAGACACTAATCCAACAGTCTCCCACTTGGATAACTCTAATAACTATTATGCATAACTTCAAAACCTGATCAGCAATCATAGCTTTCAAAAACCGCTGTCAACTCTAATCTTATCAAATACGCGTGTCCTTTAGATAAGAGATCATATATTCCTCCATTCTACAAGATATCGTATAGACACGAGACAGGGATTTAAATCATTCTCTCTGTCTATGTATTGTTTCCTGACATCCGATTTATGACGACTAACAACAGACTACAATTGAACACATCAACTTAGTCTCGGCTTGGCCAAGCGTTTAAGGTGTCAACACTAAATCATCAACGGGCCCACATATATCGCTTTTATCCCACTTTGGGTAAAAGTAATGGATAAACTTCGACTGAAATGCTCGCTTGCTCTAACTCATCAAATCACACACAACAATATGTTTTATAACACCGTGTTACTGGTGCATTTACATATTATCAATGTGAAACCGAATTGTAATTACAACTTACGCGTCTCGGTTTCAAGAATATACAATATTATCATCTCACAATCACTCGTGATAAATCCATGAAGTGATTCAAGTGAGCGTGGGTTTAATCGAATACTCTAATCTTATTAAAGCACTCATGAACTCTGCAACAAACTTGTGCTATGTCTAAACACTTTAGACAATCTACAGACAGATTCATGACAATCTTCCTTCATACCTACTTCCAACGTATGACCGACTATGGAGGTTCGAATAACCCAGTTATTCTGGAAGTCAAAACATGCAAAGTTAAACACAATAATAATACTTAATCCTATATGGCCTCAAAACTTTTGAGTATAAATAAAACACCTCTTATTTAGTCACCATATTGATTACTCATTATTAATTGTATAATGTTTCAGATAATCAACTTAACACTCGAATTATAACAGTAGTTGTCCCATGCACCAAGCATGCACACTATGTTTCCTATGGTCCTTACTTTATGAAATAAATCAAATGAAAACTTTTCCATAGATGCTCATTTCACAATTCCAAATCCTTATCATAAGTGTAAGAATACCAAATTCTTGCCACTATCAGAATATGCTAGATTCTAACATTTTATGCAACAATCCTTTTGTAAAGTCACAACACAAAGTCACCAAGACTCAGCCAATGAAATCACAAGGTTCTCTACTAGAAATTGTTAAAAGACAATTCCATAGTTGTGAAGTCTCTCATTCAAAGTACATTCCTTTGAACATCCTTCTTGCATAAAAGTTTCTAATCTAGACATAGATTCTTAATATCCAACTCCCATTGTGGAAACATTTCCATATTTGTCATATGACAGCTCATTCTAAATAGAATCTTATCTATTCATAATAATGTCGATATGGTCCATCCCGTACTATACTTCGAACTACTCACAAGCGACAAATCCTCATTGAACCTTAGATCGTCCTTTGATATTTGTTTAACTATTTAGTCAAAACCGATTCTAGTCTCTTTTCTCTTTTAATGTGCTAGGCATTCGGAAAATTTTAGAACGGTCAAATATTATAGCATACGCAATCGATCCTATACTCGAAACGTATGGGACACAATGCATATTGTCTTACATAAAGACGTGATACTTTACCAGTCTTTTTGCCATAATATTTTGTTAGCTATGTTCTCACAATTCGAACTATGAAGAGGGATGCCATAATCATAAATTTTGAGAACACACTATGTATCCTTGACTAAATTTATTAACATTTCTCGATTTAAGCTTTAGATTTTGAAATGAAGTATAATATTCTCTCCCTTAATTATAGCAAAACAACTTTTCAACCCTTGCGAATTTGCAAAGTATAACTCTTGTTTTATATAATTAATATTGCTAAGTTGCAATACTTACCATAATAATCATGCTCGCACTAACATGATGATTATTTCGTTTTTGGCATAACACTTATGCTCCCACTAGCTTTGACATCTATCAGAAAACAGTTGAACTTTCAGAAAAACAATGCTTATTGAATTCCTTAGGTTCATATTTCTAACACTAGATGCTTTAATAATCCTTTATCTAAGTTTCTTGAACTCATACACATTTTCTTAAATAGCTTATGTGTGTCTAAACAATTTTAGAATTCATGTTACTAAGTCTCAAAATGTTCAAACTAATTGCCAAATCTCACAATTCGAACTATGAAGAAGGATGTCGTAATCATAATTGAATTTGAGAATACAATTTTCACAATTGATATCTTCTTAAAATCTCTCTTAGTGAAAGCATTTCCTCACAATCATTTTCATGAAGGAGAGAAACCTTATGACACTTAGATTTTATAGCGTATGTGTTCCTATCCATGTAAATTTGTCATAACAACAATCATAAGACAATGTTTGTGACAAATCCAGCTCATATGGATTGAACTTGTTCAATCTTAATTCCTTGCCTCATGGCAGCACGAGTCCCTACCATTTCTTCCAAGTTGTTAAGCAGCTCACCCTTACCAATCAATGTACTTTCCATTGATCAAGGTATCTTGCCTTTATGCAATTAATGTAGAACTCATAGAACTCACATGCATAATTAATTTAAGTGGAATGGCACAGAAGCACAACTATGTCAACACGATAGGTTGTAAACCTCAAGTCATGTGCTAGTGATGATTGATAAGGTTTATTCTTGATTTGTTCTTGAAACTTTTCCAAGATCATTAAAAACTCCCACTGACCTCTTAACATATAAAATTCTCTTTTCAAGAAACATTCCTTGACAAAACTAATATTCAAGAGTTAGTGTAGTTCTTATCAAGACAAAACACTTTACATAATTGGTTCTAGTTGGTCTTTGTCTTATCCAAGACATCACAACTTACTAATTTCAAATGTACAAGTATAAGAAACTTTCAAACTCCACATTTGATAAGTGTTAAAAATCTACTAAAAACATGTCACTCAATTCACAATCTTGGAGTATAACTCTAAGACTCGATATTGGAATGAAGTATGATCAACTTCTTGATTTAACCATTTCAACAATTTTCAATTCCTCTTCTTAGTCAGACAAATGCACTAAGACTCACTAAGAGGATTAATTTGAGATATGATTCTTAATCATTAATACGATCATAAATCATGATAAAAGGTATTCTCCCTTCTTCTTAGAATGGACAAACTTTTATCTTTCTGCCTTACTGATCCTTCTTATTCATCCTGCCTTTCATTGAGACCTTTCTAATGATGCATAATTTACTAAAACTTGTAAGCATCACTATATTCACCAAGCTTTTGGCAAATCATAACGAATCTATTATCTTTCTTTGTGGTGGACTAGACCATTGCACAACATTGAAAACTTGATCTCTTAGTCCTTCACTTGACTCTTTGTCAATGAATTAGTCTTAAAATTTTCAAATATAAAGTTTCTCATTCATCACACAAACCAAGTTGCACGATTCCAAGTTTCTGTTCAATTTGAGACTTGGGCGATGAGAAACTCTCCTTATTTGCTAAATTCTCGACATTTCCACAAATAACATAATTAAGAATCAAATCCATCATTGCTAATAATAGAAACATTCAAACATCAATTTTTCATACACGCCATCGCAAGGATAAATAAATAAGACAAAATCAAAATTTATTTTATTGCATAAAATTTATCCTTACAATGCAATTCAACTGAAAACTATGATATTACATATTTCTTAGCAATCTATCCGAACTCTAAAGTAGCGGCTCAAAAATCCAATCTTTGAATCCATGCGATCAAAATCCATTTCTTCATGATCAAATTCAACACACTTTTTCCTTAAGCTCCCTTTCTTTTCTTCGATCCTGAAGTAGACCATACGTCTTGACTCTCCCATCTCTTGGATCTCTCAAGTAAACAGGACAGCTTCGTCACCAATGCCCCTTCTCTTGGAAATAAAAGCAAATTAATTCTTTTGGAACCGCACACGACACTACTTCAGACCTTGCCTTTTTCTTATGGTTAAACCTTTTGACCATAGCATGCCTTTCGTTGCCATTGCCTATTTCCATGGAGGTTTGGAAGGCAGATCTACCAATCAACTTTGCTTCTCCAGTGCGCCAAATCATTGTTGATTCAATAGCAATAAGCAAATAGGTGAGATCGAAGAGGGTCACGTCATGCTCCATCATATAGTACTCTCTAACGAACTCAATATATGACTCAGGAAGTGACGTAAGAACCCACTATACAACCAGCTCCTTTGGGATGACAACACCCAGCATACCCAACCTGTCAATGTGTGACTTCATCTCTAAGACGTGTGCACACACAAACTTTCCATCTTCGTGCTTAGTTGCCAATAGGGCTTGAGTGAGCTTGAACTTTTCAAGCCTTCGAACTTGTGGGTTAGGGGGAACAATTGGAGGAGGTGGCGGAAGTGAAGCATGATCTCTTGTTCCTCGATCATATCGTGGAATATCATCTTCAAAGGATTCAGGAAGACCATGATTATCAGAACCAGACATGTACAAAATGGCAGAAAATTCAAGTCAAGTTGACTGAGTCCTTAATAAAACACCCAAATGAGTCATTAAGACTAGGATCCAATACAATACTCTACAACCTATAAGAGGGATGTCGTAATCTAGTTGCAGAATATTTGAAGGTAGGTAAATGACGATTTACCAATTTCCACCATGAAAAACGAAAATGAAGTTTAAGTTTTAAATGAATTGAAACTCCTAAATCTTTTAAGATTCATTGAACTTTTCAATGGAATGTTTAAATATCGATTATACCCTTCATGTTTGTGACTGGGATGCCGATGATCACAAACAAGGTGTGAATAACCATGCGAATCACGTGGTGCACCCAATGCTACTGTCACCTAATCAATGTGCCGGTTAGCCACACACGCTCCATTGATCAATGATAAACATAGATCCACCCTTCACTACCAATGTCAACCCCAAATTAGTGTGTCGGTTAACCACACACGCTCCACTAACGTTTGACAAGGGTATGAAGTGAAATTCCATGGATTAGCATACAATTTCACATTTTGCCTAAAGTAACTATGATTTGGGAATTTGTAAAAGCATTTAGTTACTTTGTACTTCATTATACTTAGAATGGAAGGTTTCGTCCTATCCTACCCGAACGGCTAACGACCCTCCACAAGTCAAGAGTGCGGTGGGTAAGAGTGGATACCCATTCAATCGCCATTTTATAGGCAATTTCCTTAAACACCCCTTATAGATCAGCTTCGTGAACGAGGCCTACTAACGGTAAGACTGACCTTTTACTCATACATATATATATAATATTAGACTTTTAATGTTACATATAGTATAAGGGTGTGTTTTATACTTTTAAAATACTAGGTGGTCTAATTTAATAAGTTATACTTTTAATTTAGTTAAATGTAAACCAAAACTTTATGGAATTATTAACTCTCTTTTAATTATACATTTAATTAACTTAATAAGACCATAAGGATGTAATTTGAACTTTTCAAAAAATACTAGGTTTTTAGAATTTAATATTTCAAAATTATACTTTTAATCAAATCTTAAATTCCAAAACTTAGGGGCAAGTTTTGAAACTTTTCAAAACATTATGGTTTAACTATTTAAATTTCAAAACCTAAAACTATTAAGTTCAAATTTAAAATTATAAAACCTTAAGGGTGTAAGTTGAAACCTTTTCAAACTTTATCAAGAACATTCTAGATCAACAATTCAAATAAGGCAATTAACAATTAATTAGTGGTTAATTAATTTTGACCTAGTCCAATTATATGCAAGATAATTCACGAAATAACTTAAATAATTAAACATTATGTTATAAGGAAACAAATATTTGATTAATTGTAATTATCTTCTATTTTGTTAAGGATATTCACCCAAAATAAAAAAAAATCGAATTTTATCAATTAAAAACATTTTTGGTAATAATCCTAAGCCAAAACAACAAGAAAATCGCGAAAATTAGCTGGCAGACTCGTTGACTCGTCGAGTACCCAGTGGAATCGGCTAGTTCAGTCATGGACTCGGTGCGTCTAGCCCTAAAAACTCAACATATTCGATTTTCAGTTAATATTCAATCAAATAATCATCAAATTCATCAACAAACAACCCTAGTCTCTGATACCACTAATGAGTTTTGAGTACTACATCGTTCCTATGGTGTACATGCAAACCCTAATGCTTCGGATCTAGTTTATCTAATGAACATCAATTGAATCATCCAAAGCTATAAAACCTAGATCTAACATATTATAAACTGAACTAGGGTTTAGAGAATACCTTTGATTGTTATGTAGTAATAACAATCTATTCCTCTTTGTAATTGGCTTCAGAAAGCTTAGTGCCTCAAGTGTTGCACCTCTAATGGAGTCACAAACACCACTAGCAATAAGGATGAAGGATGAGAAGAGAAGAGGCACCCAAAAACGTCTAGAAACCCTAAGGAATCAGTTAGCCACATTTTTGGTTCCGTAGGGGTCCTTAAATATGTGAGGCTATTAGGTTTTTGAACTTAGGAAACCCTAATCTGACTGCTTAGGTTCTAAGCAGTCCATGGACTCCCTCCTTAGAGGCATTGGACGATTTTTACGGGTTTCCCCATAAAATTCGTCCACTCCATCCTCTATGGAGTCCATTAGCCCAATATTCAATTATCACACAATTGACAGTTCTAGTCCTCTTTATTTAATTAATGTCTTTTAGCCAAAAAATTAAGTATCAATTAATTCTTGACTAATATTAATTAAACAATATGATTTCTCCTTTAATTATTATTCTTATAATATATTAATAAATCACAATTAATCTCTTCTCTCCTTAATTCTTCCTACAAGTTGTTTTGGTGAAGGCAACCCAAAAGGACCATGCTCATTATCGGGTCAACTACATACCAAAATAGTTATGGACTTAGACACTAATCCAAAAGTAACGTTATTATGAACTTATAATAAGTACTTGAGCTATTATTATGGGTTATATAAGTATTGTTTAACACTTATATAATGGTTATAATAGCTAGACTATTAATTAGTCTCGGTTAATTATAGACTAAACCCTAGTGGTAATGATACTAGGTTTTGACAAAGGAAATTGTTTCAAGAGTAACGAAGCGCTGTCTAAGTTCGGAGTCACCACATTCTCAGGTGAGTGGATAGTTACTTTCATCTTACACATAAATATGAAGTATTATATATAAATTACATGCTAAGTGTGCATATTATCTGAATACTTGCTGTCTATGCTGGATGAATGATTTTATACATGTTTTAAATGATTTAAATTGTATTAGTATTTTATATCTACAAAAATGTTGGGGTAAAACATGGGTAGATGTACTAAGACGATGCGTGATAAAATGATGAGAGTTCTCGATGTTGTTGTTGTTGATTCTGTCATCTAGCGGAGTATGGATGACGACCACAGACTCTTGTAGACAGTCCAGTGGAACGCTAGAAGGCTCACAACCTGTAGGTGTTTGTGAACGACGTGTTCACCGGTGTACTCCATCCCCCACATGGTTTCCTTAAGGACATTTATTGAGTAGGAATCCCCTTAGCATTATTGTCCATCCCGATGTTGATCCTTAGTCTAGGTCCCTTATGATAGGTGTTTTAGGGACGTAATGTGAGGATAACGGGAACGGGTAATCGGTTTATTGTTGGTAGATGAAATTAATAAACTTATTTATTGTGGGTTGAAAACCCTATGTGCTCACCAGACTCCCAAGCCTGACCCACTCGGTTTCATGTATTACAGGTAGTGGCGCTCGAGCATAGATGTGATGTTTTGGATGAGGGATTATGGATATAGGCCTGTAGATATGAAATAATGTAGTAAGACTTATATTGTACTATTTATGCTTTTGATCTGTATCGAACATCACATCCCGAGTCTTTTTAATGAAATACATTTCTACAGAAATGCTTTGATAAATCTTTATCATATTTTATTTTGGGAACAAATTCCGCAACACTTTTATGAAAAATATTACTCTGATTTTCAAACAAGAATAAACATAATCGGTCTTTTCTGGCCGTGAAAAATGGGGATGTCACAAGATGTTAGCAGAATACTGGCCTACAGGTGAGATTCAGAAGATGGAGTAAGAGTTGTGGAACCTCACGGTCCAAAACTCCAACATCGACGCATACATATCTAGGTTTAGTGAGCTATCTCTTATGTGTCCCGGAATGATCACCTCAGAAGAGAAAAAGATTGAAAGGTTTATCTGGGGACTGACTGAACCTATTCAAGGGAATGTCATTGCAGCAAACCCTAAGACGTTTGATAGTGCTAAGAGACTGGCCAAGAAATTGTATGATCATGGAAATAAGAAGGGTGCCAAGACAGTGGTAGCGGAGGCTAAGAAGGAGGAAGAGAACAAGAAGGGGGAAAACAAAAAGCGAAAAGGAAAGCAAAACTCGTAATCATCTAAGAAGCAACAAACAGTGTCTGTCCATGCTGCAACACAAGCTACTACCACACAACATGCTCCAGCCTTATCCACACCAAATGATTTTAAGCAGTACACGGGAAATCTCCCCAAGTGTAAAAAATGCAACTTCCACCATCACAGGGAGTGCCAAGAAACCTTCTTATACATACAAGTTTTATAACTCCATCTTCATGATAGATCACTATTTTAAACAAAGTTTTTGGTGATCATACTCCTAGAAACCTTCTTAAGTTCGAGATCTACTCAAGGGAGTTGCTAGGGCCGAAAATCACTTCATCTTTCCACTTCTTCTTCCAAAAACCGAAACATCAAGCAAAGGTGAGTTCATACTCCCTTGTTTTCGGTTTTCATATGATTTTTTGGGGAGAATGCAAGTAAAATGTGTAAATCTATGTGTTAGATGCATGCTTTGTGTGAATACTTGTTTTATTTGGTAATAATGGGTTAGATCTTAGCAAATCTCAAAATTTAAGTATTATCTAGCAAGGATCTATGAACTATTACATTATACATATCATATTACCAAGCCAAAGAAGAACACATGTTTAAGATACAAAAGAATTCAACAAAAATCTTGCTAAGGGTCAAAATTGTCAAGAAAACAAAAGATAAGCGTAAAAAGCAAAAATTCTATTTTAAAGGGGGCTAAACAGGTCCTATATGTATAAAAAGATATTTTTATGCTAAACGTACTTTTACAAGGGTCAAAAATGTAAATTTAAGCTTATTGGGCCAAACTTTTGGGTCGCACGGCCTTTGGGCCCAATTTGCGAAAAACATGAAGTTTTAAGGTTTAAAATGTTATTTGGCCAAAGTTAGAGTCATGAATGTAAATAAACCAAATTTGGAGGTGAAAATAACATTTATTTTAAAAATGGACCAAAAATGTAAAACTTTCCAAAATTGGGCCGAAATGTAAACTTTTACAGACAAAGGGCTGAAAATGCACTTTTCTGCACAAACAGGGTTCTAAATGTGAAAATATAACTTTTTGGGCTAAACCGTAAGTCTTTAGACATTTGGGACAAAACTGCAACTTTTTATAACTTATGGACTAAAATATCATTTTTACAAAACTTTGGGCCTTAACTAAAAATTTGAGGATTATTGGGTAAAAATATCATTTTTACAAAAAGAAAACTCTTAATGTCAATCTAGTAAACCCTTAGCTAAAACAAATCACAAAACAAAAACGAACGAACAAATTTTGTCGATAATCAATTATTGGGCTTAATATTCACGATACTTGGCCGTTAGGCCCAAAGGGCCCAACTAAGTGTATATTGAACCCAGTGTGTTCCATGACGTGTTTAGTCGGCCTTGCGACCCACTTGCATGTTAATTTGAGCTAAAATTATGGACTATATGTTTATTGGGCTTTTGTGGCCCATATACATGTCTATTGGGCCCAAGTTACCTTCTTACATGTTATTGGGCCTTCGTAGTCCATTTACATGCTAATTGGGCTTGGAATGGAATTCATGTGCTTGTGATCAAAACTATACTGTTGCGTAATCACTTAACATCTTATACTTATATAAAAATGTACCTTTTGAATCCAAACCCTGTAACATATGTGTAAACATTAAACATAGTACGAAAAAGGAGTTGAGAATCTAGCGAGACATGTCGGTTGGAACCACTTAGTGTACAATCGTAGCCTGTAGTTATAATCTGAGTTTTCTAGGTGGAAAGCAGCAGTTTGTGTATAAATCTATACGGGGTGACCCCCCACGCCTTAGTTGTTCGCTACAGCTAGACTAGGCCAGTCTAGGGTGACAACATCCTTATCAAGACCGACATTTGGAAAAATACCAAGATGAGCGACCTAGTCATTATCATGCATGGTTATAACGACTCATATAGGGATTCGATACCAAAATATTAACCTTTTGAAGATAAATTCTTTAATTGTGTCAATGCAAAACGACTTATCGAGCGATACAAAAATCTAAACGATGTATTAAAACAGAAAATATCGTATTTTCTGGGGAGAATATTCATATACACTTATCATTTATTCCAAATACAATAAACCTAAACTACACTCATACAAGTTTTGAACTACTAAATTCACAAATGCATTTATACTTGATTTTCACATCATTCTTTTTAAACATGTTACAGAAAATATCGGATTTTATGGGTTTTTATGAAAGATACGAAGGCTTTTACTCAAATATACTTATGAACTCACCAACATTATATATGTTGACCGTTTTCAAAATAACTTGTATTCTCAGATAATCGTTAAGCTGGAAGATATGCAAGCGTATTTGGTTTTGTTTATGTAACACCACTTATCGTACTTTGAACAATTTGAATTTATGTATTTTAACAATGTACTTGATGTGAATAATGCTAGTTGTATTATGTAATGTTGGTGATGAATGTGTTATGTTTCATGTATATTCAATGTGATGATTATTCAATTGTTAGTCACACGAGCCTCCGTACGTTTCCGCCGTCTGGTTCGGGGGTGTGACATCTTAAAACCAAAATGTATGTTTGTTACTGTACTCTGAAATAGTAATCCATAGTCTTATTAATAAATAATACTATGCCATGAATATTCTTGAAATTATACATTGTACTAGTATACTCTGTACTAGAAAAGTAGTGTACTGTAGTAGTGTTTATATGAAAACTTTCTTGTATGTGTGTCTGGAATCCACCAGCTGTAATGTAAAATAGTGTACTGTAGTTTCATTATTTAAAATAAAACCTTTGGAGTAGTGTTAATGTTGCAAACAAATGTTTTAGTTGATATTATTTTGAGTTTCATATAACCTTGCTAAAATGACTAGTGGCCTCTACGACATTCTTCAGGCGTCAGAATCTTATGACATTTGTCACCCCAGGCCTGTCGGCATAACTGTTGCAAGCAGATCAGGTGCGAGATTGTCAGTCTCATATAGATATATACACAAATTCACGCTCTCCCTCCAGGAGACTATGGTTATAATTTATAGGACTTAGACATGTACCTTGTTGGGTACAACGAAGTAGTGCCTCCCAACCATGTATTAACTAGTTCACATGTAGTGTAGTAGTGTTCTCTTGTACTTAAAACTCTATGTATTACCTTGTAGTAGTGGGCTTGTAATGTATAGTAATTATACTTAAATAATTATTTAGTAGTGTATCTTTGAATTAATGAAATAGAGTAGTGTTCCATAAACTATACCTTTTATAGTTTATATACTTGTTTCTATATAGTGTTCTTGAGCTTGTAAAATAGTGTAGTGGTTTTCGAATTATACCAATTATATTTTTCTTGTATCATTTGTTGAACTTAGCAAAATAGCATAGCGATTCACAAATTATACTTATTATAGTTTTAATGTATTCCATGTAATGAATTGAAGCATTTGCAATTTAACAGTGTGTATAAATCGGTAGTAAGAGATTTTATGAAAAATACCCTTTTGCTCGACATGATACAAAAGGGTTAAAAATATATATTTAATATATATTGATAAATGCAACAATGAATCAGTTTGAAACAATTGCAAATGGTTTTGAAAAGTTTGAAATCTTTTGAATATTAACACAAGAATCCTTGTGTTTTACTTGTATTCCCCCCTAAAAACATTGAAAATAGTGAAACATAGGGGTATGAACTCACCTCTAGAGCGCGTTCGTGTTCAAGTATCAAAACTGCAGAGACGATCCTCGGGCTAGTGTACGTGGAATTAACGACATCCTAATATTATTTAAACACGCAGTCGTATTTAAATTAGCAAAATATATAATTAGAGTGTTAGACAACTTAATTTATGTAAGGAATACTTACAAAAATTACCGAGAATTATTTGGAGTGTTGTTATGTGTTTTCGTGTAACATCCCAAAAATTCAAGTCAATTTAAAACTTTTAAATCATTCAAAAATCAATAATTATTACAAACATGTTTTCGAAATGGTTTAATGTCAGAGTATCCCAGAATCAAATCATAAAAACATAAGGAGGTGCACGATCACGCCTTCGCCTTGCCGCGATCATCGGAAGTACCTGAAACTATAATTGATAAATGTAAGCTAGAAGGATTAGTGAGTTACCCCCCAAAATACCAACGCCATACATATATAACCATATCATATAATTAACACAACATGCATAGTGAGCCATCAATATGACTGGACCGCCTCCCCATGCCTTCACTCTATCTGGACTGCTCTTCGAGTCTTCGGCACGTCTGAACCGACCCTTAGGGCCTTCAGCCTATCCGGACAGCTCGTTGGGCCTTCGACCTGACTAGATTTGCCCGACCCAGGCCTGCAGTCTACACAGTCTGACCCGAGTGTCTTGGCCTACTGTACACAGCAAGACCTGCCTCAACCTGTTCCCCAAACCAACAAACATGTGAACATACATATAAACAAGTAGTTATGAAGATCCAATGGATCACTAACATAACAACCATCCTATAACCAGGATACTGATCTAACCGATCTCTAACATAAAAACCATCCTATAACCATAATACTGATCTAACCAATCTATAACATAGCAACCATCCTTGTACCAAGATACATATCATAAATCATAACATGCAATAAACCCGTATATAAATCCGAAAAGGGTCGGCATTGGTGCCTTAGACCCTGTTGATATAGTGAGGAGAACTCACCTCACAAGTAGCTCGATGATAATACAGTCAACTCCTCCAAACACCTCTCCACACACCAACACCTATAACCATCAATGGTCCATTCTCGTAAATTCCCAAATTACCAAAATACCTCTAGAAGTCAAACTGGTCAGCACTTGGTCAAAGTCAAAGTCAACAGTCAAGGTCAACAGTCCATGTTGACCCAACTCGTCGAGTACAGTATACCGACTCGTCGAGTTCGTCGAGAACTCACAGAGTCATAAAACCTTAGTCAACTCGCTGAGTTTCTAGGCAACTCGTCGAGTCCAAGCGTGTCCAAAAGTCGGCAAAACCCTAGCTGACTCGTCGAGTCGTTGCAATGACTCGCCGAGTCCATGCAAAAACCAAACTCAGGAAATCTTCATTTGACTCGTCGAGTTGACCAATCAACTCGTCGAGTCCCTTCAATCCAACACTCATTCAGATGATTTTAAGCTACTACAAAGCTCCATATTGCAAATCAAGCTTCCCAAGGCATGTTTATCATGTAAAGTTGCAAACTTTACGTGCATGCAAGGTGCTGAAGGCCAAAATCAAACTAAAGAAGAGGTTCTAGGTGAGAAGAAGGCATTATCTTGCTAAAGGTTGGAACTTTATGACTATAAGGGCCTACATGAGCCTAAATATGAAGTTACAACTTCAAATCATGCCCAATACTCGAAATGAATCACCAATATGCTAAAAAATAGCCCTAATATTAAGCATGGAGAGATCTAACTAGAAGGAATTCAAGGTAACGACTTGTTACCTTCAAAATGATGCTAAGATGAAGTAGACCTCGGATCCATATCCTCTCTTTGCTCCAAGCTCTTCCCACCACAATCCACCTTCTAAGCTTAGTATCACACCAAAATGAAGTGTAAGCAACGATTTAGGGTTTCTGGACTCACAAAAGGGCTGTAAAGGGAGGCTAAGGGGGCAAGTGACCTTTAAATAGGGTATAAACCCCTAGGGATTAGGGTTTCTCATTCCATCTCCAACTCGTCGAGTCGGGTTCACCAGCTCGTCGAGTTGGTCACTTAAGCCACGTGGCCAAACGCGTCCCTACTCGACGAGTCGAGGCACCAACTCGTCGAGTAGATCTTCTGAGATGGACATAAAAACTATAAAATTATATACCTAGGAGTCGAGGTGTTACATTTCGGTTTAGCCATCACCGAAATCCCTTGATTTCGGTACTGACCGAAATCAGTCTTTGGTCCAGGAAAGGTTCTTGATCAGGAAATGATTTCGGTCTAGTGGTTTTCGGTTAGCTTGAAGATTTGAAGATTGTTCTTGGTGCTCTTGGTGAAAATTATGAAGATTTGAAGGATTTTTTTCTTTAAGATATGAAGATTCTTGTATGATACTTGAGAGCAAAATGAGTGTGTTTTTGGTTGGAAAAGTGAGAAAATGACTATGTTATCGAGTGAAAACATATATATCGAGGGGGATTTCGGTTAGAAGGGAGTTTTCGGTCCGAGGAGTTTGCAGTCCGAGGGTTTTCGGCAGAGAAGGGGTTTTCGGTGTCAAGGTTCTTGGTTCCAAAGAAAAGTTTGATTTTTAAGTGCATTTTATTCCAAACCTTATAACACTTATATAAAAACATCATTTATAAAATTTTAAATCATATTATAACCCTTATGAACTTAACGAAATAAACAAAACTCGAATTTTATTTATAGGGTTTGACTTTTATTGACTTACAAATAATGGGTTGTTACAAGTTCAAAACTCTATCAAACTTGAGATCCATCACTCTAAAGCATAAAGGATCTCTGGGGATCCATAAAGTTTACAACTTTATTGAACCCAAACCTTCCAACTAGCCTAAACATGAAGGACAACACAAGAAAACCTATATATAAGCACATGAAGTCATAAAGCTTGGAACTTAAGGACTTACAAAAGTCCAAAAAACATGCACAATGAGGATAGTGAGGCTTTTAAGCTGAGATGATGCACTAAGACTTCTTTTATTCTTCTTTTTGGCTATAAATCACCCAAAAACTCAAAAACTTCAACAAATAGAGCTAGGGTTTCAGTAAGGGAGGAAGGTAGGTGATGCAGGCCGAGGGTGAGAAAACCCCAACCATCACATCCCTTAAATAAGGGAGCAAACCATGGAATTAGGGTTGTCATTAAACAGTTGTCACGTCGTGGCCACAATTTTGCCACATCGTTGCACCCATTAAATATGCGTGCATCCTCAGACTATGACCATGTCATTAGAAATCATTCCCCACGCCATGGCCACCAAAATTCTAGACTTTAGACATTAATTTCTTAAATGAACATACTAGAAAATTGGTGTTACAATTATGCATGCAAACTTTTGTGTACAAGTCCATGCTTGTGAACCTACAAACTTATGCATTTGTATATATGTTGTCGAACTTATGTCTGAGAACTTGTGTGTATATGTTTAGGCTTATGAACTCATAGACCATATAACTAAATGGTTACATGAGACACATTCATTACCTAATACCCCTGACTTATAACTGTTAATCTTCGTGAGTTAGGGAATTATGTATAGATCTATGCAGGCTGACTACCCTACATACGGTTGCTAGATACAATCTTAACGGTCTAGCCACAATAGATGATAATTGTCTACTTATTACAATGTCCAATGAAGTGTTAGGAAAGGAACATCTACGTAGCCGAAGCTTGATTATAAGGACTCATTGTAACATTGAAAGTGTACATAGTTCACTAATAATATATAAGCTGGGAAACCACTTATATACATCAGGAAAACTACTTTTGATTTAAAAATATTTATTATTCAAATACTATAAATATGTGACTCACAAACATTAAGTTGACACTCTTCAAAATAACATGTATTCTTGCAGAATTAAGAGTTTGAAGTTTATACTCATGGAATACGTCGTGGAATCACAATCTTCTTAGTTTAGTATTATACTTTTATAGAATGGCCTACTATTAAGAGCCATGCTTTTGAAATTTCAAGTTCTTTTAACTCTAGACTAACCCTATGTAATTTCCTTTTTTCAGAAATAAGAATTTCCACTTTTTATGTTATTTGTTGTATTTGTTCTATGCACTCGATGACTATGCTCCATGACATTGTCTCACCGCCTAGCGATTTCGCCGTTGACCGGGGGTGTGTCAGAGATATATAAATAGTAGTAAAGGGTCTGTACAGTTTGGTACCCACGGATGGACGCAGGAACTGATAGTAGGTTTTGCCGATTTTTTTTCCGATCAAACATAATATAAAACCGAAAAATAATTCATTACGTCTAATACAAATAAACGATCCATTACATAAAAGTTAAAAACCTAACAACGATATATCATCTATTGCAATCTAAATTTGTCCTCTTCGTGCAGACATCTTTTGAAACTGTTCCATTACCTTTTCATTCTTAACTTTCACAAGTGTTTTGATCTCAACATAGCAAAGCAACGTGTCGTTCAAAAACTCATCGCCAATCATGTTGTGTAAGTTGGTCTTCAAGAGCTTCATATTCGAAAAAAATCTTTCTACACTTGTAGTCGCTAGGGGTAATATCAAATCCAACTTTAAAAGCTTATAAACCAAAGAATAAGATCGATGTTTCCCCGTATAACCATCAAACGAGAAAGATCAGAAACTCCTTTCAAAGTGGTAAAACGTTCATCTTTGATGCAAGAGTGATAAAATATCTCAAGTTGTCCTTCAAGATCTATCAAATCCGAATCATCAAAGTCATACTTATATAACTTAGCCAACTTCAACAACTTGAATTTGTCAAATTGTGCAAATGAATCACAAGGGCTCAAAGCACCCATGCATTCTAGTAACTGGGTGGTTGTTTCACTAAATCGATCTCGATATTCTGTAAGTTGCATATCCACCATTGTGTTGAAGATTTCAACCTCAAAATGCAATCTATTGGTCTTTGTGGTCGTATGGTTTCTCGTACCAACATAAAAATCCTCCATTTCCAAAGTTGCAATATTCTGTGTTTGACAAAAATAGGATACATTTGGAAAATACTAACCCTGTGTCTCTTAAAGATTACAATGTGTCCATTATCCCTCTAACCATCGAAGCCGCTTCTAAAATGTCTAGATCTTTTTTTGAAGTTGCTTCGATAATGTACCTGTGGGGTGTAAAATGTCATACATCATATATAAGTAAAACGCGAACTCATAAGATTTAAAATATGCTAAGATTCCGGATGCTTTTTGACGGTTTGCTAATGACCCTCCATCAACTTTTACAAATTCTAAAACTACAAGAACATTTGCAAACAACTTCATCAAACTTGTGAGTGTGTTGAAATGAGAACCTCATCTTGTATCTCTCGCTCGAACAAGTGTAGTCTCTTGATTTAACCCTCTTCCCGTTTCAAGTTCACCATTACACAAGCCTTTTTTGCACAATTTCTCTTGCTTGTTCCCATAGTAAGTCTTTTCTTTTACATGAAGCACAAACAGCATTAACCACCAACGAAATTTGCTCAAAAAAGTCAATAACACCATCTTGCTTCTTTGCTACAACTACAACCACTAACGTAGTGTTTGTTTTTTGTCTGCAGATCTGCGTGACCTCTTCTGTCTGCGCCGCGCAGACCACGCACAAATATTAGCTTTCACAGACTGTTTGTTTTTTTGAAGACTGCAGACCTAAAAATGTTTGCGCGCCCTCTTCTTGGCACAGATGTGGACTAGAGTCTTCTAACATCTTCAGACATCTTTTAGCATAAAAAAAACATATATATATCTTTTTTTTAAAGTTTTTTTTTTTAATTTATAATTTTTCTAACTTTATTAATGATAAACAATATGAAAAAAAATTATAAAACTTAAAAAAAAATGTTCGACGATACAAAAATGATATTTTTGACAAATTTATAAATAAAGATTTATTACAATAATAATCGTTGAAGTTGTTTATATAAATATGAAAAAGAATCATAATATATTCTTATATTGTTTTGCCAAATTTTATAAAACATTACTTAATACAATATCATCAATTTTTCGAGAAAATATATATGGTACGTTTTTAATGGATTTAATTGAAAAAATCGAAGTTTATTTCCATCCATTTATGTATCAAATTCTTTGATCACTAATTATAATGTTTTGTTATAACTTTGCAACAAAAGTTGTTGGTTTCTATCACATATATACGTTAACTCATACCATTTTTATTTTTATTTTTTTATACAATAATACATAAAAGTTGATATAGATTCGTTAATATATAACAAAGTCATAAAAATATTAAAAAATCAATTTGAAGTTTAAAAAAATCAGTTTATTTAGATTTCAGTTTATTTTAGTAGTCCACAGATATTAAAAAAATAAACAGTCTTCTTTTTTCAGACTGCAGACGTTTGGTCTACCTCTTCTATTGCAGAGGTCTACAGATGTAGTCCGTAGACTGCATACATTTTGCCTCAGAAAAAACAAACAACACCTAATTGAAGTTGGTGTGCAAAACAATGTACATAAAAAGTTATGTCATTCTCTGGTAATATCAAAGCTTTCAAACCATCGAATTCCCCTCGGCCCTCGCATATTGCTAGCCACATCATAACCTTGTCCTCTTATCTATTAATATATATATATATATATATATATATATATATATATATATATATATATATATATATATATATATATATATATAATATAACACATAAAGCTAATTAAATAAAATTGAAATAAAAGAAAGTAAATAATAAGTTACCTGACTAAAACTCAACTTATTACTTGTAAGTACTTCATTTATGTCGTTTTAAGTATCAAAGAGAATGTATCCTTCATGTGCACAACTCCAATGAATTTTTCATTCACAAAGTCAAGACTATCGACATATCGCAAAATAATAGTCATTTGTTCCTTTTTTGAGACATCGCTAGATTCATCAACCAATAAAGCGAATACATTTTGACCAATCTCTTGGCGAATACTTAAAAGTACTTCTTGTGCAAAACATTTCACAAGTTCTTTTTGAATTTTAGGGCAAATAAGTTGATTGTTTTTAGGAGCATTTTCTAAATTATTATTGAAAATATCTTCACTAGTCTCTCGAATAGCTTTAACACTTCAATGAAAAGCACTCTGTTTTTCGGGTTAACGGACTCGTCATTACCACGAAACGGTAAACAAGTTTTCAATACAAGTCTAACAACAATAATATAAACACGTAATCGCGCTTTATATTTATGGTCCCCCGCTTCGGTTTGCGTCCTCAATACATTAATAACTTGTTTTTCTCTCAATAAAAAATCACATTTTTCTCTTGCTTTGTTGTGAAA
Organism: Lactuca sativa; assembly: GCF_002870075.4. Lineage (NCBI taxonomy): Eukaryota > Viridiplantae > Streptophyta > Magnoliopsida > Asterales > Asteraceae > Lactuca > Lactuca sativa. The sequence continues at coordinate 99,358,772 of NC_056624.2, read as the reverse complement.
ACTATCAACATTACCCACATGAGTCCGAAATGCATTTTTTTTTATTCCAAGTATCAAAACCTTGGGAAACAAATGTATATCTCCCCCCTTTTTGTCCTTTGAGGTCTCCACACACATAACAATATAAACAATACGCTTTTTTCTTTTTCACACTATATTCCAACCAATCAAAATTATTAAACCATGAAGGGACGAAACTTCTTAATCTATCACCTATTTTCTTTTTTGGAAACTTATGTAGCCTGATTTGACAAGGTCCTTGAAGCAAATACACTCTTCTTACATCATCTCTTATATTTGAGGCATAACTTGTAATATTTGGCCTATCTGCCGGGTCCTTTAGAAGATCTTTCTAATCAACCCTATCATTAGTTTCATTAGAGCATGGTGTTTGTGGAATTGCATTAGAACCCGAAAGGATTGATTGATTGGTGATTGGTGTTTGGGAAGATCCTTCACCGCTTTCATTAGGATTAGGTCTTTGTCTTTTGGTAAGAAAACCACCAAGAGTAACCTACAATTCAACATTAAGCTAAATAACTAATAATTTCACCAAATCATCCAATAGCTTCAATAAAAACCTACAAATTACACCAAATGAAAATTGAACTTCAATAAAGACAATAAGAGATAACAATTTTATTTCACCAAATCAATCAATAAATCAATAACATCAATAAAAACATAGCAATTTCACCAATTTAAGATAAAAACATAGCAATTTTGATTTCAACCTAACAAATTGATAAATTTCCAATTTTCAAACACTTACTTGCTTTATTCTATTCTTAGCTAGGGCTTGGAGATTACTTGGAGTCGAATTGAACAAATGAGAATTGATTTTTGCTACTCAATCAACAAGACACTCAGAAAATCAGAAGGAATTAGCAATGTAACTCATGGAAGCATCAAGCAGCGAAGTCATCGAGTCGACACAGGTAGTTGCCGGTTGTCGATTGTCGAACACAGTGCCTCTAGTCTTGACGTTTTTTTCTTTTTCTTTTTTGCTTCTGTCGAATAAGTGTCTAGCCCAAACTCCCATTCTCCCAATTGGATCAAAAGATCTAATTATCCAGATGTCATTGGGCTAGTTTACTTATTTTTTTAGGCTAAAATTAATATGATTGTTGGATTACTAATTAATAAGTTTGAGTTGTAAATATATTTTTGGGCTTGGTTGATCCAATAGAGTGACAATTTTTTTTTACGTAGTTGTCGTTTTTTTAGTTAGTGACACAATAGTTAAAATAAAAAAACACTTCGAAAAAGTTTCCACTGCATATACGTGAACTCGGTGTTGTCGGTGCCAACACCAGACACCTAGGCAAAACCGTCCCTGTTGGTACCCTAATTCTCGAACCATTCGTGGATTGAAAATAAATCAGTGTCAATGTCATCTACGTGTGATACAATACCGTCAATATATTTTCTTCTAGGTGACTTGGTGAAGATACCATTATAGTGTATATTCAGCATGAAATAATTGTCACATCCTTCTACAAATACAAAAATAAATAGGGTAAACATAATGATTTTTCTTCATGAAAACATACTATAAAAAAACTTATTTTTTTGTAGAATCATACCGTATCTATCTTGCAAGTCCTTCAAGCTTCAAATTTTCTCATGCAAAGTCCATATTGAGAGAACATTGTCGATTCCTTATGAATAAATCCTAAAGCCCAAATTTACATAGATCATCTATAAGGTTTTTTTAACTTACAAATTACGTTTCAAATTTCTGAAAATGATTATTTAACGGGGTTTTATCTGATAAATATAATAATTTTACCAAATATTCTGGTCTTAAAGTATACCAAACGGATGAGATGCAATATGGCACTTTTTCAAGTTGCAACTTGCAACCCATATTTGCTACCGCTTTGCCTACGTCTGCTTCCGTACGCTCCTATGTCACGTTTATCGTCGTTTTCTTCTTTGCGTTTCTTGGCTCTCCCTGTTATCCCATTCTCTATTTTTCCTTTTTTTTTTTATTCTCTTCGGAAAACTTCGTGGCGCTAAATGGAGCATCAGGCCATGCTTCATCGTTCAATTTTCGGAGGTAAATGCTCAGATTTTAGCCGATTAGTATATTCTTTCTGCTCTTCTGAACCTTTTGTGGCTTTTGTTCCATCGAATTTGATGATTTACTTTTTAGTCTCGCTCTTTATGTATTTCACAGTTTCCCTACTCACTGGTATCTCCAATCCTTTTGTTTCCTGATATGGGTCGCGAATTACACAATCTGTACCCTTTCATAAAGCTGAAATGTGTTTTTTCATACGAGTTTGTGTGAGTGATTGTTTGCAACAAAATATAAAGAAGGGATTTTCCATTTCGAATTTACCAAATTTCATAAAAATGTCGTGAGTTGCTAATTGAACAGGTCGATGTCAATTCTGTGGGTGGAATTAATTGTCCATCTAGATCTAGTTCACATATAGTTGAATCTGTTTCATCTTGAAGGAATGGATTCTTGCTGTTCATTTTAGCTTGGACACATGTTTCACACTTATCATTGTGTTCACCAATATAGAAAATTATTCCTTGATTGTTCATGATCCTAATGTTAATGTCTTAAAACTTGACCATAATAACTTCTCAATAATTGGGAGATTGGATATTTGTTTTCTACCTTCAACAAGCGAATGAAAGAAAAAAGATGAATATTGCATTGTATAAAACTCTTTTACAAAAAAACTGATAATGTGTACCCTCTATTTTCTAGGTGGAGTGCAGTTTCTTTTGGGACCTCCTGTAGGCATGAATGAACATCATCATAGTTTGATATCAATTATGAGAAGTCGATTCTTCTCAAAACATCTGATATCACAAAAAAAATGTTTCAAATCTTCCATTTCATGTTCTTCTGAGAAGTTAAATGGACCCCACGAGAGGAAAGAGAATACAGCAAAAGTGATTTATAGTGTTGCTCCTGCAATGGGACATAACAAGGTAATTATTAACAAAGGTTGTTACATCTTTTCATATATTCAATGGAATTCTTGTTTCATTCAGAAATGATAAAAGATTTCATTTTTCAGTTCAAATATAAAAGTTATCATCTTTTTTAGTTTACTTGATGTTTTTGTTTTGTATAGAAAATGTGTAATGGAGAGACTTGGTCAAGTTTTACATGATATTGGTAACAGGAAGCACATCCAGAATGCAGTTCAAGAGTTCCTGCAATTGTGAATGCTCTTGAAAAGTTGGAGCTTACTCCAAAGGTATAAAAAATATATATATTTTCAAATCCAATCATTTCAAGACAATATTTTTAGTTTTAACATCTTATGTATGTACAAATTTAAACCAATAGTTTCAATTACTTATAAAAAAATATGGCACCTTTGGGTAGGACAAAAAAAAAACTGCAAAAGTCTTGATTTTTTTTGAACTATCTTTATGCTATTATACATTCTAACTCTATGCAAGATTCCATGATAAAATGAAGATTTATACTAACATGCAATCTTTATGCTTGCAGTTTCGAGGATCTGAAATTGTTCAACTTCAAAATTTTAGAACAGCTACAGCAGAAGATATTGCAAGTGTACATACCAAATCTTATATTTTTGGCCTTGAGAAGGTAATACAGATTTTCTTTTTCTTGACATGAACAAAAGAAAGAAATGAGAGGATTTGCAATTTTAAAACTAAAAATGATGGTGGTTATTGTATAGGCTATGGAGCAGGCTTCAGAACAGGGGATTATACACATTGATGGCTCTGGGCCCACATATGCCACTTCCACAGTAAGAATTTTATAGTTAAGATGTTGTGTATGTGCATAGATGATGTTATTAATTTGTTATTTCATAGGAATTCATCAGGACATTGTTGAATATAATTTTGTTTATAGCACTTATTAGTTAGAATGTTAGATATTTGTTAAGAATGAAGAGTTATTTATTTTGTTTTTTTCTCCATTGACTATGTTTAAAAAAACATTTTAGAAAATGGAATGAAAAAAATGAGGATGAACTTGTATAAAGTTGGGACTTGATGGAGAAAGCCTCGTTTGCCTTGATCATCTGTATCATATTTTATTTTTGTAAATAAAAGGTCATTATTGTAATTATAGTAAATGTATAGAATAGATCATGAAATGTAAAATTTGATATCTTTTCTTATAAAATATAAACAATGCAGACATTCAACGAGTCATTAATTGCTGCTGGAGCAGGCCTATCTTTGGTTGATTCAGTGGTAATGAACTAATAATGACTTAACCATTTGATTTCTTTGAAATTGTAATTTTTTTTAATGATATGAAATTGTAATTTTTTTTAATGATATGAAATTGTAGGTGGAAGCATCAAAAACGAGTGAGAATCCTCCGGTTGGTTTTGCCTTGATAAGGCCACCTGGACATCATGCAGTTCCAAAGGGGCCCATGGGATTTTGTGTGTTTGGCAATGTAGCAATTGCAGCTCGATATGCTCAACGTGTTCATGGATTAAAACGTGTTTTCATCATTGATTTTGATGTGCATCATGGAAATGGGACTAATGATGCTTTTTATGATGATCCTGATATATTCTTTCTTTCAACTCATCAAGTAAGCCAAGAATCCACTACTATTCAATATTCATGCAACAAACTTTCACAATCTATGCAAAAAAAACTGGTTTTTAGACCAAAAGATGCAAACCATGTTTCATTCCATAAATGCCTATGTTCTTTTTTTACCAATTTGTACGACAGTATTTCGCCTTTTTACCATTTTATTCAACAATGTTTAACCTTTTTTTACCAATTTATGTGACAATGTTTTGTTCTTTACCAATTTATGGGATAGAGTAAATTACACGAATGGTCCCTATGGTTTAGGGTAGTTTGCACGTTTGGTCCCTAACTTATTTTTTTAACTCGGAAGGTCCCTACTGTTTGTTTTTGTTACGCGCTAGGTCCCTGTCTTACCTAAAAAGACTATTTTACCCTTGACTTTTGAATTTATTTAAATAAACACATCCTCAACCCCACCCCCATCACCTTACATTACCCATCCCACCATTTTTGCCTATTTAAATAATAGTTTTTTAGGTAAGACAGGGACCAAGTGCGTAACAAAAACAAACAGTAAGGACCAAGCGTGTAACAAAAACAAACAATAGTGACTTTCTGAGTTAAAAAAACAAGTTAGGGACCAAGTGCGCAAATTACCCCAAACCATAGGGACCATTCGTGTAATTTACTCTATGGGATAATATTTCGTTTTGTTTTTACCAAATTATGCAAACCGATACGAATCGTGCAACCATGTTTCGGTAAAATGCTGCTTTAGGATGGAAGCTTCCCCGAAAAGACAAAACGTTGTTGCATAAATTGGTAAAAACATAAAAATCATTGTTGCATAAATATTAAATACCTTTTTATTTATATTTTGAAAATAGGATTTTATGAATTGAAATTGATGTTTTAGGATGGAAGCTACCCTGGCACAGGAAAAATTGATAATATAGGGCATGGAAATGGCGAAGGAGCAACACTTAATTTGCCATTAGCAGGAGGTTCGGGTGATATAGCCATGCGAACTGTCTTCCATCAAGTCATTGTTCCTTCAGCCCAAAGATTTAACCCCGATATAATTCTTGTTTCAGCAGGGTCAGATTTTCTTTCTTTCTTCCAAAATCATATTTATATATTGTTTCATGAATCAAATTTTTTTTTTTCAGATATGATGCACATGTATTGGATCCACTTGCGAATTTCCAATTCACAACAGGAACGTATTACATGCTGGCATCGAGCATCAAACAGCTTGCAAAAGAGCTGTGTGGAGGTCGATGTGTGTTTTTCTTGGAAGGAGGATACAACCTTAAGTCTCTTTCCAATTCTGTTGCAGAATCTTTTCGTGCTTTTATTGGAGAAAAAAGCATGGCAACACAACTTGATGAGTTTGGCTTCTTGTATGATGAACCATCTTTTAAAGTAAAGCAAGCCATTGATAGGATCAAACACTTGCATTCTCTTTAGAACATTTCCATGCCATATTTTCTCTTACTCTTGTATATCTTATGTTTAGATACATATAATTGTCACATTGTCATTTATCTATATGTTTAGATTTGTATAGGCCAATCAAAATATTGTTTTGATTATGTGAAAGATTAAATTACAACTTTTTGGAAAAGCTGTAAAAAAAATGATTACATAGTTGTTTTTTGAATTTGATTCATCATTTATGTATTCATGATCTATTGTGTATTGAGTTTTTTTGAGGGTAAATGGCAAAAAACATTCTTTTTACACAGAAATTCGATTTTGACACCGTGTTTTTTTTTTTGTCAATTTTGACACTATGTTTATTAATTTGTTACAATTCAGACCACTTGACCGGTTAACCAGGTTACATGCTGACGTAACATGATGACGTGACATGCTGATATGATATGCTGACGTGTCAAAATTGAATTTTTTTCTCACAAAAAACATTAAATTTTCATTTTTTTTTTTTTTCAATTTTGACACTAAATTTAATTTGTTCTTTCAACTTTGACACTATGTTTTTTTGTTTCAAATCGAACATCATTTTTTCCAATTTTGTTCAATGTTGACAATTTTTTATTTGAAACTGTAAAAATATTTTTTTAATACATTTAAACCGTATAAATATGTTTTTTTATTCATTTAAAAACCATAGTTTTGTATAAATACATTTTTTTTACACTCAAACCATATTTTTATGTATAAATATGTATTAGTTATATAAAAACTGTATTTTATATTAAATATGCAACTTTAAAATGTGTTTGGAGGTTTGGAGGCGTGTAGTCGATCAAAACTCGGATACCAAATTTGCAACCCATCAAATTTTTACATCTTATTAGAAGCTTATGATTAGTTTGATTCTTATGATATAACTAATGCTTTGAATGTAAGAAAAAAAAAACACCTTGTATTTAAATAAAAATGTGGTTTTTAAACGAAAAAAATATGTTTATACGGTTTAAAATGTAATAAAAAAATATATTTATACGGTTTCAAATGGAAAATAGACAAAATTGAACAAAATTTGATAAATGATGTTCGATTGGAAAAAAAAAAAACATAGTGTCAAAATTGAAATAAAAAATTAAACTTGGTGTCAAAATCGAAAAAAGTGAAAACTTAATGTTTTTTGTGGGAAAAAAAATCAATTTTGACACGTCAGCATATCATGTCAGCATGTCACGTTATCAAAACTGACACGTCATCATGTCACGTCAGCATGTAACCTGGTTAACCGGTCAAGTGGTCAGAATTATAACAAATTGAAAAACACAGTGTCAAAATTGACACAAAAAAACACGGTGTCAAAATCGAATTTCCGTATAAAAAAATGATTTTTTTTGTACTATTTACCTTTTTTTTTTGTTAACCAAAAAACGCATGTAAACGTTCTATTTGGTTATGATATTCTTATTTAAATAATGAGGACATAGAAGTGTGCAGAATATCTATAGACTACTGGATTAAAGAAATGTCAAATGAAGACAAAACAGTTTCAACTAGGTGTAGTTTATATTAAATCCGGTCAAAATTGTTCTAAGATGATAAGAAATGGCCGTCGATGGTCAAGAAATAGAGAAGCGTGGGTATACGATTCGTACAATGCGACAATTGAACCATGTTTTCACATTTTAAATTTCTTAAAAGTTTTAGTTATGTTTTGTAAGTTCAGCAAAAACAGTCCCTGAATTTTACATTTTTTTGTTTAATATATAAAACATAAAATTGAAATTAGGTTAATATCAATGTTTTAAAAACATATTTTTTAATTGAACCGATATGGTGACTGCTTCCCGGTTCACCCAGTTCGATCGCCGGTTTAACCGGTTTCTATAATTTTCATCTTTTTTCCTATTTTCCTACAAACATAGACATCTATACGTTTAAACATTAAAAATACAAGTCGTAGATCAATCAAAATACATTAAAAAAAAACACATAACCATAAATTTTACATCTATCCATGTATATCAAAAAGAAAATATAGTAAAATACGGAAACAAAATATAGCTTTAGATAAATACAAATATATTAAAAAACCTCTAACATTTATCATGTGTTTTTAATCTAAAAAATCTAAATAGATGTGAAAAAACGACAACGTTTGTTATGTAAAATAATTCATTTCCATGCGTTTTTATTTTATTTAACCGGTTCAACCGATTTAATTTAACATGTTCAACCAGGTTTTTGTAAAACCGACCGGTTCATTCCGGTTCAGAAATAGACATAAAACCGGTGCTAGTTGAACCGCTAACTTCTACGGTTCCCGACCCAACCGATTCGACCGCTTGGTTCAAACCGTTTTTTAAAACACTGGTTAATATGCTAAATGACCATTTTTTTCTTGAGTTAGACTTTTTGTATTTAATATAAATGGTTATTAACATAAAAGACCTTATGTAACACCGTAAATTTCAAAACAAATTTTCACATTTTAAAAACATATTTTCATTCATCAATATTATAAAATCTCATTGTTTCACATATCAATCCATAAACACAGCCCAAGATCATAATGTATAAAATCCCCTTATGTGTGTACTGATCATGTCGGCGCCTTTCCGCGATCCTCATTGGTACCTGAACACATAACACAAAACACTGTAAGCATAAATGCTTAGTGAGTTCTCCAAAATACCACATATAACACATATTAGCCACTCGAGGCTATAACTCTGTGGGCCCTCTGGCCGTAACTCTGTGGACCCCTGGCCGTAACTCTGTGGACCTTCCGGTCCTAACTCTGTAAACTTTGGAATACACACAGCATAAATCACATAGAAATAATGCAGTGCAACACATCATATACATAACGTACAAGATACTTTGTCACATAGCTCTAGTTACCACTCAAGGTAAGTATAGTGAGAAGGCTCACCTCGGATACTCGGTAAACCTTGAACTCTGAAATACTGCACTAGCCCCCGCCCAATCACACAAATAGTTACTCTAATTAATACAACTTTTAAAGGCTAGGCTAACCCCTTCCTATAAGTTCTCTAAGAAGGGTAAAAGAACATTCTACCCTTCCAATGGCTCACAAGTCCAAACATTGACTAAGCCCTAAAAGTCAACGAAGTCAACTCTAGTCAACAGTCAAACTTTGACCAGACTCTTTGAGTGTATACTAGCGACTCGGCGAGTCCACTCGGGGTCTCCTGAATCCTTCTAAGCCTCCCTTGGCATGATGTAGCACCTGATTCCTGGTATGTGGAAATTTGTATAAGTGTTTGCATTCTTAGCCTTGTACTCGGCGAGTTGTAGGCCCGACTCGCCGAGTAGAGTCGGGACCCGGGACACGTTTTAAGTTGGCGACTCGGCAAGTCCGTATTCTGGACTCGGCGAGTCACCGCTGTTGGATGAAACCCTAAGTTTCAGGGGTTTGCACCCTATTTAAACCCTCATTCCGCCCCAATCTCGCTCCCATTCTCCCTCAAAGCCCTATATCTCGTTCAAGCTTTGTTTCCTTGTGAGTTTAAAGCTTTTGGTGTGTCCTCTTGAAGTTTTGGAGTGGGAAGAAGAGTAGATCAAGGAGAAGAAGAGGAGGCCAGGCATCTTTGAGCTTTCTCAGTGTGTTTCCTAAGGTATAACTCGTTTTCCCCCTTGTTTTCATGCTTATTGTCCCTTATAGCTCCATTAAAGTCCTCTTTGAACCATTTCCAAGCTTGTGTATGTTTGAGGGTTTGTAATAAGCTGATTGACCTTAAGATCTAGGCATGGTTGAGCTCCAGGAGCTCAGATCTACTGTCTTTTTGGAACCATATTGCATGAAAGCCGTAGATCTACCCCTTTTGGTGCATTTTGGACCTTAAAACCCTCATGGTTGTCTATTTACACGTAAAGTTGGAAACTTTACGTGTTAATCAAGCCCAGGATCACGGATCTATGTATGGCATGAGCTGGATTCAAGCAAAATCGACCATATCGTAATTGCATGGTAACGACTCGGCGAGTCGGTTCGCGAGTCTCCGAGTTTGTCCCCTTTTCGTTGTGTCGAGTAGAGTAGTGAGTCCTGAGTGGACTCGGTGAGTTGGAAGCCGAACTCACCCATGAAGGAACTCGGCGAGTCAATGCCCTGACTCGGCGAGTTCAAGGAAGTCTTCTTAGATCAAGAACAGACTCGACGAGTTGTTCATACAACTCGGCAAGTCACGGCATAAAGTGTTCTTCGGATGAAGATGAACTCGGCGAGTTGTTCATACAACTTGGCGAGTAGGATGGAGGACTTGGACATCAGTTTAGAAGGAGAACTCGTTGAGTCAACGCCTAACTCGACGAGTAGAGACGGGATTCAGGTCAATCGATTGAATAGGAACTCGGCGAGTTGGAGAGCCAACTCGGCGAGTCGGGTCAACTGAAAGTTGACTCTGACCTTGGCTTATGACTTGGTCAGGGGTAAAATGGTCATTTTACCCCAAGGGACAGTTAGTAGTGATTGAATGAGTGTTTAGTGGGAATTATAGCCGGAGGATTTCCGGAGCAGCAGCAGCAATAGCAACAGGCAGTTAATTCCCACACAGATCAGCAGCTACGTCGAGGTGAGTTACCTTCCAGTAGCGGTGGGTCTACGGCCACAATGCCGGCCCACCAGTAGGAGTTGTATGTAGATGATTGTCTCTATGATATTCATCTAGGGATTACTACTACCTGTGTTATGCTTATGTGCTAGTGACAGTAGGGGGAGATAGTCCCCAAGATATCCGGTCGGTAGGGCCGAAGGGGTAGTCATACCCAGCCAAGCTAGATAGATTCGGATATTGTGATACATGTTATGTTGTAGTAGTAGAGGGGAGATATAGTTCCCCAGTATCCGGTCGAGAGGACCGAAGGGGAGGCCAGCACCCAGATATGCCAAGCAGTGTCCGGTCGAGAGGACCGAAGGGGAGGCCAGCACCCAGATATGCTAGGCAGTATCCGGTCGAGAGGACCGAATGGGAGGCCAACACCCAGGTATGCTAGGCAATGTCCGGTCGAGAGGACCGAAGGGGTAGGTCGGGCACCCAGATATGTCTGACAATATATGTATGTTATGTGATTATATGGTATGTGGTACAGTGGGGGAACTCACTAAGCTTCGTGCTTACGGTTTTCAGTTTTGGTTTCAGGTACCTCTTCTTCGAAGGGGAAGGAGCCGGCGCGGTAGCGGTACATCACACACACGCTTTGCTTTCCGCATCATGAGATCCTCCTGGGAATTTGTACTCTGACACTTTAATGTTTTATAAAAATGTTTCTAGACACGCAGTATCTTTTGTGAAATGATATCATCGTCGAGCCTTTTATTTTTAATGTTTTGCCATGTACTTGTTTTAAAATGACCTTTTTGGCTCGTATTTTTGGGGCGTTACACATGATGTACACAACGGGAAGGCTGGTCGAGTCCCTCCTCCACTCGTCGGGTTTCTCCGCAACGAATCGCGGGCCAAACCCGACTCGACTCGTCGAGTGCACTTATGGACTCGGCGAGTTACTCCCATGACAACACTGAAATGACCTTCTGAGGTCAGATCCGCTTCCCTACACTATAGATCTGACTTCCCCACAACCAATAACCACGTAAAGGTCAAATCTTGATCCACATGCAACGTGTACAAGGCTTTCCTTGGTGAAATGGCTTCTAAAATGGCAATCTAGTCTCTTTTTCCTCCATAAACCAACATAAAGCAGAATGGGGAAAGCTCTCTGGACCCCTATGGGTCCAGATCCGAAGTCCAACACAACAAGGGACCATAAACTCAACATTACAAGCTCTAAAAAGGGTATAGAAAACCCTAGATCATAGATCTTAACCCTAAACAAAAAGGAAGTTTGATTTGATACCTCAATAGTGTAGATCTGAACTTGAAAACCATGGATCCACAGCTCCCTTGACCTCCTCTTGCTTGGAACAACTTCTCATTTGCTAAAACACACCAAAATCGATCAATATGGCCTTATCTCACTCTCAACTCGCTCAAGCTCTTAATGGGCACTCTCTCTGGACAGGTAGCCGCACAAGAGGGCTATAAGGTCCTTTAAATAGGGCTCAGGCCAGGGGAATTAGGGTTTCAGCTTAGAGCGCGGACTCGTCGAGTCCCCCCCTTCTGAGTCGCCACGTCCCTTCATTAATCCAGTCATCAATCGCGATCCTACTCGACGAGTCTAAGCGTCAACTCGTCGAGTCCACCCTTTAAACTCAAAAATAAAAGATAAATTATAATACCTGGATATCTGGATGTTAAACCTTAATTTTGATTTTTTGTCGGTTTTGTCCCTGCAATAATTTTAGGTGCGTTAATGCTTAATATTTTGGAAAACTTGTTCATTTTTTCACCTCATCCATTTTTACCTTCTATAGCTGGTCACTGGATTACGTGGCACTGACTGGGAAGCCCTACATGTTGCTGACCGGACAAAGAAGCTGACATGGCAGCCATGTCATCACATTAGACAGTTAAGAAAAATGAAGCTATGTTTGAGAAAATGAGGATGCTAAGAAGCATGTATGTGTGTGTGTGTGTGTATATATATATATATATATATATATATATATATATATATATATATATATATATATATATATATATATATATATATATGGGATGATTAAAACAAAAGTTAAATATCAAGGTGTAAATATTAAATATTTTTTAAAAGTAAAAATTAGAGATAAACACACCTGAAGTGATGAATAAGTAAGTAATTTAATGTATAATAAAAAAAAAACTAATGAGATATTTTAAATAAATGGGTTGAATTACAAATTTCCAAAGATTTCTTTGGATACAAGATTAGATGTCTTATTGGTAAGTTTACCGTACCAGGGGTGGATGCAGAATCTCATAGTAAGGGTGTCACGAGAATGTCAGGGGTTGCACGATCGCAACATTTTTTTTTGAAAACTTTTGGAAAAGTTGAAACTGTGTCTGGAAAAGTCAGGGGTTGCACGGGCCACCGTGTGCCCTATACTAAATCTGTCACTGCTTTTCACTCTTGACAATGCAACATACAACTGCACATGAATGAACACTGATTGTCTAAAAAACAAACTCACCTTCGATAATGAACCAATTGTATCAAATGAATCAGTAATGAGAAGATAGATAAATCTAGTTAATGAACACTAGTTGTCTCAAGACAACCACCTGTCGTTAATGAACCAATTAGCAATCAAACATCTTCATTTTTTGGTTCAAGGATTGCTCTTTCTTGAAAAACAAATCAGATTCTTGACATTTTGAATAATAGAATGATAGAAAAATTCAATTAGTTAACTAATAGGATCAAATGAATCAGTAATGAGAACATCATCCAAGATATCAATAATTCTCTAACCATCATTTAAACCACCGACATTTCCTTGTCATATATTCAAAAACCAGTTTTCAAATGTCGTTTCTTCAATATCAGATGTTTAAACACTTAACCTCGTGTTTTTCGTTAATCTTAGGACAATGTAAAACAACTTTGAAAGTTAATAGACATTATTGTTAATAATATTTTTGCACGCATTTATTTTTTAGAAACCTAGATGTTTTTTCGTAACTAACCACCAAAAAGTGAAATTATCTATGAACCAATGTAATATTAATGCTAAAAATCCCAATAAATTAGAAAATATTATTAAATTAATTTGAGCAAATTTACCAACTCTAGCCAAGAAAAAGAAAGAAGAGTTTTGGTGTATCATCTCAGCTTGCAAGCCTCACCATCATCTTCTCTCACACACTCTAGACCTTTCTGAGTATTCTAGTTCTATGCTTTATGATTCTATGTGCTTAGATATAGGGTTTCATGTGTTTTTATTCATGTTTAGGCTAGTTGGAGTGTTGGGGTTCCATAAAGTTGCCAAATTTATGGATCCATAGAGTCCCTTTATTGTTAGAAGTGATGGATCTAAATTTTGATAGAGTTTTGAACTCTTGCATGGGATCTTGACCCCGTTTTCCACCATTTTGACCTAGCTTGAGTTCAAGACATGCATTGGACATGCATGTCTATAAAGGAACGATTTTTATGATCTTTTAGGAATATAAAAGCCTACTGTAAAGTATGGATGGGTGAGGTAAAAGATTAAGAGCTTAATGAATTAAGCTGGTTTGGGCAGTTCCCACGGCATGGAGGTTTGGTCTCCACGTCGTGACGATTGGCAGATTCTTGACTGTTTTGTCCTACATCCCCAAAACATGGCATAAGCTTTTCCATGTCGTGGAGACTGGCTGAGTGGCTTTGACTATTGACTCTGACCATTGACCGTTGACTTTTTGACCACATTCGACTTTACGTCAAATTAGGGTTTTGGGCTCTAGTTTAAGATGTGGTTCCCTGGTTGCTGTATAGGTAACCTGTAGAGCTGGTTTTTGGATATGTGATCAGTGCTATTTCTACTAGGTTGCGATGTGAGTTTTCTCACTATACTTTGTATTGTAATATGTGTCTTTGTGTGGAGGATGTTTTTATACTGTAATGATATGTTAGATTGGTATATCTGTATGATTACCTGTACTAGATGGTTATTGATTATTTGTTTGCATATGTCGATATAGTATGGTTGGGTTGAGGTGGTACGACTTTATGCTGTAGGCCAAACAAACCCGGGGTAATCCAATCCGAGGACTGTGGGCTCGGGGGCAATCTGGTCCAATGACTGTGGGCCCGGGGTAATCCAATGTTATATTGTGGGCCTGATGTGCATGCATTGTATATGTATTTATATATAGGGTATTTTAGGGGAACTCACTAAGGTTTGACTTATAGTTGTTGATTTCAATGTTTTCAGGTAGTTCTGATGATCGGGGTGAGAATATGACCGAAAATATTAAAATATAGGGGTTGCTTTTCAACCTCCATACTTTGTCTCCCATGCTTCTAAATGCTAGAAATACTTTACTTAGCACCTCAAGTGTGATGCCTCAAATGGTTCACAACAAACCATGAACAAGTGGATGATAATGAGAGAGAGGTTTGGAGACACAAAATCGATTATGGTTCTCTAAGAACACACATAGCCATCATTTTAGGGCTTAGGGAAATACATATATAGTGTAGAATTCCAAGAGTTAAACCCTAATCCACTTTCTTGGGCCTTAATCCAATAATCCATATGATAAGCCCTTTAGACTAACTCTTCATGGACTCTTACATGAACTTAGTCCATTACTAATCAGTATGGATCATTAGCCCAAACTATATATGTATCACTAATTTACTTAATCAGTCCCTGTTAATTTAATTAGTCTCTTTTGATCACTAAATTAATTCCAAATTAATTTCTGATCAATACTAATTAAATAATATGATTTCACAATTAATATATTATACTTATAATATAATAATAAATCATAAATAACCTCTTTCTCAAATATCCATCCTATCAGATTGTTCTGGTGAATGCAACCCAAAATGGACCATGCTACTCTCGGGTCAAGTACATATCAATTATAGTTATGGGCTTAGACACATAATCTAACAGTCTCCCACTCGGATAAGTCTAATAACTATAACTGAAAGTATGACTAAAAACCGACTAGCAATCATAAGTCTTAAAAGCCACTGTCGAACTCTAACGTGTCCATTAGATAAGGGATCATATATTCCTCCATTCAAGATATCGTATGGACTGAGACATGGATTATAATCATTCTCTCTGTCCATATGTCGTTTCCCAATTTCCGATTTATGACGACCGACTAATTGAACAAATCAAATCAATCCAGATTTAGCCAAGCACTTAGGGTTGTCATCACTAAATCATCGATGGGCCAAAAGATATCGCTTTTATCCCTTTAAGGGTATAAGGAATGGATAAACTTCAACTCATATGCTTGCTCTATTTACTCATCAAATCACACACAATAATATGTTTTATAACACCAAGTTACTGGTGCATTTTCATATTATTAATGTGCGACCAACTTGTAAACTGCAACTATATGTCTCCGTTTCAAGAATAAAAGATATTATCCTCTCACAATCACTCGTGATAAAATCCATGAAGTGATTCAGATGTGCATGTGTTTAATTCAATACTCAAATCTTATTATAGGAGTACTCATGAACAGTGCAGCAAACTTGTGCTATGTCTAAAACACCTAGACAATCTACAGTTAGATTCATGACAGTCTTGACTCAAGACCTACTTCCAAAGTATGATCTACTATGGATAGTTTAAATAATCTTATTATTCGGGAAGTCAAAACTGTTGAGTTTTGAGCATTCTAACACTCCTATGGTGTACATGCAACCCTATAAACCTTGGATCTATGTTTTCTCTATTATACATGCAAATAAGAACTTTCCAAGGCTTTAATCCTAACTAGCATATTATGAAGTTCTTATACTACAAAGTTCTAGTTAGATGACATACCTTTTGATGTAGCTTGATGTCTTCAAGCTTTAAGAGCTTAGCCCCAATAGTGTGGAAGCCTCAAATGGAATCACAAATCACCAAAACACCTTGGAAGACTTTTAAGAATATGAATACTTGGTTCTCTCTAGTGAAATCGGCTAGCCCTTCTTAGTGTACCCACACTAGCACCAATTTCACCAACCAAGGACATCTTTATATAGTATGGATACTAGGGTTAAACCCATGATCTTTCATTTCATATGATCCATGGGTTAAACACTCCATGGACTATCCATGAAAGCTTAGCCCAACCTAAATGAACTTGGCCCATTCCATATATATAAGAGTCCATATTTAATTAGTTCATTTTGATCACTTAATTAATTCTAAATTAATTCTTGATCAATACTAATTAAATAATATGATTCCATATTAATATATTAGAACTTAAAATATATTAATATTAAACATAAATATACTATTCTTAAAAGATTATCCATATAAATTGTGCCGGTGAAGTGCAACCCAAATGGACCATGCCCGGTCGGGTCAAGTACATACCAAATATAGTTATGGACTTAGAAATTAATCCAATAGTCTCCCAGTTGGATAAGTCTAAAACTATTATTGAGTATGACTTCAAAACCTAACTGGAAATCGTAGCTCTTAAATCCGCCGTTGAACTCTGATCTTGTCAACGAACTTGTCCATTAGATAAGAGATCATATATTCCTCCATTCCAGATATCATATGGACTGAGACATGGATTATAATCATTCTCTCTGTCCATTTGTTGTTTCCTGATTTCCGATTCATGATGACTGGCTGATTGAACAAATCAAATCAGTCCTGGCTTGGCCAAGCACTCACATGTGTCATCATTAAATCATCGAGGGGCCCACATATATCGCTTTTATCCCGAAGGTAAAAGGAATGGATAAACTTCGACTCATATGGCTTGTTCTACTACTTGTTGAATCATACACAAAGGCACGTTTTATAACACCGAGTTACCAAGTGCGTTTTCATGTAATCAATGTACAATCAACTCATAGTAACAACTCATATCTCTAGGTTTGAAGAATATAAGATATTATCGTCTCATGATCACTCGTGATAAAATCCATGAAGTGATTCCAATGAGCGCGGGTTGAATCCAATACTCAGAACTTATGAGCACTCATGAGTGTTGTAGCCCTTTGTCTAACATCTTAGACCTCTACAAGCCAACCCATGACAGTCTTAATTCATATCTACTTCCAACATATGACCGACTGTGGATGGTTGAATAACTTAGTCATTCCGGAAGAATAACCTAGTTTATTCTGGAAGTCAAAACATGAAAAATGAAACACAAGAATAACTGAATCTAGTATGGTATCAAAAACTATGAATATAAATAAAACACATTTTATTTATCACCATACTGATTACTCATTATTCATGGTTTCAGTTTTATCAACTTTATACTTGAATTAAAAACACTAGTTGTCCCATGCTCCAAGCATGTACACTATGTTTTTCTTAAACAATATCTTTTCCATACACCAAGTATGCACTCTATGTTTGTCTATGATTCTTACTTTGTGACTTAGATCGATTGAACATAAATCCAATGATCATCTTTTCACAGTCCCAAACCCTTACTGCAAATGCAAGAATTCCAAATTCATGCCATTTACCGAAATCTGTTAGATTCTAAACTTATATGCATTGATCCTCTTGTAATGATTATGCACAAATTCACTTGGCAACAATCATTATAGAGTATTCCAAAGGAGATCAACTCCTTGGAAACATCCTTCTTACATTAAGTTTCTTAATCTTACACAGATTGATTGAACAACTTTCTATCTTTGAACCATTTCCATATTCCATTTTGACTATCACTTCTGAACAGGAGTTGCCTCCTTACAGATTATGTCAATATGGTCCTTCCAGAATTAATACTATACTTCCAACTGTCCTTTAGCAACCAATCTTTGGTAAACCCTAGATTGTCCTCAACAATTGCTTAATCATTTTAGTCATATCCAATTCTAGACCTTTTCCCTTTTTAATGCCCCAGGCATTTGGAAAATTTTGGAAAGGATAAATATAGCACATGTAATCGATCCTATATCCGAAGCATATGGGACACGATCCATGATGTCTCACATAAAGACTAAACCAGTCTTTTGCTATAATATTTCCATTTTTATTTGCCAAGTTCTCATAATTTAGATTATAAAAAGGGATGCCGTAATCATAATCGAATTTTAGAACGCAAATAATGAACCCATATATAGAATTTCCTTATGTTAACCCATTCCAACATGAAATTCATATATATTTTTGACTAAATACGATTAAGACCTCAAACTAAGCTTTTATATTTGAGATGAAGTATAATTTCCTCTCCTTTAATTATAGCAAAACAACTTTTTCCCAATTGAGACCTTTTGTTTTTCTATAATTAACATTGCTAACTTGCAACCTTTCATACTCCCACTGACATGATGGTTATTAGCATAACACTTATGCTCCCACTAGCTTTGACATGTACACAGAAATTAGCTGACTTTCTTACCAAAGTTCACATTTCTGATACTAGATTGCTTTGATAAAACTTTATCAAAATCATACACCTTGCCTTAGATAGCACACTTGTGTGTCTAAACAATTATAAAGAGGGATGCCGTAGTCATAATGGTTAGACCTTTTTGCCACTTCTCACAAGTCCAGGTTAGTGTGCCGGTAAACCACACACGCTCCACTAACGACTTTGAGAATGCAAATATTACAATTGCTATCTAGCTAAAAATCTACTTAGTGAAAGTGTTTCCTCACCATCATTTTCATGAATCGGAGAGAAACCTTATGACCCTTAGATTTACTGGTGTATGTGTTCTTATCCATGTGAATTGTCAAAATCATAGTCACAAGACAAGGGTAATGACCAATCCAAACTCATATGGACTGAACTCAATCTCAATTTCTTGCCATCTGGCAGCTCAAGGGCCTGCCATTGCTTCCAAGTTGTTATGCAACCAATTGAGAACTCTAAGAACTCATATGCAAAGTCAACTTTAATTGGAATGGGCACAGAATATGTCAACACGATAGGTTATAAACCTCAAGTCGTGTGCTAGTGAAGAACTTCAGGTTTTATTCTTAATTAGTTCTTGAGGCTTTCAAGACCTTTAGGACTCCTATTGTCCTCTTGACATATAAGACTCCCTTGTCAAATATTCAAGAGATAGTGTGGACTCTAATAAAGACAAACACTTCACACAATTGGCCTTAGTTGGTCTTTGTTTTATCCAACACATCACAACTTACCAATTTCAAATGTCCAAGAGTAGAAAACTGTTACTCTTACATTTGACAAGTGTTTTAAACATTCTTTAAGATATGTCACTCAAATTACAATCTTGGAGTATGACTCTAAGACTTGTATTGGAACGAAGTATGACTCATCTTCTTGATTTAACCATTTCAACAATTCAAGTTCCTCTTCTTAGTCATAAGAATGCACTAAGATTTCCTTAGAGAACTAATTGTGCTATGGTTTCTTAATCATTAAGATGATTACAAAACTGATACTAAAGTACTCTCCCATCTTTTTAGATTTGAGAAACTTTTATCTTTCTGCCTAAGTTGATTCTTCTTATTTGCTCTGCCTTACATTGGAACCTTTTCCAATGTCTCAGAATTACACTTAAGCTTGTAAGTATAATCATATTTACTAAACCTTAGTAAATCATGACGAATAGTCTTATCCATCTTTTGTGGTGGACTTTGACAAGTGCACAAGAAAGTGTACTTGATCCCTTAGTCCTTCTCTTGACTCACACATCCATGTGAACAAGTAGTTAGTCTTAATTTTTCCAATGCTCGAAAGTTCTCATTCATCATACTATACAACTTGCATGATTCCAAGTTTCGGTCCAATTGAAACTTGGGTGATGAGAATCTTTCCTTATTTGGTAAATTTAGACACTACCACAAATGAACGAATCAAATTCATATTTCCAAAATTGCTATAAACATACAAACATCAAGTTTTCATGAATGCCATTGTAAGGAGATAAAAATAAAGTAAAACAAACTTTTATTTATTTTAAAATGCGGAAAAAACTTTTTCCTTACAATGTAACTTGAAATGAAAACTATGTTATTACTTGTTTCCTAGCAATATATCATAACTCCTAAGAGTAGCTCAAGAATCCAATCTTCAATCAAGCGATAGAAATCCATCTTCGCGATTAGATTTAAAATACTCTTTCTTTAAGTTTCCTTCACTTTTCCATTGATTCTTAAACATCAACATGTGGCCCAGTCACATCTTGTAATAAGAATTTCAGAATAGAAACTTAACCGAGTTAGATAGTGGACCTTACCTGAAATAGAGTCAAACTTATTGACTTTTCCATCCTTAGGTAAAACTAGTAGCTTCGCAACCAATGCCCCTTTCTTTGACAATATAAACATATGGACCCTTTGGTAATGGGACTATCTCAGACTTAACTTTTCTATTTACCATTTGGTCAACCGAGTTGACTATGGCCGATCCTTTTCCATTGGGAAGAGAGAGCTTTACTGGATATCCAATGTCATCATTGTCAATGTCCATAAAGTTTTAGGAAGTTGATCTTAGCAAATAGATAAGATCATTAAGGGTCTTGTCATATTCTGGTTCATAGGAGTCCCAAAGGAGCTCACTATGTGACTTAGAAAGTGATTGAACCACCAACTTTCTCAAGACTTTGACACCCAACTCTCCCGGCTTGTCAATATGTGACTACATCTCCAAAATGTGATCACACCTAGACCTTGCCTTGCCAATAGGGCTTGAGTGACCTTGAACTTGTGTGTTAGGGAGAATAATTGGAGAAGGTGGAGGAAGTGAAGTTCCAAGAGATTTGGGAGGATCATAGATGTCTGAACTAGACATATTTTGGGAGATATTCAAGATAGTTGATTAAAAGTCCTTAATATAACACCCAATATGAGATATTAAGGCTAGGACCCAACAAACTATTTTATAACTTGGAAGAGGGATGCCGTAATTCAAGCTATAGAATATTTGAAGGTAGGTGAATGACGATTCACCAATTTCCACCATGAAAACGAAATAATTTATAAGGTTTTAATTTGATTTGAAACTCCTAGATCTTTGAGATTCATTGAACTATTCAATGGCATGTTTCAATCTCGAGTGTGCCCTTCAGGTTTTGTGATTGGGATGCCGAGGATCACAAAAGAAGGTGTGAAGTAACCATGCAAATTACTTGGTACCCTTAAGTGTTTACCCCTCAATCGATGTGCCGGTTAACCACACACACTCCATCGATACTATGATAAACATTAAGTTACCCTTTGCCTACCTTGTTAAATATGAGTTAGTGTGCCGGTTAACCACACACGCTCCACTAACCGACTTAAAAAAAGTGCAAAGTGTAATTTCATGGATTAGCACCTTATTCACATTTTCCTAAGTAACTAAGATTGGGTATTATTAAGAGTTTAGTTACTTAGTATTTATCATTAATACTTTTAATGAAGGGAGAATTATAGTCCTGTCAAACCCGTTCGGCTAACGACCCTCCACCAGTCAAGGAAGCGGTGGGTGAGAATGGATACCCATTAAACTGCCATTTTATAGGCAGTAACCTTATACCCCCCTTATAGACCGGCTTCGTGAATGAGGCCTACTAATGGTAAGACTGACTTTACTCTTATACATATATATATATATATATATATATATATATATATATATATATATATATATATTTATATTATAAACTTATAATATTATAAAGTATAAGGGTTGAATTTTAACTTTTAAAATTGTAAGGGCTAACTTGGAATTAAAGTATTCATAAGTGAAAACTTTTCAAATTCCAAAACTTGAGGGCAAGTTTTGAAACTATTCACAACTAATTAATTCCATAACTTATGTGTTTAAAGTAGTTTTAATCCAAAAACTCTTCAAGTTCCATAACTTGAGGACAAGTTATGGAAGACTTTAAATTATTAAAGAATGTAACTTTTTCTTTATTTTGTAACTTATGGAATTAATTAAGGTTACATATTTTATTACTTAATGAAGTGACTCTTGAACCTCCATAACTTAAGGACATGACTCTTCATCTTTTGTAACCATTGCCAACTTTTATGAGTTTTATGAAACTTAAATGTGACTTTTCATATAACTTGAGGACAAGTTACAAAAACACATTTTAGAATCAACTCTTAGATTAATTTGGATTGAAAACAATAATTTCACATAACTTTCTATTAATCTAAGCAACTCATAAGAACAAGATAATTCAAATCAAAATTTTTTCATGTAATTAGCCTAATCACTAAACTAATACAAAACATGAATCTATTGACAATTATCTTTGAAATTGGATTAGCATAAACATTACCACATCAAAAATAAGTTTATAAGTCCAAAAACATCTTAGGGTAATGTTCCTAGTCCAATTCCAGCCAAAAAGGTCGAATATATGCTGTCTGGGGGTCCAACTCGTCGAGTGCACGAATCAACTCGGCGAGTTGGATGCATTTTGTCTTGGACTCGGCGAGTCTGCTGAGCAGACAACATCAAAACTCGATTTTTCAGCTACTTTTGCAAGTATAACAAGAAAACAAGCCTAGGATCTGATACCACTGTTGAGTTTTGAGCATTCTAACACTCCTATGGTGTACATGCAACCCTATAAACCTTGGATCTATGTTTTCTCTATTATACATGCAAATAAGAACTTTCCAAGGCTTTAATCCTAACTAGCATATTATGAAGTTCTTATACTACAAAGTTCTAGTTAGATGACATACCTTTTGATGTAGCTTGATGTCTTCAAGCTTTAAGAGCTTAGCCCCAATAGTGTGGAAGCCTCAAATGGAATCACAAATCACCAAAACACCTTGGAAGACTTTTGAGAATATGGATACTTGGTTCTCTCTAGTGAAATCGGCTAGCCCTTCTTAGTGTACCCACACTAGCGCCAATTTCACCAACCAAGGACATCTTTATATAGTATGGATACTAGGGTTAAACCCATGACCTTTCATTTCATATGATCCATGGGTTAAACACTCCATGGACTATCCATGAAAGCTTAGCCCAACCTAAATGAACTTGGCATTCCATATATATAAGAGTCCATATTTAATTAGTTCATTTTGATCACTTAATTAATTCTAAATTAATTTTTGATCAATGCTAATTAAATAATATGATTCCATATTAATATATTAGAACTTATAATATATTAATATTAATCATAAATATACTATTCTCAAAATATTATCCATATAAATTGTGTCGGTGAAGTGCAACCCAAATGGACCATGCCGGGTCGGGTCAAGTACATACCAAATATAGTTATGGACTTAGACATTAATCCAACAGTCTCCCACTTGGATAAGTCTAAAACTATTATTGAGTATGACTTCAAAACCTAACTAGCAATCGTAGCTCTTAAAGCCGCTGTTGAACTCTGATCTTGTCAACGAACTTGTCCATTAGATAAGGGATCATATATTCCTCCATTCTAGATATCATATGGACTGAGACACGGATTATAATCATTCTCTCTGTCCATTTGTTGTTTCCTGATTTCCGATTCATGATGACTGACTGATTGAACAAATCAAATCAGTCCTGGCTTGGCTAAGCACTCACATGTGTCATCATTAAATCATCGAGGGGCCCACATATATCGCTTTTATCCCGAAGGTAAAAGGAATGGATAAACTTCGACTCATATGGATTGTTCTACTACTTGTTGAATCATACACAAAGGCACGTTTTATAACACCGAGTTACCAAGTGCGTTTTCATGTAATCAATGTACAATCAACTCATAGTAACAACTCATATCTCTAGGTTTGAAGAATATAAGATATTATCATCTCATGATCACTCGTGATAAAATCCATGAAGTGATTCCAATGAGCGCGGGTTGAATCCAATACTCAGAACTTATGAGCACTCATGAGTGTTGTAGCCCTTTGTCCAACATCTTAGACCTCTACAAGCCAACCCATGACAATCTTAATTCATATCTACTTCCAACATACTGTGGATGGTTGAATAACTTAGTCATTCCAGAAGAATAACCTAGTTTATTCTGGAAGTCAAAACATGCAAAGTGAAACACAAGAATAAATGAATAAAATATGGTATCAAACCCTATGAATATAAATAAACACTTTTATTTATCACCATACTGACTACTCATTATTCATTGTTTCGGTTTTATCAACTTTATACTTGAATTAAAAACACTAGTTGTCCCATGCTTTAAGCATGTACACTATGTTTTTCTTAAACAATATCTTTGCCATACACCAAGTATGCACTCTATGTTTGTCTATGACTCTTACTTTGTGACTTAGATCGATTGAACATAAATCCAATGATCATCTTTTCATAGTCCCAAACTCTTACTGCAAATGCAGGAATTCCAAATTCATGCCATTTACCGAAATCTATTAGATTCTAAACTTATATGCATTGATCCTCTTGTAATGATTATGCACAAATTCACTTGGCAACAGTCATTATAGAGTATTCCAAAGGAGATCAACTCCTTGGAAACATCCTTCTTACATTAAGTTTCTTAATCTTACACAGATTGATTGAACAACTTTCTATCTTTGAACCATTTCCATATTCCATTTTGACTATCACTTCTGAACAGGAGTTGCCTCCTTACAGATTATGTCAATATGGTCCTTCCAAAATTAATACTATACTTCCAACTGTCCTTGAGTAACCAATCTATGGAGATTATCACAAGAAAATTTCCATGGAGATGAAGTCTCAAATTCATAGTACATTCCTTTGAACATCTTTCTTGCATTAAAGTTTCTAATCTACATATAGATTCTTAATTTCCAACTCCCATTTATGGAAACATTTCCATATTTTCCATATGACAACTCATTATTAATAGAAACTTATCTATTTATAATGATGCCAATATGGTCCATTCATTAGTATACTTCCAACTACAAGCGATCAATCCTTAGCAAACCTTAGATCGTCCTTGACAATTGTTTAACTACTTTAGTCATATTCGGTTCTAATCCTTTTTCCCTTTTAATGCCCTAGGCATTTGGAAAATTAGAACACGAGAATATCATAACATATGTAATCGATCCTACACCCAAAGCATATGGGATACGATTCATAAAGTCTTACATAAATACTTGACCAGTCTTTTGCTATAATATTTCCATATAAAATCCCCATGTTGAAACATTCAATATGGTAATCATATATATCCATGACTAAGTCTAATTAGTACTTCAATCTAAACTTTTAGATTCGAAATAAAGTATAAGTATCATCTCCCTTATTATAGCGAAACAACTTTTCAAACTTTGCAACTTTGCAAATTAGATCTTTGTTTCCTATAAATAGTATTGCTAACTTGCAACACTTCACATAATAATCATGCTCCCACTGTCATGATAATTATATTTTTATCAGCATAACACTTATGCTCCCACTAGCTTTGACATGTACTCAGTATTCAGCTGGACTTCTAGAAATCAATACTTGTTGACTTTCTTTCCAAATTTTAGATTTTCTTATACGAGATGCTTCGATAAGCCTTTATCTTAGCTCATACACCTTTTATAAGAAAGCTCACATGTGTGTCTAAACTATCTCAGAACTTACAAAAATAAGTTCTGAATGGTCGGACAATTTGTCATTTCTCACAATTTGAACTATGAAGAAGGATGTTGTAATCATAATCGAATTTGAGAATGCAATTAACACAACTGCTATCTCCTTAAAATCTACTTAGTGAAATCATTTCCTCACAATCATTTTCATGAATTGGAGAGAAACCTTATGACACTTAGATTTTATAGTGTATGTGTTCCTATCCAAAGTCGTGCATTAGTGATTTGTTATATCAGAAGTTTGGTTTATCCTTAAACAGGGTTTTGAGTTCGACTCATAAAGAGAATAGATAAACTCATGAATTGGAGGGGTATGCAAAGGGTTTAATAAAGGAACTACTTCATATATATATTAAACATCTGGAACGTTACATCTTTGTGGTCAGGAAAATTTTGACATATCTAAAGGTCTTCTGATTACAAGGTTAAGGAAAAATAAAAACTTTATCTGAGGTCCTATGCTATGACAAAATTTTGGAAGCCAGACAGGTATTATTTGTGACGTGAGTTGATTACATGGGCCTTAGATTCTGCCAACTGATGCTCCATCTCGAGCATACATAGTTCATGTCTTGCCTGGCGTCCCCGAAGTTCTATCACTTCGGTTTGAGTTGCCGTTAGCTCTCTTTGCAACGTTTCATTTTGATTCACGATTCTCCCATGAGCTAATCCTAATTGTCGGATGTGAACTGTATTGACTCTTGTGTTGGCATCATTCTCCTCAGTTCGATGGATGGTTGTCCTTCCATGTTCATCAATGTGAGAAATCCGGCGAACCAATATAGGAAGGAATCTGTCTGCTGAGCCTCCCTCGCTTAGATTATAGAAGCTTCAATCTCCGTTGAATGGAAGGGGTTGGCCCTGTTCGCGACTCCACCTAATCAGGTAGTTGCCCATAGAGGTGTCGAGCCATGAAATTTCGGTCGAGGATTTGGATTTTGAATTGGAGCCGCTAAGGGTAGGTTATTGTCCTCGGGATCTGAGTCTGATTCTTCTTGCATTTCTTCTTCGGGATCATTCTCTATCCCTTCTCCACTGTCTTGGTTTGGGTAGTAGGGATCTCTCGGTATGTGGAATCCGGCCATTATGTCTGTACGAGAATAGAGGTGTGAAAATTGTCCAAAAGCTAATGCATACAAGTTGGGGCTTTTATACTATTGCATAGAATATTCCTATAGTATTCTAAATATATTTGTTTTGTTCTAAAAGTTGTGTTTTTGGTAAGTTTTAGACTTGTTGTCCACTGCAGATACTCCTTGGCACACGTTAGTCAGCTCTCGGGCAAATATAGTTGATCAGGCTATATCCATCCGAGTTTCGATTACATGTTCCAAGGCATATCTGCACTGTACAACTTGTCTATAATACTTCTCTAACATCGTTATTTATGATACCGACTCTAGTGTGAAATGAATGCATGTATATTTTTATAAAATAAAATATTTTAAAAAGTATGACTCTTAATCAGAGTGTTTTTGCCCAGTTGTGTTTATAGTTGTATATCAAAAATTGGTTTTGATATACTTAGTTCTCTATAAACAAAGCTCTGATACCAATCTGTCACACCCCCAAACCTGAACGGCGGAAACGTTCGGGGGTGGATGACGTCATGTCCGGTATCATAACAGTTGTATAGTAAAGAAAGTACACACCACCATATTACATTGATTGAAAAGTTTACATGATTGTATTAATACAAGTTCAAAAGTTTATTACACAAATCATGATTACAAAATACGCAAGCAACGTCATCGTGTTTAAGCTTCAAAAGATTGCTGACAACCTGCCTTAGTGATTCCCTGAGAACACAAGTTATTTCAAAGAAAAAGTGTCAACAATAAAGTTGGTGAGTTTATAAGTAGTGGTTTGAATAAATGAATGCCATTCGAAAGTTCGTTTATGTATTTTCAGAAAATCCCATTATTTCTTAAATGTATAAATGCAGTCTTTAAATGTTCAAGACCGTAATCTGTAAGCACTAAACCATGCTCAAAATCTTATTATATAGTCTTACAGAGTAAAACTATGTGAAGATCATTAAGATGCGTAAAAGTAATCCATAATACTACTTTTATCGAAAAGATATGATACTTCATTAATCGTATATTCGGTGAGTTCCCATAACCATATTATAATATTTGACTGCATGCGGCGGTCTTCAGGCGTCGAAACGTTATGACACTTGTCACCCCGCTAACTGTAGCTAACAGTCAGGCTGCGGGATTATCAGTCCCGTATAGATCTATACACACTTGCCACGCTCTCCGAACGGGAGACTCTGGTTATAAGACAAGACTTACTGTTAATACCCCCATTGGGTATAGTGAAGTTTTGCCTCACGAATTCTCAATTATGTATCATATGTGTATGTTTGTTTTCGCAAAGTATCGTTTTTCAAAGTATTGTCAAAACCGTTGTAGTAATGTATATTACCGTGAATATAAAATGTTATAGTTGAAATGTTTTACTGTTGGTATGAAATCGTAAGCGTATTTATAAGTAAAACACATTTGTATCCTAAAGTGGGTAAAGTAATGTAAGATGTTTGCATGTTAACTAAACCATTTGGTAGTTGTAAGAACATCATGCAATGTATACTCAAAAGTTCGATGTTTTCATGCAAGTAAGGTTACGTTTGTATTTTTACTTGTATTCTCCCCCGTATAGTGATAAAAGCCTTTTAAAGACATTTAAAAATGGTAGAAAGGGGGGTATGAACTCACTTGTCCGGGTTGAAGAGAGTGAGACGAGAATCAAGCAGAATTTTGACTGCGGAAAGTTGTGTCTTCGGACTTCTCGGGGATCTCGGTAGCGTAAAACCTTCGTCGGGGCTCGGGTATGGAACCGAGGGTGTCGGGATGGCCTCTGGAGCTCACAAGTGAGTAAAAGTGAGAGAGAGTTTGAGAAAAGTGTGCCAAAACCCGAAGCTGATGGTATCGAAACTTCTCGTTTTTACGTCTATCCGTATTGCCGGTTTTGTCGGGAATCTTAGAATGGTCATAACTTCTTCGTTATAAGTCGGATTTTAGTGTTCCTTATATTTTTGGAATCCTTATGAAGAAATCTACTACATGGTATATCCCAATTATTCTTTTATAAAACTTAAAATTTGAACCTAATTTCGCTGGTGTTACATTATCCCCCCGTTAGAGAGAATTTCGTCCCAAAATTCGCATTTTGAATGGGACTCCATTTCTTGTGGGCAGATGTGAGTGCTTCTGGTCCGTTTGTTCTTTTATGAATCGCAATCCTAATGTGGGTGTTTCAGCGGACCTTCATTACTCCGCCTATCACTTCGGCTGATCGAGATCGTGTGGTTTTGGGTTTATTTACTTATGTTCTTCTAAATGTTAGCATATTCACTCGATGCATTAGGGCAGCTTCATTTTGAAGTTCATGGTTGAATTCACTCCTAGTTTTTGAGCTTGGAGTTGACTCGTTGTGCGCGTGGTATTTCTAAATGATCTGTTGGGGGATACAACGGGAAGGTTGCAGAAGGTATGGTACTCCTCACATGAGTACTTCGACATTCTGAACTAGAGAAAATTAGGGAGTTTGTGTCGGATTTGTTGATATTGGGTGAAAGAGTTTCATTATTGGTAGTGCACCCTACATGTGTGCTTTTAGTTTTATCCTTGTCATTCCTTTCGTTAAGCAACTTAATAGTTGGCGGTCGTTCTGATATTTAAATATGATGGACTATCGAAATATATACTTACCCGAAAGGGATTAGGAGATGAAGTGGAATCACTCACCCTTAATCTACAAGGTCTTGATTAATAAAAACCTTAAAGTACACTCGAAAGCCTTATAGCTCACCTACAAGGTGTCTTAGCAAAAGTTTGAGGTTTTTTTCGAACGAAAGGGAAATACAAAATTTATTGACAAAAATTTTTAGTGAACTTTGAATCAGAGTTATTGCTGTTTGGGACGTACCAAAATTGTTAATGGCTTTCCTGGTTGTTTCTTTCTGGCTTGATGCTTAACTCTTCCTACTCCTCTGTTATTCCTCTCTATTGAGCAATCTCGCTTGAAATGTCCTGTCTCACCACATGCATAGCAAGTTTGCTTCGCTCCGGCACTGGTGGTTGCAGTGATGTATTGGATCGGGGTCCTACAATGACTGACGGTGTGTCCTCTCTTGTTGCACTTATTGCAAGACTTTATCTGGCAGACTCCATTATGATGGTAGTTGCACTTGATGCAGTGCGGAAGGTTCCCACGATATGGTGTTGTCGGTGCGGAGGTAATAAGGTATGTAGGGGTATGGGTTGTTGATTGCTTTTTGGCGCTTCTTTGAGTTGACTTGCCTTTCCTCTCGCTCCAGGGTTTTCGTTTCGTGTTCTTCAGTTTGCACCTTGTGGTATTCTTATAGGTAGCTACTGGTAGGTGGCTTCGATTGTTTCTTTGATTAGGATTTTTGATATCATTTCCTCTCCTGCTTGAGTTGACAAAGTTATTGTATGCTATAATGGCTGCCACCATGGCTATAACTGTAGCTTGTAAAGTGGCGGTGTCCAATCACAGGAATGGGGTCACGTTGGTAAGTTGATTACACCCGGTCCTCCCTGCGCCGCTAGAGTTTGCTTGAGACGGTGCATCTGTTATTGCTGCAGTGATTGCAGATTGCACTATGTTGGGGTCATATTGGGGAGGTGGTGGTGGGAGTGTTGGGGTTGCGTTTATGTGTGCTGATCTATGAGGAGGAATTGTAATGATAAAGAAATAACAAGAAAAACTATAAGTTTTAATGATTCCAAAGTCGCGCATTAGTGATTTGTTATATCAGAAGTTTGGTTTATCCTTAAACAGAGTTTTGAGTTCGACTCATAAAGAGAATAGATAAACTCATGAATTGGAGGGGTATGCAAAGGGTTTAATAAAGGAACTACTTCATATATATTAAACATATGGAATGTTACATCTTTGTGGTCAGGAAAATTTTGACCTATCTAAAGGTCTTCCGATTACAAGGTTAAGGAAAAATAAAAACTTTATCCGAGGTCCTATGCTATGACAAAATTTTGGAAGCCAGACAGGTATTATTTGTGACGTGAGTTGATTACATGGCCCTTAGATTCTGCCAACTGACGCTCCATCTCGAGCATACGTAGTTCATGTCTTGCCTGGCGTGCCCGAAGTTCTATCACTTCGGTTTGAGTTGCCGTTAGCTCTCTCTGCAACGCTTCATTTTGATTCACGATTATCCCATGAGCTAATCCTAATTGTCGGATGCGAACTGTATTGAATCCAGTGTTCGCATCATTCTCCTCAGTTCGATGGATGGTTTTCCTTCCATGTTCATCAATGTGAGAAATTCGGCGAATCGATATAGGAAGGACTTTGTCTGCTGAGCCTCCCTCGCTTAGATTGTAGAAGCTTCAATCTCCGTTGAATGGAAGGGGTTGGCCCTGTTTGCGACTCCACCTAATCAGGTAATTGCCCATAGAGGTGTCGAGCCATGAAATTCCGGTCGAGGATTTGGATTTTGAATTGGAGCCGCTAAGGGATCTGAGTCTGATTCTTCTTTCATTTCTTCTTCGTGATCTTTCTCTGTCCCTTCTCCACTGTCTTGGTTTGGTTAGTAGGGATCTCCCGGGATGTGGAATCTGGCCATTATGTCTGTACGAGAATAGAGGTGTGAAAATTGTCCAAAAGCTAATGCATACAAGTTGGGGCTTTTATACTATTGCATAGAATATTCCTATAGTATTCTAAATATATTTGTTTTGTTCTAAAAGTTGTGTTTTTGGTAAGTTTTAGACTTGTTGTCCACTGCAGGTACTCCTTGGCACACGTTAGTCGGCTCTCGGGCAAATATAGTTGATCAGGCTATATCCATCCGAGTTTCGAGTACATGTTCCAAGGCATATCTTCATTGTACAACTTGTCTATAATACTTCTCTAACATCGTTATTTATGATACCGACTCTAGTGTGAAATGAATGCATGTATACTTTTATAAAATAAAATATTTTAAAAAGTATGACTCTTAATCAGAGTGTTTTTGCCCAGTTGTGTTTATAGTTGTATATCAAAAATTGGTTTTGATATACTTAGTTCATTATAAACAAAGCTCTGATACCAATCTGTCACACCCCCAAACCTGAACGGCGGAAACGTTCTGGGGCGGATGACGTCATGTCCAGTATCATAACAGTTGTATAGTAAAGAAAGTACACACCACCATATTACATTGATTTAAAAGTTTACATGATTGTATTAATACAAGTTCAAAAGTTGATTACACAAATCATGATTTCAAAATATGCAAGCAACGTCATCGTGTTTAAGCTTCAAAAGATTGCTGACAACCTGCCTTGGTGATTCCCTGAGAACACAAGTTATTTCAAAGAAAAAGTGTCAACAATAAAGTTGGTGAGTTCATAAGTAGTGGTTTGAATAAATGTATGCCATTCGAAAGTTCGTGTATGTATTTTCAGAAAATCCCATATTTTCTTAAATGTATAAATGCAGTCTTTAAATGTTCAAGACCGTAATTTGTAAACACTAAACCATGCTCAAAATCTTATTGTATAGTCTTACAGAATAAAACTATGTGAAGATCGTTGAGATGCGTAAAAGTAATCCATAATGCTACTTTTATCGAAAAGATATGATACTTCATTAATCGTATATTTGGTGAGTTCCCATAACCATACTATAATATTTGCCTGCATGCGGCGGTCTTCAGGCGTCGAAATGTTATGACACTTGTCACCCCGCTAACTATAGCTAACAGTCAAGGTGCAGGATTATCAGTCCCATATAGATCTATACACACTTGCCACGCTCTCCGGACATGAGACTCTGGTTATAAGACAAGACTTACTGTTAATACCCCCATTGGGTATAGTGAAGTTTTGCCTCACGAATTCTCAATTATGTATCATATGTGTATGTTTGTTTTCGCAAAGTATCGTTTTTCAAAGTAATGTCAAAACCGTTGTAGTAATGTATATATTACCGTGAATATAAAATGTTATAGTTGAAATGTTTACTGTTGGTATGAAATCGTAAGCGTATTTATAAGTAAAACACATTTGTATCCTAAAGTGGGTAAAGTAATGTAAGATGTTTATATGTTAACTAAACCATTTGGTAGTTGTAAGAACATCATGCAATGTATACTCAAAAGTTCGATGTTTTCATGCGAGTAAGGTTACGTTTGTATTTTTACTTGTATTCTCCCCCGTATAGTGATAAAAGCCTTTTAAAGACATTTAAAAATGGTAGAAAGGGGGGTATGAACTCACTTGTTCGGGTTGAAGAGAGTGAGACGAGAATCGAGCAGAACTTCGACTGCGGAAAGTTGCGTCTTCGGACTTCTCGGGGATCTCGGTAGCGTAAAACCTTCTTCGGGGATCGCGTATGGAACCGAGGGTGTCGAGATGGCCTCTGGAGCTCACAAGTGAGTAAAAGTGAGAGAGAGTTTGAGAAAAATGTGCCAAAACCCGGAGCTTATGCCCTCTATTTATATGGTTGAAAGAGGGATTACGTTGGGCGTACTCGTTACGCTGGGCGTACTTCGGTTATGTTGGGCATTCACATGCGTCATGGCTTACGACTCGAGCCTAACAAAGCGTAGAGTCTGCTAGCCGATGGGACGCGACACTGCGCCTGAGTACGTTGGGCTTACTCTAAATTACACTGGGCGTAATTTGAATTTCCAACTTCTAAATTCCGTAACTTTCGCGTACAAGCTCCGTTTTTCGCGTTCTTTATATCTACGCGTAGATGAGACTGAGCTCTACAACTTTCATTTAGACTCCGTTGGCTCATTTTGACTTTATTTTTAATTATTTAACTTTTAACGGGCCGGGACACGAAAAGTCCGTTAAAAATCCATAACTCCTTCATCCGATGTCCGTTTTCGTCGGACTTTTTACCGTTACGCTAATATTGTCGAGACCTTCGATCCTCATTTAGGTCGTTTCGGCCAAAATTCTCTCGATCTCTATTTCCAGTTTTGAGCTGTCTACTGCTAGGTCAAAAACTTCGAAAACTCATAACTTCCTCATACGAAGTCAAATTTGGGCGTTCTTTTTATGTTTGTTCACGGTTTAATGATATATATAACTTTCATTTAGATACTTAAGTCTAAAAACTATGGTATCGAAACTTCGCGTTTTTACGTCTATCCGTATTGTCGGGAATCTTAGAATGGTCACAACTTCTTCGTTATAACTCGGATTTTAGTGTTCCTTATATTTTTGGAATACTTATGATGAAATCTACCACATGGTATATCCCAATTATTCTTCTATAAAAGTTAAAATTTGACCCTAATTTCGCTGGTGTTACAAGACTTACGTGAAACAGAGTCATACGCTCTAACTTTACCATCTTTATGATCCTTCAGGTAGATAAGGAAGCTTCGTAACCAATTGTCACACCCCCAAACCAAGGATGGCGGAAACGTCCGGGGGTGGAGGACTTCATGTATAGTATCACAACAACGAGTATAATAGTGCTCAAAGTAAATACAACCATCATAAATATAATTGAAAAATGTACACCAAAGTATATGTTTACATGTTTCAAATCAATTACATTATGATCACAAAATGAACTGTTCGACGATTTAACGTCCCATCCTCAAAACGCTGTTGATTTCCTGTTTCACTGAATTCCTGAGAATACAAATAGTTTTGAAAAAGTGTCAACAATTAAGTTGGTGAGTTCTTAAGAGTTTTGTTTGATAATGAAATTGTTTTCTTTGTAAAAGCATCAAAGTATGTCTCCAGAAAACTCAGTATTTTCTTTATCAAGCGTGAAATGAATGCTTCTATATTATGTGATAATGAACCCTAGAAGGACCCGTAGATTCCTTCTATACTTAAAGAATATAAAATTGATTTTTAAATCGGCATAAAAACCCTTTTTGATTTGGGAAAAATCCCGTAAACTTTATGTGTAATGATTTGTCTTTAATACTAAGACCGAAAGCGTACAAGTATTTTACCATACTTAAAATAATTCATGTAAGTTTAAACCGACATAAACTCGTTTAGTTGAAAGAAAAACCCGGTACTTTGTAATGTACCCCTTTTTGTATAAACCCGGTACTTTGTATTCGTACCTCATTTATATGAATAACCCGACACTTTATAGTTGTACCCCCATTTAATGAATCAATCGGCACTTTATAGTTGTACCCCACTTAATGAATAAACCGGCACTTTATAGTTGTACCCCACTAAATGAATAAACCGACACTTTATAGTTGTGTCCCACTTAATGAATAAACCTTTGTAATGAGTTCGAAAATTAAATGGATCATAAACTATACCTATTATAGTTTATCCGAAACATTTGTAATGCAAAATAACCCCTTTTTATGAAAATACATTGATACTATGAGTCCATAAACTATTTCTATTATGTAGTATATGAAAAACCCATTTGTTTTGTGAGTAAATCCTTTCTTATGTAGTATAAATCGATAAACTATGCTTATTATAGCTTGTTCTATGTGTTCGAATGGATGATGAATTCTTATCATGAATGCCTAAATTTTCAGTTTATAATGCTAAACTAACAATAAAACACATTCAATATTAGAACTTATTGTTATACACTTTGCTCAACATAATACAAAGTGTTATGAAAGTTATAAGCTGTTAACTAGTTTTTAACCTTTCTTCACTATTTTAAAAAAATCATAGAAACATCATACGAAGTCTAAAACTGAATCCGTAAATTTTGAGAGTTCATAAAATGTGTCTAGTTTATTCATAATTTTTATCATGATTTTTGGAAGTCTTTAACTGGTGTTAAAATGTTCATATTCACGAACTGGTCCGAATTCGTTTACTAAATGTTAGGCAGTTTTGTAAAAATCACCATAAATTGTAGGAAAATTGTATGGAGATGTGCAAGTATTCATTTTAAAGATAAAAACTTGAAATACATGCACCTAAAATAGTTTTGAAAACTAAAATGTTTAAGTTTCCCAAAACAGTCCGTGAATGAAGTGAAACTTTTCTGATGAAAGTTGTTAGAAGAATTTAGTTGTGTTCTTGGTGTTTTAACTTGTATCCCCCCCCCCCCCCCTTAAAACTTAAGAAAACATGAAAAGATGGGGGTATGAACTCACCTTGTGTGATTTCAGTGGATGGATGTTGAAGAAAGGAAGTATTCAACTCAAGAACACTTAGAATGTTGCTAGAAGATTTGTAGATCTAACACCAAATTGATGGGATTTGTGTAAGCAATCCATGATTTTGAGTAGGAGGATGTGAAATAATCATAATAGGGATGAAGATACTTACCAAAAGTAGAAGGAAAGCCTTGGAAAATGCCTTGGAAATATCGAAATTGAGAGAGAAGAGTTGAGAGAAAAGTGTAAGATCTTTTGGTGGAAATGAGAGAAAATGAGTGAAGTGAGGAGAGAGGGTGGATGTTCCATCCCTAAGAACGTGGGAAAATGGTTGAAATGATTAGAAAGGACATTGAAATGACTAGGGATGGGTGAATAGTGACTAGGGGTTGTACTATGAAGGTATGGGGAGGTTGCTTGTATCCTTGTCCAAAGGATAAGTCAACACTCCACCTAAATATCTTACCAAATAGATTTTATTCTTAGGCCATGATTTTCCCCAAAATATAGTTAAAATATGAATATTTAGGGTTTATTATGTTAAAATACGAGTTTGGGTGAAAATCCCGCGTTAAAATCTCGAAAAACGGGCTCAAAACGCTAAAAATATTGGAAACCGGGCCAAAACTGCCAAAATCCGAAATTCAGGCCGAGGATGAGAAGGTTCGGCTCCTTAGGAGCTTAGAACCGAAAGTGGGGTTTCGGTTGTTCATGGGACCGAAAGTAGGAGATGGACCTAGAGAAGGGAGAGAAGGAACCGAAGGTGCGAAGGGAGCCGAATGTGCGAGGTTCGGTCATCAGGTGAGTTTCGGTCCTCGGGGTTTCGGTCCTCGGGGTTTCAGTTCTCGGCTGCTGAGGTTTTGGTTTCGGCTGCTTCTCGGTTTCAAAGGTTTCGGTTCTCCTAGGGTTCGGCTCTTAGGACGGTCTCGACTCCTAAGAGGAGTTTCGGCCCCTTAAGACTATTTTTCGCGTAGACTTCTGTTTTCGAGCTGTTTTGGTCAAATTCGAGGGTCGGGATGCCCTAAGTGATTATAAAAAATTAAGAGAGATTTGGGAGAGATTTTACATTCTTGTAGAGATTTCTCATATAGAGAGAGTTTTGGGAGATATTTGACATTCTTGGAAAGATTTCTCATACAGAAAGAGTTTTGGGAGAGATTTCACATTCTTGGAGAGATTTGGGAGAGATTTCACATTCATGGAGAGATTTGGGAGAGATTTCTCATATAGAGAGATAGAGTGAAAATGATTGAGAGAGTTTTCGTTTGTGACCTTTTTGAGTGTCTGGCTTCACAATGCAAGATCCGTAAACTCCGTTAAGCCATGTTTAAGGTTCCTACACACTCCCGATGAGTGTGCAACATTGTTTTATCGGTTTGGTTCGTTACTTACCATATTTTTAGGTATACGAACTTTTCAATTGATGATTTCTCATTAGAATAACGAGTTGTACAGTAATAACATAACGTAAACCCTAGTACACAAGGGTTAATTGAGTCGACCGGTTTGACTTTTTGTCTTTAGTTGACTTTGACTTGACCAAAAATTGACGATTGTCACACCAATGCCCTTTCTCTTGGCAGTAGAAGCAAACAGATTCTTTCGGAATAGCACACGAGACAATCTCAGACTTAGTCTTTCCCTTCCCTTAGGAAGAGAAATCTCAGACCGGAAATTGACGGTTGTCACACCAATGCCCTATTTGCTAATTGCTGCCAAATCAAAAACGATTTGGCGCACTGGTAATGTGAATTTGGTTGGAAGATCTACTTCCCTAACTTCCATGGACATTGATGGTTTAATTAATAAATTATACTCTTAATTTAATTAAACTTAAACATGTTATTATTATGGATCTATTAATCTTCTCTTTTAGTTAAACACTTTAATTAATTTAATACAATCCTTAAGAGGCATTTTGAATTATTCAAAAAGACATCAATATTCTAAATGTAAAAATTCAAAATTAAAAACTATTTAATTAATTTTTAAGTTATGAACCTAAGAGTTGCATCTTTTGAAACCTTTCGATTACAAGAGTTTTAATGTTTCAAAATGAGACTTTTCAACTTTCAAAACTTGAGGGCAAGTTTTGTAACTCTTGAAAAACTTTTCGGTTCCCAACTTGATGACAAGTTTTGTGACTCTTTAAAAAACTTTTGAGCTCCAAACTTGATGAAAAGTTTTGTAACATCTTAAAACATTTAGATCAAATTTAAAGCTAAAAAAATAATAACATATTCTTTATCGTTTACCAATTTGACCTAATGCAACTCTTATATCAAGATAACTTCAAGTTAAATAATCAAATAATTGGTATATCATATAAACTAGCAATTATTTTATAATTTGACAATTTATCTTTTAATTGGATGAGGTTAATCACTACCATTTCAGAAAAATAGATTTTATGATATAAAACAGTTTGTGGTAATGATCCTAATCCAATTCTAGCCAAAAACCCAGAAAAACTGCAAAAAGGCTATCCAACTCATAGAGTCAGCTTATGGACTCGTCGAGTTCATCATGAACTCGTTGAGTCCTTCTTTCAGAGTTCAGTTTTTCGACTTTTTCCAGCTTTGAACAATTAAGCAAGCATCAATATAACAGAAAACTACACATGTCTCTAATACCACTGTTGGGTTTTATATACTACAACACTCCTATGGTGCACATACAACCCTAAATGCTTTGGATCTAAGTTTTCTCTAGTTATACATGCAATAAAATTTCCAAAGCATGAAGCCTACAACTAGCATACAATTTGATGGTTGAATCATAAAACTAGTTAGATGATTACCTCTTTATGTAGCTTCTAGTATTTGGCCTTTAAGAACTTAGCACCTCAAGTGTGATGCCTCAAATGGTTCACAACACACCATGACTAAGTGGATGATAATTAGAGAGAGGTTTGGAGACACAAAATCGGTTATGGTTCTCTAAGAACACGCATGGCCATCATTTTAGGGTTTAGGAAAATACATATATAGTGTAGAATTCCAAGAGTTAAACCCTAATCCATTTTCTTGGGCCTTAATCCAATAATCCATATGATAAGCCCTTTGGACTAACTCTTCATGCCTTACATGAACTTACTCCATTACTAATTAGTATGGATCAATAGCCCAAACTGTATATGTATCACTGATTCACTTAATCAGTCCCCTTTAATTTAATTAGTTTATTTTGATCACTAAATTAATTCCAAATTAATTCCTGATCAATACTAATTAAATAATATAATTTCACAATTAATATATTATACTTATAATATATTAATAAATCATAAATAACATTTTTCTCAAATATTCATCATATCAAATTGTTCTGGTGAATGCAACCTAAAATGGACCATGCTACTCCCGGGTCAAGTACATACCAATTATAGTTATGGGCTTAGACACCTAATCCAACAATTTGAACCATTGAATTTCTCCAAATCAAACTTGTGAGTAGACATCTTCAATTATAGGAATACAAACCGCAACTCTGATACCACTTGTTAGGAAGAAAAGCGGATAACTAGCAAAACTATAAGCACACAAGACACAATATTTACGAGGTTCGGTCAAGGCAAACCTAGGTCCATGGGTAGTCTTTTATTTCAGAGCTCTCAAACAAAGGTTATAAGTACAATTACACAGAGATTCGCCTATCACTCTAGAATTCAAGATGCAAAATGACCTAGCATGCATCCCTATTTATACTTGAGGGATTAGACCTAAAACCCTAATGGGCTAAGCCCATAGACCCATGAAAGGTGGAAACCATTCATATTCCGCCATGCAACATCTTCTGGAACATTCTTCCATGTCATACAACCCATGAGCATCAACAACACACATGATAGAACACCTTGTGCCATTGTGGAGCATCATGATGTACAAGTGGCATATCATGAACACAAATGGCCCAACATCCATCATTGTGGCACAACATGGTGTAATC
Organism: Lactuca sativa; assembly: GCF_002870075.4. Classification (NCBI taxonomy): domain Eukaryota; kingdom Viridiplantae; phylum Streptophyta; class Magnoliopsida; order Asterales; family Asteraceae; genus Lactuca; species Lactuca sativa. Next base: position 99,318,702 of record NC_056624.2, on the reverse strand, counting down.
CTTGAGCAATACCAACTTTTGAGCATCCTTGAACGATCTTGAGCATCATGGAGGACTTCATAGCATACATGGCTCATCAAGAACCAAGATGGTCCATCTTGCACCATCATGGCACAACAAGAATATGGATGACACAAGTAACTTCAAGTGTGGCACAAGAACATCAAGATTTAAACAACAATACTACCATGCACAACAGGAACATGCATGGTGCAACAAGGCCATGCATGGCACAAGAGTAATCCTCATGGCGCAAGAAGAGTAATCCTTGGTGCAAAAGGGATCCTCATGGCGCAATAGGAACCCCTCATGGTGCTAGAGGGAGTATCATGGCGCAAGAAGAGATGGCATGGTGCAAGAGCATCCTTCTTGGCTCATCCCTTTAATATATGGTGCAACAAGGTTCCCATGTTGTTCCATATCACTCCCAAGTGCTCCAAACCTCTTCTAGGTGCTCCAAAACTCCTTCTACATGATCTGTTTCTTTAGCACTTAATCTGTTCCTTTGTCGGACGATCCATTCCTTTCTCAGATGGTTCGTTCCTTTGTCACATGATCCATGAAGCCCAAGTGCTCTAAATGCTCCATAAACATAATCCAAATGCTCGAGTCACATTTAACTTATATATATATATATATATATATATATATATATATATATATATATATATATATATATATATATATATGTGTGTGTGTGTGTACTTGTCTTCATATTCAAACATATATTATTTGTGAGTTGTGACAAAGGAATTTAGATGATACATATAACATGGTGTTTGTATATCATGGTTCTTGGATCTTAAGGGTAATCATAATAATTACCAAAATAAAATTTAGGACTTCATTTTAATTTAAAAACATTTGAATGTGTATGGTTCTCAATTGGTTACTGGTCTCGAATATTATAACCAATTTTAAAAATTGAGATTATTTTGAAAAAATATATATATTTAGGTCTAAATTTTAAACATAAATAAATAAATAATGCAAAGTATAATGTATTTTATAGAAACAAAAACACCTGGTTTACCTATTAGTGACCTACTAGGGTCCGAAGCAACAAGTAGCAAATAAAACTTAAAAAGTTTGAGGTTTAAAAAGAAAAAAATCAAAATATCACGTCTTTTATGGAAATAACCTATAAACCATAATAAAATAGAAAGCTTCTATACAAATAGTCACGTGCCTACACAACAATTTTAACAAGAATATCTTGTTTTACGAGGTTTGAAATGACAAGATGCCCATGCCTTTGGGAGCGAGTCTGGGGGACTAAACTTGTACGGAATGGTCACCCTTTTGACTTGCCTACAATTATGCTCTTGGTGCCATTTAAGCTCTTGCCAACGTGATCTAATACCAAACAAAACAACATGTGATCATTTTTGCAATCTTTGAGAGAGGGAAATGGAAGATGGAAGGCAGGGAAAAGTAAAACTAGAAAACCCGTGTTCAAAGAACAACGAAATTAATAGTAGCAGTAATAATAACAACAAAGAACAAGACAGGTTCTTGCCGATAGCAAATGTTGGCCGCATCATGAAAAAAGTGATCCCGGCAAACGGGAAAATCTCAAAAGACGCAAAAGAAACCGTCCAAGAATGCGTCTCAGAATTCATCAGCTTCATCACGGGGGAAGCCTCAGATAAATGCCAACAAGAGAAGCGGAAGACGATCAATGGTGATGACATTATATGGGCAATCACGACATTAGGGTTTGAGGAATACGTGGATCCACTCCAAAAATATCTTCTCAAGTATCGAGATTTGGAAGGAGATAAGGGTAACAATAACGGACCTAAACAACATCATCAACAGCAACAGCAACAACAACAACATAATACAACAAACAGTTTGCCATATGAAAGCGTCTATTCTTCTTCTGCGGCAAGCATCATTTCTCAATCATATGGTTTGCCGTTTTCTCCAAGTTCAATTCAGACACAAATACATCCACAAGAAAGCATTGATTCTGTTGGACATTGGTAAATGAATGTTCTTATGATTCATAAATACAATTTGTAACTATGGATTTAATTTTCTTAGAGTGCTTAATTACACTTTGGAATAGATGGTTTTGTTTGAACCTAAATCCCGAAGGCGTAATCTCGTGTTAAAATGAAAGGTCAATACGGATATTCCTACTAATATATTAAACAATAACATGGCCTACGTCATACAAAGCCTTTTTACTCAAAATTATCCTACTTTTGAACTATTTTTAAGTCGATTAGCGTTCTTTATCAATGCATTACAAGTTGTTCCTCGTTGTTATTGTTGGAAAACCTATACCATGACCAAACAAGAACATTTCATACTTGTCAATTGAAGCTGACAATTTTTCTCTTTACATATTCATAATTACCAGTGTAGTGTAACATCAAACTCGAATTTAGCACTAAAAATGAAATTAGACATGTTTTTGACATATACAATATAAGAGTTGATAGAAGCAATGACTATGACACTAGATTTCCCACTTTGCAATCACGTTTACTTGTAACTTGTTTGTTAACCGATATAGTCATAAAAATTGCTTTTTAGTTTTTATATATATTTTTATGCAATTCATGTTGATCCCCACAGAAAGCCCCTCACAAATGTTCCTGTAGTACATATTATACTTGACATTTATTGAGTTTAGGCAAATGTCATGTCGAATTTTCAATAAAAGTGTTAGAAAAATTTATATAAGAGATCTTGCAAACTCAGACCATTCACATTTGCAATTGGAACCTGTGTTATGCTCCCTTCAGAGCTTCCAAATCGGTAACTGGTGAGGTAGGCGTTACATTTGAGTTCTATGCTTGCTTTGGCAGATAACAGGAGGCTAGATTCAACCAAAAACAAGTTGTTTTGTTGTAGCTCTTACCATCTTATGGATGTTTTGGATGTAGTGAAATAACTTGTATACAAAGTCTTCAATAATAAGCGAATGTAGAAGGGATCTCTTTTCGACTCTGTATCTGAATCTGATGTGGCTTAACTTTGGATTTTGAATAGGCACAAAAAATTTAAAACAAGTGGGTTTGATTAGCTTAAAAACCCTCATTTGCTTTGGTTTGATACATGTTATATTTTTGTTGGGTTTGGCTGATATAACTCAACGATAGTTGTAAATGAAAAACTTAAGCGAACAAAATGAATAATCATGATCCATTTTTAGTTTTTTTTTTTTTTGAACAACAAGTATGTCATATATTCAAAAGGTTCTAGCAAGTAACTAGAACCAAAACAAAACATTAATTACAATGAAGACTCCATCCAAACATTCCAATTAACATTTATTTTGGAAACTCTGTTGTTTACCCAATTGAACGAATTCAAAACTATGTAATCAAAAATAACATCTCTACGAATTGGTTTGTAATTGAACAAAACCGAATTTTTATGTCTCCATAGCACCCAAACTGTAACAAAAATAATCACCTCCAAACACTGTATCTCTACCAACGACATTGTGAGTCGTTAACCCAAGAAAGTCATTGAGACATGGAACTTGTTTGAGGAAAAATCACATTGCACCACCCAGCCACTAGCTTCCATATTTTAGCCGCCACTTCACATAAGAAAAAATGACGGCTGGTAGTTTCAATCTCGCATTCACATGTTGGGCACCTTAATGAATTTAAATCCAAACCTTTTTTGAAAAATTAAACCTTGTATGAAGTCTATCAAGGATTAATCTCCAAGTAAAAATATTCATTTTCTCATGACTATTTTACACCGAGTAATGCAATCCCCACTAAGTAAGGTACCATCATCAATATGAAGTCTAGTCGTATTAATTGTGAAAGTACCTAGTATATCTAACTCCACCAAAATAAGTCAATGACCATCTAAAACATGAACACCTTGCATCACCTCCATCGAACATTGAAGTTGTTCCTCTTCCCTCCCTCCTCAGGCCTTCTCCACGACCACCTCCATAAGTCATCAAGAAATCCATCACATACTATAGGCAATTCAGATTAATATCAAGTCTGAACAAACGATCAAATCTTGTAGCAAAAGGTTGCTCACCTACCCACACATCATTCAAAAAATGAATAGAATTCCCCCTAACCCAACCGTTTTTGTAAAGTAGATACCGGAAGAAAATTATTTTCATGTAACTTCCAAATGGAGCCTACTATCTTAGTGATATTTCAATTTATACTCATATATTTTAGGCAATATATTTATGTTTTTAGCCACATTTAGTGATTATTTTCTATAAATAATACTTAATATGTTTGTACTTCGTTTTAGTAGTGGCAAAGACATTCTCAAGGAAAAATAAGCTAAAAGCTAAGGTGGACATTAGAAAATTAGAAGCGATCATCAAAGAGAAAATTTATACAGAAAAGTGATTGTCGCGTCATGGTTATATGTATGCCACAGTGTGGTGATGAGTCAAGACATAGAAGATTCACATATGTATTGTATAGAAAACTTGGAGGCTACGTGAAGAAATGCCCACTACGACGTGGTGAGCCATATGTCATGATGTGGTGGCGTGATTTTTGGAAACTATATATATTCGATTATGCATCATTCTAAATGGTAATGTTGTGATTATTTGTAATTTTTGACGACCAGAAACCTAAACCCTAAGAAGGCCAATCATCCAGTTTGTTTGATTTCAACATATTTAATCTAGTTTACTTCATGTTATTTCGTTTTTATGATTTAGTTATGGGCTAATAACCCTAGACATTTGTTTAGAATAGATGATCATTGATATTATGTGTTGATTTCGATATTATTGGATTTATTTAGTTGGTTTTCACTTGTGTTTGATCGATCGATTACCTAACATATTAAAGTTCTTATTTTTATCACGTATCTGCAAGTTATGTGTAGTTAGATGATCATTTCAATTGCATTAACTTGATATTTAACTACTTATGATCATTAAATAGTTACATCTAGAGATTGAACAAATCCTAGGATTAGGTTATATTAATTAGTATATTTGATTGTGTTAGAAAGCATTAGATATCTATGTGATGTGCTTGATTGATTGTCTTGATGATAGATAAGAAATCGTTATATTATATCATTCATAGTCTGAATACATTAAACGCTAGGAAATCCGAACAAGATAACTAATAACATTAGAATTCGATAACCAACAAAATAGTCAATTGCATAAGAAATCAACCTTAGGAGAAAGGTGATTCAAAGCTAACCGAAAGCGGTCTTTAATCTTGATTTAAAATCACATATGTTTTGTTTTCTTTAGTAAAAGTAAGAGTAAATTACACGAATAGTCCCTATGGTTTAGGGTAATTTGCGCGTTTGGTCCCAAACTTATTTTTTTAACTCGGAAGGTCTCTACTGTTTGTTTTTGTTACTCGCTTGGTTCCTGACTTACCTGAAAAATACTATTTTGCCCTTGATTTTTTGATTTATTTAAATTAACACACCCCCAATCCCACCTCCTTCACCTTACCTTACCTACCCCACCATTTTTTCCTATTTAAATAATAGTCTTTTTAGGAAAGATATGGACTAGACGTGTAACAAAAACAAACATTAGGGACCAAACACGTAACAAAAACAAACAGTAGGGACCTTCCGAGTTAAAAAAAATAAATTAAGGACTAACCATGCAAATTACCCCAAACCATAGGGACCATTCGTGTAATTTACTCTAAAAGTAATTGTCGTTAATTCAATTACTTTTAGTTTATGATATAAGTTTTCTCAACTTGTAAAATCCCCCCCCCCCCCCCCCCCCCTCCTTTACAATATTTCCATAGTTTAATTAGTAGCAATAATTTTTCATTGAAATCATACTCGTTTCCCTAGTGTTCGACACTATTTCTTACCTTAACCTATATTATTTCGCGACTAGGTACGTTGTCTATTTGTGTTTTAATTGGTTGAGATTTGATAGGAATTATAAATAATAAAATTAGTAGTAAATCACACATCCTTACCCCACACACCATTCATAAAACATCCCGCAGTGGGAACATCCAACCTTGGCATGTCGCCATATATAGCCTTTATGAGTCTAACCCACCCTGCATTGGGTTGAGTAATAAATTGCCAACGTCATTGTTGAAGTAACGCATAATTAAAGGTTGTTAGACTACCACTTACAAGACCACCTTTATCAAGACTTGGCAAAACACAATCCCACCTAACCCAAGCAAGGTGTCGATCAAAACGATCCCATCCCCAAAAGAATTGGCTTCTTAGACGTTCCATATCCTTCAAAAGACCTTCTAGTGTCTTAAAAACATGTAATAAATACTAATACTTCAAAGAACCGACTTTATCATGTAAGATGACCTCCCATCAACAGACATTTGACCAACCGATTTGAAATACGATTCTTGATGTTGTTTATAATAGGATCTCAACTACTCTTTCTGCTCATCTTTGACCCAATAGGAAGGCCTATATAAGTAAATAGCAATTTCCCTGTATTACAACCATTAATGCTAGTAATACTTTGCACTTTTTCACACTCCACCCTCACACCATAAATACTTGACTTATTCATGTTTAGTTTTAATCCAAACATCAAAAAGAAATTATGCAAAAGCCGAGTGATATTTACCGATCTTTGAATGCCCAACTCTCTATGCAATGCCGACACTCCTACAGATACTCCTCGGATCATCTGATTAACCACAACCCTTTCCGCAACCCGATGGAACCCTTCCATAGCTAAAATAAACAAAAAAAAATGATAAAGGACCGCCTTGTCTCAGGACAGAGTGCAAAGAAAATTCAATTTTGGGTTTAATTAACTTTTGATCCGGATATTTTATATTTGTAATCACTAATCACTATGCCTTTTGTAAAATAAATTAAATGAATCAATTTTTTGCATTTATCAAAGTGATCACCAACTCTGAAATATTATTTCCGAAAAATCTCACTCCTAAAATCTGAAATGTTCATTATTACCAATTTTCAACTAGATGTTCATTATTACTGATTTACCTCTTACTTTGGTCCAATAAGAATCTTTCATACTAACATTTTTACCCTCTTCTTGGGTCATGTACCTCTTACCTAGTCATTTAAAAAAAATATTAAAGCCTCTATTCCCTTTTCTATCCCTAAAATATACATGCACGCCTCCAACAATTGCTTCGTTGCTGCACAAAGAAGGCGGATAAGTTATGGACATCGACAACTTTCCGTAATCGCTTCCTAACCAAGTCGGCTGTGGTTCTTCACCCCGATTGCAGGGAGACCATAACTCGAGTTTTCACCGGCTTAGGCAAGTTCGTCGTCTCAATTATTAACGATTCTCTCATAGGCTAGTTATATGATTTTCTTTATGAATCATGCTATAGGATTGAGCTCCTGACTCTTTTTTTCTTTAAAATTATTGCTTTTGGGTGTTATGGGTAAGAAACTCCATCGTAAAAAGAGATATGATGATTGATAGTGCGAGCAAATTGTTGTTATGATTTCGACATAAATAAGAATTGTGGTTCTCCTGGGTTCTCCCTCCCCCAAATATTTCCATTGTTCCTGAGGTTATTGAGATTATTACCGGAAGAGAAGGAATCATGGATGAGGGAAAATCCATGGACGAAATTATCAATTCTGGAATTATCAATAAATTTTGATTTATTTTGCAATCGGATTGTATCTTATGTCACTATAGTTTCAAATCGTAAGATTGATTGGTTCTCATTAATTCTCCAAAACTTGATTTCTTGGAATAATATCTTTGTTCTCATTAATTCTTTGATCGGTTATGTTCCTATATATATATATATATATATATATATATATATATATATATATATATATATATATATATATATATATATATATATATATATATATATATATATATATATATATATATATATATATATATATATATATATATATAGGGTTAGGATCAACTATGAATCGTAATTATTGTGTGAAAGTATGATCAAATTCTGACGATTAGATGAAAATAATGAAAGATTGTGATTTAAGGTGAATGGTATTAACATGTAGTATCATTTACATTATAATTACACTTAAATAAATGTAAGAGTAAATTAGTCAAATTGATTAACAATAATTTATGGCAAGTGAGAATCTTAGGGAATGAATTTGATTAAGATTAAAAAAAATTAAATATTATACATTTCAAATTAATTACGTTATCATTTGATATGATTACAAAACCTGAATATTTTTTTATAAAAAGAAAATTGATTATTTGTATTCTTTAAGAATATTGTATAATAACTTTTGTATATTGAAAATTATTTACGTGTCGAATTCTTTAAGAATATGAAGATATGGTCTAATCTATTCTTGACGAATATGTAACATTTATGTATTAAACTCTTTAAGAACATGAGAATATAATCTAGTTTATTTTTTAGGAATACATAATATTCATGAAACATGATACAAAGTCAAGAACAAATTTTAAAAATATAAAATATATTTGCTTATATATTATGAAAATTGTTATTAGTAAGTTTTTTTTTAGTTAAAACTTCATTCCTGACAATGATAATGTTACAAATGACATTCTCATAAGACATTTTTGACGAAAAGAACAAGTTTTTGCAAGAGCATAAACATTCTTGAAGAATAATAATATATTCTTGAAGAATAAACACTAATTCCAAGTGCAAAACCGAATAACAAAAATTTTATGTGTAGATCTGTAGTACCACAAAAGTTTTATGCAACTAAATAAATTTGAAGAATTCAAACATTCTTGAAGAATACAATGTATAATTTTTTGTTTTACTACCACCATCAACTACTGTCTAAATTTTTTTATACAACTCATTGTTGCAGAAATTGGGATTAATCGGTGATTAATCGTGGATTAATCGTTTGGCGTTCTCCAACCGTCGATGATTAGGGCATTGATCGGAAATTTAGGATTAATCGGGTTTGGCGGGATTAATCGGCCTTGGCTGGATTAATCGGTCAACAAAAGTCAAAAAAGTCAAAAAAAGTCGAAAAAAAAGTCAAAAAATTTTAAAAAAATTCAAAAAACCAACTTTCTTTTTTTACTCCAAAATTTTCAAATTTTCAAAATTTCAAATATTATACCAAAATGTTCATATTTTCGTATTTCCAAATTACAATTTTTCTTATTTTCTAATTTTGAAGTACTAGTTTTTCTTAAGATATATTAATATTTAATTAATTTTAATATTTTATTAATAATATATGGTCCCTGATTAATCCTCGATTAATCCCCGCCAAGACCAATTAATCCCTTAACACCAGTCGACCGTCGAGCTACCGTCAAGCAATTTTTACAACCTTGATACAACTATAATAATTCTTGAAGAATAATTAACCATTGCAAGCCACCACCATCAAGCTATTGTTCATCATTGTCGAGTAGCAAAGAATGAGATTAGAACATTAAATTTATAATTCAACCACATAATATTAAAAAATTGAAAAATAATTTGAAGATAATTCATAATAAAATTACAACCATACAACATAATTAGTTACGTGAATTGATAAAATCAATTCTCAAATTTGAAACTCAAATCTTCGTTTAATGTACTAAATATTATTCCAAATGAATTAATAACCATGAAACTAAAATTAGTTGAAATTGAAAGTTAAATTCTCATACCAATAAATGGATGAATAATAATTTATATTTTTTTTTTATTGTTATTACATAAATCAAAGTATATGGACTATTATGAATTGAATGAAATAACGTTGAATTATAGAGAAAGCAATTGGAGGTGTTATGCAATTTCATTTTTCCCACTTAGATTTGCTTATTTAAATGATGTTGTTAAAGTTTCTTTTATATCATAAAATGTCAATGATAAAATCATATGGACAGACTAACGAGGTGATCGATGAAAATAAAACTGAAGCGGAACAATTCGAGGAGAATGGTCGTGATGGGGAGGCTAATCATCGTAATATTGGTCTAGTGTAAAAAAGAGATTAATAAAGATTAATTCCTAAAACGGTGGATTTGAAATCAAATATATTAATTATGTTTCCAAATTTATAGAGATTTAAATTTTATAGTAATTAATTTAATTAATCAAATTAGTATAATGTCATTTTAAAATGATTGGACCATATTTAGTCCTACATTCACACAATACTTATATATATATATATATATATATATATATATATATATATATATATATATATATATATATATATATATATATATATATATATATATATATATATATATATATATATATGGAAAAGTGAATATACCCTTAAGGGTATATAGGCTTAGGTACCCAAACACACTATAATACATCGTTTTGTTTGATATATTCATTATAATGTTCTTAAAATTCAACCTCTAACTTGATTTACTTTCAATATTTTTGAAATTTCACTATTATCTTCCTCTTACATCACATCTTTATGTCGAACACCTACTAGACTATATATATTATAGTTAAAAATGAAAATTATATAAGAGGAATATAAATGTAAAATTTATAAAAATCTTGGTATTAAATCAAGTTAAAAGTTGAATTAAAACAACATTGGACAATTTCGATGTGTATATGTGATACAAAACAACGTAATATGGTGAGTTTGGGTATCTACGCTTATATACTCTTAAGGGTATATTCATTTTTCCCATATATATATATATATATATATATATATATATATATATATATATATATATATATATATATATATATATATATATATATATATATATATATATATATATATAATATATATATATATATATATATATACTCTAGCATGTGGTATGTATGTTTTCATTTTAAGTCAATATTTATTGTTTAAAAGCATCACATGTTCCATGTTTGATAGATTTTTAATACATTTTACCTTCTTTATCATATATATATATATATATATATATATATATATATATATATATATATATATATATATATATATATATATATATATATATATATATATATATATATATATATTCTCATCGTGAGAAATGATCATTTGAGCATATCTAAATAGATAATATGTTTACATATAGATCCATAGTTACATTTCATTTAGGAATAGGCCTAATCCAGCATGCTTTTTACATCTCTTGTTATTTGGTATCCTATTCGTCTCTTTGGGCTTCTATTGAATCGAGAAATAGGCTTGACCGTCCATCTTTTAAGCTTGATTCAAATAATCAAATAATTTTTTATTGACCACAAATATAGTTAAACTTAGAGGTCAAAAAAATCTAGTGGAATAAATGAAATCGGTAAAAAAAACCCCTTGATGGTCATACAAAAAATGTGCACTTCACCATATTTCACTTATTTTACATATATTGCACGAATGGCTACAATGATTTCAATACATTCTACATGTTGTTAGTTGGTTTCATTGATATTGTTAGTTTGTAAGTGCTTGATTGCTGACTCCACTTGTATATTTAGTGCTTTAGATGTTGTACCCTTGATTGTACATTGTTATTTCTAGATTCACTTTGTAGATGTTGGTTTCATTTATGTAGAAAATAGTAGCAAAAAGAACAAAAGAGTAAAGTTGTCACTTTTATCATTCAATAGTCGGTCAGACGCATAATCAGACATGATGGTTTCAGGTGTAGATTTAGTTCGACTTCAGACCGGTCATACCCCTTGAATCAGTCAAACTCAATCAAACAAACAACTATCAAACAACCCCTTATAATGGAAAAGATGGTGAAACCATTAGATTAACACATTATATATATATATATATATATATATATATATATATATATATATATATATATATATATATATATAAAATCCAATTTTTATAATATAAAAAATAATAAATAATGCAGTCTAACACTATATTTAGTGTTATACTATTCACCAACAGTGTGTGTGTGTTTGTATATATATATATATATATATATATATATATATATATATATATATATATATATTTTGAGTATAGTGCTGAATTTTTTTAGCGTAAATGTTAATGTAAAAGTGAGTTTAATTTAGATTTGATAGGAAATGCCCTTAACAAAACTCTACAGAGTATACAACCCTATAGAGTTTTAGAAAGAAAAGTGCATGACATTGTAACTTATCATAAACAGCACTAACCTTAGAAGTTATCAAACCTTATTTTCATTTTGGTCGTATTCTTCAAAAACATTGACATCCATAAACCACTTTCATCTCTCTAGTTTATAAGTTAATTAATCGTAGAAAAATAATAAACTTCATCATTTGAGCAGCCAGTAGCCTACACATAGAACCCGCCCCAAGACCATCAAATGAGAGATCTATCATAGAGCAACCATTAATAATTTTGTTATAACCGTAGTTGTCAAAATCACTATCCTGATTAAAAGATTATACGATCTTAGGTATGAAAAACGAATCAGATTGTATATTTAGAATATATTGCACGTAAAATCATAGGTAGGATCCTAGGATTGAAATCCAATCCTACCTTCCCTTGATTTCTTTTTTTTAAATGAAATTTTTTTAACCACTTTATGTCTTTTATCCTTTACCAATTTACCGTTTATCATTTTGTCTTAGTGACTTATGACTAATATTTTAAAGCTTTTATAACTTTTGAACAAAATTTTGAATGTTTGAAATATTTTACATGTTTTAAAATTATAAATTAAATTTATGTTTTATTTTATGGGATCTTAGGATCTCAATCCTAATGTTACGATCCCGATCTTAGAAACTCAAAAACGACCATACGTAAGATCCCGATCTTAACAATCTTGGTTTAGACCTTCTTGGTGAAATTCTGCAACTCAACCACTAAGCTTCTATCGGAGGGGCAACATGACAACATATATAACTAATATTTATCTCAATCTATTTTATATATTAGGAAAAGAGTTCCACAAAATAAACATAATAATTTTTTTTATAGGAAACTAAACACAAATGTCAACAAATGGAGCTTAACCTCTCATGCCAAATAGCAAACCCTTCATGGCATTCTTCTATTAGCTCCCACCTACATTCTTCGAAATGGACACCCACTAGCCCCAAAGATATAGCACATGTGGTTCTAGGATGGCATATGTTCATAATATATCAAGGGTTCAAATCTCAACAACCGCAATGTGGATTTGGGCTACTTACGAGCAACATGTTGCATTTACCTGATTTACATGATGCTAATGTGGGTCACCTCAGAAGTAGCTAAAACTTCACCTCAAAAGAAACTTTGAGTTATATTTCGAAACTAAAGGAACTCTTACTATTTATATGTATGCCTTCCTAACAAAAGAATCCACCTTTAAGTTTTTTTATTTTTAATTGAAATATTTTGACTTACATGCATGAAGGTTGAAATGTTTGATTATTTATCAGAAGGGCCATGATGTAAAGCCATAACAATGGGAAAATGTGCAACTTTAACAGGAAAAGAGGAAGGGTTATTTCTTTTTTACTTGATGAGTTTAATGTGTTAACAAAAATAGGAAGGGTTATTTTGAGTGAAAACTTGGATTTATGTAGTAAGGGTAAGACACTAACCCTTTAATCATTTGTCCTTCATCTTTTTTCCTCCCAACTTCTCTCATGTTAAAATTGGTGTTTTGTAAAAAAAAATGACGTGTATTATGAAAATTATTTGTTAAAATGTAAGAGTAAAATGGTGAATGTACCCATACACATACAGGACTTAACGAAAAGAAAACAAAAAAAAACAGCCACCAACTGTCAGCATTTTGTTAGCTTGAAGGAGGATTTGGGTATAGAAATACTTTTATGAATATATAATATTGTTACTCAAATATAAAAAAATGGCATTTTTTAGTAAGAAAAATGTCATCAACCATCAACATATTTTACCTTCTATGCTGCCCGCCTGCCCGGGGATAGATAAATGATTGCCCAAATTCCAAGACACCTCAGTTCTTCACTTCTTGTTCATTTCCTGAAAACATAACCTCAAAAACAAAAACAAAAAAAAAATCTACCTAAAAAATTGGCAAGTTGAGATTTTGTAATCATAAGATGTTAAAAAACTAGGAAATAACATGCTTCAAACATTTTAAAAAACCAGTCATGGGTTTTACTACATTTTTAAAACAAGACCATTAAACCAAGTAAAACTAAAGAAAATACAGTTTTTTTTATTCTGCTCTAGAAGCAAATGATGACTCTTTTGCTACATATATAATAAAGACTTCTTTTGCATGACTGGCTGCAACTTCAGAAGAATCACCAGACTCCAAAACTAAAAGATTGATGCATCATCTGCACAATGAATTGTAAAAAATCATAAAAACTTGATTTCAAATTTTAAATAACTTTGAACTTGTCATATATGTAATGTAAATGTACCCCCTGAAATTTTAAAAAGGTAAGTAACAAGATTCTCCGAATATAATCATAACCAACAAGTGTAAATATGTGTGTACATTTAATTAAAAAAAAACAAATATAACTCAATGACATAATAAGCAATTTTAAAGACAATTGACCAAATGCCCTTACATAAAGTGTGTATATATTCAGTAGCTCAAGTTATTGCAACAAAATTTATAAAAAATAAGAGAATAAAAGTGGCAAATTATGAGATCGTATCATGCAACTACGCAAGATTGATGTCAAATGTCAAAAACAATATAAGATCGTTAACTTTCTATAGACCACAACTTCTCTAGCCACCTAAAAACAACACAACCGAGGATGGGCCTTCAAATACTAGTGTATAATCTACTAATTCATCACTAAAAGATTCAAATAATATTTAATTTGAAGTGCATCCTATATCCTTTACTTTTAAAGTGATCTCATGTGAAGTGTGGATTTGCACAAATCTACAGTTAGTTACCTATTTACCCTGTCATCCAAATCTAATCAGTAAAACAGGAAATATATAGTCTAATTTGACAAACAACAGAATTTGTAAGCATACTAGTATTTCAAGAAAAAATATAACCTTTTACTCACCTAGTGACCATGACCCATGTAAGATGCACCACCTTGTTGTGGCCTACTGCCGCCTTGACCCATCTGTGGATTGGGATACCCACCTTGCTGTTGATAGCTTGCAGCTCCCTGATTCACATATCCAGAATTGTTGACATGTGGCATACCCTGTGGATTTGCAGGGGTGCCAAGTCCTCCAAGAAGATTAGTAATTCCCAATCCAGCTCCCTGAGAGGCAAGAAGTGCAGTCAACGCCTGCCCCAAAGCAGGAGTCAATGCAGGAGGAGGAACTGGTGGAGTGAACCCCATAGTGGGTGCAGAAGGAGCCATCAAATGACCTTGTCCTGCTCCTGCACCACCTCCTCCCATGGAAAACTTGGCCTTTTTTGAAGGATGATGATGATGACCACCATACTGATTATGATGTTGATGATGATGCTGGTGTTGCTGTGGATGGAAACCTTTCCCCATTTTCACACCATCAACAGCCTTCTGGCAATTCAAAATATGTCCTTCAAAGTTCTTGTGTGGCTCTTCAAGAGCTTTTTTTGCACTTTCGATGCTCTTATACACAAACAGTGCAAAACCTCTAGGCTTTCCCGTCTGCTTGTCTAATCCCAATGGCCCATCTTCAATCTCCCCAAATTTCGAAAAGAACTCTAGAAGTTTTTGAGGATCAATCTCAGCTGATACATTGCTCACGAATATCTTCCTCTGTGTGTATTCAGACACTGGAGGGGCGGTTGGTGGAGGCGCTGGGACTGGTCCGGCAGAAGCAAGCTGACAGGAGGTAATGCGATTCCCTATCTTCTTCTGAGGTTCTTTCAAAGCTTTTCGAGCACCACTTCTGTGCTTGAAGAGGATAAATCCGTATCCTTTTGATTTTCCAGAGACCTTGTCTACCACAGCCTTACAATCCTCGATCTCGCCGTACTTCTTGTACTCGCTAATTAGGGTTTCGGTGGTGGTATCCCATCCTAGACCATGAACGAATATCTTCCTGTGAGCAGGGTCTGCATCGGCAATCTTCTCGACACTTTCGACAATGTCAGGGTACTTGGAAACAGCCTCCTTCAAGAGTAAAACGAGTTGTTCCTTGGCAAACGGCTCGAGAAGCTTCTCGACAGGCTCGTCCGACAAATCTTCTATTACCTGTCCGCCTCCGCCGTTCGTTTCAACCTTAACTTCTTTCACCTCGTTTCCCGTCGTTTGTTCATCTCCTTCTCCTTCTTCTTCTTCTTCCTCTTCCTCTTCTTCTTCCTCTTCATCCTCATCGACATCGACTTCTTCTACTTCTTGAAGATCTTCCTCTCCTTGTTCATCGTTTTCTTTATTCTCGTCCAAATTTTGAGGTTGTTCGTTTCCATGCTCTAGCTCCTCCTTTACAACAGCATCACTGACGGTTGGATCCTCAACCGGCACTTGTTCTTCTTGTGAAGATTGTGAAGAACGAGACTTTCGCTTCTTGGCCATGGCTGATTTAGGGTTTCTTTCAGGTTTGGTGTAGGGAAGGGCTTCGAGAAAATTGTATCTTTGTTTCTTACAGTATCTTCGTATGGTATGCGAGGGCTTTAATTTGTTTCCGTGTAGACATTTCGACTTTACTAATTAAACTAAAAATAAATTATATGATTGGTCCCATGCGGGTTGGGATAGTTTACACGTTTAGAGGATCTTCGACCTTTCGCATTTTGTTCTAATTCTGTATCTCCGTGTAAGGTTACTAAGGTTTTTTTTTATGCGTATTACACCAATATGCAGGCCCGGCCCAATCATATGGGCGAGTTGGGCTTAAGCCCAGGGCATAAAAAAATAGGGGCATAATTTTTATCCAACAAGTAATAATATACATATATAATTTTGGCCCAAAAATTAAACCCACTTACTTAATCCAAGAAAAACAACGATCAGGCATCGTATCTTATCTGGGGCATCACCGCATCACCGAAATTCTTGAGAGCCAAGTTGAAGAAGCACAATCGTCAAATTGGTTATCCAAAATCTTTGAAAATCGTACTGTGGAAATCGAGGAGTCGCCTCTGCCCTCTCGATAGAACGTTCAAATCGATTGAACTATTTGTTGTGCAGTTTGATCTGGCGATTCCCATTCCTTACTCTCAATTCCTGATTCTATTCTCTCTAAAGCTGATACATTCAATCGATATTTTCAACCTTCCATTTTCTGATTTATGAATACTGAGTTTGATTCCTTTTCAACCTAAATCAAGAGACAACAAACGAAGGGAATGATTTCTGATTTGCCAATTTCTATTCTTTATTCTCATTCACACGATTTTTGGGTTAGTTTTTCTTCAATTGACTACGATTTTTCTAACTTGCTGCCATCAATCATCGCTTCTTAGGTCTTAATATGATTATTGTGATTTGTTATAGGAGTTGTTGACTTGAATTTTTTTTATTTTTTTCATAGAGACAACGAACGAAAGAAGGTGGGGTTTCTGATTTCTCTTTTGCTCTTCAACTGATTAGGGTAAGTTCTCTAATCTCTCCTTTTTCTTCAAATGATTTTTTTTTCCGTTTGAACACCAAATATGTTGCATCAATCTATCACATTTTAATATGGTTTTTTATGGTTTGTTTTAGGGGTCAAGAGTTTTTATTCTTACCTGTTGGATTTCATTAGTTAGATTATAATAAAAAAACGTAATTTGCTGCTTTGTTTCTGATACAAATTCCAGCTTCAAATTTTGTTGCTTGGTTTCATATATTTATGGTTTATTTCAAGTATAGTTTTTGATTACTATGGTTTGTTTATGACACAATTTCCTGAAATCATTTTCTAAATTTTTTGTTCTTGTTTCTGTGATGTGAATCAGGACTTGTTAGGCTGATTTCTGTTTATTTTGAAATCTTATTGTGGGTTTCTCGAAATCCACTGCTTTGTATTTTAGTCTCTAGAAATGTATAGATTTACTTCATTGTAATGTTATTAGTCACTAGTTAAAAATGGATTTGTAGGCGATTTTTGTAGGTTTTGTTTGTATTACTTTTTTGAATATTAAATTTACTACATTTTTTAAATATTTTTTATATATTTGTTTTCTCGATCTACGGTACATATATAAAGGGCATAAATTTTTTGTCTCGTCCCGGGTAGTAAAAAACATTAGACCGGCCCTGCCAATATGGTTATTATTACCGTTTAAAAATAGTCATTTTTATCGATTTTTAACCGGTAAAGATGACTATTTCTAAACGGTAATAACAATCATATTGGTCTAATACGCACAAAAAAAACTTTAGTAACCTAATACGGACAAACTGAAAACCTTATTACCCTCCTACGTCAATAACCCTAATTATTTACAAACATGCTTACTAATCAATGTGACTGACTTGTTTGACTGAAAATAGTTGCTTCTATTTAAACTTATCTCACAACTCTTTCAGAACTTCTAAGTCCAAAAACTCATATGATTGATGATCTTCATTACATAAATATGCAACATTTTATCAATAACTTCTTTTTGTCATTTAAATGTTTACATGAACACATCCATATGTACAAATACAATCTCACTTTGATACCTCCCATCAATGTCTACATTTAATAACGAATGGAAATGTAAAACCAACAGGGACTTGCAGAGGATGCTTATTATCAATTATTTTATAAAAAGATAAACCACAACATGAACTAAGAAACTAAAGTTGCAAAATTAATCAAAAATCAGCACATAAACAAACATATACAGACTATATACAACACATAAACGGAAGTTTATAGAGCATGAAACTTAATGACAGGAAAAGTAAAAAACTCAAAGGAGACTTTATAAAAAGAAAGATCACCCTTAGTTGCCGCAAATGGTTGAAGACATCAACAAGAAGGTCAATCTGACCATAAAATCCACATGTTGTCTGATCATGACTTCAGTACATGAACTACCGAAACATAAGAATTGCAATTGAACTCTATTAGCAAATGGAACTAGGGTTCCAGAGAAGATGACAAAGGGTTTAAAAAAACAATTGGACCATTTCTCGATTTGTGTGTGTCATCCTTGTGCAGGGGTCATGCTAATCTTCTCTGTATCATTCCAATTTTTATCGGATGTCCCCAAAGGGACGACTATAGATGAAAAGCTTCGTCATATAGAAGAGTAGCAGGTTATATGGGACGACACGAGTTCTAAACGAACTAGTTTACTGTTGATGGTCATATATTCCCAATGTCTTTAAACTTAGGGTCAATGACTTAGGAGGGTAATTAAGTTTCCAGTTTGTCCGTATTAGGTCACTAAGGTTTTTTTTTTTTGTGCGTATTAGACCAATATGATTGTTATTACCGTTTACAAATAGTCATTTTTACCGGAAAAAACCTGTAAAAGGACTATTTATAAATGGTAATAACAACCATATTGGTCTAATACGCACAAAAAAAAAAAAAAAAAAAAAAAAAAAAAAAAAACCTTGGTGACTTAATACGGACAAACTGGAAACCTAATTACCCTCCTAAGTCACTATCCCCTATTTCATTTATCATGTTTTGGAAGAAATCTTCTTTGTTCTAATAAATGAATAAGTTTATTCTCCTATTGACAAGTGTCATTATATTAGAACTCTCATTAATATTATATGTCCCCTATCATGTCACTTGTCGACATATTAATTATCCATTTTAAATTTTAAAATTTAAATTTCCTACCTATATATTACATTAAATTTTAAATTTTCACTTTAATTATATTACATTAATAACATTTGATTAAAAAATAAAATAAAATTAATACAAATTATAAGGTGATATAACTTTACGTATTTATTTAAATCAACGATTATAATTTTATATAATTAAAAATATATATCTTAAGTAATAATTTATTTAAAATAATTGATTAATAATTTTAACTTTTTAATATGTAAGTTTAATTATTTTTATAACCGTGGTTCTCACGGGTTATAAACTAGTGAATAATATAACATCATATTTGATGTTATACTATTCATTTCCCCCAAAATAAGGATGAATTTTGAGCTGTCGGTTTTACTCCCTCGTTTTATATATTTATATATTTCTGGTTTTTTATCTACTAATTATTATTTTAGTGTAATATTTAATACTTATAATATTGTGTTATATATTAAATTATATTAATTAATTATAAATATAAAGATTGTTTTTTGTTTAACAAATTCATATTAAAATTTAAATACATATTTGAAATTGTAAAACACAATAACGTATTTTACAAAAGCTTATAATTACGTATTATAAATATAATCTTATTTATTTAATATTACTGTAATGAAAAAATATAGATTATATATTTGTTAAAACCAAATTAATAGAAGGGGTGTGTTTGACAATTTATATAAGTTAGAAGAATGGAATATACCTTTTGGGAGTAAAAATTGAGTAGGGTTGGAGATGAAACACTATTTACCCTATTTTTTACTACATTTTTTTTTGGGGGGGGGGAGGGGGGGGGGGGGATGGAAGTAGGTTGGAGATAGTCTTAATCCCTATTTTTTGTTTGAATTCGTACCTTGTTTAGGGATGTTAAAGAGTCTCGTGGAACCTCGAACTTGTGGGACCCAAATTCTATATGGGGATATTTGTTAAAAAACATTGGGGGCAAAGGAGGGAGCGGGGGCAAGGTTAACCCCCGTTTTAATTTCGGGGGTGGGCAGTCCCGTCCCGAACACCCATGGGGTTTCATTAATATATTATATATATTTATATATAATAATTATATAAATATAATAAATAATAGTAATGATTTGAACTTCCAAAATTTAACAAAAAAATTATGTTTTTAAGTTGTTAGTATAACATTTTTGAGATGTTATAACATTTTTGTTTTTTACATGTAAAATTATTAGGTTATAAATAGCTATTTTTAACCCAAAAAATAGCTTTTTTAAAACCACAAAACTTACTTTATGTGACAACCCGAAATTTTTATTCGGTCAAACCCTAAAGTCAACCATTCTAAATTATAAGTCAAGTTCATTTTTAATTATTTTTAGAAAATTTAAAGTTCGTTTGATTATTTTAATAATTTATTTTTAAACGGGCGGGTAAAAGGATGTGCCGTCTCGAGTCTTGAAAATTGAAAACCGCAAGTACAAGGTAGTTAAGGAATTCCCGGCCAAACTTTTATGTTTGGGCCGAAATTTAATCCAAAAACCGCAAACTCATGCTTTAAGCATGAGTTTACTCCCCAAAGTACTTTACTTCTCATTTTCACCCTAAAGAGTAAACTCAAAACATTCTCAACTATCATCCCGGTTTTCACCCGAATTCCCGAAAACGTAAGTACTTCTTGGCTTGATTTGTTGTTATATCATAACAACTAGTGTATATACATCTTTTAATCCATCAAATTTCATGTTTTGATTAGAATTCCAAAACACCAAGAACACACACTAATGTTCTTGGACTTTTAGTTCATTTCAAGCTTGCACAAAGTAAGTACTTCAATCCATGAGTCATTTAAAGCTTGCTATACATATTAATATCAAGGAAATGTCCCAAGAACACCAAGAACAAGGTGTTCACGGTTTTAGGAGGCTCCCAAAACCGTAAACACCAAGTAAGGTGCTAAAGGGTGCCTTAAGGTGCCTTGATGCTTCACAATGCCTTAGGGACTTGTCTAGATCCATACTTGATGAGTTTATCACACAAAAAGCACAAGAAACTCACATTTTATATGTGTTTACGATTTGGGGATCTCCCAAAACCGTAAACACCCCAAAAGGTGTTTAAATGTCCCATATTTATTCCTTATGTCTAGAATCTAACCTAGACTATTACCATGATTGAGCTAAGGACTTGAAAAACCCCCAAATACCATAAACTTATGAGTTTAAGGTATTAAACTCAAAGGAAAATGGTAAAGGGACCGTAAACTCCATGTAGGAGTGAAATGGTGCCCTAGTTCCTTCTATGATCACATACATCAATTAGACAAGCTTCTAGGGACTCTTAAAGCTTCAAACAACAAATGGTCACAAGAAGGGTGAGCTTACGACCGTAAACCCTTTTGGTTATGACCACAAAACCGTAAACTCCTTAAAGGAGTGTTCCATGAACCCCAAACACAATAGCAAGGACCCATAACACTTAGATGCAATCCTAGGGACTTATAACACTTGTATAAGGTGTTTAGCATGTCCTAGGGGTTCTTAACTTTGTTTATTAGTTATATAAAGTCTAATTGGATACATATATGTGATATTATATGTTAACTAGGATCATAGAGTGTGTTCAAGACTTCACTTGACACCTAGCAATCCTACATCTTCAATTCATCAGTACCCCTCACTACAGGTGAGTTCATACCCCTAATCAATGGTTTAAATGTTTTTAAATGCTTTTATGGGGGGATACAACTTGAATAATTATAGTTATTACATCAATCACATGTGATTAATAACTATCAAATCAGTAGTTTACTTATTGTTCAAACTGTTTATCAAACTGTTTTGCTTCAAACTATTTTACAAACTCTTTTACTTATCAAATACTTTTACTTAAACACGTTTATACTTATTATCAATTGTATGCCTATGTATGTATAGTTATATAAGAAATGTTTAAAGGGATGAGGAAGGCCAACTCGCTTGATCTCCTTTTCCTCGTTGGGATGTTGTTTGAGGGCATCGGTTATCCGTCCGAAGGCCGTCTAAATATTAGTTATATATTATGTATACCTATATAGTCATAAAAGTTCTTTCAATCAGTCCATACCTTTGGGTAGCAAGGGTTTACAATCATAATCATACATTACTAGTAAGCTACCATAGGGGTAGCACAGGAAGATACTAATATTATTACTAGAACAATGAAAACATACAATAAGTCAGTTGATTCATGAGTTAATACGAGTAATACACACAGTACATTACTATACATACTAGATAGAGAGAGAACACATATTACAACTAACACACACAGAACATTACAGTACATACAGGCTAGACAGAGAAAGAGTACACTACTACAGCAAGCACATTCATTACATATACATTCATGCAGTTATGTGAGCCATTGAACGGGTCATGGAACTTCCTGCCATGACCATTTTTGTATCCAGAATCTCCTTAATTGGGGAGCGTATGAGTTTGCGTATAGATCTATACTGGATTGACTATCCTACACCTTGTTGCTCGCTACAGTGGGACTTGCAAGTCTACGAGTGCCAAATGTCATTTCTTACGGCGTCTTACATCGTCGTTTTACTAGAGTCAGTAGCCGGATACAGGTCGATCACATTCCATTTTAAATACCTTTTGTTTTAAGGTAGTTAGTACACCAGTAGTCACTTGTTACAAATACTACAGTACTATTATATTTTCCCATTACATTCACTTCATGAATATTCACACGATGCACGGTATTGTAAAAACTATATTTTTGGTTAATGATAGTCGGATTTGGGAAAGTACACACTCTTACAAGAGACATACACATAGACACTAGATGCCTTAGTAGAAGGCTACCATTAGTAGGAAACATAGGGTTTTCTAGGAGAGTTCAAAACATTATACAAAACATCTTACAAATGCTTTCATACAAACACATACATTAATATACTTATGATCTCACCAGCTTAAGCTGATACTCGCTTTCAAAATAACTTGTATTCTCAAGTCACCACTAGACAGGTACCAGTGCCAGGATTTTGAGAAGACGGAGTCGTTGAAGACTCGTCTTTTATTTTGATATGTATATTTTTGGTGTCTATATAACTTGACAGAACACACATGTATGAAATTATATTCTTAATGCAATGGATGATGTTGTTGCTTGTTGACTACTATTCATTGTTGTGATACTATACATGACGTCCTCCGCCCCATAATGTTTTCGCCATTCATGGTTTTGGGGTGTGACAGATTGGTATCAGAGCATTGTTTATAGTGAATTGAGTATATCAACCCATAAAAGATATACTAACTATAAATACAATGGGATAAAAATACTCTGACCAAGAGTTTATACTTTAAATATTAAAATATTTAATTAAGTTTACATGTCTGCATTCATACTAAAATCAGGGTCACTAGGACAGAACAAAAGTATTACGATTGTTGGACAACACAAGTAGACTTACCAACAATACCACAATGAGAATAATAGAACCTAAACTTAAATTACTATAGGAGTAGTTTACATTATTTTTGGTTACTTATGTGCTAGATTCTTATACCTCTCTTCTCGCGTACATTTAAT
Source organism: Lactuca sativa (assembly GCF_002870075.4). Classification (NCBI taxonomy): domain Eukaryota; kingdom Viridiplantae; phylum Streptophyta; class Magnoliopsida; order Asterales; family Asteraceae; genus Lactuca; species Lactuca sativa. The sequence continues at coordinate 99,294,651 of NC_056624.2, read as the reverse complement.
GGCTAGATTCCACCTTCCCGGAGACCCGTACTATCCCAACCACGGCAACGCAGGATGGCTTGAAGTAGAGTCCGATGATGAGCATCAAATCCCTTTGGATGATCATCAAGCCGAAGGCTTCTCGGATGGATCTGACTCCGAGCCCGAAGTCAACAACATACCTCAAGTAGGTCAAGCCCCGAATAACAACCCTCGCCCAGCATTTCAAGGACCCACACCCTTGTGGGCCACAAACTTGAATACGTGGAGCCAGGAACAGGATCAACCCATTCCCTACAACGGTGACAGAAGGTTCTACAACCTCACTGAGGGAGGTTCTGCTGACCAAGTCCTACCAGTCATGATTCGTAGGATTTCACAGAACACAATAATGGGTCAATCAACTATCAATCAAGTCTTGGAGATTGACGCCAACTCTGGTGTCAACATTGTCCGCATCCGCCAGCTGGAGTCTGCTCACGAAAGGGATCTGGTTCGTAATGCAGCTCTTTAGAGGGAACTCACTGAAACCCGAGCCGAAGTCAGTGAACTTCGAGCTCAGCAAGCAAGAGCTGATAGGCGCATGAGGGACATAAAACGTCTCATGTCGGGATCAAGAACTCACTCTGGCATTTCTCGTCGCCGATAGATTTTCATCAACTTCTCTCTTTTGGATATAACCTAGTTATGTAAAACTCTTGTCTAATTCCCTATCTTTGTAAATCATAGGCATGTTAGGTCTTGGTTAGGTTAATTCTGTCAAAATTTTCTCATTTTGGTTGATGTAAGGCTTCTTTCAGTTGGCCGTTTTTCCCGAACTTGTTACATCTGTAATTCCAGTAATATTGACAGATACCTAATCTTATGGGAGTTATTATCCAAATGTGATCATCTATTAGTTCTAGATCTACATTCAATCGCATTGTTGGGCTATGAAGAGTTAGTCCATGAGTCATTCTCATCAATTCTTCCATTAAATTCTTATCAATATTTTCATCTTCATAAACTTTTAGATCAAAGATGTCGCCTTGCAGAAATCCAAGGAGAAACCTCAACAACGAAACACCACCTCCTCAACCACTTACTCCTCAGTTCGACACGACAGCCTTAAATGCTGTTGTAGTTGCAGCTGTGGCTACAGCCATGGCTCAATATCATTCATCTGGTTCCACTGGAGGAGGAACCCTTGTCCTGTCAACTCATGGTGAAATCCTGGTGCGCTCGAGAGAGTGCACATACAAGGACTTCATCAACTACAAGACTTTGTCCTTCAAGGGAACTGGCGGAGTCATTGCTCTCTCGCAATGGTTCGAGAAAACCGAATCGGTTTTCGAAATCTGCTCTTGTCCCGAGGAGAGCAAGGTGAAGTTCGCTGCTTGCACCTTTGAAATGAAAGCCCTAGCATGGTGGAACAACCATGTTAAGCCCCTATCTCTAATAGGGGCTAATGTTATAGGCTGGGAAACTTTAAAAGACCTCATGATTGAGGAGTACTGCCCGAGGGGCGAGATTCAGAAACTAGAGGAAGAACTATGGAGCCTAACCATGAAGGGCTCCAACGTAGTCGTCTACACCGCCAGATTCTGCGAGCTGGTGGCCCTATGTCCCAACATGATTCCGTCAGAAGGAAAGAAGATCGAGAGATGCATATGGGGGCTGGTGCCACCATACCAGGGAAATGCATTGGCATCACACCCCACTACATTTGATAGTGCCAAGTGATTGGCACAACGGCTCATAGACCATGGGGTTCGTACCCCGGCCGCAACAACTACCCTGGCCATCTCAGAACCCGCAAAGATCGTTGATTCCAAGCGGAAGTTTTAGGATGACAAGAAGAAGGCTAAAGCTGCCAAAAAGCAGCAAATCATGGCAGTACATGCTACGATAGCACCTGCCGCTGCTGCTCTGGTAAAGCAGTATGCTGGAAGTTTGCCTAAGTGCAACAAGTGCAACTTCCATCACGTCGGCGCCTGCCGAGAGATGCAGTGTCTGAACTGCAATGGGAAGGGGCACACTGCCCGTTTCTGTAAAGCTCCGGCGAAGCCAATCAACCAAGCCCCCGGTGCTGGAGTGGGCCAAACTTGCTACGGATGTGGCAAGGTAGGCCAATTCAAAAGAAACTGCCCGAAGGCAGGGTTTGCCGGTGGAGCGGCAAGAGTTCTGGCTATAGGCCATGAGGAAGCGGTTGCCGACCCCACAGTGGTCACTGGTACGTTCCTCCTCGATAACTGTTATGCATGCATTCTATTCGATAGTGGAGTGGTGAGGAGTTTCATGAACCAAAAATTTGCCCAATTACTTAGGCAAAAATCACGAGCACTTAATGAACCGTTCACTGTAGAAATAGCTAATGGTAAGACAGAGAGCACTAGCAGTATATTCATAGGGTGTATCCTAACGTTAGATAACCATTCATTTTCAATCGATCTCATGTCGGTCTCCATTAAAAGTTTCGACGTCATTATCGGCATGGATTGGTTGAGTCTTCATCGTGCCGATATCATGTGTTACGAAAAAGCTGTTCGCCTTAATCTACTATCTGGCGAAACCTTAGTAATTTATGGCGACAAATCCGACACGAACCTTCGTATCATTTCAAGCATTCAAGCTCAAAAATTCTTGCGAAAGGAAGGTCGTGCATTCCTTACTCATGTGGTCGATGTGAGCCAAGAAACGAAAGACATTCAGAACATTCCAGTAGTACACAATTTTCCCGACATCTTTCTAGAAGAACTCCCAGGATTACCTCCGCAACGTCAAGTCGAGTTCCGAATCGACTTAGTTCCAGGGGCTACCCCAGTAGCCAAATCGCCCTATCGTCTAGCACCTGCAGAGATGCAAGAACTGCCCGGTCAACTTAACGAACTGCTCAGCATGGGATTTATAAGACCAAGCTTCTCACCCTGGGGAGCTCCAGTCTTGTTCGTCAATAAGAAAGACGGATCATTTCATATGTGCATCGACTACAGGGAGCTCAACAAACTGACGGTCAAAAATCATTATTTGTTGCCTCGTATCAACGATTTATTTGACCAACTTCAAGGGGCGAACTTATTTTCAAAAATCGACTTGAGATCCGGATATCACCAACTACGAGTACAAGGGGAGGATGTTCCAAAGACAGCCTTCCGAACTCGTTATGGGCACTACGAATTCGTAGTGATGCCTTTCGGATTGACAAACGCGCCCGCTGTATTCATGGACTTAATGAACAGGGTGTGTCGTCCTTACTTGGATCAGTTCGTCATCGTCTTCATCGATGACATACTTATCTACTCTCGAAGTTAGGAGGAGCATAGTCAGCATCTGCGTCAAGTACTAGAAACATTACGTTCGGAGAAGCTCTATGCGAAGTTCTCGAAATGTGAATTTTGGATTCGACGAGTCGAATTCTTAGGGCACGTGGTTAGCGAAGAAGGTATACACGTGGACCCTTCCAAAATCAAGGCCATTGAGAACTGGTCAGCACTGAAGACGCCTACAGAAATTCGTCAATTTCTAGGCCTCGCTGGCTACTATCGCAGGTTTATTTAGAACTTCTCCCGTATTGCGAAACCTCTTACAACACTGACCCAGAAGGGCGTGGCCTTTGACTGGGAAGAGAAGCAGGAAAGAGTATTTCAAACGCTCAAAAGAGCCTTGTGCCCCGCACCAATACTATCCCTTCCCGAAGGAATAGAAGACTTCGTTGTCTACTGCGATGCGTTAAATCAAGGACTCAGATGTGTTCGGATGCAGCGAGGTAAGGTCATTGCCTATGCCTCGAGAAAGTTAAAGACACATGAGGTCAATTACACGACCCATGATCTTGAATTAGGAGCAATTGTGTTTGCTCTGAAGATCTGGAGACATTACTTGTACGGAACGAAAAGCACTAGCTTTACAGACCACAAGAGCTTACAACACATATTCGATGAGAAGGAGCTCAACATGAGACAACGACGGTGGGTCGAGCTACTTAGTGATTACGAATGCGAAATTCGTTATCATCCGGGTAAAGCCAACGTAGTAGCAGACGTCCTAAGTCGGAAGGAATATTCTAGTCGTAGAGTCAAATCATTGACCATGACTATCCATTCACACTTGTCCACACAAATTAAGACGGCTCAGCTCGACGCTTTAAAGCCTGAAAATGTGGCGGGTGAATCCCTGAGAGGGATGGGTAAGAACTTGGAGGTTAAGGATGGCGGAGCTTATTATTTCATGGACCGGATCTGGACCCCGAAACTCGGTGGTTTTAGAGACATGGTCATGAACGAGGCGCACGGCACTCGTTATTCCGTGCACCCGGGTTCAGATAAGATGTATCTGGATCTTAAAAAGTTATACTGGTGGCCTAACATGAAAGCAGAGATTGCTACTTTCGTGAATAAATGCCTTACTTGCGCGAAGGTCAAGGTCGAGTACCAGAAACCCTCCGGTCTATTACAACAGCCGGAGATATCGGAATGGAAGTGGGAGCGGATAACTATGGATTTCATAACCAAGTTACCCAAGACAACGGATGGACTTGATACCATATGGGTCATCGTCGACAGATTGACCAAGTCTGGACACTTCCTGCCGATCAAAGAAATAGACAAGATGGAAAAACTTACAAGAACTTACATTAGGGAGATTGTACGACTGCACGGTGTTCCCTTATCCATTATCTTGGACAGAGATAGTAGATTCACTTCGAGGTTATGGCAGTCGTTACAAAGTTCCTTAGGAACTAGGCTGGACATGAGTACAAACTATCATCCACAGACCGACGGGCAAAGTGAGAGAACTATCCAAACCTTGGAAGATATGTTGCGAGCCTGTGTGATCGACTTTAGGAAAGCATGGGATACTCATTTTCCCCTTGTCGAATTTTCCTACAACAACAACTATCACACGAGCATAAAGGCTGCTCCATTCGAGGCCCTCTATGGCCGAAAGTGCAGATCTCCTCTGTGTTGGGCTGAGGTGGGTGATACCCAATTAGCTAAAGGATGAGTTCCTGGAAGCACTCTCACAGGTCCGGAGATCATTCGGGAAACGACGGAGAAGATTGTTCAGATCCGTGAACGATTGAAAGCCTCCAGAGACCGACAGAAAAGCTACGCTGATAAACGTAGGAAACCGTTGGAATTCCAGGTGGGTGACCGTGTTCTATTGAAGGTCTCACCATGGAAGGGATTGATACGCTTCAGAAAGCATGGAAAGCTAAATCCAAGGTACGTTGGGCCTTTCGAGATTCTCGCAAGAATCGGCCCAGTAGCTTACAAACTTAACTTACCGCGCGAACTCAGTAACGTACATTCTACCTTCCACACATCGAACTTGAAAAAGTGTCTATCCGACGAGACTCTTGTTATTCCACTCAACAAGATCGAGATCAACGAGAGCCTCAACTTCGTGGAGGAACCAGTAGAGATCATGGACTGAGAGGTTAAACAAATGAAACAAAGTCGTATCCCGATAGTGAAGGTTCGCTGGAACGCCAAGCGAGGACCGGAATTCACTTGGGAGCGTGAGGATCAGATGAAACTGAAATATCCTCGTCTTTTTACGTAATTATTTGTAATGACTTAATTGCTTAAACTTTAATTTCGGGACGAAATTCCCTTTAACGGGGGGATGATGTGACAACCCGAAATTTTCCTTCGGTCAAACCCTAAAGTCAACCATTCTAAATTATAAGTCAAGTTCATTTTTAATTATTTTTAGAAAATTTAAAGTTCGTTTGATTATTTTAATAATTTATTTTTAAACGAACGGGTGAAAGGATGTGCCGTCTCGAGTCTTGAAAATTGAAAACCGCAAGTACCGCGTAGTTAAGGAATTCCCGGCCAAACTTTTATGTTTGGGCCGAAATTTAATCCAAAAACCGCAAACTCATGCTTTAAGCATGAGTTTACTCCCCAAAGTACATTACTTCTCATTTTCACCCTAAAGAGTAAACTCAAAACACTCTCAACTATCATCCCGGTTTTCACCCGATTTCCCAAAAACGTAAGTACTTCTTGGCTTGATTTGTTGTTATATCATAACAACTAGTGTTTATACATCTTTTAATCCATCAAATTTCATGTTTTGATTAGATTTCCAAAGCACCAAGAACACACACTAGTGTTCTTGGACTTTTAGTTCATTTCAAGCTTCCACAAAGTAAGTACTTCAATCCATGAGTCATTTAAAGCTTTCTATACATATTAATATCAAGGAAATGTCCCAAGAACACCAAGAACAAGGTGTTCACGGTTTTGGGAGGCTCTCAAAACCGTAAACACCAAGTAAGGTGCTAAAGGGTGCCTTAAGGTGCCTTGATGCTTCACAATGCCTTAAGGACTTGTCTAGATCCATACTTGATGAGTTTATCACACAAAAAGCACAAGAAACTCACATTTTATATGTGTTTATGGTTTGGGGATCTCCCAAAACCGTGAACACCCCAAAAGGTGTTTAAATGTCCCATATTTATTCCTTATGTCTAGAATCTAACCTAGACTATTACCATGATTGAGATAAGGACTTGAAAAACCCCCCAAATACCATAAACTTATGATTTTAAGGTAGTAAACTCAAAGGAAAATGGTAAAGGGACCGTAAACTCCATGTAGGAGTGAAATGGTGCCCTAGTTCCTTCCATGATCACATACATCAAGTAGACAAGCTTCTAGGGACTCTTAAAGCTTCAAACAACAAATGGTCACAAGAAGGGTGAGCTTACGACCCTAAACCCAAGGGTTTAAGACCATAAACCCTTTTGGTTATGACCATAAAACCGTAAACTCCTTAAAGGAGTGTTCTTTGAACCCCAAACACAATAGCAAGGACCCATAACACTTAGATGCAATCCTAGGGACTTATAACACTTGTATAAGGTGTTTAGCATGTCCTAGGGTTTCTTAACTTTGTGTATTAGTTATATAAAGTCTAATTGGATACATATATGTGATATGATATGTTAACTAGGATCATAGAGTGTGTTCAAGACTTCACTTGACACCTAGCAATCCTACATCTTAAGTTCATCAGTACCACTCACTACAGGTGAGTTCATACCCCTAATCAATGGTTTAAATGTTTTTAAATGCTTTTATAGGGGGGGGGAGGAATACAAGTTGAATAATTATAGTTATTACATCAATCACATGTGATTAATAACTATCAAATCAGTAGTTTACTTACTGTTCAAACTGTTTTGCTTCAAACTGTTTTACAAACTCTTTTACTTATCAAATACTTTTACTTAAACACGTTTATACTTATTATCAAATGCATGCCTATGTATGTATAGTTATATAAGAAATGTTTAAAGGGCTGAGGAAGGCCAACTCGCTTAATCTCCTTTTCCTCGTTGGGATGTGGTTTGAGGGCATCGGTTATCCGTCCGAAGGCCGTCTAAATATTAGTTATATATTATGTATACCTATATAGTCATAAAAGTTCTTTCAATCAGTCCATACCTTTGGGTAGCAAGGGTTTACAATCATAATCATACATTACTAGTAAGCTACCATAGGGGTAGCATAGGAAGATACTAATACTATTACTAATACAATGAAAACATACAATGAGTCAGTTCATTCATGAGTCAATACGAGTAGTACACACAGTACATTACTATACATACTAGATAGAGAGAGAACACAGATTACAACTAACACACACAGAACATTACAGTACATACAGGCTAGACAGAGAAAGAGTACACTACTACAGCTAGCTCATTCATTACATATACATTCATGTAGTTATGTGAACCATTGAACGGGTCATGGCACTTCCTGCCATGACCGTTTTTGTATCCAGAATCTCCTTAATTGGGGAGCGTATGAGTTTGCATATAAATCTATACTGGATTGACTATCCTACACCTTGTTGCTCGCTACACTGGGACTTGCAAGTCTACGAGTGCCAAATGTCATTTCTTACGGCGTCTTACATCGTCGTTTTACTAGAGTCAGTAGCAGGATACAGGTGTAACGCCGGAAATCACTCAGCCTCACTTCACTCACGTTGTTTCACTCTTGATCTCTGCCTATCACCCTCTCGTTGCAAGAACAAACAACAAATAAAAGCGTCAACAACCTTAAGTAGGGGTAGAGAGTGGGAAGTAACCGTAGGGTAAGGAGGTAGGAAACAATGGGAAGAAACGGATGAAGGGGCACGAGAACGACACATTGTAGGTTACTAACGTACGAGGAGTTATTTCCTTCCACATTTACCATCTTGGTCCCTGACATTTTATGCCTTATAACTTTTTACCCCTGTTCATTCTTTCATTTGAACTTTAGTTTCCAAAACTACCTTGCACCCTTGACTTGTTAATACTTCAATTTGTTAAATCAATTCTCATATTACTTAAATACATTTTTTTTTACATTTTAATTGTTAATTATATCACATTATTAACTAAATATTTTTAATCATTTAATTACTTCATAAACTGCGATAATCATTTAAATATTGATTAAATCGTTATAATAATTTAAACATCAATTAAATCTTTAAAATATTTATTAATTTCCTTTTTTGTTCATATTATTATATATAAAATATATAATCCCACGCGAAACACACATTCGACTTAATCCAATAACGAGAGACTAATTTCACTAATGGAAAGAATTTTTGGTCGTTACAATTCTCCCCTCATTAAAATGATTCCGTCCTCGGAATCTCTAAATCACTGCGTCATTTGTTCCTATGTTGCCTCGTCAAGTGATACTCTTAAAACGAATCAGTATCCTAGGAAAAGTGGGTTCACCAAAATAGATATCACACATATCAAACCTTTCTCGTGTTGCGACTGGTTCAAACATAGTTGCATCCATATCTAACTTCGAGAATCATGGAGTCCATTGTATACCACAAATGAGCACATAAATGCAATAATGCCATATATTCACTAGTACGAGAATCATCAGATAACACAAGATCACAGATAAAACACAAGCAGAGATAACATATAATCATGTATAGAAGTAACTAAGAAATTCTGAAAGTTACCTCACCAGTTGTCATATTAAAAGCACGAGCTTTCACCTTTGGTGCTTCATCTTTCTTCCCACCAACACCCATTTCAACCTTGGGATTGGGACATTGGGCACTGATATGACCCATTTGTCTGCAGTTGTAGCACATCAGCTCAGTACTCTTACAATCCTCATGACGATGTCCCATTTTACCGCAACGTCTACAGCTCATGGTACTACCGTTGCATGGACCTCTATGTGAAGAGTGACATTTCTTGCAGTACTCCGGCTTGTCACCCTTCTTATCTAGGTGACCCTTCTTCTTTGAGGACTCAGATGAAGCTTCCCACATGCACTTTTCCACGGACCTCGTTGTGGTACGATCACGAATGGCTATATCATTCTCTATCTTACGGGCCTCATCCATGGCCTCGACTAAAGTGGTCTTCAATCTCATAACTGTATGGTACTCAAATGGTAATCCCTCCACATAATGACCAATCAACTTCTCCTCGGTCGGGCAATAATCAGTAGCGAACTGTGACTTCTCAGTGAAGGTAGTGTTATATTTAGCAATCGTCATGCTACCTTTATGAAGAGTCAAAAACTCTCGTTGAGCCTGTTGTATGTTACCTTCACTGCAGAAATGATCTTTAACCTTCTTACTAAGAATCGCCCAAGTCATAGCCCTCCGAGTGGCCTCAGTGAGTCGTGCGTCAATAGTGTCCCACCACTCGAGTGCTTCCTTGTCAAACATTCGCACAACATAGTTCACCTTCTGATCCTCTGGAAATTCACCAGATCGGAAGGTTTGGTCCATCTTCCTAATCCAACGAAGGCACGCCACAGCACTTTCGCCCCCCTCAAAGGTGGGCGGCTTACAGTCCATGATGGTTTTGAATGAACTCCCTTGGCGTCTGACATCTCCAACGGCCTCCTGCCTTGGCACGGAACGACTATGTGCCTCATCATCAAACGATTGATCTCCACCCTCGTTCTCGCCATCAAGTGGAAAAAGTCCGGCGGCAAGCATCATTTGCCGCATCTGCTCCAACGTCCTATCCCGCTCCTGGATTTGCTCTGAAGGTCAGCAATGATGGCAGCACTGACTGTGCTGCGTGCGCTCTGCGATGGTTGGGCTCGTGGCTGTCGGTTAATGGGTGAGGGTCTGAAACATGAACGGTGTTGTCCCGGGAGTGCGGTTATTCTGGCTACCGCCCGCCCCTCCAGCATTCACATTCTCCTCAACGTTCAACATTATCCTAATTTATAAAGAGTTTCTTTTTTTAGATGCATATACAAATATTAGGAAGGGAAATTTATTAAGCAACTTGAAACAACCCAAAAATACGACCCAAAATTTTCAATTTTTATCATAACAAAAACATGAAACCAAGTATCTCATAACAACATCATACGTCGCGTGTTTCAAAAAAAAACCATGATAAAATACTGAGAGAAGGAAAACTGTGTCACAACTGTATCCAAACATATCAACTAACGGAATCAACTCCCAGGACAAAAACTGAAGCTACGGTGTGTGCGATGCCATCATCCTGAGCTCTTCCCTTTGCTTGCGGAAGTACCTGAAACCAAAACTGAAACTGTAAGCACGAAGCTGAGTGAGCTCCCCCAAACTACCACATACTATACAATACATATAAGGCACATACTGGGCCTTGCCCACTGCATCAGACCGAAGTCTGGAACTAGCTGCATCGGACCGAAGTCCGGAACTGACTGGGACCTTGTCCCCTGCATCGGACCGGAGTTCGGAAGTAACTGCATCGGACCGAAGTCCGGAACTGACTGCATCGGACCGGAGTCCGGAACTAACTGCATTGGACCGAAGTCCGGAACTGACTGCATCAGACCGAAGTCCGGAACTGACTGATCATAGCATAGCATAACAAATATCAACTAGTATAAACACATACACTGCATACTGCATCGGAACAGAGTCCGGAACACATAGCACAAACATGCTTGAATCACAAAGACATCAAACACTCTAACTACTGCATCGGACTAAAGTCCGGGACTACTGCTAACTAAACGGGCCGGCATTGTGGCCGTAGACCCGTTCCTACTGAAAGGAAACTCACCTCGTGAACTGGCTGCTGTATGAATGGCTCTAGAAGCTAACTGTTGCTGCTCCGGTATCTCCCCGGCTACAAATCCATAAACACACTCAATCAAATGCTACACACTGCACTGGGGTAAAATGACACTTTTACCCTTGGTCAAAGTCAACTCTCTCGGTCAAAGTCAACCCACAGTTGACCTGACTCGCCGAGTTGGGCCGCCAACTCGCCGAGTCTCTAGTCTCACTTCTCAACCCTACTCGTGGCTACTCGTCGAGTATGGCATCGACTCGACGAGTATCCTCTCGATCTAAGAACTCAGACAATCTGCATCCGACTCGCCGAGTCATATGAACAACTCGACGAGTTGTTATTGAGCTAAGAAGATTGCCTTGGACTCGTCGAGTTGTATAAACAACTCGTCGAGTTCCTCCATTACTGATTCTGCCCTCTAACTCACTGAGTCCACTCTACTACTCACAGGCTTCCACTCGACATCACTCAAAAGGGGAAAACGGGACTCGCGACTTGACTCGCCGAGTCACCTCCATGCAGCTACTCTAAACTCAATTATGCTTGAATCCAGCATCTGAAACTTATAGATCTGGGCTCCTTTAATTCGATTAGCACGTAAAGATTCTATCTTTACGTGCCCATAAGCGACCAAGAAGATAATAAGGCTCAAAAAGCATAATAAAGGCTAGATCTAGGGTTCTTATGCAAAGCATCTCCAAAAAGGCAACAGATCCGGGCTCTACAACTCCTAAATGAACAGATCTAGAGATATCTCGACCTATTAAGGCATCCATACAACTATAGGGCTTAGAAAAAGCATCAAACTAGCCCTAGAAGAGTTCTAATGGAGGTCTAAAGCATAAAACAGAAGGAAACCGAGAAATACCTCAATGAACTCTGATTTGCCCTTGGATCTTTGCTCTACACCTCTTCTCTTTGCTCCTTTCTTCTTCTTCTTCTTCTTCTTCTTCTTCTTCAAGCCTTCAAAATCCACACAAAAGCACTTAAAACAATAAGGAATGGATTAGGGTTTTCTCACAGCTCTCTGAGGGTGAAGGAGGCGAGTTTGGGGCACATAGCATTGCTTAAATAGTGAGCAACCCGGGGATTTAGGGTTTCTTCCAGGCAGGCAGACTCGCCGAGTCCCGAATATGGACTCGCCGAGTCGCCGACTAACACGTGCACGAAAACTCGACCCTACTCGACGAGTCAGGCCATAGACTCGCCGAGTCCCTCAATAAAACTTCTAAATAAATGCCACGGAATCAACATACCAGAGACGGGGCGTCACACAACTATCCTACAATGCTCAGCACACACCCTCCCCCCTTAAGTACATAAAAGTCCTAATTGAGCCAACCAAACTGTGAGTCTGAACATCGACATTTGTATTCAGTTCACTCACAGCATGGCTCTGATACCAACTTGTAACGTCATGATTTTTACTCATTTTTTTCATTTATTTTTAAAATCTTTTAACGGAAAATGCAATGGAAGACTGTAAACATTGTTTATTTCAAAAACCTTTCAAACCACAACGTTACTTTCAATTCAAAACCAAAATATCAAAAGTATTTAACTATAGCAGAAGCATAAGTTTCAATATTTAATAACGTTTCCAAGTGGCATCTTTATTCTAAGGATAAACTACCCAAAAGTGACCCCATCTCACCAAGCCAAGCTCCTAAGCTACATGTACCAATCGTAAAGGCACAAAGCAAAGAAACAAGTGTCAGCAAATGCTTCGTGAGCCAATAGAAGTTTGTACACAACCAAAAGGAAAACATACCATCCCCTAACGTGTCAATCATTCAAATTATGATCATATAAACAAATTGACATATCAATCAATAAATCAATCGTCTTTCGCATAAAATTCAATCATTCAATTTTTTGTATCATCCATTTACATATCATTCATTAGTGTAACATCAGTCGTATTTCATGCGTAATCATATCGTAATCGTACATCATCATATCAAAGGAATCTATCATAATCGTATAGGCGTAGGTAGTCTCATAGTGACACCTAACCCCAAGGGAAAAACTCGTTCGCTACTTGTGTGCTTGGCCAGCCAAATGCTTTACGTGGTTCGCGACTCCCACCCATCACACCGAACCCAAGACTCCACTTTCACTACTCCGACTATGCAATGTACAAGTACATCGGGGTGTCGTTCTGGTGTTGGTACAAGCGGTGACATTCGTCCGCCACCTCCCAACACCTACATGATGTTTGTACAAGCCTCGTTCGAATGGCCAACATCACTCCAGTCCGCAAACACCGAAGTGTACGCGTACCATGTGTCGCACGGGCATCTAGAAAGACCGAGCAACTCGTAAATGGATTAAGCGCGTTTCCTAGGAGGTATTTTTCAACCAACCAGGCTCGAAGGTATCCGGATAGGGTTTCATGCTAAGTGCTAGGTTCTACCCTTTGCCCTCTACGCATAACCCCGCATAATCAATCGTAAATCAAGTACAAAAATGCAATATTCGTATTATCATAATCAAGATTCATAACATTTATACCAAGAGGATACTTAACAAGATCATAGTCACATATCAGTCATTTCAGATAGCCTATCATAGTTTCAATTAATCATATCAAGTACCAAGATATGCATATCAACCAAATTTCGTAAGCATACAATTGTCACAAAAAGGCAAAACAGTAACATATTTCATAATGCATATATTGGCATAATCAACAATTAATAATATATAAATTTGACTGACCGAGCCGTTTCCGGAAAGTAGTTTTCGATTATGTACAAGGTTTATGAAATGTCTATCGACTCACCTTAATATTTAGTAATTCGCTTACTCTTCCGCTTTAACTCGTCCTTTCTGTAAATTGTCGAAAGGCCTAAACATAAAATATATACGAATTTAGACTATGCCTACACTTATGATTTTGAATTTAAAACAAAACATCTTGATTTTTAATAATAATACACATATAATCTCCTCAGTCATCAAACGAATTTAATCATTATCATATTTAAATTTAGATTATACATTAATTATTTAAACTAACATTGAATGACCTATGGATCCTTATAAATAATAGTGTATAAATTGTATTGAATTAAACCAACCAATTCATTAAGTAAATAATTATTCGAACATTAAAACTTCCTTATATATTTTTATGCTAAGGACTATGATCCCAATATATTTAGTAGACCAATAGCCAAATGCAATTCCAATAGTCCAGTTATTATTCCACAAAGTTTTTCTTTATTTACAATAACGTTATAAAAATATCTAAGCTATAATAATTTGTCAAAATGTCATGTTCCAAGATCATGTTTGACACATCCAAAAAGCAAGTGTTTTCGAAGGGTTTTTTTTATATATTTTATTTTAACGAAGACAACTTTAAATTAAGGCTAATCTTGATCTAGTTTATTAGAATAAGCAATAACCCCACATTCGAGTAGCAGAAGTCCGAAGATTACGTGAAGTTTAATAAAGGTACATGAAGCATTAAGTGAGCGCAACTTAAAGCACAACTTGTGGGTAAACATGGTTTCGAAGTATAAGTTTACAAACAACAATTTACATGGATGCTTCTCATTCGATCGATACTTTTCTCAATCTATAAACAAAATATTATATTTCAAGTAAGACTTGGGTAGCAAGGTTTACAAACACATGAAAGCTTCTCGGGACTCGATCACATACGGAGTATGAGGAGAAAAACTTACCGGGTCAATGATTTTTTTTATAGTATCAGAACATGAGATGTGATATGTTTGAAAGAGTGAGCCGCCGAGAAATAGGATCACCTCGCCGGAGATTAGACACACGCCGGAAATCACTCAGCCTCACTTCACTCACGTTGTTTCACTCTTGATCTCTGCCCAGCAACCTCTCGTTGCAAGAACAAACAACAAATAAAAGCGTCAACAACCTTAAGTAGGGGTAGAGAATGGGAAGTAACCGTAGGGTAAGGAGGAAGGAAACAATGGGAAGAAACGGATGAAGGGGAACGAGAACGACACATTGTAGGTTACTAACGTACGAGGAGTTATTTCCTTCCACATTTACCATCTTGGTCCCTGACATTTTATGCCTTATAACTTTTTACCCTTGTTCATTCTTTCATTTGAACTTTAGTTTCCAAAACTACCTTGCACCATTGACTTGTTAATACTTCAATTTGTTAAATCAATTCTCATATTACTTAAATACATTTTTTTACATTTTAATTATTAATTATATCAATTCTTGGTGGTTGTCGAGGCCAACACAAATAATAACCCTAAATATTACACACTAAAATAGTGTATAGTGGTAAAGGGATCGAATCCACGGAGATTGGTTCAATTTATAACTCTATGAAAAATCTCTTTGTAAAAATACTTGTAAAATGACAATAAAAATAAAATGGGGGGTTTTGTTGTTTTGAAATACTTGAAACAAACTAGAATTAACTATGATTTAAATAGACAAATGCAACAAAAATAAGAGTTTGATGTAAAATCAATGAGGGAAAGATGGTTGACTTAAAGTTTCCTCACTTTGACTTTTGATGAACATATCATTAGAATCCAATGGTGCAATACTTTGATTTAAATCCTTAATTTGGCTATAGTAATCCAAGGAGCTTGAGATTACCTAGACTTTTCTTAATTGTTGAAATGGCTAGAGAAGCTCACAACAATTTCCTTAGTCAAAGTCACTAATTCCAAATAGCATGTAATTAGTGAAAGTCAACTAGCATTAAGAACCAAAAAGTCACCAAATCCAAGAGGGGTCAAATGCTTTCACCACCATGTTGGAGGAAATGTTTTTATGATTGTGTGAAGCAAAAACAACACAAAAATCATTTGTTGCTTGCTAATTTGAGGATCCTTTACTTAATCAAGAAATTAGCCAACTAATCACCACAAACACATTTAAACTCATGAACTAAAACATACAAGTAGTGATAAGATGTTAAAACACAAAACATTCCCATAAAGATTTAAGAACATGTTCATGGATTCTTCAACATTCAACAAAAGTTCAAAGGATTAACCAAAAGTCAACCAAGATTAGTTTAGCCAAGCATGGCTAAATACAAAGAAACAAAGTTAGAGAAATTGGTACCAAACATTAAGCAAGAATCAAGAGGTAAAAATATGATGTTCTTCAAGGGTTCTTGGCCTTCAAAAGTCTCCAAAACTCTAGAGAGAATCTTCAAAAATCGGATGTCCAAGAGTATTCAAAAGATGGGCACCAACCTTCCTCAAATAGCCTTCCAAATGGATTTCCGAAAATGCCCCTGTAGGGGGTTGCGCGACCCGCGTGCTGCTGCGCGGGTGGGTTGCGCGGGTGGTGCCTGACATGGGCTTCTTTGTGATTTTGGGCCTCCAAAGCATGTCCCACTAGCCCAGATTGAATCCAATCACCTCCTAGCCCATTTTCTTCAAGTTTTTATTCATTTTAAGCCCAATTTGGCCTCTCCAAATCCTCCAAACTCGCCTGGTTAATAATCTACGCACGCTCGAATAAACTCCCGCGTTTTGCAAATTTAAAGTTTATTTCTCTCCAAACCTTCAAATAACCATCAAGCTCGCTCCATGCACCATCTCCACAATCACCAAGCCTAACATACTTTTTGCCTATCAAATCTCATCGCTTCCCATACGTCCCGAACACTCCCGCTCCGCTAGACCCGAAAACCTGCAATTATGCTCACAAGATTCGAAAGTACCCGAAATAGTCATAAAATAACAAAATGGAAAATATGCATGAAAATTATCTAAATTATGAATGAAATATGCTAAAATAAACTATAAAAAGAAGTAAACAAAACTAACTATCAATTCTCATATTACTTAAATACATTTTTTTACATTTTAATTATTAATTATATCACATTATTAAATAAATATTTTTAATCATTTAATTACTTCATAAACTGCGATAATCATTTAAATATTGATTAAATCGTTATAATAATTTAAACATCAATTAAATCTTTTAAATCTTTATTAATTTCCTTTTTTGTTCATATTATTATATATAAAATATATAATCCCACACGAAACACAAATTCGACTTAATCCAATAACGAGAGACTAATTTCACTAATGGAAATAATTTTTGGTCGTTACAACAGGTCAATCACATGTTATTTTAAATACCTTTAGTTTTAAGGTAGTTAGTACGGCAGTAGTCACTTATTACAAATACTACAATACTATCATATTTTCCCATTACATTCACTTCGTGAATATTCACACGATGCACGGTATTGTAAAAACTATATTCTTGGTTAATGATAGTCGGATTTGGGAAAGTACACACTCTTACAAGAGACATACACATAGACACTAGATGCCTTGGTAGAAGGTTACCATTAGTAGGAAACATAGGGTTTTCTAGGAGAGTTCAAAACATTATACAAAACATCTTACAAATGCTTTCATACAAACACATACATTAATATACTTATGATCTCACCAGCTTAAGCTGATACTCGCTTTCAAAATAACTTGTATTCTCAGGTCACCACTAGACAGGTACCGGTGCCAGGCTTTTGAGAAGACGGAGTCGTTGAAGACTCGTCTTTTATTTTGATATGTATATTTTTGGTGTCTATATAACTTGACAGAACACACATGTATGAAATTATATTGTTAATGCAATGAATGATGTTGTTGCTTGTTTACTACTATTCATTGTTGTGATACTATACATGACGTCCTCCGCCCCAGAATGTTTTCGCCATTCATGGTTTTGGGGTGTGACAGATTGGTATCAGAGCATTGTTTATAGTGAATTGAGTATATCAACCCATAAAAGATATACTAACTATAAATACAATGGGATAAAAATACTCTGACCAAGAGTTTATACTTTAAATATTAAAATATTTAATTAAGTATACATGTCTGCATTCATACTAAAATCAGGGTCACTAGGAAAGAACAAAAGTATTACGATTGTTGGACAACACAAGTAGACTTAGAGACATATGGTCAACCCTGGGAAGATGTAGCATGATCAACTACATTATCCGATGAGTGACTAGCATGTGCCTAAGGATGGCTGTGAGGTTGCAACAAGTCTAAAAACTTACCAACAATACCACAATGAGAACAATAGAACCTAAACTTAAATTATTGTAGGAGTAGTTTACATTACTTTTGGTTACTTTAAATGTTAACTTCATTGTTTCCGGATTATATAGAACACGATCATCAGAGAATATTCACCGCCGTACCAATTGTGTACTCTCTTTTATTCCCTCACTCGATCAGTTTGTATCTAAATACAATCATAGAAAATCATATAACTAAAAATCCATCAATTTGGATGCAATTCATTTAAGCGTTCTAACACATATGATTCTCTCTTTACGTTAACTATAAATCGTCATCAAATCAGTCACGTGACGTTGGGTGTTTATGTCTATTCATCTCTCACTGGTCCCGGAGAATTAAACGTAACACCTACTCTCTGGTCCCGGATAATTAACCGTAACTCCTACTCTCTACATCCACATTTAGGAATTCTCATGACATAACGCCACACTCGTTTCTATTTTGTGTCTCTCTTATGCCGCAACACTAATGAACGTCTAACATTGATGTATAATATGTGTATCTATATAACTTATATATGTTTTAGGTATAAGGCATATAATGCAATCGGGAAGAAAAAATGTTTAACTTAGGTTATTACTCACTTACTTCTAATGTTACCATAAGAACAATCGAGTGAGGGAATGAAAGAGATTGCACAAATGTTGTGAGCTAATATGACAGTGTATGATTTCCGATGATTGTGTTCCATATAATCCGACAACAACGAAGTTAACAAAAGTGTGGTATTTTTTGAACATTTTGGAAACTTCGTTACGCTTTTGTGGCAATTTTCC
Organism: Lactuca sativa; assembly: GCF_002870075.4. NCBI lineage: Eukaryota > Viridiplantae > Streptophyta > Magnoliopsida > Asterales > Asteraceae > Lactuca > Lactuca sativa. The sequence goes on along the minus strand of NC_056624.2, from coordinate 99,275,743 downwards.
ATTGGCTTGAAGTATCTGGTTACCACAAGATTTTATTTGAACACATGTATACTTCGATGGTATTCTGTGTATAAATAGTATACTTTAATGGTATTTTTTGTACTAGAAAAACAACAATAGTATTTTTTTGAACATTTTGGAAAGCGGGTAACCTGATGGTTGCCTACAATACCTGGTTCAATGGTATTTTGTGTACTAAAAAATATACAAAGGTCTTTTTTGTATATTTTTTGAACTTCATTACCTTTTTAAGTCATTTTCCTTTTTTATTGTTTATTATCATTTTTAAATTAAAAAAGTAAAGAACCCTCCCTCCCCCACCCCCTTCCCTGAAGTTAATGTTAAACTACATCTAATAAATAAATAAATAAATGTTCACCATCCTTATTGTTACACCCCGAAACCGACGGCGGAAACGTTCCGGGGCGGAGGACGTCATGTGTAGTATCACAACCATTGTACATAGTAAGCATAGTAAACTCAACCATTACATTACATATGAATATTTACATTTGTTTGAAAGTGGAGAAATACATAGTTTATATATACATCAGTATAACAAAAGTAAAGACGAGACTTCTATATATACTCCGTCTTCTCCAAAAGTAAGCGGGATACTTGTCTAAAGAGAACCTGAGAATACAAGCAGTTTTAAAATATCAGCATAAAGCTGGTGAGTTCATAAGCGGTTTGTTTCTGGTGAAAGAAAATGTTCATTTGATTTTATGAAAAGTTGTTTCCCAAGAAAATCCCATATTTTCTTATGAAAGAAGTTTAGTTATCCATTTGTTAAACATCCTGATTATGAAAAGTTTAGTTATCCTAGAAAAAACCCTTATTTTCCTTAAAAGTTGGTGGTTGGTTATCGATCCGAAATGAAAAGGTACAAGTATCTACCATACTTGTGAAGTTTCTCTGAAAGCTCGGTTAATCTAGATAAAGTACATTAGTTTTAACACATATATAAAACTAATAAGTAGGTGGTGAACTAATACCTAAGGGTATTACTGATACTCTCTGGTAATCAAAACAATTATTACTTTGAGGTTAGTTCACTAGGTTCATTATTACTAAAAGTAAATCTCCATTATCTAAGTTTGCGAGTTCTATAACCATACGATAAACTAGATACAGCTCGAAACAAGGCCAATATCATTTTATGACTTTTGTCACCCGTAGACCTGCCGGTCCCACTGTAGCTAGCAGCAAGGTGCGGTATAGTCGGTCCTGTATAGATCTATACACAAAGGTCACGTTCTCCCTCCAGGAGATTCTGGTTACCGGATTAGTCCTACACTCTCGAATCCGGGGAAGTGTTACCAATGACAGTCTCCAATCTTAAGAATAACGAATTTACAAGTAATAATATGGAAAATCCCGTTTCATGATTGGCATGAATCCTTTGTAAAATATAGAATATAACATTTTATGATAAGCTTTTCAAATTTCTTTGTTTTAGATTTGAAAACGAACTCTACAAGTTAATTTCTTATTCGATCGGTTAAACAGTTTTCTGTGTTAAAAGCATGTTGAACATGTAAACATTTCATATAAAATAATAAATTTTGTGTACAAGTTCCCTTGTACTTTTGCTTGTATTCCCCCCCTGAAAACATGAAAAACTCGGAAAAAGGTAGGGGTATGAACTCACCTGCTGTGAGTGGAATGGATGGAAGTACTGGGTAGAACGTTAGGTGTCAAGTGAGGACTTGAACACACACTCGGATCCTATTTAAAATTTAAGGATACATTTAAGTATCTAATTAGTTATTTAATAACTAATTATACAAGTAAAGGCATACTAGTGCACGAAACACTTTACCACAAGTGCTATAAGTACCAAGGGTTTCATATAAAGAGAGCATGACCTCACCTTGGAGTTTACTCTTCAAATGGATGTCCTCTAAAAGTGTTTACGACCCAAAGAACACTTCCCCATGATTTTATGGTCGTAAACTCATGGTAGTGGTGTCCTTGGTTGCTTAAAGGTCTTATATCACTTAGGGAAATAAGCTAGACTCAATTCTAGGGCATAGGAAGTGACTAAGGCTCCAAGTGGACCCTTTAGGGAGTTCATGGATGTAAACATATGATTTTATAGCCGTAAACTCATATTTGACCCTTCATTCCATGCTTTGGTGGTTCTAGGTTAAGCATATAAGTTTCTAGTCATTTATACAAGCCATTGGGGGGTGTTAGGGCACCATATGACCCCTTTAGGGAGTTTACGGCCAAAGGACCAATTCCTTGGGGTTTTATGATCGTAAAATCTATGAGGACTTGGTTTCTTTGATGTTTAAGGTCCCTACTTCGATGGTGGTTGGTTCTATGTTGAGTTCTAGGCATAAGGAAGGAAGAAAGGGCAACTTTGCACCCTAAAAGTGAGTTTACGGCCCAAGAACATTCATTGGCCGTAAACTCTCATTCATCCTTGTTTCATGGTATTTTCTAAGCTCAAAACATGTTAATCCTAGTGTACAATGAGTTAAAATAGGAATACTTACAATCTAGGAGCATTAAATGGATGATTTAAGCCAGAAACTCTAGTGTGTTCTTGATGAATCAAGAACACTTGAATAGCAACTAAACTGGAATGAATTCATGGATGGATTGGTATAAGATTACTAGAATAAGTGTTATAAGAACAAATTTGGGAAGAAAAACACTTACAATTGATGATTCTTGATCCAAAACTCGAGTTTGAAGAGAGGTGGTAGAGAGAGGGACTTTCAAGAGGGTGAAAACGTTTACAAATGGTCATGTTTCACCTTTATAGGTGTGTATTCACGGCCCTAATGAGTTTACGACCCAGATTTTACCGCCGTAAACCCCATGTTTACGGCCATAAACTCCATCTTATGGAGTTTATGGCATGGTTTTTGATGTTATGACTTTAGAGGCGGTTTTCTAACACTTGATCCTTAAGTGTAGTCGGCTCGGAATACTAATACGAACTTTATTTTGGGCTAAAAGATGGTGGAAATGAACTTGATTTTTAAATGAAGTGATGGACTGCTGAAATAATATATATGAAATATTCGGGTTGTCACACTTATTCCTTCCTTCGTCCCCATTTCTATACCTCGATCTCGCCGGCAAATCCATAGAGTTGTTGTTGGAACATTTTGTCAAGTGGTTTTTTCTCCTCCGTCTTCGGTGTTCCACCTCTTCGTCTCTGTCCTTTTCTCGCTAGAAAAACTCGACCATGAAGCCTCCTCATCTCCGCCTCTCATACTCTCCTACTAGAGTTCTCCATCCTTTACTCATCGGAAAACACGAACCAGGAAGTCATTAGAAAAACTTGAACCGTAAATCAAGGGTTTGCTTCATTTTGATTCGATTTATTGCATCGCTAAGAATAAGTTTCCATAAACTTGATTTCTCATAGGAACCACAAAATAGAAATTTGATTTCTCTAAAATGGTGGTGTTACTTCGATGGTAGTTTTGGTTTTCAGTAGTTATCAAAACATAATTTAATATCAATTTGTAAGTTTTGTTACCATGTGATTGTAATCAATTTGAAACAAATCAGTAGAAAGCTATGGATTCAAATATTTTTAAGGGTTAATGGTGTCCAACGAACCTTAACATTCCCAACTTCTTTAATGAATATGATTTTGGTTTGATCCAGTATAGAGGTTGAGCATCGGTCCGGAACCAAATCGAGTGTTGGAAAGAGTGTCAAATGTTATTAAATATTGGTAATATCTATCTGTCTAAATTTTATAAAGGAGGTCATTCAAATGAATGTAGTTCAAGCTATCTCATCTATCTTGAACCATATTCATTTGAAACTCCCAAACTCTTCATATTATGCCACTTAAATGAATATTTAATTGACATATTTTGCATATATAAGAAACACTTGATTCTTTTTTTCTTTTCATTTTCATGAGACTGGATAAGTTTCAAATAGGCATGAGTGGACACATTATTAGCATTTCAAAGACAGCTTCCATAGGGCATGAAACTGTAGTACTTGAAGGGATGGCTTTGGATGCTGAGCTGCTTGATCGTGTTTTCAATGCACCTATCACGACCGTCAAAAGTATCCCTCATAGTTGTTGTATGGCTTTCCCTCAAGTGTTGCAAACAACTCTTAGTAAGGTGGTCGCACGCCCCAAGTCTATGGAATCATAGGTTAGGCTATTGCTTCTTCTCCGATGTACTTTGCAGGTGTTCAGGCCTAAGAACAGACAAGAACGTAGGTCTAGGAATAGGAAATCATTACAAAATCATTGCATATTGAATTCTTTATCTACATGGGGGAAAAGGACGGTATTGTCACATTAGTTGAAAATATGTTCGATAATGCAGGTCTTGGCTCATCGGGCCAAAGAGTTGATCACTTTCAGGATGACAGAACTAGGGGCAATGTTGGAGCATGAAAATGCTCTACAATGATGAGTGTTAATTAGGTTAGAATATTCCCTTGTATGTAAAGCATATTCCCTCCACTAGTATATAAATTGGAGGTGATGGTCATTTTATTGTAAGTGTTCACTATGTAGACTTTGTAGTTTAAAGACAGTATGGTGGGATCTCTCCCAACCCATGAGTGTTCTTGTAATATTTTGTATCTCTCTATTTATCTACTACAGTTTTACTCACATATTATGTTCTTCATGTTCATACACGATTATCTTCTTGGTAATATCTTTGGCACCGATCCAATCGAACCCATGAGTGTTCTTGTAATATTTTATATCTCTCTATTTATCTACTACAGTTTTACTCACATATTATGTTCTTCATGTTCATACATAATTATCTTCATGTTAATATCTTTACTCTGGACTTCAATTTCCATCTCTAACCATAAACTTATCTCTTACCTATTAGATGTTCTTAATCATGACCATCCATTATGGTTTATTATTGGAGTTTTGATGCTAAAGACATTTGAAGACGAAGATTCATTTAGTAGTATGATGTGGCACTGATTTTTTAGCTTTACAGATCAAATTTTTGGCATTGCTAGACCATGTATTCGGATTCATATTATTTATCATTTAGACTTTATTTTTGGGTGCTTCACATTTTCAGCAGGTTATTCTTCAGAGATTATTTGGTACATTATCATTGAAGTTCGGAATATTAAACACGTTGTGTGATTCAACATTATGCTCTTTGGTTCTACAGTCGGGGGGGGGGGGGGGAGACTGTGAACATGATTAGTTGTTGGGGACTGATCACATTCAAAGATTGGGATTTCATACTTTTATTTAGAGATTAGGGTTTCTTTATTTGCTCTTTGGCGCTAGAGATTCCATTGCTAGATTTCGAGATCACGATAGCTTCAGCACTTCCATGACACTTCAGCACCAGACCTATCGGACCTACCTGTCGGATGTTCTGCCTTTTATCACCGCTTTACCCTCACCATTTCCGGGCATTTAGGGGACATTGTTGGAGCATTTAAAGTATATTCCCTTTTATGTAAAGCATATTCCCTCCACTAGTATATAAAGTGGAGGTGATGGTCATTTTATTGTAAGTGTTCATTATGTAGACTTTGTAGTTTAGAGAGTGTGGTGGGAACTCTCCCACTAAGGGAGAGTTATCTCTCCCAACCCACCAACCCATGACTGTTCTTGTACTAATTTATATCTCTCTATTTATCTACTATAATTTTACTCACATATCTTGTTCGTCATATTCATACAAGATTATCTTATTAGTAATATCTTCCACCCCAATCCAATCAATAAAATGGGAACCTATAAGTGGTATATGTTGGATTAGTGTCTAATCCCGTAACCATATTTGGTAAGTACTTGACCCGGTTGTGCATGGTCCTTTTGGGTTGCCTTCACCAAAGTAACTTGATTGGAGAAATAATAGAGAAAGAGGTTATTATGGGTTATTAATATATTATAAGAATAATATAATAAAAGAGAAATCATATTTATTTAGTTAACATTGGTCAATAATTAATTCAGAATTAATTTTGTGAGTAAAAGAAGTTAACTAAACTAGGGGCTGAATTGTAATTATGTGATAGTTGCAAAGTAGGGCAATGGATGCCCTATAGGATAGGGTGGACGAATTCAAGGGGATAAGGCCTTAGAATTCGTCCATGATAAGGCTTCTAGATTTATCCTATGGGCTACTTGGTGGGCAAGTAATCAGATAAGGATAAGGACTGAAACCCTAATCCCTACACCTATATAAAGACCTCTTGGCTTAGGAAAATTGGCCACTTGATCCTAGAAGTCCCTAGAGCCGATTTTCTGCCTCTCCCCCCTCTCTCTCTTGCCTCTCCATTTTCTCTTGGTGTTTGTGAGCCATTAGAGGTACTACACTTGTGGTACTTGTTTTCAAAGACAAGAAGATTCAAGATTTAAGTGCTTATTACAACATAAAAACAAGAGGTATGTAATCCTTCTCCGTCATGAATTTTGAAATTACTAGGAGCATGCTAGGGTTCTTCATGTGTTCATAATGTTGTGTAACTAATAGTGAAAACATAGATCCATATCTAAGGTTTCATGCACACATAGGATTGTTTGTATAAACCTATCAGTGGTATCAGAGCATTTGGTTTTTGTTTTCAATTAGCATTATACAAATGTATGAATTTGACACTTTAGGGTTATGGCCAATAAACCCTAGGAGGCATGATTTTCGAAATTAGGGTTCTTGAACCCTAAATTTCGAAATTTGATAAGGGTTTTTCAAACCCTTTCCTTAGCCCCAAGATTTCGAATTCTAGGGTTTGCCAACCCTAGGGTTTTCGAATTTGGCCTCCTCCCCAAGATAAGATCCTAAATTTTAGGGATTAGGATAATGCCATATCTTGTAATTATCTTTTAATTGTTTAAATATGGTAATTAAATATTTTGAATTATCCCATCCCATATTTTTGAATTTTAGGGGATTTAAGGGATCAAGTTAAATTAATTGTTTAATTTAAAACATAATCCTTCAAGATTTGATAATTAAAATTAATTGTTTAATTTTAGGATAATTATTAAATCAAGAGTGTTAATATTTAAAATTTTTAAAATTGAAAATTTTTAAAATTGAAATTAAAACCCTAGTATTTTGAAATGTTTAAAATACACCCTATATTATTATAATATTACAAGGTTAATATATATATATATATATATATATATATATATATATATATATATATGTATGTATAACTTAAAATGCTAGTCTTACCGTTAGTAGACCTCATTCATGAAGCCGATCTATAAGGGGGTATAAGGTTATGGCCTATAAAATGACCATTTAATGGGTGTCCACTCTCACCCACCGCTTCCTTGATTGGTGGAGGGTCGTTAGCCGAACAGGTAGGATAGGGAAAAACCTTCCTCATTAAAAGTATAATGAATTATAAAAGTAACTAAATGTTTTTACAACAATTCCCAATCTTAGTTACTTTAGGAAAAGTGAATTGGTGCAATTCCATGAAATTCCACTTTGCACCCTTGCTAAGATGTTAGTGGAGCGCGTGTGGTTAACCGACACACTAATTGGACTCTAAGCATAGGTGGCAAAGGGTGACTCATGTTTGTCATATTTCGGTGGAGCATGTGTGACTAACCGGCACATCGAATAGGTGGCTGTAACAATGAGGGCACCATGTACATTTGCATGGTTATTCACACCTGCTTTGTGATCCTCGGCATCCCAATCACAAACTAGAGGGGCACATCAAGATTTAAACATGTCATTGAAAAGTTCAATGAATCTCAAAGGAATCTAGGAGTTTTCAATACATTTAAAACTTAATCTTTTTTTCGTTTTTCATGGTGGAGAATTAGTGAATCGTCATTCACTTACCTTCAAATTATTTGCATGTTAGATTACGTCATCCCTCTTCTAATTTGTAAATAATGTTGTTGGATCCTAGCCCTAATTTTTCATTTGGGTGTTTAATTGGGAATTCATTTCTAATCAAACTTTTTCCTTTTTCTATTTCAGATGTCGAACGTCAACAACAATGCTTCCGGATCGAACTCCTCTGGCTCGTTCTCACTCATGAATTTATGTGGGAGAGTGATCTTTGACGGGTCCAATTTCAATGATTGGATCCGCAACATCCCAATGGTTACTCTCTACGAGGACAAAGAGTATGTCCTTGATGAGAAGTTGAATGAAATCAACCTCAACACTATCACTGCTGAAGAAATTGCTGCCTTTGAGGCCCATGAGCGTGATGCCACGAAAGTCCATTGCATCTTGATAGCAACCATGACTACAAAACTCCAAAAGTCCTATGAAGACATGTATCCCATATGAAATGCATCAAGACTTGCTGAACCGGTACCACCAAAGTGTGAGGCAAGAAAGGTATGAGATCATCACTTCGATGATCACTGCCAAAATGGGTCGTGGAGAGTCCCTTACTGCTCATCTGCAAAAAATGCAGAGATATGTTGATCGCCTACTGAAGTTAAATGTTAACTTCGATGAAGAGCTGGAAATTGACATCATCCTTCACTCCTCGCCTCCCTGCTACAACCAGTTCCGGATGACCTACCACATGAATAATGAAGAGGGCACCTTGAGCAAGCTTCAAGGCTTGTTAAGGATTACTGAGAGCAATCTCAAGGATAAGTCTGTTGCACCAACTCCCACTACCATTGTTGCGCCTGTCTTGGCAATAGGTCAAGGGAAGGGCAAGAAGAGGAAGGCTCCCTCAAAGAGACACCACAAAGGGAAGTCCTAAAATGGTACCTCTTCTAGTGGAACCAAAGATGGTTCTGCTAAGCCCAACTCCAACCCTAAGGAGGCAGAGTGCCACCACTGCCACAATATAGGGCATTGGAAGAGAAGCTGCCAAAATATCTGCAAGCCATCAAGGATGGGAAGATCAAGCCATCTTTCGCAGGTATTTACACAATTAAATCTAATGATTCATCGCATGCTATTTCTTGGGTTCTTGATACAGGATGTGGTTTTCACATATGTTTTGATTTGCAGGGACTAAGAAGAAATAGGGATGTGGAGCAAGGAAGGATAAATCTAATCATGGGAAACAGAAGATTGTTGTCTGTCACCAAGATTGGAGTTTATTCCTTAGTGCTTAGTAATGGACTAGGTTTATATTTAAACAATGGTTGCTATTCGCCATATATGACAAGAAACATCATTTCATTTCATGGTTTATATAGACAAGGTTTTAGATATTCATTTGATAATGAAAAGGCTTCTATTTATGCTTATCTTAATAGTGTTTTATATTTTGAAGCATTTCTTTGTAATGGAATATATGAAACTGTGATGGTTATAGATAACTTAGGAAATGATGTGTTGTGTGTCGATTCTTCCAATAGTATGGATAAAGCATGCTTGTGGCATTGTCGTCTTGGACATGTCAACAGGAAACGCATAGCCCAACTCCAAAAGGATGGAGTGTTGGAGTCATTCGACCTTAGGGACGATGACGTGTGTAAGTATTGTTTACTTGGAAAGATGACCAAGTCACCCTTCACTGGTACTTGTGAGAGGGGTGAGGGTTTATTGGATCTCATACACACCGATGTGTATGGGCCCTTTAGATCCACCACAAGGGATGTGAACCGCTTCTATGTGACTTTCACCGACGATTATAGCATATATGGGTATATCTACTTAATCAAGCACAAGTCGGAAACCTTTGAAAAATTCCAAGAGTTTAAACAAGAAGTGGAGAATCAATTGGGCAGGAAAATCAAGATGCTTCGACCTGATCAAGGAGGAGAGTACCTAAGTCTTGAATTCCAAGACTACCTCAAGGAATGCAGAATAGTTTCACAATTGAAGCCACCTAGGACACCACCGTTAAATGGTGTAGCTGAGAAGCGTAATCGAACCTTGCTTGAAATGGTTAGTTCCATGATGAGTCATGCTTCACTACCTATCTCATTATGGGGGTATGCCTTAGAGACTACTGCCCATATCCTTAACTTAGTCCCTACGAAGAAGGTTGCCAAAACGCCTCACAAGATGTGGACGAGGAAGGCTCCCTCGTTAGCACATATCAAGGTTTGAGGTTGTGAGGCATTCGTAAGACGAGAGACTCATGTCAAGCTCGAACCTTGTAGTGAGCGATGTATTTTCATCGGCTACCCGCAGATGTCCTTTGGATATCTCTTCTATAAACCGAGTGACAATGTTGTCTTTTTTGCGAGGAGAGGGGGTTTCCGAGAGAGAGAGAGAGAGAGAGAGAGAGAACTCATAAGCCAAGGGGACAGTGGGAGGCAAGTCGATCTTGAAGAGATTCAAGAGTCGAGCAATGAAGAAACCTATAACGTTGGCGCTCAACCCGAGGAGGAAACTCCGGTTTAACCAATTGACGAGTCCTTACCTTTTATACATTCCGAAAGAGTTAGGGTTCAACCCCAGTTTTATGGTTTTCATATTACTATGGAAGGGAATACGTTCATTAGTGATAGTACACTAGTGAATTTGGACGAACCTAACAACTATAAAGAAGCCATGGCAGACCCGGAGTCTACAAAATGGAAAGAGGTGATGGACAGCGAGATCCAGTCCATGTACGATAACCACGTTTGGAGCTTGGTTGATCATGTACCAGGTTGTAAGACGGTCGGGTGAAATATGGAAAATGGATGTCAAAACCGCTTATAAGGTGTGATTGGTTGCGAAGGGCTTTACTCAAACTCCCAGAGTTGACTACGATGAGACTTTCTCACCAGTTGCAAAGATAAAGCCTATTAAAGTGATGCTGGCCATTGTTGCATTTCATGATTATGAAATATGGCAAATGGATGTCAAAACCGCTTTCGTTAATGGGAAGTTGGCTGAGGATGTTTACATGGCTCAGCCAGAGGTTTTGTCAATGTGAAACATACTAATAGAGTGTGTAAGCTTGAGAAGACCATTTATGGACTTAAGCAAGCGTCTCGTAGATGGAATCTTTGTTTCGATGAGAAAGTCAAAGAGTTTGGTTTTCTGCGAAGCAAGGATGAATCATGTGTATATGTCAAATCCAGTGGGAGTATAGTGAGCTTCCTTGTATTGTATGTCGATGACATACTACTCAAGGGAAACGACATCCCAACACTGTAGGAAGTTAAGTCCTGGCTCGGGAAGTCCTTTGCTATGAAGGACCTCAGAGAAGCTGCCTATATTTTGGGAATAAGGATAGTGAGAAACAGGAGTAAAAGAATAATAGGACTTAGTCAGAATACTTACTTAGACAAGGTACTAAAACGTTTTAGTATGGAGAATTCCAAGAAAGGGGAGTTACCGATCCAAAGTAATGCCAATTTAAGTAAGAGTCAAAGTCTGAGTACCGAAGTCGAGATAGCAGAGATGAGCCAAGTACCTTACGCTTCCGCAGTTGGCTCGATCATGTATGTTATAACTTGTACTCACCCTGATGTGGCCTTTGCATTGAGTATGGTCAGCAAATATCAAGGGAACCCTGGCATAGCACATTGGACCACAATCAAGAATATTCTTAAGTACCTTCGGAGGACCAAGGAATGGTTTCTAGTCCTCGGTGGGAGTGATGACTTAAAGGTAAGAGGGTACAGTGATGCCAGTTTTCAGACCGACAGGGACAACTACCGTTCGCAGTCAGGCTGGGTCTTTACTCTTAATGGAGGAGAGGTGACTTGGAAAAGTTCCAAGCAAGAGAACGTAGCTAATTCAACGTGCGAATCAGAGTACATTGCAGCGAGCGAAGCATCAAAAGAGGAAATATGGCTGAAGAATTTCATTAGAGACCTTGGAGTTGTGCCAGCCATACAGGAGCCGATGGAAATTTTCTGTGATAACAAAGGAACGGTTGCCTTGACCAAGGAAGAAGGATCACGGTAGATCTCGACATATCAACAAAAAATATCACTTTATTCGACATCGGGTATAAGAACGACTCCTCATAGTGAAGAGGGTATCGTTGGAAGATAACCCATCAGATCCGCTTACGAAGGGACTGAGTAGGGTTAAGCACTTGCAGCACATTAGGAGCATTGGGCTGAAGGACGATATTGGTTTAGATTAGATAGTTTAGAAACGTGTAATATATAAATGTAATTGACATTTGATGATTAAATAAATGAGTATTATTTATGAGTAAAGTTACTGTCTTATGTTGATTGTTTACCTATTGTTTCATTTTGCATGTTTTGACTTCCTGAATAATAAGATTATTCGAACGGTCCACAGTCGTTCATATGTTGGAATTAAGTATGAATGAAAAATGTCATGAATTGGTATGTAGATTGTCTGAAAGGTAACAGACATAACAAAGGTTTGCTACAACGTTCATGAGTGCTTATGAACAAGTTTTGAGCATTGGAATAAACCCACGCTTGCTGGAATCACTTCATGGAATTTATCACGAGTGATCGCAAGACGATAATATCATATGGTCTTAAAACCTAGATATATGGTTTACTGTTTGTTGATTGGCTGTACATTGATAATGCGAAAACGCATCAGTAACTTGATAACGTATTGTTGTGTATGATTTAGTTAGTGAATAGTAAGTGCATATAAGTCGAAGTTTATCTATTCCTTTTATCCTAAGAGGGTAAAACCGATATCAGGGCCCCTCGATGATTTGGTTTGACTTATGTTTCGGGCCCGGTCAGGACTGAATTGATGTGTTCAATTAAGTTCTATGTCAAACGAATCTGAGATCGAGAAACAAATTGCTGGACAATAAGTATGACTATGTTCCATGTAATTGTCTGCACGATATCTAGAACAGAGGATCATACGATCCCTTATCTAAAGGACAGGTTGTTGATAAGATCAGAGTTCGACAACGTCTTTGAGAGCTACGATTGGTAATCGAATTGTACTTGCATTTATTGTTGCTAGACTTATCCAAGTGGGAGACTGTTGGATTAGTGTCTAAGCCCGTAACCATATTTGGTAAGTACTTGACCCGGTTGTGCATGGTCCTTTTGGGTTGCCTTCACCAAAGTAACTTGATTGGAGAAATAATAGAGAAAGAGGTTAGTATGGTTTATTAATATATTATAAGAATAATATAATAAAAGAGAAATCATATTGATTTAGTTAACATTGGTCAATAATTAATTCAGAATTAATTTTGTGAGTAAAAGAAGTTAACTAAACTAGGGGCTGAATTGTAATTATGTGATAGTTGCAAAGTAGGGAAATAGATGCCTTATAAGATAGGGTGGACGAATTCAAGGGGATAAGGCCTTAGAATTCGTCCATGATAAGGCTTCTAGATTTATCCTATGGGCTGCTTGGTGGGCAAGTAATCAAATAAGGATAAGGACTGAAACCCTAATCCCTACACATATATAAAGACCTTGTGGCTTAGGAAAATTGGCCACTTGATCCTAGAAGTTCCTAGAGCCGATTTTCTGCCCCCCCCTCTCTCTCTCTCTCTTGCCTCTCCATTTTCTCTTGGTGTTTGTGAGCCATTAGAGGTACTACACTTGTGGTACTTGTTTTCAAAGTCAAGAAGATTCAAGATTTAAGTTGTTATTATAGCATAACAACAAGAGGTATGTAATCCTTTCTCCTTCATGAATTTTGAAATTACTAGGAGCATGCTAGGGTTCTTCATGTGTTCATAATGTTGTGTAACTAATAGTGAAAACATCGATCCATATCTAGGGTTGCATGCACACACAGGATTGTTTGTATAAAACTCATTAGCATCAGAGCGTAACCTTGAAGATCTCACAATTAGTTCAAGGGAACGATCCCGATTGGTTTATTATCTTGAAGATTTTCGTCATACTGTGAGCTATTTACTGTTTTGTTGGTGACGTTGTTTGAAAAATAAGAAATATGTTGCTACTGTTCATACATTTTTGCTGCTGTTAAATATGTGCTTATGGAGAAAAATATGTTTGCTGAAGAAGATGGAGTTTCCTTTAAAAATGTGGTGTTTGATCTTGTTATCCCATGCAAAAAGATGTTTAGAAAAATACAACAATATGGTTATGGGGTAAGAGATTGAACAAATGGTCATAGGTTCGGAGTATATGATTTTTGAAGATGTTTGGATATTTATTTCGGAATGTACAAGTTCTTTTAGCTGTTGTCACACCCCCGAACCAGATGGCGGAAACATCTGGGGGTTCGTGTGAATTAAATTCAAATATCATCACAATGAATATACATGAAACATAACATAAACATCACCATGCATTAATACGTTACAACTGAACTTGTTCACATCAAATACATTGTCTAAATATTACATATCCATAGCATAAATTGTTTGAGAGTCACAAAACATAACATCCTAACACACTTGGATATTTTCTTCAGCTTATCTGCTACCTGAGAATACAAGTTGTTTTGAAAACGTCAACATAATGTTGGTGAGTTCATAAGTATGTTTGATATAAAATTTGTTTGTATCGCTTGTAAAACCCAGAAAATTCGATATTTTATGAAATGACATTTGCTTATGCAATAGGTGTGATGATCCATAGGTATATGCGTAAATGATTTCCAAAACGTATAAAAGTGATATGTTTCTTATAATAATTTCTTGTATTATAGTTATTGAAAGTATAAGTAAATAATGTTGTTTCCCCGGAAAACCCGATGTTTTCCGATAAAATAATATGATCGTTTTGTATTATTGTATCGTCACAACGAATGAATATAATTTCCCTTGATTACTTAGATGGTAATTGATCTCTATGTGAGTTGTCATAACCATGCATAATAATGACTAGTTCGTCTGTCTTGGCATTCTTGCGAATGTCGGTATTGAATTAAGATTTTGTTACCCTAGACTGGCCGAGTCCAACTGTAGCGAACAGCTCAGGTGTGGGGGAGTCACCCCCATATAGATCTATACACAAACTATCGCTCTCCCTCCAGGAAACTATGGTTATAACTACAGACTATGACCGACACTTATTAGTGTCACCCGTTATTTCCCACTAAATCCAACTGAAACTGAATAACATTGTTTAACAACCTGATTTATGTTTACAGTTTACTTGAATAAAAGGGGTAAGCCTAACAGACGAAGAGAAGAGGGCAGCAGAGACCCGCTAATCTTGTATGTTATTACAGGTTGTCGAGTATGCGACGGACACGTTGGCCCATCACACGTATAATTGGTTTGGACCTTACTAGCAATGCAAATGGGCCACTAAGGCCCAATAGCATGTAAAAGCCATTGAGGGTCCATTAGGCATGTAATTAGGTCACCTGAGGCCCAATATACATGTGCGATTGTATTGGACCCAATAGTACGAACATAAGATTTTCAGGCCTAATCATTAAATCATTTATGTTTTATCGAGTTTAAGATCGTATTGTTGGTATTTGTTGTAAGCGAAATGTTTATTCGAAGTATTAAACCGCTTTGACGTTTGATTTATAGCGAAGCTGTAGTTATACGTCTATATATATATATATATATATATATATATATATATATATATATATATATTTGAAACTACGTGTTATAAACTTGATATTTTTAACCTAAAGATTTATAATCGTATATTTGGTCCAAAAACATTTAGATTGACTATTGTGGCCCTTTTTTCTATAAAAATGGCACTTTTAGTCCTCTTTTTATTAAAATTGACATTTTTGGTCCTTAAACCATTTTTCTTGACAATTTCGATCCAAACTTTATTTGAATAGTAATTTCAGTCCAAAACTATTGCAGTTGTCATTTCCAGTCTTTATTTGTAAAAAGTTTACATTTTTGGCCCAATTTTGCATTTTTAGTCCAGTTTGGTAATAAACTCATACTTAACCCCTGAAAAAGTTTATTTACATTTCAGACCCATAGTTTGTTAAAATTTTCCAATTCAGCCCCTTAAAACCCCATTTTTTCGGAACCTTGGGCCCAAAACCCATTAGGCCCACTTTTAAGCCCATTAAGCTAAAATTTATGTTTTGACCATTTGAAAAGTGTTATTCTCACAAAAATAAGCTTTTATACAAATAAACAACTTATGACCCTCATAAAATCGACAGTTTACAATTTATACCCAATCTTTGTTATTTTTACAAAAATGACACTTGTAAGGTTCTTTTGGTTTTGTTTTACACTTTTTAAACTTAAGGACTATTAGATCTATGATGTATGTTGTTTATTATGTTTTTATTTATGATTCTTTCACCCTTTTTGCTATATATCACGAAATATAACAAATATTACATATTATCATAACCAAAAACTAAAGAAATCACACATAACATTCAAACACACATAGATCATCACATAATACTTGTATTCTCCACCTAAAAACAATTAAAAACCAAAAACAAGGGGGTATGAACTCACCTTTGCTTTGTTATTTCGGTTTTGAAGAAGAATGAAAGAAGATGGTGTTGTTTTTGGTTCTAGCAAGCACCTTGAGTGGATTTCGAACTTGGATGGTTTCTAGGGATCATAATCACGAAATTAGGGTTGTAAGAAGAGTGATTAAGTGTAGAAGGAAAACATGTTTGCAAGATCTTACCACTAGTATGTAATTGGAAGTGATTTTTGGTTGAAATTCTCCTTGAAGCCCTTATGATCTTCGAAAGTTTGGAGGGAGGATGAAGATGTTCTTGAGGGAGTTTGAAGTAAATTGAAATGGTGATGTGTGTGAGTGGGTAGCCTTGGACGAAGATAAGAAGAGAGGAAGATGAGAGATATGTGAGTTGATGGATGCTTAGAAGTAAGAGATTTGGCTATTGCTTAGTGGGTAATTAGCATGGAGAACCACAAGGTAAACTTGAGGTGTCACCATTTACTCCATGCATAATCTTTTCCCATTTTTTTTATGATGATGATGGGCCGAGATGGGGAAAGAAGAAAGATGGAATGGGCCTTTGTCACACCCCAAAACCGAGAACGGCGGAATACGTTCTGGGGTGGAGAACATCATGTTCAGTATGATAACAATGCATAATAGTAAAACAAGCAACCATATCCATTGCATTAATATAATAATTGTAATACAAGCATGTTCTATACAGTTATATAGACACCAAAAAGTATAAACAAAATAAAAGATGAGTCTTATATGTGCTCCATCTTCCAAAAGCTGCACCAGTACCTGTTTATTTCTGACCTGAGAATACAAGTTATTTTGAAAACGAGTATCGGCATAAAGATGGTGAGTTCATAAGTATTTAGTGTCATTGATTGTATAAAAGTGTTTACAAATCGCATAGTATGACATTTATTAACAAAGTTTGAAAATGGTTTGTTCCCTAGAAAATCCCATATTTTCCAGCAAAAGTAGTCCTTTTACCCAAACTTAGTTATTTGTAAATTTGTTTCTTTGAAAATGTAATAATTTTCTCGTGAAAATATCAAAAATGAAAATACAATTTTAAACTTTTTCATTACCGAGAAATAATAGAGATTCACCCCAGCAACATCATTGTCGGTTAAGTGTATTAGTGAATGTAAAATCTGGATAGTATTAATTGTGTGTACACCTCGGGATGTATGTTTAATTAAGTTTTGAATGTGAGCTCGTATGTAAACAGACTGAGTGATAGTAGCGTAGTGGCTGACCCTCCAGGTCACCAATAGTATATTAGTGTTTTGTTATCCCTGGGCCTACAAGGCTCGGACTGTAGCTAGCAGTCGGGATGGGGGAAAATTTGTCCCGTATAGATCTATACACGTAGTGGTCGCTCTCCCTCCAGGAGACGATGATTACCCGATGATCGCATAGCGATAGGTCGTATAGAGAAATAGTGCATCACATTCTGTTGTAGTATTTTCTTTCTTATAGTACATAGTGCTCTTTTAGTATACAGTGTAGTTTATGGTACTTCTACTTATAGTAGATAGTGTTTCCTTAGTGTAGTGTAAAGTGTACTCTTTGCATAGTGTATGGTACTTATAGTTCTGTAATTGTACTGACCATGGTGTGTATCATAGTAACATCAGCATTGAGTGGTAATACTTAACTATACCTATTATAGTTAAATAGAGTACTTGATTGAATGACTTTGATATGTAGGAGTATCGAACTAGAGTGAAAACCTTTATATCTAACACAAATATACAAGATATATAACTAAGCATTCAACGACAGTCGGACATATAACCTAACACCCTAAGTCCACAATCAAACAAGAACAGGAAGGTCAGTTATCAGTTCTAAGTCCTTCAATACTTATTTATATAAATATATTGGTGCAGACATGATTTGAAAATAATTTAAGGTTTGAAAACATTTAAAATTAGTTTTAAGACAATTGATTTGTGAAAATGATGTTGACAAACATTTGAAATAACTTTACTGACCAGGTATTATGAAAATGTAGAAAATCCTTTTGTCAACAAGTTTTAAATCACGTGTGATTGATACTGTAATATATTGAATTCAACTTGTATTCTCCCCCATAAAAGCATTTAAAACATTTGAAAGGTTAATTAAGGGGTATGAACTCACTGTTGTTGTAGGGTTCGAGTGTGTGATTCGCATGAGTGCCGAGCGTCAACGGATGTTCTGTATGCAAGTAGCCCCTATTAATCATATGGTGACACACACACACACACACACATATATATATATATATATATATATATATGTGTGTGTGTGTGTGTGTTAGAGCTAGGGTGTTTCATGACTAAGCATGATGGGGAATCACCCTAAGGGATTGGAATCACTAGGACTAAGTGTCCTATGTTCTATACTCACTGATCTATACAAGTTTAAGGCAAAATATGGGTGTTAGGGTGTGTGTATGGCCATAAAGGTGAGTGTGCGGCTGGGGATTGCGGCCAGACTTGTGTGTGAGGCTGCACACTAGAGTGTGCAGCCGTACACAGGGGTGTGCGGCCGTACACTCCTTGTTTGAGTCCTATGTGTCAATTGTGTGGCCTTACTCTCACTTTGGAGGGTGTTATGAGTGTGTGCGGCCACCTGATGAAGGTGTGCGGACGCACTCCTTCATGGGATGAAGATCATGAAGAACATTATGAGTTTGAGGCTTGGATTCAAGTGTTTTACCTCTATGACAAGCTAAATGATGGTGTTCTTCATGTTTTGGAGACCTTCTAAGTGTTCTTGGGTGATTTTCTAGAGAGAGAAAGTATATAGAGAGAAAGGATGCAGCCAAAAGTGAATGGAAGGGGTCCTCCACTTTATATAGGGTTGAGTGTGAGGCTGGAGGG
The DNA here is from genome assembly GCF_002870075.4 of Lactuca sativa. Taxonomy (NCBI): domain Eukaryota; kingdom Viridiplantae; phylum Streptophyta; class Magnoliopsida; order Asterales; family Asteraceae; genus Lactuca; species Lactuca sativa. The sequence continues at coordinate 99,256,678 of NC_056624.2, read as the reverse complement.
GTTTGCTGCTGGGTGTGCGGCTGGCCTGGCCGCATACACTAGTGTGCGGCCGCACACACCTCTCTTGGTGTGTTCGGCTGGATTTTGTGATGCAACACTCTTCCCAACCCTTCCTAAGGTCCATATCTATGATATATTAAGCCTAAAGCACACGCGCGGACCCAATATACTATTAAACGATGCTAAATTCAAGTGAATTATAGTTATGTGGATCGATTGCTTGGTGAAAAAGTGTCGGGTTGTCACAGCCTTTAATGCTTGGTTCCAATAATAGGAGGCCCATTTTGATGGTTTTCGGCCCATTTGTCCCTTAGGATAGTTCACGGCCCAATTTTGTATAAAAGAATGGATTTATGGTCCATGAAAGCTAATTGAATCAACTATGGCCCAATAAGGCCCATTAAGGCAAACCAATTCATTTTGGATTCATTATGGTCCAAAATGTTAAGTTTTATAAAAGTGGGTTCAATTAGGGCCCATTTAAGGTTCCTAAGCCCAAAATAGTCAAATTGAAAACTTGTTGGTCCATTAGGCCCAATAAGGAAATCCTAGTCCATAATGGACTTAAACCGGGATTTTTAGGGTTTCGAAATCTTTTGTTGACCATTTGAAGTGTTTGTATAAAGTGTTTGATGGAATTTTGTTGTCATTAAATAAACATCATGCATACTTTCAAGTTTTAGTCACAAATGTCACTCTTGTTAATGTTTACAAAAACCTTAAAATTCTTGGTTGTGACAGTTGTGATACAATGCTTAAATGCATGTATTCTCCGAGATGAAAATGAGTTATGGATGTGTTTTTCCGAGATGATATTGGTTATTGGTGTGTTTGGACATAAATATTTTGAGAGTACAAGTAATGGAGTAGGTGAAACAATGAATGGATGTGTCTATTTGCGATAATAATAATAATAATAATAATAATAATAATAATAATAATAAAGTAAAGAGAGTATGACTTGGCTCGAAAATAGTAGTTGTCAGATGTTCCCAAAATTGGTTTATTGCATGTGTAAATAAAATTGATGGCATTTATTGCTTGATTGTTCAAAGATGAAGGCAATCACATGCTTCTTCCATATTTCGCTACATGCCTTTACCCAATTATGCTTACATGCATCACCTTTTGTGCCGACCTCAATCCACTCACTCCTCCAGCGAGTGTCTCACACACTCCAATTAGCTGACGACACGCCATCAACTCTGGCCCACCTGCTGCTTGTCTAATATTTATCGATGCAGACTATAAAAAGTTTAAGGAACTTTTGAGAGAGATTTGGGAGAAATTTCACATTCTTTGAGAGATTTCTCATATAAAGAGAGATTTGGGAGAGATTTCACATATTTAGAGAGATTTCTCATACAAAGAGAGATTTGGGAGAGATTTGAATCCAAGGTAATTCAAACATGTATTTATATATTTTTGGTTTGTACTTTCAATACTATCAAATAAGGATCAACCATGTGAGAAGTACCAGAGGCCATTTTAGCATATAGCCATTCTGAAATCCAGCAACCCAAACGATAGTTCAAACCAGTCACTTCTCCCGTAGTAGTCTATCGGTAGTGTAATTAATAGTAATAAATTTAGTTATAGATCTGAGGACAGATCTTTATAGAATATATGTCCCTAGGTTATAGTTGTATTTCCTAAAGAATTACTAATTCGCTATAACCTTTAGCATTGATACCAATCTGTCACACCCCGGCCTGGCGGCAGAAACTTCGGCGACGCGATGTTAGGGATGTTGGATCATATATAAGGATTTCAATTGTCATTCATAACATGAATATCACTTCCATTCAAAATTTGATAACTTATAAGAAAACTTTATTTTTATTACATTAAGTCTTGTCTTTGCAACCATACTCTTTCGGTAGACTATGATTTGTTCATAACCTTTTGCTGAAAGATCTTCTGTCTCCATTGGTGACCTAGGAATAAATGTGTGTTTTGAAAGGTCAACATAATGTTGGTGACTCCAGAGGTTTTGTATACTTGACAATACTTTGTCAACTTGTTAAGTCAGATCTTGTTGTGCTCTTAGCTTATGCCAATATGTATTAAGCTATTTCCTAATATTCAGGTGGTGAGATTCAAATAGTTTAGTAACTAGATCTGATCCTAGCTTTCTGAATTGAAAAATGTATCCTATTACTTTTTTTAATTTTGTTAATATCTATAAAATCAATTGTTGGTACTAGGGTAATATTTGTTGGATTAGTGTCTAAGTCCATAACTATTTTGGTATGTACTTTACCCGATGGTGCATGGTTCTTTTGGGTTGCCTTCACCAAAGCAACTTGATAGGATGAATAATGGAGAGAAAGGATTAAATATGATTTATTAATATATTATGAGAATAATATATTAAAGTAGAAATCATATTGTTTAATTAATATTAGTCAAGAATTAATAAGAATTAAGTTTGTGACTAAAAGACATTAATTAAACTAAGGGACTAGAACTGTCAATTGTATGATAGTTGAATATTGAGCTAATGGACTCCATATTAAAGGAGTGGACGAATTCTATGGGGAAACCCATTAGAAATCAATTGGTAATTTGGATGCTTAGGGCTTAAGCATCCAAATTAGGGTTTCCTTGTTAGATAACCCTAATAGCCTCACTATTTAAAGAACCCTTATGCCCCAAAAACGTGATGAACTTGCTGGTTAGGGTTTCCACATGTTTTGGGCAACCTCCTTCTCTTCTCTTCTTCATCCTCTTGCTCTTGGTGTTTGTGAACCATTAGAGGAGTGACATTTGTGACTCTAAGTTTTCTAAAGTAATTACAAGGAGGATTTGAGATTGTTATTGCTACATAACAATCAAGATATGATCTTAAACCCATTCTTATATTAATATGATTACTTGTATGCTAGAACTAGGGTTTAAAGTCTTGGATGAATAGCATGTACAATAGAGATACCTAGATCCAAGCAATAGGGTTTGCATGAGCACATAGGATGTTCTAATGGCAAAAACCCATCAGGGGTATCAAAGCCTTGATTGGTTTCTATTGTATTGATGTTTTTTTTTTTGTTTATTCAAGCTACAAAATCGATTTTTGCTCACCTGCCTGATGAACTCGGCGAGTACCACAGTGTACTCGGCGAGTAGGCCTCAACTCGGCGAGTACAGTGTGGTACTCTGCGAGTTCGAGCGTCAGAAGGAGCTATTTTCGGGATTTCTTGTTGTTTTACTCATGGATACTTGCCTTAACTGTTCTAGGTCATTAAAATCTGATTTTAAACATATTTATGAGTATACCCTTGGTTAAACAAAAGATAATTACCAATTGATTAGATAATGACTTCCTTATATGATAAAGTTTGATTATTTGTATTAATTGGGTAACTTATTTTGCAAGAAATTGAAATTAGGTCAAATATAGATAATGATGAAATTAATTGTTTAATTTATATTATTTGTTATTTGATCCTTGTGTTATGAAAAGTTTCAATTTTCCCCTTTAGGTTTTATAGTTTGAATTTGAACTCAAAAGTTTTGTTTTGAAATTTAAATAGTTGAAACCCTAATGTTTTGAAAAGGTTTCAAAACTTGCCCTCAAGTTTTGGAATTTAAATTCTTGATTAAAAGTTTAATTTTGATGTATATTTAAATTCTAAACCCTAATGTTTTGAAATGTTTCAAAACATGCCCTCAAGTTTTGGAATTTAAAAGTTGATTAAAAGGTTTAATTTAGGAATGTTAAATTCTAAAACCCTAGTATTGTTTTGAAAAGTTCAAATCACACCCTTATGGTTTTATTAATTAATTAAGGTGTATAATTAAAAGAGGTTTAATAAATCCATAAAGTTTTGGTTTACAATTTAATTAAATTAAAAGTATAATTGTTAAATTTGACCACATAATATTTTAAAAGTGTAAAATACACCCTATACTATATATAACATTAAAAGTCTAACATTATATATATGTATGAGTAAAAGTCAGTGTTACCGTTAGTAGGCCTCATTCACGAAGCTGGTCTATAAGGGGTGTTTAAGGAAATTGCCTATAAAATGGCGATTGAATGGGTATCCACTCTTACCCACCGCACTCTTGACTAGTGGAGGGTCGTTAGCCAAACGGATAGGACAAAACCTTCCATTATAAGTATAATGAAGTACAAAAATAACTAAATGTTTTTCAAATTCCCAATCTTAGTTACTTAGGCAAAAGTGAATTGATGCAATTCCATGAAATTACACTTTGTACCCTTGCGAAGAAGTTAGTGGAGCGTGTGTGGTTTACCGACACACTAAATGGTTCTAAGCAAAGGTAGCAAAGGGTGACTCAATGTTTGTCATAGTTCGGTGGAGCGTGTGTGGTTTACCGGCACATCGAATAGGTGACTGTAACATGTGAGGGCACCATGTAAGTTTGCATGGTTATTCACACCCGCTTTGTGATCCTCGGCATCCCAGTCACAAACTAGAGGGGCATATCGATATTTAAACATGCCATTGAAATGTTCAATGAATCTCATAGGATCTAGGAGTTTTCATAAAATTAAAACTTAAATTTCTTTTTCATTTTTCATGGTGGAAATTAGTGAATCGTCATTCACTTACCTTCAAATATTTTGCAACTAGATTACGACATCCCTTTTCTAGGTTGTAGCGTATTGTGTTGGGTCCTAGCCTTAATATCTCATTTGGGTGATTTATTAAGGACTCAATCAATCAACTAACTTGAATTTGTTTTTCTCCCGTTTTGTAGATGTCAAGGTACGACAACTATGGTCTTCCCAATTCCCGTGGAACAAGCATTCCACATGAAGATGATATTCCTTGATTCGATCGAGGAACAAGAAATCATGCTTCACTTCCTCCTCCTCCTCCCGTTGTTCTCCCTAACCCACAAGATCGAAGAATTGAAAGGTTCAATGTCACTAAGGCCCTATTGGAAATGAAACATGAAGATGGTAAACCCGAGTGTGCCCACATTCTAGGAATGAAATCACACATTGATAGGTTGATAATGTTGGGTGCGTCATTCCCTGATAAGTTGGATGTGAATTGGGTTCTGCAGACACTTCCTGAATCATATAATGAGTTCAAAAGAAAGTATTATATGATGGATCATGACGAAAACCTCATTGACCTAACTTACATGCTTATTGCTGCTGAATCATAAATGATTTAGCAAAGCAATGGAGCGTATTTGTTGGGAAAGTCAACCAACCATGCTTCCGAGGACGTTCAAGGAGAACCGACCTGCGTTTGCTGCCAAGTAAAAGGGCGTTGGATAAGAGTCTGCCCTAAGAGCCTGAAGAGTCCAGAAGATGGGAGAGTCAAAGAGTATGGCTGTGCTTCAGGTAAAATCCACTATCTAACTCCATTAAGTTCCTATTCGTTGATTCTTAATACATGATGTGATAAGATTGCATTTGAATGTTTTGCAGGATCAGTGAAAAGAGAGGAAGCTTGATGGAAGAGCAAGATGAGTCTAATCACGAAGAAATGGATCTCGATCGCATGGATTTGAAGATTAGATTTTGATCTTAGAATGTTAAGATAGAGTTGTTAGGAATCTTGACTACATAGTTTTTCAGTTGATTTTGCATTGTAAGGAAAAATGTTTTCCGCTGCTTTTAATGAATAAAATAAATTTTGGTTTGACTCATTTATTTATTTATTTATTTATTTCCTTGCAATGAAATCGTTATGAAAATTTGATGTTCATATATTTATACAACGAGTGGATGTGATTCTTAATTATGTCGTTTGTGGAAATGTCGAGAATTACCAAATAGGGAGAGTTTCTCATCACCCAAGGTTCAATTGGTCAGAAACTTGGAATCATGCAACTTGGTTGCAACATGAAAGAGAAATTTCATATTTGGAAATTAGACTAATTCATTGACCAAGTGTCAAGTGAAGGACTAAGAGATCGAGTACACAAAGTTGTGTGTTGATTAAGTCCACCACAAGAATAACAAAGATATTCGTCATGATTTACTAAAAGTTTAGTAAATATGATTGTACTTATAAGATTAAGTGTAATTCTGAATTGATTGAAAAGGTTTAAATCAATAGCAGAACGAATAAGAAGAATCAAGTAGGCAGAAAGATAAAAGTTTCTCTATTCTAAGGAGAAGGGAGAGTACCTTTTATGCTTTATGATATGTCTTAATGATTAAGAACCATATCTCAATTGATCCTCTAAGTGAGTCTTAGTACAATTGTATGTCTAAGAAGAGGAATTAAGAATTGAAGAAATGGTTAAATCAAGAAGTCAATCATACTTCGTTCCAAAACAAGTCTTAAAGTTAAGATTGCGACGTTGAGTGACAAGTTTTAAGAAGGTTTATAACACTCATCAAATGTAGAATATGGAAAAGGGTTTTTTCATTCTTGCACATTTGAAATTGGTAAGTTGTGATGTCTTGGATTAGACAAAGACCAACGAGGACCAATTTGTGAAGTGTTTTGTCTTGATAAAAGATACACTAACTCTTGAATATTTGGTTGTCAAGAAATGTTTATTGACAAGAGAATCTTATATGTCAAGGAGTCAGTGAGAGTCTTAATGGTCTTGAAAAATTTAAAGAACTAACCAATAATAAACCTTATCGATCATCACTAGCACACAAGTTAAGGTTTACAACCTATCGTGTTGACATTATCATGTATCTATGCCGTTCCAATTGAGTTAATTATGTATATGAGCCCTATGAGTTCTCATTTGAACGCATAAAAGGCAAGCACCTTGATCAATGAAAAGTACATTGATAGGAAAGGGTGAGCTGCTTCACTACTTGGAAGACATAGTGGGCAGCCGTGTTACCACAAGGCAAGAAATCAAGATTAAGAGTTCGGTCCATACGAGTTTGGATTTGTCGCAAACTTTGGTTTTGACAAATTCACATGGATAGGAACACATACACCATTAAAATCTAAGTGTCATAAGATTCCCTCCTTCATGAAAATGACTGTGAGGAAATGCTTTCACTAAGAGAGATTTTAAGAAGATAGTGATTGTGAAAATTGGAATCTCAAATTCGATTATGGTTACGGTATCCCTTTCCATGATTCGAATTGTGATATTTGGCAATTAGTCTAAATTGTTTGGACACACATATGAGCTATCTAAGGGAAAGGTGTATAAGCTTAGATAAAGGATTATCAAAGCATTAAGTATTAGAAACATGAATTTAAGAAATTCAATAGGTATTGTTTTTCTAAAAGTTAAGTTGTTTCTGAATACATGTCGAAGCTAGTGGGAGCATAAGTGTTATGTTTATAATAATCATCGTGATAGTGGGAGCATAAAAGTTGTGCTTGTATGATTATTAAGGCAAGTATTGCAAGTTAGCAATATTTGTAACACCCGAATTCCCAGGTATTATTTTTATTCTCTTAATTTTTGAATGATGTGAGGAGACTCGGCGAGTTGGAGTCTCAACTCGCCGAGTAGGATCGTAGTTTTGTACACGGGTTCGCGTCTGGACTCGGCGAGTCAAAAGGTAGACTCGGCGAGTCCACGCTTTTTAATGAAACCCTAATTTCCAGGGTTTGAGACCTATTTAAAGGGGCTTATGGCCGTCATTTGCGGCCACCAACCCCAGAGAGAAACCCTAAAGTGATTTTGAGCGTTTTGGGAGAGAGAGGAGGCCATTGTTAACCTTTGAAGCTTTGTTTGGCAAGGCAAAGGAGTTTCTAGCCAAGAGGAGGCAAGGGAGGTGGACATCCTTCAAATTTGGAGCTCAGAGCATCATTTTGGAGGTATATTTTGGCGCCCTTTTATGTTATTATGATGAACATGGGGGTTTAGGGTTTCTTGACCCCTTTGTTGGTTAGATTTGATGTCCATTTCGTCCCTATTTGTGATGAGGCTTGAAATGGGATCCATAGAGGTCCAGAGAAGCTTTATTCCTTAAGCTTTTTGAGGATTCATGGGAGTTTTGACGAAGGGTTATGAGATATGGGGCTAAAACATCATATAGGAGCAAATAGTTGTTATTTGAGCACCAAGATTTGGACTTTACGTGATTATCATGCTTGGGGAGGCCATATCTATGATTGTATGGAACAGATCTGACCTCAGAAGTGAGTTTGAGTTTATGCATGGCATGAACTCGCCGAGTCTGAAGAACAGACTCGACGAGTAGCATGAAGTTTTCCCGTAACCACTCAGTGAGTCAGGGAGAGTCAGGGGAACTGAGTCAAGCCGGAACTCGCCGAGTTGTTCTTGAGACTCGACGAGTTGAGTCGTGGTGGCCCCGCGATTCATGCCAGGTGGAACTCGTCGAGTCAGAGAAGTACTCGGCATGTCAAGAGAGGATCCAAGAGAGTCAGTGGACACGTATAGACTCGCCGAGTCGCCCTAGTGCACTCGCCGAGTCCGGTCAAAGTTGACCGTTGACCTTGTTGACCTTTAGGGTTGAGTGCAGTTGTATTTATGAGTGTATTACTTTGTGTGATTAGGCGGAGGCTAGATCACATTTATCCCGAGACAAATATTCACCGAGACATTGAGGTGAGTCTTCTCAATATACTTACCTAGAGTGGTATATTGTGTAGACCAGAGGGTCTTATGTGTTATGTATGAGATTATGTGCTACGTACTATGTGTATGTTGTATGTTGTTATAGACCGGACCGAAGGGTCCAACGATACAGACCGGGCCGGAGGGCCCAACGAGCTATGACCGGACCAGAGGGTCCAACGAGCTACGGGACTGGAGGGTCCCACTGAGACACACCGACCGGAGGGTCGTACTATAGCCTTGAGTGGCGTATGTGTTGTATGTGGTATTTTGGGGAACTCACTAAGCATTTATGCTTACAGTTGTTGTGTGATGTGTTTCAGGTACCAGTGATGAGTGCGGGAAGGCGCTGGCATGATCCGTACACACTTGTGGAGTTTATATTTTGATTATGGGGAGATGTCTTGTGATAAATACATTTGAAACAATATGTTGATATTATTTTGTGAAAAATGATGGTTTTGAAAATGAAAATTTTGTTTTGAAAATTTACGTTGTTACAAGTTGGTATCAGAGCCTTGGTTTGAGGGATTCGGATGCATATTCGGGCGTATCTGAACTCAAACTGAGGAATTGAGGAGAATTTTATAATAAAATAAAATTTTTGAAAAGAGTATCAGAGTTTTGAGACAAATAGAGCAGATTCGTGTGTACAATCAGCGAGCGCCCGAGCGACGAATTCCCCAAAAGTACCCTTACTTTATGTGTTATGAGATATGTTATATTATGCATGCTAGAGTAGGCTAAGTATACATATTAGGACTAGAGTGGCCTGATTTGTGATGCCTTAGCCTAGGAGTTTTCTGCTGCTGAGATGCTTTGAGAGCGAGTGATAGCAGTTAGGAGCTCATGAGAATAGAGTACTTGTAATCCAAGATCCAAGGAGGAGGACTTGAAGTGAATGCTGGTACGGTGTGGTCAGTAGTATTTTGGCCCATACTACTGAAGACACCGGATCAGTGGGCATTTCAAGTAAGAATCTGTTGGACGACGGAGGACAAGTTGGGTTGCGTCATCGAGTATGATCATGTTCGATCAAATCTCTGATAATTTTTGTTGTATTTCAGAGACATCATGGTTGGGACTCGACACACACCTGAGACTAGTGGTGTCAGCGACGAGGAGATCCGTCGGATGATTCATGAGGAGGTGGCTGCTGCCATCCGGGCTGAGATTCCTGAGATGTTTGGAGACATCAAGGAGATCCGTCGGATGATTCATGAGGAGGTGGCTGCTGCCATCCGGGCTGAGATTCCTGAGATGTTTGGAGACATCAAGACCACGTTGATTAAGACTTTCGATGAACGGTATGCCGCGTTGACTGAGGCTGCTGCAGCTACAGCTACTGCCAGACCTCAGGGAGGTGACTGGTTATTGTTCCAGGAGTTCAGCAACACAAAGCCACCAGAGTTCGACGGGATGCTGTTGGGTCAAAATATGGTTTATACTTTACTTTTCTGGGCATTGTATTTTTGTGTAATAATAGTGGAATTTTCGGTCTAGTTTACGGCTGAGTTTACGACCGTAAACTCGTTTACGGCCCAATTGTTTCCGGCCCAATTGTTTTCGGCCCATGTTCCCTAGTATAAATAGAGGTGTTAGGGTGAGGAGTAGAGGATTGATGAACTAGAAGGAGTTTACGGCCAGAGAGAAACAAGATCTTTTATGTGTGTGTGAATCTTTTGTATCTGGATCTTCATTCATATCAATACATACAAAGATTCATATTATTCTTCTTCTCTTTCTCTTTTATTTTGATCTTACATCATCAGTTTGATTGGGATTCCACACCATCAAACGGATTTGACTGATACACGTGCAAATTAGGGATTTACAATTAGTATCAGAGCCAAGTTGTATCAGTCAAAAGGTTCATTATTTCATCCAAAAATCGAATATTCTGTGTTTACGGTCCAAGCTTACGGCCGTAAACACCGAGTTCTTGGGCCGTAAACTCTATTTGGGGCATTATTTGATCTTATTTTCGAAATATTTTTGCGTTTTTGGATAGATCTCGCAAAAATAAGGGGGGTTTGTTCTTTGTGTTTTTCATAAAAAAAGGTTTTTGATTGAGTTTTGGAGCTTCAAAGTCGAATTTTCACATAATCTGGAAGAGTTTACGGCTGGAGCTTACGGCCGGAAACAGTTCACGGCTGGCGGCGGCTTTTGAGTTTACGGCTAGGGTTTCCGGAAGTATACGGCTCGGAATTTGCGGCGGCTCGGAACTTTCGAGCTCGGATCACGGCTAAGCAGCAGCTCGCATTAAAGACGGCTCGGCTCGGTGAAGTCATCTCGCATCAGCGACTTAGAAGTCCAGCGCCTTAAAAATCGAAAGAGCTTTGGGGGTTGCCGGGGTTCGAACCTGGGACCTCTAGTTCACAAGGGAGCCACTTAACCAAGTCGACCAACTGATTGCTTGTTTCATTCCTTCGAAAATTTAAACTTAAACACTACCTGTCGCTTTCAAGTTTCGCCAATTTGACACTTTCTGCTCAAAAACTAAATTTCTTTTATTTTTAAATTCCTTTTTCATCCAAATTAAAATAAAATTAAAATAAAATAATAAATTAATTAATTAAATAATAATAATTGTTTTTATTTTTTATTTTTTATTTTTTTATTTTTAATTTTGACCTTTTATTTCAAATTTTGATTTTTAAACTTTGACTTTTTCGTTTAATTTTTAAAATTTCAAATTTAACCTTTCGGTTTGATTTTTAAGTTTGACTTTTCAAGTTTAATTTTTTTAAATTTGACTTTTAAGGTTGTTTTAAAAAAATAATAATAATAATAATAAAAAATTAAAAAAAAAGGGGGCATTTTAAAGTTGACGTTTGCTTCTAGTTGTTTTTTTAATTAATTGATTTTAAGGTATATGAGGGAATTTGAAAACATGAAAGAGAGTCGTCAGGAGACGTTAAGACAAAATTTCAACTTTTTCGATTTTATCCCAGGAAGCTCAGTTGCAGCGATTTACCACACTCACTACTGAGATGAATATAGCCGGGATCTTTTTGACCAAATCTGAGATAAACAATAGGCTATTGAATTCACTTCCAAAATCATGGGATATGAACGTGGCCATCATCAAGAAGACAAAAGATCTCAATCGTCTTAGTATTGCTGAAGTAATTGAAGAGCTTGACGCTTTAAAGAGTTCTGTAAACCTTCCGGTCAATGAAGTGTCATGTTCTCATTCATGTGAAGTTTCATGCTCTCAATCATGTGAAGACACGATTAAATTTCTTCGGGAACAAATTGATGTATTTAAAAGAGAAGTTGAGGACCTGAGATATGAAGGATATCAACTCAGGAAACGACAGAAACCCCTGAAGGCTGAGTTGGAAGCAAAAACCAAGGACTTTAGGAAACTTCAGGAAGACTACAGTAACAAGTGTGAAAACTATGATTATGTAGTCAAACAAAATGCTGAGCTAGTGGCTGAAGTTGAATCTTTGAAAGGAAAGTTTGAAACTGCCAAACTTGATGTTAGAAAATATGATTTCTCAAGTGAGGTGGTTGCAAATATGATAGACCAAAGCATGCAGTTTAAAAGGAATCAACACAAGGGTCTAGGGTATGATAGTGTACCTCCTCCTTACAATCATAACTACACATCCATCCCTATGACAAAGAACGAAATTGACAGGGAGGCACATCTTCAATATGGAAAACGAGCTGGATTTGTGTCAGGAGGAGTTATTAATGTTGAAAATACTGATGCTTCTGTTACATGTGCAGGTAAAGTAGCAGAGGATGAGAACAAGGGGAGTTCTTCTGAACAAACAAACGACCCCTTGAACTCTAAATCTGTTGCTTCTAATCAACCTGCCGTTGGTAAATACAGGCCACCAATTCCAGCGCAACAAAGTGCCTGTTGTAAGTGTGCATATGGGAACAACAAGAGACAAGGAAAGGATACCCCACCAGGGGCAGGAAGAAACAACTTCACAGTGAAGAAAAAGACATGTTTTCACTGTGGAACACCTGGTCACATTGCCCGAAATTGTCCAAATCGCGCGTATGTTCCCTACTACGCACAAGGCTGGCAGAACACGTCAAGAGGGAGACACTCCAAAAGATACCTCTCGAGATCACGATCAGACATTGACGACTGGAATGCCAAGAAGGCCAAGAATTCAACTCCCAAGGCCAAGCATCCAACCTACAAGGCAAAGAATTTGAATCCCAAGGGCAAGAAGGGAATGTCGGCCAAGAAGCCCAATTCAAGAGATGCTCCTGTGAAGCCAAGACCGGTTAGGTCAAAGTCATCAAGGCAGACGACTTCAAGTTTCAAATCAAGTGATGAGCCACCCATCGGATCGAAAAAGAAATGGGTTAAACCCAACTACAAATGGGTTCCGAAGGCTCAATCTCCCAAATCAACTAACGATTCTAATATTTCTATGTATTCTGTTTGTGATAAACAGGACATGTCATGGGAGAGAGTATTGTGCAAGGATGACAAAGGTCGATCCAGTTTCAAAATGGATTGGGTTCCAAAGACCAACTGATCCCGCTCTGTGTCGGAGCAGCTATGGAGGCATATCATCAGACTTCGATTTGTTGGTAGTGGTTGTTCCTGGCACATGATAGGAGGCATCTCTCAACTATACAACACTCATAACTTTTGCTCGAGAGTATGTGTCCTTTTGCTGGAAGGGAAGAAAGGAAGGGATCACTCACGGGGTTAGTGCTTAATGACATGAAGAATTTTCGGATCTGTTCTGAGATTATGCGTGCTGTTTTCAGACCTTCTGAATGCAGATTCAATCGATGAATTACGGTTTGCGTTTTCTTCTCTAAACTCCTAAAATTTTTTTCTTAACCTGATTCGCTTTAAAGACTAATTTTTGTTTTAGGATAGTTTAAATTTGCGCATTTACTTTCGTTTTTCTCCTATGCACAAATTTAGGGGGAGAAATAAAAACAAAACAAAAATTAGAAAATTTTAAAAAAAATAATAAAAAAAATATATATTTGTTATGAGTCTGTGTTTGAGGGAGATGTTTTGGGAAGTGATATTATCAAGTGATAACAGGCAACCCGAGTCTACGTAACGTACCCAAAGTTGAAGGGTTTATGCTCTGACTTGATGCGTCGGTAGGCACGAAATTTTTTAAATGGACTTGACTAGGGAGATTTGAACTTAGGAAATTTATAGACTTGACAAATCTTGACCTAGTTAGATATGTTCAGCCTGACAATACGACGCTCGGATAGGTTGAGCAGGGAGATATATATGAGAATCTACTCGTCACATTAATTGAACCCGTACTTGGAACTGTGGCTTAACTTTTCCTTGATGTGCGGATTCTGTCCTTAATTCCGGTTGGATGGGGCGACTGGTAAATTCCGATAAATTAGGTCTGTAGAAAATCGTTTTCTTTCTTTCTTTCTGTTAGTCATATGTTGTCTCCTTTGCGTGACTTCCAATCCGACCTGGTACACAACATATGCAACTCTATTTCTCTGCAGGATATATATATGTGTGAAATGTATGTGTGAAATACTTCTCATCTGTTAGCCATATGCTGTCTCCTTTGCGCGACTTCTAATCCGACCTGGTACACAGCATATGCAACCTTCTTCTTCTCAACCCCTCTGAAGTAGTTAGCAATAGAATTCTGAATCTCTTCTCTCTCTGAATGGTTGTCTGCTCACCCGGTGTAAGGAGTACTCTGGAAGTTCTTGATGGCTGGGGCATATCAGGAAGCGGGAAACACGTTCTAGTACACTTAAAAATTGAACTCATACAGATTGTCTATAGATCTCGCTGCTCAATTTAGGTGGACAACAATATCCCTGGTCGTCGTCAGATGAATGGTCCTTAAGATATAGTATCTAAGGAATTAGGATCAGATATAATTTTTAGGAACTTAAGTTCACTTTGTCTTGTAACAAGTAGTATGTCCTAAATAAGTCACAAATTTTTCGTGTTTAAGTGGACAACAATACCGACGATCGACCAGACAAAGATGTGAATATGGAAGGTACCGACAAGTGGATAAAGGCTGTCTAAAAACTTTGATCCCAAATCACTCTTAAAGTTATATATCATTTTTATTTTTGTTAAATTTATTATAGTTTCTTCTAATTTAAATATTAGGGGAGAATTAAAAATTAAAAATAATAAAAAATCAAAAAAAAATTAAAAATCCAAAAATAGTGTTATTTCTGTTTTATTTCTTGTTCAGAAAATAAAAAAAATCCAAAAATATTTTTGTTTATATTTTAATTTGTGTGCTAATTTTTCTTTTAGTTTTGTTTTGTCTTGAAAAGTGATTTCAGGTATAGATAAGACTCATGAAGTTTGTGTTGAAGATTTCTGAGCCAAAGCCTCATCCGTGAGCATCGAAGAATTCTCATTCGAAGGAGCAAGAAATGAAGATATTCTTTCAACATTCAATCCTTCAACCCCAGAAGCAAGGTGAAGCTGCAATTGAAGATTATGTGATGGATTGCATTGAAGCCTCCTCAATCGGTCTGCTGCTATTGTTGTACCTGCTGAAGTGATCTAGAAGATTTGTTCTCTCTGATGTTCTCTCTGAAGATTCTCAAGCTGAATGCACCATCTTTCAAAAATCAGTACGTCAAGCCTCCTCACCCAACGTGCGTTCAATGCTAAATTCTGAAGAAAACCTCAAGTGCTCAAGATGAAGTCATTCATTGAAGATTCATATGTTCATCCTGATGCTGTGAAGAAATTGAAGATAAATGCTGAAGCCAGGCTCTCATTCAAGATTGACAAGAAGAGCCAACTACCTTTTAGGGGGAGCTTGTTGGGTCATTAAGAAAAGAAAGCTATAAACCAAGGGGAGATTGTTGGGTCAAAATATGGTTTATACTTTACTTTTTTGGGCATTGTATTTTTGTGTAATAATTGTGGAATTTTCGGTCTAGTTTACGGCTGAGTTTACGGCCGTAAACACCTTACGGCCGTAAACTCGTTTACGGCCTAATTGTTTCCGGCCCATGTTCCCTAGTATAAATAGAGGTGTTAGGGTGAGGAGTAGAGGATTGATGAACTAGAAGGATTTTACGGCCAGAGAGAAACATGATCTTTTATGTGTGTGTGAATCTTTTGTATCTGGATCTTCATTCATATCAATACATACAAAGATTCATATTATTCTTCTTCTCTTTCTCTTTTATTTTGATCTTACATCATCAGTTTGATTGGGATTCCGCACCATCAAACAGATTTGACTGATACACGGGCAAATTAGGGATTTACAGATGCAGGACCCGATTGCCGCCATGAGGTGGATCTCTGACATTGAGGGATGTTTCTATACGTGCTCTTGTCCAGAGCACTTGAGGGTTCGGTTCGCCTTGAACCAGCTCCGCCTGAGAGTGAAGGATTGGTGGAAGTTCGTGACGGCAAACTTTACTTTGGCTGAGATTTATGAGGTGACCTGGGAGAGGTTCACCACTATGTTCCGAGAGGAGTATGTTCCTCCGGTGGAGAGGGAACGGTTGATCCAGGAGTTCTTGACCCTTAAGCAGGGTACTGATTTAGTGACTATCGTCACCAGGAAGTTCCATGAGAGGGCGATGTTTTGCCCTGAGCAGGTGTCGACGGAGTAGGCTCGTATGAGCCGTTATCTGGGTGTTCTGAGGAGAGATATACGGGAGTTCGTGGCGAACTCGACTTACTGGACATTTGCTGATCTCCAGGAAAATGCCTGGAAGAGGGAGATCGAGCTGGAGACTCAAGCCAGGGAGGAGGCCGAGTCTCAGAGGATGGATCGGCGGCCGGCCCAGTCTCAGTCGGCAGCCAAGCGAGCTAGACCCGCTGATTCGAGATCTGGGGGCGCGAAGGGCCGCACTTGTGGGAAGTATGGTAAGATTCATGAGGGGTCTTACAGGGCTGGAGTATGTTACAAGTGTGGGAAGGAGGGGCATATCGCGAGGGAATGCCCCAAGGGATTTTCGGTTTGCTTTCATTGCAATCAGACCGACCATCGGAAGACCGAGTGCCCGCAGCTTCTACAGGGATCAGCGCAGGGATCTTTGCCTGCTGCTAGGGTTATCGAGACTCGGTCGGTGAAGGCCGAGGCCCCGAGGGCTCGTGGGAGAGCGTTTCAGTTGACCGCGGAGGAGGTCCGCGCAACGCCTGATGTTGTGGCTGGTATGTATTTTCCTTTCATCTTTTATTTGAGTTGAGATTTTATGCTTATATGATCATATGCGTGGGTACTTTTCTTGTGAATTCTGTGCCTGCATTGGTGTTATTTTACCCGGGTGCGAGTCGGTCGTTTGTTTCCATAGCATTTAGTCAGCATATTAGTACCCATCGAGAGGCATTGGATCAGCCTCTGCGAGTTTCCATAGCTGATGAGCGAGCTGTGTATGCTTCGGATGTGATTGTAGGATGTGTCCTTGAGATCTTCGGTGTGGAGTTTCCAATAGATCTGGTCCCGATCGCGATGGGGGACGTGTGTGTGATAGTGGGTATGGACTGGCTGAGCCGTTATGGAGCTGTGATAGACTGCAAGCGTCAATTGGTGTCGATCCGAGACCCTAGTGGGGGAGTTCTTTCGGTGTACGGTGAGGGTACACGTTCAGGGTCAGCATTTTGTTCGGCCGCCAGAGCGAGACAGAGTCTACAGCAGGGCTATAGGGGTTTTGTGGCATATGTGATGGATGCGAGAGCTGATATTGAGAGACCGAGGTCAGTTGATGAGGTTCCGATAGTGCATGAGTTCCCGGATGTGTTTCCAGAGGACTTGAAGGGTGTGCCTCCGGAGAGGCAGGTAGAGTTCGGTATTGAGTTGGTTCCAGGAGTTGCGCCTATCGCTAAGGCTCCGTATCGCCTTGCGCCTCCGGAGATGCAGGAGTTGTCCTCGCAGCTTCTAGAACTGTTGGGGAAAGGGTTTATCAGGCCGAGCAGTTCGCCTTGTGGAGCGCCTATCCTTTTTGTCAAGAAGAAGGATGGCTCGCTCCGGATGTGCATCGATTATCGTGAGCTGAATAAGCTAACAGTCAAGAACCGTTACCCGTTGCCAAGGATCGATGATTTGTTTGATCAGTTGCAGGGAGCATCTTGGTTCTCCAAGATCAATTTGAGGTATGGGTATCATCAGGTGAGGGTGCGAGAGGAGGACGTGCAGAAGACAGCCTTCCGGACTCGTTATGGGCATTACGAATTCGTGGTGATGCCTTTCGGAGTCACCAACGCACCAGCGGTGTTCATGGATCTCATGAACAGGGTGTGCAGACCAATGTTGGATCGCTCGGTGATCATGTTCATCGACGACATTCTGGTGTATTCGAGATCCAGAGAGCAGCATGAGGAGCATTTGAGGGAGATCCTCGGAGTTTTGAGATCGGAGAGGCTTTATGCCAAGTTCTCCAAATGTGAGTTCTGGTTATGAGAGGTCCAGTTTTTGGAGCATCTCGTTAACCAGAAGGGGATTTTAGTCGACCCGACCAAGGTTGAGGCGATTATGAGGCGGGAGGTGCCGAGATCACCCACCGAGATCAGGAGTTTTTTGGGATTGGACGGCTATTATCAGAGATTTATTAAGGATTTCTCCAAGATCACTGTGCCCCTCACCAGGTTGACCCGGAAGGGTGTTGCGTTTTCTTGGGGTCCGGAGTAGTAGACCTCGTTCGAGACACTTCGCAGGAAGTTATGCGAAGCCCCAGTGTTAGCCCTTCCGGAAGGGATGGAGGATTTTGTGGTTTATTGTGACGCATCGATATCCGAATTGGGAGCAGTGCTTATGCAGAGAGGGCATGTGATAGCATATGCATCGAGGCAGCTTAAGCCTCACGATTCGAGATATCCCACACATGATTTGGAGCTGGGGGTGGTAGTGTTCGCTCTCAAGATCTGGCGACACTACCTGTACGGGGTTCGATGTACGATATATACGGACCACAAGAGCTTGAAGTATTTGATGGATCAACCCAGCCTGAATATGCGTCAGAGGAGGTGGTTGGACGTGGTCAAGGATTATGATTGTGAGATGCTGTACCACCCGGGCAAGGCTAATGTTGTAGCCGATGCACTGAGCCGTAGGGCGGAGAGCGCCCCATTGCGTGATGTATGTTTGAGATTGACAGTGATGACCCTGGTTTTGGATGTTATTCGAGGGGCCCAGGCTGAGGTTGTGCAGCCTGAGAGCCAGAAGAGGGAACGAGTTGTCAGGCTAGTATCGAAGTTCGTTACCGATAGCCAAGGGCTTATGACATGTCAGGGTCGGATTTGGGTACCGTCCGTGGGCGGGATGTGTACCATTTTGATGGAGGAGGCTCATCGATCGAAATTCTCGATCCATCTCGGGGCCACTAAGATGTTTTTGGACCTGGAAAGGATTATTGGTGGCCCTGTATGAAGAGGGATGTCGCATGGTTTGTAGAGAGATGCTTGACCTGTCGCAGGGTTAAGGCCGAGCATCAGCGTCCACATGGTAAGTTGCATCCATTAGAGATTCCCGAGTGGAAATGGGAACAGATTACCATGGACTTCATCACCAAATTGCCAAGAACCGCAACGGGTGTCGATGCAATTTGGGTGATTGTGGATAGATTGACAAAGAGTGCTCATTTCCTGGCCATCAGTGAGAGCTCCTCCGCGGAGAAGTTGGCGGAGATGTACGTGAGAGAGATGGTATCACGGAATGGAGTGCCGATTTCGATTGTCTCAGATCGAGATGTACGTTTCACTTCTAGATTATGGAAGGAGTTTCATGAGGAATTGGGAATGAAACTGCATTTTAGTACTGCGTACCACCCCCAGACCGACGGGCAGAGTGAGTGGACGATTCAGACGCTCGAGGACATGCTCCGAGCATGTGTGTTGGATTTCGGCGGAAGTTGGGACACGTTTTTGCCCTTGGCTGAATTCTCTTATAACAACAGCCATCATTCGAGCATTGGCTTGCCGCCCTTTGAGCTGTTGTATGGGAGGAGGTGTCGGACCCCTATCTGCTGGGGAGAAGTAGGACAGCGCGTGATGAGTAGTACCGAGATCGTGCTTCAGATGACAGAACAGATCTAGCAGGTCAGACAGAGGTTGTTGACCGCTCAGAGTCGTCAGAAAAGCTATGCAGACAGACGCCGGTCCGAGCTTGAGTTTCAGGTCGGCGACTTTGTGCTCCTGAAGGTCTCTCCTTGGAAAGGAGTGATTCGATTCAGGAAGAGGGGCAAGTTGGGGCCCCGATATATTGGCCCTTTCAGGGTGGCTGCGAGGGTAGGCAGGGTAGCCTATCGTTTGGAGTTGCCAGCAAAGTTGGGTCAGATTCACGACACTTTCCACGTGTCGCAGTTGCGAAAGTGCGTAGCCGACGAGTCGGCAGTAGTGCCACTAGAAGATATTCAGGTGGATGCGAGCCTGAATTACGCTGAGAGACCAGTGGCGATCAGAGATCGGAAGATCAAGGTCCTGAGGAATAAAGAGGTGCCACTGGTGTAGGTCCAGTGGCAGCATCGGAAAGGGTCAGAGTTAACTTGGGAGCCGGAGCGTGAGATGCGTGAGCAGCATCTGGAGTTATTTGCAGAGTGAGACTTCGAGGGAAAAGTCTGATTCTAGTGGGGGAGAATTGTAACACCCGGATTCCCAGGTATTATTTTTATTCTCTTAATTTTTGAATGATGTGAGGAGACTCGACGAGTTGGAGTCTCAACTCGCCGAGTAGGATCGCGGTTTTGTACGTAGGTTCGCGTCTGGACTCGGCGAGTCCAAAGGTGGACTCGGCGAGTCCACGCTATTTAATGAAACCCTAATTTCCAGGGTTTGAGACCTATTTAAAGGGGCTTATGGCCGTCATTTGCGGCCACCAACCCCAGAGAGAAACCCTAAAGTGATTTTGAGCGTTTTGGGAGAGAGAGGAGGCCATTGTTAACCTTTGAAGCTTTGTTTGGCAAGGCAAAGGAGTTTCTAGCTAAGAGGAGGCAAGGGAGGTGGACATCCTTCAAATTTGGAGCTCAGAGCATCATTTTGGAGGTATATTTTGGCGCCCTTTTATGTTATTATGATGAACATGGGGGTTTAGGGTTTCTTGACCCCTTTGTTGGTTAGATTTGATGTCCATTTCGTCCCTATTTGTGATGAGGCTTGAAATGGGATCCATAGAGGTCCAGAGAAGCTTTATTCCTTAAGCTTTTTGAGGATTCATGGGAGTTTTGACGAAGGGTTATGAGATATGGGGCTAAAACATCATATAGGAGCAAATAGTTGTTATTTGAGCACCAAGATTTGGACTTTACGTGATTATCATGCTTGGGGAGGCCATATCTATGATTGTATGGAACAGATCTGACCTCAGAAGTGAGTTTGAGTTTATGCATGGCATGAACTCGCTGAGTCTGAAGAACAGACTCGACGAGTAGCATGAAGTTTTCCCGTAACCACTCAGCGAGTGGTCTTGTCGAGTTGAGGGGTCGACTCAGTGAGTCAGGGAGAGTCAGGGGGACTGAGTCAAGCCGGAACTCGCCGAGTTGAGTCGTGGTGGCCCCGCGATTCATGCCAGGTGGAACTCGTCGAGTCAGAGAAGTACTCGGCGTGTCAAGAGAGGATCCAAGAGAGTCAGTGGACACGTATAGACTCGCCGAGTCGCCCTAGTGCACTCGTCGAGTCCGGTCAAAGTTGACCGTTAACCTTGTTGACCTTTAGGGTTGAGTGCAGTTGTATTTATGAGTGTATTACTTTGTGTGATTAGGCGGAGGCTAGATCACATTTATCCCGACACAGATATTCACCGAGACATCGAGGTGAGTCTTCTCAATATACTTACCTAGAGTGGTCTATTGTGTAGACCAGAGGGTCTTATGTGTTATGTATGAGATTCTGTGCTATGTACTATGTGTATGTTGTATGTTGTTATAGACCGGACCGAAGGTTCCAACGATACAGACCGGGCCGGAGGGCCCAACGAGCTATGACCGGACCAGAGGGTCCAATGAGCTACGGGACTGGAGGGTCTCACTGAGACACACCGACCGGAGGGTCGTACTATAGCCTTGAGTGGCGTATGTGTTGTATGTGGTATTTTTGGGAACTCACTAAGCATTTATGCTTACAGTTGTTGTGTGATGTGTTTCAGGTACCAGTGATGAGCGCGGGAAGGCGCCGACATGATCCGTACACACTTGTGGAGTTTATATTTTGATTATGGGGAGATGTCTTGTGATAAATACATTTGAAACAATATGTTGATATTATTTTGTGACAAATGATGGTTTTGAAAATGAAAAATTTGTTTTGAAAATTTACGTTGTTACAATATTAATTATAGAAAAACAAGAGTCATACTTTGCAAAGTTGTAAGGGTTGAATAGTTGTTTTGCTATAATTAAGGGAGAGAATATTATGCTTCATTTCAAATATAAAGGCTTAGGTTGTGGAATGTTAATAAATTAGTCAATGATACATAGTGTGTTCTTAAATTTCGATTATGATTACGACATTCCTCTTCATAGTTCGAATTATAAGAACGTAGCACATAAAATATTATGGCAGAAGATTGATAAAGTATCAAATCTTTGTGTAAGACATTATGTGTCGTGTCCCATACGCTTCGGGTATAGGATCGATTGCAAATGCTATACTACTTGACCATTCTAAAATTTTCCAAATGTCTAGAGCATTTAGAGGGAAAAAGGACAAGAATCGGTTTTGACTAAGATAATTAAACAACTATCAAAGGACAATCCAAAGTTCGCCGAGGATTGGTCGCTTGTGAGTAGTTGGAAGTATGATATTGGATGGACCATATCGACATTATTATGAATAGATAAGATTCTATTAAGAATGAGTTGTCATATGTCAAATATGGAAATGTTTCTATATTGGGAGTTGGATATTGAGAGTCTATGTTAGCTTAGAAATTTTATGCAAACGAATGTTCAAAGGAATGTACTTTGAGTAAGAGACATCATATCTAAGGAATTGTGTTGTAACAATCTCCGATAGAGGAATTTGTAATTTCATTGGCAATAGTCATTGTGACTTTAGTGCAGTGACATTACGAAAGGATCATTGCATAAAATGTTAGAATCTAAGATATTCCATAAGTGGCAAGAATTTGATATTATTTCACTTATGAAAAAGGATTGAGTTGTGAAATGAGTATGATTGGAAATTTGTTCGTTTGATCTATTTCACAAAGTAAGAACCATAGGTAAGCATTGTGCACATGCTAAGAGCATGGGACAAGTGTAATAATAATTCAAGTAAGAAGTTGATTACCCAAAACAACAAATAATGAGTAATCGATATGGTGATAAATAAAAGATGTTTTATTTATACTCAAAGGTTTGAGACCATATGAGATTAGTATTATTCTTGTGTTTCACTTTGCATGTTTTGACTTCCTAAATAATTTAATTGGTTAAGAATAGTCAAATTATTCGAACGGGCCACAGTCGTTCATATGTTGGGAGTAGGTATGAATGAAGACTGTCATGAATTGGTGTGTGAATTGTCTAAAGAGCATTAGACATAAGCAAATGTTTGCTGCAACGTTCATGAGTGCTTATGAATATGATTTGAGCATTGGATTAAACCCACGCTCACTTGGATCACTTCATGGATTGTTATCACGAGTGATTAGTGAGACGATAACATCTAATATTCTTGAAACCGAGATGTGTGAGTTGTATCTTGCGAGTCGGTTGCACATTGATAATGTGTAAACGCACCAGTAACTTGGTGTTATAAAACATATTGTTGTGTGTGATTTGGTGAGTGAGTTGAAGCGAGCATTGAGTCAAAGTTTATCCGTTCCTTTTATCCAAAGTAGGATAAAAGCGATTTCTGTGGGCCCCTCGATGATTTAGCGATGAAACCTAAGCGCTTGGCCAAGCCGGGACTAATTTGATGTGTTCAAATTGTAGTATGTTGTCAGTCGTCATAAATTTGAATTCGGGAAACAACACATAGACAGAGAGAATGATTTAGATCCATGTCTTAGTCTATACGATATCTAGAATGGAGGAATATAAGATCCCTTATCTAAAGGACACACGTATCTGATAGGATCAGAGTTGACAGCGACTTTAGAAAGCTATGATTGCAGATCAGGATCTGAAGTCATACACAAAATAGTTATTAGACTTATCCAAGTGGGAGACTGTTGGATTAGTGTCTAAGTCCATAACTATTTTGGTATGTACTTGACCCGATGGTGCATGGTCCTTTTGGGTTGCCTTCACCAAAGCAACTTGATAGGATGAATAATGGAGAGAAAGGATTAAATATGATTTATTAATATATTATGAGAATAATATATTAAAGGAGAAATCATACTGTTTAATTAATATTAGTCAAGAATTAATAAGAATTAAGTTTGTGACTAAAAGACATTAATTAAACTAAGGGACTAGAACTGTCAATTGTATGATAGTTGAATATTGAGCTAATGGACTCCATATTAAAGGAGTTGACGAATTCTATGGGGAAACCCATTAGAAATCGTCCCAAGGCCTTTAAGGAAGGAGTCCATGAGTTGCTTAGGGCTTAAGCATCCAAATTAGGGTTTCCTTGTTAGATAACCCTAATAGCCTCACTATTTAAAGAACCCTTATGCCCCAAAAACGTGATGAACTTGTTGGTTAGGGTTTCCACATGTTTTGGGCAGCCTCCTTCTCTTCTCTTCTTCATCCTCTTGCTCTTGGTGTTTGTGAACCATTAGAGGAGTGACATTTGTGACTCTAAGCTTTCTAAAGTCATTACAAGAAGGAGTTGAGATTGTTATTGCTATATAACAATCAAGGTATGATCTTAAACCCATTCTTATGTTAATATGATTACTTGTATGCTAGAACTGGGGTTTAAAGTCTTGGATGAATAACATGTACAATAGAGAAACCTAGATCCAAGCATTAGGGTTTGCATGAGCACATAGGATGTTCTTATGGCTAAAACCCATCAATATTGTCCTTGTATTCCTTTATCGTGTTGCGTGTACTACTTCTCTCTTCGAGGCGTTCCTTAAAGAGTTGTGAATTAAGATTAATAAGGATACTCTAAACTCGTTTCCTCGAGTTTGAGTATACTATCGCTATTTGTGTAATTAACAGTCTTTGATAGTTAGTTTTAGTTGAACAGAGTTACGACGGGTTCCTATGACTGTTCATCCCCAAAAAACCACGACGCTTCATCGGACATCGCAAATGTGTTTAGAAAGTTATGCCTGCTTCGACTTGCCATCAGGTTGTAGCTAGCAACCACATGTGAGAGTGTCAATCCCATATATATATATATATATATATATATATATATATATATATATATATATCCTGCTCACTTAAGATTTAACGATTATAGGTCGGCTGAAATTCTTTCAGCTTGTTGATGAATCGTGTCTCATCTAACTCTTGTTGTGGGGGCCTCCCTTGGTCGGTCGTTTTGTTATTCATTTTTGTAATTATACGAGTTACTTATTATATATATTATTTATCTTATACATATATAATAAGTGTGTTTTGCGTAGTCTAAGTATTTGGACAGAGTAAACACTATGTACCAAGCTTATCCAAATGGTGACCAACATAACAACTAGATATGATATATCCTATTAACGTGAATCAGTATAACAATTAGACATAATATTAACCTTAAAAGTTGGACAGAGTATCTACCGAGCATAATATCATCCTAATGTTATGAGCATAGTTATCTGAATAATTTTATATAATTAGTAATAACTATGTAATAGTTGCATTTTAATAGGTATAAAATAAAACGGATGATGTTTTTTTTTTTTTAAATAATAATAAATAATATACTTTACTATTTTAATTATAATAATCTTTTGTATTCTAAAAGTAAATTAATTCAAAAGTAATAAATAGTCATTATGTAATCCTTATTTAAAAAAAGTAATTAAAGATTATCATGTAATGTAACGAGTGAGTTGTGTAATAAGAGTGTTTATTTAATTTTTAGCCAACCCGTCAAAATAACCATATAATACTTCTTGAATCATTTCGCAAATACCATCTGTTACATTGATAACTATTTTATCGAATAAGCTAAGTTTTAAAAAAATAGTCAATGAGAATACACGTATTTGTTTTTATCTTTTTATTTAACTTAGCCAAAATGATTAAGGTGCAAAGTCAATCCTAGAGACTCTGGGCCGAGGGCGACACCGAAGTAAAGATGATTTCAGTAGACGAAGCTTTGGGGATAGTGTTGGATGTATCCAAGCGGTTGCCTCCGGTAACGGTGCCCATTCACGATGCTCTTGGCAAGGTCTTGGCACAGGACATTCGAGCTCCCGATCCTCTTCCTCCATATCCTGCTTCGATCAAGGTCTTTTACAACTCTTTCTAGCACACTGAAGCAAATAGATACATGTTAATCAATCGAAACGATCCCCAATTGAAAACCTATAGTTCCCGAGAAAAAAAATGTGGAGTTTGAGATCCTTTATATGTGTAACATCGTTACTTTATTTGTAAATTGAAGATTTGACTAGGAGTTTTTTGGTTTTCTGTGTTTCCCCAAATATTTATAGTATATTTATGTGGTTTATGTTTAGTTAAGCTAAACTGCGAGATTCATGGCTATTTCTTACATGCTTCGTGTTGCTAATTATCCATTCAATCTACTCATAGAAACTGTAAAAATACACTTAATTCAACACTTAAAAGCTGGATTTTTCATGTCAGGATGGATATGCTGTAATTGCTGCAGATGGTCCTGGTGAGTATCCCATCATTACAGAATCAAGAGCAGGGAATGATGGTCTTGGTGTGATAGTGACTCCTGGAACTGTTGCGTATGTTACAACTGGAGGTGAATCTTTATATCTTTACGTATGTCCCTGAAATTTTGTCATCTTTATGTATGTTCTTGTTTCCAGGAACAATTGCAAGAGTGTTCTTATTTTAATGAGTTATTATTCTGCTCTGTATCAGGACCAATACCTGATGGAGCTGATGCAGTTGTGCAAGTAGAAGATACTGAACGAGTAGAAACTGCTTCATCTGAACCAAATCGAGTTCGCATTTTGGTCAAAATTAACAAAGGAGTTGATATTCGTCCTGTGGTAATAACTTTTAACATGTTGCAATCATGGCAAAATATTAAAAAAAGAAAAAAGGAAATGCTCATGAGAACATTTTTAAACAGGGATGTGACATAAGTAAAGATGCCATAGTACTGAAAGCTGACGAACTACTGGGTGCTGCTGAAATTGGGCTACTTGCTACTGTGGGTGTTTTGACAGTGAAGGTATTAGTTTTGTTTGTGCAGGCTATTTACTATACTACCCTTGTGGTACAATTTTAAATGGCTTAAGGGCTGTTCCCCTTTTCCCCTCAAGTCTTGTATGGATAAAGTAAGTTTGTAAGTGACTAAATGACTAAATGAAGCATGTCTGGATAAAGTGTTGTATACATAGAGAATGTTTCTTTTCTCAAGACTAAATGACCATTTTATCCTTGCATTCTAAAAAACAAATTTCACAATTACCATTGTTATCATGCAGGTATATCCTACTCCAACTATTGGTGTACTTTCTACAGGAGATGAGTTGGTGGAGCCCACAAATGAGTCTTTAAGTCGTGGCAAGGTACTACTACACACTTTTCTAAATTATGTGTCAGTTTTGTGCAATTATTATATATTAATAGTAAGGTTTCCTTATTTAGATTAGGGATTCCAATCGAGCAATGATTTTGGCTGCTGCAATACAACAGAAGTGTAAAGTTGTTGACCTTGGTATTGCTGGTGATGATGAGGATGAAATTAGGGCAGTTTTGGATAAAGCACTTTCAACTGATAATCACAATGACATTGACATTCTTTTGACTTCTGGTGGTGTCTCTATGGGAGATAGAGATTTTGTCAAACCTTTACTTCAACAAAAAGGCAGAGTGTATTTCGACAAGGTAAATAACACGTTTTTTTTTGTTATTATTACCTTCTTCCCTTGATATATTTTGTGATTTAATAATATCTTCTTTTGTAGATCAATATGAAACCTGGAAAGCCTCTTACTTTTGCAGAACTCACAACAGAGAAGATGAAAAAAGTTGTTGCATTTGGGTTACCTGGAAATCCAGTCAGCTGTTTGGTTTGTTTCAACCTCTTTGTCATTCCATCAATTCGTAATCTTTCTGGATGGACAAATCCACGTCTTCCAAGGTCTTCTTTCTTGTCTACTTTATCACTTTTGATAGCATATATACGAATATGATCATTAAAACTAATTGATTTTATTTGTTTCACCTCTTACAGGGTACAAGTTTACCTTAAGCACTCTATCAAGACAGATAATTTCAGAAAGGAGTTTTGTCGTGCCATTATCAAATGGGAGAATAATGCTGGATTGGGCTTTCCAGGGTATTATTGTCTTTCACCCTTAACAAACAACCTACTTATATATATATTTTGTTTCCCATAATAGCAAACATAATCTTATACTTGTTTCTGTTTTCCAGATTTGTGGCTGAGGTTACAGGTCATCAAATGAGTAGTCGTCTCCTAAGTATGAAGTCAGCAAATGCATTGTTGGAATTATCACCATCAGGAAAAGTAATACCTTCCGGAAGTTTGGTATCTGCAACATTAATTTCTGATTTAAGTGGGTTTGCTTTGGGGCCTAAGGTATTATTATCATCAGATTTAGATAATCTAATTACACAAGAAGGACAAAGTACGACATCAATGAAAGTAAGTGGTGATTATAAAGTTGCTATCCTCACAGTCAGTGATACTGTTGCCTCTGGAGCTGGACCTGATAGAAGGTACTTTTCATATTATATATATATATATATATATATATATATATATATATATATATATATATATATATTTAACTGTTTTTATGAATCTCACATGATAATGTGAAAGTGAATTTGTTGTGCAGTGGTCCAAGGGCAGTTTCTGTTGTTGAGTCTTGTTCTGAAAAATTAGGAGGGGCAACTGTAGCTGCAACAGATGTGGTTCCAGATGAAATAGAAAACATCAGGGAGATATTGAAGAGATGGAGTGATGTGGACAAAATGGATTTGATTTTAACTCTTGGTGAGACTGATTTTTTTTTTTAATAATAAATAATAAATATGATCTGATATTAAAAAAAAAATGATATAGGTGGGACAGGGTTCACCCCTAGGGATGTGACACCAGAAGCAACAAAAGGTGTAATAGAAAAGGAAACCCCTGGACTTTTATATGTGATGATGCAAGAGAGCCTTAAGGTATTTTGATGAAACTATTTGTGAGGGTATATGTGTAATTTCATTTTCACTAACTGGAAATGGAAATCCATTGGGATTAGGTTACACAATTTGCAATGCTTTCGCGGGCTGCAGCCGGGATACGTGGATCAACACTCGTAAGTGCTTCTTGTTTAAATAAACCATTTTATCGATTTTCCAATTTAATCTTTCTTGTTTAATTAATGATTAAACATTCTTATTTGGTGAATGGTTAGATTATCAATATGCCTGGGAATCCGAATGCAGTGGGAGAGTGTATGGATGCTTTGATTCCAGCATTAAAGCATGCATTGAAGCAGATAAAGGGGGACAAAAGAGAGAAGCATCCACGTCATGTTCCTCATGCACATGCAGATTCAAAGGACGTATGGGAAAGTAGTTATCAGGCGGCTAATAATCATACCAAGCACGACCCGCCTTCTTCTTTGCACACTTGTGGATGCGAGTAATAAAATAAGTGTGTTGTGTGTAAATCAGAGAAATAAATTAAAAAGTTATTCAGAAATGAAGTTGATTTGAGCACAGATGAACCATTTTGCTTGTTAAAATGGGAAAATATGCCAAATTCAGATTTTAACCATTTTATATGTATTTTTGTTGCAAAATAAGTTTGTGCATTCATAAAACTGATGAGCTTATGATAGCTTATACTTTACGGAATCAATGAAACAGTAACAATCAAGATAAAATGCAGCTCATATATTTATTAATATTTCCAAATCTTTCTAGAGGAAACAGGTTTCTATTTAATTCTTCGCTGCTAAAACAAAATATCTCTAGGGGGGAGTATATAAAAGACACACGTTTCAACATAAACAAAAGCTAAAAAAGGAATGGTCCCACAATACAGACACGTTTCAACATAAACAAAAACGGATGGAACCCAAGAAAAAAAAGACCAAACTACCTCTAATTTGTTGGGTTAGTCTTTGGGCTTTTGCCTTCTTTGGTAAACCAAAAGGGACTGAGGCTTATCATAAACATATTAGATGTATTTGTAGGGTTAATCGGTTGGTTCAACGGGTCACGGTTCAAATCCAAGTAACGATCCAGAGGTGTTGAATCGAGTCAAGTTGAAATAACGGGATAAAACCCATGTTTTAGAAGCTGAACATAAGAAATTGTCAAGTTTGACCGGGTTTATGGAAGATTATGAGATTAGCATGTGCATTTTTATTTTAATTATAAATAGATGTATTATTTCTTTTGTTTTGTACCTCGATCTTTTCTTCATTAGAATATTGAAGCTTTTCCTTTCCTTGCAAAGTTAGTTTCCCATACATAATACGCGAGTAGTGTATTGTGTGTGACTGAGTGTTTCTAAGGAACCTGATCCAACAATAATATTCAGGTTTGAATTTGGACATCAAATTCGGACTTACTTACATCAGGCAGTGTGACACTGCACATATGACTTTTAAGGTTTTTTTTCATAGATTTGATAATTTTTTTTGGGTGTTTATTTATTTGTTTAACTATTAATGTTTTAGGGGTGTTTTGAATTACTTTTTTGAAATTCTTATGGACTTATTTTGGTTTCACACTGGTAATACAAGTTTTTAGTGTTTAGATAAAAAGATTTCATAAGCATTTATTGATTTAAATAATAATTTTTTGATAAGTTACTTCCTACTTATTAAATTATAGCATGAATTTTTGATATATTGTTTTATTATTACACAAAAAATAAGAGTTTTCAAACACTTAAAACAACTTATCAACTTATTTCTTTTTGATACCAGATATGCTAATCCAAATAATTTTTTTAACTTTGTTTTGACACCGAATAAGCTAATAAATACTTTTACAAATAAACATAAGTTGTTTTAAATAAACAATCCTAAACACCTTCTTAGTTTTGGTGTTATTTCTGTTCAATCACTTAGGGTTAGTTTCAACTACTATGTGTGTATTTATATTAATTTGTTGGTGTTATTTTTCGCTTTTTTTAAAATCCCTCTGTGTTGTGATTTATATGTTCTATGTTGGTTGTGAGTACGGCTGATGGTGGACATGGAGGAGGTGTATACATAACTTTTGTTGCAAAATAACCATATGATAATATAGAGTTTAGTGTTATTCTTGTAATCTTGTTAATTTCCTACAGTGGCTTCTCTACTTGATTAGCATATAAATATGATTTATAAATAGATGTATTCACATCGGGTAGTGCGACACTGCACATACGACTTTTAACGGTTTTTTTTCATAGATTTTTTAATTTCTTGGGTGTTTATTTATTTGTTTAACTTTTAATGATTTAGGGGGCGTTTGGAATTGCTTATTCGAAATGCTTATCGATTTATTTTGGTTTAACACCGGTAATAAATGTTTTTAGTGTTTAGATAAAAAGATTTCATAAGCACTTATTGACTTAAGTAATAAGTTTTTGATAAGTTACTTCCTACTTATTGACTTATAGCAGTAGTTTTTGATAAATTGTTTTATTATTACAAACAAAATAATAATTTTCCAAACACTAAAAACAACTTATCAACTTATTTTGTTTTGATACTGGATAAGCTAATCAAACAATTTATTTGAAACTATTTTTTACACCGAGTAAGCTAATAAACACTTTCACAAATAAACATAAGTTGTTTTAAATAAGCAATCCTAAACAACCTCTTAGTGTTGGTGTTATTTCTGTTCAATAGCTTAGGGTTAGTTCAACTACTATGTGTGTATCTATATTAATTTATTGGTGCTACAAGTTCGTCTATGTTGTGATTTATATGATGTATGTTGGTTGTGAGAACGGCTTGTGGTGGACACACAGGAGGTGTATACCATAACTTTTGTTGCAAAATAACAATCCAATAATATAGAGTTTGGTGTTACTCTTGTATTCACATCGGATCGGGTAGTGTGGCGTTGCACATACAACTTTTAAGGCTTTTTTTTTTTTTTTTTTTTTTTTCCACAATTTTTTTTTAATTTTTTTGGGTATTTATTTATTTGTTTAACTTTTAATGATTTAGAGGGTATTTGGAATTGCTTATTTTAAATTCATATTGACTTATTTTGGTTTGACACCAGTAATAAACGTTTTTAGTGTTTGGATAAAAAGATTTCAAAAGCACTTATTGACTTAAATAATAAGTTTTTGATAAGTTACTTCCTACTTATTGACTTATAGCAATAGTTTTAGATAAATTGTTTTATTATTATTACACATAAAAGAAGAGTTTCCAAACACTAAAAACAAGTTATCAACTTATTTCGTTTTGATACCGGATAAACTAATCCAATTTTTTTTAAACTCCGTTTTGACACTGAATAAGCTAATAAACACTTCTACAAATAAGCATAAGTTGCTTGAAATAAGCAATCCTAAACACCCTCTTAGAGTTGGTGTTATTTATGTTTAATAACTTAGGGTTACTTTCAACTATTATGTGTGTATTTATATTTATTTGTTGGTGTTGTTTTTAGCTTTTTTCAAATTCGTCGATGTTGTGATTTATATGTTCTATGTTGGTTGTAGGAATGGCTGGTGGTGGACACGGAGGAGGTGTATACCACAACTTTTGTTTTGAAATAACCATTCAATATTATAGAGTTTAGTGTTAATCTTGTAATCTTGTTAATTTCCTATAGTGGTTTCTCTACTTGATTAGCATATAAATAGGATTTACAAATAAACATTAGACTAATGGATACAATGAGGAAGACAATATTGAGTTTGGGAAGCTAAAAACTATATTTTTATAAAACAATTTATATATGGCAAACATGAGACTTTAAAAATAACTAATTTATTTTCAGACCATTGTTAAAGGATGTCATTAATGTCCAAATAAATAAAAATCATTGCCAGGTTGCACTAATAGCAGGGTCGAATCTAGATGCACACAACCTAAAATCAATGTATTTTGGCGTAAGGCACAAACTAGTCATATAACAAAAAAATATAAAAAGGGGGATTTTGTTTAGAATATTAATAACTAAAAACTGAATTGAAATAAAATAAATAAATTCAGTAACAAAATGCGTATTAGTTCTGCTACGACCTTCCTAATTATGCAATCAATCCAGATCTGATTATTTAAGATGTGTACCATCTAAGCCGGTACTGAAAACTACTAACAAGAGTAAGTTCTCTTGTACCAAATTAATTAACTAAAACAAACCCTTCAATTAACCTTAACTTTTTACTAACCTAATTAAACATGCTCTTAATCAAGTCAGAAAAGTAGCATTATGATCTGATTACAACTCCTAGCTATATTCAATACTTCTCACAAGCTTGGAAAGCGTGAAAATATGTGATTTTCAGTTATTAACAGAGTCGAATCCCAACACAGACTGTTACTCGTTACTTATTACCAACTTATTAAAAAAATTATGGATCTTAACAACTGATTAACTAGAATGATTTAATCATAATCAGGTGACCAGTCTGAAAAAAACTAAAAATCAAACATTCATTAAGCATAAAACTGAAACCACTAGATAGAATCACAAAGTAAAAACGAAATCTAATGATTAATCACATAAAAACACTCATCTTTTACAGAACCAAAAACTAGAGTTTTTAGCCAGACATGACTAAAAACGATCTAAAGCTAATAAAAAGAAATTAGTTCAAACACTAATTTTTGCGTTAATTAAATACATTGCTATTTCAGACCCATTTATCAAAAACATGATCATGTTTTTTGAAAAACACGATCGTATAAGCCTTTCAAAGTCTCAAAAGTTGATTTTCGTTTCGGAAAAGTTGTGAACATGTAACACAATTAAAAACACAACCGTGGAATGAAAAACACGATTGTGTAATCCTTCAATTCACGTTTTGGACTCGAACTCTTTGGTTCCAACAAATCTAACGTAGGCTCCAACTTACTTAGGTGTTTTAGCTTAATTAAGCTCCAAAAATACATCCAAGCCTACGTAAAAGTTTCGAAAAATTAGTTCAAAAATTGGCCTAGCAACCTACGGTGTCTCTCAATCCCTTAGTTATGGAAACTGTTACTATACTTACCACTACAAAGCTTGTCATTTTCAGACTTTCATTTTACACCTTCACATACCATGTAACTTTTTTCTACGTTTTTGAATTTCTTATTGAATAAAATAAAACTAAAACCTAAAAGTAAAACATTTTTGGGTTTTTTATTTCTTCTTTTGTAATGCAGAAAAGAAAAAATTAACAGAAAAGTTGATTTTTAAATTTTTTTTAAACATAAATGCAAAATTTTGATTAACCTTCTCCCCAAACTTAAAATTAAGCATTATCCTCAATGCTCAAGAGGAATGGACAACTCAGTATGACATATATAAGTTTGCAACTAGGAAAGACTGTGCTTGGTATGTTGCAAACAAATTTGATTATTTGACGAAGCTTTCGGAAAAAAAAATTGCATTTCAACAATTCGGAAGATCTTCTGATTTCCCCAAGCTTGATTGGAGTTGCGTCCAACTATTATTGAAAAGAGGAAAAGTAAAAACTACACGGGTTGCCTCCTGAAAAGTTGCCCCTTTTTAAAGTCGTTGACTCCACTTTGCCCCATCAGATTCTTTAATCGGTATAACTTGGGGTCTTCATGGACTCGTCCTCTTTTTCTTTAACTAGAGACCTCTTCAAATATGTCAAAGTTTTTGAATCTGGAAGTTGTGCAGTAGACTAGAAATCTTCAGATTTTTATCAGATAACTCTTTTTTAGCTTCTTAACCTTTGTTATTTTTCTCATCTTCAGTGATGGAATGCGACTTTATTCCTGAACATATGACATGAAAATCCTTGAGTAATTTATGTGGGTTTTCATTTTCGAGGCCTTAGAATGTGGTAATGAGATGTATTAACTCATGTTTTAGCTCAAAATTCTAGGCATAAGGGAAAGTAATGCATAAAGGTTGTTGAGGAACGTCTTGGGTGGCCCACCGTGTGAGATTTCTCTTTACAGTATCCCCAATGGTTGTGGTGGTGGTGGAAGAGTTGGAATCAAAATCGAACAATTAAATATTTTCAGATTTTTCTGAAGGTAGTGGGTAATGTATCTTTGCATTGCGAGTAGTTGACGATGGTGGTGCGCTTGGGTAGGATGAAAAAATGGGTTCTGGTTCATTCCACAAGGGACTGTCTTGTGGGTTAATTTTCTACCAGGCTAAAGACGATGATGAAGCTGGAGAACCCGTTGACTATTTTTGTAGTTCCACTTCTTTCTTCAGTTTTCTTATAGTCTTCTCTATTTCTGGATTGAACTCTAGTGGTGTACCTGTACGTGAAAATCTTGGCATAAAAAATATTAGCAATACTGTGTCCCTGACAAAGACGCCAATTTGTTAAAACGCGTCGTTGACGTCTAAACAAATAAAAATTATGTTGTTGGTTACACTAATGGGTATCACAAGAAAGCAAGGTCGAATCCACACACACACAACCAAAAAGTCAATGCCACTTTGCGCAAGGCACATACTAGTCTTATAACAAAAAATATAAAGGGGGGGGGGGGTTGTTTAAAATATTTATTAACTAAAAATTATAGTGAAATAAAATAAATAAATTCAGTAATAAAAAGCATTTCATTTATGCTAAGACTTTCCTAATTATTGATGTGTGTTAGAAATCAATAAACGGCTCAATTGATTAAGAAAAACCTGTAAAAGACACACGATCTAAATAAGATCTGATTGGCTCAATATAATATATGAAGAGTACAAGAGAGAGAATACAATATGTAAGGACTAAATGTTCGAACCAATACCTTTACTCTAAGTACTTACCCTATTTTAGGGTACTCAAACAAACAAAAAATACAAGGGACAAACTTGACATCTCGAAACTATGTTGCCTTATAAATAGATATCATGTCGAAACTAAACTACTTTCGACACTTACAGACACGGACAACTTTCGACTTCTCAGTATATACTTTTGAACCAACATTCTCCCCCTTATTGAGAAAATTCGAAACGTCAAGCTATCATATTCAATGTCTGCAAAAGTTCCCCTCAAATCTCCATGTAACATATAATGATCTTTCTGATTTCAGCCTTGTCTTCATTATCATTCTTCTTGCACTTGTTGATTCCAATTAGGAGATTTGTGTAATGAGAGTTGTGTAATGAGAGTTTGCATACCTCTCAATATCAGTGACTTGGAATAACAACTTTGTTAGCTCCCATTTCTTGTTCTTTCCCTTGAATACGACTTCACACGGTTAATGGATTATCTCACTAACTTCGAACTCGATGATATTCATTCTCCTTTTCAGTAAATATTGAGGCACTTTTGATGTCTTGTTGATATCTAAGGCAAGATCAATATCAATGATTGCCAAATATTCATAGTAGCTATCAAGAAAGGCCTTGGTGCGAGCAAACCCACTAACTAAAGTGTCCTTGTTGTTCTATGTTGTCTTTGCTACATCCACATTGCTCAGAATTTCCGTGACCATGATGAGATCATTCAAATCGATCAGAGAAAAATATGATATAGTAAACTCAAACACCATGTTATTTGCCCTTACAACAATATAACGAAAGTTTTGTAGAAGACATTCGAACAAGTTATCGTGCACTATTTTGATGACTTTAACAATCTTCATAGGGGACCAAACCTCTTCTTCATTCTTTACCAAGACCGCATGAAGGCGAATCTTAAATCTTATGTATTCTTCTTTGTCATTGAAATTATCTACTATTTTAAATTATAGAGAAGTAAATAGCTTCTAATTGATCGGGAAGTCGAGCTGATTAAAGTCTGAATTTTCCATGGCAAAACTCATCTTTGGCATTTTCCTGAACTCTTCATTCTTGCCAATAACAACTATCTCAATCGTTTCGTAACACCATTTGTTGTTGGGATCAACCTTGTTCAAGCCTGGTGGATCATTTGCTTGTTGTCTCAAGACACTGCTTATTTTCCTTTGCTTCTCGAGTTTGATAGCTTGTATCTTTTTATTCTCTTCATCATATTGAACTACTTCAATAGTTTTCCCTTTGTCTTTTGGAGAAAAATTTGATGCTGATTTGACAAGGGTTGAGCTTGAGCCTCCTGCGCCTTCATTTATTGTACCTCCTTTCAATTGAGCTTTTGTCTATGTAACGAACCCAATAGTTGTTGTCATTTCGAAGATGAAATAATAGGCTTCATCGAAATAGTTGTTGGGATTTGAGTCGATATCACATTCCCCACAACCACTCCTATATATTCTCCAAAAGCTTTCGATGAACCAACCCCTTTACCCCCCTTGAAAAATGTGCATCGGACGAGAAGCATTAGTTCGGAGTCGAAGAACTAAACTTTGGATTGGATATAAATTAGCCTTGATACCCGGCTCGATATTCAAAACCATTTATGAAATGGAGTCTTGAGAAATTTTTGATTATGTCAAGAGCATTGCTTTAATATCGGATAAAAACTCTTCAACATCGAAAAAGACTTTCTCATCCTACTTTGTCTTGACATGAAGATCATTCAAGTAATCCTTGTTAAAAGCGGTGATATATTCAATCAATCTAGTAGTTGAATCTGCGGCTACATCCAACTTCTTATGTAACAAGTATGAATTCTCATCAAACTTCTTGACTTCAGTATCCAACATCATTCGAATGTCTTTTAATCGAGTCTCTAAAAAGACTGTATCAACAATTTGTTTCACAAAAAGCTCATGACATTCTTTAGAAACATCAGGCAACTTAGAAATCTCACTGTTGAAATTTCGAGATTGAGAGACGACCTGTTCATCATTGCGCTTGACAAGATCTTCAATACGAGTCTTCTGTCAAAACTCTTGAGCTTTAAGCAAGTATTCAACTTCAAACCAAACTCACAAAATACTTACTTACGATATCAACTAATAATTGTAAAATCGAATCATTTTAGAGCTCAAGATTTTGTATTTCTTACATACCATTATTAACTCATCAAGAATATCTCCCTCCTCATGATCAAGTTGAAGATCAACAAATGACACCATGATGTATCATCATCAGCCTCTTCCTCTTGAATTGTTTTCTCAGCCTCGGTGGATTGTGACGAGAAAAGTGTTGTGATAGGCTCTTGCGTCACCCTATGAAAGGTGAGTGAAAAGGTTGTAACTGGAATGAAAGAAACGATTGGTGATGATGGTGGTGGAAGAACAGTTATGGTTTTGATTTATGTTGTGATTTTGTTTCGCTTGTCTGCACCCCTTCATCTATGGTGACATTTGTGTCCTTATTATATAAGTGCACAGTGATGTCTAGGGTTTAAACCTCCTCCAAAACAGACTTGGTACTTGAAACACATGATGGTTTGACTTACGCATTCTCAAGGATGTATGTTGTTTGCTGATCACCCGAATCGATGTTTGCACTCGTATCATATATATTTGCAGGGACATCATGAATCGTTGTCTCCTCGAAATTCAATTTGGAAGGGGAATCCTTTCATGGTGATGATTGAAAAGTATCCATAACACGAGTATCAAATCCATTGCTTTCACTATCATCCTCAGTTTCCATAAGTACTTTTTCAAATGAAGCCTCAAATTTATCATGCTTTCGCTTCTTTATCCTTTGAGCAACGTCTAAAGCTTGACTCTTTTTTGATGCCGAATATCTAGGAGTCGAAACCTCTCGGAGTACAATTACCTTCCTTGTATACTGTAATATTCTCTTTGTCTTGAAGGCCCTTTTCAAACCAGAGGATTCAATTGTTGGTTCAATTCTTTCTTGAACTTTCAAAACAATTTTCTTGGAACAACTTAAGATTGCTTATTGGCCGGTTGTTTGGTTCTTTTAAGAACACATTTTCCTACTTTCATAGGAATGGTTTCTTTAACAAATTCCTCATACACTGATGGTTTTTTCTTGGCTTGCTTCTTCTTCTTTTGAGCTTTAGACCCTTTCGATGGTCCTTAGGCCCCTTTCTGAGAAACTGGTGGTGGTAGAACAACATTTGGGGTAGTAGAATCAATTGAAAGAAAATAGTTCGCCAACAAAGGATATTTAGGGTCTACCAATTTAAGCATCGAATCAGGGATTCAAGAAAAAATAGGAAATATAGCTGCATCATCCACAACTATCCGTGGAATAGTCATCATAGGGAACTTAGCATATTCAATACCAATTAGGATCAAAATGTTCTCCTGACTGTAAATCTCTTTCAGAATCAACCCCCAAACCTAGCACTCGACACTTTAGTAGCTAGTTTGGTATGAGAGATCGAAGTTCCAAATTCTTCCCACAAAAGTGATGCATATTCCACATGAAGACCATAATATAGACCAACCATAACAAAATGGTCTCGAGCTTGGCCTTGTCGAGCCCAAAACTTCTTCCTGTCAAGCATCTTAGAACAATCCAAAAAACAAAACTCCAAACACAAGGGATACTCGACTTCTTAAAATGAATGATTGTAGTAAGAGTAGGTTGATGTCCCATCTATTTAAACATGTGGATGACTTGATCATTCGAGACTTCATAAAAGTACCTGAAGTTGGCAATGGTAAAATTTGTGCGAACTGTTTCCTGGTGAGTTTCTTCGATTTGGAATTCGATTGCTGGAAGGTAACCACTTTGGTTTTCTTGTTGAACACAACTGTTGAAGCAGCAAGTGATAACCACTCCATTGGAATCGAAAACGAAGCAGACAAAGCAAATGATAGAACAGAGTTGTTCAATGTTTGAACCAACATCTATAATTTTTTCGGATACACATCAAGAGACAGAATGGCACAAAGATTGGTGTGCTGAATGTTCATCATAGGTTGCGAAATCTCTTCTTCATTGGTTGTTTATTGATCGACATTGTGTTGAGTAGCAGTCATTGGAGAGAATCGAAGAGAATTTAGAGAATTGAGAAGTAATGAATAGTGAGGGTTCTTGAGTTTAATCAGAGAACATAAACTTGAAAAATAAAGAAATGGTTTCCTTTTATAATTGGAGTGAATTTTGAATTCAAACCAATTGTCAATGAGAAAATTCCACGTGGATTATTGGTTAGTTAACCATCACCATAAACATAGTCACATGTGAAAGTGATCATCACTTTTCTCCTAGATTCCCATGAAAATCCTAAACCGCCATGTCCAATGTCCATCAGATCTTTTGCTTCTCCCAACCGGATAAGAATCATCACAAGTTTTGATACCAAATGAGAACTCCATAAGTTTCGTTACCAAGTGATACTTTAAAAAGTTTCATTACCAAGCAAGAACAATCCTTCGACATGGAGGCTAAGCTCATTCACTTATGGGATTGTTAAGCGAAATCATATGCCAAACTTTGCGAAATCTAAGATAGAGTTGGTATTATTCATATCCTCGAGGATTTTGGTGCTCATGTGTGACGAAAAAAAGATAGAAGCAAATTAAGAAAAGTTTGGTTATCATGATATCAAAGATCCTTTGATACGAAAGCAGATTGAATCCAGACAAAGATCTCTTCATTTGACATCAAGAGAGATGACGAATTGCTTGTGTATTTTCCCGTAAAATACAATCGAATACTCATTGATGAGTATTGAATGGCCTCTTTTCCTTTAGTTTCATTGGTGGCTTCAATTTTAGACAAAATCACAACTTAATATAAGTGTGGTTGAGTGTGCAAAATTACTTGGATGACTAGTGTAGTCAAGAACAAGTATGGTTTGGAAAAATATGAGTAATAGTTCAGAAAAGATGTTCAAATGGAACTCTCACATCAAAACAATGAAAATCTGGATCGTTTGGGCAAAAATGTATTGATATTAGAGCATTTTATCAAGATCAAGCAATACAAATGAAAATGTGATTTTGAACATCGAAATGGTACATTGAAACAAATGTTTCGTGAAAATCTTGAACAAAATTGTCCACTGTCAATTCATTAGGTTTATTTTCTTGGGGTTCACCTTCATCATAAAAAAATGATTCAAGATTATAAACACAAAGTTGTGACATACCTATATCATGGTTGGTATCGACCAACAATGTCTTGGGTATGTGTCATAGTGTGTGATCGTGAAGGAAATTTTAGGTGCAAAAGATTTGGTTTAAGAACTCATTCTACCTCTGCGAAAAGTTTGGACATAGCAAAAATCTCATTACTTATGATGAGAAGAGAAAGGTAGTTCGTTGATTAATATGAATACAACCTGATTGGGAAGAAACTTTTGTGTGAAGAGTTTCATTAAGGCTTCGAACACAAAGAGTCTTTGAGGCTTTGAGGAAAATGTGCTGTAACGTGCTTCTAGGGACACGTAACTAGTACATAATTTCGAATAGTACATGTTCCCTTTGTTTGAATGTTCCCATGTGGCATGTGAAAGTGCATCATGTTGTTACAATGAGATTCCATAAAAATTCAAACATAAAAAAAATATTTTTGGATTTTTGTATTTATTAATAAAAAACAAGAATAAGAAAATCTTTTGGATTTTTGATTTTTGTAAAGCAAAAACAAAAATAAGAAAATATTTTTGTATTTTTGATTTTTGTTAAGTAAAAGCAAAAATAAAGTAATTAAAAACATTACCAATATCTTTTCGTTCCCAGTCTTGAATTTTCAAAATCTGTCAATCTTCAAAGATAAGTTGTGCATCGAAAGTCTTCCATCAGATGCGAATTATGATCCTGTACTGAATGATTTAGAAGGAAGTCGAATACAAAGGCAGTCGAATGCTTAACATGAACAACAACCTGTGAACAAAACAAAAACAATAAACAAAAGTTGATTAAAACACGCGAAAGTTATACCCACTAATCGAAAGTGATGAAAACAATCGAAAGTAAGGTAAAATGCATGTTCATGTCAAATTCAAGAAGATTTGTGTAAAATATGGAATAGAACATGCTTCCAACATTCCTAGATCATTCAAAATCCTTAAAAATGATTTTTACATCTAAAGGTTTTATGAAAATATCAGCAAGTTGATTTGTTGTTTTGATAAAATGGACTTCAATGCTCCCATCTTCAACATGGTCTTTGATAAAGTGATAACAAAGAGCAATATACTTTGTTTTCAAATGTTGGATTGGATTAGGACAAATGTGAATAGCGCTTTGTGAGTTGCAATATAAAGGTATTTTCTTCATGTTGATCGCACAGTCATGCAATTAACTTTGAATCCAGATCACTTGTGATGTGTACGTAGCAACAACGATATATTTAGCCTCAGCTGTCGAAATAGGAACGCAAGTCTGCTTTTTCGATTGCCAACTCACAAGTTTCCGTCCAAGAATTGACATCCTCCAGTTGTGCTCTTTCAATCTAGTTGACATCCCCCAAATCCGTATCAGATAATGCTAGGATAA
This sequence comes from Lactuca sativa, assembly GCF_002870075.4. Taxonomy (NCBI): domain Eukaryota; kingdom Viridiplantae; phylum Streptophyta; class Magnoliopsida; order Asterales; family Asteraceae; genus Lactuca; species Lactuca sativa. Next base: position 99,214,763 of record NC_056624.2, on the reverse strand, counting down.
AGAATCCTGTCTTCGAAGGATACCACAAGCCTAACGACTTTGTACCATGGAGGTATCAAAAGATATTCTTCACTACAGTGGGATGGGGTTCTCTTGGGTTCAATTGGTACCTGGCACAATTACACACAGAGAACATAATATTAGGTCGGCTTGCAGTTAAATATAAAAGTGAACTGATCACGCTCCTATACATCTTGAGATCCACAGAAGGCTTATCTAACGAAGGACTTAAGTGTGTGATGAAAGCCATAAGTACTTTGACTTTCATGCAATTCATCATGCCAAACCTTTCAATCAGACCGAAGACCGAAGACCAAAGTAACCTCGAGCATTTGAAGTTTATGAAATGATTCGATTGGAGACTCGAAGTGGTTTGGGGTTTCCCAATTCATGATGGGTTTAGATTTATCGAAGAGTTTTTGGGTGTGCTTTTATGCTTAAACTTGGGTAATTTTTTGGAGATTGAGAAACTCCTAATTACCTTTTGATGCTCGGTTTGTGTGGTCTCACACTCTAGAACCCGGGTTGGCAAAATCGTTGAAGAATTGAAGATTTGAATTTCATCTCTACATGTGTCACGTTTGAGGCTTGGTTCGTGAAGTTGCTCAATTTTGGAAGATTTGAAGTGGTTCATCCATTCCTAACTTTGATGGGGAGAATGTTGGGTACAAATTTATCCATGTATGACTTTGTAAATGGTTTGACTTTTGTAGACCCACTTGCATGTGGTAGAGTAGCCTTGTGACATGAAAGATATATATATATATATATATATATATACATATATATATATATATATATATATATATATATATATCGAATGCATCTCTTAAACTCCCAAATCACCGTGTTTATTGTGTCTTCTTTAATTCTTCATGCCAAATCAATGCTCATAATCCACCACAATTGGTATCAGAGTGGGTGTTCTTGATTTGATCAAGAATTGATCCATGATGGCATTCTAGATTTGGTGATTCTTAATTTGATCTTTGATCTTCATGTTTTAGAGAGTTTGGATTCTAGAAATCGACTTCATCAATGTTTCTACTCATAATTCAATTTTCTTCACTATAATTCAAGCGATTGTTACTTTCTCTATGACAACCTGAACCTTTTTCAGTCAATGAAAGTCAAATCCCGTTATATAAAATTTCGAATTTTATTTATTTTATTTTGGTAATTTTGTCAAGATCGTGAAGGTTGAAAACAACTTAGATCATATAAATTAAACATATATAAGCGTCGGGACTAAAATCATGCGAAAAAATCAAGTTTTTCTTCGAAAATCAGTTGAGTCTCGATCATCCCGATGTTTACGGCCGTAAACCGTTCACGGCCTGGGGACCCCACCTCCGACCGTGAACCCAATATATATATATATATATATATATATATATATATATATATATATATATATATATATATATATATATATATATATATACCGTCATTTCTTCAATGCTGGCCGAAAACACTACTTTCTCTCTCTAAATCCACCAACCGAAAACACAAGATTTCTATCATCTAACCTCCGAAAAATCTTCCAATCCACCTTGGAACTTGTGTTGGAGCATCAAACATTCACTATTTCACCAAATCAAGCATTCTTCATTTTTGGGTTCACGGCCGTAAAACCTTCAAAACTTCATATTTTGACCAAGAACACCAAGAACAGACCATAAATCATTCAAAGACCATAAACCCTTCAAGGACAGAAAACCGTTCACGGACGAGAATAGTTCATGGCCAAAATCCTTTCATAGTCACAAACTACCCTAAATCGTGAATCTTGGCTGCGCACCCACTTTTTCCATTTCGATCGAGTCTCGGTAACATTCCTTAACATAAATCAATTGTTTTTCTAACACTTTAACTAATGTGTTCGCTAATCTAAATACAAATATGTGTTTAATTATTATTAGGATTCCGTTAGCTTCCGGTAAAACAACTCGAGGGTCTTCATTTCCAGTCTTGTTGTCCGGCACATACACGTGACCAACAGTGAGTTAATGCCCCTATATTTTTACTACTTTTAATGTTTTCAGGGTGAAAATACAAGTAAAATATTAGAGTTTTGTGCTTTTATACAAAATTATTTCAAACGGATTTAAAAACCTTTACATTTGATACAACCGAGAAAACACTACATTTTATAAAAATATTTAGATATTCTAATCCCTTATGTAACATGTTGAGCTTGAGGTAAATTTTCAATATACAATGATAATTGAAAAGTTTTCAATACCATTCAGGTTATACATTCCAAACTTTGTTATTATACTTCGGAAGCATCATCGAAGTTTTAACAAAATTCAAGGCATACGAGTAAATATACATACAAAAACTATAATAGGTATAGTTTGGGGTTCGATACACCGTTTCACGAATTCAATAACCCTACACCATAACAAACATATAAACCATGGTAGAACTAGTTTATGGTATACATTGCTATTATTTGAATACAAGAGTACTTTACTAAATAATTATTTAAGTATAATTATTTTTACTCTACAAGACATACGTATAGATTCAAGTCCAAGAGAACAATACATTGCACGTAAACTAGTTAATACTGGGATTGTGAGACATTACTTCAATTGTACCCTTCGGGGTGTGGGTTAAATCCTATCATAGTATAACCAGAGTCTCCTGGAGGGAGAACGTGAGATTTGTGAATAGATCTTTTCGGGATTGACTATCCTACACCTAAACTGCTAGCTACAGTTAGGTAGGCATGCCTGGGACGACAAATGTTATAACATCCGACACCTGAAGAACGTCTTAGAGGTCACTAAGTCATGTCAAGTATGGTTATACGAACTCACAATAGTATAAACTAACCTTTTTGTTTACAGGGTTTCATTCTTCAATAGTTTTATTTTAAGTAATAAAAATACTATACATACTGGTGTTAGCCAATGTTTTCATTCATTTCATTACTTACATTATTGGTGGTAAATAGGGATTTCATACAAATTGTCACACCCCAAAACCGAGAACGGCGGAAACATTCTGGGGCGGAGGATATCATGTAATGTATCACAACAAATGTAAAGTAGTAAACAAGCAACAACATCGTCCATTGCATTAATAGTAATAGTTTAATACATGTGTGTTCTTTCATAGTAAAAAGATATTACAACAAGTAATCAAAAATAAAAGACGAGTCTTGACTGCTCCGTCTTCGCAAAACCTGGTCCTCGTACCTGTCTACTGGTGACCTGAGAATACAAGTTATTTTGAAAGTGTAGGTCAGCATTTAAGCTGGTGAGTTCATAAGTATTTAATGTCATTGTTCGTATAAGTTTGATGATAACATTTGAAATTGTTCAATGTAATTGTTTGTATATGTTTTGAAAACTCTAGAAAATCCCATATTTTCTACTAGTATAAAAAAAGTAGTCTTCTACAAAGACCCGAGTGTTTTGAAAGTAGTCTTTTACCAAGACCAGATTGTTTTGAAAGTACGCATCACTTGAAAATGTGACGGTTTTTCCCTGTTTAACTATTATTATAAAACTATAAAAGTAATAATATAATAACTTATGTTGTATCCTTTGGTACTAAGATACACACGACGTGGAAACTCGCCGTAAACGGATCAACCGTAGACATCCGGAGATGTGCATTTACCTCTGTTGCTAACAGCCGGGTTTAGGAATAGTTATTCCCTTAAGTATACCTGTAATGGTATCAACCGTAGACATCCGTGGATGTGCATTTACCTCTGTAGCTAACAGAGATTCTAGGAATGGTTAATCCCGCAAAGTATCCTTTAGAACTAGGATATAAAGTCCAATCTATCTCGTCGATTATGTGGTTGTTATCACAAAGTAAAGATAAGGAGAATTATATATAACAGTATCTACACATATAATATGTAATAGTAACTCGCCATATAATATCTACGTAGAAGTATTCATGTAAACGTACTCATCTAAGCGTATCTATGTAAACATATTCATGTAAACGTATCTATGTAAACGTATCTATGTAAACGTATTCATGTAAGCATATCTATTTAAACGTATTCATGTTAGCAGAATCTCTGTAAACGTATTCATGTAAGCAGAATCTATGTAAGAGTATCCCTATAAATATATCCATGTAAGAGGAATCTCTGTAAGAGTATCCCTTCATATAGCATGTAGTATAGACTCATGAATGAACTGACTCTGGTGTAATTTCTTGTAATAAGAATAATGTTTTGTATCCCCTAAACTATTCCTATAATAGTTTACTAGAATGTAATTGATGAGTGTCCAAGTAGGTTTATACACTCTTGCTACCAAAGAGTGTCGGAACTGAATTAATTGATGGAACATTTATGGCTATATATGTACATATGATATATGATGAGTTAAGAAACTCTTTGATTGTTTAGATCTTCTAACAGGTTAATCACAAAAACAAAAAACATCAATATAAAACACAAGAATGAATCAAAATATGTCGAATGATTCAATAGATTCAAGCCTCAACAGAGCTCGATAAAGAACTTCCGCTGTAGAGGCTGTTAGAGTTATGAACAATAAAAATCAAATCTTTCAGAATAAATGACTTCCAAATCTTACGTACTAAGATGCATGCAAGCACCTATAAATACAAAACCCTAAAAAATAACTCACGGATGGACATGACCAATCCGGAGACTAAATGGACTAAATAGCGAGCCTAAGATGCAACACCTTTCAGACCCTACAATCTCCCCCTTTGCGTCAATTGGAGCGAGACTATCACTTCGGCTTGCTGGGTCCAGCTGCAGGAACTTTCTTAGTGTTTTCAAATAGACGTGGGATGAGAGCAAGGATGGTCTGTCTGAAGTTAATGTACCACTGAATCATGTCATCAAAATACTTCTTGTCATCTGCTGAATTTTGCTTACATCGATGAATGATTCCCAAAACATGTTCCAAGCATGCAGTGGTGTAAAGGTGCTTATCTGCCAAGGCAAACATGCATTTTTGGCCTTCGTTCCTTGTAAACATGACATAATTCCGCTTTGGGTCGATTCTTCCCATCTGCATTATGTTCAAATCACTAGCAGAGCCAACAGGAGAAATAGTAGGTTTTTTCTTGAATATGCTAGCGATCTCCTGATCCATCTTGGCAACTTCCATAATGTAGCATACGAGCATCCTTTTGAAGTGATCAATAATTGGACCATACTCAGCTTCGTTGGTGAGGAGGATGTTATGCAAAATAATCCAATCATGTGGATTCAGGTTGGGAAGATCAGCAAGTGATATAGCGTGTTCGGTTTTAGCAGAACCCCTCAGCACTTTGAACCGAACGTTCGTGAAGCTCCCCTCACGAAACGGTTTAAGGACCCGAACATTGACGATCTTCTGAGCACTCCACGTCTGATACTGTGGTTGAGCAGACTTCAGATAGAATTCGACAAGTTCCTTATCAATCTTTGGATGAGGATGAGGGATATCAGCAACGTTATCAAAAGCATGGAAGATGAAGGCTTTTCGGGTCAGTGGCATATCGAACTGAGAGTCGACAGAATTGATTCGATCCAATGAAATCACTGGTTCGAGCCATAGAATGCTGGGAGTTTCAATTGCCTCTTTTAAAAGCTTCTCAAGAGTCCACGGAGGAAAAAGAGTTTTCCTACTCTCAAGAAGGTCATGAGCCTCCTTCATTTTTCTTTCGTTCGCTTCAAACTCTCTGGCAACACGAGCGCTCATGTCATCATCTTTATCCCGACCTTGTTTCTCCATTCAGAAATGCGCATTTCAAATCCATTTGGTAGACCTCGAAGTTCTTGTGTGCAACATAGGCAAGAAATATTCGAACAGATTCCAGCCTTGCTACCGGAACAAATGTTTCTTCATAATCAATTCCTTCTTCCTGGCAGTATCCTTTCTCCACAAGACGAGCTTTATTACGAATCACATTTCCCTCCTTATCCATTTTATTTTTGAATACCCATTTGAGACCAACGACTGAGGCATCTTTTGGTGTTGGAATGAGACGCCAGACCTTATTTCTTTCAAACTCATTGATTTCATCTTGCATTGCTTGGACCCAATCAGAATAATCAAGAGCAATATTGACGGTCTTTGGCTCAACTTTGGATACGAGGGAATTATACATGCAGAACTCTACTTTGGAGAATAGGGAGGTTTGCTTTGCCTTCACTTGAGATCGGGTTAGGACCTTTTCAGATACATTACCCACTATTTGAGATACATGATGATCTCTGGTCCATTTAGTGAGCGGTTGAAAGTTTGGATCATAGGATGGATCCAATTCGGCGTTGACCATTTCTTCCAACTCAGATTGAATATCATCATCATAAAACATTTCGGAATTCTCCCCCCTCGACAGATGATGAATCATTTGGATCTTCAGGTTGATTTGGACCTTCGGGTGCTACGGAACTCTCAGGTGTAGCCGGGCTTTCGGGTGTTATAGGACTTTCGGGTGTTACAGGGATTGAATTCTCCCCCTGAAACTGTGAGTCCGGTTGATTTGAAGAGAATTGATTCTCCCCCTCAACTGAAGTGCCGTGCTGAGGAGGTTCGTTTCGAACTGGTTCTCCTTCTCCCATTTGTTTGGCTGCATCTTCGACAATCTGCTTCAGACGATCGATTTTTTTGTCTGCCGCCTTGGCTTCCGAGAGAGTGGCTTTCTTAGGTTCATCGAATAAGTCTACGAATTGATCAAATAAATTAGCAATTGTGGCTGTGACTTGACCTGTTTGAGAGAAAATCTCTCCAATTGCTTCTTCAGTAGTCTTTAGTTTCTTGACGTAACTGTCATCAAAAGTCACATAATATGTTTCTTCAATCTTTCTAGAACGTTTATTTAGTACCCTGTATGCCTTTGAAGTATGAGAATATCCCAGAAAAATTCCTTCGTCAGCTTTAACATCAAACTTGTTACGATGTTCTTTGGAGTTGTAAATGAAGCACCTTGAACCGAACACATGGAAGAATTTTACATTCGGCTTCCTGTTATTGATGATCTCATAAGGAGTGAGAAAGAAACGCTTGTTGAGATAAGACCTATTCTGCGTAAAACATGCTGCAACAATAGCATCAGTCCAGAAATATAAGGGAAGAGAAGCAAAACTTAGCATAGTTCGGGCGCCTCACACAAGGATCGGTTTCGTCTTTCGACAATACCATTCTGTTGAGGCGTATAAGGGGCTGAGAAGTTATGACTGGTTCCTTTTTCTGCCAAGAAGTCTTCGAATTCTTTGTTCTTGAATTCCAGTTCATTGTCGCTCCTAATGTTTCGAACGACTTTTCTCAGTTGCACTTCAACCTGCTTGATAAACATCTTTAGCTTAGGGGTGGCCTCAGATTTGTGCCTCAGAAAGAATACCCATGTAAAACGTGAGAAATCATCAACAATAACAAGAATATAATTGCTACCGCCAATGTTCTCTATTGATGATGGACCACACAAGTCGATGTGAAGCAACTCAAGTGGTTCAACAAATTTCGTGTTTATAATTGATGGATGACTTTGACGAATTTGTTTCCCCATTTCGCATGCAGCGCACAAGTGTTCTCGATCAAATTTGAGCAATGGAAGACCCCGAACATGACCTCCGGTGACAAGTTTGTTGATGTCTTTGAAGTTGAGATGTGAGAGCCTTCGGTGCCACAACCAACTTTCGTCTGAATGAGCTCTGGATAAAAGACATATGGCTGTATTCCCTTTGATTGGTCTGAGATTCAGAGGTAACATTTCGCCTTTTTGATCTGATTTGAGAATGACCTTGTTGGATTTCTTCTCTATAATTTCTGAGCCTTCGTCGTCGAATGAAACTTTGAGACCGGTACCTCCCACCAGTTGAGATACACTGATGAGGTTATGCTGCAATCCTTCTACGTATGCCACCTTTCTTATTGTGAAGTCTCCATTGGTGATCATTGTTGGATTAATGTCTAAGTCCATAACTATAATTGGTAAGACTTGACCCGACCCGACATGGTCCATTTGGGTTGCATGGCATCATGCACTTGGATAGACTATAATGAGAGAAATAAGACACTTATGGTTATTAATATATTATAAGTTCTAGTATATTAATAATAAGAATAATAAGATTATTTAATTAATATTGATCAAGAATTAATCTAGGATTAATTAAGTGATCAAAAGAAGACTAATTAAATATATGGATTGATTGTGTAAATCATCCATACTTGTATAGTGGGCTAATGCTCCATGGACAATCAAGTTGGGCTAAAACCCATAGGATGGTCCATGGATGCTCCATGGTGTATTTGAACCCATGGATCCAAGGAAATGGAAAGTCATGATAATTAGGGTTTACCCTAATTGTAACACTATATAAAGATCTTATTCTTGACAAAATCGGCCAACTAGTATCATTCTAGAGAGGGCTAGCTGATTTCATGAAGTGTAGATTTCTCTCAAGTTATTCCAAGTGTATTTGGTGTTGTGTGAACCATTTGAGGTGTCACACTTGGGGCACTAGGCACTCAAGCTTCATGAAGACTTTCTACATGAAAGAGGTATGTATTCTATCTTGTTATATTCATTATTTTGTATGCTAGATTAGGATAATGCCTTGGATGTTCATAATTGCATGTATAATAGAGAAAACATAGATCCAAGGTATTTAGGGTTGCATGTACACTTAGGAGTGTTAGAATGCTCAAAACCCAACAGTGGTATCAGAGCCTAGGTTTGTTTTCTTGTTATACTTGCAAAAGAAGCTGGAAAATCGAGTTTTGATGCTGTCTGCCCAGCCGACTCGCCAAGTCCATGAATGGACTCGCCGAGTCCAAGGCAAAAAGCATCCAACTCGCCGAGTTGGTTTGTGCACTCGACGAGTTGGACCCCCAGATAGCATAAATTCGACTTTTTAGGCTGGAATTGGACTAGGAACATTACCCTAAAATGTTTTTGGACTTATAAACTTGTTTTTGATGTGGTAATGTTCATGCTAATCCAATTTCAAAGATAATTGTCAATAGATTGATGTTAGTATTAGTTTAAGGTTTAGACTAATTACATGAAAAAGTTTGATTTGAATTATCTTGTTCTTATGAGTTGCTTAGATTAATAGAAAAGTTGAGTGAAATAGTTGTTTTCAATCCATTTTAATCTAAGAGTTGATTCCAAAGTGTGTTTTTGTAACTTGTCCTCAAGTTATATGAAAAGTCACATTTAAGAATCATAAAACTCATAAAGGTTGGCAAAGGTTACAAAAATGAAGAGTCTAGTTCTAATTAAATGGTTTTATGACTCCATAACTTGTCCTCAAGTTATGGAGGACCAAGAGTCTCTTCATTAAATAATAAATTAAAAAAATAAAATGTAACCTTAATTAATTCCATAAGTTATAAAATAAAGAAAAGTTAATTCTTTTATTAGTTTAAAGTCTTCCATAACTTGTCCTCAAGTTATGGAACTTGAAGAGTTTTTGGATTAAAACTACTTTAAACAAATAAGTTATGGAATTAATTAGTTTTGAATAGTTTCAAAACTTGCCCTCAAGTTTTGGAATTTGTAAAGTTTTCTCTTATATATACTTTAATTCCAAGTTAGCCCTTAGAATTTTAAAAGTTAAAATTCTACCCTTATACTTTATAATATTATAAGTTAATAATATATATATATATATATATATATATATATATATATATATATATATATATATATATATATGTATAAGAGTAAAGTCAGTCTTACCGCTAGTACGCCTCATTCACGAAGCCGGTCTATAAGGTGGGTATAAGGTTGTTGCCTATAAAATGGCAACTTAATGGGTGTCCACTCTCACCCACCGCTTGCTTGACTGGTGGAGGGTCGTTAGCCGAACGGGTTTGACAGGACTAGAATTCTCCCCTCATTAAAAGTATTAATGATAAATACTAAGTAACTAAACTCTTAATAATACCCAATCTTAGTTACTTAGGAAAATGTAAATAAGGTGCTAATCCATGAAATTACACTTTGCACTTTGTTTAAGTTGGTTAGTGGAGCGTGTGTGGTTAACCAGCACACTAACTCGTATTTAACAAGGTAGGTAAAGGGTAACTTAATGTTTATCATAGTATCGACGGAGCGTGTGTGGTTAACCGGCACATCGATTGAGGGGTAAACACTTAAGGGTACCAAGTAATTTGCATGGTTAATTCACACCTTGTTTTGTGATCCTCGGCATCCCAGTCACAAAACCTTCCTTTGGGACTTGGAGGTGAAAACCGGGGCTTTGGGAGGGTCTCGGGGGCTTAAACGCAGAGTGTCGGCGCGAGAAAGAAGGGAACTGAGCAATGGAACTCGGAGCCCTTGAAATCTATTTATAGGGGCATTTTTGAGGTGTGCCACGTCATGGAAAGGGATGGCCACGTCGTGGGGAGTCAAACTTATCCTCTTCCATTGATTGGGCGCCCTCAGTCACTTGTCGGGTCGCGGCAAGTTTGTGCCACGTCGTGGCAAGCCTGACAGCCTCAGATTTCGGGCCTCGAACTTGTAAAACCCATAACTTTCGCGTACAAGCTTCGTTTTCGACGTTCTTTATATGCACGCGTAGCTGAAAATATGCTATACAACTCTCATTTAGACTTCATTGGCTAATTTTGACTTTACTTTTAATTATTTATTTTTAACGGGCTGGGACACGAAAATTCCGTTAAAATTCCATAACTTCTTCATCCGATGTCTGTTGTCGTCAGACTTTTCTCCGTTGCGCTAATATTTTTGAGACCTTCGATTCTCATTTTGGTTGTTTCGGTCAAAATTCTCTCGAGCTCTATTTCGAGTTTTTAGCTGTCTACTGCTATATCCGGATCTTGGAATAATCATAACTTCCTCATACAAAGTCAGATTTGGACGTTCTTTTTATGTACGCTCACGGTTTAATGTTATCTACAACTTTCATTTAGATAATTAAGGCTAAAAAGTATTGTATTGAAACTTCGCGTTTTTCGTTTAATCGGTGTTACCGGTTTTGCCCAGAATCTTCGGTTGGTCATAACTTCCTCGTTATAACTCGGATTTTAGGGTTCTTTATATGTACGAAAACCTTGATACGATTCCTACTACTTTATTTAACCCAAATAAGATTTTAGGAAAGTTATATTTTGACCTAAATTTGACTGGTTTTACATTACATTGTCTCTAAATATCGGGTTGTCACACAAATACTTTCATATACAAAAAACAGAATTTCACTAACGAACATACAATTGGTCTTAGGGTTTAAGACTACTTTTCATTACTAAAGAAAATATTGGATTTTCTTGGAAACTTACAAACATTTTTCACGGGTACATCAACAGGTTTTCGTCATAAAAACATGCCTATGAACTCACCAACTTTATGCTGATACTCTTTTCAAAACCACTTGTATACTCAGGAGATCAGTAGACAGGTACTTCCGCAGGCTATTGAGAAGACATAGCGTATAGAGTCACGTCTTTTGTTATACTTTTGATGTATACAATTATATATCAAATTGATGTAAATACTATATATATTCAATTTAATGGCTGTGTTTACTTTGATTACTATGATGCAATTATTGTGATACTGCACATAACCTCCTCCACCCCCGAACGTTTCCGTCGTTTCGGTTTGGGGGTGTGATAGATTGGTATCAGAGCTATTGTTTATAATGAACTAAGTATACCGAACCTTACATGGTATACAACTATAAACACTAAAGGGGCCGAAATGCTCTGAAACTAAAAGTATACTTTTAAAATTTAAGTATTTTACAAAAGAGAAATTAAATTGCTTCCTACTTTTTGTGCCTACAAAGGTTCCTACCCAATAAAATTATGACAAGTGGTATCTTTCCATATTTTTTTTTAACTAACCCATTAAGGCTATATTAGGAATAGGGAAAGGATCAAATGAGAACACCTAAAAGGTTGAGAACGCGAGAACATGTATATTTATTTGTGATTTCATTTATTCATTTGTGGAGAAATGATAAAGTTTTACGCACAATCAACATGAATATGATTTTTCTCTTCAATTGAAATTAAAGACGTAAAAGTTTATCATTTCTCCACAAATGAATACATGGAATCACAAATAAATATACTTTGCTCTCTCATTCTCAACCTTTTTGGTTTTCTCATTTGATCCTACTCCATTAGCAATATATCAAATAAAATTAAATTGAATGATGATTTGTCATAATTTTAGTGGGTAGGAATAATTGTAGGAATAAAAGGTAGGAGGTAATTTAATTTCTCTTTACAAAAAGTATGCAAGTATACATACATACTAGAAGTTGTATCATAATAAGAACTACATAAATGTATTTAGGACGAGTCGGGTACTACGGTTAAACCTGAATAGTTATGTAATCATATGTGGGGCTAATATAACTTGATCAACTATATTTGTCCGAGATATGACCAACATATGTTTGGGAGTGACTATGGTGTTGCGACAAGTCTAAAACTCACCAAATCCGATACTAATGAAGCACATAGTTAAAATACTATAGGAGTATTTTATAATTCTATAACACCACACAAAATTGTTACAAGTAGTACTAATCCCCACAAATGAAAGACCTGCAATTCCTTGTTTATGTCAGTAAACTATTATTTTAGATCTCTTTTAACGCTTAGGATCAATATATTATGCATTTAGAATTTAGATATATCTTGTTCGAAAGTATCCGATTCATGATCAATATAGAAGGCTTATTGTAATTTTCCCCTTGTATCTTTTAGAGAAAGATGCCTCCCAAGAAGAGACCCAACAGAGAGAAGAACAACCCTCTGACATATCCGCCACCACCACTTCCTCAGTTCGTTCCTGTTATGTTCCAAGCAGCAGTTACAACCGATATGGCTGCCGCAATGTCACAGATCAATTCTGGCGGCACTAGCGGATCGGGAAGTGGTACCCATCCCCTTAATCTTGATGGTGGCCAGGGACACCCAAAGTAGTGCTCCTACAAAGACTTTATAAACGCGAAACCCAAATCCTTTAATGACAATAGAGGTGTCATTGCCCTAACTCGTTGGTTCGAGAAGATCGAATCAATTTTTGAGATCTGTGCATGCCCCGAGGCAAGCAGGGTGATGTTTGCTGTCTGCACCTTCACCGATAGAGCACTAACTTGGTGGAATAGCCGAGTCAAATCCCTAACTCTGCCGGTAGCCAATGCAATGGGTTGGGAGAATGTGAAAGAACTAATGCTTGCAGAGTATTGCCCAAGGGGTGAGATGATAAAAGCTGGAGCACGAGCTCTGGAACCTGAAGATGAATGGTTCCGACATTGTTACGTACACTGCTAGGTTCAACGACCTAGGTCTTCTGTGTCCCGAGATGGTCACCTTGAAAATCAAGAAAATTGAGAGGTACATATGGGGATTGACACCCCAACTCAATGGAACGTCTTGGGTGCTAAATGTCTCACATTTGACAGTGCCAAGTGTCTGGCGCAAACTTTGATAGATCACGGGGATGATCATGAACCCATTGCAGCCGTTCCCAAACCACCAAAGGAGAGTGGTGGAAAGAGAAAGTTATGGAACAAGCGCAAGGGCAAGTCTTCGTAGGAGCCCTCCAAGAAACAACAAATAGTGACAGTTCATATTGCTACCACTCCTGCTGTTGTTACTGCAACTCAAGCACCTGCCAGTAGATATGCTGGAACCCTTCCAAGGTGCGATAAGTGTAACTTTCATCATCACAGACCCTGTCATGACATGCAATGCAACAACCGTGGAAAAAAGGGACACACAACATGTTTATGCAAAACACAAGTCCAACCAACCAATCAGGCTCCTAGCTGGAGTTGGTCAAGCCTGCTATGGCTGTGGTGAAACCGGGCATTAGAAGAGGAATTGCCCAAAAGCGAAAACTACAGGCAATACAAGGAAGGTTCTAGCTATGGGTCAGGAGGAGGCAGTTGTTGATCCCATCGTAGTTACAGGTATGTTCCTCCTCGACAACTCCTATGCATGCATTCTTTTCGATAGTGGTGTGGCGAGGAGTTTTGTTAGTCATGCATTTAAACATCTACTGAAGCATAAATCCCAACCTTTATCCGGAACATTCACTATCAAGATGGCTAACGGAAAGAAAGAGAGTACTAACGACGTATTTATAGGCTGTACCCTTACCCTAAACGACAATTCTTTTCCAATCGACCTCATGCCAGTCTCCATAAAAAGCTTTGATGTCATCATTGGCATGGATTGGTTGAGCCCCAATCGTGCTGATACCCTTTGTTATGAACAAGCCATTCACCTCAATCTGCCATCCGGCGAAGCCCTCATTATCTATGGTGATAAACTCAGCTCAAGCCTTCGTATCATTTCATGCATCAAAGCCCAAAATTATCTGCGAAAGGAGTGTCATGCATTCCTAGCCCATGTCGTTAACAAAAAACAGGAAGTTAAAGTCCTCGAGAGCATCCCCGAAGTCTACAAATTTCCTAATGTTTTCCCCAAAGATCTTCCCAGAATTCCTCCCGAGCGCCAAGTCGAGTTCCGAATCGACTTAACCCCCAAAGCTACCCCCGTAGCCAAATCCCCTTGTCGTCTAGCGCCGACAGAAATGCAAGAGTTATCCAGCCAGCTCAATGAACTACTCAACAAGGGATTCATCAGACCAAGTTCCTCACAATGGGGAGCCCCAGTCTTATTTGTGAAAAAGAAGGATGGGTCCTTTCGGATGTACATAGATTATCGCAAACTGAACAAGCTTACCATCAAAAACCGTTACCCCAACCCAGAATCGACGACCTCTTCGATCAACTCCAAGGAGCCAACTACTTCTCAAAGATAGACCTGAGATCAGGGTACCATTAGTTACGAGTCCATGAAGGTGATGTTCCTAAGACAACATTTCAGACTCGATATGGTCACTACGAGTATATAGTAATGCCCTTTTGTCTAACCAATGCACCTGCGGTATTCATGGATCTGATGAATCGGGTGTGTCGCCTATTCCTAGACAAGTTCATGATAGTATTCATACATGATATACTTGTCTATTATCGGAGTGAGGAAGATCATACACAACATCTAAGGCAAGTGATGGGAACTCTAAGTGCGGAGACATTATATGCAAAATTCTAAAAGTGCGAATTATGGACAAGAAAAGTAACTTTCCTTAGTCACGTGGTTAGCGAAGAAGGCATACACGTGGACCCTTCCAAAAGTAAAGCGATCGAGAATTGGTCAGCACCAAAGACACCCACATAAATCCGTCAATTCTTGGGTCTTGCTGTCTACTATCGCAGGTTTATCCAGAATTTCTCTTGGATTGCTAAGCCTCTTACCGCCCTGACTCAGAAAGGTGTAACCTTTAGCTGGGAAGAAAATCAAGACACTGCATTCCAAACATTGAAGCAGGCCCTATGCAGCGCACCTATCTTGTCTCTTCCAGAAGGGATAGAGGACTTTGTGCTCTATTGCGATGCATCCAATCAGGGGCTAGGCTGTGTGCTCATGCAGTGAGGAAAAGTCATTGCATATGCCTCGAGACAACTGAAAGCACACGAATTCAATTATACAACTCACGATCTGGAGTTGGGAGCAATGGTCTTCACATTAAAGATTTGGAGACATTATCTCTACGAAACCAAGTGCACCATATTCACCGACTATAAAAGCCTTCAAAACATTTTTGACAAGAAGGAGCTGAACATGAGACAACGACAATGGGTAGAGCTACTTAACGATTATGAGTGCGAAATACGCTATCGTCTCGGCAAGGCCAATATGGTAGCAGATGTCCTCAGCTGGAAGGAGTACTCAAGTCGCAGAGTGACGGCACTCACAATGACTATCCATTCCCATGTGTCCGCACAAATCAGAGAGGCTCAGCTGGAAGCCTTGAAACCAGAGAACATGATGGATGAAGCCTTCAGGGGAATGGAAAAGAACTTAGAATCAAGGGAGACGGAGTTTATTATTTCATGAACTGGATTTGGACCCCAAAATACGGTGGTTACAGGGAGGTTTTCATGAACGAAGCTCATCGGACTAGATACTCTGTTTACCCAGGTTCGGATAAGATGTATCTGGATCTCAAAAAGCTCTATTGGTGGCCAAACATGAAAGTAGAAATTGCTACCTTCGTGGGCAAGTGCGTGAATTGCGCTAAGGTGAATGTGGAATATCAAAAGCCCTCAGGTCTACTTCAACAGCCAGAAATACCTGAGTGGAAGTGGGAACGAATTACTATGGACTTCATTACCAAATTGCCTAAGACCCCGAGTGGCCATGACACTATCTGGGTAATCGTCGACAGATTGACTAAGTCTGCCAAGTTCCTGCCAATCTAAGAAACATAGAAGATGGAGAGACTGACCCGAATCTACATCTAGAGATAGTTCGACTGCATGGTGTGCCTGTGTCTATTATCTCTGATCGAAATAGCAGATTCACCTAGAGATTTTGGCAGTCATTGTAGAAGGCTCTTGGAACTAAGCTCTATATTAGCACAACTTACCATCCACATACCAACGGGCATAGTGAGAGAACCATTCAAACCCTAGAAGACATGTTGAGAGCATACGTTATCGACTTTGGTAAGTCGTGGGATACCCATTTGCCATTGGTCGAGTTCTCTTACAACAACAACTATCACACTAGCATCAAAGCTACTCCTTTCGAAGCCCTGATAGCTCTCTCACTGGCCCATAAATCATCAGAGAAACCACAGAAAAGATCATACAAATCCGAGAACGACTAAAGGCTTCAAGAGATAGACAAAAGAGCTATGCTGATAAAAGATGAAAACCTTTGGAGTTCCAGGTTGGTGACCGCGTTCTGTTAACAGTCTCACCTTAGAAAAGCATGATACGTTTCGGAAAGCGTGGAAAACTAAATCCGAGATACATTGGGCCATTCGAGATGCTCGCCAGGATCGGTCCCGTAGCTTACAAACTCCGTTTACCCTAAGAGCTTAGCAACGTACATCCCGTCTTCCACGTGTCGAACCTCAAAAAGTGTCTATCCGATGAGACTCTTGTAATTCCACTCAATGAAATCAAGGTCAATGAGAGTCTTAACTTCGTGGAAGAGCCAGTTGAAATCATGGATAGGGAAGTCAAACGAACGAAACAAAGTTGCAACCCGATAGTGAAGGTTCGCTAGAATGCCAAGCGGGGACCTGAATTCACTTGGGAGCACGAAGATCAGATGCGACAGAAGTATCCGCATCTCTTTCCCTAGTCCATAATTGTATTCGTTTTAGAATTTCGGGATGAAATTCCTTCTATCGGGGGGATGATGTAACAACTCGAACCTTTTTCAGTCAACGAAAGTTAAATATCGTTAAATAAAATTTCAAATTTTATTTATTTTATTTTGTCAATTTTGTCAAGCTTGTAAGGGTTGAAAACAACTTAGATCATATAAATTAAATTTATATAAGTGCCGGGACTAAAATCGTGCGAAACAATTAAGTTTTTCTTCGAAAATCAGCCAAGTCTCATTCATCCCGGTGTTTACGGCCACAAACTTGTTTATGGTCATAAACCGTTCACGGCCTGGGGACCCCACCTCCGACCATGAACCTAGTCTCTCTCTCTCTCTCTCTCTATATATATATATATATATATATATATATATATATATATATATATATGTATGTATGTATCCTCATTTCTTCGATGCTGGTCGAAAACGCTACTTTCTCTCTCTAAATCCACCAACCGAAAACATAAGATTTCACTCATCTAACCTCCGAAAAATCTTCCAATCCACATTGGAAATTGTTTTGGAGCATCAAACATTCACCATTTCACCAAATCAAGCATTCTTCATTTTTGGGTTCACGGCCGTAAAACCTTCAAAACTTCATATTTTCACCAAGAGTACCAAGAACAGACCATAAATCATTCAAAGAACGTAAACCCTTCAAGGACAGAAAACCGTTTACGGCCAAGAACAGTCCACAGCCGAAAACCTTTCACAGTCGCAAGCTACCCTAAATCGTGAATCTTGGTTGCAAACCACTTTTCCACTTCGATCGAGTCTCGGTAACATTCCTCAACATAAATCAATTGTTTTTCTTACACTTTAACTAATGTGTTCGCTAATTTAAATACATATATGTGTTTAATTATTATTAGGATTCCGTTAGCTTCACGTAAAACAACTCGAGGGTACTCATTTCTAGTCTCGTTGTCCGGCACATACACTCGACCAACTGTGAGTTAATACCCCTATATTTTTACTACTTTTAATGTTTTCAGGGGGAGAATACAAGTAAAATATTAGAATTTTGTGCTTTTTTACAAAATGATTTCAAACGAATTTAAAAACCTTTGCAATTGATACAACCGAGAAAACACTACATTTTATAAAAATATTTAGATATTCTAATCCCTTATGTAACATGCTGAGCTTGAGGTAAATTTTCAATATACAATGATAATTGCAAAGATTTTAGTACCATTCATGTTATACATTCCAAACTTTTTTGTCATACTTCGGAAGCATCATCGAAGTTTTAACAAAATTCAAGGCATACGAGTAAGTATACATACAAAAACTATAATAGGTATAGTTTGTGGTTCAATACACCGTTTCATGAATTCAAGAACCGTACATCATAACAAACATATAAACTATGGTAGAACTACTTTATGGTATACAATGCTATTATTCGAATACAAGAGTACTTTACTAAATAATTATTTAAGTATAATTATTTTTACTCTACTAGACATACGTATAGATTCAAGTCCAAGAGAGCAATAAATTACACGTAAACTAGTTAATACTGGGATTGTGAGACATTACTTCAATTGTACCCTTCGGGATGTGGGCTAAATCCTATCATAGTATAACCGAAGTCTCTTAGAGGGAGAACATGAGATTTGTGAATAGATCTTTTCGGGATTGACTATCCCACACCTAAACTGCTAGCTACAGTTAGGCAGGCATGCCTGGGGTGACAAATGTCATAATGTACGACGCCTGAAGAACGTCTTAGAGGTCACTAAGTCATGTCAAGTATGGTTATACGAAATCACAATAGTATAAACTAACCTTTTTGTTTACGGGATTTCATTCTTCAATAGTTTTATTTTAAGTAATAAAAATACTATACATACTGGTGTTAGCCAGGGTTTTCATACATTTCGTTTCTTACATTACTGGTGATAAACAGGGATTTCATACAAATACTTTCGTATACAAAAAACAGAATTCACTAACGAACATAAAATTTGTCTTATGGTTTAAGACTACTTTTCATTACTAAAGAAAATATTAGATTTTCTTGGAGACATACAAACATTTTTCACAGGTACATCAACAGGTTTTCATCACAAAAACATGCTTATGAACTCACCAGCTTTATGATGATACTATTTTCAAAACCACTTGTATTCTCAGGAGATCAATAGACAGGTACTTCCGCAGGCTTTTGAGAAGACGGAGCGTGTAGAGTCACGTCTTTTGTTATACTTTTGATGTATACAATTATGTATCAAACTGATGTAAATACTATACACACACACACACACATATATATATATATATATAATGTAATGTTTGTGTTTACTTTGATTACTACGATGAAATTGTTGTGATACTGCACATAACGTCCTCCATCCCCGAACATTTCCGCTGTTTCGGTTTGGGGGTGTGACTTTCTCTCTGTAGAAAACCCATTCAAAATCACTTTCTCTCTCTAGACGTTTTTCAAGTTTTTATGATCATGGTGTATTTGGCTTATGATTCTTGGGTTGTGGTCGTTGAAGATGTCAAATACAAAGTCAATAAAAATCAATTTTGTGGGTTATTGTTGTAAGGAGGATTGATTACATGGGATACTATGGTTTATTATGGAGGCTTGAAAGATGATCATGGAAGATTTAAATTTGAACCTCTTTTAAAGTTTTTTATGTTTAATCGAACTTGTTATGTCAATATCCACATGTAGTGAAAATAAAAAGGAAGGAGAAGAAAGAGATTTGTTTAATAAGAAATACATTTCACTTATTGAATACCTAAATGATCTTCGTGCTCTTAAGTATGTTAAATTTCAAGACTATGGAGTTCAATGTAATGTTCTTGATGTTCTTGAAGTTTAGGAGAAGAAGATTCAAGTTTATTCTCATGAAGATGAAAGAGTTTTTGGCTTGATTGGAGTTCAAACCGATGATACTTTTTGTTCTTGCGATTTGTTTGAAAGAATGATTTCTTATTGAAAGCGGGTATTCCAAGAAATTCACAAGTATCTAATTCCAAAAGATTTGATTCAAAATCGCAAAGTTGAAGTTGTGGAAAGTGGTTTGTTCATGAAATCAAATCTTCAAGATGCAAAAAGATGAGAAAGAAAAAGAATAAGAAGATTAAACGCAAAAACAAGCGGGTTTACTCACAAAAATCATCAAGTGTTGTTGTGAAGCGAATTTGGGCTCCAAAGCAACAATTTCCAAAGGTTGCATTGAATTTAAAGTCAAAACCCAAAAGTGTTTGTGATTCTTATGAAAATGTTCTTGGATCGTTGAAGAACATGAAGAACGTGTTGTACAACACGCATCGTGGGTGGTATGATGTTCAAATTGCAGATTTTCTCGTTCCATCAAAAGAAAAAGATCTTCTAAATTTGATTCGTTCATTGAAAATGGAACACGATTCGTGAAAAAGGTATCTTAAATTCTCAAATGGATTCTAATCAAGAAAACGTTTCTGGAAAACTAAGAATTCTAATCAAAACTCTGTTAATTCAGAAAGATCTTCAACTCAAAATACGAATTCTTCTCCGATTCTGAAAGAAAAATCAAAATCATTTGCTAAGCCACAATTTTCAACTCCTCAGGTTTCAAAATTAAAGAGTTCTTCAAAACCAACATTTTCAAAAACATCATATTCGAAATCTTTTGAAAAGCCAAAGTCAAATTGTCCTCCAAAAACATCCGTTTCAAAACCTATCAACACATCAAAAGATGTGAAAGGCAAAAGTAAAGTTGGTTCGGAACCAGAGATTTCTCTCGTGGAATACGAAGAAAATTTGAAAAGGGAAGAAAGGCTTTTGCAAAAAGGATGGACAACAAACACAAAAATTTTATTCAACGAAAAACTATTCTTGTTGAAATTAATCTGTATGATGATCAGATGGAAGTTTTCAAAATCATAAAAGGGAAAAATAGTGTTTTAACAAAAAGATCGTTTTAGGTTGACAAGAATAAGATTATTCTTGTTCTTAAGAAGTCCTCACAGGGACCCAAGAAGGTTTGGGTTTCTAAATGTCTCTGTAGTTTGTAGGTAATGCATGATGAACAGTACGACTCTGAATGGTATATAGACAGTGGTTGTTCGTGTCACATGACTGGAAAGAGAGAAGAACTGAGAGAATTTCGATCGTTAAATGATGGCGGTAGAATTGTATTTAGAAACAACGCCACAGGAGCAATCAAAGGCTACAAAATTATTACAAATGGTGGATTCTCCATTTGGAAGGTAGCTTGTGTGGAAGGCCTACAACATAATCTAATAAGTGTTTTGCAATTGGTCGTAGGTACTAGGCTAAAGGTGTCATTCAATGATAAGGGTTCAGAGATCATTGAGAAGAAATCTAAAGTAGTGTTACTGTAACGCCCACGTTTCCAGGCTAGTCATTATCCTTGATGTAATAGTCTAGGTTAACCCATGTAACTCTTTTAAAGTATTAATGATGAAATATTTGAGTATTATGTGAATTATGTGAATCATGTGTTTATTTTCTTAATTATTATAATTTAATGAATTAAGAATAAAATAAGCGTCAAAATTAAAGTATGAAATAAACTCAATATCTTTGCATAAAGTTGTAGTGTCCGAAACGAGGTTTCCGAATATATATAGAACGCCCAAATCTGACTTCGTATGAGGAAGTTATGATTTTCTAAAGTTTCGACTAGGCAGTATGCAGCCCAAATCCTCGATTTGAGATCCAACAGTTTATAGCCGAAACAATCTAAACGGGAATCGAAGATCTCGTTGTTAGTAGCGAAACGATGAAAAGTTAGGCGAGAACGGACGTCGGACGAAGAAGTTATGAATTTATAACGAAGTTTTCCTGTACGGGCCTACTAAAATTAAATAATAAAAAAATAAAGTCAAAATTAGCCGACGGAGTCTAAACGATAGTTGTAGAGCGTAGCCTCACCAACGCGTGGATATAAAGAATGTTGAAAACGGAGCTCGTATGCGAAAGTTACGCAATTTAGAAGTTTGACGAGTCAAATTACGCCGAGCGTAATTTGAGTACGCCCAGCGTACTCAGGAGGATGCAAGTTGCCTGACCAATACTCGAGTGCCACCAATTGACGCATGCAGTGACGTAAAGTACGCCTAGCGTAACCAAGTTACGCCCAGGTACTGAGTACGCCCAGCGTAAATTGAAATTACGCCCAGCGTAATCCCAGACCCACCAGCTTATAAATAGAAACCGAGATCAGCCATTTTCTCGTGTTCAAACTCTTTCTTCTCTCTAGTTTTTGCCTCGATTTGTGTGCCAATCATATCCCGAAGCAAGATCCGAAGTCCCGAGGATCCCGAAGAGCGTTATTCCAGAGCCGAAGCCCTGCCCGCGAGGAGCCCGGTTTTTGTGAAAATCTTCCAGATCTACGGAGAAACACTACTTTTGCAAGCCGTAGTGCTGTCCGATCATCTTTTGATCAGGTGAGTGTGTAGTTACTTTCTTCCAACACGTTATCATGAAGTATTTTATATAAAACATGTGATATGTGTACATATTTTGTTGTTATACGTGTGAGTGTATATTCACTTTCTTCTATCTCATAGATCTGATTTATTCTCTATGAAATACGTGTTATGTGTGTGTGCCTCATCTGTTATGTGGAATATGTATTGATTAAAGCATGCTATACAGGTTTTTAAACTATGTATAAAAATGTATATATTTATCTACTAATATGTTGGGTAGAACATGGGTAGATAGTTGGTGTGTAATAAACAGATGAGAGGCCTCAATGTTGTTTTGATTCAGTCATCTAGCGGAGTTTAGATGACGACCACGGACTTTTCTAGACAGTCTTGTGGAACACTAGCAGGCTCGCCACCTGTAGGTGTTAATGAACTTGGGTGTTCATTCGCTGTAATCCATCCCCCCCATGGTTGCCTTATTTGACATATATTACCGGGAAACCCATGAAAGCATGTGTTGTCGCCCCGATGAAATATTCTTAGACTAGGTCCCTTGTGTTAGTTATTTTAGGGACATAAAGTGAGAATAACGAGAATGGGTAATTGTGTTATTGTTGGTTGATGAAAATTAATTTAATTATTTATTGTGGGTTGAAAACCCTATATTCTCACCAGGCTCACAAGCCTGACCCACTCAGTTTCTTTGTATTACAGGAAGTGGCGCGAGGGCATAAGATGGATAATCATCAAGTTGTTTTGTTTGCAAGTCTGTATATGTATATATTTGTTGAATGACTTGTAATGTTATCGTTTATGCTTTATGGTCTGTATCGGAACATGACACCCCGGGTTTTTGATTATGGAATGAAATTATATTTCTTCATGAAATGTTTTGATAAAAATCTATTTTATCATGTTTTGTTTTTGGGAACAAATTCCGCATCTCTTTTAAAATCAAAAGGATTTACTCTGAAAATGTTTAAAAAGCATAAATGAAACCGGTCTTTTCTGGCCGAGATTTTGGGGATGTCACAGTTGGTATCAGAGCATTAGTTTAAGCGAACTAGGAATTTGTAGGATTTCTAGACTTCAACTTAAAATGCTAAGTGAAATTTTGAGATGTGTGTCTGTTATGTTTTAGACACGAGCATTAGTTTATTTTAGGAAAATTGCCTAAAATTCTTTTATGTGCTAAATGTTATATATTTGCCATATATGATATTATTTGTTCGGATCTATGGTCTGTTGCCGACCGGATCTGGAAACCTTATGTGTGTAGGATTCTAAGCATACGTCTATGATATTAGAACTAGCATGTAAACGTTTCAGAGTAATAAGGATGATTTGAATATCTATCGTGAATAAGGATCTAACTTCACCTTATTCGGTGTGTAGATAAAAAATGGTGAGAACAAGAAGTGGAGTTGGAAATGTTGATGAAAACAGGAATCAACCACCAGTGATTGAGCAAATACCTGTCGTAGCAGCAGCACCTGAGCCGATAACAATGGCTGGTGTACAAATGATGATTCAAGCAATGTTGGATCGTCAAATGGAGGAGACTAGGCAGTTGCTTCAACATAATCGTGAAGAAGCGTCAATTCAGGTGGAAGAGCCCGAATTAAATGAAGGGCACTCGGAAGGTGGAAACTGCAGTGGGTCTGTTGATCAAGCCAACCCACCGATAGTTAGGCAAAACAACCATGATGGAAGGAATGATGGAATGGGATGCAAGTACAAGGACTTTATAACTTGCAAACCATCGACCTTCAATGGAAACGAGGATCCGATTGGATTTATGGATTGGATCTCAGAAATGGAGTTGGCCTTCATGACTTGTGGCTGCAGAGGCAAGTTGCAGACTATCTATGCAGTGTGTCAGTTCCAAGGTGGAGCCGTTCGTTGGTGGAACACTCTAGGGAAGACTTTAAGCCCTAATGAGCCACTATAACTGACGTGGGCAGAATTCTTGGTGCAGTTCAAGCGCAAGTTCTGTTCGGCCCAAAATCTGTTGGAGTTAGAAAACAAGTTTCTGACATTGACCAAGGGCAGCATGTCAGTTGATGAATACACAAACGCTTTCACTGATAAGATGGATTTTGCTTTGCGCATCGTGCCAGATGAGCTGACAAAGGTTGACCGATACGTAAAAGGACTTCCATGGGAGTACGTGCTGCCAGTGCGTCAGGAACCTACTCTAGAGGCAGCTATTTGGGCTGCCAAGTCTGTCGAGGACATGATCAAGGGAAGGACCGCCAACAAGGTTGAAATTGGCGAAAAGAGAAAAATTGAATGAACTTCAAGTTCCAATAAGAAAAGTTAATTTTCGAAGTCAAATTCGAAGAAGTTTGGAGGAAAGGGAGGCGAAGTGAAATGGTGTGATAAGTGTAAGAAAAAGAACTTTGGGAAATGTAGTGAGGATGTAACCTACTACAAGTGCGGAAAAATTGGGCATTTTGCCAATGAGTATCCGAACAACAAAAGGATGTGGTTTGGTTGTAATGAAGAGGGGCACATTTTGAAAGACTGTCCGAAGAAGAAGGAGGCAGCAAAGCCCAACATTCCACCAAAGCCGAAGGCGAGAGCCTTCCAGATGACACTTGGGGCTACGAAAGATGAAGCTGATGTCACTTCATGTACCTTTCTTGTTAACGAATTACCTGCTCAAATTTTGTTTGATTCTAGAGCCAACTACTCCTTTATTTCGCATGAGTTTGGTAGAAAACTAGCTTTGCCTGTTGATAGACTAGATAATGCTTTATTAGTCGATGTTGCTAGTGGCAAGTTTGTACCTGTTAGCCATTGTATGAAAAAAATCTTAATCGACCTGAATGGGAATAAGTTTCACGAGGAATTATTGCCTATCGAACTTAATGGTTTCGACATCGTTTTGGGAATGGATTGGCTTAGTGCCAACGATGCCGAGATTTTATGCAAGAAGAAAATAGTGAAAGTAAACCCGCCTGAGAAGGAATCGTTTATGGTGTATGGAGATAAACGTAGAGTAACTTTTGGAATCATTTATCTAATGAAAGCCAGAAAGTGTTTCACCAAGGGGTGCACATCATACTTAGCATTCGTGATCGATGCTAAGAGGAAAAAGAAGGTGATGCAGAATATTCCCGTGGTGTGTGATTATCCAGAAGTATTTCCAGAAGATCTTCCTGGATTACCGCCTGATCGACAAGTGGAATTCCGTATTGACTTGTTACCAGGAACCATGCCAATTGCAAAAGCACCTTACCGATTAGCACCAACGGAGATGAAGGAGCTAATGATGCAACTTCAGGAGTTATTAGACAAAGGTTTCATTAGACCTAGTTCATCACCCTGGGGAGCTCCGATGTTATTCGTGAAGAAGAAAGACGGAAGTATGAGAATGTGCATCGATTATAGAGAGCTGAACAAGGTAACAATAGAGAATAAATACCCGTAGCCAAGGATTGATGACCTGTTTGATCAGTGTCAAGGTTCGAGCTATTTCTCAAAGATCGACCTAAGGTCAGGATATCATCAGCTAAAAGTAAGAGAGCAAGATATCGAGAAGACTGCATTCAAAACTAGATATGGACACTACGAGTTCTTGGTTATGTCGTTTGGACTAACCAATGCTCCAACAACATTCATGGATTTAATGAATAGGGTTTGTAATTCGTTCCTTGATAAATCTGTGATAGTATTAATAGACGACATTCTGATTTACTCAAAAAGCCAAGAGGAGCATGGCAGACACTTGCGAGAAGTGTTAGAAGTCTTGAAGAAGGAGAAGCTGTATGCGAAGTTCTCCAAATGTGATTTTTGGATTCGAGAAGTACAATTCTTGGGTCACGTGGTCAACCGAGAAGGAATAATGGTTGATCCATCAAAGATTGAAGCTGTAATGAAGTAGGATCAGCCGAAAATTCCCACGGAGATCCGAAGCTTTTTAGGATTAGCTGGATATTACCGAAGGTTTATCCAAGGCTTTTCTTCGATCGCTAGTCCATTAACAGCTTTGACCCACAAAGGAGCTACTTATTCTTGGAGTGATAAGCACAAAGAAGCATTCGAGAAGCTAAGGAAGAGGCTATGTGAGGCACCAATTCTATCTCTACCTGATGGAGTTGAAGACTTCGCTGTTTATAGCGATGCGTCTGGGGTTGGATTGGGTTGTGTTTTGACCCAAAGAGATAAGGTGATCGCATATGCATCCCGACAGCTGAAGGAGCATGAAAAGAATTACCCGACTCATGATTTGGAGTTGGCAGCGGTAGTTTTCGCTATAAAAATATGGAGGCATTACCTCTATGGCACGAAGTGCAAACTTTTCACTGATCATAAGAGTCTCCAATATCTCTTTAGTCAGAAAGAATTGAATATGAGGCAACGACGCTGGCTAGAATTACTTAAGGACTACGACTGTGAGATACTTTACCACCCCGGTAAAGCTAATGTTGTTGCTGATGCTCTCAGTCGGAAAGTCAATCTTGAAGGAAAAAGGCCAAGAGCGTTGAGAATAGAAGTTGTCTCGACCATTGTGGAAAGTATAAAGAAAGCTCAAGAGGAAGCTTCTGAGAAGAATGACCGAAAGGAGGAACGTTTGGGCAAAACGTTGGTGTTTGATACAAACGGTCATGGACTGAAGGTGTTCCAAGGTCGGATTTGGGTACCTAAGTCCAGAGGGATAAGAAATCTTCTGATGGAAGAAGCTCACAAAACCATGTACTCGATTCATCCTGGCAACACTAAAATGTATAGGGACTTGAAACCCTACTACTGCTGGCCGACGATGAAGCTGGATGTTGCAAAGTATGTGGCCGAGTGTGTGACTTGTGCAAGAGTCAAGACACAACATCAGAAACCATATGGGAGTTTAGAGCCTTTACCTGTGCCTATGGGTAAATGGGAAGACATTGCGATGGCTTTTGTTACTAAACTACCCAGAACGAAAAGTGGTCACGACATGATTTGGGTAGTCGTTGATCGATTCACTAAGAGCGTGCACTTCATAGCAGCCAATGAGAAATGGTCTATGGAAAAGCTTGCAAAATCTTATGTGAAGGAAATTGTGAGGCTTCACGGTGTTCTGTTAATGATTGTATCGGATCGTGACAGCCGTTTCACCTCGAGGTTGTGGAAAAGTCTACAAGAGGAAATGGGTACCAAGTTGTGTTTAAGTACAGCTTACCATCCACAGACTGATGGTCAGAGCGAAAGAACAATACAAACACTTGAAGATATGTTGAGAGCATGTACCCTGGAATTCCTAGGCAACTTGGATGAACACTTACCTTTAGTAGAATTTTCCTACAATAATAGTTTCCACTCGAGCATAAATATGGCACTTATCAAGCTTTGTAAGGACAAAAGTGTTGTACGCTGTCGTGTTGGCTTGAGGCTGGGGAAAAGCAATTTATGGGTCCCGAGATGGTCCATCAAACCGCTGAATAGTTGAAAATAATTAGAGAAAGAATGTTAGCAGCTCAGGATCGTCAAAAGAGCTATGCTGACAAGAAGCGAAGGCCGACGACTTTTGAAGTTGGAGATTCGGTTTTGCTTAAAGTCTCGCCGTGGAAGGGACTTATAAGATTTGGTAAAAGGTGAAAGTTAAGTCCAAGGTTTATTGGACCATTTAAAGTTCTTCAGAGGATTGGGAACCAAGCTTACAAGCTAGAACATCAGAAGAATTGAGTGGTATTCATAACACTTTCCATGTGTGTTATTTGAGGAAGTTCACGGGAGAAGTTCCTGATATAATTCCAATTTCTGAATTGAGAATTGATGAAAACAAGAGGTTAATTGAAGAACCAGAGGCAATTGTTGACCGAAAGATTTAGAAGCTTCGACGCAGGATGGTTGAATTAGTGCTTGTCCGTTAGAAACATTCGAATGGGACAAATCTCACTTGGGAAACGGAGAGTGTCATGTTGAGTCGCTATCCACATTTGTTTGTTGATGTGTGATTCCGGGGACGGAATCATCCTAAGGGGGAAAGAATTGTAACGCCCGCGTTTCCAGGCTAGGCATTATCCTTGATGTAATAGTCTAGGTTAACCAATATAACTCTTTTAAAGTATTAATGATGAAATATTTGAGTATTATGTGAATTATGTGAATCATGTGTTTATTTTCTTAATTATTATAATTTAATGAATTAAGAATAAAATAAGCGTCAAAATGAAAGTATGAAATAAACTCAATATCTTTGCATAAAGTTGTAGTGGCCAAAACGAGGTTTCCGAATATATATAGAACGCCCAAATCTGACTTCGTATGAGGAAGTTATGATTTTCTGAAGCTTCAACTTGGCAGTATGCAGCCCGAATCCTCGATTTGAGATCGAGCGGATTGTAGCCGAAACAATCTAAACGGGAATCGAAGATCTCGTTGTTAGTAGCGAAACGATGAAAAGTTAGGCGAGAACGGACGTCGGACGAAGAAGTTATGAATTTATAACGAAGTTTTCCTTTCCGGGCCTACTAAAATTAAATAATAAAAAAATAAATTCAAAATTAGCCGACGGAGTCTAAACGATAGTTGTAGAGCGTAGCCTCACCAACGCGTGGATATAAAGAATGTTGAAAACGGAGCTCGTATGCGAAAGTTACGCAATTTAGAAGTTTGACGAGTCAAATTACGCCGAGCGTAATTTGAGTACGCCCAGCGTACTCAGGAGGATGCAAGTTGCCTGACCAATACTCGAGTGCCACCAATTGACGCATGCAGTGACGTAAAGTACGCCTAGCGTAACCAAGTTACGCCCATGTACTGAGTACGCCCAGCGTAAATTGAAATTACGCCCAGCGTAATCCCAGACCCACCAGCTTATAAATAGAAACCGAGATCAGCCATTTTCTCGTGTTCAAACTCTTTCTTCTCTCTAGTTTTTGCCTCGATTTGTGTGCCAATCATATCCCGAAGCAAGATCCGAAGTCCCGAGGATCCCGAAGAGCGTTATTCCAGAGCCGAAGCCCTGCCCGCGAGGAGCCCGGTTTTTGTGAAAATCTTCCAGATCTACGGAGAAACACTACTTTTGCAAGCCGTAGTGCTGTCCGATCATCTTTTGATCAGGTGAGTGTGTAGTTACTTTCTTCCAACACGTTATCATGAAGTATTTTATATAAAACATGTGATATGTGTACATATTTTGTTGTTATACGTGTGAGTGTATATTCACTTTCTTCTATCTCATAGATCTGATTTATTCTCTATGAAATACGTGTTATGTATGTGTGCCTCATCTGTTATGTGGAATATGTATTGATTAAAGCATGCTATACAGGTTTTTAAACTATGTATAAAAATGTATATATTTATCTACTAATATGTTGGGTAGAACATGGGTAGATAGTTGGTGTGTAATAAACAGATGAGAGGCCTCAATGTTGTTTTGATTCAGTCATCTAGCGGAGTTTAGATGACGACCACGGACTTTTCTAGACAGTCTTGTGGAACACTAGCAGGCTCGCCACCTGTAGGTGTTAATGAACTTGGGTGTTCATTCGCTGTAATCCATCCCCCCCCATGGTTGCCTTATTTGACATATATTACCGGGAAACCCATGAAAGCATGTGTTGTCGCCCCGATGAAATATTCTTAGACTAGGTCCCTTGTGTTAGTTATTTTAGGGACATAAAGTGAGAATAACGAGAATGGGTAATTGTGTTATTGTTGGTTGATGAAAATTAATTTAATTATTTATTGTGGGTTGAAAACCCTATATTCTCACCAGGCTCGCAAGCCTGACCCACTCAGTTTCTTTGTATTACAGGAAGTGGCGCGAGAGCATAAGATGGATAATCATCAAGTTGTTTTGTTTGCAAGTCTGTATATGTATATATTTGTTGAATGACTTGTAATGTTATCTTTTATGCTTTATGGTATGTATCGGAACATGACATCCCAGGTTTTTGATTATGGAATGAATTATATTTCTTCATGAAATGTTTTGATAAAAATCTATTTTATCATGTTTTGTTTTTGGGATCAAATTCCGCATCTCTTTTAAAATCAAAAGGATTTACTCTGAAAATTTTTAAAAAGCATAAATGAAACCGGTCTTTTCTGGTCGAGATTTTGGGGATGTTACAGTTACTAAAGTCCAAAAGAAAGGGATAAACGTATCCTTTGAACTTAAAACCAATCAAAGGGAAGCCTTCCATTTGCCTTCTTACGTACTCATCTTTGGATGATAGTTGGCTATGGCACAGAAGGCTCTCCCATATGAATTTCAAGGATATAAACAAGCTTGTACTTAGCAATCTTGTACGTGGTTAACTTATTCTAAAGTTCGAGAAGGAACATCTATGCGCTGCATGTGATCTAGGAAAGAAAAGTAGAACGAGTCACTCGACCATCATCAATAAACAAATAATCGAGCCATTGGAACTATTACACATTGATCTTTGTGGCCCATCTGCCATAGAAAGCATTGGTGGTAATAAGTATATTATGGTTATTGTTGATGATTTTTCAAGATTTACATGAGTTTTCTTTCTTAGACAGAAATCAGATGCCACTTCTAAGCTGAAGGATTTCATCAAGCAGATTGAGCTTCAATGTAAGGGGCGTGGGCCCAATTTGGAAAATTAGGTCATAATTGGGCCTTGGTTGATTAACTGGCTTTTGGGCCTTTTAGATTGTGAGTTTGGGCCTTAGTCTTGGACCAAGCTAAGTAAGGGGTAAAGTGGTCTTTTTACCCTAAGTATCGATTTATGGTAATGGATTGGAACCCAAATGTTAATTGGGTGTTGTTTTGTTATTGATTAGATCAGGTATTCATTGGACCAGCAGCCAAGAATTTTCAGTGAGATTCAGCAGTCGAGGTGAGTTTTCTCATTGGGTTTAGCAAGTCTAAGGCACCAATGTCGACCCTTATTGTTTATGTTAGGATGCTAGGATTTTGCGAGGATCGATGATTGAATCGTATGCTATTGTTTATGATCATTATATGTGTTCGCATGATTATGTGATATGTATTGTATGTGTATAGTGGGAGGGGCCTGATTTCAGGAAGGGCCTAAGAATAATGAATTTGTATACCGAGCGGGGATCGATGTCGGGCATGTCCCGATGAAGGGCGAGGCCCAAATTAGGGTGGGGGCCGAGTATGCGATTTTTTATGTATGGTATGGGGTAGTAAGGGGAACTCACTAAGCTTTGTGCTTACGGTTTTCAATTTATGTTTCATGTACTTTTTGTTCCAAGAGGAAGAGCTCAGGTTGACTACATCGCACACACCACATGGATTCCACTTTTGAGATATCACTTTGATTGTTATGATGTTTGATACACTTATTTTCATTTTGGTTGTATGGATAATGTTTATGGAATACCATTTTATTTAAATTAAAAATGAAATTTTGGATCATATTTTGGGACATTACATCTTTGGGGCTAAGGAGCCCATCACCAGCCGCCGCTGGATCGCTGACATGGAAAATGCTCAACGTACAAGCTTTTTGCCTAAGGCAGAAAAGGTGGGATTCACGTCCTTTATGTTGAGGGACCAAGCGTGGGACTGGTAGGAGGAGGTTACTCGTGAGGTAGGGACGATGGGTGTGACAATGATGACATGGGAGGATTTTGTGCGGAGGTTTAATAGGGAGTTTGCACAGACCATTAAGGTGTAGCAACTGGTGAGGGAGTTCCAGGACCTTCACCAGACTACGAAGACTGTGGTGGAGATCACCACCAAGTTCAGAAAGAGGGCATTGCTAGTTTCGCAATACGTTGTAGATGAGGAGATGATGAAGACGAGATATCATGCTATGTTGAGGGATGATATCTAGTAGTTCGTGAACTTTTCAGGATGCAAGACCCTAAATGATATGATTGAGAAGGCCTGTGAGTGGGAAATCGAGTTGGTGCTCCAGACGAAGCGGAATTCGGAATAGGTGCAGATAGCAAGGGGCTAGGCCAAGAAGTCCAAGACCTCCAATACTTCTAGCAGAGGCCAGCAAAGTCGGCATCGTTATACCAAGTGCAGAAAGCCACATAGTGGGGCCTATCGGGTAGCAGGCTTGGTATGCTATAGTTGTGGTCAGTTAGGTCACATGAGTAGGGAGTGCCTCGAGAACGACTTGATTTGTTTCCACTACAACCAGACCAACCATAAAAGGCCGGTTGTCCAAGGTTCTTTAGTAGAGCAGTGGTCGCGCCTGCGCCAGCCACCTTGAGGATTACTGATGGTTGCCAGGGCAAGGCAGATGCCTCTATGGTGAAGAACATAGTGTTTCAGTTAACCACCAATAAGGCCCGAGCAGCGTCGGATGTCGTTACTTGTATGCGGCTTATTTATATCTCTCATTGTTTTCTTATTATGCTTATGTTTGTTATGATCATGTATAAGGAACTTTTTGGTCAATGGGTTGTCCGCTCATTTTTATTTGATTCAGGGTCTACCCGATCCTTTATATCTCTTGTGCTCAGTAAGAAGTTTTAAGACACTTCAGGGACTTTGGATTCCCCTCTGGAGGTAGAGATTGCGGATGATCGTACTGTGAGCGATGTAAGGGTATTTCGAGGATGTATTCTGAACATGTTTAGTGAGAGGTTTCCTATCGATTTGGTTTCGATTCCCTTGAAGGGATTGAAGGTGATCATCAGGATAGACTAGTTAGGGCCCAATAGGGCCGTGAATGATTGTGAGCAGCAGTTGGTGAGAGTTCGAACCCTAAGTGGGGAAGAACTAGTCATTACTGGTGAGAGAGCTTCACATGGGCCAACTATCTATTTGGCTGCAAGGTCTAGGAGGCTTTTTCGGTAGGGTTGTTTTAGGTTTTTGGCTTGTGTCTCGGATTCGTGGGTTGGGACCACATCGGAGTTGAGCAAGGTACCCATTGTGTGGGATTTTCCCGACGACTTTCCTGAGGAGTTGTCAAGAGCGCCAGTCGAGTGTTAGGTTGAGTTTCAGATTGATTTGATACCTGGTTTGGCTTCAATAGCTAAGACGCCATATCGCTTAGCACTACCTGAGATGCACAAGTTGTCTACGCAGCTGCAAGAGATTCCAGACAAGGATTTTGTTTGTCTGAGCAGTTCCCTATGGGGAGCACCGATCCTGTTCGTGAAAAGGAAGGATGGGTCACACCAAATGTTCATCGGTTATCGCAAATTGAACAAGCTAATGGTGAAGAAGCGCTATCCACTTCCAAGGATTGATGATTTATTTGATCAGCTCCAGGGTGCATCTTGGCTTTCCAAGAATGAGGATCAAGGATGAGCATGTACAGAAGACGACCTTTAGAACTCATTATGGTCATTACGACTTCATGGTGATGCTTTTCAAGCTCACTTATGCACCTGCATTGTTCATGGATCTCATGACCTGGGTTTGCTGGCCGATGCTAGATCGGTCTTTGATTGTTTTCATTGACGATATTTTGGTCTACTCTAATACCAAGGAGCATCATGAACAACATTTACGAGAGGTGTTGGAGACCTTGAGGAGGGAGAAGCTTTATTACAAATTCTCCAAATGCAAGTTTTGGTTGCATGATGTGCAGTTTTTGGGCACATCATTAACCAGGGTGGAACCTGTTGGATTAGGTGTCTAAGCCCATAACTATTTTGGTATGTACTTGACCCGACTGTGAGCTTGGTCCTTTTGGGTTGCCTTCACCATAGCAACTGATAGGATGAACTAAGAAGAAAAAGGTTTAATTATGATTTATTAATATATTATATGAATAATATATTAAAAGAGAAATCATATTGTTTAATTAATATTAGTCAAGAATTAATAAGAGTTAATTTTGTAGCTAAAAGATATTAATTAAATAAAGGGGGGGGGGTGATATTGCAGTTATATGATAGTCGCAATTGGGCTATGGATTGCTAATAGAAAGGGGATTGGACGAAATCTATGGGAAGCCCATATGGATTTCGTCCAAGGGCTTTCTAGAGGGACTCCATGGGCTGCTTAGGGCCTAAGCAGTTGGATTAGGGTTTCCTGGTTGAAAACCCTAATAGCCTAAGAATAGAAGGAACCCTTGGCAAGCCAAAAACGTCCCTAACCTTCTAAGAGAAACCCTAGGATGTTTTCGGTGCCTCCTTCCTCTCTCCTTGTTCATCTTTTTGCATATGGTGTTTGTGACTCCATTAGAGGTGCAACATTTGAGGCACTAGGATTTCAGAAGTCAATTACAATAAGGATTCAGATTGTTATTGCAAGATAACAATCAAGGTAAGATCTAAACTCTATTCTTTTGTCAATTTCGATTATTGTGTGCTAGAATTAGGGTTTATGAGCTTTGGATGATTATTGCATGTATATTAGACAAACTAGATCCAAAGCTGTAGGGTTTGCATGTACACCATAGGATTGATGTAGTGGTCAAAACCCATCAATGGTATCAGAGCCTAGGCTGTTTGTTTGATGTATTTGATGCTTGTATGATCACTGTTGGCATGAAAATCGAATTTTTTGTCCTCTACCTGACCGACTAGGCGAGTCAGCCTGACTCGGTGAGTCCAGTCCCTGACTCGGCGAGTTCAAGGGTCAGACAGAGGAAATCTCGGGATTTTTACTGTTTTGGCTGTGGGATAATTACCATAAACGTTTTTTATTGATAAAATCTAATTTTTATTGCTTTGGTAAGATTATCCTAACCCAAATAGAAGGTAATTGTCATTTAATAAAATATTTATTGCTTTATATGATAAACTTTAATTATTTGTATTATTTGATGTGCATTATCTTGCCTTGAAATAGAATTAGGTCAAATTTAGATAATCACTAATTATTTGATTAATTAAAAGTATTTGTAATTTGATCTATATGGTTTTGAAAAGGTTTCAAGACTTGCCCTCAAGTTTTGGAATTTAAAATTTTGATTAAAATTTTAATTTTGAAATATTAAATTCTAAAACCCTAGTTTTTGAAAAGTTCAAATTACACCCTTATGGTTTTATTTAAGTTAATTAAATTTATAATTAAAAGAGAGTTATTAAATCCATAATGATATGGTTTATATTTAATTAAATTAAAAGTATAATTTATTAAATTAGACAACCTAGTATTTTAAAAGTGTAAAATACACCCTTATACTATATAAAATTAAAAGTATAATATTATATATGTATGAGTAAAGAGTCAGCCTTACCATTAGTAGGCCTCATTCATGAAGCTGGTCTCTAAGGAGTGTTCAAGGAAGTGGCTTGTAAAATGACCGCCATTGTGTATCCACTCTTACCCACCACACTCTTGACTAGTGGAGGGTCGTTAGCCGAACGGGTAGGATAGGACGCAACCCTCCATTATAAGTATAATGAAGTACGAAGTAACTATACACTTTTATAAATTCCCAAATCTTAGTTACTTTAGGAAAAATGTGGAGTTGGTGCTATTCCATGAAATTACATTTTGTACCCTTGCTAAGACGTTAGAGGAGCGTGTGTTGTTAACCGACACACTAATTGGGCTCTAAGCAAAGGTGGAAAAGGGTGACTCGATGTTTATCATAGATCGATGGAGCGTGTGCGGTTAACCGACACGTCGATTAGATGACTATAACATTGGGGGCACAATGTATATTTGCATGGTTATCTATAACTTGTTTGTGATCCTCGACATCCCAGTCACAAACGAAGGGAACACTCAAGATTTAAACATGCCATTGAAAAGTTCAATGAATCTCAAAGGATCTAGGAGTTTCAATTCATTTAAAACTTAGATTTCCTTTTCGTTTTTCATGGTGGAAATTGGTAAATCGTCATTTAGCTACCTTTAAATGTTCTGCAATTTGGATTAAGGCATCCCTCTTCCATATTGTAGAATATCGTGTTGGGTCCTAGCATTGATATTCCATTTGGGTGTTATATCAAGGATTCCAATCAACTAACTTGAATTTTCTCCCGTTTTGTAGATGTCAAAGTCTGACAACTATGGTCTTCCTGAATTCGTTGGAAAAAGTTTTCCACTTGAAGATGATGTTCCACGATTAGATCATGTAAATGAGAGTCATGCTTCAATACCTCCACATCCTCCAATAGTTCTCCCTGACCCACGTGTTCAAAGAGTTGAAAGTTCAAGGTCGCTCAAGCCCTATTGGTGAAAAGACACGAAGATGGAAAGTCGATATTGATGGGGTTTGGACATAAGAACTTTACCTATGTGCACATACAACCCTATAGCTTGGATCTAGGTTTCACTAATTGAACATGCAACATATCCAAGACTTTCATGGCTAAATCTAATGTAAACAAACACTTAAAACATATGAAAATAGATCTAGAATGATACCTTGAATTACTTGCTTGAAAACCTTCTTCTTCTTGGAGCTTAGAGTCACAAATGTCACTCCTCTAATGGCTTACAAACACCAACTAGCAAGAAGATGATTTGAGAGAGATGAGGAAGAGGGAAATCGGCTCTAGGGTTTCTCCAATCACAAGGGTGGCCGATTTCCTCAACCCTATGGGTCTATTTATATTGTGAGCTCCTAGGGTTTCACCCTTAAACCCTAATTGGATAACTTAGCCTCAAAGCAATCCAAATCCCTTCCTAGATAAGGCCTTGGACGATTTCTAGGTGATCCATATCCCTAAAATTGTCCAACCCTATATCCATAAGGATTATCAGCTCAAAATACAACTTTCATACATTTGACAGTTTATACCCCTTTATTCAATTAATCTCTTTAAGTCACCAAATTAATTCCTTATTAATTTATGACTTATATCAATCAAATAATATAATTATTCTTTTAACATATTATTCTTATAATATATTAATAATAATATCTCTTCTCTCTAAATCACCCTATCAAGTTGCTATGGTGAAGGCAACCCAAAAGGACCATGCACAACCGGGTCAACTACTTACCAAATATAGTTACAGCCTTAGACTCTAATCCAAGAGTCTCCCACTTGGATAAGTCTAGTAACTATAAACGCAAACAAAATCCAATTAGCAATCGTAGCTCTCAAAGATGTTGTCAACTCTGATCTTATCAGTAACCTATCATTTAGATAAGGGATCGTACAACCCTCTGTTTTGATATTGTGCAGACAATTTCATGAGACATTGTCATACTCATTGTCCATCAACTATTTTCTCAATCTCAGATTTATTTGACATAGAACTTAATTGAACACATCAATTCAGTCCTGACCGGGCCTGACACATAAGTCAAATCAAATCATCGAGCAGCCGTGATATCACTTTTACCCTCTTAGAATAAAAGTAACAGATAAACATCGACTTGTATGCATGTACTTATCGACTAACCAACTATACACAACAATGCGTTTTATGACATCAATTTACTGATGTGGTTTCGCATTATCAATGTATAACCAATTAATAAATAATAAACCATATATCTAGGTTTTAAGACCATATGATATTATCGTCTTGCAATCACTCCAAAGTGATTCCAGCAAGCGCGGGTTTATTCCAATGCTCAAAACTTTATCATAAGCACTCATGAACGTTGCAGCAAACCTTTGCTATGTCTAATACCATTTAGACAATGTACACACCAATTCATGACAATCTTCATTCATACCTAATTCGAACATATGAACGATTGTGGACAGTTTGAATAATTCGATTATTCTTAACAAACTCAATTATTCTGGAAGTCAAAACATGCGAAGTGAAACAATAGCTAAACAATTAACATAAGACAATAACATTACTTATAAATAATACTCTTTTATTTAATCATCAAATGTCAATTACATTTATCTATTACACGTTTCTAATACTATCTAATCTAAACTAATATCATCCTTCAACCCAATACTCCTAGCATGCTGCAAGTGCTTAACCCTGCTCAGTCCCTTCGTAAGCGGATCTGCTGGGTTATCTTCTGATGATATCCTCTTAACCACGAGGTGTCCTTCTTCTACTCGATGTATAATAAAGTGATATTTTCTGTTGATATGCCGAGATCTACCATGATCCCTTGGTTCCTTGGTCAAGGCAACCGCTCCTTCATTATCACAGAAAATTTCCATGGGCTCCTTTATGGCAGGCACAACTCCAAGGTCGCCAATGAAGTTCTTCAACCATATTGCCTCCTTTGACGCTTCGCTTGCTGCAATGTACTCTGATTGGCACGTTGAATCAGCTACAGTTTCTGTTTGGAACTTTTCCACGTTACTGCTCCACCATTAAGGGTAAAGACCCATCCCGACTGCGAACGGTAGTTGTCCCTGTCGGTCTGGAAACTGGCGTCACTATACCCTCGCACCTTCAAGTCATCACTCCCTCCGAGGACTAGAAACCATTCCTTGGTTCTCCGAAGGTACTTAAGGATGTTCTTGACTGCAATCCAATGCGCTCTACCAGGATTCCCTTGATATCCATTGACCATGCTCAAAGCGAAGGCCACATCAGGTCGAGTACAAGTCATAGCATAGATGACCGAGCCAACTACGGAAGCGTAAGGTACTTGGATCATCTCAGCTATCTCGGCTTCGGTACTCAGACTTTGAGTCTTACTCAACTTGGTATTACTCTGTATCGGTAGTTCTCCCTTCTTCGAGTTTTCCATACTAAAACGTTTTAGTACCTGATATGTGCATATTTAGTTCATATTAAGTATAGATTTTTATTCATTTATTAGCTAAATTATTGCATTTAATGGACAAAAGGTACTTAAAAGTGTTTGAATTATGTTTTCAGTCCAAAAGTGAAGCTCGGAAGCAGAAGGAAGCAGGAGAAGCGGTTGAGAGCTCGAGAATGGAACAAAGAAGAAAAACACTAAAAATAACACCTACTCGGCGAGTAGGGTCGACTACTCGGCGAGTCCAAGCGAAGATTCGAGAAGATAAAGACTCGGAAACCCAGAGACTTATTACAATACGGGGACTGAGAGATGGACTCGACGAGTCGGCACCTGACTCGACGAGTCGATTCGTATATATAAAGATAACTCCTCAGAACGATGAGGGGAAATTCTGGAACGATTCAGAAGAGTTTAACTGCGATTAAGAAGTCAGAAAAACCCTAGAAGACGAAGTTATAAGCTAGAATTCAATTCTGAGGAAGAATTGAGGCAAATTTCATCATTCTACTTAATCTTTTGTTTTGTCATTATGGTTAAACAATTAGACTTTGTTTATTTGCTGTTATTTACTTCAATTATGAGCTAAAACCTTTAGACTTCTGTTTGGGGATACAAAATTGATACTATGGTTTGATTATTGGTAGGATTAATTCTAAGTTGGTGATTTTTGTTATTTTAGCTTGCTAAAGAACCTTGTGTGTGAATAATATTTAATTTTCTGTTAATAGGAAGATAATTGATTAGCATGAACATCTATTGATTATCAACCTCATATTCTATGTGACCACTTTGTCATATGTCTAGGATTAATGAACATGAAACTAGAGTTAATAAGAAAATTGAGTAAATTCATGTGCAAGCTTGTGTGATGACCATCAACAAGAAGTTAATTAAAAGACCAAATTAGTTAACTATTGCAAGTCTAAATTAACCCGAATAATTAATCTAGTGAATTTAATTAAGTTAGACAACTGGCTACTGTTTAACTTAGTTTATTTGCAAAGGATTAGTGTAGTGAACGCGAATCTAATCACTTGAATCGGTAACCAACAAAAGAATTAATCCATTGCACTATTACTTTGAAATCAACCATAGGATCAATTGAGTTGAACTAAAAAGAAGTTCCTTCCCATTATTGAATCTAGTTAATTCTTTGTTTTTCTAGTTTTTAGATTAAGTAATAATTAGTAAGTTTCTAGTCTTGTAAAACTAGAAGAAAACCCCCTACTTATTAATTAATTTAGATAGAATTAGTTTTTAGTTTTAATTTGCCATTCCCTGTGTTCGATACCCTGCTTATTTAACTATACCACAATTGATAGGTCCACTGCCTTTGTGTGTTTATTTTATAATTAAAAGTAGGTTTAAAACTAAGTGAGTTTGCACACATCAGTACCTTATCTAAGTAAGTATTTTGACTAAGTCCTATTAATCTCTTACTTCTTTCTCTCACTATCCTTATTCCCAAAATATAGGAAGCCTCTCCAAGGTCCTTCATAGAGAAGCACTTCTCGAGCCAGGAATTTACCTCCTGTAGAGTCGGCACGTCGTTTCCTATGAGCAGTATGTCATCGACATACAAAACGAGAAAGCTAACTATGCTCCCATTGGTTTTGACATATACACATGATTCATCTTCGCTTCGTACAAATTCAAACTCTTTGACTTTCTCATCAAAGAAAAGATTCCATCTGCAAGACGCCTGCTAAGTCCATAAATGGACTTCTCAAGCTTGCACACTCTATTTGGATGCTTCGGATCGACAAAACCATCTGGCTGAGCCATGTAAACATCCTCAGCCAACTTTCCATTAAGGAAAGCGGTCTTGACATCCATTTGCCATATCTCATAATCATGAAATGCGGCAATAGCTAGCATCACCCTAATAGATTTTATCTTCGCAAATGGTGAGAAGGTCTCATCATAGTCAACTCCGGGAGTTTGACTAAAGCCCGTCGCAACCAATTGCGCCTTGTACGTGTGCACATTCCCATCCATGTCAGTCTTCTTCTTGAAGATCCATTTGCACCCAACCGTCTTATGTCCGGGCACATTGTCAACCAAAATCCAAACTTGGTTGTCATACATGGACTGAATCTCGCTGTCCATTGCCTCTTTCCATTTTACAGACTCCGGGCTTGCCATGGCTTCCTTATAGCGATTAGGTTCATCTTGATTTACTAGTGTACCATCACTAATATACGTGTCCCCTTCGGTAGTAATATGAAAACCATATAACTGGGGTTGAACTCTAACTCTTTCGGAACGTCTAAGAGGTAATGACTCGTTAATTGTTTCAACCGGAGTTTCCTCCTCGAGTTGAGCGCCAGCGGTAGAGGTTCCTTCATCGCTCGACTCTTGAATCTCTTCAAGATCGATTTGCCTCCCACTGTCTCCTTGGTTTATGAGTTCTCGCTCTCGGAAAACCCCTCTCCTCGCAACGAAGACCACATTGTCACTCGGTCTATAGAAGAGATATCCAAAGGATTTCTGCGGGTAGCCGATGAAAATACATCACTCACTACGAGGTTTGAGCTTGTCATGAGTTTATGGTCTTACGAAAACTTAACAACCCCAAACCTTGATATGTGCCAACGAGGGAGCTTTCCATGTCCACATATCGTGAAGTGTTTTGGCAACCTTCTTTGTAGGGACTCAGTTAAGGATATGGGCGGCAGTCTCTAAGGCATACCCCCAAAATGAGATAGGTAGTGAAACACGACTCATCATAGAACGAACCATGTCCAACAGGGTTCGATTGCGCCTTTCTGCCGCACCATTTAACTGCGGTGTCTTAGGCGGCGTCAATTGCGAAACTATTCCACATTCCTTGAGATAGTCGTGGAATTCAAGACTTAGGTATTCTCCTCCTCGATCGGATCGAAGCATCTTGATTTTTCTGCCCAATTGATTCTCTACTTCATTCTTGAACTCTTTGAATTTTTCAAACGTTTCAGACTTGTGCTTGATTAAGTAAATATACCCATATCTACTATAATCATCGGTGAAAGTCACGTAGAAGCGGTTTCCATCCTTTGTGGTGGATCTAAAGGGTCCACATACATCAGTATGTATGAGATCCAATAAGCCCTCACCCCTCTCACAAGTGCCAGTGAAAGGTGACTTGGTCATGTTTCC
Organism: Lactuca sativa; assembly: GCF_002870075.4. Lineage (NCBI taxonomy): Eukaryota > Viridiplantae > Streptophyta > Magnoliopsida > Asterales > Asteraceae > Lactuca > Lactuca sativa. The sequence continues at coordinate 99,172,534 of NC_056624.2, read as the reverse complement.
AAGTAAACAAGATTTGCACGTGTCATCTTCCCTAAGGTCGAATGACTCCAACACTCCATCCGTTTGGAGTTGGGATATGCGCTTCTTGTTGACATGTCCAAGAAGACAATGCCACAAAGACGCTTTATCCATACTATTGGAAGAATCTATACACAACAAATCATTTCCTAGGTTATCTACAACCATAACAGTTTCATAAATTCCATTACAAGGCATAGCTTCAAAGTATAAAACACCATTTAGATAAGCATAAATATAACCATTCATATTATTAAACGAATATCTAAATCCTTGTCTAAAAAAACCATGAAATGAAATGATATTTCTTGCCATATCTGGCGAGTAGCAACAATTATTTAAATCTAGACCTAATCCATTACTTAGCACTAAAGAATACACTCCAATCTTGGTGACAGGCAACGATCTTCTGTTTCCCATGATTAGATTTATTCTTCCTTGCTCCACATCTTTATCTCTTCTTAGTCCATGCAAGTCAGAACAAATGTGGTAACCACATGCTGTGTCAAGAACCCAAGAAATAGTGTGAGATGAATTACTAGATTTAATTGTGTATATACCTGCAAAAGATGGCTTGATCTTTCCATCCTTGATGGCTTGCAGATATTCCGGGCAACTTCTCTTCCAATGCCCTATCTTGTGGCAATGATGGCACTCTGCCTCCTTCGGGTTAGGGTTGGGCTTACCGGGATCAACTTTGGTCCCACTAGAAGAGGAACCATCTTGGGACTTTCCTTTGCGGTGGCTCTTTGAAAGAGCCTTCCTCTTCTTGTCCCTTCCCTGCCCTATAGCCAAAACAGGAGCAGCGGTTGGTGCGGGAGTTGGTGCAACAGACTTGCCTTTAGGTTGCTCTCAGCAGTCCTTAGGAGTCCTTGGAGTTCGCTTAGGGAGACCTCTTCCTTATTCATGTGGTAGGTCATCCTAAATTGGTTGTAGCATGAAGGCAAGGAATGAAGACCAATGTCGATGGACAAATCCTCCCCAAAGTTAACATTTAACTTGCGAAGACGATCAACACATCGTTGCATCTTTTGCAAGTGCACCGTCAATGATTCTCCATTTCCCATATTAGCGGTGATCATATTAGTGATGATCTCGTAACGCTCTTGCCTCAAGCTTTGGTGGTACCTCTCCATCAAGTCTTGATGCATTTCATACGGATACATGTCCTCATAGGACTTTTGCAATTCTTGGTTCATAGTGGCTATCATGATGCAATGAACTTTCGTTGCATCAAGTTCGTGTGTCTCAAAGACAGCCATCTCTTCGGGAGTAGCGATTTCCGGGTTGACCTTCTCGAGCTTTTCGTCGAGGACATACTCTTTGTCCTCGTAGCGTGCAATGGTGCGAATGTATCTTATCCATTCGCTAAAGTTGGTACCATCGAAGGTCACCTTTTGGCAAAGACTCATTAAGGTGAATGAGTTGGCAGCAACGTTGTTTGCGTTCAACATCTACAAATAGAAAGGACAAAGTTTGATTAGAATTTGCATCCCTAATTAAACACACAAAATGAAAAATTAGGGCTAGGACCCAACAATATTATTTACATATTAGAAAAGGGATGTCGTAATCCAATCATGCAAATAATTTGGAGATAAGTGAATGACGATTCACTAATTCTTCACCATGAAAACATAACCTTAAGTTTTATTGAGAATTCCTAGATTTTAGAGATTCATTGAACTTTTCAATGACATGTTTAAATCTCGATATGCCCCTCTAGTTTGTGACTGGGATACCGAGGATCACAAAGCGGGTGTGAATTACCATGCAAATCTACATGGTGCCTTCATTGTTACAATCATCTATTCGATGTGCTGGTAAACCACACATGCTCCATCGAACTATGATAAACAATGAATCACCCTTTGCCACCTTTGCTTAGAACCAATTAGTGTGCCGGTAAACCACACACGCTCCACTAACTTCTTAGCAAGGGTGCAAAGTGCCATTTCATGGGATTGCATCAATTCACTTTTCCTAAAGTAACTAAGATTGGGAATTTTATATAATAGTTTAGTTACTTTATAGATTCATTTTACTTATTAATGAGGAGAGAGAGTTGCCCTATCCCACCCGTTCGGCTAACGACCCTCCACCGGTCAAGCAAGCGGTGGGTGTGAGTGTACACCCATTAAGTGCCATTTTATAGGCAACAACCTTATACCCACCTTATAGACCGGCTTCGTGAATGAGGCCTACTAACGGTAAGACTAGCATTTTAATTTTACTTATATGTTTATTAAGCTTTTAAAAATATAATAGTATAGGGTTGAATTTTAAACTTGTAAAACTCTAGGGGTTGAAATTTAAATTCTTCTAAATTAAACTGTTAATCACAAAAATCAAATGTCAAAACTTCGGGATAGAAATAGAACTTTTCAAAACAATAGGGATCAAATAACAAATAATTCAAATTAAACAATTAATTTCATAATTATCTATATTTGACCTAATCCAATTTTAGTCATTAGATAATTACCAAATAATCTTAAATAGTCCAATATTTATCATATAAATAATCAATATTTAAAAGGATTTGAAATTATCTATATTTATGTCAAGGATAATCATTAAATTAAGTCAAAATTCGGATTTTACATAATAAAACGATTTAGGTATCAATCCAAGACAAAACAGCAACAAAATCCCGAATTATCCTCTGTCTGACGCTCGGACTCGCCGAGTCCAAACACTAACTCGCCGTGTTGGGTTGACAGAGGGCAAGAAAAACGATTTTCAGCAAGCAAAACAGTTAAGCATCACATTCATTTGAAACCAATCATGGCTCTGATACCACTGATGGGGTTTGGACATAAGAACTTTACCTATGTGCACATACAACCTTATAGCTTGGATCTAGGTTTCACTAATTGAACATGCAACATATCCAAGACTTTCATGGCTAGATCTAATGTAAACAAACACTTAAAACATATGATAATAGATCTAGAATGATACCTTGAATTACTTGCTTGAAAACCTTCTTCTTCTTGGAGCTTAGAGTCACAAATGTCACTCCTCTAATGGCTTACAAACACCAACTAGCAAGAAGATGATTTGAGAGAGATGAGGAAGAGGGAAATCGGCTCTAGGGTTTCTCCAATCACAAGGGTGGCCGATTTCCTCAACCCTATGGGTCTATTTATATTGTGAGCTCCTAGGGTTTCACCCTTAAACCCTAATTGGATAAATTAGCCTCAAAGCAATCCAAATCCCTTCCTAGATAAGGCCTTGGACAATTTCTAGGTGATGCATATCCCTAAAAGCGTCCAACCCTATATCCATAAGGATTATCAGCTCAAAATACAACTTTCATACATTTGACAATTTATACCCCTTTATTCAATTAATCTCTTTAAGTCACCAAATTAATTCCTTATTAATTTATGACTTATATTAATCAAATAATATAATTATTCTTTTAACATATTATTCTTATAATATAATAATAATAATATCTCTTCTCTCTAAGTCACCCTATCAAGTTGCTATGGTGAAGACAACCCAAAAGGACCATGCACAACCGGGTCAAGTACTTACCAAATATAGTTACAACCTTAGACACTAATCCAACAGGTATGTGCTCATGTCTTGGATATGAAGTTGCATATTGATAGATTGGGGATGTTAGGTGTCGACCTCTCAAGGAAGTTGGCCATTGACTGGGTTCTTCAGTCACTTGCTGAATCGTATGGTAAGTTCGTTAGTGAGTACTATATGATGGACCACGACATGACCCTCATTGATTTGACTTATTTGCTTATTGTTGCTGAATCAGAAATGATTTGGCACACTGGTCGAGCAAATTTGTCTGGTAAATCAATATCCTAACCTTCTATGGGCAATGGCAACATTGGAAGTCCAGAAAAAGTTTTCTCTTCACAAGAGAAAGGCTGAGTCTGAGATAGTCTCATTTACTATTCCAAAAGAATCCATATGTTTAAACTTTCAACTGCCAAAAGAGGGGACATTGGATATGAAGCAGCCCTGACTACATGGGAGAGTCAAGATGTATGACTCTGCTTCAGGTAAAATCCACTACCTAACTCAATTAAGTTTCCTATTTTAGATTCTAAATACATGATGCGATAAGATTACATTTGGTGTTTTGTAGGATCAAAGAAAAGAAAGGAAGCTTACAGGAAGAAGTGAGTTGAGTCTGATCGCGAAGAAATGGATTTCGATTGCATGGTTCGATGATCGGATTTTTAGTTGCTACTTAGAGAGTTATGATAGATTGCTTAGGATTATGTAATAACATAATTTTCTTTTGAATTGCATTTAAGGACAAGTTTTTCCGCACCTTTTATAAATAAAATAAATTTTAGTTTTTGTCTTATTTATATATTTCCTTTCAATAGCATGTATGAAAATTGATGATTGTGTATTTCTATGTTTAGCAATGTTGAAATGGATGTGCTTCTTAGTTATGTTATTTATGGTAGTGTCATAATTTTTCTAAGTACGGAAAGATTCCCATCGCCCAAGTTTCAATTGGACAAAAGCTTGGAATCACATGATTTGAATCATGTGATGTATGGAAATCTTGATACTTAGGAAATTAAGACTAATTCCTTGAGAAAGAGTCAAGTGAAGGACTAGGAGAGCTGGTACAAAATGTTGTGCACTGGTCAAGTGCACCACAAATAACAATAAGATTATTGGTCACGATTTACTAAAAGTCTAGTAAATGTGGTTATGCATACAGGATTAAGTATAATTCTCAATCATTGAAAAGTTTCAATGAATGGCAGAATGAATAAGAAGAATCAATTAGGCAGAAAGATAAAAGTTTCTCTAATCTGGAAAGATGGGAGAGTACTTTAGTATCATGTTTTATGATCGTCTTGTTGATTATGAGCCCTTATCACAATTGATCCTCTAAGGACATCTTAGTGCACTAGTAGGGATAAGAAGAGGAATCAGAAATTGTTGAAATGGTTAAATCAAAAAGAGATGGGTCATACTTCGTTCCGAAATCAAGTCTTAGAGTCATACTCCAAGATTGTGACTTGAGTGACTTATCTTAAGAAGTTCTAACACACTCATCAAATGTGAAGTTGAAAATTGTTTTCTTACTCTTTCACATTTGAAGTTGGTAAATTGTGAAGTCTTGGATAAGACAAAGACCAACTAATACCAATTGTGTGTAATGTTTGTCTTGATAAGAATCCACACTAACTATTGAATATTTGTTTGTCAAGAAATGTTTCTTGACAAGAGAATCTTATATGTTAAGAGGTCAGCGGGAGTCTAAATGATCTTGAAAAGGTTCAAGAACTAATCAAGAGTAAACTATTTAAACACTAGCACACGACTTGAGGTTTGTAACCTGCCGTGTTGACACATTCTTGTTTTTGTGCTATTCCAATAAATTTACTTATGCACATGAGTTTTACGAGTTCTCAATGAACTGCATAAAAGCAAGCACCTTGTTCAATGAAAGTACATTGACTAGTATAAGTGAGCTGCTAAATAACTTGAAAGCAATGGTGGGACCCTTGATGGCAAGAAATTAAGAATGAACGAGTTCTAACCATAAGAGTTTGGATTTGTCAAAAACATTATCTTATGATTATGGTTATGACAATTAACATGGATATGAACACATACACCACAAAATCTAAGTGACATAAGGTTTCTCTCCATCATGAAAATGATTGTGAGGAAACACTTTCACTAGGAAGATTGTAAGGAGTTAGTTGTTGTGTAAATTGCATTCTCAAATTTGATTATGATTACGACATCCCTCTTCATAGTTCGAATTGTGAGATTTGGCAATTAATTTGAACATTTAAGACTTATTGCTATAAGTGTTGAAATTGTTTAGACACACATATAAGCTATCTAAGGAAAATTGTATGAGGTTGAGAAGCTTAGATAAAGGCTTAATGAAGCATATCGTATTAGAAATATGAACTTTGGAAGTCAATAAGTATTGCTTTCTAATAAGTCCAAATGTTTTCTGAATACGTGTCAAAGCTAGTGGGAGTAGAAATGTTATGCTGGTGTGGATATAATTATCATGTTAGTGGGAGCAAGATTATTATTTTAAGTGTTGCAAGTTAGCAATATTAATTATAGAAAACAAAAGGTTCACTTTGCAAAGTTGCAGGGGTTGAAAAATTGTTTTGCTATAACTAAGGGAGATAATATTATACTTCGTTTCGAAATCTAAAAGCTTGGATCAAGAAATTTTAATCAAATTTAGTCAAAGGACATATATGGATGTTAGGTTGAAAAGATTCAACTTAAAAGAATTCTATATATGACAATATTGTAGCAAGAAATTGGTAAAGTGTCACGTTTTTCATTATGAATCGTGTCGCATACGCTTCGGGTATAGGATCGATTGCATATGCTGTAATATTCGACCGTTTTTAAATTTTCCAAATGCCTAGGGCATTAAGAGGGAAAAGGGACTAGAACCAGATTGACTAAAATAATTAAACAACTGTCATCGACAATCTAAGGTTCGCTAAGGATTGGTCGCTTGTGAGCAGTTGGAAGTATAGTAATGAATGGACCATATTGACATTATTATAAATAGATAAGACTCTATTAATAATGAGTTGCCGTATGGAAAATATGGAAATGTTTCCATATTGGGAGTTAAATGTTAAGAATTTATGTCTAGATTAGAAACTTTTATGCACAAAGGATGTTCAAAGGAATGTACTTTGAATGTGAGACTTCATATCTATGGAATTGGCTTGTAGCAATCTCCAATAGATTACTTTGTAATTTCATTGGCAAAGTCTTGGCGACTTTGGTGCTATAAGATTACAAAAGGATCATTGCATAAAATGTTAGAATCAAACATATTCTAATAGTGGAAAGAATTTGGTATTCTTACACTATTAATAAGGATTAGGAGTTGTGAAATAAGTATCGTTGGAAATGTGTTCAGTGGATCTATTTCACAAAGTATGGACCATAGGAAAACAAAGTGTGGATGCTTGGAGCATGGGACAACTGTTGTTATAATTCAAGTAATAAGTTGATTACCTGAAACAACGAATAATGAGTAATCAATATGGTGATTAAATAAAGTTGTCTTATTTATACTCAAAAGTTTGGGGCCATATAGGATTAGTATTATTATTGTGTTTCACTTTGCATGTTTTGACTTCCTGAATAATAAGATTATTCGAATGTTCCAAAGTCGCTCATACTTTGGGAGTAGGTATGAAAGAAGATTGTCATGAATTGGTTTGTAGATTGTCTAAAGTGTATTAGACATAGCAAAAGTTTGCTGCAACATTCATGAGTGCTTATGTATAACATTTAAGCATTGGATTAAACGCACGCTCACTTGAATCACTTCATGGATTTTATTATGAGTGATTAGTGAGACGATACTATCTTATATTCTTGAAACCGAGATGTGTGAGTTGTATTCTGCAAGTCGGTTGCACATTGATAATATGTAGACGCACCAGTACTTGGTGTTATAAAACATATTGTTGTGTGTGATTTGATGAGTAGGTATAAGCGAGCATTGGGTCAAAGTTTATCCATTACTTTTACCCAAAGTGGGATAAAAGCGATATTTGTGGGCCCCTCAATGATTTAGTGATGACACCCTAAGTGCTTGGCCAAGCCGGGACTAAGTTGACGTGTTCAATTGTAGTCTGTTGTCAGTCGTCATAAATAGGGAAACAACACATAGACTGAGATAATGATTATAATCCATGTCTCATGTCAATACGATATATAGAATGGAGGAATATATGATCCCTTATCTAAAGGATGCGTTACTGATAAGATCATAGTTAACAGCGGCTTTTGAAAGCTACCATTGTTGATCATGTTCCGAAGTCATATGCAATATAGTTATTCGACTTATCCATGTAGGAGACTATTGGATTAGGTGTCTAAGCTCGTAACTATTTTGGTATGTACTTTACCCGATTATGAGCATGGTCCTTTTGGGTTGCCTTCACCACAGCAACTGATAGGATGAACTAAGGAGAAAAAAGGATTAATTATGATTTATTAATATATTATATGAATAATATATTAAACGAGAAATCATATTGTTTAATTAATATTAGTCAAGAATTAATAAGAATTAATTTTGTGGCTAAAATAGATTAATTAAATAAAGGGGGGGGGGTGATATTGCAATTATATGATAGTTGCAACTGGGTTATGGATTCCTAATAGAAGGGGAATTAGACAAAATCTATGGGAAGTCCATATGGATTTCGCCCATGGGCTTTCTAGAGGGACTCCATGGGCTGCTTAGGGCCTAAGCAGTCAGATTAGGGTTTCCTGGTTAAAAACCTTAATAGCCAAAGTATAAAAGGAACCCTTGGCATGCCAAAAACGTCCTTAACCTTCTAAGAGAAACCCTATGACGTTTTTGGTGCCTCCTCCCTCTCTCATTGTTCATCTTGTTGCATATGATGTTTGTAACTCCATTAGAGGTGCAAAATTTGAGGCACTAGGCTTTCAGAAGTCAATTACAAGAAGGATTCAGATTGTTAGTGCACCATAAATATAAAGGTAAGATCTATACTGTATTCTTTTGTCAATTTCGATTATTGTATGCTAGAATTAGGGTTTATGAGATTTGGATGATTATTGCATGTATATTAGACAAACTAGATCCAAAGATTTAGGGTTTGTATGTACACCATAGTATTGATGTAGTGCTCAAAACCCATCAGAACCTTGGTCGGCCCGGCCAAGATCAAGGCTGTGATTCGTTGGGAAGTTTTGAAGAACGCATTTGAGATTCATATTTTCTTGGGTATTGCAGGGCATTATCAGAGATTTATTCAGGACTTCTTCAAGATTGTAGTGCCTGTGACCCGCCTGACCAAGAAGAATGTGACCCTTCCGTGGCATACAAATCAACAGTTGGCCTTCGAGACTCTAAGGCAGAGATTGTGTGAGACACCGATTCTTGTGTTACCTGAGGGATTGGATGATTTATGGTTTATTGCAACTCTTGCAACTCTTCTATCTCGGACTTGGGAGTTGTCCTGATGCAGAGAGGGCATGTGATTGCTTACGCTTCGAGGCACTTGAAGCTTCATGAGGTGAATTACCCCATGTATGATTTGCAATTGGGAGCGGTGGTGTTTGGACTCAAAATATGGAGGCACTACTTGTACAAGGTCCGATGCACTATCTACAACGATCACAAGAGTTTTAAGTATTTGATGGGTCATCCGAACTTGAATATGTGGCAACGAAGGTGGTTAGATGTGGTAAAAGACTATGAATGCGAGATTTTGTATCATGCCGGGAAGGCCAATGTGGTGGCCGATGGTTTGAGCCATAAGGCGATGTGCTCATCAATCTGAGATATTTGTTTGAGGATGACTGTGACTGCGCCCTTGATGATTTGATCAAGGAAGATTAGGTGCAAGGATTGAAGAAGGAAAATTGAAAGATTGAGCAGATTAGAGGGTAGATTGTGTTGTTTTTTAGAGACAGTCGGGGGTTATTGACTTAGTGTGGTAGGGTTTGGGTTCCGACATCAGGTGGGGCGAGGCAGACAATTTTAGAGCAGGCGCATAAATCCAAGTTTTATATCCATCTGGGGGCCACAAAGTTGTACTGGGGCTTGAGATTGAGCTATTGGTGGACTTTCATGAAGAGAGAAGTTGCGTGGTTTGTTGAGCGGTGTTTGACCTATAAGAAGGTCAAAACCGAACATCAGAGACCACATGGCAAGGTTCAGCCGTTACCCATCCCCAGGTGGAAGTGAGAGGCGATCACAATGGATTTTATCACAAAATTACATAGGACGGTGCAGGGTGTTGATTCTATTAGGGTCATTGTGGACAGGTTGACCAAGAGTGCATATTCTATTCCAATTTCCAAGAGTATATCCACAAAGAAGTTAGTGGATATCTATGCTCAGGATGTGGTATTCAGGCATGGGGGGTCGATATCGGTGGTCTCAGTCTGCGATGTTCGTTTCACCTCCCAATTTTGGAGGAAGTTCCATGAGGAATTGGGCACTCAACTGCACTTCAGTACAACATACCACCCACAGATTGACAGGCAGACCGAGCGGACAATCCAGACGCTCGAGGATATGCTTCAGGCTTGCATGCTAGATTTCGGAAGGAGTTGGGATACTTACCACCCGTTAGCAGAGTTTTCCTACAACAACAGTTATCATGCTAGTATCGACCGACGACCATTCGAGATGTTGTATGGAAGAAGGTGTAGAACTTCTATTTGTTGTGGGAGAGGTGGGTCTTCAAGTCATGGGAAGCACTGAGAGGGTGCTTAGGACTACTGAGTTGATTCAGCAGGTGTGCAACAGGCTGTGGGTCACGTAGAGTCGTCAGAAAATTTTTGCTGACTGACGTTGTTCAGATCTCGTGTTCCAGGTAGGGGACCATGTATTGCTGAAGGTGTCACCTTTGAAAGGTGTCATTTGTTTTCTAAAGAGGGGCAATTTGGTTCCCTGATTTATTGGTCCATTTAGGATTTGTACATGTGTTGGCAGGGTTGCATATCAACTGGATCTTCCTGATGAGCTCACTAAAATCCATAACAGTTTCCATGTATCTTAGCTACGAAAATATGTACCCGATGATACTGTAGTGATCTCGTTAGATGACATTCTAGTGGATGAGCGCCTAAATTACTTGGAAAATCCCATTCCGATTATGGACAGAAAGGCTAAGACTCTAAGTAATAAAGTGGTGAGCCTGGTGAAGGTGCAACGACAGCACTAAAGTGGCTCCGAGTGGACATGGGAGCCAGATAACGAGATGAGAGACAACTACGCAGATTTATTCGCGACAATAGACTTCAAGGACGAAGTCTAATTCAAGTGGGGGAGATTCAAAACATTCAGATTCAGGTATGTTCCCTTATGGTCCTTGGAATGAAATTTTCTTGCAAAAAGGTCCTTTTCATACATTAGGCGTACGTCCATGCACGCTTAGCGTACATGCACATGCGAAGTCGGGGCAGGGGGCCAAGTACGCTGGGCGTACACAGCATACGCGGGGCATACGTAGCCTTCCACTAAAAACCTAATCTTAACGCTTGGGCTCTATTTAAGCTCACTTATGTCCTTGGACCCCTTTTCTTACTAGCCTCTACTGCCTTTGAACGTTCCTAAACCCCTAGTTACCATTGAGTGTGATCGTTGAGCTCAAAAGTGACCTTAATGGTCCTTTTTAGTGTGTTTGTAAGAAGAAGAAGTTGGTGAGCGGGCCTTAGATGTGGTTGAGCTTCAAGATACTAAGACTATATCATCTTGGGAAGCTTTTAGATGTAAAAAGCTTCTACCTTGCTGATCCTTTTGATTTTTAGAGCTACCGTTTGCTATAAGGTCACTTTTGGTTCCATGGAATCTCCTTTGTGAGTTTGGGAAACTCTAGAGCATAAAAATGCTAGATCTTAGTCCCTTTGGCATGTTATAAGCATAAAAATGTAATCTTTTTGATGGCTTTGATGCCATGCAGGAGTTTAGGACCTTTAAGTGAGCTTTGATGAACTAAAATGGATTTTGTGCTCCCATAAATCATGTTAAAGCATAAAGTTTCCAACATTATGCCCTAAGACCCTTATTCTAATCGAGATTTGGTATTGGAATTGATTTTCTGCATGGTTTAAGAGCCAAATGGTTGTTCGTGTTAAGCTGGGCAGTACGCTAAGCGTACCAAGGTGTACACAGCGCATACTACATGGTGAGCTTGTACGCTGTGCATTCTTGGATTAAGTCTTGTGTACACTCCCTGTGAGCTTTTGGGATTACATTGGGCTTTTGAGCCGTTTGGGCCCTATTTAGCTTTTAGGCCTTGAACTGTTAGAGCCGATTATCCCTTTGAGCTTGCTATTGGACCTTAGGTGGAAACGTTGGGCCTTGTGGCCATTATTGCTTTTGGACCAGGGATAGTTAGACCCATTAATTGAGAACGCTTTTGGGCCTTATTTGAGGAGTTTGGACTTAGGGATTTTGGGCTCATGATTTGGGTTTGTGTCATAATTCTGATAAGGGTAATTTGTGTATATTCAATGTGAGATTTACGGATCGGTAGACGAGCAATTAGTATTTACCAACAGACCGAGGTGATTCTCTCACTGTACCAATGGGTCGAAGGCAACAATGCTGGTCCATTACTTGACATGTGTAATTGATAGTTGTCTATGTACTTACTTGTCTGAAGAGCCCATGGGTTGCCAGTGGCACTTATAGGGAAGACCATGGGGGTAGCCCAAGGCATGGAAGACCAAGGAGGTAGCCCATGACACTTGGATATCAGACCATGAGGGTAGCCCATGACAATCTAGAGGAAAGACCATGGGGGTAGCCCATGGCAATCATATGTATGTTGCACTGCATTTTGTGATTGTATGTTATGTGGTATTTTGGGAACTCGCTAAGCTTTTGCTTACAGTTTGTATTGGTGTTTCATATACTTCTGGTACTAAAATGAAGGGTCTGAGTTGATGGTGCAACTTTCAGTCTCCACCATTTTCCGCACTTACTGGTGTTGCTACTCTATTAATTTGGTATGGTTACTATGTAATAAACTTTGGAACACATATTATGACTGTAATATCTATTTTAAAAATGAAAAATTTATCCGACTTTTGGGCTGTTACACTATCATGAAGTGAGATGTTTCTAGGTATGTAAATTAGTGCTTGACATGTTTAATGGTTAAGGCTAAGCACCAAAGTCCTGATGGTAATTTGCATTCGTTTGAGATTCCCATATAGAAATGCTAATACATCACGATGGAACTGATCACAAACCTTCCAAATTTCCCATGAGGATTCGATGCGATAGCTTTCATCGTTGGTCGAGTGACCAAAAGTGCTCACTTTTGACCTATTTAGGAGAGCTCGTCGATGAAGACGTTAGAAGATATTTATGTGAAGAAGATAATCGCTAGGAATGAAGTTCTAGTTTATAATGTCTCTGCCAGGGACATATGGTTTAATTCTCTGTTGGTGGAAAAGATTCAAGAGGAAATGGGTATTCAGTTACTATTCAGCATAACGTTCCACGCATAGACAAACAATCATAGTGAGCGTACAATTTAGATACTCGAGGTTATAGTCCGAGCTTGTTTTAATGACTCAGGGGTAGATGAGATCACTACTTGCATTAGTAGAGTTTCTTATAAAAACAACATCCATTCTAGTATCGGCATGCCATCATATAGATTGTTGTATGTTAGGAAGTGCAGGACGACCATTTGTTGGGGAGAGGGTAGTCAGCAAGTATTGGGAATCACGTAAATCATGCTTAGGACACATGTCACGCCCGCAGATTCGGGCTAGTCAATTGAAAGAGAATCAGCGTCAAAAATGACTTTTTGATAAAAGATTATTTAGAATAAATAATATTAACCAAGTTATAGTATATCTCACAAGGGTTTCATACATATAAAGAATGCCGAAATCCGAGTTATAATGAAGAAATTATGACATGTTGAAGTTAGGTGACAAAACCGACACAATGATGTGTGACGTAAAAAGTGAGTTTATGATAAATTACTTTTTAGCCTTAGTGATCTAAACTAAAGTCGTAGTATACGTTAAACGGGGAGCATGCATAAAAAGAACGTACAAATCTGACTTCATATGAGGAAGTTATGATTTTTCTAAGATTTCGCACAACGGTATGCAGCCTGAAATTCGAATATTAGATCGACCGATTTTTAGTCGACACAACCTAGACGAGAATTGAAGATCTCATTAATAGGAGCTCAATGATAAAAAGACAGACGAAAAAGGACGTCGAATGACAACGTTATGAATTTTTAACGGAATTTACCTGTCGAGGCCTGTTAAAATATAACTTTAGAAATAAATTCAAAATTAGCCGATGGAGTCTAAACGAAAGTTGTAGAGTACGCCTCCATCTATGCGTGGATATAAAGTACATAAAAAATGGAGCTGTATGCGAAAGTTATGGAATTTAGAAGTCAGGATGGCCTGTTGCGAGGGTACAGGTGTACGCGCCACGGTCTCGCAATACGACGCTCCGAATCGTCCACGTCTCACAGTCCAAAATCCGACATGTGCACCTTGTACATGGAGCGTAGGCCTCGTAAGCGCAACATACCGGGTATGCGCAACGTATCTCCGAGGGTACGCCCAGCTTAACCGAGGACCAGACCCCATTATAAAGGGTACGAGGGTTGCCTTATTTTTTCACACCACAACCATTATCTCTCTCTTTCTCTAACTTCTCTAGTGCTAAGAGGCGAGTGCCGGAGCGCCATGAGGCTCTAAAAAAAGAGCTTTTTGGCTTAGAAAGTTCTGCCCCCGCAGAGCCCGGTTTCTAGCAAACCCCTTTGTAATAGAGATATGATTACACCAATTTAAGTATAACTTATGTTTAAATTTAGTATTGTTCTTATGAACATATAAAATATATATATATATATATATATATATATATATATATATATATATATATATATATATTATAAAATATAACTATAGTGTTGTTATAATACCTTTTTAACTACTTGCGATACGGGGAATCCGGTTTGAAGGGCCGCCTAGGTTGTTGGATTTTAGAAGTGCTTAAATGCCAAAAGGGTCCCGCCCTATGGTGTTTCATGTCTGGCCTCTGTTTGTACATAGTGTTTCAAAGTATTGTTTGACACTTATAAAACGATATCGTTCGTAATTAGTCACTATAAATATTAGACTAAAATCTAGTGGTAATAATACTAGGTTTCGTCGAAGGAAATAATATTGTTAGAAGCGAAGCGTTGTCCGAGTTTGGAGTCACCACATCGACAAGTGAGTGCATAGTTATTTTCATCTTACACATAGATATGAAGTATTTAATATAAATTACATGCTATGTGTGCATATTATCTGTGTTCTTGGTGTCTATGCTAGATGAACGATTTATACATGTTTATTTCATTTAAATTGTATATGTATTTTTAAACCTATAAATATATTACGTAAACATGGGTAGATGAAAGATGAGATGATTGATGAGAGATGAAGATGATATAGATGATTAGAGGCGAAAGATGATGAGAAGTCTTGACCCTAACGATGATGTCATCTAGCAGAGTATAGATGACAACCACAAAGTATTCTAGAAACTCTAGTGGAACGCTAGTAGGCTTGCAACCAGTAGGTGGTTTTGAACTACGGGTTCAGCAGGAGTACTCTAAATATCCTGGAAGTTGCGCCTAAAGGATAATATTGGCAACTGTGCCTTAATTTTGAACTATGTGTTCATCGGCTATATTCCAAAAACCCCGGTAGATATGGACTTAGCGCCTTTTGAGAAAACATTGGTAGCTATGGACTTATTACCTAATGGATAGTATAGGCAACTGTGCCTAACATATAACATCAATAGCTTTAGAATTAGTGCCTGTTGGATAAACCTTGGCATCAATGGACTTCGTGCCTATTCCTTAGGAATGAATAAATTATGAATAGATGATTCTTAGGGTAAATCCTTAAGAATAAAGAAGATAATGGGGACAGGAAGCTGGATTAATTGGTTGATGGTTAAACATAATAATTATATTATTGTGAGTCGAAAACCCTATGTATGTACTTACCAGGTTTCCCAACCTGACCCACTCAATTTAATTGTATGACATGTGTCAATGAGAAGCTGCATTACACTGAGAGATTAAAGGAGATGTAAATCACTAGTGTAAATAAATGTAAGGTCTGTATATGCTTATGTTTCTGTATTGACGATGAAATCCCAAAGTTTTAATATAAACAAACATACATTTCTTCGGAACTGCTTTGATGATATACTTCGGGATCAAATTCCGCAATATAAAATTTTTAAAATGACTGCGAATTTGGGGATGTCACAGTTGGTATCAAAACATTAGTTTAAGTGAACTAAGAATAAGGATTTATTTCTAGACTTAAACTTAGAATGCTAAGCGATGATTGTGAGAGCGTGTCTAATATACTTTAGGTAGTACACCTACATAGACACAAGCACTAGATTATTTAGGGAAGATGCCTAACATGCTTTTATGTGCTAAATGATTTGTAATGCTTTATGATGCTATCGTTTTGATCGTATCTATGGTCTGTTGCCGATCGGATCTGGAAACTTTATGTGTTCAGAATTCTAAACGTTTAACTATAGTATTAGAATTGACATATAACTTTCCGGAGTGATAAGGATATTTAAACGTCTATTGTAAAAAAAGTTTTCCTGATTCTCGTCACTGCACACCGAAGGTCTGATTTGGTGTATAGATCGATATGGTGAGAACTCGAAGTGGAATAGGAAACGCTAATGGAAATGCTAATCAGCGGCCTATGATTGAGTGTGCACCAGAGGTAGCAGCTGCACCCGAGCCAATCACGATGACAAGAGTCCAAGTAGTGATTTGGGCTATGATGGCCGGACAAAGGGAGGAGTTGAGGCAAATGTTGCTTAACAGGGATGAACCTACTATGCTCGTTGAATAGCCTAAACTTAATGAAGTTCAGTAAGAAGAAGGAAACTATAGTAGAACCGTTGGTCAAGTTGAACCGCCAGTGGTTAGGAGAAATAACCAAGACGAACGGATTGAAGGAGACGGATGCAAGTAAAAAGACTTCACAAGTTGCAAACCATCAACTTTTACTAGTAAAGAAGACCCAGGTGGAGTTATCGACTAGATCTATAATATGGAGCTAGCATTCATAACAATTGGTTGCAAGGGCAAGCTACAAACCACTTATGCAATGCATCAGTTTAGGGGTGGTGTTGTTCGTTGGTGGAACAGTTTGGGAAAGATCATGAGCCCCAATGAGTCACTATAATTGACATGGGCAGAATTCTTGGTACACTTTAAACGCAAGTTCTGTGTAGCCCAAAACCTACTAGAGTTAGAAAACTAGTTTATGACGTTGAAAAAGGACGACATGTCCATTGATGAGTATACCAATGCCTTCACAGACAAGATGGAGTTTGGTTTGTGCATCTTCCCCGATGAGCTAAAAAAATTGATAGGTATGAAAAGGTACTACCATGGGAGTACATTGTGCCAGTACGCCAGACACCTACCCTTGTGTCATCCATCTGGGTTGATAAGTCTGTCAAAGAAATGATAAAAGGCAAAGCCACCAAAAAGGTTGCAGTTCCCAAAACCTAACTCCAACAACAAGAGGTGTGGGGATAACAATGAAGAAAGGTGGTGTGACAAGTGCAGAAGGAAGCACGTTGGGAGATGCTTTAAAGAGGTGAACTACTTCAAATGCGGGAAGACTGAGCATGATGCCAATGAGTGCATATTCAACAAGAGGGTTTATTATGGATGTAATGAAGAAGGGCATATTTCAAGGGACTGCCTGAAGAAAAATGAAGCAACAAGACCAAATGTGTCGCCAAAGCCAAAGGTAAGAGCATTCCAAATGATCCTCTATGAAGCAGGTGACGATACAAGGAATCAGGAATGGGGATATTATATCCGAAGATCAAGATATGAAGTAGCCATGCATATAGTATCATATGGTGTAGCCTATTAGAGGCATATCATAGGTTGAACTTGAACATATATGTAATCGTTTCAAGAGATAATATAAATCTTGTTTATATTATCTGATATGTTAAATGACTATGTGGAATTCTTGTATGGTGACTTGGAGGACTACGAGACAATACTTGGGATGAGTATGAGTAGGTGTGAATGGTAGTAGAGGTCTATACTACCGAAAGGACATGACTCGCACTTGGATCAGGGAAAGTCACAAGGTTACCAAGAAGCTAGTAATTGATTCCGTTTTGTTCAAGTATTTCGTTACCATCATTTCGGTAATGACTAAGAATGTAACATCTGGATTCCCAGGTATATTATTTTATTCATTTATTTTGGAGTTTGTGGAGGGACTCGACGAGTTGGTGATTAAGCTCGCCGAGAAGGGTCGCGAATTCTCATCCGGATTAATGACTGGACTCGACGAGTTCATGAGTGGAATCAGCGAGTCCGCGCTGTTTAATGAAACCCTAATTTCCCGGGTTTGGGACCTATTTAAAGGCCCTTAGGGCCATCATTTGCGGCTGCCAAACCCCAGAGAGAAACCCTAACAGAGCTAGAGCGTTTTTGAGAAGAAAGGAGCCATTTCTTGATCTTTGTGGTTGATTCTTGCAAGAAGGAGTTGATTCTAACTTGGAGGAGACCAAGGAGGTTGTGCATCTGGGGATTTCTAGCAAAAGACTTCATCTTTGAGGTATTATATCGCCCCTTTATCTGTTTTGTTGAAGGAATCCATAGATGTAGAGTTTTTATGTCCTTTATTGGAATGAATTGTGAGGATATGGCCCCTATTCATATTGAGACTTCAGATCTGGACCCATAGTGGTCTAAAGAGCTTATTACAACTTACTTTATGTTGAGCTATGGAGGTAATGAGCTTAGGGTGTTGTTTTTGGGGCTAAATCACCAAGTAAAACTTCCTAGACGTCACATGAGTGTCTAGATCCAAGATTTACGTGATTATCAGGCTTGGGAAGGTCAGATATATGGATCAAAGGAACAGATCTGACCTCAGGAGGCCAATTGAGTTTATGCATGACATGAACTCGCCAAGTCCAAGGGCAGACTCGGCGAGTATGGCTAGGGTTTCCCGTAAGTCACTTAGTGAGTAACTTGTTGAGTTGGGGGAATGAATCAGTGAGTCAGAGGGGGGATAGAGAACTGGAGTTCAAGGTGGAAATAGCCGAGTTGATCTTGAGACTCGGCGAGTTAAGTCGCGGTGGCCCCGCGATTCATGCCAGGTGTAGCTCGTCGAGCAAGGGGAAAGACTCGACGTGCCAAGCAAGACTAGAGAGATAGTGGACACGTGTAGACTCGTCGAGTCGCCCAAGTGCACTCGACGAGTCGGGTCAAAGTTTGACCGTTGACTTTTGTTGACTTTTAGGGTTTGGTCAACAATGGGGCCGTTGAGCCAAGAGAGGGGTAAAATGGTCTTTTACCCTTCTGAGGATGCCAAGAGAGAGTTGAGTCTAGTCTCGAGAGTTATATTTATGAGAGTATTTACCTTATGTGATCAGGCGGAGGCTAGACCATAATTCTACCGAGTCAGAGATTTACCGAGATATCTGAGGTGAGTCTTCTCACTATACTTTACCTTGAGTGGTAATTAGAGTTATGTGACAGAGCTATTGTATACTATTTATGTGATGTGTTGCACTTTTATTTCTATGTGATTTATGCCATGTGTATATAAGAGTATATTAGAGTTAGAACCGGTAGGTTCACAGAGCTAGGACCAGAGGGTCCATAGAGTTCGGGGCCCAAGGGCCCACAAAGTTATAGCCTCGAGTGGCTAGTATGTGTTATGCGTTGTATTTTAGGGAACTCACTAAGCTTTGTGCTTACATTGTTTTGTGTGTTATGTGTTTCAGGTTTTCTCAGGATCACGGGACGGCACCGGCTCGATTGTACACACCAGAGGAAGAGTTTGTTTTAAGGATCCTGGTTTATTAATTGATTGAACAAAAGAGTCATGTATTGTAATTAAAACAAAAAGGAGATTTTTATGAAAAATGTTAAAGAGATAAACTATTTTAAATGAAAAATTCGTTTTGAAAAATTCGGTGTTACAAGTTGGTATCAGAGCTTGGGTTTGAGGGATTCGGATGCACCTTCGGGTAAATCTGGACTCAAACTGAGGAAGTAAGAAAAGTTTTCAAAGAAGTGATTTTCTGAAAGTGAATAAGAATTCAAAGAGAAATCGAGAATGAGTAGTGTGTACAATCAGCCAGAGCCCGAACGGTGATTTCCCAAAATACCCCTACTTTTGTGTTATGAGATATTTATGATACATTTTATGAGATATTATGCATGCTAGAGACAGGCTAGGTATTTCATACCTTAGGACTAGAGTGGCCTGATTTGTGAAGCCTTAGCCTAGGAGTTGCTGTTATATGTGATGCGCTTTTGAGTATGAGTGAGAGTATTCAGTTGGAATCCTTCTAAGGGATTTGAGTAGAAGAGTAATCTAGGAGAGACGCCTAGATGAGTATTGTGGTGCTTATCGAGAGAATAGTTAGAACCTGCGAGGGGTAGAGTTGCAGAGTTTGGTGGTACTTTGGAGAATGAGCAGAGCAAGCGGAGCTATCACCCAGAGTGAGTTCTATGTATTCTTCGATACCCGAATGATGCTTGCTTCGTGCTTTGTGGAACTCTCGATGATAGGAGTCAGCTACCGATTGAATATGACGATATTCAGGAGGTAGATGGTTGACATCATAAGGAGCTCTTCAGCAGCTGATGGCGGAGAAGTGGGAGGACCAAGGAAGAGCCTAGGGAGTAACCTTAGCCAGATGAGTACGCTGGCGGAGTAGAGCATTTCACTGAGGAGCGAGCACGCGTGATGGAATTGGTGAACGAGAAGGTTGAGCAACTACTTAGGAGCTCTGGGATGGTCTGTGTGGAAAGTATGGGTAGATGTGGCAGGTAGTATGGGCCCATACTACCGAAAGCAGAGGACCCATACTCGATACAGGGAGTATTCTGAAGGTTCTAAGGAGCAGACAGAGGAGTGATTTTATAGTTCGAGTACCATATATCGGAGCAGATTAAGGAGTGATGTTATGGTTTGAGTACCATACATTGGAGTATATTGAGGAGTGATGTTATGGTTCGGGTACCATACATCGGGGTATATTGAGGAATAATGTTATGGTTCAAGAGCAGATTGAGTAGTGATGTTATGGTTCGAGTACCATACATTGGAGCAGATTGGGAAATGATGCCATGGTTCAAGTACCATGCATCTTAGCAGATTGAGGGGTAATGTTATAGATCGAGTACCATATATTGTAGCCGATTGAGGAGAGATGTCATGGGCTGAGTACCATGGTTCTTAGCAAATGATGCTTGTGATTCTCTGGTTGTCCGGTCAGGATTGATTGGTGGAGTTTGGATGCGATGGGGTTTTAGGCTAAGGGCCATGATTGAGTCCGAAGAGGCATCCCTTGAGAGGGAGGTCGAGAGACTTTCAGAGTATTATTGGTAAGATGTCAGATGTAGTCGCAAGACTCAGGGATTAGTAGAGAAGGCATTTATGGGGGATTGCGGTCTGAGTGAGCAATCAGTCGATGGAGGAGATGTCACCTTCTGTGACCTAATGGGTGCTATTTATGTTTCTTGTGGGAAACAAGAGAAACGTGAGATTTCAGTTCTGGGTTTAGGAGTAAACCCTACGGGTTGACATGGATGTCGATTTTTCCACCAGTATAGCAGGCAGCAGGTATGCCGCGAGGAAATGATCTACCATGAGCAGGTAGTCATTGGGGACTGAGATGGTCAAGGACCACATTACACCCTAATTGGGTATAATAGGGGGTGTGGTAGCGGTATCAGCGGGTAATCAAGACGAGTATATCAGAGCGGTGGCTATTCTGTCTATGATGGGTGTTAAGTATGGTAGTGGAGTCCCTATTCTCGTGATGATTCACATGATGGAATGGGGTTGAGAACTCAAGGGTGAGGAGTATGATGATTTGTTGTTTCAGTCTAAGAGTCAGTGATAGTACTGGATAGTTGACATGTTCGGTATTGGGATGGTAAGAGGCTCCGGACGGCTAGGGGCAGTCATGATGAGAATTTCCTGAGGATTTCATCGGAGATTTAGGGTATTTGAGGTTTCTTGATCCCTACGTGGGGAGATCATTGGGCGTTGTGTGGCACCTTCCAAGCATAGGTGCGATGTTTCTGATGGAAACCGTCTGTGGGGTAGATTGTTAATGCGTCAATTGGTGATGGTTCGAACCCTAAGTGAGGGAGAACCTGGTATTTTATTGGGGGAAACCAGAGATTTGTGAAAGAGCGGTTAGGGGTTGGATACAGAGACCTACAGCTAGAATTCATGAGACCAGGGTCATTGGTGATCAAGGAGAGGTGCAGAGCGAGATAATGCATGTGGTGCGTGTTTGAGAAAGGATAAGTGTCTCCACGGCAGGTGACTGAAGGTTAAGAATCCGGTGGTGGTCAGGGCCGTTTCGAGTGGAAGGCTCGTAATGATGGTATGGGCAGTTGAGGACTTCTGGGTCGAAGTATGGATAGAAGATAATCGAGCAGCCAACTCCCGGACCGGTATGTGTATTTTTGCTTGAATTTTGAGCAGTAGGGGAAAGGGTTTCGGAGGATCATCAGCGTGTTCTAAAGCGCTAGCGCTTTCTTTGTATTCCAATTGAGTGTTTGGATACACTAAAGTTGCGCATTGGGTAAAATGAAGAATTATTTATGGGTTTCAGGGGAAATGTATTGTTGTATCTATATGGTGCTGGGAGTAGGAGATCAGTGGTTGAGGCAGGATATTGTGATGTTCTGTAATGGTGTTCCGTAATACCCGGGTATAATGTTCCGATTTCGGAGTTATTTGGCATTTTGAGTTTGAGACGACTAGTGGTGTATCATGTATCTACAGTTCCAGTGGGAGCCCTTCGGGTATTGGCATCAAGAGGGATTAATTAAGAAAGTGGATCTCTGCAGAGGTAGGTATTTTGTTATAGCGGTTACCGCCAGAGTCTGTGATGCATATGTGGGACAAGGGTGTGTAGCTATCTATGATAGTCTACAGAGCATGGGTTAGTGGTCGTAGTGTGGGATTATGATGAGAATGAGAGTATGGGGTGAAGCTACGGGGAGCCTTAGTATTCACTAGTCAGAGGGTGTTGTGATGCTACGGGGAGCTGTAGTACTCACAAGTTAGAGAGAGGGAGTCGTGGTACTGCGGGGAGCCGTAGTATTCACTAGTCAGAGGGTGTTGTGATGCTACGGGGAGCCGTAGTACTCACAAGTCAGAGAGAGGGAGTCGTGGTACTGCGGGGAGCCGTAGTACTCACTAGTCAGTTGGTGTTGTGGTGCTACGGGGAGCCGTAGTACTCACTAGTCAGAGGCTGTCGTGATGTTGCGGGGAGCCATAGTACTCACTAGACGGCAAGAGAGTGTGATGATGGAGTGTTCTCCGATCAGTGTATGATGTAGAAGAGTTTTAGGCTTGAGTAGCCCTGGTATTGTGTTTTTGGAGCCTGGTGGTTGAACCAGGGGTGAGACTGGGGTCTCCGTCTCTGTCGGGAATCATTATATTTTGTTTTGAGTTGTGATTGTCGCAACATGAGGAGGTTGGAAAAGTGGTGTTGCACGGGGCGTAGGCCGAGTCATGAGAAGACTATCTTATTGGGTAGTGAGGTTCCAACTTTGGGTCAGACCAAACTCTCGAGTTGAGTTTGGCATTGATGGTGCATGGGTAAACGAGATGAAATTCTGGAATTCTGAGGTGAATTCTTAGATGAGGGTACTGTTGTCGTCCGATGTCTAAAACCTGTATAGGTCAGTAATCGGGTACGGGAGATACCGCGAGATGCACATGAGATATGCACAACAGACATCAGAGGTCGGGGTTGAGTCGATCTTCGGTCGGATTGTAGTTTTCGTATGAGGTAAAGAGAATTTTGTGACTTGTGTGTCATTGGGCCGAGATAGTTGAAACGAGAAGGAAGTTAGTGAGACATTCTGAATCATGTCATGGGCAACCATGGAAGTTCAACTATGGGGTTGAGGTTCTATGAGTTTTCCTATAACAAAATCCATCATTCGAGCATCAGTATGCCACCCTTTGAGATGTTGTATGGGAGGAGGTGTCGGACCCCTAATTGCTGGGGAGAGGTAGGGAAACGTGTGATGGGTAGTATAGAGATTGCGCTTTAGACAATCGAGCAGATTCAGCAAGTCATACAGAGGTTGTTGACCGCTCAGAGTCGCCAGAAGAGTTATGCGGACAGGCGCCGGTTCGAGCTCGAATTTCAGGTCGGCGATTTCGTGCTCCTGAAGGTCTCTCCTTGGAAAGGAGTGATCTGATTCAGGACGAGGGGCAAGTTGGGGCCCCGATATATTGGACCTTTCAGGGTGATCACAAGAGTTGGTAGGGTAGCCTACCGTTTGGAACTACATGCAGAGTTGGGTCAGATACATGACACCTTCCACGTGTCACAGCTGAGAAAGTGTATGGCCGACGAGTCAGTAGTGGTACCATTAGAGGATATTCTGGTGGACGCGAGCCTGAACTAGGTTTAGATATTGGTGGCGATTAGGGATCAGAAGATCAAGGTTCTGAGGAACAAGGAAGTGCCTTTGGTGCAGGTTCAGTGGCAGCATCAGAAAGGGTCAGAGTTGACTTGAGAGCTGGAGCGAGAGATGCATGAGTAGCATCCAAAGTTGTTTGCAGAGTGGACTTCCAGGACAAAGTCTGATTCTAGTGGGGGAGAATTGTAACATCTGGATTCCCAGGTATATTATT
Source organism: Lactuca sativa (assembly GCF_002870075.4). Taxonomy (NCBI): domain Eukaryota; kingdom Viridiplantae; phylum Streptophyta; class Magnoliopsida; order Asterales; family Asteraceae; genus Lactuca; species Lactuca sativa. The sequence continues at coordinate 99,148,267 of NC_056624.2, read as the reverse complement.
TTATTCATTTATTTTGGAATTTGTGGAGGGACTCGGCGAGTTGGTGATTAGACTCGTCGAGTAGGGTCGCGAATTCTCATCCGGATTAATGACCGGACTCGGCGAGTTCATGACTGGACTCGGCGAGTCCGCGATGTTTAATGAAACCCTAATTTCCCGGGTTTGGGACCTATTTAAAGGCCCTTAGGGCCGTCATTTGCGGCTGCCAAACCCTAGAGAGAAACCCTAAAAGAGCTAGAGCGTTTGTGAGAAGAAAGGAGCCATTTCTTGATCTTTGTGGTTGATTCTTGCAAGAAGGAGGTGATTCTAACTTGGAGGAGACCAAGGAGGTTGTGCATCTGGGGATTTCTAGCAAAAGACTTCATCTTTGAGGTATTATATCGCCCCTTTATCTGTTTTGTTGAAGGAATCCATAGATGTAGAGTTTTTATGTCCTTTATTGGAATGAATTGTGAGGATATGGCCCCTATTCATATTGAGACTTCAGATCTAGACCCATAGTGGTCTAAAGAGCTTATTCCAGCTTGTTTTATGTTGAGCTATGGAGGTAATGAGCTTAGGGTGTTGTTTTTGGGGCTAAATCACAAAGTGAAACCTCCTAGACGTCACATGAGTGTAAAGATCCAATATTTACGTGATTATCAGGCTTGGAAAGGTCAGATCTATGGATCAAAGGAACAGATCTGACCTCAAGAGGCCAATTGAGTTTATGCATGACATGAACTCACCGAGTCCAAGGGCAGACTCGGCGAGTACGGCTAGGGTTTCCTGTAAGTCACTCAGTGAGTAACTTGCCGAGTTGGGGGAATGAATCAGTAAGTCAGTGGGGGGGATAGAGGACTGGAGTTCAAGGTGGAACTCGCCGAGTTGATCTTGAGACTCGGTGAGTTTGAGTCGGGGTGGCCCCACGATTCATGCCAGGTGTAGCTCGTCGAGCAAGGGGAAAGACTCGACGTGCCAATCGAGACTAGAGAGATAGTGGACACGTGTAGACTCGCCGAGTCGCCCAAGTGCACTCGACGAGTCGGGTCAAAATTTGACCGTTGACTTTTGTTGACTCTTAGGGTTTGGTCAACAATGGGGCCGTTGAGCCAAGAGAGGGGTAAAATGGTCTTTTACCCTTCTGAGTATGCCAAGAGAGAGTTGAGTCTAGTCTCAAGAGTTATATTTATGAGAGTATTTACCTTATGTGATCAGGCGGAGGCTAGACCATAATTCTACCGAGTCAGAGATTTACCGAGATATCTGAGGTGAGTCTTCTCACTATACTTTACCTTGAGTGGTAATTAGAGTTATGTGACAGAGCTATTGTATGCTATTTATGTGATGTGATGCACTGCATTATTTCTATGTGATTTATGCAATGTGTATATCAGAGTATATTAGAGTTAGAACCGGAAGGTTCACAGAGCTAGGACCAGAGGGCCCACAGAGTTATAGCCTCGAGTGGCTAGTATGTGTTATGCATGGTATTTTGGGGAACTCACTAAGCTTCGTGCTTACAGTGTTTTGTGTTATGTGTTTCAGGTTTTCTCAGGATCACGAGACGACACCGGCTCGATTGTACACACTAGAGGAAGAGTTTGTTTTGATGATCCTGGTTTATTAATTGATTGAACAAAAGATTCATGTATTGTAATTAAAACAAAAAGGAGATTTTTATGAAAAGTGTTAAAGAGATAAACTATTTTAAATGAAATTTTCGTTTTGAAAAATTCGGTGTTACAAAGAAGATGATTATTATTCCGACCCTAGTGGTCATATCATATCGAGTCCAACTAAGATATGTATTCTATGTGGTTCAGAGAACCAAGTTCGACGTAGTATCTAACTTAAGCCATAGGATTGAAGTGAAAGATAATCGAAGCGACCAATAGAAGTATCGCGATCATTGTTAAAGAAAAAAGCTTGTAGCTAGAAGTGCTATATGCTAGAAGTGATTATATCACATTAGAACATGAAGGAAGGTATATACCATTCTAGAATTTGACTCTAAAAGACATAAGTCTAAGCGTTGCATCATACAATGAGAGGTCATTAGAACATGACCCATTGGTGTGTCGTGATGATCAAAGTAAAGAACTTCTCTTAAGTTAAATCTTTTTAAGAAGAAGCAGAAATTTAAGATAAATATTGATTTTGTAACTCAAAGGTTACAATTGAAAGTCCAAAACGAGATAGAGAACGGGTGTAAGATTGAGCACCACCTGTAGTCAAGAAGTCCAAGAGTTAGATACTAATTCGAAGAAACATAGAAGTTACGATTATTACCTAGGATGAAGAGATAACGTATGGAGTCATTATACAAGCCCTCTTTCATTGATGATTCCGGGACGTAATCAACCTAAGGGGGAGATAATTGTAACGCCCGCAGATTCGGGCTAGTCAATTTAGAGATAATGAGCATCAAAAATGATTTTTTTTTATGGAAGATTAGTTAGAATAAATAATATTAACCAAGCTATAGTATATGTCACAAGGGTTCCATACATATAAAGAACGCCGGAATCTGAGTTATAACGAAGACGTAAAGACCTTTCGAAGTTTCGCGACAAAACCGGCATGACGTTATGTGAAGTAAAAAGTGAGAGTACAATAAAGTATTTTTAGCCTTATCAATCTAAAAGAATGTCGTAGTATACGTTAAATTGGGAGCGTGCATAAAAAGAACGTCCAAATCTCATTATGTGTGAGGAAGTTATGATTCTTCAAAGATTTGACATAGCGGTATGCAGCCCAAAATTCGAATATCAGATCGAACGATTGAACGATTTTTAGCCGACACAACCTAAATGAAAATCGAAGTTCTCGTTAGTAACAACTCAATGATAAAAAGACAGACGAAAACGGATGTCGGATGATAAAGTTATGAATTTTTAACGGACTTTACCTGTCCAAGCCTGTTAAAATAAAACTTTAAAAATAAAGTCAAAATTAGCCGACGGAACCTAAACAAAAGTTGTAGACTACACCTCCACCTATGCGTGGATATAAAATACATCAAAAATGGAGCTTGTATGCAAACGTTACGAAATTTAGAAGTCGGGATGGGTTGTTGCGAGGGTACAAGTGTATGCCCCACGTACATAACCTGTACGCCCTGCGGTCTCCCAATACCAGGGACGGAGTCATGATTTTAGAATAAGGGGGACTAAAATCCTAAAAAGAAATGTTAAAATGTATTCATATATAAATAACACAGATATATAAATTTATAATTAAAATACTAGCTCTTTGATACTACTATTCCTTTTAGGTTGTGACCGTTTATTATGCATATTTTCTTAAATATTACTACTAACTAAACGCAAATGTAGGCCATGAATATCATTTCGTTTGAAAAAAAACCAATACTTTTTTTTTGCTTATGGGTTACTTCACATTTGTAAGAAATCGATTATGATTAATAATATTATTAATGGTAAATTACAAAATATTTAGAATATGTAATAAATTTATGAATTACCTTGGCTCGAAGGCTTTGAGTGGAGAAGCAACAATATGTCTCCAAATTAAACAAAGAGGATTTGGATTTACAGAAAAATAATATATATTGTCTGCATAGTTAAATATAGACAATTAAATAGATAGGAGGGACTGTGGATTTGTTATTTATTTCATATGGGCCTTATTAGTATGTTTCAAATAGAATTACAAATGGAATGCTTCCTTTCTTGGATGAGTTGGCCAGTTGGGGAAGGCGCAACATTCGATTGCCCCCCCTACTGACTCCGTCACTGCCCAATACTACGCACCGAGTCGTCCATGTCGCTCTGTCCGAAATCCAACGTGTGCACCTCGTACGCGGAGCGTACCACCGACGGTATGCCCATCGTAACCGAGGACCAGACCCTTATATAAAGGGTGCGAGGGTTGCCTTATTTTTTTCACACCACAACCATTCTCTTTCTCTTTCTCTTTCTCTGTCTCTCTCTGTCTCTCTCTCTCTCTAACTTCTCTCTAAGCCTCCCTAATCTCTACTTCCCTAGTGCTAAGAGGCGAGTCTCGGAGCGCCAGAAGGCTAAAAAAAGAAGAGCTTTTCGGCTCAGAAAGTTTTCCTCCCGCTGAGCGTCTAGGGAGCGCAATTGCTAGAGCACTTCCCTCGAAAAATCTCATCACTTCAATATCGGTTTCTAGCAAACCCCTATGTAAGTGAGATATGCTTACCCTACTTTAAGTATAGTTTATGTTTAAATTTAGTATCATTATTATGAACTTATAATATATATATATATATATATATATATATATATATATATATATATATATATATATATATATATATATATAATTATAATGTTGTTATAATACATTTTTAACTACTCGCGGTACGGGGATTCTGGTTTGAAGGTTCTCCTGGGTTATTGGATTTTCGAAGTGCTTAATTGTCAAAATGGTCCTGCCCTCCGGTGTTTCATGTCTGGCCGGTGTCTGTACATATTGGTTGAAAAGTATTGTTTAACACTTATAAAATGATATTGTTTGTAATTAGTCGCTATAAATATTAGACTAAAATCTAGTGGTAATGATACTAGGTTTAGTCGAAAGAAATAATATTGTTAGAAGCGAAGAGCTGTCCGAGTTTGGAGTCATCACTTTGACAAGTGAGTGCATAGTTACTTTCATATTACACATAGATATGAAGTATTTAACATAAATTATGTGCTATTTGTGCATATTATCTGTGTTCTTGGTATCTATGTTGGATGGACGATTTATACATGTTTACTTGATTTAAACTGTATATGTATTTTTATGCCTATAAATGTATTGGGTAAAGATGGGTAGGTGAAAGATGATATGATTGATGAGAGATGATGTAACATCCATAAAATTCGAGCCAACCACAGATTGTTCTAGACAATCCGGTAGAACGTTAGTAGGCTCACAACCTGTAGGTATATTTGAACTACGTGTTCACCAGAAGTACTCTAAATACCCCGACAACTACGCCTAAAGGATAATATTGGCATATGTGCCTAATTTTTGAACTACGTGTTCACCGGATGTATTCCAAAAATCCCGGTAGCTATGCAATTAGCGCCTTATGAGAGAACATTGGTAGCTATGGACTTAGTACCTAATGGATAGTATAGGCAGTTGTGCCTAACATATAACATTGGTAGCTATAGACTTAGTGTATGTTGGATAAACCCTGACATCAATGGACTTCGTGACTATTCCTTAGGGCAGTCCTTAGGAATAAATAAATTATGAATAATGTAAATCCTTAAGAATAAATAACATAATAGGGATGGGAAGCTGGGTTTATTGTTTAATAATTAAACATAATAATTATATTATTGTGGGTTGAAAATCGTATGTACTCACCAGGTTTCCCACATGACCCACTCATTTTAATTGTATCACATGTGTCGATATGAAACTGCATTATACTAAGAGATTAAAGGGGATGTGAATCACTAGTGTAAATAAATGTAAGGTCTGTTTATGCTTATGTTTCTGTATTGACGACGACATCCCAAAGTTTTAATATAAACAAAAATACATTGTCTTCGGAACTGCTTTGATGATATATATTTTGGGATCAAATTCCGCACCAGCAACAGACTAACCCCACCATAAAAATTGTCTGCGTTTAAGGTACGCCCTACGATTTCCTCAAAAACCCTATACGACAAAAAAAAAATCAAAGGACTTACCGATGACTATGACATCAGTTAGGTGTTAGACAAGAAAAGGGGAAGAAGATGAAAGTCGCCATCGATTGGGGGTTGAGCAACCTGGTGGTTGAATGAAAATTGATTGCGTTTGGAGAAGAGGAAGAAGGATTGTGTTTGGGGACATAGGGACTTCTAATTCGTTGACCATGAAATATTTTAATGCAGAGTTCAAAATTTAAGAGAAAATAAAAAGCCATGTTTAAATTGTTATTTAAAAAAAACCACGCAGACTAAATATAAACGGTGAAACCGGAATCAAATTGCATAATTCCTGTATTTAATAGGTAAAATGTTATTTTTAGGGACAATTGTGCAAGAAAATTACTTTAGTGACTAAATCGAACAATTGACGAAACGTTAATGTGCTACAATGATATTTTTCCTATAAAATTAATGGTTATTCTTTAATAAATATTATTTCCAAATTTTAAAAATTCATGCAAAATTTTTGGACATTACAAACTCACACCCCCTTAAACACGTTCATTTTTTTTAATACATATAACTCCAATTTAATAATAAGTACCCATGTACTAGTTGCACATAAATCATGTATTATCGAATGCGATAACAAAATTTTGAAATTTAAAGGCCTCATGTTTTGTATTTGTCCCTAGCCTCAAATTGGCTTGGACCGTCTGTACACTTCCGACAAACCCCATACCCTACAAGTGCCATCACCGAGCCTTCGCCTTAGTGCGATATCGGTAGAACTTTTGTTTTTGATAACAAATTAATAATGGATCTCATCGAGCAAAAAATATGGCTACCGGCGCAATCAGAACATATATTTTACGATGAATAGACGGGTTGATACGGTCACATGCGTCAAGGTGAGAAAAATAACGGGTTTTATTTGTTTTTTATTATGGTGTCTACAGAGCATCCTTTTAAGGGTGTTACCATGTTATCGTGATAACCTTCAAAACAACGGCATTGTACATCTTAAAATATGATATATTTTTACGCTATAAAAAAAAGTGGATGAAAGTTAATTCCAAAATTAAATGGGTTTTGCAGATATGGATTAGTTTGTGATAACGACAAGTTTGTTTAAGGAGACTGAGTTTGTATGTCATACAATTTGTACATGATAATAAATGCGTGATATCTTTTATGAGTGATATGTTTTAAGATTTCTTTCTTACCCTATATATAATTAAAAAGCGCACGCGCTCAGAAAATACATTGACAATTAATTCGAAAATCAAATGGAATTTCAGAAACCAATAGTTATCGCATTTTTGTTATTAACCCAAGTGATTAGAGTCTTCGCTGATTGCAGTTGTGAAGACGAAGAAATCCACGGCAACAAAAGCGAAACCCTTAAGTACAAATTAATCGCACTTGCTTCCATATTGATTGCGGGCGGAATCGGCGTATCTCTACCTTTCGCTGGCAAAATCTTGCCGGCCTTACGCCAAGAGAAGGATGGTTTCTTCTTTGTAAAATCATTCGCTGCCGGCGTAATGCTCGCTACAGGGTTTATCCATATACTTCCAGACGCGTTCGAGAGCCTGACTTCTCCGTGTTTGAAAGAACAGGTGTGGGGGGATTTTCCATTTACTGGGTTTGTGGCTATGGTTGCAACCATTGTGACGTTGATGTTTGAGAGCTGGTCAGCGGCATGCCAGCCTAAAAATCAGACGGTAGCAGTTGAAGGGGTTGACGATGAAGAAAAGAACGTTGGGGTTGTGACTGTTCACATGCATGCAACCCATCACCATTCTCACGCCAATGATAATATCCAAGTTTATCGATATCGGATTATTTCCCAGGTAAATTACTAGATCTTTCAAATCTTTTTCTTTCTTTTGAACGACAAAGTTGATTGAAATAAAAATAGCTAGGCTGCAAACAGATAAATTATTATAGACACTAACTAAGATGAACCAATCGACAATAGCCAGAGAAAACTGTCTACTTTTAAATAGCCATGAGTCACACCATTATCAATAGGCAATAGCAAACTTTCAAGATGCATCAACAATAGCATTGTAATTTTGAGGTTGTAACAAACCAAGGCAATGTATTTCCACTATCCAGATTGCTAATATGCTATTATCTATATAAGATTAAAATTATTTTGAAAGTTCACTGATGAGTTAATGACTTTTAATAACAACCTAATAATCTGGGGAAAAATCTTTTTAATGGAGAGTTCAATGCTGACTTATGGATGGAGTAATGACAGTTTAACTTATTAATACCGAGATAGTTGGTAAGAAGACATGATCTAAAAATTCAGTTTTTAATATGATATAAATATTTGAATTAGAATCTTGTAGGAAGACAAGCACATATATCATTTAAGCATAGATGGTAAGATTCATTAAATAAATAAGTTGATCCGATTATATTAATATTAATGTGTTATATAGTCGATATCCTTTAGTTATGTCTATAATTAAACTTTAAGGCGGGTTACAAGAAGTAATATATTGGTGAAAATATTATTTATCTTTTGGATCGCAGGTGCTGGAATTAGGAATTGTCACTCATTCAATAATTATAGGATTATCGTTAGGTGCTTCCAAAAGTCCGGAAACCATAAAACCACTTATTGTTGCCTTGTCATTCCACCAATTTTTCGAAGGATTAGGCCTCGGTGGATGCATCTTTCAGGTACGGATATTATCAACAAATTAGATTTATTTTAGTGTACATAATTGGGTTGAATATCAACTATGGCTACGAATAAATCCTATATATATAACATGGTTCACTTATTTCAGGCAAAAATCAAGTCACTGGCGATTATATCAATGGGAGCGTTTTTCACCCTTACGACTCCAGGTGGAATTGTAATTGGAATATTGATGAGCAACAGTTATAAAGAAAACAGTACAAATTCTCTTATTGTCGAAGGCGTGTTAAATGCTGCATCTGCTGGAATGTTGATATATATGGCTCTTGTCAACCTAATTTCTCCGGATTTCAATAATCCCAGGATGCAAAACAAGAAGATGCTTCTACTTGGTTCAAATGTTTTTCTTCTTCTTGGTGCCGGCTTGATGTCTCTCCTAGCCAAATGGGCTTGAGAATATATTGTTTTCACTGAACGGATTTGTGAAATTACTATTTCCTGATAATTAAGAGCATTAATTTTACAATTGTTAAAATGTTTCCAGATTCATCATAATCCTCACCATCATCATGCGATTCTTTGTTTCCTTCTGTAGCTCTTTGTATTCTATCTGAGAACTGGTTCTAGATCACACTGATGTAAAGAAAATTTAAATGATTAACGAAACAAAATAATGATTTTAAGGGTTTATAACAATAGTTTTCTGTTACCCACACCGAAAATCTGTGCCAACCTTCTTCCATTAACACCACATCAAGATCAGCACATGGCAGACGGATCTAAATCAGGTGAAACACCATCACAGTGAGAAAAAAAATCGAACCTTTTAGTGTTGTAATTAAAATTACAAAAATGTACCTGGACCTTGTTGAAGTGCATCTATGGTGGACGAGTCCCATAACATCTTTCTAAACACAAAATGTCGATGTAGTTTAATTTCTAGGGTACCAAATTGCCCTGTCTGCATGTCAAAAGCATGAGGTAAACAAACTTGACCTAGAATATGTTAACATCCTCACAACAAACAACGTAAACTTTAGTGACGACAAAAAACATCGCAATTGATGACCCTTGTCGTCTCTAAGGGTCGTCGCTATTACCTCGTAGTTAATACTCGTTTGTCGTCGCAAGTAGCGTCGTTTCTAATAATCATCGTCGCTAAATGTCTCTGCCGTCATTATTGGCGTCGTCCCTATTGGTAATCCGGAAACCGGTCGGAGTTTGTCTGGCTACTCTTCTCGGAATCAGTAGTCGTCGCAATTGGTCAATGTCGTCCCTATAGGTGTCGCTACTAATGTTTTTATTTTTTTGAAAAAAACAATTTATTTATGATATTAGTTTATATATATATTATAAAATGCAGATTTGATAAAAATACATAAATAAAAACGTACCACATTACATAAAACATCAAATATACCACATTACATAAACTATCTAATAAATCCAAAATAAACATCAAATATATCATCGATAAACTATCTAATAAATCCAAAATAACATCATCCATAACAAAAAACATGAAAAATACTATGTGTCTTCGTGTTGCCCATTGTTGTTTTCCTTGTTGACTTGGTTCTTAAACGAGGGGTAATATATCCAATTGCCGTCACAAATGTCGGGTTTTGAAGAAAAGCATTCACATCAATATCCAACAATTAAGTCACAAGCCCATTAAGTCTTTAACAATTTAGCAAACTATCAAACCACCAACTGAATTAAGTCGTTAACAGTTTAACAAACTATTAAACCGCCGAATCATTTAAGTCTTTAACAATTTAACAAACTACCAAAAACTACTATAAATGCATCAAGTTGTTAACAATATAGCAAAACTACCAAATTCTTTAAGAATTTAACAAGTACCAGTGTTTGTTGCAGTGCATGGGATTGTGACTACCACTGGGATGGAGCACTTGTACCTACTGTAGAAGGAGGTTTAGGCCCAATGTCTCTCACATGCCCCCTTTGAGCACCTAACACCTTCTCAAATATTGCGATCCAATGATTGGTGTCTGGATCATCACCGGACTCGGCAATGTGATGAATCTGTAAAGAAACCTCAACAACTAAGGTATTTTGTATTTCACAAAGATTGTCAATATACGTTAAAACTAACACAAAAAAAACAATCCACTTCATTTTTAAGTAATAATAATAACTTACATATTTGTCCTCAACCAAAGGATCAACAAATTCCTATTTTTTTTATTCACATATCCATGATGAAATGCTTCAAGTCTATTCAAATTTTGTTTAATATTATAAAATTTGATATACTTGAATAAATATTAAAAATATGTTATAACTGAATAAGCTTTATTGTAACTTACGTTCTTAAAACAAGCACTGCCGTAGCTGCACGTCCCTCCATGATTCTTAACTACTTGCTTCTTTCGGCATTCTTTGTTTCCAGCAGATCATTTTTTGTGCTTTTTTGTTAAGAAGTAGTCAATAGCATCACTCCAAAGCTGCAGATCCATATCCTCAGGGGCTCGAGCCCTTGTTGCCTCCACATCCCATTCAAGACCAGTAAACGAGTTTTTGCAATTTTTTTGAGGTCTCTATATCGCACACATATCCGATTGCTCAATGACGCCCAATAAACTGAATCCATGGGATCATTTAAAATCGCTCCAAAATCAAACCATGTCTACAAAAAAAATAGAAAAATTAAAAAGAAATAAAAATTAAACATATGAAATATATAAGTTTATAAATAATTTACTTCAAAACATGCCAACCCTTTCGACTTCAGGAACTTCTTTCCATGTGTCCTTCTTATCAAAACCACTGTCGCCCCACATATAGCTCCCAACCTCCCGAATGAAGCATCCGTATACTTCCCTATTCGGCATGTTAGTATTTATGTGTCGCACCCCGCTAAAGCGGAAACACGGGGCGTGGCAATACAATGGGTCTCATAGCAAAAGTTAAAAAACAACACCAACCATAGTATTAAAAAACATTACAAATTGATAATGAGTTTGAACAACTTTTTAAAAGAGATTACAATGTATTTAAAAGACAACACATGTGAATGCTCCTACAAGTGATGTGTCCTTAGGTGCCTCGTACTAGAAGATTCCTGAAAAAGCATATAAAACGAGCGTCAACTATAAAAATAGTTAGTGAGTTCACAGGTTTACAAAGTTCTTTGTCATCATGAGAAATAGAGTACGTTGCCAAAATGAGATGCAAAGCTCATATTCTTGTGGGAAATAAAGTTCGTTTCTAAAACGAGTAAACAAGTTTCATTGTTAAAATAAGTATACAAGTTCCATTGCTAAAATAAGTATACAAGTTTCACTTCTAAAATGAGTATACAAGTTTGTTGCTAAAATGAGGATACGAGTTTGTTGCTAAAATGAGTATACAAGTTTCACTGCTAAAATGAGTATACAAGTTTCGTTGCTAAAATAAGTATACAAGTTTCGTTGCTAAAATGAGTATACAAGTTTCACTGATAAAATGAGTACATAAGTTTCACTGCTAAAATGAGTATACAAGTTTCGTATGTGCATAAAGATTTCATTCATGAGTTCACACCCCAAGCCTAGTGACCGAATCGTGCCCTATTAACTACTATGTGTATCACAAACATACCATATAAAATGGTAAAATGCACTCACACGAATTGTGCGAGTGAGGAGTTGTCTACCTCCTAATAGCGCTATCCATAATGACCATGGACTCAAAAGAGTTAATCAGTTGTGTCAAATGATTCCAGGGACTTAACCGCTACAGTCCTCATGAATTAAAGTAACATTGTCACAACTAGGAATTTTGAGGCCTTGTAACTACAACACTTATATCAATTATGAATCAACAATATGAAAGCATGTATGATGCTTATTCAATAACAACAAAACCTCATCAAATATTTCATTCAAGCACTACAAATAGTCAACAAAGAATTGGAAACCCTTGAAATCCCAGTTTAAATCCATTTTGGACTAGGATTTCCTTATTGGGCCTAATAGACCAATGAGCTTCCAATTCAACTATCTTGAACCTAGAACTCTCAAATGGGCCCTAATTGGACCCATATACATGAGACTTAACATTTTTGGGCCTTATGAACCCAAAATAAACTAGGTTAACTTTAATGGGTCACAACCAATTTAATTTAGCACTAAGAGGACACAAATATTATACTTTGATTTATTTGGGCCAAGCATCGTCTAAATTAACTATAATATGGGCTTAAGGGCAAAAAGCCCAAATTTTCTCTCTTCCCCTCTCCATTCTCGGCCCAAACCCACAAAGAAAGAGGAGTTGACTTTTGGTAGCCACCTCACCATTATCTTTTGGATTCCCATGCTAAGGCCTCATATCTCCATGCAACAATCCTATCACCACTCTCTCCTCCTCTCTCTTTTCTTCTCTCGGCCGAACACAACACACACACCTCACCAAAAAAATCTCTCTAAACCACTCTCAAGATCATCTTCTTCTCCTTTGAAGATCTCGAAAATTTGGCTGGTAGTCTAAGGATTTTCATCAAGTAATTCATCATCTAAGGTAAGTTGATGACTAATCCATGATCTAGCTACTTCATTTCATCAAAATCTCTTCTTAACCTAATCAAACTCATGATCTTGCACCTTAGAAGCATCTAAGTTCGAGATCCTCCAAGAAGACTTGCTAGGATAGAAATTTCTTCATCTTTTCCTTCAAAAACCGAACCACAACTCAAGGTGAGCTGCATACCCCTCTCTTTTCGGTTTTCATATGTGTTATGGGGGAGAATACAAGAAAATGTGTAGATCTATGTGTATGTGTATGCTATGTGTGATTTTATGCATGTATGTGTGTGATTTTATGTGTTTTTGTGATGAATATGTAACCAAAGGGAGTGTTAACTCGAGATTTATGACATGAGAAAGAAAAAAAACAAAATCTAAGTTATTTTACACTAAATGAGTCAAGAATAATAGCTTATAAGATTATGATGAACATATTCTAACATAAAACCCATTTTAGGGCTTATATTGTCAAATATACAAAACTTGGGTTAAAAATTGCCATGTCACAGTTTCTTAAGGGCCAAAAGGGTCAAAACAATTTCCATAATTGTTTTTCTGAATAATAAAATTTTCAAAGGACTTGAAATGTAAAATTTTAGCTTAATGGGCTAGTTTTGGGCTTTTTGGCCCAATAAGCCCAATATTGCGAAAAATTGATAATTGAAGGGGCTGAAATGAAACTTTCTTCATAACAGGGGATAAAAAGTGTAACAAAACTATCTCAAGGGTGAAAAAAGCTTTTCACTACCACAAAGGACCAAAAATGTAAGGTTTTTAGATTTTGGGCCAAAACTGTAAAAGTTGCGAAAAATGGGGTTTTAACCGAGAAATACCATTCTAGGAGGGATGAATCTGTTAACAAAATAAAGGTTAAAACTGTCTTTTCAACAAGTTTATGATGCAAAAGTGTCAAGAAAATGTTTTAAGGACTAAAAATGAAATTCTTTTATATAAAGGACTAAAATTGTTATTTTTATAAATAGAAAGGTAATGAAAAGGTCAAACTCCTACTTTTAAACAAATTAATTCATTAAGTCAAAATACAAAATCCACGACTACCGACAAAATGGAAGACGAATACACATTTAACACCAAATATCGTTATAAACGAATTGATTCGGTCTCGAATCATTACAAAACAACAATCGTTAAGTCAAAACACTTAAATAGATACGCGATAACTACAATGAGTAAATCTTCAAACATTGGGCTTATGAGTTTCAAATCATGCTCGTTAGGCCTTGCAATCCCATCGACATGATCTTTGGACCCAAAGGGATGACGCTTATATGTTATTGGGCCTTTTGTGACTCAATATTTTATAAAAGGACATTCAATAGCTTTTATGTGCTATTGGGCCCTAGAGGCCCATTAGAAAAGCTAGTAAGGTCATAGTAATCAAATACGTGTTAGACCCTCGTGTCTTTCGCATCCACGACAGCCTAAGGTACTTACGATAGTAGTGGGACATAGTGCTCCTCTTCTCTTCGTTCGCTAAGGCTTACGAGAAATCAAAGTAGACAAAATTAGGACGATATACAATGTGGAGTAATCAATATTCGTTCGTTAAGACAATACACAAATTAGTAATCACGGATACCTATCAGTATCGGAAAACATCGGGTTTTCCGGGGAATTCAATACTACTTGCTCGAAATTTCTATAGCTATAATACAAAACACCCTTCATATATATGTTTTGAAATCATTCATGCATTAACTATGGATCTTCACACTTTGATAAACAAATGTCTTTTCAGAAAATATCGGATTTTCTGGGTTTTATAAACTATACAAATCATTTTATTTACAACTATGCTTATGAACTCACCAACATTCCATATGTTGAAGCTTTTCCAAAATAACTTGTATTCTCAGGTAATAGATAAGCGGAAGGGTAATACCAAGTATGTTAGAATATTATGTGTTGAAAACTTTGAAACAGTTTGTGTTATGAAGTGTAATATTTGAAAACAATGTACTTGATGTGAACAATTCCACTTGTAATATATTGATGCATGGTGACATTTATGTTATGATTCATGTATATTCATTGTGATGATATTCAATTAAAGTCACGCGAGCCCTTGGACGTTTCCGCCATCTAGTTCGGGGGTGTGACAGGTTGGTATCAGAGCATCGTTTATAGTGAACTAGCATATCTAACCACACATTGATATGAAACTATAAACCAAAGAGGGACTAACCCAACTCTGAACAAAACAAAACAAATAAAAACACAACTATAAAACATCTTTGCCTGTGTGAATTAAGAAACAGAATATAATACCAAACCAAACTAGATAATGCTATCATCTCGGGTAAGCTGGGACTGTTCATGGTTGTATCAAGGAAAGGATGTAGCCTGATCAACTACATTTCCTCCAACGTACAACTATCACGTGTCCCGAGGAAATCGCGATGGTAGGAAAACCTAAAAACATACCCCTTTATCACCAAAAAGAGAACAACAACTCAATCTATACGTCTTAGGAATGATATTAGCATGTTTATACACCCTCGCCGACAGCATGGCTGGTTCCCATCACCCCGGAGATACTTATTTCCCTAATCAGGGGAATAATGGATGGTTGGAAGAATCCGAGGAGGAACCTGAAGAGGACCTCGAGGAGGAGTCTGAAGAGGAACCCGTGGAAGACCCCGAGGAGGAATCCGAAAGGGAACTTGAGGCGGAAGCCGAAGGCGGACCTGCTGAGCCAGTGGTGAACCAGGAGGAAGAGGAAGTCGAAGGAGGTCTTGAGGAGGAACCCAGCGAAGACAAAGATGGTGATTCGGATGCAGAGTCCGAAGTCATCAACCCCCTTATCTGGTTAGGGTGCTTGCTTATCGGGTAGGCCCCACTGGTTCTACACCCCTCCTGGGGTATCGACCTTTGGAGGTGGAGCAGACAGCAGGGACAACGACCCCCGTTCGACATGTCACGCGAGTTCTATGACCTGAGGGATGGAGGACCAGCCGATCCTGCTTTTCCGGTCATGGTGAGACGATTGCGGAACACTGGCGACCTAGCTCAGAGCACCGCCGATCAGATGCACCAGATGCGGACTAGGGTCGAGCGTGCAGAGTAAGAAATGCGAGAGGTTATCCGAGAGTTCCACATGAGACAGGCGAGGTGGGAGGCTCGTCTCCGAGATGCGGAACGACAGGTGGCTCGTCTTCAGGGAGCGTCCACTTCCTCAGTACCACTCCCTGGCGCATCCCACCATGACTAGGACTAGTCATACCTGTCTTTAATATTATGTTACTAGGATCTATTCTACGTACTCCAACTCTATGTTTAAGTGATTACACTATTCATAGAGTCGTTATGCTGCTGAATTTCCACCACTTATGCATGCATCCTATTTGATACCGGAGTAGAACGAAGTTTTGTGAGCAATAAATTCAAACACTTATTAAATCAACAACCCTAGAAACTTAATGAAACCATTATGGTGGAAATGGCTAATGGGAAGATAGAATCCACTGGGGAAATCTATATCGGATGTACCCTAGCCTTAAATCATCATGTCTTTCAAAATAAACTTAATGCCTGTTTCCATTAGGAGTTTTGATGTGATTATCGGCATGGATTGGTTAAGCCCCCACCATGCTGAAATTATGTGTCACGAGAAGGCCGTTCGCCTTCATCTCCCAAATCATGAAACCCTAGTTATTTATGGGGACAAACCTAGCACGAACCTTCGTCTTATCTCGTGCATTAAAGCGCAAAAGTACCTACGAAGGAAGGACTTGACGTTCCTGGCTCACATAGTAGATAAATCCAAGAAAGAGGTCAACATTCAAGACATTCCAGTAGCTTGTGAGTTCCCAGATGTCTTCCCTGATAATCTTCCAGGGATACCCCCAGAAAGACAAGTCGAGTTTCGAATTGACCTTGTACCAGGAGCTACCCCCATTGCCAAATCGCCCTACAGATTGGCTCTTCCGGAGATGCACGAGCTGTCCAGCCAACTCAGTGAGCTTTTGGATAAAGGATTCATCCGGCCCAGTTTCTCACCTTGGGGAGCTCCAGTTCTCTTTGTCAATAAGAAAGACGGTACCTTCAGGATGTGTATCGACTACAGAGAACTTAACAAGCTCACTATCAAAAACCAATATCCACTTCCATTAATCGATGACCTATTTGACCAGCTCCAAGGAGCCAGACACTTCTCAAAGATAGATCTGCGATCTGGATACCACAAATTCAAGGTTCGGGAGGAGGATATTCCAAAAAACCGCCTTCCGAACTCGTTACGGACATTATGAATTTGTCTTAATGCCCTTCGGTCTAACGAATGCTCTTGCCGCATTCATGGACCCAATGAATCGAATCTGCCGACCTTTTCTTGATAACTTCGTTATCGTTTTCATCGATGATATCCTCGTATATTCCCGAAACGAAGAAGAACACGGCCAACACCATCGACAAATCCTAGAAACCCTACGAACCAAAAAGTTATACGTAAAACTCTCCAAGTGCGAGTTTTGGCTCCGAAGTGTGAACTTTTTGGGACATGTTGTTAGTCAGGAAGGAATTCATGTGGATCCTTCTAAAATCCAAGCCATCGAAGGATGGGCAATTCCAACAACACCCACATAAATTCGCCAATTCTGGGTCTCGCAGGCTATTACAGGAGATTCATCCAGAACTTCTCTAAGACAGCCAAACCGCTTACCATGCTTACACAAAAGGGCGTACCCTTTGTATGGACGGACAAGCAGGAAGCCGCGTTTCGATCTCTGAAGCAAGCACTCTGCAGTGCGCCGGTGCTATCGCTACCTGAAGGAACAGAAGACTTTATAGTCTACTGCGATGCGTCAAATCAGGGTTTAGGCTGTGTACTCATGCAGCGTGGAAAGGTGATAGCTTACGCGTCCCGATAACTAAAGACTCACGAAGTGAATTACACGACCCACGATCTGGAGCTGGGAGCAATGGTCTTCGCCCTGAAGATTTGGAGGCACTACCTTTACAGTACTAAGTGCACCATCTTCACCGACCATAAGAGTCTCCAACACATCTTGAATCAAAAAGAGCTAAACATGAGGCAACGAAGATGGGCTGAACTGCTAAACGACTACGAGTGCGAAATCAAGTACCACCCAGGCAAGGCTAACGTGGTAGCCGATGCCTTGATTCGAAAAGAATACTCAAATCGTCGTGTGAAAACTCTCTCGATAACCATCCAATCCCACCTGACCTCGCAAATCAGAACAGCCCAGTCAGATGTCATGAAGGTGGAAAACAAATCAAGTGAAGCGCTGCGTGGAATGGAGAAGAACTTGGAGGTGAGGAAAGATGGGACATATTACTTCATGAACCGCATATGGGTCCCTAAACAAGGGGGATTCAGAGAGGTAGTCATGAACGAAGCCCACAAGACGCGATACTCCATCCATCCGGGTTCAGAAAAAATGTACTTGGATGTTAAGCAACATTATTGGTGGCCTAATATGAAGGTAGAGATTGCCACTTACGTTAGCAAATGCCTTACTTGTGCTAAAGTAAAGGTGGAATATCGGAAGCCCTCCGGATTACTACAGCAACCAATAATTCCAGAGTGGAAATGGGAAAGGATTACCATTGATTTTGTGACCAAACTACCCAAGTCGACGGATGGTTTGGACACGATCTGGGTAATAGTTGATAGACAAACGAAATCTGCCCATTTCCTACCAATAAAAGAATGATATAAGAAGGAGCGCCTGACAAGAATCTACATCAAGGAAATCGTGAGACTCCACGGAATACTTGTATCTATCATCTCAGATAGAGATAGCAGGTTTACATCCCGCTTTTGGTAATCGCTTCAAAAAGCTATGGCAACACAACTCGACATGAGCACTGCCTACCACCCGCAAACGGTTGGCCAAAGCGAGCGAACCATCCAAACGCTAGAAGATATGCTTCGCGCGTGCGTAATATACTTTGGAAAATCATGGGATACCCACTTGCCTTTGATTGAGTTCCCATACAACAACAGTTATCACTCGAGTATCAAATTGCTCCTTTCGAAGCATTATAAGGGCGTAAATGTAGATCACCATTGTGCTGGGCTGAGGTAGGAGACACCCAACTAGCGGGAGGGCAGACTCCAAAAAATGCCCTTGGAGTTTCAAGTCGGAGATAGGGTGCTACTAAAAGTCTCTCCTTGGAAAGGGGTGATTCGTTTTGGGAAGTGGGGCAAACTGAACCCTCGATACATTGGACCTTCGAGATTCTTGCCCGAATCGGTCCAGTGGCTTATAGACTGCAACTACCCGCCGAGCTCAGCAGTGTACACCCTGTTTTCCACGTCTCCAACTTGAAGAAGTGCTTATCCGACGAGAATCTCGTCATCCCATTAGAAGAAATTGAAATCAATGAGAATCTCCTGTTCATCGAGGAACTAGTTGAAATCATGGACATGGAGGTGAAGCATACCAAGCAGAGCCGCATTCCGATCGTGAAAGTTCGATGGAATGCAAGACGTGGGCCAGAATTCACATGGGAATGCGAAGATCAAATGAAACAGAAGTACCCTCATCTATTTTCGCATTCTCAAGTCTAGCTTTCAAAAGAATTTCGGGACGAAATTCCCTCTAACGGGGCGATGATGTCACAACAAGGAATTTTGAGGCCTTGCAACTACAATACTTATATCAATTATGAATCAACAATATGAAAGCATGTATGATGCTTATTCAATAACAACAAAACCACATCAAATACTTCATTCAAGCACTACAAATAGTCAACAAAGAATTGGAAACCCGTGAAATCCCGGTTTAAGTCCATTTTGGACTAGGATTTTCTTATTGGGCCTAATGGACCAATGAGCTTCCAGTTTAACTATCTTGAACCTAGAACTCTCAAATGGGCCCTAATTGGACCCATATACATGAGACTTAACATTTTTGGGCCTTATGAACCCAAAATAAACTAGGTTAACTTTAATGGGTCACAACCAATTTAATTTAGCACTAAGAGGACACAAAAATTATACTTTGATTTATTTGGGCAAGGCATCATCTAAATTAACTATAATATGGGCTTAAGGGCAAAAAGCACAAATTTTCTCTCTTCCCCTCTCCATTCTCGACCCAAACCCACAAAGAAAGAGGAGTTGACTTTTGGTAGCCACCTCACCATTATCTCTTGGATTCCCATGCTAAGGCCTCATATCTCCATGAAACAATCACATCACCACTCTCTCCTCCTCTCTCTTTTCTTCTCTCGGCCGAACACAACACACATACCTCACCAAAAAAACTCTCTCTAAACCACTCTCAAGACCATCTTCTTCTCCTTTGAAGATCTTGAAAATTTGGCTTGAAGTCTAAGGATTTTCATCAAGTAATTCATCATCTAAGGTAAGATGATGACTAATCCATGATCTACCTACTTTATTTCATCAAAATCTCTTCTCAACCTAATCAAACTCGTGATCTTGCACCTTAGAAGCATCTAAGTTCGAGATCCTCCAAGAAGACTTGCTAGGATCAAAATTTCTTCATCTTTTCCTTTAAAAACCGAAACCACAACTCAAGGTGAGATGCATACCCCTCTCTTTTCGGTTTTCATATGTTTTATGGGGGATAATACAAGAAAATGTGTAGATCTATGTGTATGTGTATGCTATGTGTGATTTTATGTGTTTTTGTGATGAATATGTAACCAAAAGGAGTGTTAACTCGAGATCTATGACATGAAAAAGGAAACAAACATAATCTAAGTTATTTTACACTAAATGAGTCAAGAATAATAGCTTATAAGATTATGATGAACATATTCTAACATAAAACCCATTTTAGGGCTTATATTGTCAAATATACAAAACTTGGTTTAAAAATTGGCAAGTCACAGTTTCTTAAGGGCCAAAAGAGTCAAAATAGTTTCCATAATTGTTTTTCTGAATAATAAAAATTTTAAAGAACTTGAAATGTAAAATTTTAGCTTAATGGGCTAATTTTGGGCTTTTTGGCCTAACAAGCCCAATATTGCGAAAAATTGATAATTGAAGGGGCTGAAATGAAAATTTCTTCATAATAGGGGATAAAAAGTGTAGAAAAACTATCTCAAGGGTCAAAAATGCTTTTCACTACCAAAAAGGACCAAAAATGTAAGGTTTTTAGATTTTGGGCCAAAACTGTAAAAGTTGCGAAAAATAGGGTTGTAACTGAGAAATACCATTCTGGGAGGGCTGAATCTGTTAACAAAATAAATTTTGGGTTAAAACTATCTTTTCAACAAGTTTATGATGCAAAAATGTCAAGAAAATGTTTTAAGTACTAAAAATGAAATTATTTTATATAAAGGGCTAAAATTATTATTTTATAAAAAGAAAGGTAGTGAAAAGGTCAAACTCCTACTTTTAAACAAATTAATTCATTAAGTCAAAATACAAAATCCACGACTACCGTCAAAATGGAAGACAAATACACATTTAACACCAAATATCGTTATAAACGAATTGATTCGGTCTCGAATCAATACAAAACAACAATCGTTAAGTCAAAACACTTCAATAAATAGTTTTTTTATTAAATATGATTATTTTTATATAAAATTGATATTTTATATAAAAATGGAGTTTATAAAAGGATCTTGTAACATTTTATAAAAATAATTAGTTTTTATGAAATACGATTATTTGTATATAAAATTTTTATTTTATATAAAAATGGAGTTTATAAAAAGACCTTGTCACATTTTATAAAATGAGTAGTTTTTATAAAATATGATTATTTTTATATAAAATTGATATTTTATATAAAAACGAGTTTATAAGGAGATCTTGTAGTATTTTATAAAAATGAGTAGTTTTATAGAATATGATTGTTTATATAAAATAAGATATTTTATATAAAAAGAAAACTTATGAAAAGGGTATTAACGCTTCAAGAAAACAAATAATTGAAGTAATATATTTATGCTTTCAATGATATATACATATATATTTACATAATCTTAAAAATATATGTATAATAGTGTATGTACAATTATATATCCGAATGTGACGATAAAGAAATACAAACATTGTTAAGGCACGAAATACAAATGACGATAAAAATCTTAAACTTAACAATTTAAGGATATTTTGTATAAGAAACAGTTCATCACTAAGAACTCAAAAACTTAGTACAAAGTCATATGTGTTATAACCGTTAATCCGAAAGGAACGTGGAACATTGGTATATATCTATATGGGTTGACAGCCCCGCCTGCGATTGCTAGCTACAACCATCGTCTAACGAGTCAAAACGGCCGTAATCGTTCAGTCACTTATATATTTCACAACGTCGATGAAGTGTTGTGATGTTCACAATACATATTCTCACCTTACTGCTTTACAGAGGCTTGCGCGTCCATAGTTCGGTTATAGGATCATACTAGAAGCCATAAATTTTACAATAGAAGTTTTATCGTTAAAAGGGAACTTTTGAACAAAATGGATAAGTGTTGAAAATATTATTATATATAATTCGTATTTATAATATTTTCAGCACGATACTCACGACTCATGATTTCTTGGTTATGAACAATGAACCAAACTATTTTACTTGTATGGGATTACAAGTGGGGACAAAATACAAACTTATAATCTTAAAAGGTCATAAATGTATTTTTGATTATAAACCATTGGAGTCTAAACCTATAAAGCTCACCAACATTTTTTTTACGTATTTTTAAAACGTATGTATCTTCAGGAACTTAAAAGTTGGAAGAACGACTACAGGGTAAGGAGAATATTTATCCTTAAATAAACTATTGACCGAGTAACCGGTCCTCTTGTTATATGCTGTATAGAACTTGAATTATGTATTAGTCGTCCTTTGGGATTTACTAAACAATGTATTTCTTCTTTTTCATACTTTCGAAGAATGTAATGTTATTTTAATCTTGTAATATTTGATGTATGTTGTTAACAATGAACCAACGTTTCATGTCGCAACCCCGGTGATTCCGCCATCGGTCGGGTCTGACAACGATGTAGTGGAATTTATAATCCTTACACTACATTAGAAATTCATAACAAATGCTACAAATACAAATTTTTGGTGAATTCGTGACCAAATACAACAAATTCCCTACCAGGCCTAAAACGCCCAACTTTTAACGAAAAGAATTTAGAGATCAACCTAATTTTTGTATAATATATTATTATTTTTTGATAATAATGATTTCATTAACAATTTAAATTTTTATAATTCAAATTAAATATTTATACATCATTTATACCATATTTTCTTTATAAAAATACCACACTTTTTATAAAGAATATCATTTTTTTTATAAAAATTACCCCACTTTTATAAAATACCTAGATTTTTATAAAAATAAGAAGAGTTGACTTAGTGACATGAGTGTTACATCTTTTCCCAATATAAAACATTAACCAACATGTATCAAGACCATTACCCAACATATAACAATGCAAACATCACCTCACCTTACCCCGTACCCCTCCTACCCACCCCACCACCCTACCTCCCCCATAAATTCCGTTAACCTCTCTCCCCCCTCTCTCCTCATCTTCATCTCTCACTTCATCTTCTTCATTCCTTCATAATCCTCTCAAGAACAAGTTCAAGTCTTCCAAAGATCCATCCCTCCAAGTTGGTTCTTACGATTTTTGGTAAGCATTCCTTGTTAATCTAGTGGTTTTATACACATTCGTACTTGTTTTGTTACATTTACACACATTTATATGTGTTATTATCTATAGGGTAATACCATCTTCAAGTGTTCTAAGCTTGAGGATCTTCATCTTCATCTCTTTATCCACTAAGAAATCCACTCAAGGTGAGTTGATACAACTCATTTTCGTTTTTATCTAATTTTTATGGGGGGGGGGGGGGGGATACAAGTAAAAAAACTTATTTGGATGATCTAAAGGCATTGCAAACTAAAAATACAACTTATGTCACTAAAACATGTCTAGGCTTAAAAATCAATATTTTACAGAAAATTTGTGGCCTGTTCATCAATTGTTTTTCCCCGCTTAAACTTCATATATTTCAAAACTATTTAATATGAAAATAGTTCAGGTCTCTACCTTTTTTAGGACTACTTGCACGCATTCATACGATTTTTCTACAATATACAGTGATTTTTGCAAAACTGCCTATCATTTGAGAACATTTTCGGACCAGTCTACAAAAATGAATGTTTTCACTCTAGATAGGAACCACTTAAGGTCAGGGAAAAATATTATGGACAAAGTAGACTCATTTTCTAAGCTCTAAGAGTTTACGGATACAAATTTCGAATTACGATGAATTTTCTATAAATTTTCTAAAAACAGGGACAGAAAAGTCAAAAACTACAAATTGTCCTTATCATACTAAATGTTTTGTACTTGTGTTTAGATGTAAGTTTATATGTTATAATCTTTTAAAATATATAGAGAAGATAACCTACATGTATTTATATATTTGAGTATATAAATGGACTTAAGAAACATTCATAATAAACTATAATTGATATAGTTTGGGAGTCACAAAACCACACTATCGTTTCAGAAGATCTATATAATTATTCAACGGTATAACTATTCCATTTTACAAGAAAAGGAGTTATAGTTCACGTAAATCTGTTGATGCTCTTGTGAGAAATTCTCTTCACTGTACCTACCTAGTGTACACTTTAAGTCCTGCATTATAACCAGAGTCTCCTGGAGGGAGAGCGAGATAGTTGTGTATATAACTATACAGGACTGACAACCCCACACCTCAGTTGTTCGCTACAGTTATACCGAAAAGTCTAGGGTGACAAATGTCTTACCAACTCCGACGCCTGAAGAACGTCGTGTTCAGGCATATCAGTCATAATATCATGGTTATAAGAACTCACATAGAGATTAGCAAAACTATTTGGTTTACAGGAAGCTTATACTTCATCAGTTTTATTAAAAGAAATGAAATTATATACTATTTTCTGTACAATATTCACTTCCATCATGGTCTTAGGGTTTAAGACTATAGTTCACTTTAAGAAAATATTGGATTTTCTGGATATATACGTTATTACTTTTCAAGGAAAAGACACAAAGGAATTACTTACAACTTCAGTTCATATAAAAGAAAATATAGGATTTTCTGGAAATATACGAAACCATCTTTCATGAAATAGTACAAACTCTTTTTATGCAAAATGCTTATGAACTAACCAACTTAATTGTTGACACTTTTCAAATCACTTGTATTCTCAGGAAACCAGTAGACAGGTACTTAACCCTTCTTGAGGGTCGGCGTCGTCGTCTCATGTTTCTTACTTTTCAGTTTTTGTATTCAACTTTTGAACAATAGAGTTTTTAAACAATGTAATACTTCAAATCTCAATGTATGAATGTCTGTGTTGCTATATTTCATTACTACTCAATTGTTATGATACTAAACATGAAGTCACTCCATCCGCCCCCTGGCGTTTCCCCCGTTCTGGTTTGGGGGTGTGACAGATTGATATTAGATCATTGTTTATAGTGAACTAGTATATCAAACCATACAAGATATACAACTATAAATACAGTGGGGCTAAAACACTCTGACTACAAATATACTTTTAAAAATATCATAATATTTTAAGTAAAGTATAAGCACATAGAAGTTAGGGCAGCGTCATAACGAAAGCATAATAAAAGTAGTATGATGAGAAAAAAACTACGGGTAGGCCTTGGGATATGTGATTAGACCTTGAATAAATATAGCCTGATCAACTATATTTATCCGAGGTGTGACTAGCATATGCTGGGAAATAGTCGTAGCGAAAGACGAGTCTAACACTTACCAACACTAAGATACCAAGAATCAAACGCAACATTTAAAATACTTTAGGAGTATTTTAGAATACCATAGAAGCATACACTTAAACCATCTATGTAGTTCTTATACCTCTATTCTTGCATAGACAACATGGCTGACTTTCACCAGGAAGACCCCCACTACCTCGCCTTAGTAGCTAACAGGTGGATTGAGGAGGTGCCAGAAGAGGTTCAAGGGGAGAACCCACAAGTGGGTCGTGAAGAATACCAAGAGATGGACTACGAGGGGGAGGGTTCTGATGAGGAGTCAGACAAGGATGAAGGCTCCGGGAAGATCGATAGTGAGCCTTACCCTAATAGGAGCGGGCAAGAGACCCTTTCATCTCTCTCCGCCCAGGTATGTAAACATCCAATGGAAGTTCTCTTGGGATGAACATACCTAGTAAGAAAATATTGCTCATGCAAGGGCAAGCTTCGTTGCTAACATTCAACTTGTCCAGGATGCACCTCCACAAGGGGAAACCCAACAACATGCTTGGTTTAGAGGAGGACAATAACACTATCCAGGAGCAATGCTGAATTAGCAAACATAGCAGGAGGACCTTACAAACCGTCTACATTCCTTAGAAGACGAAGTGGTAACCTTGAGACAACGGATCATTGCAGCTGAAGCTAGGGCAGCCTTAGCAGAACTGAGAGCTAAATAGGCCACTCGTGAGATGAATAAAATGGTTGGGCACCTTGTGCGTCATTTCAGCATATGATAGATGAGGATAGCTAAGCAAGTTAGTGACTACACCACTTGCATTATGTCTGAGGTTTATTATGTCTCTCATCACAACTAGTAGTAGTAAATCAAGAGAGGTACGCCCTCCAAATACCCGTGTAATTCGAATCAAGTAATTGTATTGATAAGTATATTCTATTTTGATAAACTTAACGTTCGTACAATACCTACTACTACTTATCACCATAAATACATCATAGGGATGTAGGTCGAAATATTGAGAATCGTACAACAAAACGTGAAATTTATAGGTAAATATAAATGGATAGAATACAACTAGAAATGACCATAGTTACTTACTAGATCACTTCTCATCATGCAACATAATCATGTCTTCCCATGGAAATAACCAACACACCAGCAAAACACCAATTTTGCAGATAGACACCACAATATTTCAAGCTGCGGTAACAGATGTCGTGACAGCTTTCATGGCGTAACTCAACGCTAACAACACAAAGGAAAATGGAAACCGTATCGGAAACTCCAACTGTAGTAGCAACCAAGGAAATCAATGAGCGACTACTTACAAGGACAACCCAAACCCTAAACCTAAGAACATGAAACGAAAGTTCGGGAACATGAAAGCAGGTAGTTCGAATCAAGGGCATACCAAAAGGCAACAAGCTGCAGTGGTCCATACTCTCACGGGTCCTACTACCTCAACACCAAGAAAACCATATTATGGATAGCTCCCACACTACAGCAAGTGCAAGTACCATATCATGGAGTCTGTGGGGAATTGTATTGTGATAGGTGCAATAAGAAGGGGCACACCGCCCTCCACTATAAGACCACGACCCAATGCATCGCTCCAACCCCCGATGTTGGAGTAAGCCCGGTACACCACACATGCGGTGAAACGGGACATTTCAAGAGAGATTGTCCAACAGAAAGGAATGACGGAGGAGCGGAAGGAGTTTAACAACAGGACATGATGAAGCAACAAGGAACCCTACTGGGATTTTCGGTACGTTTCGAAACAAAAAAAATTCAGCATCTAATTTTCATAAAAACAATTCCAATTAAAAACATAATCATAAATTGTTCCCTCATCCGAACAAAGCATATCGTTCATAGAAAACCTAAAATTCCTTGCAAGTGAGCTATGATGGCGTACTGTAAATGCAGGGTCATATATAATTAAGATTCTACAGACTCAGAGTGTGTGATCTGCCTTAATTCCTATTCCTTGTCTGGTTGTGGACTTAGGGCAGGACCACTCAGTCGACTGTCTTATCAATTTTAATTATATACAACTAGGCTATACCAAACTATTATAGAAAGACCTAGTAGAACTCATACTACAAATTTCATCATTAATTATCAAAGTACTCATACTGCTAGTACACCCTAATTCCGGTACAAATTATTCGCAGTAGTAATATCAAGGGTGAAATTGGTAGCATCAAAAGCATGTACATAGAATACATTATCATTCTAAACAATCATCTCTTCCAAATCGATTTAACATCCGATACAGTAAGAAGTTTGACGTCGTCATTTGACATGGACTGGCTTAATCCGCACAATACCAATTTCATGCGCTACGAAGAGACCCTTCGCCTCACCCGACCGATTAACAAAACTCTTTCAATCTATAACGACAAATCTCTGAATCATCTCTTGCATCTAGACTCATAAGTACCTATATGAAAGGTACCACACCCTTTTCTAGTCACAATAGATATAGTAAACAAGAAGCAAAAAGACCTCAAAGGAATCTCAGAGGTTTATAACCTCCCCAAGATGTTCCCAAAGTCCTTTCGGAAATATCACCCATGTGCCAAGTTGAGTTCGGAATCGACTTGACTCTTGGAGCCATTCCTATAGCCAAATCCCCAAGGCCAGCTAGTACCAATATGAACACAGAAAGTGTCCAATCGATGGAGTGATCTATTAAGTAAGGAAATTATCAGACCAAACCTCTAACCTCAAAGAGCACCTGTCTGGATCGTAAAGAGGAAG
The DNA here is from genome assembly GCF_002870075.4 of Lactuca sativa. Taxonomy (NCBI): domain Eukaryota; kingdom Viridiplantae; phylum Streptophyta; class Magnoliopsida; order Asterales; family Asteraceae; genus Lactuca; species Lactuca sativa. The sequence goes on along the minus strand of NC_056624.2, from coordinate 99,119,964 downwards.
AGTGAATTGTCCATATGACCATTGACTGCCAAGAGCCAAACAAACCCGCCATCAAGGGACAATATCCCCTATTCCGAATGAACGATCTATTCAACCAACTTCAAGGAACTAGAAAAAGTCGACATACCACTGGCTCAGAATTTCGTAGGAATAAATTCCCAAGACAACCTTAGATTTATAAGGCCAACTGCACCACACGCAACCTTAACCTTAGTGACAATAGTGTTCGCCTTAAGTTCTAGAGACACTACCTTTAGGGCATCAAGTACAAATTCTTCATTGGCAATGACCATCCATTCACATCCGCCCCAAAGATCGAAGAGGCGTAAGCTCGAAGCCTTGAAACCCTATATGGACGCAATTACAGGCCACCCCTGTGCTGGACTGAAGTGGGTGACACGCAACTAGCAAGGGGGCAAGTACCTGACAGCACCGTCACCGACCCAGAGATCATCGGAGGGATAGTCGAGAAGATCGTCCAAACTCAGGAATGACTGAAGGCATCTAGGGACCGATAAAAGTGTTACGTGGATAAACGGCGAAAACCATTGGAATTTCAAGTCGGTGACCGCGTGCTGTTAAAGGTCTCTCCTTGGAAGGGAATGATACGCTTTGGGGAGCATGGAAAAATTGAATCCAAGTTATAGTGGACCATTCGAGATCCTCACCATGATTGGTTCGCTAGCTTATAAGCTTCAGCTACCACAAGAACTCAACAACATACACCCTACCTTATACCTACCCATGATGAAATGCCTATCCGGCGAAAATCTCGTCGTTCCTCTTGATGAGATTGAAGTAAACGAGAATCTCCATTTCGTCGAGGAGCCTGTAGAAATTATGGACAGGAAGATCGAGAGAACGAAAAAAGAGCCGAATACCCATAGTGAAGGTCCGCTGAAACGCCAAACGAGGACCCGAATTCACTTGGGAATGAGAAGATCAAATGAAACAGAAGTACCCACAACCTTTTCCTAAGTTACAAGAACCCGTCCAAGATGCAAATTTCGGGATGAAATTCCTTCTAACAGGGAATGATGTGACAACTGTCAATTCTGGGTCAAACAAAGTCAACAAAAGTTAACCAGGTCAACTCAACTTGTATTAGAATTTTAGGTGAATTATGATATTCCCTAACGCGTCCAATGTACGATTGACAAGTTATAATACAAAGCATCACTCTTATTGGAAATTGTAGAACATAAGCCCTAAACAAGGTTAATATCATAACAATTCGGTAATTTAATTTTATATTATTTTAGTATAAATAATATTCATAACACGATGTAGTGGAATTCATAATCCTTATACTACATGGAAAATTCGTAACAAAGGCTACAAATGCAAAATTTGGTGAATTCGTCACCACATACAACAAATTCCATACTCGGCCTAAAATGGCCAACTTTTAACGAAAAGAATTTAGGGATCAACCTAATTTTCGTGTAACATATTTTAATTTTTTATATTAATGATTTTATTAACATTTTGAATTTATATAATTCAAATTAAATATTTATACATCATTTATACCATATTTTCTTTATAAAAATACCACACTTTTTATAAAGAATATCATTTTTTTTATAAAAATTAACCCAATTTTATAAATTACCAAGATTTTTATAAAAATAAGAAGAGTTGACTTAGTAACATGAGTGTTACATCTTTTCCCAACATAAAACATGTAACACCTGGTTTGGATTGGAAAGGATTTATGCATGGACTCGGCGATTTGGGAGGCCAACTAGTCGAGTAGGGTCGTGAGATCATGAAATGTGGATCGGGACCGACTCGACGAGTCGAAGGTCGACTCGGCGAGTCCAAGCTATTTAAGGAAAACCCTAAATTTTGGGTTTGCCCCCTATATAAACGTCTTATCCGCCCCAGTAGCCTCCTTTAGCACCATAGAAGAATGTTTACGGCCGCAAACCCTCTTGTGAGTGAAGCAAGATCAATTGGGAGCTTATCCTTGAGATTTTTGGGTGGATTCCAAGCTTGAAGAAGAAGTATCAAGGGGAAAACACTAGATCTAGCATCTAGTACTTCGTCTTGGGCATTGATTTGAGGTATGAATATGTTACCTTAATTATAAATTCTATTTGAAAGCTATGACCAACTTTTGAGGAAATGGAAGAAAGCTTAGATCTGGACCTATCACAAGGATATGGTTCCATATATGGACCTTCTTAGGCACAAAATATCATAAAGTTGCATCTTCTATTGAGCTCATTCCCTCTCCATGCATAAGAAACATGTTTGAAGATTATTTTTGGTGTTTTGGCCATGTGAGGCTATGTATGCACATAAAGTTTGGAACTTTACTTGATATCTTCACTAGGAGAGGTTAGATTTGAATTTTGAAACTTTAAATCCCACTAGAAAGAACTTATTACGTGAAAACTCGTCAGGTCCCTCTGGTGACTCGGCGAGTCGAGAGGGTTCACGGCCAAGGGTTTACGTCCAACGGTTCATCGTCGAGGGTGTACGGTTGGTGGTTTACGACCGTGAACATCAAGGAACTTGACGAGTCCCTCGGGTGACTCGGCGAGTCGGTGAGTGAAGTAGGGAACCCGACAAGTGACTGATGTACTCGTCGAGTTAAGGTCAATATGGACTGTTGACCTTGACTATAGACCTTGACTTTAACCAGGGTTGAACCTGGGGGTATTTATGGGATTATGCTGAGTTATTTACTCATTGATTATAGGCAGTTTGGGAGGAGCAGCGTGGGATATATCTGACTACAGTTTGCCGATTCAGCCTGTGAGAGGTGAGTCTTCTCACCATATCAGTGGGTCTAAGGCACCAAGGTCGCCCCATTTTATGAGATACGATTATTGATTAAATGTGTGATATGATATTATGGTTGACAAGTTAAAAACTAACTTGAAGATCGTTTAGATCTTTAAAACAGGTAAAGTAATAAACCAGAAAACAATACGAACACAAGAATGGATCAAAAGTGTCGAATGATTAATCAACAATCCTCAGCAGAGCTCGATAAAGAACTTCTACTGTAGAGGATTTAGGGTTTACAAGAACGATGAAGAAATAACTCTGTGATCTATCGTAATTGCTATCGTAATCTCTATCAAACGTTAACCTAATATGCATGCAAGCACATTAATTTATACTAAACCCTATCAGCTCACGGTTGGACAGGCCCAAACCAGAGTACAAAACTTGGACTATTAACCGAGCCCAATGACGCAATACATAATAAATCCGTTACCCAAAAATCTCCCCCTTTGCGTCAAATTGGAGCGAGATCACTTCGTCTTCTTACTTGAGCCTGCAGCGGGAACCTTCTTCTTTACAGTTTCAAACAGACGTGAAATGAGCGTCAGGATTGTCTATCTGAACCGAATGTACCAATGTATCATATCATCAAAATACTTGATATCATCCGCTGTATTATCTTTGCATCTATGGATGATCCCTAGCACATGCTCTAGACAAGCAGTGGAATACAGATGTTTATCCGCTAAGGCAAAGATACATTTCTGTCCTTCATCCCTAGTGAACATGACAGAGTTTCGCCTTGTGTCAATCTTGCCCATCTGCATCTGGTTTAGATCACTGGCCGAGCCAACAGGAGAGATCTTCGGTTTCTTCTTGAAGACACTTGCAATCTCCTGATCCATTAGAGCTACGTCCATGATGTAGCACACCAACATCCTCTTGAGATGGTCGATGATCGGACCATATTCAGCTTCGTTGGTCAGAAGGATGTTGTGCAGGATGATCCAATCATGAGGATTGAGGTTCGGTAGATCTGCTAAAGAGATGACATGTTCGGTTTTTGTAGATCCCCTGAGCACCTTGAACCGAACGTTGATAAACCTCCCTTCGGTATATGGTTTCAAGACCCGAACGTTGATGATCTTCTGAGCGCTCCAGGTTTGATATTGAGGTTGAGCAGCCTTCAGATAGAATTCAATCAATTCCTGATCAACCTCCGGATGAGGATGAGGGAACTCGGCAACGTTGGCGAAGGCGTGAAAGATGAACGCCTTTCGGGTCAATGGCATGTCGAACTGAGAGTCGACAGAGTTGAAACAGTCAAATGAGATGACTGGTTCCAGCCATAAGATGCTCGGGATGTCGATTGCCTCCTTTATCATCCTCTCGAGAGTCCAAGCAGGAAAAAGAGTCTTCCTACTCTTGAGAAGGTCGTGGGCTTCTTTCTTTTTGCGTTCAGCTTCTTCAGCTTCTCTTGCCACACGAACATTATCATCTTCATTATTGCGTCGACTTTTGCGTTTCAACAAGTCGGCAATGGTTTCTTGATCATCTTCCTCTTCATCCTCAGCAAGTTTCTTGCCTTTATCCTTCATACCCGAACCAAAGGCTTGGCCTGCAGGAGGAGGTTCGGTTGTGTGAGTTGCCTTTGATGAATGAGGTGGCTGAGATCCAGACTCCTTTCTCCCCCTTGTTTCGGATTGGACACGAAATCGGGTAGCCCTTCAATTTTACTTAGCAGATCCAGGGCAGGAGCGAGCTTCTCTGCAAGGGTACGCCTCAAAGAATGGTTTAAGATCGGATCGTGTGCTTCGAGGATGTTGGAGATGGCTGAGTGTACATCCGAAACACACGTCTTGATGACCTCCCGTTCGGACCGAAGAGCGTCAATTTGTTGTTGAGAATGGGAGAGTTGAGCACTCTTGACCTTTAGGCCAGTGGTCTTCCTTGCCAGAACATCCATTAACGAGTTCTTAGCGGCCAGGTCCTCTTGGAGTTTAGAGAGGCGCTCGTCAATGGAAGCACGGAGGGCTGAATTGTCGTTAGTCAGCGATTGAAGAAGTGTGGCAAATGACTTCAAGTCCGTGGAGACAAACGTGGCCAACTGTTGAACAATTGGTTCCAACGTCGTCTTGGTGGCAGTGGCACTCTCCTGTAAAGACTGTAACAGGGTAGAGGCATCAGAGAATAGTTTATCGACTTTTTCGGTCGCAGCCTCATAGGCTTTCATCGAGGCATCAATGGCGGCGGTGGCAGAAGCGACCGAATCTTGCTGAGCCCTTGAGAAGGCATCAACAATCTTCTGAAGAGCAGCTTCAGAGAGAGATGATTGAGAGTTGGAGGAAGAAGCAATGAGCAAGTCAACCTTATCATGTAGCTCCTTAAGATGCTTCTTGGTGACCGGAGCGTCATCATCGTCGTCGGTCTGCACTTGAAACGGACTGTAATAGACCGAATCAAATTGCATGTTTTCCCTGCCAAGGAAAGTATCATCCGCGTCAGAGGCATGACCGGGAGATGGTGGTGGTGGTGAAGCTGGTGGTTCGGTGGTATGGGTGGGTTCATGTTGGGTTTGATTAGGGGTAGGTTCGGGTTGTGTGTGAGTGGGGGTAGGTTCGGGTGCTTTTTGGGTTTCGGTTGTGTGTATGGGTTCGGTTGCTGGTGGAGGTTCGGTTGCATCGGTATGAACCCCCGTATTAGATACGTTGGTTGTAACCTTTGCAGTGGATGTTGTTGTTGCATCGGTGAAGATGGGTGGTGGCATTGGGAATGCGGTTTTTGGAATGTGGGTAAAGGGGTTTATGGTGGGAATGGAAGTAGGAATTGTTTGAGTAGGAGAAGGAATTGGAGAAGTATGGATTTGCATTTCAGGGGTAGGTGATCTGGGTGGTGTGTTGCCTCTTGGAGAGTCGTCAGAATTCGAACTCTCACCCTCCGACTCACTAGAAGAGGAAGCGATAATGAGCTTTCGCTTTGGTTGTGTCTTTCGCCTCTTCTGCTGCGGGGACTGAGCAGCTTTGGTAGATTTCCTCTCTTAGGAGAAGGGCCTTTAGCCCCTTTCGCCACCTGTTTGCCTTTGTCTACCTTTTTGCCTCTCGGAGCAGGCTTATCGGCATCGTGAATTGATTTGAGCATCTCCGGCGTGAGATCCCTCGGACCAGATTTCTTGAACTCCTTGTAGGTCCGGATGATCCTGCTGTCAGCTGGAACATCAGCGTACATGGTTTCCGTAATGGAACCATTGAAAGGGAATTTTGATGCATCTGAGACGATGATCTTCGTGGTGTGGAATGTACCAATCGAAGACATCGGTGCGCCGGCGACAGTGGGAATGCTGTACTTGTCCATGACCCACTTCGTAATTAGGGTCCAAAACCTGGCATACGACACCTCAGAATGTCGTGAAGAAGAAGATAAACTCTGGATGAGTTGTTGCCAGAGAACAAACCCATAATCAACGTTAATACCGTTGTAGACACCGTACAAGATGGACAGGAATAGTCGACTGGAGCCATCTGAACTAGAGCTTCTTTCTGAAAGACCCTTGAATAGCACAGTGAACATTCCGTTCCACTGTGGCGGCAAACATGATTTCTTGAACTTAGCGACGGAGGTAAGCGCCTCCGTATACCCCATATTGTAGAACATGTTGAAGAGGTGCCCATCAGAATTGTCTCTGGATTAACCCTTGAAGGGTCAGCTTCAAACCCTAGCAGTGAGCCAAATCGTTGCTTGGAGATAGAGGCTTTGTGATGAGAAACTTCGAAGAAGATCCTGTCAACGACTTTGTCGTAATGAGCCGTCGCATAGATTTGCGAGAGAAACTCCATTGGCACTGATTCTGCCCTTGAAAGTGCAGGTGCAATTGGCGAATACTTTAAGCACTCGATGATTGGGAACATGTAGGAATCATAGGTGTGAGGGGTTAAGTCAATGATGAGACATTGCTGAGGGCGAATGGGAAGGATGTGAGAAGTAGCATGAACAGAGGATGAATCTGCCATTATTGAAGAGAGGGAAGAGGATGATGAACAGTTAGGGTTCAGGGAATTCTTGCGCTCTGGGAAATTTGATTGCAGTAAAGAGGTAAATGGTAGATGATGTCGCCTTTTATACTGAGGATTAAGGAGAGAGAAAAATCTTCCCAAATCTTCTATCGAAATACCAAGAGTTTTCCGGACTGACTGATGCGTGACAGTTGGGGAACCGATGATCACGCATGAGAGAGAGTGTCAGATTCCGAAGAACACGCCTCCCATCAAGCGCCGTTTCTGATAAACCGTTTCAAATTCACACGCGCCTTTCTGTGCCAGAGGAGAACCGTTTCAAATTCGCACACGCGTCTGCAACGTCAGTTAGAGAGTAGACATTTCAAATTCGCACGCGTTCCCTATTCCGCCGTTTGAAATCAAATCAATTAATCTCCCGCCTGAGTCAGCATCTCTTCATCTTATCCCTTTAAAGTGTAACAGAATCTTTTGAATAATATGCCCACGTGGATTAACATTGACCACAACTTATAATCAACCACCAAATCAATGAAATAGCCTGAAATTATTAGAACCAGAATTTTGGAAAATCAAAGATTTTCGTGCTAAGGGTGTAAAAGAAAAGAAATAAAGCAATTCTTTTTAGGAAAAGTTGTGATGTCAATGAAGACACGAAACAAATGATCCCGGGCACGAATCTCTTCCTTCAAAGTCAAGAGAGACCTTAAAGTGTTAATGTGGTTTCCCGTTGAATAACGATCAAACACTTATTAAGAAGTGTTGAAAGGCTTCTTTTAATTAGGCTTCTTAGGATGACTTTTGCTTTGATTCAACATTCTTAATCTTGAAATAAGATAGAAAGTGAACAAAGTACTTGTGAGACTGGTGTAGTCTGTTAAACAAGTAGGTAGGAAATAATTTAAAAGTGGCTTGGAAAATATAAAATCTCAACAAAAAATTAAAAACTGGATCCCAAGGGAAGAAATGTTATGGTGTTTAACAATTTCATAGGAATCACATAAAATAAAAATTTGAGATTTTATGAAGATACGTCCGTCAATCCATTAGTGAAAACTTGAGCAAATTAATTGTTCACCGTCAATTCAGATTTGGTATTGAATTTTGGGTTTCACTCAGCTCGTAGTGGCACGAAACTAAGATCATAAACGCAGTTTTTGAGTAACCATAAACCTCAGTGGTAGTTTCTGAGAGTCTCAAGGGTTATGTTTGTGAAACGAATTTAATGGAGAAATGTAATAGAGATGATGTAAGAAATCAAAGTACCTCTGCTGTGAAAAGGACCAAGCAGAAAACTCTTATCTCATGTGAGAAGAGAGTTAAGTAGCTCACGATTAGAATAAATGTGGTAGCCTAATTGGGAAGACAAGGTTTGTGTATACCAAGTCATTAAGGCTATTATTCAGAATCTGATGAGGCTTTGGGCACATACAGCAGCATGCTTCTAGGGACACTTAACTAATTCAACAATTTCCCCATAAACAACTACACATATAAAATAAAATTAAAGACAGAAAGCAAATAAAGAACAAAATATTTTTGGAGTTTTTGGATATTTTAAAAAAATAAATAAAAAAAAGTAAGACTGAGAAAGAAAATAAAAAGATAAAAAAAACTTAAAAAAAACTTTGGAAAAAAAAACTTTGGAACCGAACCCGAGCGTTCGGTTGAGAAAAATTTTGAAAAACCGAACCCGAGCGTTCGGTTGGTTTCGGTTTTGAAAAATTTTGGAAAACCGAACCCGAGCGTTCGGTTGGTTTCGGTTTTGAAAATTTTTGGAAAAACCGAACCCGAGCGTTCGGTTGGTTTCGGTTTTGAAAAATTTTAAAAAACCGAACCCGAACCTTCGGTTGGTTTCGGTTTTGAAAAATTTTGAAAAACCGAACCCGAACGTTCGGTCTATTTCGGTTACCGAAGAAATTAGGTTTTCAAATAGGAAATACTTTGGACAAAAAAGAAATGAAATAGAAATACTTATACATGAAATTTATAACCAAGAAAACCACCTTTGATTGATGAGCGAAGTGCAGATTATCTAACCGAACCCGAGCGTTGGGTTCATTTCGGTACTTGAGTACAAAAACCGAACCCGAACGTTCGGTCTATTTCGCTTCTTACTTGTGAGTTAGAGAGCTAGTTTGTGGTACTGACTCTGATTCCATCATACCTAGCCCTTGTAGAATTTTGTTGAATGACGCTTCAGGAAGAGCTTTGGCAAAGACATCAGCCAGTTGATCAGTGGTTCTAACAAAGTGCACTTCAACGTTTCCATCTTCCACATGATCTTTGATGAAGTGATACCTCATTGCTATGTGCTTAGTCTTGGAGTGTTGCACTGGGTTATGACAGATCCTAATTGCACTTTCAGAGTCACAATATAGTGGGATCTTTTTCATATTGAGTCCATAGTCTCGGAGTTGACTCTGGATCCAAATCACTTGGGAGGTACAGGATGCAGCTACTATGTATTCTGCTTCAGCTGTAGACAAAGTCACACACGTTTGTTTCTTTGATTGCAAGCTAACCAACTTTCCATCAAGGAATTGGCAGCCTCCAGTGGTGCTTTTCCTGTCTAGTCCACAACCTCCAAGGTCTGCATCTGAGTAGGCTTGAACGAAGAAGCCTGAGTTGGAAGGATACCATAGACCTAAAGAGGTAGTTCACTTGAGATATCGTAGAATGTTCTTCATTGCAAGCATGTGAGGTTCGCGTGGGTTGGCCTGAAATCTAGCACAGTAACAAACAAAAAACATTATGTCAGGTCTGCTAGCAGTGAGATACATCAGAGAATTGATCATCTGGCGATAAAGCGTTATATCAACAGCCAGTTTATCCAAGGATGGAGTGAGCTTGGTGCCGAACGCCATTGGAACTTTGACTTTTGAATCTCCCATCATGCCAAATTTTGCAAGGAGAGTCTTCGTGTAAGCTTCCTGATTAATAAAGATGCCTTCGGGTCCCTGTCTAATATTTAAACCAAGGAAAAAGTTAATAGGACCCATTGAGCTCATTTCAAATATAGTCTCCATCAGCTTTCTGAATTCAGCTGTTAAGCTAGGATTCGTTGAGCCAAAGATGATATCATTGACGTAAATTTGAACAATCATAAGGTGGTTACCTTCCTTCTTACGAAAGAAGGTTGGGTCAACCGAACCTTGTTTGAATTTGGACATCTTTAAAAACTTAGTCAGTGTTTCATACCAGGCTCTCGGAGCTTGTTTCAGTCCATACACAACTTTGTCCAAAATGTAACAATGATTAGGATACCTTTCATTCACGAATCCAGGAGGTTGCTTCACGTACACAGTTTCTTCGAGTTCTCCATTGAGAAATGCACACTTGACGTCCATTTGGTAGACCTCAAAGTTTTTGTGTGCAACATAGGCGAGAAATATTCTAACGGATTCCAGCCTAGCTACAGGAGCAAAAGTCTCTTCATAGTCAATCCCTTCCTCCTGATAGTATCCTTTCACAACCAGACGTGCTTTGTTTCGAATCACGTTCCCTTCCTTGTCCATTTTGTTCCTGATGACCCACTTGAGACCAACAACCGAGGCATCTGGAGGAGTTGGAATGAGTCGCCAAACTTTGTTCCTTTTGAATTCATTCAGTTCATCTTGCATAGCTTGAACCCAATCGGAGTGATCAAGTGCAGTGTTAACTGTCTTTGGTTCAACTTTTGATACGAAGGAGTTAAACATGCAGAATTCCACTTTTGAAAACAAGGAAGTCTGTTTTGCCTTGAGTTGTGATCGAGTCAGAACTTTTTCAGATATATCACCAACAACTTGCGAGACAGGATGATCTCTGGTCCATTTGATGAGAGGAGGGTAGTTAGGATCAAAGGTTGGATCCAATTCAGCGTTAATCATCTCTTCTGGTTCGGATTGACTTTCATAGTCGTAAGACATATCGGCATGCTCCCCTTTGATAGATAAGCTTTCAGGAATGTCTTGAGTATCTTGAGCTACAGATGTTTCTTGTGGAGCTGAGCTTTCGGGCGTTGATGCACCTTCGGGTGGTGAGGATCTTTCGGTTGTTGAAGTGCTTTCGGGAGCAGTTTGAGACCTTGGCTCCCCCTCAACATGTGAGCTCGACTGTGATGACGATGGTGGATCCTCCCCCTCGACTGAAGCATTGTGTTGTGGAGGATCGTCAGAACTTGATTCTCCTTCATTCATTCTTTTTGCAGCATCGTCGACAAGTTGCTTTAAGTGATCTACCCTGTTGTCAGCTGCGCTGGCTTCTAAGAGAGTGGCCTTCTCTGGTTCATCAAATAGCTCAACGAACTTCTCAAATAGATTAGCGATTGAGGATGTGACCTGGCCGGTTTGAGGAAAGATTTCTCCTTCTGTGTCTTCGTTGGCCTTTAGCTTTTTGACATAGCTATCATCAAAGGTCACGTAATAAGTTTCTTCTATTTTCCTCGAACGCTTGTTTAATACCCTGTATGCTTTAGAAGTGAGAGAATAGCCCAGAAATATTCCTTCGTCGGCTTTGACATCGAACTTGTTGCGGTGTTCTTTAGAATTAAAAACGAAACACCGTGAACGGAACACATGGAAGAATTTGACATTCGGTCTCCTGTTGTTGAGGATCTCATAAGGAGTGAGAGTGAAGCGCTTGTTGAGATATGACTTGTTCTGTGTAAAACAAGCAGCAGAGATAGCATCAGCCCAAAAATATAAAGGTAAGGAAACGAAACTTAGCATGGTTCGGGCTGCTTCACACAAAGATCGGTTTCGTCTTTAAACAATTCCATTCTGTTGAGGTGTGTAGGGAGCTGAGAAGTTGTGACTTATTCTCTTTTCTGCCAAGAATTCTTCGAATTCTTTATTTTTGAACTCCAATCCATTGTCGCTCCTGATGTTGCGAACGACCTTCTTCAACTGTACTTCAATCTGCTTGATGAACACTTTTAGCTTGTGAGTCGCTTCAGATTTAAGCTTCAGAAAGAACACCCATGTAAAACGCGAAAAATCATCGACAATAACAAGAATGTACTTGCTACCACCGATGCTTTCGATAGATGATGGACCACACAAATCAATATGAAGTAATTCTAGTGATTCAACAACTTTAGTGTTTATTATAGATGGATGACTTTGACGACCCTGCTTCCCCATTTCACAAGCAGCACACAAATGATCTCTATCATACTTGAGCAATGGAAGACCTCGAACATGACCTCCAGTGACAAGTTTGTTGATATCCTTAAAGTTAAGATGAGAGAGCCTTCGGTGCCACAACCAGCTTTCGTTAGATTGTGCTTTTGATAACAAGCAGATAGCTGGGTTTCCTTTGATGGGTTTGAGGTTTAGGGGAAACATTTCACCTTTGCGCTCCGATTTGAGAATAACTCTTTTCGTCTTCTTCTCAATTATTTCAGAACCCTCATCGTCGAATGAGACTTTGAGACCGGTACCTCCAACAAGCTGAGATACACTGATGAGGTTGTGTTGTAGTCCTTCCACGTATGCAACCTTCCTTATCGTGAAATCACCGTTTGTAATCATTCCATATTCTTTTATGGTGCCGAAGGAGTTGTTCCCGAACTTGACGTTTCCACCGTTTGAAAGAGACCTGTATTCCCTAAGCTCTTCCTTTCTTCCTGTCATGTGACGCGAGCAGCCACTGTCAATGTACCATTCTTCGTCAAACTGCTCGTCACTGATAACTTGCAAAAATTAAGTAGATTTAGGAACCCAAAGTTTCTTGGGTCCACGTGAGCCTTTCACAGGAACAGGAATAGTAAGAGAGATGTCAACAAGATATGTTCTTTTTATTAGTGTTGTTTCATCTTTCTTTTTGATAGTGAAAACCTTAATTTATTGGGATTCGATGCTTTCGGTTTTGACTCTGGTTTAACCGCTGAAACCTTCTGTTTTCCTTTTTGTTCAGCTGATGATTGAGATTTTTGAGAGTGAACAGAATGGAATTTGGAACGAGGTGGAGAAGAGTTAGAAGAGTTTGAAGAATTAGAAGAGTTAGAATGAGAGAGCTTGGATTGAGATGATTTCTTGGTTGGAGATTCTAGGTGACCCTTTTGCTTTTGATCATCAGTGGGACCGACCCTAGAATTTTGATCTCTTTTGATTTCTGAACCGAACCTTTGCTTTCGGTTGATGTAGTTCTCTGAACCGAACTTCTGCTTTCGGTTGGAGTCATTCTCAGAATCGAACCTTTGCTTTCGGTTGATGTTTTTCTCTGAACCGAACCTATGCTTTCGGTTGGTATTGCTCTCTTGTGATTCAACAGGACTTTTCTCTGACTTTAAGTTCCTGTCTTGATATGAGAAATAGGCATTCTGAGATTGCCAAAACTGTTTTCTGTCAGAGAGATTCTTCCTGTATCTCTGATTCCTTTGTTGTTTTTGATTTCTCATCTGCTTCGGTTGATGATGAATATTAGCTTTCGGTTTCTGTTTTTCTTTAGTTGGTTCACTCTTAACTGATGAAGTTTCACTTGGAGATGTGACTTCTTTTGCAGGAATTCCTTTTTCCTAAGGAATGTCTTTCGTACCGCTAGTACTTGGCACATCGAAGCTATCAGGTTTATTCAAAGGTTCTGGCACATATCTGCCTTTGCTTTTCCATGAAGTCCTTTCAGACAAACCTACCGTTTCATCAGCGTTGTCGATAGGAGCTGACCAGAAGAACTCGTCAAAGCCATCAGCATTGTCTTCATTTACAATTGTTGTGAGTTCGGCAGTCTGATGTTCGGTTACGCCTGTGACCTTATACACCTGATTAGGAGTGGTTCTTACTTTTTGGTATACTACTGCCTTCTCTGCAAGGATCGGGGACTTTTGTTGGGACATACGAGCGAACTCCACTGAATTTTCTGAAATGATATTCTGGTGGTTTTCGGGTTCGCTCTTGACAAATTCTGAACAGTCAACTGTGTCCTCTATAGAAATTTCACTCACATTGTTGTCCTCTTTAAGCTCAGATGCATTTTCAACATCAATTTTATTTTCTGAGCTCAATTTGGCGTTCAATGAGTCAAATTTTTGTATGGTTTCGGTTCTTAGTTTCAGTTTATCATTTTCATCCAAAAGGTTTTTAAGCATGTCCTTATGGTCCTTGGATTTAAAGAAAGATTCAATTTTGTCCAGTCCATACATATACGTCGGATTAACATCCTCAGATGAAATAACACTTTCACAATTATACGCTTCAGCATCAATTTCATCCTCCTTAAACTCAAGGAAGGGTAAAATCATGCGATGAATCTTTTGTCCTATTTCACAATCCAAATGAAGCTGAGTAATATTAGTGTAAAGACGTTTAGCAATCAAACAAAAAACATTTCGTTGTTTTAAAAGCTTTAAATTGTCTCTTTGCAAATAAATGTTTTCATCTTTTGTTTTGATTAACTCCGACTCCTTCAGTTCGATCCACATCCGCTGTTCCTCACTCTTCGAAGACACCCTGCTTAATTGGTCAGTTAGGTTAGAATTGGTGAGTCGAGTTTGAGTTAAACTACTATCTAGATGAGAGATTCTTGTATTAACACTTTTTAATTGTTTTTCGTATGAGCATTGTGGGACATTGAATGAAACAAAAACGGATTGTACCTTCTTGATCAGTTCATCAAGCTCGTTGAACTGCACGCTGAGCGGTTTAGCTGTAAAGCACATATTCTGTTGCTCCTTCGTGTCTTCATTCCCACCATCTGTGTTGTATCCCCTCATCTGAGATACGTCGGACACCATCAAGCACTTTCCTCCACTGCTCTCTTCTTTCGCCACATAAGCCTTTCCATGAGAAGGCTTCCTTACTTCATCATCTTCAGAGTCGGTTAACCAGACCTCCACGCCACCGAACTCATCATCAGCTACCGAACCCTGCACAATTAACACATTCATAGAAGGGTTAGCAGTAGATTTCTTCTTCCTGATTTCATCCAGCTTTATCTGCAACAAAGCTTCTTCATCCTTTTCATCATCCTTTTCTGCCATTTTCTTGAGGACACAGTCTTTTGCATAGTGGTTCTTTCCTCCACAGTAATAGCAGCTCACTCCCGAATCTCCTTCAGCTTTCGGTTCCTTCTTTGATTCTTCAGCCTTCGGTTCATCTTTGACCTTTTCAGAACTATAACTCCCCTGCGAGTTTCGGTTTTTGGTGGTGGGGAATCTCTTCTTGATGAACCTCTTGGGGTTTGACACCATCATAGCATACTCCTCAGAAGTGAGGTCATAGTCCTCCAAATTGAGGTCTTCTTCTTCCATTACCGTTTTGCTTTTGGACAGGAGGGCCAACGAACCCAGGCTAGAAACCATATTTTTCTCCTGTAACACGATCTTTTCTTGAGATTTTAGGATGCCCACCAGTTTCGCCAAAGAATAGGATTTAAATTGCTCGTGTGCTTTAACTGTGGACATAACTGCTCTCCACTCAGATCTGAGACCGTTAAAAAACGTAACCTTCTGCTCAATAAGCTTCCTTTCGATGTCGTGTTTGATCATCTTGCTAAGAAGATGATTGAAGCGATCGAACGTTTGAGTCACTGTTTCTTCGGCTCCCTGCTTGAATTCACCAAACTCGGACAAGAGTAAGGTTTGAACGGAGTGTTCAAGATCTTCGTCTGTAGAGTACAATTCTCGTAGCCTGTCCCATATTTCTTTTGCAGTCGTGCATGAACTCACCAGCCTGAAAGTATCGGATTGAAGAGCAAATCTGATTAATCTTAACGCTTTGATATTGCACTGAAATTTGTCTTTTTCGTCTTGAGAAATGTCTTTAACGTCTTTCAAAAGATCATTATACTCCTTTTGAGTTTTAATAATCCTTGAAGTTGCTGAATGAGAAAAGGGTCTATAAACGATTGCTTCCCAGATAAGGTATCCATTATCCTCAGATCCTATAACATAATCTTCAAAGTGATGCGCCCAGACTTCATAATCATGGGTGTCAAGGATGGGAATCTTCGTTGTTGATCCAATGATGTTCGAAATATTAATAGGATTAGATTGTGACTCGTCCATAATTGATCGAATAACCTGTTCAAAGATCAGACTTGTAATATATAAAATTAGGGCAAACCAATAAATATCGAGTTACGTCAATTATGAGATGACGGCTCAATAAATATCAATAAATGCGGAATAACCCTAATCGAAACCTTTTTCACAGAAGAAGTGTATGATTTACACAGCCTCCCGCTCTGATACCAATTGACAAGTTAAAAACTAACTTGAAGATCGTTTAGATCTTTAAAACAGGTAAAGTAATAAACCAGAAAACAATACGAACACAAAAATGGATCAAAAGTGTCGAATGATCAACAATCCTCAGCAGAGCTCGATAAAGAACTTCTACTATAGAGTATTTAGGGTTTACAAGAACGATGAAGAAATAACTCTGTGATCTATCGTAATTGCTATCATAATCTCTATCAAACGTTAACCTAATATGCATGCAAGCACCTTAATTTATACTAAACCCTATCAGCTCACGGTTGGACAGGCCCAAACCGGAGTACAAAACTTGGACTATTAACCGAGCCCAATGACGCAATACATAATAAATCCGTTACCCAACAATGGTATTTGCATGGAAGACCACATGGGGGTTCCCGTGGCTTTTGGTGTAAGACCTTAGAGGGTTTCCATGGTATGCTAAAATATTTGCTTGTATAGTTTGCATTATGTGTTGTATGGTAGGTAGACCTAGTGGGGGTTACCAAGGCAGGAAGACCTTGTGGGGGTTCCAAAGGAAAGAAGGCCATGTGGGGGTTCCCATGGCAGATAAAGACCATGTAGGGGTTCCCGTGGCATTTGGTATAAGACCCGGGAGGTTTCCAGGGCTTCCCTACTTGTCGAATGTATGACTTTTGTGACTGATGTAGTGTATGGCTAATTCGATATGTGTTATGTGGTTTATGTGTAGGATATGCTCTGGGGGACTCACTAAGCATTTGCTTACAATTTGGGGATTTGTTTCAGGGTCATCTGAGTCCAAGGGCAGGGGAAAAGCTTGATGGAGCGGCGTGCACTCTCTCCCATGCGACTTAGGGGACACTCTGATATTAGAAGATAAAGTTGTAATGAATATGGATTTGAAAAATTGTTTTGGAAATTCCTGATTTATGGAAATATGTTTGGTTAATTAAAAATGAAAAAAAAAATCTTTGAAAAATCCGGTCGTTACAAGTTGGTATATGAGCCTTGGTTTGAGGGATTCGGGCACACTCTCCGGGGTGTCAGGACTCAAACTAAGTAAATGATAATTTGTTTTCAAAATAAAATTTAAAAACTTTTCAGAAATGAAAAGAAGAGAGTGCAATGCGTGCGATCGGCCGAGCCAAGTAAGTAGTTCCCAATGTGTTAGCCATGCTATACTGATATTTGAACTTGATGATCATATAAGACTTGCTATGTGTATGCTTTTAAAATTGTATACGGTTAGGAGCTTATAGCCTCAGAATGATTGATTTGGCCTTATTTCCTGTTCCTTGTTTGGTTGTGGTCCTAGGGTAGAATCTTTTATTCAAAAGACTATTTGAACATTTTCTGTGTATAATTTGCATGCATAAAGGCAACCGGTTATGAATGGTTTGATTGAGAAGGGTAGAGAAAATCTTAGGGCAGCCTAGGATTTGGGTTATGCGGTGGTCTGTAGTATATGGTTCATTTGGGGCGAATTGGAGTTATCAGGTAGAGCCTTGGGGAAGGGTACAGGTAGGTGTGGAAGGTAGTATTGGGCTCGTACTACTAGAAGCACAAGATCTGTACTCGAACCAATGTTAGACCTGACAACTTCAAGGAGGACTAGTGTGGAGAGATCTGTTTTATCGAAATCCTGATCATTATGATTTATGACATTCCAGTTCAACATGGTGGTGACACGTTTTGGAGCGGGAGGATCAGGATCGGGACCCGGATCCGGGAATGGATTGGGGGACACTACAGACGGCATAGATGAGAGGTTGCGCGAGCTTATTGCAGTAGGGGTTACCAGGGGCATCCTGGACGCTACCCTAGTAATTTTTGGGACAATCAAGGAGGGAATAATGGAGATCATGGATGAGAGACTCAGATCATTCAGTGTTGAGATTGCTTCGGGCCAGATTGGGGTCCAGACTCTCTCGTTCCGGGAGTTCAAGGCGTGTGGGGCGCTGGAGTTTTTCGGGGTCAGGGACCCCATTGTCAGCCGACGTTGGGTGGCGGATATCGAAAACGCCCGACACACGAGTTCTTTCCTGGACGTGGCAAATGTTGGGTTTGCTTCATGCATCCTGAGAGACAGGGCCCGAGATTGGTGGGGCAAGGTTACTAAACAGGTGGGACCAGCCGGGGTGGCTGAGATGTCATGGGGGGAGAGTTTGTTTGGCGATTTGATTTAGAGTTTGCACCACCCATTGAGGTGAAACGACTAGTGCAAGATTTTCATAATTTGTAGCAGACCACCGATATTGTGGCGAAGATCATCGCCAAGTTTCGGGAACGAGCTTTTTTTATTCCGCAATATGCTACCGACGAGGAGATGAGGCGGACCTGATATCATTCCATGTTGAGGGACCATATTCGGGAGTTTGTGAGCTTTACGAGGTGCAAGACCCTAAATGAAATGGTGAGAGATTTCGTGTCGACCTAGTCCCGATACCGTTGCGAGGGCTGAAGGTGACTATCGGAATGGATTGGTTGGGGGCCAACGGGGCCATGATTGACTGCGAGCATCAGTTGGTGAAGGTTCGAACCCCAAGCGGGGGAGAATTGGTGATACATGGTGATAAGGCATCGCAGGGGCCGACCCTCTGTTCGGTTGCGAGGGTTAGAAGGTTCCTGCAGCAGGGTTGTTCGAGATTCCTGGCATATAACTCGGATACCAGGTTAGAGATCACGAAGGATGTAGGAAGTGTGTCGGTTGTTCAGGACCTTCGGGATGCTTTCCCTTAAGAGTTACCAGGAGTGCCTCCACAGAGGCAAGTGGAGTTTCACATTGATTTAGTGTCGGGTGCCGCTCTGATGACAAAGGCACCATATCGGTTGGCACTACCCGAGATGCAGGAGTTATCTACACAGCTTCAGGAGCTGTTAGACCGATGGTTCATTCGTTCGAACAGTTCCCCATGGGGAGCACCAATTATTTTCGTGAAAAAGAAGGATGGATCTCACAGGATGTGTATTGATTGTAGGGAAATAAACAAGCTAATGTTGAAGAACCGTTATCCGTTATCAAGGATCGATGATTTGTTCGATCAATTGTAGGGTGTGTCTTGGGTTTCCAAGATTGATCTTCAGTCGGGATACCACCAGATGAGGATTCGGGATGAGGATATACCGAACACGGCTTTCAGGTCTCGGTATGGGCATTATGAGTTTGTAATGATGCCGTTTGGGCTCACCAATGCCCCAACATCTTTCATGGATGCTATGAACAAGGTGTGTAGACCGATGCTTGATCGGTCGGTGATCGTTTTCATTAATTATATCTTGGTCTATTCTAAGACCAGGGAATAGCACGAACAAAACTTAAGGGAGGTGCTAAGGGCGGAAAAGTTGTATGCCAAGTTCTCCAAGTGTGATTTCTGGCTGCAATAGGTACAATTTTTGGGGCATATCATTAACCAGAAGGGTATTTTGGTTGATCCAGCCAAGGTTGAGGTTGTGATGCGGAAGGAAGTACCAAAAAATGCATCAGAGATTCGTAGCTTCTTGGGTTTAGCGGGTTATTATCGGATGTGTCATTGACCCATCTGACCAAGATTGTGGTGTCATTGACCCATCTGACCAAGAAGAATGTGACGTTTCGGTGGGGTAAGCATCAACAGTTAGCCTTCGAATCCTTGAGGTGGAGGTTGTGCGACGCTCCGATCCTTGTTATACCAGAGGGTCAGATGATCTGGTGGTGTACTATGACACATCGATTTCAGGGTTAGGTGTGGTACTAATGCAAATTGAGCATGTGATAGCGTACGCCTCATGACAGTTAAAGCCACATGAGGCAAATTACCCCACTCACGATATGGAACTGGGGGCAGTGGTATTTGCCCTCAAGATTTGGAGGCATTATTTGTATAGAGCATGGTGTACCATTTACACCGACCACAAGAGTCTGAAGTATTTGATGGACTAACAGAACCTCAACATGCGACAGAGAAGGTGGTTGGATGTGCTGAAGGATTATGGCCGTGAGATCCTTTACCATCCAAGGAAGGCCAACGTAGTGGCTGACACTTTGAGTCAGAAGACGGCGAGTTTCCCGATTGGGAATGTGTGTTTGAGAATGACGGTGACCTCTTCATTGGGTGAGATGATCAGAGAGGCCTAGGTTGAGGGTGTGAAGAAGGAGAATTGGAAGATAGCGAGAATCCGAGGAAAATATCCTCTGTTTGTTAAGGATAGTCGTGGTCTCTTGACGTAGTGGTACCGGTGACCAGGGGAGTGAGACAAAAGGTATTAGAGGAAGCACATAATTCCAAGTTCTCTGTACATCCAGGAGCTACGAAAATGTATTAGGACTTGAGGCTGAGTTACTGGTGGCCATGTATGAAGCAGGAAATTGCTTGGTTTGTAGAGCGGTGCTTGACCTATAGGAAGGTGAAGGCCGAGCATCAGCGACCTCATGGTAAGGTCCAGCTGCTACCCATTCCCATGTGGAAGTGGGAGGAGATCACAATAGACTTCATTACAAAGTTGCCAAGGATGGCGAGGGGTGTGGATGCTATATGGGTGATTGTCTATAGACTGTCGAAGAGTGCCTATTTCATTCCGATATCCGAAAGTATATCCATAGAGAAGTTGGCAGATATTTACGTGCGTGAGGTGGTGGCTAGACACCGGGTGCCTGTGTCGGTACTTTCTTATCGTGATGTTCAGTTTACATCTAGGTTCTGGAAGAAGTTCCACGAAGAGCTAGGCACTCAGCTACATTTTAGCAAGGCGTACCACCCCCAGACCGACGGTCAGAGTGAGAGAATGATCCAGACACTGGAGGATATGCTACGGGAATGCGTGTTGGATTTTGGAGGGAGCTGGGATACGTATCTCCCACTAGTGGAGTTTTTGTACAATAACAGTTACCATGCATGTATCGACCGAGCTCCATTCGAAATGTTATGTGGTCGGAGGTGCCGAACCCCGGTTTGTTGGGATGAGGTTGGACGCCAGGTCATTGGAAGCACTGAAGTGGTGCTTACGACCATTGGGTCGATTCAGCAGGTGCGCGAATGGTTGCAGGTCGTGCAGAGCTGTCAGAAACGCTTTGTTGACCGACGGCGATCAGATCTTGAGTTTCAGGTGGGGGATCTTGTGTTGCTGAAGGTGTGCCCTGGAAGAGGATCATTAGATTTTGGAAATGGGGCAAGCTAGTGCCCCAATACATAGGACCATTCCGGATTATTGACCGGGTAGGTAAGGTAGCCAACCGCTTGGTGTTTCCGGCAGAACTTAGCCAAATTCATAACACATTCCTTGTGTCGCAACTTAGGAAGTGTGTCATGCACGAGGCTGCGGTTGTGTCATTGGCATCTTGGACAACATCGAGAAGCCCGTTTCCATCTTGGATAGGAAGACAAAGGTTCTTCGGAATAAGGAAGTAAGACTGGTGAAAGTGCAATGGAAACATCGGAAGGGCTCCGAATGGACTTAGGAACCAAAAAAGGAGATGCGAGATCATTACCCTAATTTGTTTGAGTCAGCAGACTTCGAGGACGAAGTCTAGTTCAAGTGGGGGAGACTTGTAACACCTAGTTAGGATTGGAAAGGATTTATGCATGGACTCGGCGAGTTGGGAGGTCAACTCGTCGAGTAGGGTCATGAGATCATGAAACGCAGATCGGGACCGACTCGGCGACTCCAAGTTGTTTAAAGAAAACCCTAAATTTTGGGTTTCCCCCTATATAAACGTCATTATCCACCCCAATAGCCTTCTTTAGCACCATAGAAGAGCATTTACGGCCGCAAACCCTCTTGTGAGTGAAGCTAGATCAATTGGGAGCTTATCCTTGAGATTTTGGGGAGGATTCCAAGCTTGAAGAACAAGTATCAAGGGGAACACACTAGATCTAGCATCTAGTTCGTCTTGGGCATTGATTTGAGGTATGAATCTGTTACCTTAAGCATAAATTCTATTTGAGAGTTGTGACCAACTTTGAGGAAATGGAAGCGAGCTTAGATCTGGACCTCTCACAAGATTATGGTTCTAGATCTAGACCTTCTTAGGCCCCTAATATCGTAAAGTTGCATCTTTTATTGAGTTCAAAACCTCTCCATGCATAAGAACCTTGTTTGAATGTTAGTTTTGGTCTTATGGCCATGTGAGGCTATGCATGCATATAAAGTTTGCGACTTTACAGATATCTTCGCTAGGAGAGTATGGATCTGAAGTTTGAAACCTGAAATCCCATTGGAAAGAACCGATTACGGCCAAGGGTTTACGGCCAAGGGTTCACGGCCAAGGGTTCACGACCGAGGGTTCATGGTCGGGGGTGTACGGTTGGTGGTTTACGGCCGTGAACATCAAGGAACTCGACGAGTCCCTCGAGTGACTTGATGAGTCGGTGATTGAAGCAGGGAACCCAACGAGTGACTGATTGTACTCGTCGAGTCAAGGTCAATATGGATTGTTGACCTTGACTATTGTAACATCCCAAAAATACGAGCCAAAAAATTCATTTTTAAAACATGTACTTAGCGAAAAATTAGGAATAAAACGTTCAACGATCATATCATTTCACAAAAGATAATTCATGTCTAGAAAACATTTTTATAAAACATAAAAGTGTCAGAGTACAAATCCCCAGGAAGATCTCATGATGCGGTATATTAGCATGTGTGTGATGTACCGCTACCGCGCCAGCTCCTTCCCCTTCGAAGAAGAGGTACCTGAAACCAAAACTGAAAACTGTAAGCACGAAACTTAGTAAGTTCCCCCAACATACCACATACCATACAATCACATAACATACATATATTGTCAGGCATATCTGGGTGCCCGACCTACCCCTTCGGTCCTCTCGACCGGATACTGTCTAGTACGTCTGGGAGCTGTCCTCCCCTTCGGTCCTCTCGACCGGATACTGACCAGTATATCAGGGAGCTTGCCTCCCCTTCGGTCCTCTCGACCGGATACTAACTAGCATATATGGGTGCTAGTCTCCCCTTCGGTCCTCTCGACCGGGTACTGGGGACTATTTCACCCCCTACTACTACCACATAACACATATATCACATAATCTATCTAGCATGGCTGGGCATGACCGCCCCTTCGGCGCTATCGACCGGTAATCTGGGGACTATCTCCCCCTACTGTCACTAGCACATAGCATCATATCATACTAATACAATAACATATCACAGTTAGTAGCAACCCTAGATGAATATCACAGAGACAATCATCTATCATAGAATTCCTACTGGTGGGCCGGCATTGTGGCCGTAGACCCACCGCTACTGGAAGGTAACTCACCTCAAAGTAGCTGCTGATCGGTGTGGGAATTGACTGTCTGCTGCTGCTACCGCTCCGGAAATCCTCCGGCTATAATTCCCACAAAATACTTATTCAAACACCACTAATTGTCCCTTGGGGTAAAATGAGCATTTTACCCCTGATCAAGTCAAAAGTCAAAGTGAGAGTCAACTTCCAGTTGACCCGACTCGCCGAGTTGGCTCGCCAACTCGTCGAGTCCCGTCCATTCGATTGTCCATAATCTCGTCTTTACTCGTCGAGCTAGACATTGACTCGACGAGTTCGCCTTCTAAACTGATGTCCAAGTCGTTCATCCTACTCGCCGGGTTGTATGAACAACTCGCCGAGTTCATCTTCATTCGAAGAACACTTTATGCTGTGACTCGCCGAGTTGTATGAACAATTCGTCGATTCTATTCTTGATCTAAGAAGGTTGCCTTGAACTTGCCGAGTCAGGGAATTGACTCGCCAAGTTCCTTCATGGATGAGTTTGGCTTCCATCTCACCGAGTCCACCCAGGACTCACTACTCTACTCGGCATAAACAAAAAGGGGGGAAAAACTCGGGGACTCGCGGCTCGACTCGCCGAGTCCGATGAGCGACTGGCCGAGTCTGCCACATGCAAATACTATACACTCGATCTTGCTCGAATCCAGTTCATGCCATTTACAGATCTGGGTTCTTAGGGTAGAATTTTCACGTAAACTTTCCAACTTTACGTGTAGAAATGCATAGAATGGGGATTATAAGCGAAATAAGGGCTAAGAAGGTATATCTAGGACATTCAAGCAATTTACTCCCATAAAGGTTATAGATCTGAGCTTTTGGAGCTCAAACATGACTAGATCTAGTGGATAATCAACCTATTACGAATTCTACTTAATGCACAAGCTTGGGAAAAGGTTCAAGAAGAGCTCAAAAGGTGCTCTAATGGGGTTTTAAGCATACAAACAGAATGGAGCAGAGATATACCTCAGAGAACTCTGAAATAGCACCAAGATATCTAGTTTCCTTCTTCTCTTCTTGATCCACTCTCCTTCTTCTCCCAAAATCTTCAAGGAATCACTCTAATCACTTCAATCTCACAAGAAACGAGTTAGGGTTTGATGTAGGGCACTCTGAGGGTGAAAGGGGGCGAGCATGGGCTGCACAAGCTAGCTTAAATAGGGGGCAAACCCTTGAAGTTAGGGTTTCAACAGACCATGGGGACTCGCCGAGTCCAGAATATGGACTCGCCGAGTCGCCAACTTAAACGTGTTCTGGATCTCGTCTCTACTCGGCGAGTCGGACCTACAACTCGCCGAGTCCAAGGCTAAAAATGATAAACACTAAGATAAATTTTATGTACCAGGAACCAGGTGCTACAAATCTCCCCCACTTATTTTAGACTTCATCCTCGAAGTCTGCTGTTCGATCCTGAAATAGCTCAACGTAATGCTCCATCATTTCTTCCACCGGCTCCCAAGTCCACTCAGACCCCTTTCGGTGCTGCCACTATACCTTCACTAACTCCACCGTCTTGTTCCTTAGATCCTTCGACTTCCGGTGGAGGATCACGACTGGGCGCTCAATGTAATTCAGGCTGTCATCAACCTGTATATCCTCTAACGACACCACCGTTGAATCATCCACGAGACACTTCCGTAGCTGGGAGACATGGAAGGTGCTGTGGATCTGGCTGAGCTCGGCTGGCAGATCCAGCCTATATGCCACCTTGCCCACCCGGGCTACAACCCTGAATGGTCCAATGTACCTCGGGCCCAACTTGCCCCGCTTCCTGAATCGGATGACGCCCTTCCAAGGCAACACTTTCAGGAGAACCATATCCCCGACCTGGAACTCCAGGTCTAATCGGCGCTTGTCGGCATAAATTTTATGCCGACTCTGCGCAATCTGAAGCCTGCTCCGAACTTGTTGGATTCTCTCGGTTGTCTTGAGCACCACCTCGGTGCTCCCCATGACCCTCTGGCCAACTTCACCGCAACATATCGGGGTCCTGCACCTCCGACCGTACAACATCTCGAATGGAGGACGGTCAATACTCGCGTGGTAGCTGTTGTTGTACGAGAACTCAACTAAGGGAAGATAGGTATCCCAGCTACCACCGAAGTCTAGCATGCATGCCCGCAACATATCCTCCAGAGTCTGGATGGTCCGCTCACTCTGACCATCCGTCTCCGGGTGAAAGGCGGTGCTAAAGTGCAGACGAGTGCCCAACTCCTCATGAAACTTCTTCCAAAACCTGGAAGTGAACCGCACATCTCGATCTGATATCACTGACACTGGAACCCCGTGCTGCGCCACTATCTCCCTGATGTAGATATCAGCCAACTTTTCGGCCGAGATACTTTCCTGAATCAGAATAAAATGGGCGCTCTTGGTCAATCAATCCACGATGACCCAAATCGAATCCACTCCTCGCACCGTCCGGGGAAGCTTTGTGATAAAATCCATCGTAATATCCTCCCATTTCCACAACGGGATGTCCAACGGTTGCATCTTGCCACGCGGTCTCTGATGCTCGGCCTTGACCTTCCTGCAGGTCAAACACCGCTCGACGTACCACGCCACATCCCGCTTCATGCAAGGCCACCAATAGTCTAGACGAAGATCCCTATACATCTTCGTCGCCCCTGGATGAATAGAAAATTGGGATTTGTGCGCCTCCTCCATCTAGATCTGGTGCACGCCTCCATGATACAGCACCCACACCCTTCGGTGTAGTGTCAATAACCCCCTGCTATCATAATCGAAGGAGGTCACTTGACCCACTATTCACTCACTCTTCCGATGTTCCTCCTTCACAGCCTCCTGTTGAGCCATCTAAATCTGCTCCAACAGGGGAGTCACCACAGTCATCCTCATGCAAATATCCCTGATCGGCGCCGCCTTACGGCTAAGTGCATCGGCCACCACATTGGCCTTCCCCGGGTGGTAAAGGATCTCGCAATCATAATCCTTCACCACGTCCAACCACCGACGTTGCCTCATGTTCAGATTCGGCTGATCCATGAGGTACCTCAAACTCTTGTGGTCCGTGTAAATGGTACATCGAACCTCGTAGAGGTAATGCCGCCAAATCTTGAGGGCGAAAACCACCGCCCCCAACTCCAAATCATGCGTTGGGTAGTTCGCCTCGTGTGGCTTCAGCTGCCTCGAAGCATAAGCAATGACATGCCTCCTCTGCATCAATACTACACCCAAACCTGAGATCGACACATCACAGTATACCAAAAAATCCTCTACGCCCTCGGGCAGGGCTAAGATCGGCGCCTCGCACAACCTCTGCCTAAGAATCTCGAACGCTGCCTGCTGCTCAGACCCGCATTGAAAGACCATGAATTTCCTAGTCAACCATGTCAGGGGTACGGATATCTTGGAGAAATCCCGAATGAATATCCAATAGTAGCCTGCCAATCCTAGGAAACTCCGAATCTCGGATGGAGACTTCGGAACCTCCCACCTCATCACGGCCTCAGCCTTGGCCGGGTCTACTGAAATCCCGTTCAGGTTGACGAGGTGCCCAAGAAACTGCACCTCGCGCAACCAAAACTCACATTTGGAGAACTTGGCATACAAGCTCTCCCTCCTCAAGGTCTCCAAAACCTCTCTCAGATGCTCCTCATGCTCCTCCTGTGTCTTGGAATAAACCAAGATGTCATCAATGAAAACTATCATAGACCGATCCAACATCGGTCTACACACGTGGTTCATGAGGTCCATGAACGCGGCAGGAGCATTGGTGAGCTCGAACGGCACCACCACGAACTCATAATGGCCATAGCGCGTCCGAAACGCGGTCTTCTACACATCCTCTTCTCTGACCCTCATCTGATGATAAACTGAATGCAAATCGATCTTGGAGAACCAAGATGCTCCCTGCAGCTGATCAAAGAGGGCATCAATCCTCAGGAGTAGGTAACAGTTCTTCACTATTACCTTATTCAGCTCCCGGTAATCTATACACATCCGATGCGACCCGTCCTTCTTCTTCACAAATAGGATCGGGGCTCCCCAGGGTGAACTGCTCGGTCTAATGAATCCCTTGTCTAACAGCTCCTGTAGATGCGTAGACAACTCCTGCATCTCAGGAAGAGCCAACCGATACGGTGCCTTGGCTATCGGAGCCGCACCAGGGACAAGATCAATCCTGAACTCCACCTGTCGCTCCGGAGGTATCCCAGGGAGCTCCTCTGGGAAAACATCTGTGAAATCTCGCACCACCAGAACCTCGCTCACTGTCGCCTTACTTGCCTCCCGGGTATCCATCACGTATGCGACATACCCTGCGCATCCCTGCTGAAGGTAGCATCTATCCCTCGCTGCTGAACATACTGTGGGTCCGCTCTGTGGCTTCTCGCCACGAATCACTAACTTTCCTCCTCCTGGGGTCCTGACTCGCACTAGCTGCTGCGCGCAATCTATCACCACCCCATTAGGGCTCAACCAATCCCTGCCTATAATCACCTTGTTCCCCCGCAACGGGATGGGAACCAAATCCACCAAATAGCGCTCCTCAAATAACCTCAGAACACAATCCCTGAACACTGTTGATGCTCGTACCGATCGATCATCGTCAATCATTACCTCTAAAGGCCAATCCAACATGCCCGAAGACTCAGTGAACCTCTTGCTAAGCGCAAGGGAAACAAATGATCGGGTGGCACCCGAGTCAAACAACACCTGAACAGGAATACATTTCACATGGAACGATCCTAATGCATATACACAGAGCACATATCAATATCATAACATCACAAAAATAAAGTAGAGGGAAATAATCATACCCGTCACCACATCGGGTGCGGCGCGTGCCTCCTCTGCCGTCAGCTGGAACGCCGGGCTCCTCACCACTGGAGCCTTTGCCTTGCCCTGTCGGCCATCTGTAATCCGCAGGGTAGCTGGAGCCGGCGCCTTAACCGGCGCTGATGCTGTTAACTAGGGGCAATTGGCCTTCTTATGGCCCCTCTGGTTGCAGTGAAAACACAACAACTCCGATGTCTGAATCACAGGTGCAAGGGCGGTACAATCCCTGCTGAAGTGCCCCAACTTGCCGCACTTGTAGCAGCCTGACAATCCCAACTTGCACGCTCCCTCGTGCGTCTTGCCGCATTTCCTACAGCGGCCCCGCCCATGTTGGACTTTCGGCTCCGCATCTGATCCCTTGGGCTTCTTCCCCGAAGCCCCCATAACATGCCCCTCCCCGGCCTTCCTCTTCCAGATGTGCTGCAGATCTATCTCCCTCTCCCTTGCCCCGGCAATCATGGAGTCCAGGGTAGGGCAAGCTGAAAAACCAGCATGCGCCCGAATATCAGATCGTAGCATATCATGATAGCGGGTCCTCCTCATATCCTCGTCACCCGCGTACTGGGGCACCAACAATGCCCTCTCCTAGAACTTGGCGGTGATCTCCGCCACAGTCTCCGTCGTCTGTCTCATATCTAGGAACTCCCTGGCCAACTGCTGAAGCTCGACAGCCGGCGAAAACTCTGCGCTGAACCTGGTCACGAAGTTCGACCAGGTCATAGCCTCGACAACCAAGGCCCCCAACGAGTCACCCACGGACTCCCACCAATCCCTAGCTCGATCTCTCAAACATCCTACTGCATATCTCACCTTTGACCCCTCAGGGCAGAAGCTAGTCAACTGCGCAGACTCAATGTCTGCAATCCATCGTCTGGCAGCTATGGGGTCCTTCGCCTCATGAAAATCCAGCACACCACTACCCCGAAAGTCCTTGAAGGACAGCGTGCAAGATCCTGACTGGCCGGATGCCATGTCGCTCCTGAATGCCCGGAGGCGATCCTCCATCAACTCCAATATCCCTTCCTTGATCGACCCGAAGATAATGGGGGTCGACTCAAGGATGCCTCTGGTGATCTCAGACGTGATGAACTCGCGTAGCCCCTCATCTACTGGCTCGGAACCTGATCCCGAACCCGATCCCTCTCTTGTACTGCCAACTACTGGCCTCGAGCGTAGTACCACCATTCTGAAATACAAAACAAATAACAACTGTTAGTGATACTAATACCTCTAGAGGGATCACACCTACTACAAGTTCCCTGGTCTTATCTTGGCCTTCCTTGATTCGGGTACGGATCCTCTGCTTTCAGTAGTACAGGCCCATACTACCTTCCACATCTATATGTACCTTCTCTAAGGACTACCTTGACTCTACCAGGTTCCTTTCACTACCGCTGATCTCTACTACTCTTATCCTAGGCTTACCCTAGGAAACCTCTGACTCCACCCAACCCAGTCCTCAGCTGCTGAAGGTCTCTTGGTGATGCCAATTAGCTATTACCTGAATACAATCACATGCGATGAGGCTCGTATAATCTTTCGAGTAAGGGACTCATCCCTAATACAGTTAGGACTCAAACAAGAGCTACGCAATAGGGTCAAATCCAACACTTTGAGATTATTCAACCCTGATCACATGTGACTATAACGTATTCACCTAACAGCTAACTCCCATCACTCAAAGCCCACATAGCACAAAGCAAACAACAGTTGGACAAAAAGGAAACAATCTCAAGGAACTCTATCCTCGTAGAGAAAAACTGAACTAGCATACAATGCCAAACTCGTACTATCATGCATAACCTAAACATGCCATCCTACCGCTGTCTACTCAATTCTAGCATGCAACTTTTCATACACCGAAGCACATAAAGCAGGCACATAAGGCATCACTCCTAGATCCTTAGTCCCATTCTAGCATGATGTTCTACTGAAACTGATAAGCATAACATAAGATTGTATGGGTACTTTGGGGAATACTTACTTGAGCTTGGCCGGTCGCGCACATCACACACTTCGTTCTTTCTTAAAACCATTTACTTAGCATTTCAGAAAACATTTTCTTTTTCCATAATATTTTAAACCCTCGATTTGAGTTCAAACGCCCCCGAAGGTGTGTCCGAATCCCTCAAACCAGTGCTCTGATACCAACTTGTAACATCCCAAAAATACGAGCCAAAAAGTTCATTTTTAAAACATGTACTTAGCGAAACATTAGGAATAAAACGTTCAACGATCATATCATATCATAAAAGATAGTGCATGTCTGGAAAACATTTTTATAAAACATAAAAGCGTCAGAGTACAAATCCCCAAGAAGATCTCATGATGCGGTATACTAGCATGTGTGTGATGTACCGCTACCGCGCCAGGTCCTTCCCCTTCGAAGAAGAGGTACCTGAAACCAAAACTTAAAACTGTAAGCACGAAGCTTAGTGAGTTCCCCCATCATACCACATACCATACAATCACATAACATACATATATTATCAGGCATATCTGGGTGCCCGACCTACCCCTTCGGTCCTCTTGACCGGATAATGTCTAGTACGTCTGGGAGCTGTCCTCCCCTTCGGTCCTCTCGACCGGATACTGACCAGTATATCTAGGAGCTTGCCTCCCGTTCGGCCCTCTCGACCGGATATTGACTAGCATATCTGGGTGCTGGTCTCCCCTTCGGTCCTCTCGACTGGGTACTGGGGACTATTTCAACCCCTACTACTACCACATAACACATATATCACATAATCTATCTAGCATGGCTAGGCATGACTGCCCCTTCGGCCCTATCGACCCGTAATCATATCATACCATACTAGCACAATAACATATCACAGGTAGTAGCAACCCTAGATGAATATCACAGAGACAATCATCTATCATACAATTCCTACTGGTGGGGCGGCATTGTGGCTGTAGACCCACCGCTACTGGAAGGTAACTCACCTCAAAGTAGCTGCTGATCAGTATGGGAATTGACTGTCTGCTGCTGCTGCCGCTTTGGAAATCCTCTAGCTATAATTCCCACAAAATACTCAATCAAAGACTGCTAATTGTCCCTTGGGGTAAAATGACCATTTTACCCCTGATCAAGTCAAAAGTCAAAGTGAGAGTCAACTTCCAGTTGACCCGACTCGTTGAGTTGGCTCGCCAACTCGTCGAGTCTCGTCCATTTGATTGTCCTTAATCCCGACTTTTCTCGTTGAGCTAGGCATTGACTCGACGAGTTCGCCTTCTAAACTGGTGTCCAAGTCGTTCATCCTACTCGCCGAGTTGTATGAACAACTCGCCGAGTTCATCTTCATCTGAAGAACAATTTATGCTGTGACTCGCCGCGTTGTATGAACAACTTGTTGAGTCTATTCTTGATCTAAGAAGGTTGCCTTGAACTCGCCGAGTGAGGGAATTGACTCGCCGAGTTCCTTCATGGATGAGTTCGGTTTCCAACTCACCGAGTCCACCCAGGACTCACTACTCTACTCGGCATAAACGAAAAGAGGGGGAAAAACTCGGGAATTCGCGGCTCGACTCGCCGAGTCCGATGAGCGACTCGCCGAGTCTGCCACATGCAAATACTATACACTCGATCTTGCTCGAATCCAGTTCATGCCATTTACAGATCTGGGTTCTTAGGGTAGGATTTTCACGTAAAGTTTCCAACTTTACGTGTAGAAATGCATAGAATGGGGATTAAAGGAAAAAGAAGGGCTAAGAAGGTAGATCTAGGACATTCAAGCAATTTACTCCCATAAAGGTTATAGATCTGAGCTTCTGGAGCTCAAACATGACTAGATCTAGTGGATAATCAACCTATTACGAATTCTACTTCATGCACAAGCTTGGGAAAAGGTTCAAGAAGAGCTCAAAAGGTGCTCTAATGGGGTTTTAAGCATACAAACAGAATGGAGTAGAGATATACCTCAGAGAACTCTGAAATAGCACCAAGATATTTGGTCTCCTTCTTCTCTTCTTGATCCACTCTCCTTCTTCTCCCAAAATCTTCAAGGAATCACTCTAATCACTTCAATCTCACAAGAAACGAGTTAGGGTTTGATGTAGGGCGCTCTGAGGGTGAAAGGGGGCGAGCGTGGGCCGCACAAGCTAGCTTAAATAGGGGGCAAACCCTTGAATTAGGGTTTCAACAGACAGCACGGACTCGCCGAGTCACCAACTTAAACATGTTCTGGATCTCGTCTCTACTCGGCAAGTCGGACCTACAACTCGCCGAGTCCAAGGCTAAAAATGAAAAACAATAAGATAAATTTTACGTACCAGGAACCAGGTGCTACAACTATAGACCTTGACTTTGACCAGGGTTGACCCTGGGGTTATTGATGGGATTATGTTAAGTTATTTACTCATTGATTATAGGCAGTTTGGGAGGATCAGCGTGGGATATATCTGACTACAGTTTGCCAGTTCAGCCTGTGAGAGGTGAGTCTTCCCACCATATCAATGGTTCTAAGGCACCAAGGCCGGCCCATTTTATAAGATACGATTATTGATTGAATGTGTGATATGATAGTATGTTATTTGCATGACCACATGGGGGTTCCGTGGCTTTTGGTGTAAGACCTTGGAGGGTTTCCATCGTATCCTAAAATATTTTCTTGTATAGTTTGCATTATGTGTTGTATGGTAGGAAGACCTTGTGGGGGTTTCCAAGGCAGGAAAACCTTGTGGGGGTTCCCAAGGCAGGAAGACCATTTAGGGGTTCCCATGGCAGATAAAGACCACGTGGGGGTTCCCGTGGCATTTGGTATAAGACCCGAGACGGTTTCCAGGGCTTCCTTATTTGTCGAATGTATGACTTTTGTGACTGATGTAGTGTATGGCTAATTCGATATGTGTTATGTGGTTTATGTGTGGGATATGCTCTGGGGGACTCACTAAGCATTCACTTACACTTTGTGGATTTGTTTCAGGATCATCTGAGTCCAAGGGCAAGGGCAAAGCTTGATGGCGCGACGTGCACTCTTTCTCAGGCGACTTAGGGGACAATCTGATATTAGAAAATAAAGTTGTAATGAACATGGATTTGAACAATTGCTTTGGAAATTCTTGATTTATGGAAATATGTTTGGTTAATTAAAAATGAAAAAAAAAATTGTTTGAAAAATCGGGTTATTACAAGTTGGTATCAGAGCCTTGGTTTGAGGGATTCGGGCACACTCTTGGGTGTGTCAAGACTCAAACTAAGGAAATGATAATTTGTTTTCAAAATAAAAGTTTGGCTATGAGAAACACTTCTTTCGGACTCATGTGGGGAAAGTCTGCTTGAGTGCGGACATAGTCATGTCCCCTTTGGGTGAGGGTGTACTGGAAGAATTCAGCTTTCATGAATCTCCGAGGCTTGTAGTTCACAACTGTGGATGGCCTGTCATTGGACCATATGTCCTCTATGGGAGAGGTGTGTTTAGTACAGAATTGAGCAAGTCTTTCAAACTCCATAGGCAGTCTCTTGGCATCAGGAAGGCTTTGATCAAACTTCTCAAATACTGTAAAGTATTTGGCATTGGGTGAAATGGGAACATCCCAGTAGCCATCCGAAGGAGGTTCTGCATAAGTGAGATGAGGACTATAATCTTCATCAAGCAGCCTTCGGTGAGGATTGACCCAAGAGTTAATAAGGGTTTCATCTATGAGATTTTCAAAACCACTTAGCCTCCAGATTTCTTCAGCAAGTTTAGCTGACCTCCAATCTCTTTTCTTTTGGGCTGTGGTAGGGGAATCATTTGGGCTTGGTGTGGACATGTTCTCCTCAAGATTTTTGAAGTGATGAGGAGTTTCAGGCTTTTTAGGAATATGCTAACATGATTGCAGTGAGGGTTGCAGTGTGGGAATTTTGTTAGTGATGATGGGGGGGGACTCTGATGAAGGGCATTATCAGAGTGATGGACTTCTTCTTGTTCTTCACTTCCCCCTCTTGAGGACTGCAGCGCAGGTGCTTCCTCAAGCCATTGCCGAAGTCCATCCACTTTGGCGAAAACTTCTTGGAATTGAGCGTTTAGGAGTTCTGTGAATATTGGGAATTGGTTGGAGTGGAGGAGCTAAAGAGCAACTTGTGGATTTCTTTGGTAAGATGGAGGATCTCAGGGCCATGGAAGTTGGAGGAAAAAGATTTCTGCAGTCTGTTGATTGTCATTTGAAGAACAGATATAGTGGACTCATAAGCATTATGAGTCTCATCTATAACTTTCTGAGACTGAGAAGCTTGATTCGCGATGGCAGCTTGGAGATCCGTTTTGATTACGGTCACCTCCGATATGAGGCGTTCTACTACAGCCAAGAATTATTTGTGGTCAGTCTTGCGGTTGTTGTCAAGGGACCGGATCCCCATCGCTACTTTAAAAGAGATTCGTTCAGCAGCCATGCGTTCCCTAGTTTCCAGACGCTCTATTCTTTTGATCAGAGATTGAGGTCCTGGAGTGTCTTCAGGTTGCGGTTGAGTTGGCTGAACCGCAGCCAAGATTTGAATGACTTTGGCTTGAAGGGATAAGAATTCTTTTCTGGTCACCGTATTCTTCTTCTTCTTCTTCTTTTTGGGTTTGGAGGTGGAGTGATAGGAACCACTTGATTCTTCAGCTTCATCGAACATCATGAAGTCATCATCTGAAGGAGAGGGCCTGTTCACCTCCTGAATGTCGTCATCTTCCAGACCAAAAGTAGGAGCAGGGCTGATTGAGATTGTGGGTTTGTCATCTTGTGATGGATTAACTAGGATGGAAGTTGGAGTAGGAGGAAATTTGGAGGGACCTGCGGGTGCACCTGAAGCTTGTGCTTTGAGAAGTGTTTCTACCATTTCATCCATCCAGTGTTGAACCTTTTGAATGGTTGCTACAGTATGGGCATTACTGATTGCATTTGCCCAATACTTAGCAACTGACTGGATCTCCTGTTCTTTTTGCTGCTGCTGCATGATTTGTTGCTCCTTGCGGGCTTGGAAAGCCCTTCGGAAGGCTTCATACTTTTTGATTCCAGCTGCGGTTGTTGGCTGATAGTGACTCCAAGAATCGCTAGAGTTACTTCCGTCAATTCCTTGATTTCGCACCAAGGTGTCCCTTGGGTTCACGGATCCTAGCACATTAGTGCTCACCGTGCCTAAACCACCTGTAAAAGATGAAAGCAGAGTAGGATTTCCTGAGTGTCCTCGGTCTCCTTGACCCGTGGTCAAGTCTGGCCTCAACTAAGTTCTGGCATGGGCTGAAGAATTGCCCTGTGGATGGGAATGTATTTGTAGTGTTTGGGTGACAAAATTAAGGATGGAGTGCAACTCCTTTAGAGAAAACAAATGCAGTCGGGAAGCTCTGGAGACCTTAGGGTGAGAACCAGTATCATCCCTTTGGGGAGATACCGGAGGGGTGTCTCCATGATGATTAGAATCAGAATCAGAATCACTTTATGAGTCTGACTGAAAAAGGATGGTGGTGATCAATGGCTCTGCGGCCACCCCAAGGACTACTGGAGCCTTTTGAGAGGCTTCAGCATCGGTTCGGTCACACATATGGATAGAGGTAGTGGTGGTTTTTCTTTTCTTGAGGACAGATATCGGTTGCCTGTCCTCTTCTGAATCATTGCTTGATACAGTGGTTGGTTTGGTTTGGCGTTTCTTGGTGTGTGCAGTTGGTTTGGGAGCATCCTTCTTAGGTGTTCTTTGTTTCTTCTTGGAAGCTAACTGCTTTCTTCTTTGAGAAAGCTTGGATAAAGTAGTGGCAGAGGGGACTGCGGTACCCTCAGGGTTAACGGCTGTGGATGGAAAAGGCGGGGTAGAAGGGTATGGGGCAATACCCTCCGTAGCCTCAATATGATCTGAGACATCAACAGTCTCAGGACCAAGAGAAAAAAGGATATGAGTGGGAAGTCTGCGGATCGGTCCAAAAAGATTTTGATCAGAAGAAGGGAGGTACCTTTTTTGATCCTTAGTGACGAAGAAGTTGATGTCACTACCCATATCGATCCCAGCGTCAACATGTAGGTCTGAGATGCAGAGAGACCAAAATCTCGCAAATGTGAGCTCGGTTGGGTTTTCCTTCAGGTGCTCCTTGGGAATATGCTGAATGAAATCATCCCAAAGGATTTTCCTATAGTTGACGTCGTGACCAGTGAATATGCTCCATACCAATTCCAAGAGCTTGAGTCCCATGTTGTCAATGCCTCCGGTTCTGCCGGATAGGCAGCGGATGACAAAGTGGCACACAAACTGCCAAACCGCAGGCAATTGGTTCTCTTTGAATTCACCAATTCCTCAATTTGGTTTTTGATACCCCATCTGGTAGAGTGCAGATGTGATACCAGCCATTGATGGTGAGAAGAATTTGATGGATGGATGAACCAGAAGGTTAATGGCTGTGAGGAACTTTTCTTTAGACAAGATGACCAAAGAATCGTTAATGAGATTGAGATGAACTTCTTGAGGGTTTTCCAGTGGGCGATAAGCAGAAAAGGCGCTCTTGAAGAGAGTAGAAGCTGGAACAATGTCTGTAAATGCATCAAATAGACCAAACAGAGGGTGGTTCTTGAGAAACTTGATCATGAGCTTGATGGGAGCATTGTATGAAGGATAATCTTCAAACACTGGCCTGAAATTGCTTGATGCGATTGAAGGAGAGTCTGAGCCTGTGGGATTCACCGAACCAGAAGCCTTGGATTACTTCTTTGAAACTCCTTATTTCACCATTGTTGAAGTTGGAAGGTGTTTCAAGAAGACGTGGAACACAAAATTCTTGATGGTTTTGAGAGGGAATGATCGATATTCAAAAAGAAAAAAGTGAATTTAGTGAAGGAGATGAGTTTATAAAAGGGATGAAAAGAAGAAATTTAACCCTAGGTAAATGGTAGAATAGGGTAAAACGTCGATTGGGTTTTGGGGGGGGGAATCGATGAATTTTGGATTAAATCTCAGCCACATATATTAAACCGGATTGTAAAAGATTTTGCGAGTTTTCCAAAAAGGGTTTGCATTTAATATAAAGTCAGACGCATGTTTATATGTTAGGTAATCGTGGGGGTGATGGGAGAGGAAGAGGTAACGGATGGGACGTGTTTGGGAGAGTTTATTGGAAGAGGTAATCATAGGGGTGATGGGAGAGGAAGAGGTAACTAATGTAGGGCTGTCCTGCCTTGAATCTCATTTCGGGCCACTCTGCGGACCAAGATTGGCAAGACTCTATCTGTTGAGCCCCCATTGCTCAAGTCGTAAAAGCTTCGGTCGCCATTGAATGGCATGGGTTGATCTTGTCCTTGGCTCCATGTTTCCAAGCATTCCACTCACTCAGGGTCGGGCCACGAAAAAGCCGGACGATGGTTAGGAATTTGAAAGAGTGCTGCTCTGGGTAGGTTTTCAACCTCTGGTTCGGAGTTAGCATCATACGAAAAGTCTTCGTCATGGTGATCATTCAAGGGGATAGGATGATCATTAACTGGTTCTTCTCCAACCCAACCAACT
Organism: Lactuca sativa; assembly: GCF_002870075.4. Lineage (NCBI taxonomy): Eukaryota > Viridiplantae > Streptophyta > Magnoliopsida > Asterales > Asteraceae > Lactuca > Lactuca sativa. The sequence continues at coordinate 99,082,546 of NC_056624.2, read as the reverse complement.
ATGACTTCATTCGGAAGATACTGGTTTGTCGAGGGGATGGAGTCCAGTTATGTTTTCTATGCGAGAATTTAGGGTAAGAGAATAATTATTAGACGAACTATCTAGATAATTATTTAGAAAACCTTCATTAGTTACATTGCTATTTGTGAAGTGCGTACCAGCTATGTGTAATCTAAATAGGATAGACCTTCGAATAAGTGACCTTAATTCCAAATTCACATAGAATAGGGGTAAGGCAAAATTATCACAGATTCTAAGTCTATAACATCCTAATTACATATAGCCTTAGTGTATCCACTTAGCAACTATCAACTTAGTAATGAAGATCCCGTTTTAGTTCTCAAGTATAAAGTACTTATAGTAACACCAAATACTCCTATAGTATTTTAATTTTAATGTTATGTTCTATTGTTCTCATTGTGGTAGGGTTGGTAAGATTTTAGCATTGTTGCAACCACACACTTAAACTTAGGCACATGCTAGTCAACCCTCGGATAATATAGGTGATCAGGCTATATCTTCCCAGTTTTGACCATATGTCTCTAAGCCCACTTGTGTTGCCCAACAATCGTATTCTTTTGTACTGTCCTAGTGACACTGATTTTAGTATGAATGCAGCACGTATACTTACTTAAATATTTTACTATTTAAAGTATAACTCTTGGTCAGAGTATTTTTAATCCCTTATGTATTTATAGTTAGTATATCTTTTATGGGTTGATATACTTAATTCACTATAAACAATGCTCTGATACCAATCTGTCGCACCCCAAAACCAGGAACGGCGGAAACGTTTTTGGGCGCAGGACGTCATGTATAATATCAACAACAATGTAAAGTAGTACACAAGAAACAACATCATCCATTGCATTAATAATATAATTATTATACAAATTTTTTCTGTCAAATTTTGATAAACACTAAAGCATAAATCAAAATGAAAGATAAGTCTTGAACAAGCTCCATCTTCCTTTCTCCTTGCATCGGTACCTGTCTATGATGACCTGAGGATACAAGTAATTTTGAAAGCGAGTATCAGCTTTGAAGCTGGTGAGATCATAAGTATTTAGTGTCTTAATTTGTATGTAAAAATTTGTAAGTCTATGTATTGTAAGTAATGAAAGCGTATATGAACTGTAAGTGTTTGAAAAACCCTAGAATCCCTATGATTCCTACTAGTATATGAAGGTGTCTTCTACCAAGACCTAACTGTTCTGAATGTAGTCTTCTACCAAGACCTAACTGTTCTGAATGTAGTCTTCTACCAAGACCTAACTGTGTTACTATTATTATCATTATAAGAAATTGTATCCTTTGGTACTAGGATACTTAAATATAATTCACCTCATTGGTTATGTGAATGAGTCACAAAATAAAGGTAATAATACAACTAACCTGAATATTACCCTTTGGTACTAGGGTAACTAACATTGTTAACTTTAAGACATCCGTAGACGTACTTTTACCTCTGTTGCTAACAGCTGGGTATAGGAATAGTCAGTCCCTTAAAGTATACCTGTAATGGTACCAACCGTTGACATCCGTGGATGTGCTTTTACCTCTGTAGCTAACAGAGATTCTAGGAATGGTCAATCCCGCAATGTATCCTTTGGTACTAGGATATTAAATCCATTCTATCTCGTCGATTATGTGATTGTATCACAAGGTAAAGATAAGAATGAGGATTTGATAACAGAGTCGATACATATATAATGTAATAGGACTCCTCCTGATATATCTATGTAAAAGTACTCCTATAAGTGTGATCATGTAATAGTATAGTTGAGTATTGTAATGTTCTACGCGTACTAGCCGTAATGTGTGTTCCCTCTATCTAGCAAGTATAGTAATGTAATCGTTCTAGTATAGTTGTATATGTTCTCTTCCTAGTATAGTTGTATGTGTAATGTACTGTAATGTTCTAGAAAGTATTGACTCATGAATGAACTGAATCATTGTATGATATCGCGTTCTAGTAATTGTTCTAGTATCTTCCTAAACTACCCATATGGTAGTTTACTAGTAATCTATCTGGTACGTATGAACATGGATGTATACCCTTGCTACCCAAGGGCATATGTTGAACTGGAAGGACATTTTATGACTATATATGTACACATGATATATAACTAATATTTAAACGACTTTCGGACGATTACCCGATATCCCACCAGACCACATCTCAAGGCGCGAAAAGGAAATAGGGTGGATAGCCTTCCTAAGTCTTTTAAACATTTCTTATATAACTATACATATAGAGGCATGCAATTTATAATATAAAAGCATCAATAAGTTTTTTAAGACATTTGAAACATAAATATTATTTTAAGTAAAGATCGACTTGATGTCAATCTATAAAACAATTTGAAGGCATAAGTTTGATAAAACAGTTTACGTATACGGAAACATTTGTTTGAAACACAGTCGTAAATAAGTTTGAAAGGTAATGTACGGAGTAAGATGTATAGTGTAATAAGGAGTTTAAAACATATAAAATGTTTATAAAAATCATTTGAAGGAAACTGTTTGGTAAAACGGCTAATGAGTAGCCAAATCATTTGAATGCTATATATTAATCACATGTGATTGATGTAATAAGTAATATAATCCTACTTACTAATCACATGTGATTGACATAATAAGTAGCATGATTCTACTTGTATCCCCCCATAAAACATTTAAAATAGTTTAAAGCATTAGTTAAGGGATATGAACTCACCTGCAGTAAGTGACTGGAATTGAACAGACTGTTATCGTACGGAAGGATCGGACAAGTGAAGACTTAGACACACACAATGATCCTAATGACATATGAAAACATATGTATATAAATAATTAGTGATTAAAACACTAATTATACAAGTAATAACATTTAAGCGCGAGGAAAACACTTTTGGTCAAGTGCTAGGAGGCTAATGGGTTGCAACAAAGGAGTGCAATGCCCCCTTATGGGAGTTTAAGGTCAAATGACCATAATCATTCGCATTTACGGCCCAGGGGAGTAAGCTCATGGCCGTAAACTCTCAACCAAGGCCTAAATGGAGCTTAGAATTATCACAACTCTAGTGGGGTTTTGTTTCAAGGCTTAAACAAGTTTTTGGGTACCATATTGACTCTTTTGGGGAGTTTACGGCCCATAGACCATATTCCCTTGGAGTTTACGGCCATAAACTCCCTTGGGAGGGTTCTTATGGTGCTTTCAAGTCTCACACATTTCTAGGAACAAATCTAGACTTTAGTACTTGGCTTTAGGAGGGTTTATGGCACATTTAGCACTATTTTATGGAGTTTACGGCCATAGAACCTTTTGGGCCGTGAACTACCTCACTATTGGTGTTCTAAGTATTTTAACTAGTCCAAAACTCATCTAGGTACATGCCTAAATTGTCTCATGGCCTAAGGAAGGATTTAGGGTGTCCTTTGACCCCTTAATAGGAGTTTAAGGCCCAAGAATTACTCTTGGTCGTCAACTCTTCAAAACTTGTGTTTTCCTTATGTTTTCTAGGTCCTAAACACTTTAGGTGCCTTAAAAACACCATTTGAGCATGTTTCAAGGGAGTTTACGGCCTAAGCTATTCTTGGGCCGTGAAATCCTAAACTTGGGTGTTTCTTGGTTGATTTCTTGTCCCTAAAACACTCCTACACATGTCCAAGGTAGTTACTAAACACGGGGGACAATCTAGGCTCGGTTTCGGGAGTTTACCAACCAAGAACACCTTGGGAGTAAACTCCTAAATCGGATGATTTAGCTATGTAATCTATGTTATGAATACATTAAAAGCTTTCTAACACTACTAGGAAGAGTTACTCATAATTTGGGATAAAAACCCGAAGATCCGTGAGAGAGAATTTGGCTTTTCTCTAATTGGAATTCAACAAAGGAACCAATTTGGTTTAGAATTCTATTTATCGTCCTGAAATATTTTTGGCAGAAAATATTTTTATTCCTGGAACGAACTCTAATGTCTTAGAGTAATGGAATAACAGTGTTGCACAAAACCCTAGTGCAACCACTCTCCTAATATCTTCTTAAGTGTAAATCCTGAAAACTGCCAAACTTATATTCGAAATCCGAGTTTTCACTGTAACTGGTCTACTTCTATTGGCTTGATATGGTTTGTTCAGAATGGAAATTTCGGGTTGTCACATCATCCCCCTGTTAAAGGGATTTTCGTCCCGAAATTAGAATTTATGCAAGGAAGTATGCACGAATGATCGAGTCGTGAGGAGGAAACTTCCTAATCGATTGGTTCTAGCGCACTTAAGTGAAATCGGGCTCTCGGTTGGCATTCCAACGAACCTTCACTAATTGACGACGGCGTTGCTTCGTCCGCTTGACCTCTCGGTCGAGGGTCACTACGGTTCTAATACGAAGGCGAGGATCTCGACGAGTGGACTTTCAAGAGTCCTAACGGAAAGGTATGGTTTCACGATCGAGATGCGAAGAGTAGAAAGTACGTTACTGAGTTCGCGAGGTAGGTCTAGTTTGTGCGAGGCACAGGACCGATTCTGATAAGAATCTCGGAGGTCCTGTCTAACTTGGATTTAGCTTTCCACGCTTTACGAAGCGTATTAAGCCATTCCCAGAGTGAGTTATCCTAAAGAACTTGGTCATTCACTTGGAATCTTAAAGGTTCCTTTTCTTGCGTAACTTCCCAGTCAAAGGCCACCCCTTGCTGGGTCAAAGTCGTACGAGTTTCTGTAGCTTGCGAGGAGCTCTGAATGAACTAAGGCGGTAGGTCGGTAAGACCTAGAATCTGGCGAAAGACTGTCGGCATCTCTGGTGTCGATAAATGCTCAACGGTTCTGGCAAATTGAAGAAATGCTCAAAATTTCTCACATTACTAACAGTGTGTCATAGAAATTTGACTCTTCAATTTCAAAACTCGAGCCTAGAGAACTTCACAAGAAGTTCCTCTGGAGGTAATGTTCCCATGGGTTCCTTTTTACTACAAGGGTAGATAAGTAAGTCATTACTGGAGAAATGACGAACTGATCCAAGTAAGAAAGACGTACCCTACTCGTTTAGCTCATGAAAGCTATGGGCGTATTGGTCCTATCCGAAGGGTATCACTACGGACTCGAAGTGTCCGCATCGAATTCAGGAGATAGTCTTCCGGGCATCTTTCCCTAACACTCGTACTGGTGATATTCGGATCTCAGATCCATTCTTGGAAGTAGTTTCTTTCCTTGCGTTTGCTCAACCATTTCATCTATGCGAGGTAGAGATAACGATTTCAATGAAAATCTTGACGGAGTCCTCAATAACCGAGGTACATACAATGCGATCCGTCGATCTCTGGAGGAATATGACCGGGGTTCTCTAGGGTGAGAAACCTAGTCTTCTAATTCTATTTCTGTGTAGTTCGCTTAGTTGTTTGCACTATTCTGGTATCTCCGTGGGTGTTTAAACTATAGGGCGATCTGTTTTCGGGAGTCGTACTGGGTTCAAAGTTTGTTCGCATGACGATGCAATTACTCGTATACTTAGGCAGTTCTTCATCCTGAAGTCCATTTTAGAATTCATTTAGGGCTTCACGATCACAATCTCGTGTATACGAGTCATATATAATTAAGATTGAAAAGGTAGTCGAATAACTGATTCTTCCTTACCCTCACATCCCAATGAGGAAAAGAGTTAAGGCGAAATCATTAAATCTAAACCTGTAGAACCTTGATTATATAACATTCTTATGTATACATTCCTCAGTGATAGATCATCCGCATGAATTCCTGGATTGAACTTAACGTACTGCACGAGTGGTACTTCGGGGATTTCTTCGGAAAGAAAATAACTAAGAGGTACTCCTGGCATGAGTACTTCGGGGATTTCTTCAGAAAGAAAATAACTAAGAGGTACTCCTGGAATGAGTACTTCGGCGTTCTGATGTGACGGTTTCACTGGAAAAGTGATCTAGAAGAAAGAGATGTACGTGTGAAGTTGTTTTCGTGAGGATCAAACTGAATCAATTCGTATGATAATGTCGAAATCATACTGAAACTTAAAGACATTAGATTTGAACATAAAACGTTTACAGACAAAACACAACCATGCAACCATGAACAGAGTTACAGTACTTTAGATTCACCACAAGACTATTGCTGCAAATAAGGTATACTGCGAAAGAAAAGTATACGCAGCACGAGACTCCCTATACAGATATGATCTCACAAAAGGTAAGACTCTAGTTGCACTAGTTCTAGATAATTTATAAGTCTGTTACAACGAAAATGCCTAAATTACATTTGACGGGGTTCCGGAGCAGGCTCTCCTGTAGCAGTGATCCTGAGAATTTTCCCGTCAGCACCCGAGTTCTGCGTTATCGGGCAGTCCTTCTTGAGGTGTCCAGTTTCACCGCATTGGTGACATATCTGGACAATTCCCACATCAGTGGAGGAAGTGAAGTGTCGAGTAGGAGTTATGGGGACACGGTTGTTTTCGTTGATCTTCCCTTTTGGACAGTTCATGTGATAATGCCCTGCTTCACCACAACTATAGCAAACTAGGCTTGCTCCAGTGGTGGAGGTAGTCCTACAGAAATGAGCAATGTGCCCCATCTTGTTGCAACTATTGCATTGCCAAGCTCGGCAAATTCCCTTGTGGTGATAGTTGCACCGGTCACACTTCGGGAGTGTTCCTTTATATGGTCTGTCCGGTAGTGGGATGGCAGAGGTTTTTACTTGTGGTTGCTGCCTGGCAATTCTCTGAAATCGTTTGCGTTCCACTTTGGCTTGCCGTTTTCTTTTCTTGAATTCTGAGTTGTTGTTTTGGGTGGTGGCGATTGTTACTATTTGTTGATTCCTCGGATCGTTAACACAATTGGGATTGTCAACTCCTTTTTCAGTCTGGTTTGTGTTGCCTGAATTGATGTGTGTAAGGAAAGTTGTCACAGCAGCTGCTACTGCAGCTTGCAATGTAGCGGCGTTGATATGGAGGATAGGGATTTCGGTGCTCGGCTGATCGTTTCTGGATGACGACATGATTCTGTTTCACAGAGAAAAAATAAATTTGTGAGCGATTCTGGTTGACCCTAGGTGTACTTAGATTGTTCATGTAAAGAGTATGACTATGTTCTCGAAAGTTTGACCTACATCCCTATGATGCAGTCCAAGTAACGGGTGGAAGTAAGTTCGTAGAATGGTCTCAATACGTTTGTTGTTCGAGCTGAGGTATCGTGGGTTGGTGAATAACAAGATCCAACCAATGAAAGAGACTTGGAAATGTGTCCTGAGATAAATCACTATAGTCCAATGACTTGACTAAAGCATGTTTCAAATATACTCTAATGAAAGAATGATAAGAGTACTTGAATAAAGAATGAGACAGAAGTTAGCCGGCTGTCAATATCTTTGATATTCACGATGTAAAGATTCTGGAAAATGACCTTGTAAAGGTCTTACATCATATCCGCAGAAGATAGTTCCTGGCAGCATAAAGACCTAGCTAAGATACTTACGGAACAAGATAATTTCATAGAAAATGCCACATCGGGCATAGACATAAAAACACGATTCCTTTTTATAAGGAAAATAAAGTAACGCGTCCATTACCGGCGATGGTCATCCTCCTGGTGAACTCTCAGTTCAGCCAGTTGACGTTCCATGTCAAGTAGGTGTCTTTCGCACACCATCTGGCGTACTCGGAGCTCTATGACTTCGGCTCATGATTTGGCCAGTGCTTGCAGCAAGGTTTCATGGTTTCTCTCTGATCTCTCGTGTGCATCTTCTAGATGAATCGTGTGGAGGGTATGCATTCTAGCATAGGCGACTACTTCTGTAATCTGATGTAGGGCTGTCCTGCCTTGAATCTCATTTCGGGCCACTCTGCGGACCAAGATTGGCAAGACTCTATCTGTTGAGCCCCCATTGCTCAAGTCGTAAAAGCTTCGGTCGCCATTGAATGGCATGGGTTGATCTTGTCCTTGGCTCCATGTTTCCAAGCATTCCACTCACTCAGGGTCGGGCCACGAAAAAGCCGGACGATGGTTAGGAATTTGAAAGAGAGCTGCTCGGGGTAGGTTTTCAACCTCTGGTTCGGAGTTAGCATCATACGAAAAGTCTTCTTCATGGTGATCATTCAAGGGGATAGGATGATCATTAACTGGTTCTTCTCCAACCCAGCCAACTATGACTTCATTCGTAAGATACTGGTTTGTCGAGGGGATGGAGTCTAGTTCTGTTTTCTATGCGAGAATTTAGGGTAAGAGAATAATTATTAGACGAACTATCTAGATAATTATTTAGAAAACCTTCATTAGTTACATCGCTATTTGTGAAGTGCGTACCAGCTATGTGTAATCTAAATAGGATAGACCTTCGAATAAGTGACCTTAATTCCAAATTCACACAGAATAGGGGTAAGGCAAAATTATCACAGATTCTAAGTCTATAACATCCTAATTACATATAGCCTTAGTGTATCCACTTAGCAACTATCAACTTAGTAATGAAGATCCCGTTTTAGTTCTCAAGTATAAAGTACTTATAGTAACACCAAATACTCCTATAGTATTTTAATTTTAATGTTATGTTCTATTGTTCTCATTGTGGTAGGGTTGGTAAGATTTTAGCATTGTTGCAACCACACACTTAAACTTAGGCACATGCTAGTCAACCCTCGGATAATATAGGTGATTAGGCTATATCTTCCCAGTTTTGACCATATGTCTCTAAGCCCACTTGTGTTGCCCAACAATCGTAATTCTTTTCTACTGTCCTAGTGACACTGATTTTAGTATGAATGCAGCACGTATACTTACTTAAATATTTTACTATTTAAAGTATATCTCTTGGTCGGAGTATTTTTAACCCCTTATGTATTTATAGTTAGTATATCTTTTATGGGTTGATATACTTAATTCACTATAAACAATGCTCTGATACCAATCTGTCGCACCCCAAAACCAGGAACGGCGGAAACGTTCTGAGGCGGAGGATGTCATGTATAATATCAACAACAATGTAAAGTAGTAAACAAGCAACAACATCATCCATTGCATTAATAATATAATTATTATACAAATGTGTTCTGTCAAATTTTGATAAACACTAAAGCATAAATCAAAATGAAAGATAAGTCTTGAACAACCTCCATCTTCCTTTCTCCTTGCATCGGTACCTGTCTATGATGACCTGAGGATACAAGTAATTTTGAAAGCGAGTATCAGCTTTGAAGCCGGTGAGATCATAAGTATTTAGTATCTTAATTTGTATGTAAGAATTTGTAAGTCTATGTATTGTAAGTATTGAAAGTGTATATGAACTGTAAGTGTTTGAAAAACCCTAGAATCCCTATGATTCCTACTAGTATATGAAGGTGTCTTCTACCAAGACCTAACTGTTCTGAATGTAGTCTTCTACCAAGACCTAACTGTTCTGAATGTAGTCTTCTACCAAGACCTAACTGTGTTACTATTATTATCATTATAAGAAATTGTATCCTTTGGTACTAGGATACTTAAATATAATTCACCTCATTGGTTATGTGAATGAGTCACAAAATAAAGGTAATAATACAACTAACCTGAATATTACCCTTTGGTACTAGGGTAACTAACATTGTTAACTTTAAGACATCCGTAGACGTACTTTTACCTCTGTTGCTAACAGTTGGGTATAGGAATAGTCAGTCCCTTAAAGTATACTTGTAATGGTACCAACCGTTGACATCCGTGGATGTGCTTTTACCTCTGTAGTTAACAGAGATTCTAGGAATGGTCAATCCCGCAATGTATCCTTTGGTACTAGGATATTAAATCCATTCTATCTCGTCGATTATGTGATTGTATCACAAGGTAAAGATAAGAATGAGGATTTGATAACAGAGTCGATACATATATAATGTAATAGGACTCCTCCTGATATATCTATGTAAAAGTACTCCTATAAGTGTGACGATGTAATAGTATAGTAGAGTACTGTAATGTTCTACGTGTACTAGCCGTAATGTGTGTTCCCTCTATCTAGCAAGTATAGTAATGTAATCGTTCTAGTATAGTTGTATATGTTCTCTTCCTAGTATAGTTGTATGTGTAATGTACTGTAATGTTCTAGAAAGTATTGACTCATGAATGAACTGACTCATTGTATGATATCACGTTCAAGTAATTGTTCTAGTATCTTCCTAAACTACCCATATGGTAGTTTACTAGTAATCTATCTGGTACGTATGAACATGGATGTATACCCTTGCTACCCAAGGGCATATGTTGAACTGGAAGGACCTTTTATGACTATATTTGTACACATGATATATAACTAATATTTAAACGACTTTCGGACGATTACCCGATATCCCACCAGACCACATATCAAGGTGCGAAAAGGAAATAGGGTGGATAGCCTTCCTAAGTCTTTTAAACATTTCTTATATAACTATACATATAGAGGCATGCAATTTATAATATAAAAGCATAAATAAGTATTGTAAGACATTTGAAACATAAATATTATTTTAAGCAAAGATCGACTTGATGTCAATCTATAAAACAATTTGAAGGCATAAGTTTGATAAAACAGTTTACGTATATGGAAACATTTGTTTGAAACACAGTCGTAAATAAGTTTGAAAGGTAATGTATGGAGTAAGATGTACAGTGTAATAAGGAGTTTAAAACATATAAAATGTTTATAAATATCATTTGAAGGAAACTGTTTGGTAAAACGGCTAATGAGTAGCCAAATCATTTGAATGTTGTATATTAATCACATGTGATTGATGTAATAAGTAATATAATCCTACTTACTAATCACATGTGATTGACATAATAAGTAGCATGATTCTACTTGTATCCCCCCCATAAAACATTTAAAATAGTTTAAAGCATTAGTTAAGGGATATGAACTCACCTGCAGTAAGTGACTGGAATTGAACAGACTGTTATCGTACGGAAGGATCGGACAAGTGAAGACTTAGACACACACAATGATCCTAATGACATATGAAAACATATGTATATAAATAATTAGTGATTAAAACACTAATTATACAAGTAATAACATTTAAGCACGAGGAAAACACTTTTGGTCAAGTGCTAGGAGGCTAATGGGTTGCAACAAAGGAGTGCAACGCCCCCTTATGGGAGTTTAAGGTCAAATGACCATAATCATTGGCGTTTACGGCCCAGGGGAGTAAGCTCCTAGCCGTAAACTCTCAACCAAGGCCTAAATGGAGCTTAGAATTATCACAACTCTGGTGGGATTTTGTTTCAAGGCTTAAACAAGTTTTTGGGTACCATATTGACTCTTTTGGGGAGTTTACGGCCCATAGACCATATTCCCTTGGAGTTTACGGCCGTAAACTCCCTTGGGAGGGTTCTTATGGTGCTTTCAAGTCTCAAACATTTCTATGAACAAATCTAGACTTTAGTACTTGGCTTTAGGAGGGTTTATGGCACATTTAGCACCATTTTATGGAGTTTACGGCCATAGAACCTTTTGGGCCGTAAACTCCCTACCTATTGGTGTTCTAAGTATTTTAACTAGTCCAAAACTCATCTAGGTACATGCCTAAATTGTCTCATGGCCTAAGGAAGGATTTAGGGTGTCCTTTGACCCCTTAATAGGAGTTTACGGCCCAAGAATTACTCTTGGCCGTAAACTCTTCAAAACTTGTGTTTTCCTTATGTTTTCTAGGTCCTAAACACTTTAGGGTATTTGTCTAACATAAAGTCCAAGCTTTAGGTGCCTTAAAAACACCATTTGAGCATGTTTCAAGGGAGTTTACGGCCTAAGCTATTCTTGGGCCGTGAACTCCTAAACTTGGGTGTTTCTTGGTTGATTTCTTGTCCCTAAAACACTCCTACACTTGTCCAAGGTAGTTACTAAACACGGGGGACAATCTAGGCTCGGTTTCGGGAGTTTACCGCCCAAGAACACCTTGGGAGTAAACTCCTAAATCGGATGATTTAGCTATGTAATCTATGTTATGAATACATTAAAAGCTTTCTAACACTACTAGGAAGAGTTACTCATAATTTGGGATAAAAACCCGAAGATCCGTGATAGAGAATTTGGCTTTTCTCTAATTAGAATTCAACAAATAAACCAATTTGGTTTAGAAATCTATTTATCGTCCTGAAATATTTTTGGCAGAAAATATTTTTATTCCTGGAACGAACTCTAATGTCTTAGAGTAATGGAATAACAGTGTTGGACAAAACCCTAGTGCAACCACTCTCCTAATATCTTCTTAAGTGTAAATCCTGAAAACTGCCAAACTTATACTCGAAATCCGAGTTTTCACTGTAACTGGTCTACTTCTATTGGCTTGATATGGTTTGTTCAGAATGGAAATTTCGGGTTGTTACATCATCCCCCTGTTAAAGGGATTTTCGTCCCGAAATTAGAATTTAGGCAAGGAAATATGCACGAATGATCGAGTCGTGAGGAGGAAACTTCCTAATCAATTGGTTCTAGCGCACTTAAGTGAAATCGGGCTCTCGGTTGGCATTCCAACGAACCTTCACTAATTGACGACGGCGTTGCTTCGTCCGCTTGACCTCTCGGTCGAGGGTCACTACGGTTCTAATACGAAGGCGAGGATCTCGACGAGTGGACTTTCAAGAGTCCTAACGGAAAGGTATGGTTTCACGATCGAGATGCGAAGAGTAGAAAGTACGTTACTGTGTTCGCGGGGTAGGTCTAGTTTGTGCGAGGCACAGGACCGATTCTGATAAGAATCTCGGAGGTCCTGTCTAACTTGGATTTAGCTTTCCACGCTTTACGAAGCGTATTAAGCCATTCCCAGAGTGAGTTATCCTAAAGAACTTGGTCATTCACTTGGAAACTCAAAGGATCCTTTTCTTGCGTAACTTCCCAGTCAAAGGCCACCCCTTGCTGGGTCAAAGTCGTACGAGTTTCTGTAGCTTGCGAGGAGCTCTGAATGAACTAAGGCGGTAGGTCGGTAAGACCTAGAATCTGGCGAAAGACTGTCGGCGTCTCTGGTGTCGATAAATGCTCAACGGTTCTGGCAAATTGAAGAAATGCTCAAAATTTCTCACATTACTAAGAGTGTGTCATAGAAATTTGACTCTTCAATTTCAAAACTCGAGCCTAGAGAACTTCACAAGAAGTTCCTCTGGAGGTAATGTTCCCATGGGTTCCTTTTTACTACAAGGGTAGATAAGTAAGTCATTACATGGAGAAATGACGAACTGATCCAAGTAAGAAAGACGTACCCTACTCGTTTAGCTCATGAAAGCTATGGGCGTATTGGTCCTATCCGAAGGGTTCACTACGGACTCGAAGTGTCCGCATCTAGTTCAGGAGATAGTCTTCCGGGCATCTTTCCCTAACACTCGTACTGGTGATATTCGGATCTCAGATCCATTCATGGAAGTCGTTTCTTTCCTTGCGTTTGCTCAACCATTTCATCTATGCGAGGTAGAGATAACGATTTCTATGAAAGTCTTGACGGAGTCCTCAATAACCGAGGTACATACAATGCGATCCGTCGATCTCTGGAGGAATATGACCGGGGTTCTCTAGGGTGAGAAACCTAGTCTTCTAATCCTATTTCTGTGTAGTTCGCTTAGTTGTTTGCACTGTTCTGGTATCTCCGTGGGTGTTTAAACTATAGGGCGATCTGTTTTCGGGAGTCGTACTGGGTTCTAAGTTTGTTCGCATGACGATGCAATTACTCGTATACTTAGGCAGTTCTTCGTCCTGAAGTCCATTTTAGAATTCATATAGGGCTTCACGATCACAATCTCGTGTATACGAGTCGTATATAATTAAGATTGAAAAGGTAGTCGAATAACTGATTCTTCCTTACCCTCACATCCCAATGAGGAAAAGGGTTAAGGCGAAATCATTAAATCTAAACCTGTAGAACCTTGATTATATAACATTCTTATATACACATTCCTCAGTGATAGATCATCCGCATGAATTCCTGGATTGAACTTGACGTACTGCACGAGTGGTACTTCGGGGATTTGTTCGGAAAGAAAATAACTAAGAGGTACTCCTGGCATGAGTACTTCGGGGATTTCTTCAGAAAGAAAATAACTAAGAGGTACTCCTGGAATGAGTACTTCGGCGTTCTGATGTGACGGTTTCGCTGGAAAAGTGATCTAGAAGAAGGAGATGTACGTGTGAAGCTATTTTCGTGAGGATCAAACTGAATCAGTTCGTATGATAATGTCGAAATCATACTGAAACTTAAAGACATTAGATTTGAACATAAAACGTTTACAGACAAAACACAACCATGCAACCATGAACAGAGTTACAGTACTTTAGATTCACCACAAGACTATTGCTACAAATAAGATATACTACAAAAGACAAGTATACGCAGCACGAGACTCCCTATACAGATATGATCTCGCAAAAGGTAAGACTCTAGTTGCACTAGTTCTAGATAATTTATAAGTCTGTTACAACGAAAATGCCTAAATTACATTTGACGGGGTTCCGGAGCAGGCTCTCCTGTAGCAGTGATCCTGAGAATTTTCCCGTCAGCACCTGAGTTCTGCGTTATCGGGCAGTCCTTCTTGAGGTGTCCAGTTTCACCGCATTGGTGACATATCTGGACAGCACCCACATCAGTGGAGGAAGTGAAGTGTCGAGTAGGAGTTATGGGGACACGGTTTTTTCGTTGATCTTCCCTTTTGGACAGTTCCTGTGATAATGCCCTGCCTCACCACAACTATAGCAAACTAGGCTTGCTCTAGTGGTGGAGGTAGTCCTACAGAAATGAGCAATGTGCCCCATCTTGTTGCAACTATTGCATTGCCAAGCTCGGCAAATTCCCTTGTGGTGATAGTTGCACCGGTCACACTTCGGGAGTGTTCCTTTATATGGTCTGTCCGGTAGTGGGATGGCAGAGGTTTTTACTTGTGGTTGTTGCCTGGCAATTCTCTGAAATCGTTTGCGTTCCACTTTGGCTTGACGTTTTCGTTTCTTGAATTCTGAGTTGTTGTTTTGGGTGGTGGCGATTGTTACTATTTGTTGATTCCTCGGATCGTTAACACAATTGGGATTGTCAACTCCTTTTTCAGTCTGGTTTGTGTTGCCTGAATTGATGTGTGTAAGGAAAGTTGTCACAGCAGCTGCTACTGCAGCTTGCAATGTAGCGGCGTTGATATGGAGGATAGGGATTTCGGTGCTCGGCTGATCGTTTCTGGATGACGACATGATTCTGTTTCACAGAGAAAAAGTAAATTTGTGAGCGATTCTGGTTGACCCTAGGTGTACTTAGATTGTTCATGTAAAGAGTACGACTTTGTTCTCGAAAGTTTGACCTACATCCCTATGATGCAGTCCAAGTAACGGGTGGAAGTAAGTTCGTAGAATGGTCTCAATACGTTTGTTGTTCGAGCTGAGGTATCATGGGTTGGTGAATAACAAGATCCAACCAATGAAAGTGACTTGGAAATATGTCCTGAGATAAATCACTATAGTCCAATGACTTGACTAAAGCATGTGTCAAATATACTCTAATGAAAGAATGATAAGAGTACTTGAATAAAGAATGACACAGAAGTTAGCCGGCTGTCAATATCTTTGATATTCACGATGTAAAGATTCTGGAAAATGAACTTGTAAAGGTCTTACATCATATCCGCAGATGATAGTTCCTGACAGCATAAAGACCTAGCTAAGATACTTACGGAACAAGATAATTTCATAGAAAATGCCACATCGGGCATAGACAAAAAAACACGATTCCTTTTTATAAGGAAAATAAAGTAACGCGTCCATTACCGGCGATGGTCATACTCTTGGTGAACTCTCAGTTCAGCCAGTTGACGTTCCATGTCAAGTAGGTGTCTTTCGCACACCATCTGGCGTACTCGGAGCTCTATGACTTCGGCTCGTGATTTGGCCAGTGCTTGCAGCAGGGCTTCATGGTTTCTCTCTGATCTCTCGTGTGCATCTTCTAGATGAATGGTGTGGAGGGTATGCATTCTAGCATAGGCGACTACTTCTGTAATCTGATGTAGGGCTGTCTTGCCTTGAATCTCATTTCGGGCCACTCTGCGGACCAAGATTGGCAAGACTCTATCTGTTGAGCCCCCATTGCTCAAGTCGTAAAAGCTTCGGTCGCCATTGAATGGCATGGGTTGATCTTGTCCTTGGCTCCATGTTTCCAAGCATTCCACTCACTCAGGTTCGGGCCACGAAAAAGTCGGACGATGGTTAGGAATTTGAAAGAGAGCTGCTCGGGGTAGGTTTTCAACCTCTGGCTTGGAGTTAGCATCATACGAAAAGTCTTCGTCATGGTGATCATTCAAGGGGATAGGATGATCATTAACTGGTTCTTCTCCAACCCAACCAACTATGACTTCATTCGGAAGATACTGGTTTGTCGAGGGGATGGAGTCCAGTTATGTTTTCTATGCGAGAATTTAGGGTAAGAGAATAATTGTTAGACGAACTATCTAGATAATTATTTAGAAAACCTTCATTAGTTACATCGCTATTTGTTAAGTGCGTACCAGCTATGTGTAATCTAAATAGGATAGACGTTCGAATAAGTGACCTTAATTCCAAATTCACACAGAATAAGGGTAAGGCAAAATTATCACAGATTCTAAGTCTATAACATCCTAATTACATATAACCTTAGTGTATCCACTTAGCAACTATCAACTTAGTAATGAAGATCCCGTTTTAGTTCTCAAGTATAAAGTACTTATAGTAACACCAAATACTCCTATAGTATTTTAAATTTAATGTTATGTTCTATTGTTCTCATTGTGGTAGGGTTGGTAAGATTTTAGCATTGTTGCAACCACACACTTAAACTTAGGCACATGCTAGTGAACCCTCGGATAATATAGGTGATCAGGCTATATCTTCCCAGTTTTGACCATATGTCTCTAAGCCCACTTGTGTTGCCCAACAATCGTAATTCTTTTGTATTGTCCTAGTGACACTGATTTTAGTATGAATGCAGCACGTATACTTACTTAAATATTTTACTATTTAAAGTATAACTCTTGGTCGGAGTATTTTTAATCCCTTATGTATTTATAGTTAGTATATCTTTTATGGGTTGATATACTTAATTCACTATAAACAATGCTCTGATACCAATCTGTCGCACCCCAAAACCAGGAACGGCGGAAACGTTCTGGGGCGGAGGACGTCATGTATAATATCAACAACAATGTAAAGTAGTAAACAAGCAACAACATCATCCATTGCATTAATAATATAATTATTATACAAATGTGTTCTGTCAAATTTTGATAAACACTAAAGCATAAATCAAAATGAAAGATAAGTCTTGAACAACCTCCATCTTCCTTTCTCCTTGCATCGGTACCTGTCTATGATGACCTGAGGATACAAGTAATTTTGAAAGCGAGTATCAGCTTTGAAGCTGGTGAGATCATAAGTATTTAATGTCTTTATTTGTATGTAAGAATTTGTAAGTCTATGTATTGTAAGTATTGAAAGTGTATATGAACTGTAAGTGTTTGAAAAACCCTAGAATCCCTATGATTCCTAATAGTATATGAAGGTGTCTTCTACCAAGACCTAACTGTTCTGAATGTAGTCTTCTACCAAGACCTAACTGTTCTGAATGTAGTCTTCTACCAAGACCTAACTGTGTTACTATTATTATCATTATAAGAAATTGTATCCTTTGGTACTAGGATACTTAAATATAATTCACCTCATTGGTTATGTGAATGAGTCACAAAATAAAGGTAATAATACAACTAACCTGAATATTACCCTTTGGTACTAGGGTAACTAACATTGTTAACTTTAAGACATCCGTAGACGTACTTTTACCTCTGTTGCTAACAGCTGGGTATAAGAATAGTCAGTCCCTTAAAGTATACCTGTAATGGTACCAACCGTTGACATCCGTGGATGTGCTTTTACCTCTGTAGCTAACAGAGATTCTAGGAATGGTCAATCCCGCAATGTATCCTTTGGTACTAGGATATTAAATCCATTCTATCTCGTCGATTATGTGATTGTATCACAACGTAAAGATAAGAATGAGGATTTGATAACAGAGTCGATACATATATAATGTAATAGGACTCCTCCTGATATATCTATGTAAAAGTACTCTTATAAGTGTGATCATGTAATAGTATAGTAGAGTACTGTAATGTTCTACGTGTACTAGCCGTAATGTGTGTTCCCTCTATCTAGCAAGTATAGTAATGTAATCGTTCTAGTATAGTTGTATATGTTCTCTTCCTAGTATAGTTGTATGTGTAATGTACTGTAATGTTCTAGAAAGTATTGACTCATGAATGAACTGACTCATTGTATGATATCACGTTCTAGTAATTGTTCTAGTATCTTCCTAAACTACCCATATGGTAGTTTACTAGTAATCTATCTGGTACGTATGAACATGGATGTATACCCTTGCTACCCAAGGGCATATGTTGAACTGGAAGGACCTTTTATGACTATATATGTACACATGATATATAACTAATATTTAAACGACTTTCGGACGATTACCCGATATCCCACCAGACCACATCTCAAGGCGCGAAAAGGAAATAGGGTGGATAGCCTTCCTAAGTCTTTTAAACATTTCTTATATAACTATACATATAGAGGCATGCAATTTATGATATAAAAGCATAAATAAGTTTTATAAGACATTTGAAACATAAATATTATTTTAAGCAAAGATCGACTTGATGTCAATCTATAAAACAATTTGTAGGCATAAGTTTGATAAAACAGTTTATGTATACGGAAACATTTGTTTGAAACACAGTCGTAAATAAGTTTGAAAGGTAATGTATGGAGTAAGATGTACAGTGTAATAAGGAGTTTAAAACATATAAAATGTTTATAAATATCATTTGAAGGAAACTGTTTGGTAAAACGGCTAATGAGTAGCCAAATCATTTGAATGTTGTATATTAATCACATGTGATTGATGTAATAAGTAATATAATCCTACTTACTAATCACATGTGATTGACATAATAAGTAGCATGATTCTACTTGTATCCCCCCCATAAAACATTTAAAATAGTTTAAAGCATTAGTTAAGGGATATGAACTCACCTGCAGTAAGTGACTGGAATTGAACAGACTGTTATCGTACGGAAGGATCGGACAAGTGAAGACTTAGACACACACAATGATCCTAATGACATATGAAAACATATGTATATAAATAATTAGTGATTAAAACACTAATTATACAAGTAATAACATTTAAGCACGAGGAAAACACTTTTGGTCAAGTGCTAGGAGGCTAATGGGTTGCAACAAAGGAGTGCAACGCCCCCTTATGGGAGTTTAAGGTCAAATGACCATAATCATTGGCGTTTACGGCCCAGGGGAGTAAGCTCCTAGCCGTAAACTCTCAACCAAGGCCTAAATGGAGCTTAGAATTATCACAACTCTGGTGGGATTTTGTTTCAAGGCTTAAACAAGTTTTTGGGTACCATATTGACTCTTTTGGGGAGTTTACGGCCCATAGACCATATTCCCTTGGAGTTTACGGCCGTAAACTCCCTT
The DNA here is from genome assembly GCF_002870075.4 of Lactuca sativa. NCBI lineage: Eukaryota > Viridiplantae > Streptophyta > Magnoliopsida > Asterales > Asteraceae > Lactuca > Lactuca sativa. The sequence continues at coordinate 99,063,079 of NC_056624.2, read as the reverse complement.
GGGAGGGTTCTTATGGTGCTTTCAAGTCTCAAACATTTCTATGAACAAATCTAGACTTTAGTACTTGGCTTTAGGAGGGTTTATGGCACATTTAGCACCATTTTATGGAGTTTACGGCCATAGAACCTTTTGGGCCGTAAACTCCCTACCTATTGGTGTTCTAAGTATTTTAACTAGTCCAAAACTCATCTAGGTACATGCCTAAATTGTCTCATGGCCTAAGGAAGGATTTAGGGTGTCCTTTGACCCCTTAATAGGAGTTTACGGCCCAAGAATTACTCTTGGCCGTAAACTCTTCAAAACTTGTGTTTTCCTTATGTTTTCTAGGTCCTAAACACTTTAGGGTATTTGTCTAACATAAAGTCCAAGCTTTAGGTGCCTTAAAAACACCATTTGAGCATGTTTCAAGGGAGTTTACGGCCTAAGCTATTCTTGGGCCGTGAACTCCTAAACTTGGGTGTTTAAACTATAGGGCGATCTGTTTTCGGGAGTCGTACTGGGTTCTAAGTTTGTTCGCATGACGATGCAATTACTCGTATACTTAGGCAGTTCTTCGTCCTGAAGTCCATTTTAGAATTCATATAGGGCTTCACGATCACAATCTCGTGTATAGGAGTCGTATATAATTAAGATTGAAAAGGTAGTCGAATAACTGATTCTTCCTTACCCTCACATCCCAATGAGGAAAAGAGTTAAGGCGAAATCATTAATTCTAAACCTGTAGAACCTTGATTATATAACATTCTTATGTATACATTCCTCAGTGATAGATCATCCGCATGAAAGGTAATGTACGGAGTAAGATGTACAGTGTAATAAGGAGTTTAAAACATATAAAATGTTTATAAAAATCATTTGAAGGAAACTGTTTGGTAAAACGGCTAATAAGTAGCCAAATCATTTGAATGTTGTATATTAATCACATGTGATTGATGTAATAAGTAATATAATCCTACTTACTAATCACATGTGATTGACATAATAAGTAGCATGATTCTACTTGTATCCCCCCCCATAAAACATTTAAAATAGTTTAAAGCATTTGTTAAGGGGTATGAACTCACCTGCAGTAAGTGACTGGAATTGAACAGACTGTTATCGTACGGAAGGATCGGACAAGTGCTTGGTGTCAAGTGAAGACTTAGACACACACAATGATCCTAATGACATATGAAAACATATGTATATAGATAATTAGTGATTAAAACACTAATTATACAAGTAATAACATTTAAGCGCGAGGAAAACACTTTTGGTCAAGTGCTAGGAGGCTAATGGGTTGCAACAAAGGAGTACAATGCCCCCTTATGGGAGTTTAAGGTCAAATGGCCATAATCATTGGCGTTTACGGCCCAGGGGAGTAAGCTCATGGCCGTAAACTCTCAACCAAGGCCTAAATGGAGCTTAGAATTATCACAACTCTAGTGGGGAATTGTTTCAAGGCTTAAACAAGTTTTTGGGTACCATATTGACTCCTTTGGGGAGTTTACGGCCCATAGACGATATTCCCTTGGAGTTTACGGCCGTAAACTCCCTTGGGAGGGTACTTATCGTGCTTTCAAGTCTCAAACATTTCTAGGAACAAATCCAGACTTTAGTACTTGGCTTTAGGAGGGTTTATGGCACATTTAGCACCATTTTATGGAGTTTACGGCCATAGAACCTTTTGGGCCGTAAACTCCCTCACTATTGGTGTTCTAAGTATTTTAACTAGTCCAAAACTCATCTAGGTACATGCCCAAATTGTCTCATGGCCTAAGGAAGGATTTAGGGTGTCCTTTGACCCCTTAATAGGAGTTTACGGCCCAAGAATTACTCTTGGCCGTAAACTCTTCAACACTTGTGTTTTCCTTATGTTTTCTAGGTCCTAAACACTTTAGGGTATTTGTCTAACATAAAGTCCAAGCTTTAGGTTCCTTAAAAACACCATTTGAGCATGTTTCAAGGGAGTTTACGGCCTAAGCTATTCTTGGGCCGTGAACTCCTAAACTTGGGTGTTTCTTGGTTGATTTCTTGTCCCTAAAACACTCATACACATGTCCAAGGTGATGAGATTAAAACACAATAACTTATAATCTATAAAGATCGATTAGATCGTGAACAAGTATATGAATATGAAACTGCAAGAACACAATATAAATAACAAGGCAGAACGCAATAATAAGAACAAACAGCTTGAATCAAACGTGTCGAATGATTAAATATAATCCTTAGAAGAGCTCGATTAAGAACATCAACTGTAAAGGATTGGAAGATTACAAGAGAGCAATATCGTAAACTCTGAAACGCTAAAACAGAAATCTTGAATCTTAACCTAATATGCATGCAAGCGATAACTTATATACAATACATAAAAGGCTCTCGGTTGGACAGGCCCAAACCGGAGAATACAAGGCTAATCTACGAGCCCAAAAGACACAATACAAAACAGAACTCCAGCCCAACAATCTCCCCCTTTGCGTCAATTTGGAGCGAGACCATCACTTCTTACTTGGGCCGGCGGCTGAAGCTGGTACCTTCTTCTTCACGGTACTAAACAGACACTTGGTTATGGAGAGGATGGTCTGTCTAAACCGGATGTACCAATTGATCATATCTTCAAAATATTTGATGTCATCGGCCGAATTGTCCTTACACCGCTTGACGATAGATAGGACGTGTTCCAAGCAGGGAGTGGTGTAGAGGTGCTTGTCAGCTAATGCGAACAGACATTTCTGTCCTTCGGCTCTGGTGAACATCACAGAGTTTCGCCTCGAATCTATCTTGCCCATCTTCATCGTGTTTAGATCACTGGCCGATCCCACAGGCTTGACTTTCGGTTTCTTCTTAAACACTGTGGCAACCTCCTGATCCATTAGGGCCACCTCCATGATATAGCATGCCAGCATCCTTTTGACATGGTCTAAGATGGGACCATATTCGGCTTCGTTTGTCAGCAAGATGTTGTACAAGACTATCCAATCATGAGGGTTCAGATTGGGCAGATCCGCCAGAGAGATCATGTGAGCAGTTCTTGCAGATCCTCGTATAAGCTTGAACTTGACGTTTATGAATCTCCCCACGGCAAACGGCTTCATCACCCGAACACTGACAATCTTCTGGGCGCTCCATGTAAGGTATTGAGGGCGAGCGGCCTCCAGATAAAAGTCAATGAGCTCCCTGTCAAGCTCATCATTCGGATGCGGGACTTCGAAAATGTTGGAGAAGGCGTGGAAGATGAACGCCTTTCGAGTCAGCGGCATATCAAATTGCGAATCGACCGAGTTGATGCAGTCGAATGATATCACCGACTCGAGCCATAGTATGCTTGGAGTCTCTATGGCCTCTTTTATCAGTCGATCCCTGGTCCAGGCAGGGAAGAGCAGCTTTCGGCTCTCAAGGAGATCGTTGGCTTCTTTTTGTTTACGTTCGGCTTCTTCAGCTTCACGTGCCACACGACTGACATCGTCATCAGTATTGCGACTGTTCTTTCTCTTTAACATGTCCGCAATAGTCTCCTTGTCTTCATCTTCATCTTCATCTTCATCTCCTCCCTCTGCAATGTTTTTGCCCTTGTCCTTCACACCCGAACCCGAGGCATGACCAGTTGGGGGTGGTTCGGTTGTGTGAGTTGCTTTTGAGGAAGGAGGTGGTTTCGATCCTTTCTTCTCATCTCCCCCTTGTTTCGGAATGGACACGAAACTGGGTAGGCCTTCAATTTTACTCAAGAGAGCCATGGCCGGAGAGAGTTTCTCAGCGAGGGTACGCCTCACGGAGTGGTTCAGGATGGGGTCGTGTGCTTCCAGGATGTTGGATAGAGCGGCGTGGACATCCGAAACACACGTCTTGATGATTTCCCTTTCGGATCGAAGAGCCTCCAATTGTTGTTCGGAGTTGGAAAGTTGGGTGCTCTTGACCTTGAGGGCAGTAGTCTTACTAGCCAGGACGTCCATCAGTTTATTTTCAGCCGCAAGATCCTCTTGTAGCTTTGCCAAGCGGGCTTCAATGGAGGCACGGAGTGCCGAGTTGTCGTCGCTAAGGTTTTGTCTGAGGGTAGCGAACGAGGATAACTCCGTCTTCACAAACTGGGCCAATTGATTAACAAGTGGTTCCAGTGTTGTTTTGGTGGCATCGGCGCTTTCCTGCATAGACTGCAGCAGGATTGTAGCGTCATTGAATAGTTTATCGACTTTTTCGGTCGCCGCCTCACAAGCTCGGGTGGAGGCGTCTATTGCAGCAGTAGCAGTGGCCACTGAGTCATGTTGAGCCCTAGAGAAGGCATCAACTATCCTCTGAAGGGTAGCTTCAGATAAGGATGACTGCTGATTGGAAGAGGAGGCGAGAAGTTGATCAACCTTCTCGTTCAGCTCGCGGAGATGCTTCTTGGTTACAGGAGCATCATCCTCCTCATCACTTTGAACTTGAAAACGGACTATAGTAGACCGAATCAAAGTTCAGGTGGTCACCACCGAGATATTGATCATCGCCATCGGAGGCGTCTTCTGGAGATTGAGGTGTTGGGGAAGCTGGGGGTGTTATGGGTTTGGTTGATGCAGGTTGAGTGGGTGGGGGGTTAGTTTCGGTTGGTGGTTGTGTATGGGTTTCGGTTTGTGGAGGTTCGGTTACGGGAGGGGTTTCGGTTGATGTGGTGAATATTGGTGGTGGTATGGGGAATGAGGTTGGTGGTATAGTAGGGGTTATGGTGGGAATGAAAATAGGAATAGTGGGTGGAGGGGAAGGAACTGGGGATTGATGAAGTTCCATCTCCGGGGTTGGGGACCGAGGAGGTGTGTTGCCTCTTTGTGGAGATTCGTCTCCTTGTGATTCCTCAGAGCCCGAACTCCCACCTTCGGATTCGCTGGAGGTTGATGAAAGGACGAGCGTCCGTTTCGGTTGGGTTTTCCTCCTTTTCGGTTTTGGGGAGGAAGCTGGCTTTGGTTGTTTGCGTTTCTTGGGAGTAGGTTTTGGGGCTTTTGATGGTTTCTTCCCCTTGTCTGCCTTCTTACCCCTGGCCACCGGTTTGTCGGCATCATGGATCGATCTCAACATGTCCGGTGTCAGTTCCCTCGGACCAGATGGCCCTAACTCCTTGATCGCCTTGATCATGCTGTTGTCTGATGGCACACTACCATACATCGACTCCGGGATAGAGCCAATGAAGGAGAATTTCGATGCAGCGGATACGATGATCTTCGTGGTGTGGAACGTACCAATCGAAGACATCGGCGCACCGTCAGCAGTTTGGACATCGAACTTGTCCATAGCCCATCTTGTGATCAAGATCCAGAACCGGGCTAGTGACACCTCGGAGTGTCGGGAAACGGAAGAGAGGCTCTGAATCAGTTGTTGCCAAAGGACAAATCCGTAGTCCAGATTGATCCCGTTGTACACCGCATACATAATCGACAGGAAAAGACGACTGGCCCCGTCCGATCCTGAGCTTCGTTCTGACAGTCCCTTGAAGAGAACTGTAAATAACCCATTCCATTGGGGCGGTAGGCATGACTTCTTGAATCTGGCGACGGAGGTGAGAACTTCCGTGTAGCCCATGTTGTAGAACATGCTGTAGAGCATACCAACCGGAATTGTCTCCGGGTGAACACGCGATGGGTCAGCAGCAAACCCAAGCAAAGAGCAGAAGCGGGAACGAGAAATCGACGTCTTGTGTTCCGCCACTTCAAAAAAGATTCTGTCAACGGCCTTGTCGTAATAAGCCGTTGCGTAGACCTGAGATAGGGCCACCATTGGCACCGTTTCAATCCGTGACAGTGCCGGAGCAAGCTGGGAGTATTTGAGACACTCGATGACCGGCGACATGTAGGGATCATAGGCCAGTGGGTTCAGATCAATCACGAGGCATTGCTGAGGACGGATTGGAAGAATCTGAGAAGTAGCATGGACGGAAGAGGATTCAGCCATTGTTGCAGGTTGGAGAAGAAGATAACCGGGAGAGAGTTTGGAAGTATTTTTGCTTTGGAAATTATGGGGGCAGTAAAGAGGTAAAAGGTGGTCTGGATGGGTTTTTATAGTAGGTGATAGGAGAGAGAAAGATCGATTCAAATCTCTTATGGAAATATGGAAGGGTTTTCGAGTGACTGATTGGTGACAGTTGGGACGTGCGATGATCACGTAGGAGAGAGAGTGTAAGATTCCTAGGATCACGCCGCCCAATAAGCGCCGGTTCAGAGAGAGGAACCGTTTCTATTTCCACACGCGCCATTAATGCCTGATGGATGACGCTTCAATACTTGCACACGCGTCCAATAGTGTCAGAAAAAGCGCGGCCTCTTCAAATTCGCGCGCCTGCTTTTTACCGTCGTTTGAATTCCTATCCTTTGAACTTCCGCCGCGTCAGCATCTTTTGTCTCTTCCCCTTTTAAACGGCTGTTTGCAATTAATGATCCACGTGGCTAATTTTTGACCACAACTTCATTTGTAACCATCCAGTAAATATCCAGCCTGTAAAATAATTAGTAACGGAATTTTTGAAAATCTTGGATTTTCGTGCAAAGAGTGTAAAAGAAAAAGAAATAAAGCAACTCTTTTTAGGATAATCTGTGATGTCCATAAGGACACGAAACTGATGATCCCGGGCACGAATCTCTTCCTTCAAGGTCAAGAAAGACCTCAAAGTGTTAGTGTGGAATCCCGTTAAATTACGATCAAACATTTATTAATAAATGTTGAAAGGCTTCTTTTAATAAGGCAAATTAAGGGTGGTTTCGCTTTGATTCATCAATTCAACTCTTGATATAAGAACGAATGTGAACAAAGTACTTGTGAGACCAGTGTAGTCTGTTGAACAAGTAGGTTTGGAGTTCATTTTTAAGTGACTTGGATAAGTATAAAATCTCAGATAAAAATTATAACTGGATCCCATGGGAAGAAATGTTATGGTGTGTAACAATTTCATTGGAACCACGCAAAAAGAAAAGAAATTGAGATTTCATGAAGGTACATTCGTCAATTCATTGGTGAAAACTTGATCAAGTTAATTGGTCACCGTCAATTCGTTGGTGTTGAATTTTGGGTTTCACTCAGTACGTAGTGGCACGAAACTAAGATCATGAACACAGAGGTTGTGTAACCATAAACCCCAGTGGAAATTGCTGAGAGTCTCAAGGGTTACAGTGATGAAACGAATGTTATGGAGAATGTGTAATGGAGATGGTGAAAGAAGACGTAGTACCTCTGCTGCGAACATAAGGACCAAGCAGGAGACTCTGAACTCGTGTGAGAATAGAGTGAGGTAGCTCACGATTAGAATAAATAAGTTAGCCTTATTGGGAAGACAAGGTTTGTTTTTACCATGCCATGAAGGCTATTATTCAAAATCTTATGAGGCTTGGGACACATACAGCAGCATGCTTCTAGGGACACTTAAGTAAATCAGCAAATATATCCCCATAAGTAAACGAGCACACAAAGAAAAATAAAAGAAAATATTTTTGTAGTTTTTGAAATTTATATATAAAAAAAAAATTAGAAGAGTAAAAAAAACTTGGAAAAAGATTGAAAAACCGAACCCGAACGTTCGGTTGGTTTCGGTTGGAAAAAGTTGAAAAACCGAACCCGAGCGTTCGGTTGGTTTCGGTTGGGAAATTTTGAAAAACCGAACCCGAACCTTCGGTTGGTTTCGGTTCTTGAAAATTTTGAAAAACCGAACCCGAACCTTCGGTTGGTTTCGGTTCTTGAAAATTTTGAAAAACCGAACCCGAACCTTCGGTTGGTTTCGGTTCTTGAAAATTTTGAAAAACCGAACCCGAACCTTCGGGAGGTTTCGGTTCTTGAAAATTTTAAGAAACCAAGGAGTTTAGATATGCAATAAAAAAAACTTTTTACATAAAGAAAATACAACAGAGAAAAACTACCTTTGAAGTAATGAGCGAGTGAAATGGTTGAACCGAACCCGAACGTTCGGTTGGTTTCGCTTCTTACGTTTGAGATTGAGAGGTAGTGTGAGGAACTGATTCTGATTCCATCATACCGAGCCCTTGCAATATTTTATTGAATGATGCTTCAGGAAGAGCTTTGGTAAAGACAGCAGCCAGTTGATCAGTGGTTCTTACGAAGTGAACTTCGACATTTCCATCTTCCACATGATCTTTGATGAAGTGATACCTTAGTGCTATGTGTTTGGTTTTGGAGTGTTGCACCGGGTTATGACAGATCCTAATTGCACTTTCCGAGTCACAATATAGAGGGATCTTCTTCATATTGAGTCCATAGTCTCGAAGTTGACTCTGGATCCAAATCACTTGCGATGTGCAGGATGCAGCGGCAATGTATTCCGCTTCAGCAGTAGACAGCGACACACATGTTTGTTTCTTGGATTGCCAGCTGACCAACTTCCCATCAAGAAATTGACAGCCACCAGTTGTGCTTTTGCGGTCGAGTCCACATCCTCCAAGGTCTGCATCAGAATAGGCTTGAACGAAGAAGCCAGAGTTGGATGGATACCATAGACCCAAGGAGGCGGTTCGCTTGAGATAGCGTAGGATGTTCTTCACTGCCAGCATGTGAGGTTCGCGTGGGTTAGCCTGAAATCGAGCACAGTAACATACAGAAAACATGATATCAGGCCTGCTAGCAGTTAGATACATCAGTGAGCCTATCATTTGACGATAGAGCGTGATGTCGACGGCCGGTTTATCTAGTGAAGGGGTAAGTTTGGTGTCGAATGCCATAGGGACTTTGACTTTTGAGTCTCCCATCATGCCAAACTTTGCTAGGAGAGTCTTCGTGTAAGCTTCCTGATTGATAAAGATGCCTTCGGGTCCCTGTCTTATATTTAAACCAAGGAAAAAATTAATAGGACCCATGGAGCTCATTTCAAACTTAGTCTCCATCAACTTTCTGAATTCAGCTGTTAAGCTGGGATTCGTAGAGCCAAAGATGATGTCATCGACATAAATTTGAACTATCATAAGGTGGTTACCTTCCTTTTTGCGAAAGAAGGTGGGGTCAACCGAGCCTTGTTTGAATTTGGACATCTTTAAAAATTTTGTAAGCGTTTCATACCAGGCTCTCGGAGCTTGTTTGAGGCCGTACACAGCTTTATCCAGAATATAGCAATGATGTGGATACTTTTCGTTCACGAACCCAGGAGGTTGCTCCACATACACAGTTTCTTCAAGTTCTCCATTGAGAAATGCACACTTGACGTCCATTTGGAAAACCTCAAAGTTTTTGTGAGCAGCATAGGCCAGAAATATTCTAACCGATTCTAGCCTTGCTACTGGAGCGAACGTCTCTTCGTAATCTATCCCTTCCTCCTGACAGTATCCTTTGACAACCAGGCGAGCCTTGTTTCTTATGACATTACCTTCCTTGTCCATTTTGTTTCTAAAAACCCATTTGAGACCAACAACTGAAGCATCCGGAGGAGTTGGAATGAGGCGCCAGACTTTGTTCCTTTCAAAATCATTCAGTTCGTCTTGCATCGCTTGAACCCAATCAGAGTGATCGAGGGCAGTGTTCACTGTCTTCGGTTCAACTTTTGATACGAATGAGTTAAACATACAAAATTCAACTTTTGAGAATAAGGATGTCTGTTTTGCCTTCAGTTGAGATCGGGTCAGAACCTTTTCAGACACATCACCAACTACTTGAGAGATAGGATGATCTCTGGTCCATTTTGTAAGAGGAGGGTAATTCGGATCAAAGGATGGATCTAGTTCAGCATTGATCATCTCTTCAGGCTCAGATTGGCTATCGTCATCATTCGTCATATCATCATGCTCCCCCTCAATTGATGAGTCTTGAGAAACATGATTTTCAGGGGTGTCTTGTGGTGTTGGAGTTTCAGGCATTGAAGCACCTTCGTTTGGAGGGGCATCTTCGGTTGGAGAAGTACCTTCGGTTGATGAAGGACCTTCGGTTGAAGGAGTAGAGCTTGGCTCCCCCTGGACTTGTGAGCTAGGCTCCCCCTCGACAAGAGAATTTGGCTCCCCCTCGACTGAAGCATTGTTGGTTGGAGATTCATCAGTGGGCGATTCTCCTTCATGCATTCTTCTTGCAGCATCTTCGACAATCTTCTTCATATGATCTATTTTGTTGTCAGCTGCCCCTGCTTCTGAGAGAGAAGCTTTTTCCGGTTCATCAAAGAGATCCAGAAAATTCTCGTACATATTGGCGATTGAGATTGTGACTTGACCAGTCTGAGGGAAGATTTCCCTGGCAGTGTCATCTATGGCCTGTAGCTTCTTGACATAGCTATCGTCGAAGGTCACATAGTATGTTTCTTCAATCCTTCTTGATCGTTTGTTTAGGACCCTGTATGCCTTTGAAGTGAGTGAGTAACCCAGAAAGATTCCCTCGTCGGCTTTGACATCAAACTTGTTGCGGTGTTCTTTAGAGTTAAAGATGAAACACCTTGAGCCAAAAACGTGGAAAAATTTCACATTGGGCTTCCTGTTGTTTAGTATCTCATATGGTGTGAGCGTGAATCGCTTGTTGAGATAGGACCTGTTTTGTGTATAACAAGCAGCAGAAATAGCATCAGCCCAAAAATATAGAGGTAAGGAAGCAAAACTTAACATAGTTCGGGCAGCTTCACACAGAGATCGGTTTCGTCTTTCGACTATTCCATTCTGCTGTGGTGTGTAGGGAGCTGAGAAATTATGGCTAATTCCCTTTTCTGCAAGAAACGCTTCAAACTCCCTGTTCTTGAATTCGAGACCATTGTCGCTCCTGATGTTGCGAACGACCTTCTTGAGCTGGACTTCAATTTGCTTGATAAACACTTTCAGCTTTTGAGTCGCTTCAGATTTGAGCTTTAGAAAGAACAACCATGTAAATCTAGAGAAGTCATCAACGACAACAAGAATGTACTTGCTACCGCCGATGCTTTCAATAGATGAAGGACCACATAAATCGATGTGAAGCAATTCAAGTGGTTCAACAACTTTTGTGTTAACAATGGATGGGTGACTTTGACGACTCTGCTTTCCCATTTCACATGCAGCACATAAATGCTCTCTGTCAAACTTGAGCAATGGAAGACCCCTAACATGACCTCCAGTGACAAGTCGGTTGATATCTTTGAAATTAAGATGTGAGAGTCTTCTGTGCCACAACCAGCTTTCATCGTATTGAGCTTTTGATAGCAGACAAATTGCTGGGTTTCCTTTGATGGGTTTCATGTTCAGCGGAAACATTTCACCCTTTCGCTCTGACTTCAGAATCACTTTCTTTGTTGTTTTCTCTATGATTTCAGAACCTTCATCATCGAATGAAACTTTGAGACCTGTACCTCCAACAAGCTGAGATACACTGATGAGGTTGTGTTGAAGTCCTTCCACATAAGCCACCTTTCTTATGGTAAAATCACCATTCGTTATCATCCCATATCCCTTTATGGTGCCGTAAGAGTTATTTCCAAACTTGACGTTGCCACCATTTGCAAGAGATCTGTATTCCCTGAGTTCCTCCTTCCTTCCTGTCATGTGACGCGAGCAGCCACTGTCGATGTACCATTCTTCGTCAAACTGCTCGTCACTTATAACCTGCAAAAATTAAGCAGATTTAGGAACCCAAAGTTTCTTGGGTCCATGTGAGGTTTTCATGGGAACAGGAATAGTTAGAGAGATATCAACAAGATATGTTCTTTTAATTAAAGTTGTTTCATCTTTCTTTTTAATGGTGAAAACTTTTATTTTGTTAGGATTGGATTTGTTCGCTTTAGACTCAGGTTTGAATTCACCGACTTTCTGCTTTTCCTTCTGTTCAGCAGATGGACGTGGTTTTTGAGAACCCATGGAATTAGTGTTAGAGCAAGATGGAGATGAACAAGAAGTATTAGGAAGAGAGGATTTGGATTTGGATGGAGGTGTCTTCCTTGCTGATGACTCTAGGTGACCCTTTTGCTTTTGATCGTTGGTGGGTTTAACTTTTGAGTCTTGTTCTCTTCTGACTTCAGAACTGAACCTCTGAGTTCGGTTGGAGTTGTTCTTGGAATCGAACCTTTGGTTTCGGTTGAACTCCTTTTCAGAACCGAACCTTTGCTTTCGGTTAGAATTTTCTTGCGAACCGAACCTTGGCTTTCGGTTGGTATCTTCTTGCGAACCGAACCTTGGCTTTCGGTTGGTATCTTCTTGCGAACCGAACCTTGGCTTTCGGTTGGTATTATCGTGCTTTCTTACGAGATTATTTTCATACTTCAGATTCTTGTCCTTGTGTGAATAGTATGCATTCTGGGAGTGCCAGAATTGTTTCCTTTCAGAAAGGTTTTTCCTGTATCTTAGGTTCCTTTCTATCTTTTTATCCCTCATCTGTTTAGGTTGATGATGAACGTTCGCTTTCGCTTTTGACGTAACCTTTGCTGATTCCTTTTGAACTTTAGGAGTTTTTCTTTGAAACGAGGGAGCAGAGGGAATATCTGAAGATTCAGTTTGCCCTGAGGAAGTGGAAGGAGTATCTGATGAAGTTTCACTTCGAGCTGTTGGCGTTGAAGGAATGTCTTCTTTTACTGAATGATCAACCTCTTGAGGAGTGTCTTTTGTACCACTTGTGCTTGGTTCACTGAAATTATCAGGCTTGTTCAAGGGTTCAGGTATATATCTCCCTTTCTTCATCCAAGAGGTTCTTTCAGATAGGCCAACGGTTTCGTTTCCATTGTCAATAGGAGCTTCCCAGAAGAACTCATCACAGCCATCAGCATGTCTTCGTTAACAATAGCCGTGAGTTCAGCTGTCTGATGTTCGGTTACTCCAGTGACTTTGTATACCTGATTCGGAGTAGTTCTGACCTTTTGATAGACAACAGCCTTTTCTACTAATTTTGGGGACTTTTGTTGGGACAATCTAGCGAATTCCACAGAATTTTCAGAAACAAGATTTTTGTGGTTTTCAGTTTCGCTTTTCACAAATTCTGAGCAGTCAACCGTATCCTCTACAAAAATTTCACTCATGTTTTCGTCCTCGTTAAGCTCAGATGCATTTTCAACATCAATTTTATTTTCTGAGCTTACTTTGGCATTTAGAGAGTCAAACTTTTGTATGGTTTCGGTTCTCAGTTTAAGTCTATCATTTTCGTCCAACAGATTTTTGAGCATGTCCTTATGGTCTTTGGATTTAATGAAGGACTCAATTTTGTCCAGTCCAATTTGATAAGTTGGGCTGACATCATCAGACGAAATCACACTCTCACAATTGTAAGCTTCGGCATCGATTTCATCCTCCTTAAATTCTAGGAATGGTAAAATCATACGGTGGATCTTTTTGCCTATCTCACAGTCTAAGTGCAGCTGAGTAATATTGGAATATAAACGTTTAGCTATTAAACAAAAAACATTTCGTTGTTTTAACAATTTCAAATTGTCTCTCTGCAAATAAATGTTTTCGTCTTTGACTTTAATTAATTCCGACTCTTTTAACTCAATCCACATACGCCGCTCCTCACTCTTCGACGCCACCCTGCTTAATTGATCAGTCAGGTTAGAATTGGTGACTCTAGTTTGAGTTAAGCTACTATCTAAATGAGAAATTCTTGTGTTAACGTTTTTTAGTTCTTTCTCATATGAGGATGGTGGTACTTTAGATGAAATAAAAACAGATTGTACCTTCTTTATCAGTTCATCAAGCTCATTGAACTGTTGGCTGAGTGGTTTGGCTGTGAAGCACATATCTTCCTGAACTTTCGGTCCATTGCTTCCTCCATCGGTATTGTATCCCCTCATTTGAGATGCGCTTGACACCATGAAGCATTTTCCACCACTGCTTTCCTCCTTAGCCATATAAGCCTTTCCATGAGTAGGCTTCCTCACTTCTTCGTCTTCTGAGTCAGTAGACCAAACTTCGGTGCTACCGAACTCATCGTTATTAACCGAACCCTGCACAATAAGAGCATTAATAGAAGGGTTAGCGGTAGACTTTTTCTTCCTCAACTCATCCAACCTCTTCTGCAGTACGGCTTCCTCATCCTTTCCGTCATCCTTTTCAGCCATCTTTTTAAGAACACAGTCCTTAGCATAGTGGTTCTTGCCACCACAATAAAAACAGCTTACTCCGGAATCGCCATCTGCCTTCGGTTCCTTCTTGGACTCCTCAGCCTTCGGTTCATTGTTTGCCTTTTCAGAGCTATAACTCCCCTGCCAGTTTTGGTTTTTGTTGCTGGGGAATCTTTTCTTTATGAACCTCTTAGGATTGGATACCATCATGGCATAATCCTCAGTTGTGAGGTCATATTCTTCCAAGTTGAGCTCTTCATCCTCCATCACGGCTTTACTTTTAGATAGGAGGGCCAACGAACCAAGACTAGACACAACGTTCTTCTCTTGAACAACAATCTTCTCTTGGGACTTTAGAATACCCACCAGTTTCGCCAAAGAGTATGATTTGAACTGTTCATGGGCTTTGACTGTGGAAACTACTGCTCTCCATTCCGATCTCAGTCCGTTCAAGAAAGTAACCTTTTGTTCGATGAGCTTCCTTTCAATGTCGTGTTTGATCATCTTGCTGAGAAGATGATTGAAGCGATCAAACGTCTGGGTCACGGTTTCTTCGGCCCCTTGCCTGAATTCTCCAAACTCAGATAGAAGCAAGGTTTGGATGGAGTGTTCAAGATCTTCGTCTGTTGAATACAGTTCGCGAAGTCTATCCCACACTTCCTTCGCCGTAGTGCATGAGCTGACTAGTCTGAATGTGTCGGACTGAAGGGCGAATCTGATCAACCTTAGTGCCTTAATGTTGCACTGGAATTTATCTTTCTCATCCTGTGCAAGATTCGTCACGTCCTTGAGCAAATCGTTGTATTCTTTTTGCGTCTTAATAACTCTGGATGTCGCGGAATGAGAAAATGGTCCATTGATAATGGCTTCCCATATGAGAAAACCATTGTCCTCCGATCCAATCACGTAATCTTCAAAATGATGTGCCCATACTTCATAGTCATGGGTGTATAAGATTGGAATCTTTGTCGTCGAACCAATGCTGTTGGAAATATTAATAGGGTTTGATTGCGTTGCGTCCATAATGATCGTAATAACCTGTTCAAAGATCAGACTTGTAATAAAGCAGATTAGGGCAAAACAATAAATACTAAGATACGTCAATTAAGATGACGGCTCAATAAATATCGATGATTGCGGAAAACCCTAATGGAAATCTTTTTCACAGAAAAGAAGTGTATCGATTACACAGCCTCCTGCTCTGATACCAATTGATGAGATTAAAACACAATAACTTATAATCTATAAAGATCGATTAGATCGTGAACAAGTATATGAATATGAAACTGCAAGAACACAATATAAATAACAAGGCAGAACGCAATAATAAGAACAAACAGCTTGAATCAAACGTGTCGAATGATTAAATATAATCCTTAGAAGAGCTCGATTAAGAACATCAACTGTAAAGGATTGGAAGATTACAAGAGAGCAATATCGTAAACTCTGAAACGCTAAAACAGAAATCTTGAATCTTAACCTAATATGCATGCAAGCGATAACTTATATACAATACATAAAAGGCTCTCGGTTGGACAGGCCCAAACCGGAGAATACAAGGCTAATCTACGAGCCCAAAAGACGCAATACAAAACAGAACTCCAGCCCAACACAAGGTAGTTACTAAACACGGGGGACAATCTAGGCTCGGTTTCGGGAGTTTACCGCCCAAGAACACCTTGGGGAGTAAACTCCTAAATCGGATGATTTAGCTATGTAATCTATGTTATAAATACATTAAAAGCTTTCTAACACTACTAGGAAGAGTTACTCACAATTTGGGATAAAAACCCGAAGATCCGTGAGAGAGAATTTGGCTTTTCTCTAATTGGAATTCAACAAATGAACCACTTTGGTTCAGAATTCTATTTATAGTCCTGAAATATTTTTGGCAGAAAATATTTTTATTCCTGGAACGAACTCTAATGTCTTAAAGTAATGGAATAACTATTGGATAAGGTGTCTAAGTCCATAACTTATTTGGTATATACTTGACCCGACCCGACATGGTCCATTTGGGTTGCATTTCATCCGAACTATTTATGGATAATTTTATGAGAGTTATACACATATGTTTATTAATATATTATAAGTTATAATATATTAATATGAAGTTATGTTAGTTAATTAGTTTTAGTCTTAAATTAATTATGAATTAATTTAGAGATTAAAAGGAAGACTAATTAAATTATGGGCTATTGGTTTTATATGGTGTGGGCTAAGACTCATTTGTTAATGGGCTAGGCTTGGATGGAAGTCCATGGATGATCCATGGAGCTTTTAACCCATGGATCCTTGGAAAGGAAAAGACATGGGTTATTAGGGTTTCACCCTAACCATGTATACTATATAAACATGCTTATGTTGAATGAAATAGCCACTAGTGGTGTATGCTTGTGTGTGGCCGAAAATATAAGTGTGTGTGTACTCTCTCAAAGTTTTCCAAGTGTTTGTGGTGATTTGTGATTCCATTTGAGGCATTCACACTATTGGTGCTTGGCCCTCAAACTCCAAAGAATCAATCTCATCAAAAAGGTATGTAATCTCTTCTAACTCTTTCATGTTTAAAAGTACCCCATGCCATGTTAGATAGGTTATGAACCTTGGAAAATTATTATTTTGCATGTATTTAGACAAACATGGATCCAAGGTTTATTAGGGTTGCATGCACACTTAGGAAGTGTTAGATTGCTCAAAACCCAACAGTGGTATCAGAGACTAGGCTTGCTTGTTTGATACTTGATGCAACATAGTTGAAAAAGGCAAAATTCATCCTACTCGCCGAGTAGGTTCGTGCACTCGGCGAGTAGAATGATCAGAGTGCAGAATTTCGACTTTTGCTGCTGGAAATAGACTAGAAACATTACCCTAAACTGTTTTGGTGTTTTAAAACTTGTTTTAGTTGGTGTAATGGTTGCTTTAATCCATTTACAATAGCATATATCAAAATTCCATGTTTTTATGTGCTCATATAATTCTTGAAATTTTGATAATCATGTTCATGTTCTTATGAATTTAGAAGATGATAGGAATTATTTGCTGAATTTGTTTAGAATTAATTCTTGATCATTTATGTGTTTTAATGGAGTCCATAATTTGTCCTCAAGTTATGGATATCCAAAGGTCACTTTCTTTAACACACACATTTAAACACATAAGTTACATGAAAATGAAGAGTCTTCATTTTTATGAACCTTTAATTCATAAGTTATGAAATGAAAAGTTTTGGATAGTTACAAAACTTGCCCTCAAGTTTTGGAATTTGTAAAGTTTCACACACATTAATAAACTTTAATTCCAACCCTTAGAGTTTTAAAAGTTAAAATTCAACCCTTTTACTATTTGTAACATTAATGGTTAATTATTATATATATGTGTAAGAATAAGTCGTTCTACTGTTAGTAGGCCTCATTCACGAAGCCGGTCTATAAGGTGGGTATAAGGTTGTTGCCTATAAAATGGCAACTTAATGGTGTCCACTCTCACCCACCGCTTGCTTGACTGGTGGAGGGTCGTTAGCCGAACGGGTAGGACAGTGACTTTAAATCCTCATTAAATGTATAATGATTATTATAAAGTAACTAAACCTTTTAATTCTCAATCTTAGTTATTTTAGGAAAAATGTGAACATGGTGCTAGTCCATGGAATTCACACTTTGTACCTTACCAAGTCGTTGGTGGAGCGTGTGTGGTTAACCGACACACTAACTTGGACTAGTAAGGATCACGAAGGGTGACTTAATGTTTGTCATAGATCAATGGAGCATGTGTGGTTAACCGGCACATTGATTAGGTGATAATATTAAGGGTACCAAGTGAATTAGCATGGTTATTCACACCTTGTTTTGTGATCCTCGGCATCCCAGTCACAAAACTTGAAGGGCACAATCGAGATTGAAACATGCCATTGAAAAGTTCAATGAATCTCAAAAGAATCTAGGAATTTCAAATCCAATTAAAACCTAATAATTCATTTTGTTTTTCATGGTGGAAATTGGTGAATCGTCATTCACCTACCTTTCAAATATATTATTACTTAGATTACGGCATCCCTCTTCTAAGAATAATATATTGTGATTGGGTCCTAGCCTTAATACTACATTTGGGTGTCTTATTAAGGATTCTATATATCTAATCTAAACTTGCTTTCTTCTTTCAGATGTCTTCCAACACTAATGCTTCGGGCTCTAACCCAACTGGTTCTTTCTCTCTCATGAATCTTTGTGGGAGGGTCATCTTTGATGGTTCCAATTTCATGGATTGGATTAGGAACATCAGGATGGTTACTCGTTATGAGGACAAGGAATATGTCCTCGATAAGGAGTTAAAAGAACTTGATGAGTCTACTGCTACTCCTGAGGAGATCGCTGAATTCAGGACACATGAGAAAGATGCTACTAAGGTGGCATGTATCATGATGGCCACGATGACAGCCGAGCTCCAAAAGTCATATGAAGATTTCTACCCTTTTGAGATGCACCAAGACCTGATGGAAAGGTACCATCAGAGTGCTCTTCAGGAGCGGTATGAAATAATCTCCTCCATAATAACTACCCGCATGAAGGACGGTGATTCCGTCACGGCTCACATGGAAAAGATGCAAAGGTATGCGGACCGTTTGCTGAAGCTGAATGTGAACATCCCTGAGGAGTTGGCAATTGACATCATTTTGCACTCCTTACCTTCTTGTTATGATCATTTTTGTATGACATATCATATGAACAAGGAGGAAGTTACCCTCAGCAAGCTTCAAGGACTCTTGAAGACTGCTGAATCCGGTCTTAAGGGCAAGGCGGTTGTTACCTCTACTACTCCTACTCCAACATCTACCCCTGTTTTAGCTATCGGGCAAGGCAAAGGGAAAAAGAGGAAGCACCCTTCGAAGGGTACCAAGGGAAAGTCTCTTGAAGGCTCCTCATCAAAGACCAAGAGCGGTTCTGTCACTCCTTCTACTATTCCCAAGGATGCTGAATGATTTTATTGCCATGAAAAGGCACATTGGAAGCAAAACTGCCCTAAGTACTTGCAGGATCTAAAAGATGGGAAAGTGAAACCCACCCATGCAGGTATTTACACTATATTGTCTAATTACTCAACATATTCTAACTCTTGGGTTCTTGATACAGGATGTGGTATTCACATATGTTCTGATTTGCAGGGCCTAAGAAGAAGTGAGGATGTGGAGCACGGGAAGATAAACTTGATCATGGGGAATAGGAAGGCTTCACCTGTTTCCAAGATTGGAGTTTATACTTTGTTGCTTAATAATGGGTTAAAATTAGATTTGAATAAATGTGTGTACTCGTCTGAATGGTGAGGAATATTATTTCTTTTCATACTTTGTGTAAACAAGGTTTTACCTTTTCGTTTGATAATGAATGTAGTGGTATTAATGCTTTCTTTAAAAATGTGTTTTATTTTAAAGCATTACCTTGTGATGGTGTGTATGAAACTGTGTCGATTGTAGACAACTTAGTAAATAATGTGTTGTATATTGATTCTTCTACTAGCCTAGATAAAGCATCATTGTGGCATTGTCGTCTTGGACATGTAAACAAGAAACGCATAGGCCAACTCCAAAAGAGTGGAGTCTTGGAATCATTCGACCCTAAATCGGATGATAGTTGTGAATCTTGTTTACTTGGAAAGATGACAAAATCACCCTTCACTGGAACTTGTGAAAGGGGTGAGGGTTTGTTGGACCTAATACATACTGATGTATGTGGGCCATTCAAAACCGCCACAAGGGATGCTAATCGGTATTATGTGACTTTTATTGATGATTTTAGTAGATATGGGTATGTCTAATTAATCAAACATAAGTCAGAAACCTTTGAAAGGTTTAAGGAATTCAAACAGGAAGTAGAAAATAAATTGGGCAGGAACATTGCGATGCTTCGATCCGATCGAGGTGGTGAGTTTCTTAGTACCGAGTTCCTTGACTATCTTAAGGAGTGTGGGATTGTCTCACAATTGACTCCTCCCAGGACACCACAGCTGAATGGTGTAGCTGAGAGGTGTACTCGAACCTTGTTGGACATGGTTCGCTCTATGATGAGTCGAGTTTCGCTACTAATCTCTTTTTGGGGGTATGCCTTAGAGACTGCCGCCCATATCCTTAATTTAGTCCCTACAAAGAAGGTTACCAAAACACCTCATGAGATGTGGACTGGGAAGGTTCCCAATTTAGACCACATCAAGATTTGGGGTTGCAAGGCTTTCGTGAGGCGTGAAACTCATGTTAAGCTCGAACCCCGAAGTGAAAGGTGTATTTTCATCGGCTACCCACAGAAATCCTTCGGTTACCTCTTCTACAGACCCAGTGAGAATGTGGTCTTTGTAGCAAGAAGAGGGGTCTTTCGTGAGAGAGAATTTATAAGCCAAGGAGACAGTGGGAGGCAAATTGATCTTGAAGAAATCCAATAGGCAATCGGTGAAGGAACCTCAGACACTAGTAATCAACCTGAGGAGGAAACTCCTGTTGAGCAATCTGACATGTTTGTACCTCTGAGGCGTTCCACACGGGTTAGGAACACACCTTCATTTTATTATGGCTTTCATATTACTACGGAAGGTGATACGTTTATCAGTGATAGTACACTGGTAAATTTGGATGAACCTAGCAGTGTTAAGGAAGCCATGGCAAGCCCGAAGTCTGCTAAATGGAAGGAGGCTTTGGACAGCGAGATGCAATCCATGTACGACAATCAAGTTTGGAACTTGGTTGACAATGCACCAGGCCGTAAAACGGTCGGGTGCAAATGGATCTTCAAGAAGAAGACCGACATGGAAGGAAAAGTGCATACTTATAAGGCTCGACTAGTTGCAAAGGGTTTTACTCAAACTCAAGGTATTGATTATGATGAAACCTTCTCGCCGGTAGCAAAGATTAAGTCTATTAGGGTTATGCTAGCCATTGCCGCATTTCATGATTATGAAATATGGCAAATGGATGTCAAAACCGCTTTCCTTAATAAAAAGTTGGCTGAGGATGTGTACATGAATCAGCCAGAGGGTTTTGTCAGTGCAGAGTACCCAAATAGAGTATGCAAGCTTAAGAAGTCCATTTATGGATTAAAACAAGCATCTCGTAGCTGGAATCTTTGTTTTGATGAGAAGGTCAAAGAGTTTGGTTTCTCGAGAAGTGAAGATGAATCTTGCGTGTATGTCAGAGCTAGTGGGAGTATAGTTAGCTTCTTGGTACTGTATGTAGATGACATACTACTTACAGGAAATGATATCCCAACCTTGCAGGAGGTTAAGTCCTGGCTTAGGAAATGCTTTGCTATGAAGGACCTAGGGGAGGCTGCCTATATCCTAGGGATAAGGATATTAAGAGAAAGGAGTAAAAGACTAATTGGACTTAGTCAGAGTACCTACTTGGATAAGGTGTTGAAAAGGTTCAACATGGAGAATTCCAAGAAAGGAGATTTACCGATCCAAAGCAATGCCAAACTGAGTAAGACTCAAAGTCCGAGTACAGAGGCAGAGATAGCTGAGATGAGCCAACTACCGTATGCTTCCGCTGTTGGCTCGATCATGTATGCTATGACTTATACCCGCCCTGATGTGGCCTTTGCTTTGAGCATGGTCAGCAGGTATCAGGGGAACCCTGGCAAGGCTCATTGGACCGCGGTAAAGAACATTCTCAAGTACCTGTGGAGGACTAAGGATTGGATCCTTACCTTTGGTGGGAGTGATGACTTGAGAGTATTAGGGTATAGTGATGCTAGTTTTCAGACTGATAGGGATAACTTCCGCTCTCAGTCGGGCTGGATCTTTACCTTAAATGGAGGGGAATTTCTTGGAAGAGTTCCAAGCAGGAGACGATGGCTGATTCGACTTGTGAATCAGAGTATATAGCAGCGAGTGAAGCAGCGAAGGAGGCGATATGGCTAAAGAACTTCATCGGAGACCTTGGAGTTGTACCAGCTATTAAGGAACCTATGGAGATTTTCTGTGACAACAATAGTGCGGTTGCCTTAGCCAAGGAACCAAGAGATCATGGCAGATCCCGACACATTAACAGAAAATATCACTTCATAAGACACAAGATTGAAGAAGGACTCCTCGTGACAAGGAGGATATCGTCGGATGAGAATCCTGCAGATCCCCTTACGAAGGGACTGACGAGGGTTAAGCATTTTCAGCATGCGAGGCGCATCGGGCTGAGGGACGATATTAGTTTTACAGATTAGATAGTTTTCCTGAAGCTTGTAAAATGTAATCGACATTTGATGTTGAATAAAATTTGTGATTTATTTATGAGTAAAGTGTTACTGTCATTGTCAATTATTTACTATTGTTTCAGTTTTGCATGTTTTGACTTCCAGAATAATTAATTTATTCAAACCTTCACAATCGATCATACATCGGAAGTAGGTATGAATCAAGATTGTCATGAATTGGGTTTGTAGATGGCTAAAGGTGTTTAGACATGGCAATGGTTGCTGCAACATTTATGAGTACTCATAAGTTGTGAGTATTGGTATAAACCCACGCTCACTTGTATCACTTCATGGAATTTATCTCGAGTGATCGTGAGACGATAATATCATATAAATCTTCAAACCTAGAAATATGAGTTGTTACCTATGAGTTGGTTGTGCATTGATTGCACGTAAACGCATCAGTAACTTGATGTTATAAAACGTGCCTTTGTGTACAATTCAACAAGTAGTAGAACAAGCATATGAGTCGAAGTTTATCTGTTCCTTCTAGAAATAGAAGCGATATCTGGGCCCCTTGATGATTTTGTGTTGACCCATGTACCGGGCCTGGTCAGAACTAAACCGATGTGTTCAGTGAAGTTCTTTGTCAAACAAATTGGAAATCGAGAAACAACTGCCAGACAATAAGCAAGACATAGTTCCATGTGTTTGTCCGGCTGATATCATGAGAACAGAGGATTATATGATCACTTGTCTTAAAATGGCGCTTCATAGTTCAGCGGAGTTTTCGAGAGCTACAATTGCTGGTTGGTTCCTGAAGTTATATAGGCAAATACAGTTATTAGACTTATCCAAGTGGGAGTCTGTTGGATAAGGTGTCTAAGTCCATAACTTATTTGGTATATACTTGACTCGACCCGGCATGGTCCATTTGGGTTGCATTTCATCCGAACTATTTATGGATAATTTTATGAGAGTTATACACATATGTTTATTAATATATTATAAGTTATAATATATTAATATGAAGTTATGTTATTTAATTAGTTTTAGTCTTAAATTAATTATGAATTAATTTAGAGATTAAAAGGAAGACTAATTAGATTATGGGCTATTGGTTTTATATGGTGTGGGCTAAGACTCATTTGTTAATAGGCTAGGCTTGGATGGAAGTCCATGGATGATCCATGGAGCTTTTAACCCATGGATCCTTGGAAAGGAAAAGACATGGGTTATTAGGGTTTCACCCTAACCATGTATACTATATAAACATGCTTATGTTGCATGAAATAGCCACTAGTGGTGTATGCTTGTGTGTGGCTGAAAATATAAGTGTGTGTGTACTCTCTCAAAGTTTTCCAAGAGTTTGTGGTGATTTGTGATTCCATTTGAGGCATTCACTCTATTGGTGCTTGGCCCTCAAACTCCAAAGAATCAATCTCATCAAAAAGGTATGTAATCTCTTCTAACTCTTTCATGTTTAAAAGTACCCCATGCCATGTTAGATAGGTTATGAACCTTGGAAAATTATTATTTTGCATGTATTTAGACAAACATAGATCCAAGGTTTATTAGGGTTGCATGCACACTTAGGAAGTGTTAGATTGCTCAAAACCCAACAATAACAGTGTTGCACAAAACCCTAGTGCAACCACTCTCCTAATATCTTCTTAAGTGTAAATCCTGAAAACTGCCAAACTTATACTCGAAATCCGAGTTTTCACTGTAACTGGTCTACTTCTATTGGCTTGATATGGTTTGTTCAGAATGGAAATTTCGGGTTGTCACAGAAAGTTGATTGTTAAATAAATTAATCAAACGAGTAAATAATGTAATTGCATTAGGAGGAACATTAAGAAGCCATTTTAGAGCTGATCCTATGATGGTGGAACCAAAACCCTTGTACCTGCAAGCCTCTTTCAAGTGAGTGGGGATAAGAAGCATCTCCATCCTCACCCTGTACTGTGTCACATGCTCCTCAGGATTCGTAGTTCCATCGTAAGGCTTCATGCTAGGGCTTAGAAGTGCTTCGGAACTTGAGTATCAGCTATTGTTAGAACGAATTTGGAGATCCTGTGGCTCGTGGGGGATACTTTTGGTACAGTTTGAGCTACTACGGGTACGCTTGAGATCATTTGTCTTAGTTGGTGTTGTTCCTTAGCCATGTCCGGGATTAAACCTGTATCAAGATCCATTGAGTTAGTAGTAAAGGTATTATTATTATTGATGAAGTTATCAAGATTCTTAATGTTAGGTGTAAGGAAGGTTTTGTTGGGATCCTGGGTCATATGAGCTCATTCTTCGGGAGTCACATCATGGACAAACTGTAAACCCTTCACTCTTTATGTACATTCCACTCACATAAACTCAAATTCCTTACAGAATATTCATCATCTTAAACTTTGGTTATGGTTTATTTCTTGAGAGAATCAAGGGGATACATCTCACGGCTAAAGTCCCTTGCTTCCAATGCACCGCCATCAACAATAACGGGTGAATTGATGGTTTGTCTTGAATTAATGGAAACCATGTCGCGATGACGTTTCCTTCATGCATCATCTTCCCCATTTAGGTAACAATTTGTACGCCTTAACTTAGAGCTTGAGAAAAGCAGAACCCATTGATATGAAGTTTGGTATATATTATTGTTATTAGTTCTAAGATTGAAGTAAAAGATTCTTTTCATCCACATATTATGTTAGGGTTTCATGTTTTCGGTTTTACTTATTTTTGTTTTGGATTTTACCTATCGTCTTTGGTGGTGTTTTCTAGAATTTCACTTTGTTGTTCTGTTTCTCATGTCTCCTTTTGTTGTTAGAGATTTGGAGCAAAGAAGAAAGCTTATTGTTCATAGCTTCTCTCCTTTAAGAAACACATATGCAACACATCACAGTTTTCATCCATCCGAAGAGTCTGATCTCAAATCAGGATCAAATTTTCATGAGGTATATAAGAACTTATTAAACCACCATCATAATTAATAACACCACATATTCATCTCTTTAGTTAATCATGGAGTTATTTAATTGATTTCAGTCAAACACAACCTTAAGTTTGCAACAAGAGAAGAGGTTGAAACAAATGGGAGCAACAATAAAAAATTCATATTAATACATGGAAAGAATAAAACTAAATGAAGAAAGAGAGAAGTTTGCAAGGGTTATGAAGATTCATGAAGGAAAATGATAGCTAAACAATTATCATATTTAGCTCTATTTTACTTTATGATTGAGAAGATAAGCTCTGAAGTGCTAGACAAAAAGCTTCAAGATGCTGTGAGTCTTGATCTTCACTTTTTCGACTTATTATTTTTCGTCTCATTTTGCTTCTCCAACATTCGAACACTATAAAATTCAACGAGTTTTGAAGAATAAAAAGTCTCACATGAAATCGACACAAGCACAACTCATAGCTATTATATTCATAACTCGTAAGTCAACTTTATCCTATCAATCCATCCATTTCTGGGAATCTCACAACCTAAATCCTCTCTATTTCTCAATGAATCCCAAACATTTTATCCTAAATTTTCTTACTTTAATTGTTCTTGGGGAATGTTCAACCAAGATAGATGAATTTTGTGGCACATGTAATGATTCTTTCAATTGTGGGACTATTTCTGGCTTTCAATTCCCATTTCTTAAAGGAAAACGTCCCCACACACTGTGGGTACCCTGGTTTTAAAATAAATGTGATGAACATAACCTACCAACCATCAACATAAATAACATTACTTACCTGGTTCAGGAGTCAGGACATCGATCCAACGATCTATATTTTTAAAATAGTTCAAGAAGATATGATCGACTCAATTTGTCCACAAGATCAAGTCAACACCACCATGGGTTACAACCTTTTCGATTACAATTCGGCCAACATGAACATGAGCTTCCTTTTTGGGTGGCCAGTTTCTTGGAAGGGATGGGAGTTGGGTTGGATTTGTGTGGTAAAAATGGGGTAAACCGGTCTTTTTGACACTAGGGTACATGGGCCTGAGGATTGTGAAAGTAGTGTTGTGATTCCGGTTCTGGTTGAGTTTGTGAATTCGAGCTCGTCGACTCAAGTTCTAGGAAATGGGTTTGAGGTTACGTGGAAGGTGGATGATGAGGTCTACATTGGGTGCAAGAAGTCTAGCGGATAATGTATGTATGATAATGGTACACTTATGACCGGCTGTGGCTGCCCGGAACAGCCTTTGTTGGCAAATAGTTGTGATCGAGTTAACAAAACTCGAGTCGAGTCATCACCGTCATCAACTAAGAAACTCTTTTGGATTTTGTTTTCAAAAAAAATGAACTATATGTGGTAATAGGGATTGAAGAATTAAAGGTTCACATGCAGTACGTCATCCGCATAAAAAATGTAAATGAAAAAAAAATGATTATGTACAACCACATCACCAATCTACAATTTGGACCTCGTAGTTCATGGATATAAGAAAAAAGAAAAAGAACGTTACTATAATCGGTTACAATTTTTAAATAAATGTGTTTTTATTAAGATAAAAGTGAAAGAACAATTATATAATTAGGTAATTAAATGTTCAATACATTATCTGATAAGCCTAATCCCCAGATCTACTGCATAAACGGTAAAATGTTTACTTATCTAAACTTTCTCAACAATGTAGTACATATCCTAGTGTGTATGTGTGTGTATATATATATATATATATATATATATATATATAACATCTATTAATAAGTAGCTTACTAAAATACATTAAATTGAAGATCAGACGAGTTGCTGACAAATAGGGCAACTTTGATTTATACAACAACAATAATGAAGGAAATGGACATGGAAGGAGTGTTTGCACGACACCACAATTCCTACCCAGTCGTTCTCATTAAATTTGTTGATGCATATGGCACACTCATTGGTTTTGCATGTTTGCCTATTGTAGACTTCGATGTTAATGGGTTGATCTACTTGTGCCTGTGGATGTAAGGATGTTTCGATAATAGTATTGATATAACGAAAAAGTAGTAAGTGATGGGTTTTGAGCACTACAACATTCATATGGTGTGCATGCAACCCTAATGCTTTGGATCATGGTTTTTCTCAAGTTATACATGCAATTAGTATCCAAAGCATAAACCTAGTAACTAGCATACAATTTCGAAATTGAACTACTAAAACAAACTTAGATGAATACCTTTTCCTTGTTGCTAGTTGTTATTGACCTTCAAGAGCTTCGTGCCCCAATTGTTGCACCTCTAATGAGTCACAAACACAAGTAGCAAAGGATAATTATGAGAGAGAGGTGAAAGAGGCTCAAAATCGGCTAGGGTTCTCTTTTTGAAGAATTGGCCGATTTTAGCACTTAAGTGGTTCCTTTTATAGTTCAGGCTTCTATGGTTATCAACTTAGAAACTCAAACTCCCTTGCTTAGGCCCTAAGCAACATACGGATCTCATTTGGCAAGCCTTAGACGAAAATTTTATGGGCTCCTCATAGATTTTCGTCCATCATATGCCAATAGAATCCATCAGCCCAAACTACAACTATTATGTATTTACATAATCAGTCCCTGTTCTTTTAATCAGTCTCTTTTGATCATCAAATCAATTCCAAATTAATTTATGACCAATAATAATTAAATAATATGGTTTCACAATTAATATATTAGTCTTATAATATACTAATAAATCACAATTAACCTCTTTCTCCATAATTCATCCTATCAAGTTGCAATGGTGAAGGCAACCCAAAAGGACCACGCTACTATCGGGTCAAGTACATACCAATTATAGTTATGGGCTTAGACATCTAATCCAACAGCCTCCTACTTGGATAAGTCTAACAACTATAATTGCATGTACGACTTTAAAATCCGATTAGCAAACGTAGCTCTCAAAAGCCGTTGTCGAACTTTGATCATATTAGTAACGCATCCTTTAGATAAGGGATCGTATATTCCCCCATTTTACAATATATCCTATGGAAAAGAGCCATGGATTATGATCATTATCTTTATCAAAATTCTATTTCCAGATTTCCGCTTTATGACGACCAACTAATTGAACAAATCAAATCAGTCCAAGCTTGGCCAAGCGCTTAGGGTGTCATCACTAAATCATCGAGGGGCCCACAAATATCTCTTTTATCCAATTTGGGGTAAAAGGAACAGATAAACTTCGACTCATATAATTGTACTATTTACTCATCAAATCACACATAACAAGACATTTTATAACATCAAGTTACTGATGCGTTTATGCATTATCAATGTGTAACTGACTCGTAAACAACAACTATATGTTCCCGTTTCAAGAATATAAGATATTATCGTCTCACAATCACTCGTGATAAAATCCATGAAGTGATTCAGATGAGCGTAGGTTTAATCCAATACTCAAATTCTTATTTCATGAGTACTCATGAACACTGCAACAGACTTTTTCTATGTCTAAACACTTAGATAATCTACAGTCGGATTCATGACAGTCTTAGCTCATTACTTAGTTCCAAAGTATGATCGACTGTGGATATTTGAATAACCTAGTTATTCGGGAAGTAAAACATGCGAAGTGAAACACAAGAATAATCTAATCCAACATGGTCTCAAAACTATTGAATATAAATAAAGCACTTATTATTTAATCACCATATAGATTACACATTATTCGTTGTATGATATTTCGACTAATCAACTTAATACTTGAATGAAAACAATATTTATCCCTTGCTCCAAGCATACACACTATGTTAATCTATGGTCATTTCTTTGTGAAATAGATCAATAAAAACATTTCCAATGACGCTCATTTCACAATTCCTAATCCTTATTACAAGTGTAAGAATACCAAATTATTGCCACTTATTGAATCCATTAGAATCTAAACTTATATGCAATTATCCTTTTGTAATGTTAAGGCACCAAACTCACAGAGACTTGGACAATGATATTACAAAACATTTCACTGAAGATTGATTTCAAAACAATTCCATGAAGTCTCATATTCAAAGTACATTCCTTTAAACATCCTTCTTGCATAAAATTTTTCTAACTTACACATAGATTCTCAATTTCCAACTCCCATTATGGAAACATTTCCATATTTTCCATATGACAATTTATTCTTAATAGAGTCTTATCTATTCATAATAATGTCAACATGGTCCATCCATTACTATACTTCCAACTGTCCACAAGAAACCAATCCTTAGCGAACCTTAGATCATCCTTGATAGTTGTTTAATTACTTTAATCATATCCGGTTTTGGTCCTTTTTCCCTCTTAATTCCCTAGGCATTTGGAAAAGTTTGAACTCGTGAATATTATAGCATATGCAATCGGTCCTATATCCTAAGTATATGGGATACGATTCATAATGTCTTAGATGAGGACATGATACTTTATCAGTTTCTTGCTATAATATTTCCACATATGGAATTTCCCATGTTGAAATATTTCAACATTATATTCATATATGTCCATGAGTAAGCTTTATTAATACATCGATCTAAACTTTTAGATTTTAAATAAAGTATAAGTATCCTCTCTTTTACAATAGCGAAACAATTTTTCCAAATTCTGTAACTTTGCAAATCAAAACTTTGTTTCCTATAAATAGCATTGGTAACTCGCAATACTTAAGATAATAATCATACTCCCACTAGCATGATAATTATATTCTTACCGGCATAACACTTATGCACCCATTAGCTTTGACATGTAACCAAAAATCAGTTGGACTTTTAGAAATCAATACAAACTTAATTTCTTTCCAAATTTCAAATTTCTGATACGTGTTTTTTCGATAAGCCTTTATCTAAACTTCTCAAGCTCATACACCTTTCATTAGAAAGCTCATATATGTCTCTAAACCATTTTCAAAACTTACAGAAATAAGTCCCTAATGTTCAAACTTCCTAAGTGTACATGCAACCCTAATAAACCTTGGATCTATGTTTGTCTAAGATACATGCAAATAATTATTTTTCCAAGGCTTATATCCTAACTAGCATGGCATGGGGAACTTGAATCAAATAAAGCTAGTAGAAACACTTACCTTGTAGTTGTAGTTGATTCCTTGGAGTTTTAGAGCCTAGCACCAATAATGTGGATGCCTCAAATGAAAGTCACAAATCACCACAAACTTGGAACTTTGAGAGAATAGTCACACTTCTCTTGAAATCGGCCCTCACCTCAACATGTGTCAACTCGTATGATTTCAAGAGCCAAAGCCTCCTTTATATAGTGTGGTGGATTAGGGTTACATCCATGTAAACCCTAATACCCATGTCTCTTCATTTCCATGAGATCCATGGGTTAAAGCTCCATGGAGTATCCATGGACTTCTCCATCCAAGCCTAGCCCATTCCAAATAAGCATAAGCCTACACTATATAAATATAGAAGCCCATATTTAATTAGTAATATCTTTGATCACTAAATTAATCCTAGATTAATTATAGATCACTACTAATTAAATAACATGATCTTATATTAATATATTAGAACTTATAATATATTAATAAACCATAACTTGTACTATTCTCAAATATTATCCATAAATTGTTCGGGTGAAGTGCAACCCAAATGGACCATGCCGGGTCGGGTCAAGTACATACCAAATATAGTTATGGACTTAGACACTATATCCAACATGATCGCCATTCCGAAGTTCCAACCGTTCTCTCGTACTGGGAGTGTAGTCCTTCTGGTTGGTTCTTAGAAAGCTCGGGTTGTCGTTGGATTCGTGTTCCTATTGATTAGGTCTCCGAGGTTTTCTAGGTCATCGGATGGATTGCGTGTCTATGGGTATCTGTTTGTTGCAGAGTGTCTATCTCAATCTTGTGCAAAGTGAACCTGCACTTCTGATTCTTGAGATATTTCTAACTGAAACCCTCAGGGTCGGGGAGATAGGGTTTCACCAGACGAGTGTTGGACTATCTCGGGAGGTGGTTCTACTATTTCTGTGCGAGATAGTATTCGTGCAACACCTAGTAGTCCAATGGATCTCTAAGATATGCCATATTCTCTAAGGCGTTGGTTTATTTTAGTTGTAGAAAGCGTGTGCTCTTGTATAACCCATAGAATAACAGCTAGACTGGTGTCACGTCTATAATCTCTTCGGGATCTGGGTTATAAGGCTTAACGCAACCTACTCTCAACTTTATTCAAGTATTCTTGGCTGCGGAGGTTATCATGTGGTTCTTGGTATTCTAGTGTTCACTTCGGAGAATGTGGTGCATCGTCTACAGGGCGACGGTGATTTCCTCCATGCGAGAGAGGGCGGAGGGTCCTAGGCACTACTTGTCGGTAATGGGATGGACAAAGTGCCTGAGTAGTGCGAACATCTTCTGCAACTACTCTTCCGAAGGTTCTGAGTTTTCTCGACCTAGGTCAAATCTAGTGAGTATAGGGTTCCATCACTCGGACTTTAATCTTCTCATCCACTCTTCTTAGAGTTTAACTTTGATGGAATAGTGTCTAAGGCTGCAACTATGTTAGGCAAGTATTTGACCCAATTGTGCATGGTCCTTTTGGGTTGCCTTCACCATAGCAACTTGACAGGATGATTTATTATGAGAGAATAAATATTATTAATATATTATAAGAATAATATAAGGAATAATAATATTGTTATTTGATTAATATAAGTCATAAATTAATTAGTATTAATTTGGTGACTTAAAGAGATTAATTAAATAAGAGGGTATAAACTGGCAATTGTTTGATAGTTACACTTTAGACTGTAAATCAATAAGAGATAAGGGTTGGACGAATTCTAGAGCTACGGATAGCTCAAAATCGTCCATTGCTTATCTAAGGAAAGGATTTGGATTGCTTTAAGGAAAGATTATCCAACTAGGGTTTAAGGTGAAATCCTTAAGGAGCCTACAAGTATAAATAGACCCTATGGCCAAGGGAAATCGGCACCTCATCTAAAGTAGAGAACCCCTGGCCGATTTCCTCCCCTCTCCTCTCTCTCAAATCATCCTCCTTGTTAGTTGGTGTTTGTAAGCCATTAGAGGAGTGACAATTGTGACTCTAGAGCTCCAAGATAACAAGATCAAAATGGAGATTCAAAGGTAAACTTCTAGATCTGGTTTTGTATTGTTCTTATACCTAATTAGTCATTAGAAGTCTTGGATTCAAAGCATGTTTAATTAGAAAGCCTAGATCCAAGCATTAGGCTTTTGCATGCGCACATAGGAAAGTTCTTATGGCTAAAACCCATCAGTGGTATCAGAGCCTATATTGGTTTCTATTAAATTGTTGCTTGTTTGTTTGATTCTTAACTGCAAAATTCGATTTTTATGTTTCTGAGTCATGGACTCGGTGAGTCCCATTGTGGACTCGACGAGTTGGCTTGACTCAGCGAGTCCCTTGGTGCACTCGGCAAGTCCAAGCGTCAGGAAAGGCCAGATTCGGGATTTTTTGATGATTATCTTATGGAAACTTACCTTAATCATATTAGATCAACCCTAATCTGATTTTTTGATATATATGACTATAATCTTGATCTAATTAAAGATATTTATCAACTAATAAAATATTTAATTTCCTTATATGATAATTAATTAATTATTTTGATTAAATTGGTAATTATCTTGCAAGAAATCTTGAATAAATCAAATATGAATAATTATGGAATTAGTTGTTAATTAAAATTATTTGTTATTTGATCCTCCATGTTTTAAATGTTTTAAAACTTTTCCTCAAGTTTTGAAATTTATGTTTTGTGATTAAAAGTTTTAATTTAGACAATTTAAATTTCAAACCCTAGATTTTAAAAGTTTAAAATACAACCCTATACTAGTATAATATTACAAGATTAATATATATATATATATATATATATATATATATATATATATATATATATATATATATATATGTGTGTGTGTGTGTATAACTAAAATGCTAGTCTTACCGTTAGTAGGCCTCATTCACGAAGCCGATCTATAAGGTGGGTATATGGTTACGGCCTATAAAATGGCGCTTAATGGGTGTACACTCACACCCACCGCTTGCTTGATCGGTGGAGGGTCATTAGCCGAACGGGTAGGATAGGGCAAACTCATCCTCTCATTAAAAGTATAATAAGAAATATAAAGTAGCTACATATTATTTAAATTCCCAATCTTAGTTACCTTAGGAAAAGTGAATTGATGCAATCCCATGAAATTACACTTTGCACCCTTGCTAAGAAGTTAGTGGAGCGTGTGTGGTTTACCGGCACACTAATTGGTTCTAAGCAAAGGTGGCAAAGGGTGATTCATTGTTTATCATAGTTCGATGGAGCGTGTGTGGTTTACCGGCACATCGAATAGGTGATCGTTACAATGAAGGCACCGAGTGAATTTGCATGGTAATTCACACCCGCTTTGTGATCCTCGGTATCCCAGTCACAAACTAGAGGGGCATATCGAGATTTAAACATGCCATTGAATAGTTTCAATGAATCTCATCCGAACCAAGGAATTCTCAATACATTTAGGACTTAAAGTTATGTTTTGTGGTGGAGAACTAGTGAATCGTCATTCACTTACCTTCATATTATTTGCATGTTGGAGTACGGCATCCCTTTTCTAATATGTAAATATTGATGTTGGATCCTAGCCCTAATTTTTCTTATTGGGAGATAATTAGGGATTCATATTGTAATCTATCTTTGTCCTTTCTATTTGTAGATGTCGGATGCAAACAACGTTGCCGCTAGTTCTTTCACATTGATGAGCCTTTGTTAAAAGGTCACTTTCAATGGAACGAACTTTAGCGAATGGATAAGATACATTCGCACCATTGATCGCTATGAGGATAAGGAGTATGTCCTCGATGAGAAGCTCGAGAAGATTAACCTTGAAATCGCTACTCCGGCTGAAATGACCGCTTTTGAAACTCATGAGCGCGATGCAATGAAGGTACATTGCATCATGATAGCCACTATGAACTCCGAATTCCAAAAGTCCTATGAGGACATGTACCCGTACGAGATGCATCAAGGCTTATTGGAGAGATACCACCAAAACGCGAGACAAGAGCGTTATGAGATTTTCACTAGCATGATTTCTGCTAAGATGGGTCATGGAGAGTCTCTTACCGTGCACCTGCAAAAGATGCAAAGGTATGTCGACCATCTTTGCAAGTTGAATGTTGACTTTGGGGAAGACTTGGCGATCGACATGGTGCTTCACTCTTTGCCTCCGAGCTACAATCAATTTAAGGTGACCTACCACATGAACAAAGAGGAGGTCACCCTAAGCAAACTCCAAGGTCTCTTGAGGGTCGCTGAGAGCAACTTCAAGGACAAGTCTGCTGCACCAACTCCCAATCCACCCGCTGCTCCTGTCTTGGCTATTGGACAAGGAAAGGGAAAGAAGAGGAAGGTTTCATCTAAGAACTATCATAAGGTTAAAGCCCGAGATGGTGCCTCTTCTAGTGGGACCAAAGTTGATCCTGCTAAGCCCTGCCCTAACCCAAAGGAGGCAGAGTGCCACCACTGCCACAAGATAGGACATTGGAAGAGAAGCTGCCCAGAGTACTTGCAAGCCATCAAGGAAGGAAAGATCAA
This sequence comes from Lactuca sativa, assembly GCF_002870075.4. Classification (NCBI taxonomy): domain Eukaryota; kingdom Viridiplantae; phylum Streptophyta; class Magnoliopsida; order Asterales; family Asteraceae; genus Lactuca; species Lactuca sativa. The sequence continues at coordinate 99,028,452 of NC_056624.2, read as the reverse complement.
GCCGTCTTTCGCAGGTATATACACAATTAAATCTAACGATTCATCTCATGCTATTTCTTGGGTTCTTGATACCGGTTGTGGTTACCACATTTGTTCTAATGTGCAGGGACTAAGAAGAAATAGGGATGTGGAGGCTGGAAGAATAAATCTAATCATGGGGAATAGAAGATCATCGCCTGTGACCAAGATTGGAGTGTATTCTTTAGTACTTAGGAATGGTTTAAGTTTAGATTTGAACAATTGTTGTTATTCGCCAGAAATGGCTACAAACATCATTTCATTTCATGGTTTGTTTAGACAAGGTTTTAGATTTTCTTTTAATAATGAGAATGGTTCTATTTTAGCTTATCTAAATGGTGTCTTTTATTTTGAAGCTATACCATGTAATGGAATTTATGAAACTGATATGATTGTTGATAAATTAGGAAATGATGTTTTGAACATAGATTCTTCCAATAGTATGGATAAGGCATCCTTATGGCATTGTCGCCTTGGACATGTCAACAAGAAACGCATAGCCCAACTCCAAAAGGATGGAGTGTTGGAGTCATTCGACCTTAGGGAAGATGACACATGCGAGTCTTGTTTGCTTGGAAAGATGACTAAGTCACCCTTCGCTGGTTCTTGCGAAAGGGGTGAGGGTCTGTTGGACCTAATACATACCGATGTACGTGGACCATTTAGATCAACCACGAAGGATGGGAACCGCTTCTATGTGACTTTTACCAATGACTATAGTAGATATGGGTATATCTACTTAATCAAGCAAAAGTCAGAAACTTTTGAAAAGCTCAAAGAGTTCAAGAATGAAGTGGAGAATCAATTGGGCAGGAAAATCAAGATGCTTCGATCCGATCGAGGAGGAGAGTACCTAAGTCTTGAATTCCACGATTATCTCAAGGAGTGTGGAATAGTTTCACAATTGACGCCACCTAGGACACCACAATTGAATGGTGTGGCAGAAAGGCGTAATCGAACCTTATTGGATATGGTTCGCTCTATGATGAGTCGTGCTTCACTACCTATCTCTTTTTGGGGGTATGCCTTAGAGACTGCCGCCCATATCCTTAACCGAGTCCCTACTAAGAAGGTTGCCAAAACACCTCACGAAATGTGGACAGGGAAAGCTCCCTCATTGGCACATATCAAGGTTTGGGGTTGCGAGGCTTTCGTAAGACGAGATACTCACGACAAGCTCGAACATCGTAGTGAGCGATGTATTTTCATCGGCTACCCGCAGAAATCCTTTGGATATCTCTTCTATAGACCGAAAGACAATGTTGTCTTCGTTGCGAGGAGAGGAGTTTTCCGAGAGCGAGAACTCATAAGCCAAGGAGACAGTGGGAGGCAAATCGAGCTTGAAGAGATTCAATAATCGATAGATGAAGGAACCTCTACCGCTGGCACTCAACCCGAGGAGGAAACTCCGGTTAAACCGAGTGACAAATCATTACCTCTTAGACGTTCCGATAGAGTTAGAGTTCAACCCCAGTTTTATTGTTTTCATATTACTATCGAAGGGGACACGTATATTAGTGATGGTACACTAATAAATCTTGATGAACCTAATAGCTATAAGGAAGCCATGGCAGGCCCGGAGTCTACGAAAAGGAAAGAGGCAATGGATAGCGAGATCCAATCCATGTATGATAACCAAGTTTGGAATTTGGTTGATAATGTGCCTGGACGTAAGACCGTTGGGTACAAATGGATCTTCAAGAAGAAGACCGACATAGATGGAAACCTACACACATATAAGGCGCGATTGTTCGCGAAGGGCTTTACTCAAACTCCCGGAGTTGACTATGATGAGACATTCTCACCAGTTGCAAAGATAAAATCTATTAGAGTGATGCTAGCGATTGCCGCATTTCATGATTATGAGATTTGGCAAATGGATGTCAAGACCGCTTTCCTTAATGGGATGTTGGCTGAGGATGTTTACATGGCTCAGCCAGAGGGGTTTGTGGATCCGAAGCATCCGAATAGAGTGTGTAAGCTTGAGAAGTCCATTTATGGACTTAAGCAAGCATCTCGCAGATGGAATCTTTGCTTCGATGAGAAAGTTAAAAAGTTTGGATTTGTACGAAGCAAAGATGAGTCATGTGTATATGTCAAAGCCAGTGGGAGTATAGTAAGCTTTCTCGTTCTATATGTTGATGACATATTACTCATAGGAAACGACATCCCGACTCTGCAGGAGGTTAAGTCCTGGCTCGGGAAGTGCTTCGCTATGAAGGACCTCGGAGAGGCTTCCTATATTTTGGGAATAAGGATAGTGAGAGAAAGAAGTAAAAGACTAATAGGACTTAGTCAGAATACTTACTTAGAGAAGGTACTAAAACGTTTTAGTATGGAAAACTCGAAGAAGGGAGAACTACCGATACAAAGTAATGCCAAGTTGAGTAAGACTCAGAGTCCGAGTAGCGAAGCTGAAATAGCATAAATGAGCCGAGTACCATACGCTTCCGTAGTTGGCTCAATCATGTATGCTATGACTTGTACTCGCCCTGATGTAGCCTTTTCTTTGAACATGGTTAGCAGATATCAAGCGAATCCTGGCAGAGCCCATTGGATTGCGGTGAAGAAAATCCTTAAGTACCTTCGGAGAACGAAGGAATGGTTCTTAGTCCTCAGAGGGAGTGAAGACTTGAAGGTGTGAGGGTATAGTGACGCCAGCTTTCAGACCGACAGGGACAGCTACCGTTTGTAGTCGGGCTGGGTCTTTACCCTGAATGGAGGAGCAGTGACTTGGAAAAGTTCCAAGCAAGAAACCGTAGCTGATTCAACGTGTGTATCAGAGTACATTGCAGCGAGCGAAGCGTCGAAGGAGGCAATATGGCTGAAGAACTTCATTGGTGACCTTGGAGTTGTACCTGCCATAAATGAGCCCATGGAGATTTTCTGTGATAATGAAGGAGCGGTTGCCTTGACCAAGGAACCGAGGGATCATGGTAGATCACGACATATTGACAAAAAATATCATTTTATTAGACATCGTGTAGAAGAAGGAAAACTCGTAGTAAAGAGGATATCATCAAAAGATAACCCAGTAGATCCGCTTACGAAGGGACTGAGTAGGGTTAAGCACTTGCAGCATGCTAGGAGTATTGGGCTGAAGGATGATATTAGTATAGATTAGATAGTATTAAAAATATGTAATAGATAAATGTAATTAACATTTGATGATTAAATAAAGGAGTTTTATCTATGAGTAATGTTACTATCTTATGTTAATTGTTTAACTATTGTTTTCACTTTGCATGTTTTGACTTCCAGAATAATTGAATTTACTAAGAATAATCGAATTATTCAAATTGTCAACAATCGTTCATATGTTGGAAGTAGATAGGAATGAAGATTGTCATGAATTGGTGTGTAGATTGTCTAAATGTTGTTAGACATAGCAACGGTTGCTGCAACGTTCATGAGTGCTTATGAACTAGTTTTGAGCATTGGAACAAACCCGTGCTTGCTGGAATCACCTTATGGAATATGATATAAAAGGGTGATCACATGACGATAATATCATATAGTCTTAAAACCTAGATATAAGGCTTATTATTTGTTAATTGGTTGTACATTGATAATGCGAAAACGCATCAGTAACTCGGTGTTAAAAACCGCATTGGTGTGTATAGTTGGTTAATGAATAAGTAAATGCATATAAGTCGAAGTTTATCTGTAACTTTTATTACAAGAGGGTAAAAGTGATATCTCGGCCGCTCGATGATTTGATTTGACTTATGTGTCGGGCCCGGTCAGAACTGAATTGATGTGTTCGATTAAGTTCTATGTCGAATAAATCGGAGATCGAGAAACCTAAATGCTTGACTAATCATTCCATAGAATTGTCAGCATGATATCTAACAGAGGACTGTACGATCCCTTATCTAAAGGACAAGATTGATTAGATTAGAGTTTGACAGCGTCTTTGAGAGCTACGATTGCAAATCGGATTGTACTTGTGCATACAGTTACTAGACTTATCCAAGTGGGAGACTATTGGAATAGTGTCTAAGGCTGCAACTATGTTAGGCAAGTATTTGACCCGATTGTGCATGGTCCTTTTGGGTTGCATTCACCATAGCAACTTGACAGGATGATTTATTATGAGAGAATAAATATTATTAATATATTATAAGAATAATATAAGGAATAATAATATTGTTATTTGATTAATATAAGTCATAAATTAATTAGTATTAATTTGGTGACTTAAAGAGATTAATTAAATAAGAGGGTATAAACTGTCAATTGTTTGATAGTTACACTTTAGACTGTAAATCCTTAAGAGATAAGGGTTGGACGAATTCTAGAGCTAAGGATAGCTCAAAATCGTCCATTGCTTATCTAAGGAAAGGATTTGGATTGCTTTAAGGAAAGATTATCCAACTAGGGTTTAAGGTGAAATCCTTAAGGAGTCTACAAGTATAAATAGACCCTATGGCCAAGGGAAATCGGCACCTCATCTAAAGTAGAGATCCCCTGGCTGATTTCCTCCCCTCTCCTCTCTCTCAAATCATCCTCCTTGCTAGTTGGTGTTTGTAAGCCATTAGAGGAGTGATAATTGTGACTCTAGAGCTCCAAGACAACAAGATCAAACAAGAGATTCAAAGGTATACTTCTAGATCTGATTTTGTATTGTTCTTATACCTAATTAGTCATTAGAAGTCTTGGATTGAAAGCATGTTTAATTAGAAAGCCTAGATCCAAGCATTAGGGTTTTACATGCGCACATAGGAAAGTTCTTATGGCTAAAACCCATCAAACTTATCGTAGCTCCCAGGGTCCCGGGATGTTCGCTGAGATGCTTAATTCGTGGGATTAAGCGTGAGTGGATGGTCGTAGCCAATGTCCTTGACTCTTACGACTTAGATTTCCTTACCAACCGAGGGTGTTAGCTACTATGTTGCCTTAACCGGGATGACACAAACTTCGGATTTGTGGTCATTATAGTAGCTCAACCCGCAGTGGTTCTCTTGACTCTAGCTCCCATTCCGTGGGATAGGATGAAGGGTTTTACTATGAGGTTCGTGGTAAAGCTCATACTCGGCCTAACCACTACTACTTGGTGTATACAAGTCGTATATAATTGAGGTCGGCAGGATGTTCAGTTGTGCGACTCCACCCCAGACCCACAACCCAACAAGGAACAGGGAGTAGGGAGGAAGCACACATCTTAAATCTTTTTTATCTCAATTATATACCACTCTTATGCATATACTCAGTTATAGTAGTCAGTCCCATGAGTTCTATCGTCTAGGTTCACGAACCTGATTTGCGAGGTGCGAAGGGTCTCTCTGGGCTTCTATGGTGTCTGCTTCGGGTGGTTATCGTCTTCTGGAATGCCTGCAGTGGCTTTCGCTTTGGTTTCTATCTGTCTAAGAGGGGTTGGTTAACAGCGCGCAGTACCCTTTTCCTGGGTACTTCGGAAGGTTTGAAATACGAGTGACGACTGACTATGGAGAAAGTTCTTTTTACACAACACTAAGGATTTACACATGGTTGCACGAAGTCGAACCATGATTAATAGAGGCGTCGAAGTTGGTATACTTCGACATGATACATAATGAGGGTTGATAGAGTCATGTGCCGAACGGGCACACAAGTTCTAGGCGTCCCGGGTTTCGTCTCGTGTATCACTGTCGTGGATACTTGGACCGATAGAGTCGACGCGGAACTATAGAGAGTCTTAAGTGTTTCTGAGTAGAGTACCTTTCATGAATGGATTCTCACAAGGCATTTCTATAATCGCCTAACATATACTAGTCATGTATAATTAAGGTGGGGAGGACTGTTGACTGAGCGACTCCACCCTAAATCCACAACCAAACGAGGAACAGGAAATGAGGCGGCATTCACTCACTCTAGTTCTATCCATCTCAATTATACATGGTCGTAACGTACATATTTAGCCATTATAGTTTTACCTGATGAAATTTTAAATTTTATAACAGTGTTGTGACTTTCTCCTTACTGGGGAAATATTTACATTTTGAATTAGCCTTTTAATGTTTTCGGTTAGTTATCTGAGATTGAGAGACGCACCAAAACTCTACTGGCTTCCTTGATGCTTCTCCCTAAGCATTAGAGTTAGACTCTTCCTATACCCCTGTCGTCTCTCCTGCAGCAGTGATCCTTAGTATCCTCCCGTTTGCGCCGGAGTTCTTTATTATTGGACAATCCCTTTTGAGGTGTCTCGTCTCACCACATTGATGACATGTCTGGTTCGTACTGGCATTGGTAGTAGGAGTGAGGTGCTTGGTCAGAGTTACGTGGACACGGGTTCCCTCCTCGTTCCTCCATTTTGAAAATTTCCCTTTAAAGAGTCCGACTTTGACACCACCATTGTGTGTAGGGTTGGACCCGATGCCAGTGACTTGTAAAAGGGGTCGTGCTGGCGCTGAAGGGGTGGGGGTTTCCACTTGCTGCTGTTGCGCGGCAATTCTGTGGAGTCGTTGGCGCTCCTTTCGAGCTTGACAATTTCGTTTCCTCCTCTCTGTTTTACCACTTTGCATGCTCGTGACTGTGGCCATTCGTTGGCTTCCTAGGTTTTGTCTTGCACGTGTTGGGATGGAAGGGTTGGCAGGGGTATTGACTGTCTCGGCTCGTTGCCCTTCGGAAGGTCCTTGAGCCGAGGTAGTTCCTTCCTCGTTCATAAACTTTCTCTTTGGTGGAGTTGGTTGAGGTTCTTGAGTGGCTGGGTATACAGGTGTTGTTGCTGCTGTCCATTGCTGGGATCGGGATCCCGATAGGGCTCTTGCTAACACTTGCGTTGTTAGCATTCAGTTGAGCCATGGCAGCTACAATGGCTGCCGAGACTTCAGCCTGGAAAGTAGCTTCATCGAATAGGAGAGTCGGTTTCTTGCCGGCGGATGGGTTACGCTTCCTCGGAGGCATGGTTTTCCCTACACGGAAAGGAACACAAGTTTATGAGAGACGATGGTTAACCCTGGACGTATCTGTCCTTACTGTATTAGGCATAAATTTTTCCCGTGCTTCGGATACTGGTTGTCTGAGTGTCGACCTACATCCCTATGATGTAGTCCGGGTATTCAAGGTAAAAGTATAAGTGTCAGAAAAAGCCATAAGATAGGAGTCGTTCCTACTAAGTTACCTTTATACTGGGAAAAGGTTTCACTCTCCGGCCTGGAAAGATCTGAGAACAGTTCGGAACGAAGACCGCCGGAATAAAGGCTCATGAAGACTTATGGCTAAATATCCTCAATAGAGGTGTGGGGATCCGCTCTAATCGTATTACTTGCAACGGGAAAAATGCGATTTACCTAACACATAGCGTGAATAGTGTAATCACTAACTAAATTATATTATTTTATGGGTGTATTAGCATGACGAACACGAGGAAAAGACACTTCCCGGGTTCCATGTACTGGCTCCCTCTGTCTACCTCGTATCTTTGACTAGGACCGTCGTTGGTTTCCTTCGGGTAGTTACCTAGGGTTCTCTCCTCGTATGGACATATTGAATCTCTACTCCGCCTTTCTTCTGATTCCGATCGCTTCAGGATGGATGGCTGGAAATCTCGGAAGTTTAGGCGAATTTCCCACCATGTCCCTAAAAAGATATAGGCACTTGGTGGTTTCAATAGTCTCGACCTAGTTCATTCATTTCCGAATTGGAAATCTTCTCAATGAACCTCTTCTGGGTCTGAATCACCTCTTCTGCCGAGTACTAAAGTGGATAGGGTTTTCTACAGGGTTTGTGCGAGAATGGAAATGTCTAAAGAATCCTAAGAGATTATTAACATTTCACTGACTGATCCATATCGAGTCCTGTTACGATTACATAGGGTATACAAATCATATATAGCTTAGATCCGATATGCCTTCGAATATGTGATACTACTCTATATCCACATCCCAACGAGGAAAAGGAAGTAGAGCAAAACCACACATTTTTAGCCTATAGGATCCTTTGATGGGATTAAAACAACTTTTAATCTATGAAGATCGATTAGATCTCGAACAAGTATACAAATACGAAACAGTAAAAACGCAATAATAAGAACAAACAGCTTGAATCAAACGTGTCGAATGATTAAATAAAATCCTTAGAAGAGCTCGATTAAGAACATCAACTGTAAAGGATTAGAAGATTACAAGAACGATTACAGAAAAATATTATACTCTTGATCAATCGCTATTTCGATAATCTCTAGAATCTTAACCTAATATGCATGCAAGCATTAAACTTATATACAATACATAAAAGACTCTCGGTTGGACAGGCCCAAACCGGAGAATACAAGGCTAAACTAACGAGCCCAAAAGACGCAACATCAAAACTATCTACAGCCCAACATCCTTATTATATATAACCTTGGGAGTATACCCTCTGTAATTGTAGGTATATCAATAAGGATCTTTTTAGTTCTTCACACAAGGTTATCTATGGATCCTAATATACCCCTATGGTATTTTAATTTCTTGTTTGTTTCTTAACTTCTGAATATGATTCTAGGATTAATGTGAGTCTTTTAGTATTCCAAAATACTCCCATAGTATTTTAAACTTTATGTTTGGCTCTAGCATTCCTAGTTGGTAAGTTTCAGACTCGTTGCAACACCACTATCACTCCCAAGAACACGTTCATCGCATCTCGAATAAATGTAGTTGATCAGGTTACATTTATTCCAGCTTACGATTACATAACTGCCCAAGTTTGACTGTAATGCTCAACATCCGAAGACTTTTATTCTTGTTCTTCTTGTGATACTTGTGTTCGAGTGTTTAGATTCTGGATGTTCTTATACTTTGGTAAAATATGGTTATATTTTAAAGTATAATTCTTGGTCAGAGTGTTTTATCCCTAAGTATTTATAGGCTGTATATCTTTTATGAATTGATATACTTAGCTCACTATAAACAATGCTCTGATACATTTCTATCACAACCCAAAACCGGAATAGCGGAAACGTTCCGGGGTGGATGACGTCATGTCAAGTATCACAACATATGCAGTATAGTAATCAAAGTACAACAACCATTGGATTAATAGTAATAGTTTTTACATGGTTTACATTTCATAGAGACATTAAAGTAATACAGGTAATAATATAGGTGCAGCTTGGTACTAAACTGTCTTCACCAAAAGCTCTTGGGATGTACCTGTCTATTACTGACCTGAGAATACAAGTTATTTTGAAAGCGAGTATCAACATTTTTATAAATGCTGGTGAGTTCATAAGTATTTAGTGTCATTTGTGTAAGTAAGCATTTTATTCAAAATAACTTTATAATAAGTAGTAGTTTAGAGTTTACAGTGTATTAGCGTCCTTTCCAGAAAATCATATATTTTCTAAATAAAAGCAGCCTTCTACCAAGACTCGACAGGGTTATGTTGTAAAAAGTAATTTTCCCTTAAACACTATCATTACCAAAATATGGTATTGGATTTTAAAGAAAGTAGGAGAATATTAGGGAAAATAACATATGCCTCAGCAGGTAATACTACTGACTAAGGCAAAAGAAATCATAGACTCCAGGAGAGTATCGAATGAACAACATGCCTGGCTCAGTCTAACGAAAGGAGACACAGACCCCAGACAGTATCAAATGAATAATACGTCTAGCAAGGTCTAAAAACAGTGAATACAGACCCCAGACAGTATCAATTGAATGATACGTCTAGAAAGGTCTAAAAACAGTGAACACAGACCCCAGACAGTATCAACTGATTGATATGTCTAGCAAGGTCTAAAAACAGTGAATACAGACCCCGGACAGTATCAAATGAATGATACATCTAGCAAGGTCTAAAAACAGTGAATACAGTGTTAATTCCCGTTACCTTAAGGCCATGAATTATAAGGTAACCCCGAGATACTCGTAACCATACTGATAGACACTAGTGAACTTGACGCCCTGCAAGCGTCGGAAAGAATGTGACATTTTTCACCCCTTGGCTTGGTAGGCCGTGGACTGTAGCTAGCAGTCAGCGTGTGGGGTGTCAATCCCGTATAGATCTATACACACAATGCCCGCTCTCCCTACAAGAGACTTTGGTTACCAACTTGACAACAGAGAAGGCCGTGTCCTGAAGATGCATCTCGTATAGTGAGTTCTGATGTAAATACTGGGATAATAATAGAGACTCACAAATAAACTGACCGACGTAAACCTATATGTCTATACTGATGGGTTTTTGGTCATAAGACATCCTATGTGCTCATACAAACCCTAATGCTTGGATCTAGGTTTCTCTATTGTACATGCTTTGAATCCAAGACTATAAACCCTAATTCTAGCATATGGAAATCAGAATTCACATGTAAATAGGTTTAAGAACATACCTTGATTGTTATATAGCAATAACAATCCTAATCCTCCTTGAATTGACCTTGGAAAGCTAAGAGTCACAAGTGTCACTCCTCTAATGGCTTACAAACACCATAAGCAAGTGGAGAAGGTATAAAGAGAGAGGAGAAGGGTAGGAATTCGTCCTTAGATCCTCTTGGGAAGGGTTAGACGAACTCCTAAGCCCTAGGGGTTTTATATAGGTGTAAAGATAGAGTTTCAGTCATTATCCTTATCTAGTTGCTTATCCACCAAGCAACCCATAAGATAATCCTTGAATCCTTATCATAGTCAAATTCTAAGTGATTATCACTTCAAAATCGTCCACCATATATATAAGATAATTCTTACCTTATTTTGTAACTATCACATAATTACAATTCAGCCCCTCTAGTTTAATTAATTACAATTGATCACAAAATTAATTATTAATTAATTATTGACCAATATTAATTAAACAAATATGATTTCTCCTTTAATATATTATTCTTATAATATATTAATAAATCATAATAACCTCTCTCTCTTTATTTATTTCTCCATTCAAGTTGCTTTGGTGAAGGCAACCCAAAAGGACCATGCACCATCGGGTCAAGTACATACCAAAATAGTTATGGACTTAGACACTAATCCAACAGCCTCCCACTTGGATAAGTCTAATAACTATTTTGCGTATGACTTCGGATCCCGATCCGCAATCATAGCTTTCCAAAGCCGCTGTCAACTCTGATCATATCAAATACGCGTGTCCTTAGATAAGGGATCATATATTCCTCCATTCTAGATATCATATGAGATATGATTTCAAATCATTCTCTTTGTACTATATCTCGATTTCCGATTTATGACGACTGACTAATTAAACAAATCAAATTAGCCCTAGCCTGGCCGAGCATTTACGTTTGTCATCATTAAACCATCGAGGGGCCCAAAGATATCGCTTTTATTCTACTTTGAATAAAAGGAATGGATAAACTTTGATACAATGCTCGCTTGCACTCACGCACCGAATTACACACAACAATATGTTTTATAACACCAAGTTACTAATGCGTTTACATATTATCAATGTGCAACCGATTTGCAAGATACAACTCACACATCTCGGTTTCAAGAATATAAGATGTTATCGTCTCACCAATCACTCGTGATACAATTCATGGAGTGATCCAAGTGAGTGTGGGTTTAATCCAATGCTCAAATCATATTCATAAGCACTCATGAACGTTGCAGCAAACATTTGCTTATGTCTAATACTCTTCTAGACAATCTACACACCAATTCATGACAGTCTTTATTCATACCTACTTCCGACGTATGAATGACTGTGGCCCGTTCGAATAATTCGATTATTCTTAATAAACTCAATTATTCTGGAAGTCAAAACATGCAAAGGTGAAACACAAGAATAATACTAATCCCATATGGCCTCAAACCTTTGAGTATAAATAAATCACCTTTTATTCATCACCATATTGATTACTCATTATTTGTCGTTTCGGTTAATCAACTTCTTACTTGAATTCCAACAGTTGTCTCATGCTCCCAGCATGCACACAATGTTTACCTATGGTTCTTACTTTGTGAAATAGATCAATTGAACAAATTTCCAATCTTTCTCATTTTACAACTCCAAATCCTTTTTCATAAGTGTAAGAATATCAAATTCTTGCTACTTATAGAATATGCTAGATTCTAACACTTTATGCAACGATCCTTTCGTAATGTCACTGCACCAAAGTCACAAAGACTATTGCAAATGATATTACAAAGTCCTCTATCGGAGATTGTTACAAGACAATTCCTTAGATATGATGTCTCTCACTTAAAGTACATTCCTTTGAACATCCTTTTGCATAATAGTTTCTAATCTAAACATAGATTTTCAATATTTACTTCCTAATATGAACACGCTTCCATATTTTCCTCATGACAACTCATTCTTAATAGAATCTTTTCTATTTGTAATGACGTCAATATGATCCATCCAATATGGAAACATTTCCATAATTTCCAATACTCTACTTCCAACTACTCACAAGCGACCAATCCTTGCCGAACTTTGGATTGTCCTTTGATAGTTGTTTAATTATTTTAGACAAAACCGATTCTAGTCCTTTTTCCCTCTAAATGCGCTAGACATTTGGAAAAATATAGAATGGTCAAACATTAAAGCATTTGCAATCGATCCTATACCCGAAGCGTATGGGACACGACGCATAATGTTTTATTTGCTATGTTCTCAAAATTCTAATTGTGAAGAGGAATGCCGTAATCATAATCGAAATTTTAAGAACACACTATGTACCCTTGACTAAGTTTATTAACATTTCTCAACCTAATCCTTTAGATTTGAAATGAAGCATAATATTCTCTCCCTTAATTATAGCAGAACAACCTTTCAACTCTTACAACTTTGCAAGATATGACTCTTGTTTTCTATAATTAATATTGCTAACCTTGCAATACTTGTCTTAATCATCATACAATCATAACATTTATGCTCCCACTATCATGATGATTATTATAAAACATAACACTTATTCTCCCACTAGCTTCGACATGTATTCATAAACATCTTAACTTTCAGAAAAAAAAAACAATACCTATTGAATTTCTTAAGTCCATGTTTCTAATACTTAGTGCTTTGATAATCTTTTATCAAGGCTTCTTGAACTTATACACCTTTGCCTTCGATAGTTCATATGTGTTTCTAAACACTTAAGACTAATTGCCAAACCTCACAATTCAAATTATGGAAAGGGATACAGTAACCATAATTGAATTCGAGAATGCAATTTTACAATCACTATCTTCTTGGAATCTTTCTTAGTGAAAGCATTTCCTCACAATCATTTTCATGAAGGAGAAAATCTTATGACACTTAGATTTGAGCGGTGTACGTGTTCCTATCCATGTGAATTTGTTGAAACCAAATTTTACAACAAATTCAAACTCATATGGACCGAACTTTCTTAATCTTGATTTCTTGCCTTATGGTAGCACAGCTGCCCACCATGTCTTCCAAGTAGTTAAGCAGCTCACCCTTTCCTATCAATGTACCTTTCATTGATTAAGGTGCTTTGCCTTTTATGCGTTCAAAATGAGGACTCATAGAACTCACATGCATAATTAACTTGATTGGATTGGCATAGAAACCAAATAATGTTATCACGATAGGTTGTAAACCTCAACTTGTGTGCTAGTGATGATCGATAAGGTTTATTTGATTTGTTCTTGAAACCTTTCAAGACCATTAAGGCTCCCACTGACTCCTTAACATATACGACTCTCTTGCCAAAACATTTCTTGACAAACAAATATTCAAGAGTTAGTGTAGCTTTTACTAAAACACTTCATAAATTGGTCCTAGTTGGTCTTTGTCTTATCCAAGACATCACAACTTTCCACATTTAATGAATGTTATAAACCTTCTTAATACTTTATCACTCAATGTCACAATCTTAACTTTAAGACTTGTTTTAGAACGAAGTATGATTGATTTTTTTATTTAACCATTTCTTCAATTCTTGAATCCTCTTCTTGGACATACAATTGTACCAAGACTCACTTAGAGGATCAATTGAGATATGGTTCTTAATCATTAAGACCTATCATAAAGCATAAAAGGTACTCTCCCTTCTTCTTAGAATGGAGAAACTTTTATCTCTCTACCTTCTTGATTTTTCTTATTCGTTTTGCTATTGATTTAAACCTTTTTAATCAATTCCTAATTACACTTAATCTTGTAAGTATAATCATATTTACTAAACCTTTAGTAAATTATGACGAATATCTTTGTTACTCTTATGGTGAACTTGATCAATACATAACTTTGTGTACTCGATCTCCTAGTCCTTCACTTGACACTTTGTCAATGAATTAGTCTAATTTCTAAATACGAAATTTCTCATTCATCGTGCATCCACGTTGCATAATTCCAAGTTTCTGTCCAATTGAAACTTGGGCGATGAGAAACTCTCCCTATTTGGTAAATTCTCGACTTTCCATAAATAACATAATAAGAACCCAAATCCATTGTTGCTAATAATAGAAACATTTTAACATCAATTTTTCATACACGCCATTGTAAGGATAAATAAATAAAATTTAAAGTCAAAACTTATTTTATTGCGGAAAAATTTGTCCTTTACAATGCAACACATTGAAAAACTTATGCTAATACATCTTTCTTAGCAATCTAATTCTAACTCTAAGTAGTAGCTTAAGAATCTAATCTCCGAGAAACACGATCGAAATCCATTCCTTCACGGTTAGATTCTGCTCACTTCTTCTCTTAAGCTTCCTTTCTTTTCTTCGATCCTTCAAAACATCAATTGTAATCTTATCACATTATGTATTAAGAATTTAGAATAGAAGCTTAAAAAGGTTAGTCAATGGATTTTACCTAAATTAGAGCCATACGTTTCGACTCTCCCATCTCTTAGATCTCTTAGGTAAATAGGGCAGTTTTGTCTCTAATGCCCCTTCTCTTGGCAATAAAAGCAAATCGACTCTTTTGGAACAGGACATGGAACTACTTCAGATATTGCCTTTCTCTTATGATCAAACTTTTCGATCATATCATGTCTTTCGTTGCCATTGTCTATATCCATAGAGGTCTCGAAGGCAGATTCACCAATCAACTTTGCTTTTCTATTGCGCCAAACCATTGCAGATTCAGCAGCAATAAGCATATAGGTGAGATCTATAAGGGTCATGTCGTAGTTCATCATATAGTACTCTCTTAAGAACTCACTATATGAGTTGGGAAGTGACTGAAGAACCCAATCAACAGCCATTTCCTCACAGACAACGGATCCCAACATTCTTAACCTATCAATGTGTGACTTCATCCCTAGGACGTGTGCACACACGGACTTTCCTTCTTTATGTTTCCATGCCAAAAGGGCTTGAGTGATCTTGAACTTTTCAAGCCTTTGAACTTGTGGGTTAGGGGAGAATAATAGGAGGAGGAGGAGGAAGTGAAGCATGATTTCTTGTTCCTCAATCGAATCGTGGAATATCATCTTCATGTGGAATGCTTGTTCCACGGGATTTGAGAAGACCATAGTTGTCAAACTTTGACATCTACAAAACGGGAGAAAACGAATTCAAGTTAGTTGATTTATTGAGTCCTCAGTAAATCACCCAAATGAAATACTAAGGCTAGGACCCAACACAATATTCTACAACTCGGGAGAGGGATGCCGTAACCCTAATTGCAGAATATTTGAAGGTAAGTGAATGACGATTCACTAATTTCCACCACGAAAAACGAAAAAGAAATTTAAGTTTTAAACCTATGAAAACTCCTAGATCCTTTGAGATTCATTGAACTTTCAATGGCATGTTTAAATCTCGATATGCCCCTCTTGTTTGTGACTGGGATGCCGAGGATCACAAAGCGGGTGTGAATAACCATGCAAACTTACATGGTGCCCTCACATGTTACAGTCACCTATTCGATGTGCCGGTAAACCACACACGCTCCACCGAACTATGACAAACATTGAGTCACCCTTTGCTACCATTGCTTAGAACCATTTAGTGTACCGGTAAACCACACACGCTCCACTAACGTCTTTGCAAGGGCACAAAGTGTAATTTCATGGAATTGCATCAATTCACTTTTGCCTAAGTAACTAAGATTGGGAATTTTATGAAAACATTTAGTTACTTTTATACTTATAATGGAAGGTTTCGTCCTATCCTACCCGTTCGGCTAACGACCCTCCACTAGTCAAGAGTGTGGTGGGTAAGAGTGGATACCCATTCAATCGCCATTTTATAGGCAATTTCCTTAAACACCCCTTATAGACCAGCTTCGTGAATGAGGCCTACTAACGGTAAGACTGACTTTTACTCATACATATATATAATGTTAGACTTTTAATGTTATATATAGTATAGGGTGTATTTTATACTTTTAAGATACTAGGTGGTCTAATTTAACAATTATACTTTTAATTCAATTAAATCTTAAACCAAAACTTTTATGGATTTATTAAACCTCTTTTAATTTTACACCTTAATTAATTAATAAAACCATAAGGGTGTGATTTGAACCTTTTTCAAAACTATACTAGGGTTTTAGAATTTAACATTCCTAATTAAACTTTTAATCAACTTTTAAATTCCAAAACTTGAGGGCAAGTTTTGAAACATTTCAAACCATAAGGGTTTAGAATTTAAATATGCATCAAAATTATACTATTTAATCAAAATTTAAATTCCAAAACTTGAGGGCAAGTTTTGAAACCTTTTTTCAAAACATTAGGGTTTCAACTATTTAAATTTCAAAACAACAAAACTTTTGGGGTTCAAATTTAAACTATAAAACCTAAAGGGCCAAATATGAAACTTTTCACAACAACAAGGATCAAATAACAAATAATTCAAATTAACATTTAATCACATAATTATCCATATTTGATGATTTCTTGCAAAATAATTTATCAATTTACTTAAAAAAATTAATCAATTATCTTATA
The DNA here is from genome assembly GCF_002870075.4 of Lactuca sativa. NCBI lineage: Eukaryota > Viridiplantae > Streptophyta > Magnoliopsida > Asterales > Asteraceae > Lactuca > Lactuca sativa. The sequence goes on along the minus strand of NC_056624.2, from coordinate 99,011,639 downwards.
AGGAAACAATTATCTTATTAATTGATAAATATCTTCAATTAGATTAAAAATATAGTCAAATATATCATATAATCGGATTAATATTAATCTAACATGATAAGGTAATTATCCCAATGCAAAAACAGCAAGAAATCCCGAGATAAGCACTGTCTGACGCACCGACTCGCCGAGTAGGGCTGACTCACCGAGTCCAAGAGTGACTCGCCGAGTCAGGTCGAATAGTGAGGCCAAAAAATGATTTTCAGTTACATCAAGCATCAATACAATAGAAACCAATCATGGCTCTGATACCACTGATTGGTTTTTGGTCATAAGACATCCTATGTGCTCATACAAACCCTAATGCTTGGATCTAGGTTTCTCTATTGTACATGCTTTGAATCCAAGACTATAAACCCTAATTCTAGCATATGGAAATCAGAATTCACATGTAAATAGGTTTAAGAACATACCTTGATTGTTATATAGCAATAACAATCCTAATCCTCCTTGAATTGACCTTGGAAAGCTGAGAGTCACAAGTGTCACTCCTCTAATGGCTTACAAACACCATAAGCAAGTGGAGAAGGTATAAAGAGAGAGGAGAAGGGTAGGAATTCGTCCTTAGATCCTCTTGGGAAGGGTTAGACGAATTCCTAAGCCCTAGGGGTTTTATATAGGTGTAAAGATAGAGTTTCAGTCATTATCCTTATCTAGTTGCTTATCCACCAAGCAACCCATAAGATAATCCTTGAATCCTTATCATAGTCGAATTCTAAGTGATTATCACTTCAAAATCGTCCACCATATATATAAGATAATTCTTACCTTATTTTGTAACTATCACATAATTATAATTCAGCCCCTCTAGTTTAATTAATTACACTTGATCACAAAATTAATTTTTAATTAATTATTGACCAATATTAATTAAACAAATATGATTTCTCCTTTAATATATTATTCTTATAATATATTAATAAATCATAATAACCTCTCTCTCTTTATTTATTTCTCCATTCAAGTTGCTTTGGTGAAGGCAACCCAAAAGGACCATGCACCATCGGGTCAAGTACATACCAAAATAGTTATGGACTTAGACACTAATCCAACATATACATGTATACATAATATATAATTAATGATCAAACGACCTTCGGACGGATATCCGATCCCACCAGACCACATCCCAACGAGGAAAAGGAAATAGGGCGAACTAGCCTTCCTAAGTCCTTTAAACATTATTTATATAACTATACAAGTACAGGCATACATTTAACTAAGTAGAAGCAATTAACAAAGTTGAAGTGTTTATCGAAGTAGAAGTCTTTCACGAAGTAGAAGCGTTAACAAGTAGAAGCGTATCACGAAGTAGAAGCGTTAATAAGTAGAAGCGTATCACAAAGTGGAAGCGTTAATAAGTAGAAGCGTATCACGAAGTGAAAGCGTTAATAAGTAGAATCATATCACGAAGTAGAAGCGTTAATAAGTAGAAGCGTATCACGAAGTGGAAGCGTTAATAAGTAGAAGCGTATCACGAGGTAGAAGCGTTAACAAAGTAGTAGCATTTAACTAAGTAGGAGCATTAACTAATTAGAAGTATAACGAAGCAGTAGTAGCTAACAAAGTAGGTGTATAAAAACATGGAAGAAAACTTTGATGAAAACTTTGGAAAACCTTTATACTTAAGAAAATCATGACTTGGTACTCTTTTGTAAAATAAGTTTGAAAACCTTTAGAAACCCTTGAAGATCTTTTATAAACAAGTTTTGATTATAACTTTGATAAAACAGTATAAGTAAAGAAAACCTTTGTTTAAAATGTTGCTGTAACTGAATTTGAAACAAGACATACAGCGCGAGAGGCAACTTGAGAAGAGCTTTGAACAAGTGAAAACGTTTTAGAAAAACATTTACAGTATCATACTTGGTAAAACAGTTGACAGTGTAAGAAATCCTTGTGCATGCGGGTTATCAATCACATGTGATTGATATGATAACTGGCATGTTTTAACTTGTATTCCCCCCCCCCCTAAAAGCATGTAAAAACATTTAAAAGGTTAATTTAGGGGTATGAACTCACCTGTTGTAAGCGGATCGAACGAAAGTGTCGGTTGGGTGCTCGGTGTCAAGTAAGGACTTGAGCACACTTAGTGACCTATTAACATATGATGACATATGTTTACATACAATTAGTAAATATAATACTAATTAACATGTATACGCATCTTAAAATGCGGAAAAACACTTTGGTCAAGTGCTAGGAGTGTCTCGGGTAACATCTAAGGGTGTGTATGGCCTAGATAGGGAGTTTACTCTTCAAGAGTAAACTCTTTATAGAGTTTACGGCCCTAAGACCTTGTCCCCATAAGTTTACAGCTGTAAACTCATGGATGGTGTGTTCATTGATGCATTAAGGTCTTATAACACTTGCGAAACTAGGCTAGGTTCAATTCTAGGGCTTAAGAAGGGTTTAAGGCTTCAAATGGGCCATTTAAGGAGTTTACGGCCTATGGATACTCCTTGAGGAGTTTACGACCGTAAACACATGAGTTTATGGTAGTAAACTCATGTTGGTCCATTTCTTTTGTTGTTTGGTGGTTCTAACTCATGCATGTAAGGTTCTAGTCACTTTTAGGAGCATAGGAAGGTGTTTAGGGCACTTAAACACCTTAGAAAGGTGTTTACGGTCTAAGGAGATGTTCTTGGGGAGTTTACTACCTTAAACACATGATTTTACGGTAGTAAACTCATTTTGTCCATGAATCCTATGTTTTGGTGCATCAAACGAAGGATTACAAGGCTCTAAGCACTCATGGAAGCTTTTGGATGTGTTTGAGGGGTAGTTTAACACCTTAAAAGGTGTTTATGGTCTAAGAATATGGGTTTATGGTCTAAGAACATCCTTAGACCGTAAACTCATGTTTACTCCCCATTTGGTCCGATTTTGGTGTTCTAAGTCCTTTCAGGTAAGCCTCTAAGCCATTGCTAAGCATGAGAAGTGTTTGGGAAGGGTTTTTGAGCATTAAAACCCCCATCCAAGGGGTTTACGGTTTTGGGATGCTCCCAAGACCGTAAACTCATGTTCTTGAGGTTTTTGGATGATTAAGTCACGAGTTTGCAAGCTAGATAAGTTAGATAACAAGCTAGGAAGGTTTACTTACCGATTTGAGGCTTGGAGGGGCGATTTTTGACCAAAACCTGTTTGTAGAAAGAGAAAGTAGAGAGAGAGAGAGTATAAGGTGGGAAAACGCTTCTAAGGAGTGTCCACCCACCCTTATATAGGGCTTGGGTGTTGTACCCGATATACGACTACCCGATACTTATGTCTAATGAGGTTTAAAATTTTACCCGGTTAAATGGCCGTAAATAAAAATAAACTTTTTCCAAATAAATGGAAAGATAATTTACTTGTTTTTATTTTCGCTTGACGAATATTAACTAAAATATTCCAACGGGTTTAAATCCGGTCAAAAATATTTTCGGTATATAAATTTGTCTAATTTTTGACGTAATTAATTTCAACGTTAATTTCGACGTTAAAACTAACGGAAATTTTTGGGTTGTCACATCATATAATTTTATCTTTATCTATATTTGACCTAAACCTTATATCATGGAAAGATAATTCAAATCGAATTTTACATATAATTAATTTATCACATAAGCTTGTAATTATCTTAAAATTTGACAATTATCCTTCAGTTTGATGAGGATATATATTACCATAACATAAAAATCGAATTTTATTAGTCAAAACAGTTTATGGTAATTATTCAAATCTAATTTAGGCCAAAAATCTGAAAATCCTGCCACCAGACGAGTCAACTCGTCGAGTCAGACTTTGGACTTGTCGAGTTTCCTGAACTCGTCGAGCCTCATTATGGACTCGCCGAGTCCCATTATGGACTCGTTGAGTTCATGTTGCAGATTCCTGATTTCAACATTTTTAGCTTTGGAAAAACACAATAACATCACATATAACTGAAAAACAATCTAGACTTTCATATCACTGATGGGTTTTGAGCACCACAACATTCATATGGTGTACATGCAACCCTAATGCTTTGGATCTAGGTTTTTCTCATGTTATACCTGCAATTTAATATCCAAAGCATAAAACCTAGTAACTAGCATACAATTCCGAAATTGAACTACTAAAACAAACTTAAATGTATACCTTTTCCTTCTAGCTAGTTGATCTTGACCTTCAAGAGCTCAGTGCCCCAATTGTTGCACCTTTAATGAGCTACAAACACCAAGTAGCAAAGGAGAACTATGAGAGAGAGGTGAGAGAGGCTCAAAATCGGCTAGGATTCCCTTTTTGAAGCATTGGCATATTTTAGCAGTTAGGGGGTTCCTTTTCCCTTGCTTAGGTCCTAATTAACTTGAAAATCCTAATTCCCTTGCTTAGGCCCTAATCAACATATGGATCCCATATGGAAAGCCTTGGACGAAAATTCTATGGGCTCCCCATAGATTTCATCCATCATATGCCATTAGAATCCATCCGCCCAAATTACAACTATTATTGACTTATATAATTAGTCCCCATTCTTTTAATCGGTCTTTTTTGATTATCAAATCAATTCAAAATTAATTTATGACCAATACTAATTAAATAATATGATTTCACGGTTACTATATTATTCTTATAATATATTAATAAATCACAATTAACCTCTTTCTCCATAATTCATCCTATCAAGTTACTATGGTGAAGGCAACCCAAAAGGATCATGCTACTATAGGGTCAAGTACATACCAATTATAGTTATGGGCTTAGATATCTAATCCAATAGTAAGAACCCGAAAACTCCAATAAGGATATAGACAAAGCCAATGGCTGCTCCGATACGGGGAGACTCTTTGACATGAATGGGGAGAACACGTTCATACAAGAATAAAAAGAAAAATCCAACGGCGATGTATATAGTAAAGAAGATTAAGATGGGGTTTATGGTTAAACAATTTTTTAAGAGATGATCACTGTATCAGAAAACTCAAAAATGGAGATAATGAGTTATAAGGGTCAAGGTTTGGTTTATTTATTTATATATATATATATATATATATATATATATATATATATATATATATATATATATATATATATATATATATATATATAAGTGTATGTGTTTATGTATGTTTTCAAGATGAAGAAACTTATGTTTGGTTGTGGTTCCTTTAGTTATGACAAAAGTGGGGAAGTTATTAGATCATATAAATACGATAATTAATAAAAAATATATATATAATTACGTAGAGGGAGCTTTAGTGTCATGCTATTAGTGTGTATGTTTAGGATTGATACATGACATTGATATAATATAATGTAATGCAATATAATATACTATAGTATTTAATATATATATATATATATATATATATATATATATGTGTGTGTGTGTGTGACAACCCGATATTTCGAGACAATGTAATGTAAAACCAATCAAATCTAGGTCAAAATATAACTTTCCTAAAATCTTAATTGGGTTAAATAAAGTGGTAGGAATCGTATCAAGGTTTTCATACATATAAAGAACCCAAAAATCCGAGTTATAACGAAGAAGTTATGACCAACCGAAGATTCTCAGCAAAACCGGCAATACTGATAGACGTAAAATACGAAGTTTCAATACAATTGTTTTTATCCTTAGTTATCTAAATAAAAGTTTTAGATATCATTAAACCGTAAACGTACATAATAAGAACGTCCAAACATGACTTCGTACGAGGAAGTTGTGATTGATCTAAGTTACAGATATAACAGTAGACAGCTAAAAACTCGAAATAGAGATTGAGAGACTTTTAGCCGACACAATCTAAATGAGAATCGAAGGGCTCCACAATACTAGCGCAACGGTAAAAAGTCTGACGAAAACGGACGTCGGATAAAGAAGTTATGAATTTTTGAAGAAATTCCTTAATCACATCATTTTAATAAATAAATAATAAAAATGATTTCATAATTTGCCAACGGAATATAAATGAAAGTTGTAGATCTTAGTCTCACCTACGCATGGATATAAAGAACGTCGAAAATGGAGTTCATATGAAGGAGATATGAATTTTAGAAGTTTATTTAAAATAAATATAAATTTAAATATAAATTCTTGGTAATATCCGAAGGGGAGTCAGCAAATAGGACCGGAGTACGCCCTGCGTACCCTCGTACGCCCCGCGTACTCGAATCAAGGGCCTCGGATCGTCCACGTCGCCCTATGCGAAGCTACCGACCCGTCCCATCCGACCCGCCGTTCCATCCGACCCGCCCCATCCGAAGTACGTAAGCGATGACACCCCAGTACGCGCTGCGTACCCTCGTACGCCCAGCGTATCGAGGTGGTTCAGCACCCCTATAAAAGGGATGCGAGGCTTTCCGAAAATTTTGCTCATTCTCTCTCTTACTCTCACGATTTTGCCTCGATTTCCGTGCCCGTTCAAACCCGAAGCTCTGGTCTTTTTGCTCAAGTCCCGAGGGTCGATTTTACTCCCGAGATTCCCGAGAATCCCGAGAAAAAAATCCGTTTCCCGAGAAACTCTACCCGGTTTTCCATCTCGCTATCTTCAAACTTTCATGTGAGTTCATACCCCTTAACTAATGTTTCAAACTACTTTTAGATGTTTTATGGGGGGGATACAAGTAGAATCATGCTAGTATTATATCAATCACATGCGATTAATAAGTAGAATTACGCTAGTTATTACATCAATCACATTTGATTAAAATACAGCATTCAAAAGATTTTGCTACTCATTAGCCGTTTTACCAAACAGTTTCCTTCAAATGATTTTTTTTATAAGCATTTTATATGTTTTAAACTACTTATTACACTGTACATCTTACTCGGTACATTACCTTTCAAACTTATTTACAACTGTGTTTCAAACAAATGTTTCCTTATACTCAAAACTGTTTTATCATACTTATGCATTCAAATTGTTTTATAGATAGACATCAAGTCGATCTTTTCTTAAATTAATATTTATGTTTCAAATGTCTTACAAAATTTATTTATGCTTTTATATTATAAATTGTATGCCTCTATATGTATAGTTATATAAGAAATGTTTAAAAGACTTAGGAAGGCTATCCACCCTATTTCCTTTTCGCGCCTTGAGATGTGGTCTGGTGGGATATCGGGTACTCGTCCGAAGGTCGTTTAAATATTAGTTATATATCATGTGTACATATATAGTCATAAAAGGTCCTTCCAGTTCATCCCATGCCCTTGGGTAGCAAGGGTATACATCCATGACCATACATACCAGATAGATTACTAGTAAACTACCATAAGGGTAGTTTAGGAAGATACTAGAACAATTACTAGAATGCGATATCATACAATGAGTCAGTTCATTCATCAGTCAATACTTTCTAGAACAGTACATTACATATTCAACTATACTAGGAAGAGAACATATACAACTATACTAGAATGATTACATTACTATACTTGCTAGGTAGAGAGCACGTACATTACAGCTAGAACAGTACAGTACATTACGTATACAAGAATACGTTAATAATAGTGATTTAAATCGGAGCATGACTTAAATGTCATGGCCCGAGTTGTAGCTAGAATTCTCTTGGAGGGAGAGCGTTGAGTTTGCGTATAGATCTATAATGGATTAACTATCCTACACCTTGCTGCTAGCTACAATGGGACCTGCAGGTCTGCGGGTGCCAAACGTCATACCTTATTTTCGACTATACGTTGTCGTTGTAACCAATTTATAGTATGAGTTTGTCTATAGATCTATACTTGATTAACTATCCTACACCTTGCTGCTAGCTACAGTGGGAACTACAGGTCTGCGGGTGCCAAACGTCATTCCGTTATTACGACCATTCGTATGTCGTTGTTATCAGTCGATAGTATGGTGCAATTTATCACATAGTGCCTTAGCCTAAAATCCGGTTTAAGGTAGTTAGTACGGTAGTAGTCCTTTTAGAGCTACGTTGTAGTACTACGTTAATTTTCCCATTACATATTTTTAGTGATAACCTCACTTAAACATAAATGTACAAACTATATTTTTGGATAATGATAGTTATACTTTGGAAAATACTTACTCTTACAAGAGACACACACACACAGAACAGTTAGGTCTTGGTAGAAGACACCTTCATATACTAGAAGGAATCATAGGGATTCTAGGGTTTTTCAAACACTTACAATTCATATACACTTTCAAATTCTTACAATACATAGACTTACAAATTCTTACATACAAATTAAGACACTAAATACTTATGATCTCACCAGCTTCAAAGCTGATACTCGCTTTCAAAATTACTTGTATCCTCAGGTCATCATAGACAGGTACCGATGCAAGGAGAAAGGAAGATGGAGCTTGTTCAAGACTTATCTTTCATTTTGATTTATGCTTTAGTGTTTATCAAAATTTTTCAGAATACAATTGTATAATAATAATTTTATTAATGCAATGGATGATGTTGTTGCTTGTTTACTACTTTACATTGTTGTTAATATTATACATGACGTCCTCCGCCCCAGAACGTTTCCGTCGTTCTTGGTTTTGGGGTGTGACAATATATATATATATATATATATATATATATATATATATATATATATATATATATATATATAATTTTTTTTTTATCGTATATTTATAATTGATAATTTTAGTTTGTTATCAAATCTTTTATCTGCTTTATCATACATTTATACCAATGTAAATTTTTATTGTTTTTTATATATCTGTTGGTTATAAAAAATTTACACTTTTATAACATGGGGTTAATATATGCCGAAAACAGAGTTCAAAGAAAGAAGTTTTGATTGTTTGAAGTCGAAGTGTAAAATCCGCGCTTTTGATTACTCATGTCGTAATTTAAAGTTACGCAGGTCATAACAAAGGTTTAATGAATTATGCACGACGTAATATGTGTTACGCAAGGCGTAATATGAGTAGATCAAAACCTTAAATCTTCGTTTTTTGATTATTTTTGTTTTTTTTTATTTTGATTTTTTAAACTAAATATCGGTTTAAGTTTTTGATGTTTAACAATTATAAAATTTTAAATTAGAAGAATATCGAGGATTATAATATTTTTTGTTTCTACTTTTTTTTATTCATATTATTTTTGAATTATAAAATATTGAATTAAATTATTTCGTTGATAGTATTATATCAAATATTTTTTAATCATATGATTTTGGATAAATAACATATTCAACAAATCATTTTTCGTTAACGTGTTGGTTAAGATTTTAGGTTGTTATAGGTTAAAAAAAAAAAAAAAAAAAAAACAACCTTGTTTCAAGTTAAAGTTAGAAGGGTATTGTTTCTTATTAAAAATAAAATATTATTATTTTAGGACAAAAGTATAATTCAGCCACTGGTAGAAATTTAACTTTCTCATAATTATAGCTCAAAAGTTGTAATTCATATGATTAGCGGCAATAACATAATTCTTTTAGAAATTTATAGTTGAGAATAGTTTCCCAACAACAAAAAAAATATCTTTGACCAAAGATACTTAGGTGTTGTTTGTTTTTATGAAAAAAAAAAAACTTTTCAAACCTCTTATTGCTGCTGCGGCGCAGCACATGCGCAGCAGTTTTCATCCCGCAGCTGTTTGTTTTTTCAGAAGTCTTCAGATTAAAAAACATATGTGCGTGTTCTTCTTGGCACAGCACTTGTTTTGCCTCTTCCAACCTCTTCTTATTTTTTTCGTTTTTTTTTTTTTTTTGTTTATTCTTCTTGATTTTTTTTCATTTTTTATATTGAATAATAATAATTTGTTGATGAAATATCATTATTTTATGCTAAAATATCATTATTTTTTGTTAAAATATCATTATTTTTTGCTGAAATATCATAAATTCTTGCCAAAATGTCATACATTATTATATTTTCGGTATTAAAAAACTATTTTTGGATTATAAAATTAGTTTATTTTAATTTTTTAATATCTGTAGCAGTCTGCAGATGTTAAAAAAACAAACACACTTATTATTACAGTCTGCAGCCGTTTGGTCCACCTCTTCTACTGCAGAGAATTGCAGAGGTGGTCCACAGACTTTATGGATTTTTGATTCAAAAAACAAACAGCACCTTAGTTTTTTCGCCGTATATATCTATCTTTTAGAAGATTAATTTATTTTTTCTCGAGTGTTAAGGGAGAATGAACCCTAATTACGAACTATCTTTGGGAATAGAGCCCTTAGATAATTTTTTGTTTATGTTTTATGGTAAAAGAGCATAAAACTCAACACAACTAAAAATTTTGGATTTGAACTTCATAAAGTAAATATAATCATCGTAGTTTAACAAATACTTCTTACAATAATACCAAAGGAATCGCCAATTAATATATATATATATATATATATATATATATATATATATATATATATATATATATATATATATATATATATATATATATATATATATATATATATATATATATATATATATATATATATATATGAAAGTTAAGAATACTAAACTTCCTAAGTTTTTTGCAAGATTGGTCCCTAAGGTTATGTATATTTGCTCTTTTTTTTTTTGTCAATTTTTTTGTCACTTTTTGTCCTCCAACTTATGTTGGTTTTAAAAAACTACTTACAACATTGAACCTTCACCTTTATGCTTTTGTTCACAAACAACCCTTTCACTTTCGTTTGAATTTTTCATAACCTTCGCCTTTTATTACATATTATTAGTATTTAGTCTTTTGGCAGAAATGGTCCTTCATTATTATTATTATTATTAGACAAAATTACACGATTGGTCCCTATGGTTTACCAGATTTAACACATTAAGGACAACGATGGAAACCAAAATCACTCTTTTACTCGTAATTCGATTTTTTTATTAATCTATATTTCTCTTTTTGGTTTTAAATTAATGTTTTATTTATTAGAAATTACCAAGGTTCTAAAAAACTCGGCATGGCTCCGTCATGGCACGTCACGACTCCAAGGCTTGCACATGCCGCCAAGCTTTGCCAAAATGCCACCTTAACTCATATATGTGTATAAAAATGAATAATAGTTGAAAATACATATAAAAATATTAATTATATAGAAAATTGTCGGCTTAAGTCACGCCTTATAAACGTCATGACTCGCCAAGGTTTGGAAAAGCTTGAGGCTTGACATTGCCGCCAAGTCACGCCTTACGTTATTTAGAACCTTGGAAAATACCCACCCAATACCATAAAGCCACACACCAGTTGCCATCACCACCACCACCACCAACGCCAAAATTACATAAATGGTCCATATGGTTTACCCCTCGTCACAAATTTAGTCCCTACTACCTTAAAAGACCAAATTGCCCTCACATTAACGGACAAAAAACAACGGTCTATATTTTTCGGATTAGTTTTCTGGCCGCTGCCATACATGGAAATAAAGTTCAATTTGTTAGACTATTTCTTTATTTTCCTCATTTATTGCAAGAAATAATGATTTAGATTTCTTTACTTATGTAATTAGATGACATTGTTTATCTTCCTTTACTAGATTATCTCAATGCAAATCAACATGCTACTTTACTTACAATGCAATACCTTCAGATCCCAGTAACGCCGAGGAATCTTTTCTAGTTTCTATAAAAAAAAGCCACTGTAATTTTCATTTATAATGAAAAAAAATACCATTTTACTTTTAATTATTTCTGATACTTAAACCTCCAAATCAATACTCATTAAAATAGATTAAGCATATGATACTACTCTTTTGATTTGAAATTCCAAAAATTAAGTCCCACATACTATTGTTATCTTTAAAATCCAATTGTAATACATGAAAGAAATAAAAACAACACATAACTCCAATAGTAATTTCGATTTTTGGGTGTGTCGGATGGGGTGAAAGAACGAAGAGAAGTGGATGGCGGAGACATTAGCGGAAACATGATTTTAGGGTTAAGTCTTCTACGGAAGAAATATAATTTCATTAGGGGACAGTTCAAATAAAAACAGTAAATAGTGTGAGAACGTAAACACACTTTTTTATGTTATTATTCTGCAATGAATTTTGTATTGACAACTTTATGTCATTATTCAGCAAAGAATAAATGAATAGTCAAAGGTTCAAATTAAAATTAGAATTTACTACAAAAATGCATATACATAAGTTTATAATAGAATAATAACATTGTAATGAATATATGACTAATCAAAAGTTAATATTTATATTAGAATTACTTCAACAATACACATATACAAAATTCAGTACAGAATAATAACATAAACATATTATTTTTACGTTCACACACTATTTACTGTTTTTATTTGAACTTACTTTATATATATATATATATATATATATATATATATATATATATCATGGTTGCGGAATCGAGATTAATCGGCGATTAATCGTGGATTAATCGTTTGGCGTTCTCCAACGGTCGAGGATTAAGGCATTAATCGGAAATTTAGGATTAATCAGGTTTGGCGGGATTAGTTGGTCAACAAAAGTCAAAAAAGTCAAAAAAAAGTCAAAAAAGGTCAAAAAAATTTTAAAAAATTCAAACAACCAACTTTCTTTTTCTACTCCTTAATTTTCAATTTTTCTTATTTTCTAATTTTGAAGTACTTGTTTTTCTTAAGGTATATTAATATTTAATTAATTTTAATATTTTATTAATAATATATGGTCTCCGATTAATCCCCACCAAGACCAATTAATTCTTTAGCACCAGTCGACCGTCGAGCTACCGTCAAACGATTTTTACAACCTTGATATATATATATATATATATATATATATATATATATATATATATATATATATATATATATATATTCGGGGGTAGGGAGGGTCGGGGCGCTCATATCCCACACCCTGCCCCGAACTCGAATAAAATACCCAATAACAACCCGAACCGAAACCTGATAAGAGCGATGGGACCTGACCTAAAATCTTTGGGATTCGGGTTTTCCCGTCGCGTTCGGGGTTTTTTTTTTTGCCATCCCTAATATTAAAAATCTATCAAGCTAAGCATCATGGTGTTCAAAATATTGTGATATTAGCGACATGTTGTTTTATATCTATCAATCCTGATGACAAGATAAAATCCAACATTCTCCATCCGCAACGAAGTGTTGATTTCATCTAGTTGCAACTTAAAGAATAATGCTTCAAAGCATCTTACATACTAAATAATTAAAATAACAATAACAAAATTACATACAAAATTTTTGCAATATAATACAGAGAAATTTCGAGAAATAACCAAAAAGGATGGGGGTTTTGAAGAAATTGACCATGTAAATGAGGATTTTGGAAAATGACCACAGGTTCCGCAGAGGGGTTCTGCAGAACCATAAACACCTTTGCGGAACCATAAACACATCTACGGATCTTGGTTTTTTTTCGGTTTTTTCATTTTTTTTATTTTTGTTTTCGTTTATTAATATTATTATTTTTTAATCACATAAAGTATTATGTGATTATTATGTAAAAAAAATTTGTTTTCGTTTTTCGTTTTTCTTATTTAATTACCCGTTTAAAAAAGTTGTGTGTTTAATAAAAAATATACAAATATTCCATGTTTTATATAAAATTACACACACCGGTATTCTAAATAATAAACATACTTTAAGTAGGTTACAAAACATACTTTAGAAAACATAAACATACCACATTCATAATAAACTTACTTTGAAATAAACTTCATTCATTGAAATCGAACCATGGAAACTTTGATCTGTTTTCGTATTTCGTCCATCGGTTTTCTGTTGCTTGTATCCCTAGGTTTACTGTCGCTTGCGTCCATTAGTTATCTAGCTCTTGCTGACATTGGTACTCGGTGCAACCATGCCATTGGTTTTGTGGCTCTTCATGCGGTTGGTATTCGGTCCCTTGCGTCCATTTGTTATGTGGCTCCTGCTGCCATTGATGTTTAGTCTGTTGTGTCCATTTGTTGTCTGGCTGCTGTTGCCATTGATGTTCGGTTTGTTGTGTCCATTGGTTGTCTAGCTGCTGCTGCCATTTTTTGTTCATTATGTTGCGTCCATTAGTTCTCTGGCTCATGCTGCCATTGGATTTCGGTCGCTTGCATTGGTTCCTCTTCCGTCGCTTTTGTCCCACTCCCTGGCCCCAGTACGTTTTTCACTTTTACTTTGTTTCTTTGGAACAATTTCCTTACACGTCCTTCCATTATGAGTTGTGCTATGGCATCTACTACACCTTCTTATTTTTGGTTCCTCACCTTGAGAGGGAATACGATTGGTGTTTTTTGGTCTACCGGCATGACGTATTTCCATCAGAGGAGGGTTAACAACCATAAGGTCATTCGGAACCTCCCAATCACTAAGTTCTGAAAGAGGGTATACGGCCTGCTTGTATGTTCTTTGATATGTTTCAATTTTATAAGCATCTATAGCCATATGCCCACAGTGATCATTTTTCAAGTGCGTTAAAACCATTATCACATGACCACATGGCAGACCAGTTAGTTGCCAATATCTTCAAGAACAAGTCTTTTCCCTCAAATTCACTATGCCGCCACTTTTGACGTCGTGCACTTGATATGTTGTATTGTCAACATCGGATACCGACCATCCTTGAATCCCCTCTTTAGTTTTTTTAACCATATCTTCATCCCACTTTGTAAGTATTGTTGTACTTTTCTGTTAAAACAAACATATATTATTATACATGACATTTATCATATAATTCAAAATTAAACATAATCACACCTGCAGACATCTGCTGTTTGTAAAACCATTTCTGCGTAAGTGCGCAAAAGAACTCAAGAAGTGGTAATATAGGCAACTTCCTTGCTTTATTTGATACAACATTCATGGACTCCACACTATTTGAGGTCATATAATCATACCTCGTGGTAGCGCAATACGCTCTGTCTCACGTGGAATTTGACTGAGATATGTCGCTACATCATCTCTTATATTACGAAGTCTCCGCCAATAGAATTCAAACTCAGTGGTTTTGCAAGCTCTTACCAACTTTCAAAACAAAATTGTTGTTTTTTTGTTTTTTCCAAAGGTGTGGACTATGTTTCCTATTAGATGAAAACCACACAATCCATGTTGAGCATTTGGAAAAACATTTTGAATACTTACAGCAATTGCGGGTGCCCTATCTGTGACCATTGTCAGACCTTCCATATCACCAATGCGTTCATGTAGTTTTTCAAGAAACCATGTCCAAGAATCCATAGTCTCTTTTGGGAAAATTCCATACCCAATAGGCAAGATCTGATTGTTGCCATCCATGGCTACTGCATACAAGATGGTGCGTTTATACTTTCCCTTCAAATGAGCATCATCCATAATAATAACTTTTCTACAACACTCTCTGAAAGCACGTATCTGCAACAAAAATATAAAAACCATTAATATATCAACAATATAATTTGTTTATAAACATTTAAGAAAATAACAAATATATTTAAAAATATATTACCGTGCATCCAATAGAGAAAAAGCAATACTCAAAATGATCCTCCGAATCAGTTTTTATGTACGCCACTGTACCAGGATTATGTTTCTTCATATTGTGAAAATAAACTGGAAGTTTGGAGAAACTTTCTTCGGGGGTCCCTATCATCAATCCCAAAGAAAATTCTCTAGCATGCCACGCTTATGAATAACTCATACTTATTTGTAGCAAATCAGTCAGATCTCTAATTATATCATTAGGCCTCCACACTCTCAAACTTCCTTGACCCTTAATGTCATGTATTATGGTTCCCAAAACTTCGCTATTTGCTTGCCTATGATTTGGGTGTATAAGCAATGAAGAACATGTATGCTCGTCATTAAACGTCTTAATTTCAAACATTTATGTTCCTTGAATGAGAGATGTGTATAAACGCCAATGACAGTTTTCTTGCATACAAACAACCTGGTACCGAGATTTTGAAGATTTTTGAACCTTTATCTGAAACTTTTCTCTAATGGATTTGAATTTAACAAAAAAATCTAGGTATTTTTTGGTGTTATAGGTTTGATTGACAATTAATTTATCATTCGGACCTAAACTGTGAAATGGTCCATGTTCAAGAATAGGTTCTGGACAATCAGGAATAGAAGGAATACAATACCATGGATTAAAATTAGTTGTTCGTTGCGTGTACTCATCATCCGACCACCCTTCATTTGATTTTTCCTGACATCTTCGATCATAAATTTTAGGAACTTCTCCAAACTCGAGCAAATTTTGATGTTGTAATTCAGTCGTGCCCATTTTTGCGTCTTTATCATTATCTGATACAAAAGTATCATTATCAGATACAAATTTATCATTAACCGAAACCTTTTTTTCATAACCCATTGGCACTTCATTTCCTCTTCCCCTTGAATGGTTTCCATCACATTGGCTTTCTATTTGACCTCTATTAGATTTTGTTGGATTAAACTGGTTGTTAACCACTACTTGTTCTTCAACTTCTTCACCTACCACCGTTAAATACAAATGCACCGTCTTCTTTGATTCTGACATTACATGTCTCAGTTGAAATACATCAGTTTCATCTCCAAGCTCCATGACATACCCTAACTCTGGGTGTTTAAAAGACAAACATATATGACTATTTAACACACTTGCCTTACTTCTAACCATTTGTAATAACATTTCATGGTCAACGTTAGGAGGAAGATTTAAACAATAGTTTTTTACATTATTTCTAACTTAAACCTCATCTCCATTAACTAACTGACACGACCCTCCCATACACAAAATAATAAAACTCATTTTACAAATCACTATCCACAAACACAATGAAAAAACAACTTCTACTGGTAATTGAAACTTACAAACTCACAAAAAACCACTTAAATACGTCTATAACTTCTATAACTGATCCGCAGAGGTGTACACTGATCCACATAGGTGTACACAGATCCGCAGAGGTGTACATTGATCTATAGAAAACAATTCGGCGTATTCCCTAACAGTTATGCAAAGGTGTACATTGATCAGCAGAAAATAGTTATGCGTATTCCCTAACAATTATGCAGAGGTGTACACTGATCCGTGGAAAATAGTTCTATAACTGATCTGCAGAGGTGTACATTGATCTGCAGAGGTGTACACTGATCCGCAGAAAACAGTTCTTACTTGGCTAAGTGATGTGTCAAAAACTCCTTACCTAGACTTCTTCATCTCAAAGTTTCCATGGTTCGATTTGAATAAATGAAGTTTATTTCTAAGTATGTTTATTATGAAGATTGTAACATATCAAAGTTTTCGTGGTTCGATTTGAATGAATGAAGTTTATTTCAAAGTATGTTTATTACGAAAGTTATATGTTTACGTTTTCTTAAGTATGTTTTGTAACCTACTTAAAGTATGTTTATTATTCAGAATACCGGTGTGTGTAATTTTATATAAAACATGAAATATTTGTATAATTTTTATTAAACACACAGCTTTTTTAAACGGGTAATTAAATAAGAAAAAGGAAAAACAAAAAAAATTACATCATAATAACATAATACCTTATGTGATTTAAAAATATAATAATAAAATTAATAAACGAAAACAAAAAATAAAAAATAAAAAACTAAAAAAACAAAGAAAAAAAGTTTAAAAAAAAAAAAAAAAGATCCGTAGAGGTGTTCATGGTTCCGCACAAGTGTTTATGGTTCCACAGAACCTGTGGTCGTTTTCCAAAATCCTCATTTACATGGTCATTTTCTTCAACCCCCCCCCCCCCCTCCTTTTTGGTTATTTCTCAAAATTTCTCTATAATATAATATAATATAATATAATAACTGAGAGGGAGGAGGGTGTTGTTGAAGGTGGTGTTTTGTGTTATGTATCGTGTGTCTGTGTTGCGTATTATATCAATGTCATGTATCAATCCTAAACATACACACTAATAACATGACACTAAAGTTCCCTTTATGTAATTATATTTTTTTTCATTAATCATCATATTTATGTGATCTAACTTCTTCCCCCATTTTTCTCATAACTAAAGGAACCACAACTAAACATGATTTCCTCCATTTAGAAAACATATATAAATACACACACACACGCAAACATACACACACACACACACACACACATATATATATATATATATATATATACACACCAAACCCTGACCCTCATAACTCAATTTCTCCATTATTGGGTTTTTTGATACTGTAATCATCTCTAAAAAAATTGTTTAGCCATGATCCTCATCTTAATCTTCTTTACTATATACATTGTCGTTGGATTTTTCTTTTTATTCTTGTATGAGCGTGTTCTCCCTATTCATGTCAACGACTCTCCCCCTATCGGAGCAGCCATTGGTTTTATCTATATTCTTATTGGAGCTTCCGGGTTCATACTAATTTTTCGTTATATCAATACTATCATCAAAACATCTTCGTATCCACACGCACAAGTAGATCAACCGATTAAAACTGAAATCTATAATGGGTAAACATGCAACACCAATGAGTGGTCGATATGCATCAATGGATTTAATGAGAAGGACGGGGTGAGAATTGCGGTGTCGTGCAAACACTCCTTCCATGCCCATTGTTGATTTAACAAAAAAGTGTGTGTGTGTTTATATACATGATTTCCTCTATTTTGAGAACATATATATATATATATATATATATATATATATATATATATATATATATATATATATATATAGAACAAACCCTGACCCTCATAACTCAATTTCTCCATTTTCGGATTTTCTGATATTGTGATTATCTCTTAAAAAATTGTTTAGCCATGAACCTCATTTTAATCTTCTTTACTATATGCATCCGGTTGGATTTTTCTTTTTATTCTTGTGTGAGTGTTCTCCCATTCATGTCTAAGAGTCTCCCCCTATCGGAGCAGCCATTGGTTTTGTCTATGTCCTTATTGGAGTTTTCAGGTTCTTACTACTTTTTCGTTATACCAATACTATTATCGAAACATCTTCGCATCCACAGGCACAAGTAGATCAAACCATCAAAACTGAAGTCTACAATAGGCAAACATGCAACGTTAATGAGTGTGCGATATGCATCAACGGATTTAATGAGAACGACAGGGTGAGAATTATGGTGTCGTGCAAACACTCCTTCCATGCCCATTGCTAGAAAAAGCCAATGGCTACTCCGATATGGGGACTCTTTCACTTGAATGGGGAGAACACTCATACAAGAATAGTAAGAAAAATCCAACGACGATGTATATAGTAAAGAAGATTAAGATGTGGTTCATGGCTAAACAATTTTTTAAGAGATGATCACAATATCAGAAAACCCAAAAATGGAGAAATTGAGATATGAGGGTCAAGGTTTGGTCTATATATAGAGGGTATAAATTAATATATATATATATATATATATATATATATATATATATATATATATATATATATATATACGATCATTAATGAAAAAGTATAATTCCGTAGAAGGGATTTAGTGTCATGCTATTAGTGTGTATGTTTAGGATTGATACATGATATTGATATAATATGCAACACACACACACAATACATAATACAAAACACCACCTTCAACAACACCCTCCCCCTCTCATTTATTATATTATACTATAAACATTTTATATGTAATTTTTTATTTGTAATTTTGTTATTGTTATTTCAATTATTTATTATGTAACATGATTAGAAGCATTATTCTTTAAGTTACAGCTACATGAAATCAACACTTCGTTGCGGATGGAGAATGTTGAATTTCATCTTATCATCAGGATCGATAGACATAAAACACCATGTCGCTAATATCACAAGATTTTGAGCACCATGCAACTTAGCTTAACAGATTTTGAATATTAGGGATGACAAAAAACCCGAAAGCGACGGGAAAACCCAAATCCTGAAGATTTCGGGTCAGGTCGGATCGCTCTTATCAGGTTTCGGGTCCAGTAACGTTTCGTTATTGGCTATTTTATTCGAGTTCGGGGCAGGATGTGGGATATGAGCGCCCCGACCCGACCTACCCCTATATATATATATATATATATATATATATATATATATATATATATATATATATATATATATATATATATATATATATGAAACTACATATCTTCCGTAGAACACTTAACCCTAAAATCATGTTTCCTCTATATATAGACCAAACCTTGACCCTCATAACTCAATTTCTCCGTTTTTGGGTTTTCTGATACTGTGATCATCTCTTAAAAAATTGTTTTGCCTTGTACCCCATCTTAATCTTCTTTACTATATACATCGTCATTGGATTTTTCTTTTTTATTCATGTATAAGTGTTCTCCGCATTCATGTCAAAGAGTCTCCCCGTATCGGAGCAGCCATTGGTTTTGTCTATATCCTTATTGGGGTTTTCGGGTTCTTACTACTTTTTCGTTATATGAAAACTATTATCGAAATATCTTTGCATCCATAGGCACAAGTAGATCAACCCATCAAAACTGAAGTCTACAATAGGCAAACATGCAACCCCATTGAGTGTGCGATATAAATCACTATATTTAATGAGAACAACAAGGTGGGAATTGCGGTGCCGTGCAAACACTCCTTCCATGCCCATTGTCGTCATTATTGGTGTTGTATAAATCAAAGTTACTTATTGTAGCTTACTAAAATACATATATAACGTCTATTAATAAGTAGCTTACAAAAATACATTAAATTTAAGATCAGACGGGTTGCCAACAAATAGAGCAATGGGCATGGAAGGAGTGTTTGCATGACATCGTAATTCCCACCCTGTTGTTCTTATTAAATCCGTTGGTGCATAACGCTCACTCATTAGTGTTTCATGTTTGCCTATTGTAGACTACAGTTTTGATGGGTTGATCTACTTGTGCCTGTGGATACGAAGATGTTTCGATAATAGTATTGATATAACGAAAAAGTAGTAAGAACCCGAAAACTCCAATAAGCATATAGACAAAACCAATGGCTGCTCCGATAGGGGGAGACTCTTTGACATGAATGAGGAGAACACGCTCATACAAGAATAAAATGAAAAATCCAACGGCGATGTATATAGTAAAAGAAGATTAAGATGGGGTTCATGATTAAACAATTTTTTAAGAGATGATCACATTATCAGAAAACCCAAAAATGGAGAAATTAAGTTATGAGGGTCAAGGTTTGGTCTATATATATATATATATATATATATATATATATATATATATATATATATACAAATATATATATATATATATATATATATATACATATATATATATATATATATATATATATATATATAAGTGTGCATGTGTGTGTGTTTATGTATGTTTTCAAAATGGAGGAAATCATGTTTAGTTGTGGTTCCTTTAGTTATGACAAAAGTGGGGAAGAAGTTAGATCATATAAATATGATGATTAATGAAAAAATATAATTATGTAGGGGGCTTTAGTGTCATGCTATTAGTGTGTATGTTTAGAATTGATACGTGACGTTGATATAATACGCAACACACACACACGATAGATAACACAAAACACCACGCTCCCCCCTCTCATTTATTATATTATAATGCAAACATTTTATATGTAATCGGAAACATGATTTTAGGGTTAAGTCTTCTACGGAAGAAATAAAATTTCATATATATATATATATATATATATATATATATATATATATATATATATATATATATATATATATAGTCGGTGGTAGGGCGGGTCGGGGCGCTCATATCCCACACCCTGTCCCAAACTCGAATATAATACCCGATAACGAAACGTTAATGGACCCGAAACCTGATAAAAGCGATCCGACCTGACCCGAAATCTTTGGGATTCGGGTTTTCCCGTCGCGTTCGGGTTTTTTTTTGCGATTCCTAGTATTCAAAATCTATTAAGCTAAGCAGCATGGTGTTCAAAATCTTGTGAAATTAGCGACATGGTGTTTTATATCTATTGATCTTGATGGCAAGATAAAATCCAACATTCTCCATCCGCAACGAAGTGTTGATTTCATCTAGTTACAACTTAAAGAATAATGCTTCAAAGTATCTTACATACTAAATCATTAAATTACCAATAACAAAATTATAAACTAAAAATTACATATAAAATATTTGCATTATACTACAATATAATATAATAAATAAAAGGGAGGAGGGTGTTGTTGAAGGTGGTGTTTTGTGTTATGTATCGTGTCTGTGTTGCGTATTATATCAATGTCATGTATCAATCCTAAACATACACACTAATAACATGACACTAAAGCTCCCTCTAAGTAATTATATATTTTTTTTCATTAATCATCGTATTTATATGATCTAAGTTCTTCCCTACTTTTGTCCTAACTAAAGGAAGCACAACTAAACATGATTTCCTCCATTTTGAAAACAAACATAAACACAAACACACTTATATATATATATATATATATATATATA
Organism: Lactuca sativa; assembly: GCF_002870075.4. Classification (NCBI taxonomy): domain Eukaryota; kingdom Viridiplantae; phylum Streptophyta; class Magnoliopsida; order Asterales; family Asteraceae; genus Lactuca; species Lactuca sativa. The sequence goes on along the minus strand of NC_056624.2, from coordinate 98,989,312 downwards.
TATATATATATATATATATATATATATATATATATATATATATATATATACCAACTACATAAAGACCAAACCCTGACCCTCGTAACTCAATTTCTCCATTTTTGGGTTTTCTCATGTTGTGATGATCTCTTAAAAAATTGTTTAGCCATGAACCCATCTTAATCTTCTATTGCTATATACATGGCTGTTGGATTTTTCTTTTTATTCTAGCATTAGCGTGTTCTCCCCATTGATGTCAAAGAGTCTCCTCCTATCGGAGCAGTCATTGGTTTTGTCTATATCCTTATTGGAGTTTTTGGGTTCATACTACTTTTTCGTTATACCATTACTATTATCGAAACATCTTCGCATCCACAGGCACAAGTAGATCAACCCATCAAAAATGAAGTCTACAATAGGCAAACATGCAACACTAATGAGTGTGCGATATGCATCAACGGGTTTAATGAGAACAACAGGGTGGGAATTACGATGTCGTGCAAACACTCCTTCCATGCCCATTTCCCTATTTGTCGGCAACCCGTCTTATCTTAAATTTAATGTATTTTAGTAAGCTACCTATTAATAGATATTATATATGTATTTTAGTAAGCTACAATAAGTAACTTTGATTTATACAATACCAATAATGACGACCATGGGCATGGAAGGAGTGTTTGCACGACACCGCAATTCCAACCTTGTCGTTCTCATTAAATCTGTTGATTTATATCGCACATCAAGTGTGTTGCATGTTTGCCTATTGTAGACTTCACTTTTGATGGGTTGATCTACTTGTGCCTGTGGATGCAAAGATGTTTCGATAATAGTATTAATATAACGAAAAATTAGTAAGAACCCGAAAATTCCAATAAGGATATAGACAAAACCAATGGCTGCTATGATACAGGGAGACTCTTTGACATGAATGGGGAGAACACTCATACAAGAATAAAAAGAAAAATCCAACGACGATGTCTATTGTAAAGAAAATTAAGATGAGGTTTATGGCTGAACAATTTTTTAAGAGATGATCACAGTATCACAAAACCCAAAAATGGAGAAATTGAGTTATGAGGGTCAAGGTTTGGTCTATATATAGAGGGTATATATATATATATATATATATATATATATATATATATATATATATATATATAAGTGTGTGTGTGTGTGTATTTATGTATGTTTTCAAAATGGAGGAAATCAAGTTTACTTGTGGTACCTTTAGTTATGACAAAAGTCGGGAAGAAGTTAGATCATATAAATACGATGATTAATGACAAAATATAATTATGTAGAGGGGGCTTTAGTGTCATGGTATTAATGTGTATGTTTAGGATTGATACATGATATTGATATAATACGCAACACAAACTCCATACATAACACAAAACACCACTTTCAACAACACCCTCTCCCTCTCAATTATTATATTATATTATATTATAATGCAAACATTTTGTGTGTAATTTTTTGTTTTTAATTTTCTTATTGTTATTTTAAATATTTAGTATGTAAGATGCTTTGAAGCATTATTCTTTATGTTGCAAGTGGATGAAATCAACACTTCGTTGCGGATGGAGAATGTTGGATTTTATCTTGTCATTAGGATCGATAGATATAAAACACATGTCGTTATTATCTCAAGATTTTGAACACCATGACGCTTAGCTTGATAGCTTTTGAATATTAGGGATGGCAAAAAAAAAAACCCGAACGCGACACTAAAACCCGAATCCCGAAGATTTTCGGGTCAGGTCGCATCGCTCTTCTCAGAAACGGTCAAGTAACATGTCGTTATTGGGTATTTTATCAGAGTTCGGGGTAGGGTGTGGGATATGAGCGCCCCGACCCGCCTTACCCCCTAATATATATATATATATATATATATATATATATATATATATATATATATATATATATATATATATATATATATATATATATATATATATATATATATATATATACACGATCATTAATGAAAAAGTATAATTCCGTAGAAGGGATTTAGCGTCATGCTATTAGTGTGTATGTTTAGGATTGATACATGATATTGATATAATATGCAACACACACACACAATACATAACACAAAACACCACCTTCAACAACACCCTCCCCCTCTCATTTATTATATTATACTATAAACATTTTATATGTAATTTTTTATTTGTAATTTTGTTATTGTTATTTCAATTATTTATTATGTAACATGATTTGAAGCATTATTCTTTAAGTTACAGCTACATGAAATCAACACTTCGTTGCGGATGGAGAATGTTGAATTTCATCTTGTCATCAGGATCGATAGACATAAAACACCATGTCGCTAATATCACAAGATTTTGAACACCATGCAACTTAGCTTAATAGATTTTGAATATTAGGGATGACAAAAAACCCAAAAGCGACGGGAAAACCCAAATCCCGAAGTTTTCGGGTCAGGTCGGATCGCTCTTATCAGGTTTCGGGTCCAGTAACGTTTCGTTATTGGCTATTTTATTCGAGTTCGGGGCAGTATGTGGGATATGAGCGCCCCGACCCGACCTACCCCTATATATATATATATATATATATATATATATATATATATATATATATATATATATATATATATATATATATGAAACTACATATCTTCCGTAGAACACTTAACCCTAAAATCATGTTTCCTCTATATATAGACCAAACCTTGACCCTCATAACTCAATTTCTCCGTTTTTGGGTTTTCTGATATTGTGATCATCTCTTAAAAAATTGTTTTGCCTTGAACCCCATCTTAATCTTCTTTACTATATACATCGTCATTGGATTTTTCTTTTTTATTCATGTATAAGTGTTCTCCGCATTCATGTCAAAGAGTCTCCCCGTATCGGAGCAGCCATTGGTTTTGTCTATATCCTTATTGGGGTTTTCGGGTTCTTACTACTTTTTCGTTATATGAAAACTATTATCGAAATATCTTTGCATCCATAGGCACAAGTAGATCAACCCATCAAAACTGAAGTCTACAATAGGCAAACATGCAACCCCATTGAGTGTGCGATATAAATCACTATATTTAATGAGAACAACAAGGTGGGAATTGCGGTGTCGTGCAAACACTCCTTCCATGCCCATTGTCGTCATTATTGGTGTTGTATAAATCAAAGTTACTTATTGTAGCTTACTAAAATACATATATAACATCTATTAATAAGTAGCTTACAAAAATACATTAAATTTAAGATCAGACGGGTTGCCAACAAATAGAGCAATGGGCATGGAAGGAGTGTTTGCATGACACCGTAATTCCCTCCCTGTTGTTCTTATTAAATCCGTTGGTGCAAAACGCTCACTCATTAGTGTTTCATGTTTGCCTATTGTAGACTACAGTTTTGATGGGTTGATCTACTTGTGCCTGTGGATACGAAGATGTTTCGATAATAGTATTGATATAACGAAAAAGTAGTAAGAACCCGAAAACTCCAATAAGCATATAGACAAAACCAATGGCTGCTCCGATAGGGGGAGACTCTTTGACATGAATGAGGAGAACACGCTCATACAAGAATAAAATGAAAAATCCAACGGCGATGTATATAGTAAAAGAAGATTAAGATGGGGTTCATGATTAAACAATTTTTTAAGAGATGATCACATTATCAGAAAACCCAAAAATGGAGAAATTAAGTTATGAGGGTCAAGGTTTGGTCTATATATATATATATATATATATATATATATATATATATATATATATATATATATATATATATAAGTGTGCATGTGTGTGTGTTTATGTATGTTTTCAAAATGGAGGAAATCATGTTTAGTTGTGGTTCCTTTAGTTATGACAAAAGTGGGGAAGAAGTTAGATCATATAAATATGATGATTAATGAAAAAATATAATTACGTAGGGGGCTTTAGTGTCATGCTATTAGTGTGTATGTTTAGAATTGATACGTGACGTTGATATAATACGCAACACACACACACGATAGATAACACAAAACACCACGCTCCCCCCTCTCATTTGTTATATTATAATGCAAACGTTTTATATGTAATCGGAAACATGATTTTAGGGTTAAGTCTTCTACGGAAGAAATAAAATTTCATATATATATATATATATATATATATATATATATATATATATATATATATATATATATATATATATATATATATATATATATATATAGTCGGGGGTAGGGCGGGTCGGGGCGCTCATATCCCACACCCTGTCCCAAACTCGAATATAATACCCGATAATGAAAAGTTAATGGACCCGAAACCTGATAAAAGCGATCCGACCTGACCCGAAATCTTTGGGATTCGGGTTTTCCCGTCGCGTTCGGGTTTTTTTTTGCCATTCCTAGTATTCAAAATCTATTAAGCTAAGCAGCATGGTGTTCAAAATCTTGTGAAATTAGCGACATGGTGTTTTATATCTATTGATCCTGATGGCAAGATAAAATCCAACATTCTCCATCCGCAACGAAGTGTTGATTTCATCTAGTTACAACTTAAAGAATAATGCTTCAAAGCATCTTACATACTAAATCATTAAATTACCAATAACAAAATTATAAACTAAAAATTACATATAAAAAATTTGCATTATACTACAATATAATATAATAAATAAAAGGGAGGAGGGTGTTGTTGAAGGTGGTGTTTTGTGTTATGTATCGTGTCTGTGTTGCGTATTATATCAATGTCATGTATCAATCCTAAACATACACACTAATAACATGACACTAAAGCTCCCTCTAAGTAATTATATATTTTTTTTTCATTAATCATTGTATTTATATGATCTAAGTTCTTCCCTACTTTTGTCCTAACTAAAGGAAGCACAACTAAACATGATTTCCTCCATTTTGAAAACAAACATAAACACAAACACACTTATATATATACATATATATATATATATATATATATATATATATATATATATATATATACCAACTACATAAAGACCAAACCCTGACCCTCGTAACTCAATTTCTCCATTTTTGGGTTTTCTCATGTTGTGATGATCTCTTAAAAAATTGTTTAGCCATGAACCCATCTTAATCTTCTATTGCTATATACATGGCTGTTGGATTTTTCTTTTTATTCTAGCATTAGCGTGTTCTCCCCATTGATGTCAAAGAGTCTCCTCCTATCGTAGCAGTCATTGGTTTTGTCTATATCCTTATTGGAGTTTTCGGGTTCTTACTACTTTTTCGTTATACCATTACTATTATCGAAACATCTTCGCATCCACAGGCACAAGTAGATCAACCCATCAAAAATGAAGTCTACAATAGGCAAACATGCAACACTAATGAGTGTGCGATATGCATCAACGGGTTTAATGAGAACAACAGGGTGGGAATTACGATGTCGTGCAAACACTCCTTCCATGCCCATTTCCCTATTTGTCGGCAACCCGTCTTATCTTAAATTTAATGTATTTTAGTAAGCTACCTATTAATAGATATTATATATGTATTTTAGTAAGCTACAATAAGTAACTTTGATTTATACAATACCAATAATGACGACCATGGGCATGGAAGGAGTGTTTGCACGACACCGCAATTCCAACCTTGTCGTTCTCATTAAATCTGTTGATTTATATCGCACATCAAGTGTGTTGCATGTTTGCCTATTGTAGACTTCACTTTTGATGGGTTGATCTACTTGTGCCTGTGGATGCAAAGATGTTTCGATAATAGTATTAATATAACGAAAAATTAGTAAGAACCCGAAAATTCCAATAAGGATATAGACAAAACCAATGGCTGCTATGATACAGGGAGACTCTTTGACATGAATGGGGAGAACACTCATACAAGAATAAAAAGAAAAATCCAACGACGATGTCTATTGTAAAGAAAATTAAGATGAGGTTTATGGCTGAACAATTTTTTAAGAGATGATCACAGTATCACAAAACCCAAAAATGGAGAAATTGAGTTATGAGGGTCAAGGTTTGGTCTATATATAGAGGGTATATATATATATATATATATATATATATATATATATATATATATATATATATAAGTGTGTGTGTGTGTGTTTATGTATGTTTTCAAAATGGAGGAAATCAAGTTTACTTGTGGTACCTTTAGTTATGACAAAAGTCGGGAAGAAGTTAGATCATATAAATACGATGATTAATGACAAAATATAATTATGTAGAGGGGGCTTTAGTGTCATGGTATTAATGTGTATGTTTAGGATTGATACATGATATTGATATAATACGCAACACAAACTCCATACATAACACAAAACACCACTTTCAACAACACCCTCTCCCTCTTAATTATTATATTATATTATATTATAATGCAAACATTTTGTGTGTAATTTTTTGTTTTTAATTTTCTTATTGTTATTTTAAATATTTAGTATGTAAGATGCCTTGAAGCATTATTCTTTATGTTGCAACCGGATGAAATCAACACTTCGTTGCGGATGGAGAATGTTGGATTTTATCTTGTCATTAGGATCGATAGATATAAAACACATGTCGTTATTATCACAAGATTTTGAACACCATGACGCTTAGCTTGATAGATTTTGAATATTAGGGATGGCAAAAAAAAACCCGAACACGACACTAAAACCCGAATCCCGAAGATTTTCGGGTCAGGTCGCATCGCTCTTCTCAGAAACGGTCAAGTAACATGTCGTTATTGGGTATTTTATTAGAGTTCGGGGTAGGGTGTGGGATATGAGCGCCCCGACCCACCTTACCCCTTAATATATATATATATATATATATATATATATATATATATATATATATATATATATATATATATATATATATATATACACGATCATTAATGAAAAAGTATAATTCCGTAGAAGGGATTTAGCGTCATGCTATTAGTGTGTATGTTTAGGATTGATACATGATATTGATATAATATGCAACACACACACACAATACATAACACAAAACACCACCTTCAACAACACCCTCCCTCTCTCATTTATTATATTATACTATAAACATTTTATATGTAATTTTTTATTTGTAATTTTGTTATTGTTATTTCAATTATTTATTATGTAACATGATTTGAAGCATTATTCTTTAAGTTACAGCTACATGAAATCAACACTTCGTTGCGGATGGAGAATGTTGAATTTCATCTTGTCATCAGGATCGATAGACATAAAACACCATGTCGCAAATATCACAAGATTTTGAGCACCATGCAACTTAGCTTAATAGATTTTGAATATTAGGGATGACAAAAAACCCGAAAGTGACGGGAAAACCCAAATCCCGAAGATTTCGGGTCAGGTCGGATCGCTCTTATCAGGTTTCGGGTCCAGTAACGTTTCGTTATTGGCTATTTTATTCGAGTTCGGGGCAGGATGTGGGATATGAGCGCCCCGACCCGACCTACCCCTATATATATATATATATATATATATATATATATATATATATATATATATGAAACTACATATCTTCCGTAGAACACTTAACCCTAAAATCATGTTTCCTCTATATATAGACCAAACCTTGACCCTCATAACTCAATTTCTCCGTTTTTGGGTTTTCTGATACTGTGATCATCTCTTAAAAAATTGTTTTGCCTTGAACCCCATCTTAATCTTCTTTACTATATACATCGTCATTGGATTTTTCTTTTTTATTCATGTATAAGTGTTCTCCACATTCATGTCAAAGAGTCTCCCCGTATCGGAGCAGCCATTGGTTTTGTCTATATCCTTGTTGGGGTTCTCGGGTTCTTACTACTTTTTCATTATATGAAAACTATTATCGAAATATCTTTGCATCCATAGGCACAAGTAGATCAACCCATCAAAACTAAAGTCTACAATAGGCAAACATGCAACCCCATTGAGTGTGCGATATAAATCACTATATTTAATGAGAACAACAAGGTGGGAATTGCGGTGTCGTGCAAACACTCCTTCCATGCCCATTGTCGTCATTATTGGTGTTGTATAAATCAAAGTTACTTATTGTAGCTTACTAAAATACATATATAACATCTATTAATAAGTAGCTTACAAAAATACATTAAATTTAAGATCAGACGGGTTGCCAACAAATAGAGCAATGGGCATGGAAGGAGTGTTTGCATGACACCGTAATTCCCACCCTGTTGTTCTTATTAAATCTGTTGGTGCATAACGCTCACTCATTAGTGTTTCATGTTTGCCTATTGTAGACTACAGTTTTGATGGGTTGATCTACTTGTGCCTGTGGATACGAAGATGTTTCGATAATAGTATTGATATAACGAAAAAGTAGTAAGAACCCGAAAATCCCAATAAGCATATAGACAAAACCAATGGCTGCTCCGATAGGGGGAGACTCTTTGACATGAATGAGGAGAACACGCTCATACAAGAATAAAATGAAAAATCCAACGGCGATGTATATAGTAAAAGAAGATTAAGATGGGGTTCATGATTAAACAATTTTTTAAGAGATGATCACATTATCAGAAAACCCAAAAATGGAGAAATTAAGTTATGAGGGTCAAGGTTTGGTCTATATATATATATATATATATATATATATATATATATATATATATATATATATATATATATATATATATATAAGTGTGCATGTGTGTGTGTTTATGTATGTTTTCAAAATGGAGGAAATCATGTTTAGTTGTGGTTCCTTTAGTTATGACAAAAGTGGGGAAGAAGTTAGATCATATAAATATGATGATTAATGAAAAAATATAATTACGTAGGGGGCTTTAGTGTCATGCTATTAGTGTGTATGTTTAGAATTGATACGTGACGTTGATATAATACGCAACACACACACACGATAGATAACACAAAACACCACGCTCCCCCCTCTCATTTATTATATTATAATGCAAACATTTTATATGTAATCGGAAACATGATTTTAGGGTTAAGTCTTCTACGGAAGAAATTAAATTTCATATATATAGTCGGGGGTAAGGCGGGTCGGGGCGCTCATATCCCACACCCTGTCCCAAACTCGAATATAATACCCGATAACGAAACGTTAATGGACCAGAAACCTGATAAAAGCGATCCGACCTGACCCGAAATCTTTGGGATTCGGGTTTTCCCGTCGCGTTCGGGTTTTTTTTTGCCATTCCTAGTATTCAAAATCTATTAAGCTAAGCAGCATGGTGTTCAAAATCTTGTGAAATTAGCGACATGGTGTTTTATATCTATTGATCCTGATGGCAAGATAAAATCCAACATTCTCCATCCGCAACGAAGTGTTGATTTCATCTAGTTACAACTTAAAGAATAATGCTTCAAAGCATCTTACATACTAAATCATTAAATTACCAATAACAAAATTATAAACTAAAAATTACATATAAAATATTTGCATTATACTACAATATAATATAATAAATAAAAGGGAGGAGGGTGTTGTTGAAGGTGGTGTTTTGTGTTATGTATCGTGTCTGTGTTGCGTATTATATCAATGTCATGTATCAATCCTAAACATACACACTAATAACATGACACTAAAGCTCCCTCTAAGTAATTATATATTTTTTTTCATTAATCATCGTATTTATATGATCTAAGTTCTTCCCTACTTTTGTCCTAACTAAAGGAAGCACAGCTAAACATGATTTCCTCCATTTTGAAAACAAACATAAACACAAACACACTTATATATATATATATATATATATATATATATATATATATATATATATATATATATATATATATATATATATATATATATATATATTCCAACTACATAAAGACCAAACCCTGACCCTCGTAACTCAATTTCTCCATTTTTGGGTTTTCTCATGTTGTGATGATCTCTTAAAAAATTGTTTAGCCATGAACCCATCTTAATCTTCTATTACTATATACATGGCTGTTGGATTTTTCTTTTTATTCTAGCATTAGCGTGTTCTCCCCATTGATGTCAAAGAGTCTCCTCCTATCGTAGCAGTCATTGGTTTTGTCTATATCCTTATTGGAGTTTTCGGGTTCTTACTACTTTTTCGTTATACCATTACTATTATCGAAACATCTTCGCATCCACAGGCACAAGTAGATCAACCCATCAAAAATGAAGTCTACAATAGGCAAACATGCAACACTAATGAGTGTGCGATATGCATCAACGGGTTTAATGAGAACAACAGGGTGGGAATTACGATGTCGTGCAAACACTCCTTCCATGCCCATTTCCCTATTTGTCGGCAACCCGTCTTATCTTAAATTTAATGTATTTTAGTAAGCTACCTATTAATAGATATTATATATGTATTTTAGTAAGCTACAATAAGTAACTTTGATTTATACAATACCAATAATGACGACCATGGGCATGGAAGGAGTGTTTGCACGACACCGCAATTCCAACCTTGTCGTTCTCATTAAAACCTTGTCGTTCTCAAGTGTGTTGCATGTTTGCCTATTGTAGACTTCACTTTTGATGGGTTGATCTACTTGTGCCTGTGGATGCAAAGATGTTTCGATAATAGTATTAATATAACGAAAAATTAGTAAGAACCCGAAAATTCCAATAAGGATATAGACAAAACCAATGGCTGCTATGATACAGGGAGACTCTTTGACATGAATGGGGAGAACACTCATACAAGAATAAAAAGAAAAATCCAACGACGATGTCTATTGTAAAGAAAATTAAGATGAGGTTTATGGCTGAACAATTTTTTAAGAGATGATCACAGTATCAGAAAACCCAAAAATGGAGAAATTGAGTTATGAGGGTCAAGGTTTGGTCTATATATAGAGGGTATATATATATATATATATATATATATATATATATATATATATATATATATATATAAGTGTGTGTGTGTGTTTATGTATGTTTTCAAAATGGAGGAAATCAAGTTTACTTGTGGTACCTTTAGTTATGACAAAAGTCGGGAAGAAGTTAGATCATATAAATACGATGATTAATGACAACATATAATTATGTAGAGGGGGCTTTAGTGTCATGGTATTAATGTGTATGTTTAGGATTGATACATGATATTGATATAATACGCAACACAAACTCCATACATAACACAAAACACCACTTTCAACAACACCCTCTCCCTCTCAATTATTATATTATATTATATTATAATGCAAACATTTTGTGTGTAATTTTTTGTTTTTAATTTTCTTATTGTTATTTTAAATATTTAGTATGTAAGATGCTTTGAAGCATTATTCTTTATGTTGCAACGGGATGAAATCAACACTTCGTTGCGGATGGAGAATGTTGGATTTTATCTTGTCATTAGGATCGATAGATATAAAACACATGTCGTTATTATCACAAGATTTTGAACACCATGACGCTTAGCTTGATAGATTTTGAATATTAGGGATGGCAAAAAAAAAACCCGAACGCGACACTAAAACCCGAATCCCGAAGATTTTCGGGTCAGGTCGCATCGCTCTTCTCAGAAACGGTCAAGTAACATGTCGTTATTGGGTATTTTATTAGAGTTCGGGGTAGGGTGTGGGATATGAGCGCCCTGACCCGCCTTACCCCCTAATATATATATATATATATATATATATATATATATATATATATATATATATATATATATATATATATATATATATATATATATATATATATATATATATATATATATATATATATATATATATATATATATATATGGAGATAGAGAATATACATTACAACCTCACTTAAGCTTAGGTACTAAACCTCTAAAATATATCGTTTTAACATGCTAAATATACCCGGTTTGGTTTCACTTGGTAAATATATCATTCTCCATAACATTTCTTTCTTTCATTATCAATTTATCACCTCCGTTTTCTTTCCTCTATTATCGTTTATTACTTCATCGAAGTGAACATTACTAAACCCTAAACCTAAACCTAAACCCTAAATTTAAACCCTAAACTCTAAAGCTAAACCCTAAACCCTAAACCTTAACCCTAAACCCTAAACCCTAAACATAAACCTAAACCCTAAACCCTATTGTGTCGATCTTGAATTTGCATCTTGAAGTATTAATCGTGAATCCATTAACCGTAATCGTTATATAGTAAAACAATGTATTTTCAAGAGGTTTAGTACCTAAGCTTAAGTGGGGCTGTAATATATATTCCATTTTCCGTATATATATATATATATATATATATATATATATATATATATATATATATATATATATATATGTATATATATCCTCCCAGACTTAACCCTAAAATCATGTTTCCACTAATGTCTCCGCCAACCACATCTTTTCGTTCTTCCACTCCATCCGATACACCCAAAAATCGAAATTACTATTGGAGTTGTGTGTTGTTTTTATTTTTTTAATGTATTACAATTGGATTTTAAAAATAACAATAATACGTGTGACTTAATTTTTGGAATTTCAAATCGAAATAGTATCATATGCTTAATCTATTTTAATGAGTATTGATTTGAAGGTTTAAGTATTAGAAATAACTAAAAGTAAAAAAATATTTTTTTTCATTATAAATGAAAATTACTGTGGCTTTTTTTTTTTTTTTTAGAAATTTGCGATTCCTATGGTATTATTGTAGTTTAAATCCAAAATTTTTAGTTTTGTTCAGTTTTATGCTCTTTTACCATAAAACGTAAACAATAAATTATATAAGGGTTCTATTCCCAAAGATAATTGGTAATTAGGGTTTATTCTCCCTCAACACTCAAGAAAAAATAAGTTAATCTCCTAAAAGATTAATATTATACAGCGAAAAAACTAATTTAGCCTCCACTATAAATTTCTAAAAGAATTATATTATTGCCGCTAATAATATGAATTACAACTTTTGAGCTATAATTATGAGAAAGTAAAATTTGTACCATCAGGGAGGCTAAATTACATTTTTGTCCCAAAATAACAATATTTTAGTTTTAATAATAAACAATACCTTTCTAAGTTTAACTTGAAACTAGGGTTTTTTTTTATACCCGTAACAACTTAAACATGTTATGGGAAAATGATTTATTGAATATGTTATTAATCCAAAATCATATGATTCAAAAATGATTTGATTCACAATATTATTATTTAAAATAACTTAATTCAAAATTTTATAATCCAAAAATAATATGAATAAAAAAAAGTATGAACAAAAAATATTATGATCCTAATATATTCTTCTTATTTTAAAATTTTATAATTGTTAAACATTAGAAACTTAAACCGATATTTAGTTTAAAAAATCAAAATCAAAGCAAAAAAAATCAAAAAATATAAACAAAAATAAACAAAAACCGAAGATTTAGAGTTTTGATCTAATCATATTACGCCATGCGTAACACATATTACATCGTGCATAAGTCATTAAACCCTTGTTACAACATGCATAACTTTAAATTACGCCATGAGTAATCAAAAGCACGGATTTTACACTTCGACTTCAAACATGTTGGGTTAATCGGTTTTAGTATTTTAGGAGTTTATTTTTGTTTAGTTTAAATATGGTTTAATAGGAAAGTTTTTAGGGTTTGTGTTTTGCTAGTTTTGCTATTGGAATAGGATTCTATTTTGTTTAGTATAAATAGATGTTAAAGTTTCAGATTGTTTAGTTTTTGAGAATAAAAAAATCACAGCAAGTTTTTTTCTAACGTGTCACAACAAGAGTTCAATTCTTTTTCTTTACCTTGGTGCACAAGGTTTAATACCAACCTTTTGTTAACACTTGGTATCAGAGCGCGGTTTCGTTGAAGGGGGTGTGATTCGAGGTTGATTAGTAGCAACCCCGGTTTCTTTTAATCGGGCTTGTGAGAGACTAACCGGAGGCGCGGAGTAAACGAACGGGAAGACGTCAAAGTAGGTGGCTTTGATTCGGTTCGTTTTGCGGGTGACGGAAGACGGTAAAGGTGGTCGTGACCTTGTCTTGTTGTCCGGTGGGAGAGTGCTCTCGGAACAAGCTTGATTAAAGAAGTCGGGGTTAAGGATAAAAGGATGGCGTTGGTTAAAGAAGGAGGTTCTTTGACATATCAAGTTCCGGTTTTGACTTCAACGAATTATCCGGTGTGGGCGGTTAAAGTCAAGTCAATTATGGATGCACATGACATATGGGAGACGGTCGAACCGAAGACGTCAGATAAAGCACCAGATCAAAAGAAGTCAAAACAAGCTCTTGCTTTTTTGTTTCAAGCGATACCCGAAGACATGGTGTTGCAAATGGCGAGTTACACCGACCCAAAGCAAGTGTGGGATGGGCTAAAAACACGGTATTTGGGAGTGGATCGGGTGAGAACGGCTCGACTTGCAACCTTAAAAAGGGAGCTTGAAAGTTTACGCATGAAAGAGGATGAAACGGTTGATGATTTTGTGACGAAATTATCCGGTTTAGCGTCAAAAGTAAGGAGTCTTGGATATGATCTTGAAGAAGGTGATTTGGTAAAAAGGTTACTAGATTCGATGCCTAAGTCGTTTCTCCAAATCGTGGCTTCAATAGAGCAATGTTTCGAGTTGGATTCAATGTTATTCGATGAAGCGGTTGGTAGATTGAAGGCGTACGAGGAGCGTATAAGAGGAACTGAGAAAGTGGAGGACACTCAAGGTGGGTTGTTGTTGGCTAGTGACGAAAAGTCACATGTTTGTAAGCATTGTGGCAATGGACGTTCAAATCGGGATGACTTTGGACATGGCCGGGGAAGAGGTCGGGGGTCCGGGAGAAGTCGAGATGGTAATGAACGTGTCCGGGATAAAAGTCACGTTAGATGTTACAAATGTGGTGAGCTTGGTCACTATAAAAACGAGTGTCCTAAATGGGAAAAGGAAGAAGCGGGTCTAATCGAAGAGGAACCGGCATTGTTTTGAACGACGAGTGACTCGTGTGACAAATCCGATTAAGGGGGTGATTGTTGGGTTAATCGGTTTTAGTATTTTAGGAGTTTATTTTTGTTTAGTTTAAATATGGTTTAATAGGAAAGTTTTTAGGGTTTGTGTTTTGCTAGTTTTGCTATTGGAATAGGATTCTATTTTGTTTAGTATAAATAGATGTTAAAGTTTCAGATTGTTTAGTTTTTGAGAATAAAAAAATCACAGCAAGTTTTTTTCTAACGTGTCACAACAAGAGTTCAATTCTTTTTCTTTACCTTGGTGCACAAGGTTTAATACCAACCTTTTGTTAACAAAACAGTCATACCTTCTTTCTTTGAACTCTGTTTTCAGCATATATTAAGCTCATGTTTTAAAAGTGTAAATTTTTTATAAGCAAAAGATATATAAAAAAACAATAAAAATTTACATTGGTATAAATGTATGATAAAGTAGATAAAAGACTTGATAACAAACTAAAATTATCAATTATAAATATACGACAAAAAGATAAAAAGATTATATATATATATATATATATATATATATATATATATATATATATATATATATATATATATATATATATATATATATATATATATATATATATTGTATTATATCAATGTCATTTATCAATTATAAACATACACATTAAAAACATGACACTAAAGCTCCCTCTACATAATTATATTTTTTCATTAATCATTCATATTTATATGATCTAACTTCTTCCCCACTTTTTTCATAACTAAAGGAACCACAACTAAACATGATTTCTCCATTTTGAAAACATACATAAACACACACACACCTATATATATATATATATATATATATATATATATATATATATATATATATATATATATATATATATATATATATATATATATATAACCTTGACCCTCATAACTCAATTTCTCCATTTTTGGGTTTTTTAATGTAGTGATCATCTCTTAAAAAATTGTTTAGCCATGAACCCCATCTTAATCTTCTTTACTATATAAATCGCCGTTGGATTTTTCTTTTTATTCTTGTATAAGCGTGTTCTCCCCATTCATGTCAAAGAGTCTCCCCCTATCGCAGCCATTGGTTTTGTCTATATCATTATTGGAGTTTCGGGTTCTTACTACTTTTTCGTTATATCAATACTATTATCGAAACATCTTTGCATCCACAGGCACAAGTAGATCAGCCCATCAAAACTGAAGTCTACAATATGCAAACATGCAACACCAATGAGTGTGCAATATGCATTAACAAATTTAATGAGAACGATAGGGTGGGAATTGCGGTGTCGTGGAAACACTCCTTCCATGCCCATTGCCTTCATTATTGGTGTTGTATAAATCAAAGTTGATCTATTTGTTCGGCAACCCGTCTGATCTTCAATTTAATGTATTCTAGTAAGTTATTTATATCACTAAAAGAATAATAGGCAATAGCCGCGACACCTTTAGCCGCGACGGACACTTTTAGTGGCGACATCAAACAAACGCGTTTTTTGTCGCCGCTAAAAGTGTTCATCGCCGCTAAAGGAGTCGCCGCTAAAAGCTTATGTTGGCGATCCGCGTCATTTCAACCCTAACCGTCGATTTAGGCGATGATCCAATGACTAGGAGGACGTAGAAAACCCCGCATTATTTTCCCTCCGGTGTGTCGCCGCTAAAGGCGTCGCCGCTATTGCCTGTTCTGGCGGTCCGTGTCATTTCAACCCCAACCGTCGATTTAAGCGATGATCTAACGATGTAGAAAACTCCGGATTGTTTTCCCTCCGATGTGTCGCCGCTAAAGAGCGTCGACAATAAAATCTGTTGCGTCTTCACTTTCTTCCCTGATCTACTTCTGTGTTTTCCCTTCTTCTCTCTTCTCTCTGCTTACCACCTTCGACCCCATCGGAATTTCACCGAAATCTTCGATATTTCACCTCTCTTCCTCTCCATTTCCCCCTTTTTCTTTTTCTTTTCTCTTCTCCCTACTAAATTTGTGTTGGTTGTCGGAATTTTGAGACCCCCCCACCATTCTCGCCGGAGTATACTGCCACCACCATTGTTCATGACGAAATTTTGATAATTTTGATCTTTTAGATGTGTATTTGTATTTGTATTTGTATTTTGTGTTTGTAGATGTGGATATGTATTTGTATTTGCATTTGTATGTATATGTGTATCTTGAGTGTATTTTATGTATGTATATGCGTTTTTGTATGCTCATTATATATATATATATATATATATATATATATATATATATATATATATATATATATATATATATATATATGTAAATTTTGTATGTGTATGTGTTTTTGTATGTATATGCGTATTTTGTATTTGTATTATGTATGTATGTGTATTTGTATGTATACAAATACATACAAATAGCGACGACACCTTTAATGGCGACAGATAGTAGCAACACGCCTTTAACGGCGACAGAAGGCAGTAACTGCGACCAGTGGAGCATTAGCGACGAACCAACAGCAGCAACCCTTTAGCTGCGACGGGTTGCCGCTAATACCTTTAGCGGCGACGTCCGTCGCCGGTAATACTCTAATTTCTTGTAGTATATATATATATATATATATATATATATATATATATATATATATATATATATATATATATATATATATATATATATATATATATATATATATATATGCACTAGGTTACGTAGTACATTGTTGAGAAAGTTTAGATAAGTCAACATTTTACCATTTATGCAGCAGATCTGGGGATTAGGCTTTTTAGATAATGTGTTGAACATTTAATCACCTAATTATATAATTGTTCTTTCACTTTTATCTTTAATAAAAACACATTATTTTAAAAAATTATAACCGATTATAGTAACGGTATTTTACTTTTTTCTTATATCAATGAACTACAAGGTCCTAATTGTAGATTGGTGGTGTGGTTGTACATAATCATTTCTTTTTCATTTATATTTTTTGTGTCTGGCGTACTGCATGTGAACCTTTAAATCTTCAATCCCTATTCCCACATAAAGTTCGTTTTGATGAAATCAAAATCCAAAAGAGTTTCTTAGTTGATGACAGTGATGACTCGACTCGAGTTTTGTTAACTCCGTCACAACTATCTGCCAACAAAGGCTGTTCCGGGCAGCCACAGCCGGTCATAAGTGTACCGTTATCATACATGCACTGTCCGCTAGACTGCGTGCACCCAATGTAGACCTCATCATCCACCTTCCACCTAACCTTAAACCCGTTTCCTACAACCCGGCCCGACAAACTCGGATCCACAAACTCAACCGGAATCAGAATCACAACACTACTTTCACAATCCTCGGGGCCCATGTACCCCAGTTTCAAAAAGATCGGTTTACCCCATTGTTACCGCACAAATCCGACCCAACTCCCATCCGTTCCAAGAAACCGGGCACCCAAAAAGGAAGCTCATGTTAATGTAGGCCGAATTGTAATCGAAAAGGTTGTAATCCATGGTGTTGTTGACTTGATCTTGTGGACAGATTGAGTCGATCATATCTTCTTGAACTATCTTAAAAATCTGGATCGTTGGATCCGGTGGCGGATGTAGGGTAGAAACAGTGGGGTCCATGGCCCCCACTTGAAATAGGATCCATCTTATATATTAGGAAAAAAAAAATTATTATTTTAAATTTGTGATGCCCCCTCTCTTGGCACCCTCTTGATCATCTTCACTTATTTAAACCAATACTTTAATGGATATATTTTTACCCAATTTCAGTTTTCAACACTAGATTTTTTTTCATTTCTTTTGAAAAACCCATCAAAAATTTCATCTATTTTTATAACTCATAAGAAACCACGTCAATTTGTTGCTTTCTTCCTACTGCCACCATTGCCGGAGGAATGCTACAGTTGCCGCCTGAGGGATATCCGGCCACCGTCGCCGGAAGGGACTATTGTTAGTTATAGGGTGGACCCGGGTTGATATTTATCCTGGATCCGCCACTGGTTGGATCGATGTCGTGACTCCTGAACCAGGTAAGTCATGTTCTTGATGTTGATGGTTGGTGGGTTATGTTCATCACAATTTATTTCAAAACTAGGGTACCCACTGTGTGGGGCCATTTTCCCTCAAGAAATGGGAATTGAAAGCCGGAAATAGTCCCACAACCGAAGGAATCATTACAGGTGCCACAGAATTCGTCTATCTTGGTTGAACATTCTCCAAGAACAATTAAAGTAAGAAAATTTAGGATAAAATGTTTGGGATTCATGGAGAATTAAAGAGGATTTAGGTTGTGAGATTCCCAGAAATGGATGGATTGATAGGATAACGTTGACTTACGAGTTATGAATATAATAGCTATGAGTTGTTCTTGTGTCGATTTCATGTTAGACGTTTGATTCTTCAAGACTCGTTGACTTTTATAGTGTTAGGCGGTGTTTGTTTTGGAAGTGATAAAATGTCTTTAGTCTTTTTCTGTGTCTGCGACAGAAGATGTGGACCAAAAGTATTTTTCTATGCCTTCATACAAGAAGTGATAAAAAAGTCTTTTTGAGTTCTTTTGTCTTCCGGAAAACAAACGGTCTTTTTAGTAAACATCTACCCGCTCGTAGATGTAAGTGCCGAAAAAGTCTTTTTGCCAAAAAACAAACGAACCCTTAGAGTCCTGGAGAAACAAAATGAGACGAAAAATAATAAGTCCAAAAAGTGAAGATCAAGACTCACAGCATCTTGAAGCTTTTTGTCTAGCTGTCATTTTCCTTCATCCATCATCATAACCCTCGCCAATTTCTCTCTTTCTTCATTTAGTTTCATTCTTTCCATGTATGAATATGAATTTCTTACTGTTGCTCCCATTTGTTTCAACCTCTTCTCTTGTTGCAAACTTAAGGTTGTGTTTGACTGAAATGAATTAAAAAACTCCATGATTAACTGAAGAGATGAATATGTGGCGTTATGAATTATGATGGTGGTTTAATAAGTTCATATATACCTCAAGAAATTCTGCTCCTGATTTGAGATCAGACTCTTCGGATGGATGAAAACTGTGACCTGTTGCATATGTGTTTCTTAAAAGAGAGAAGCTATGAATTTCTTCTTTGCTCCAAATCTCTAACAACAAAAGGAGACATGAGAAACAGAACAACAAAGTGAAATTCCAGAAAAAGCCACCAAAGAAGACAGGTAAAATCCAAAACAAAAATAGGTAAAACCCAAAACATGAAACCCTAACATAATGTGTGGCTGAAAAGAATCTTTTACTTCAATCTTAGAACAAATAACAGATACAATACACCAAACTTCATATAAATGGGTTCTGCTTTTCTCAAGTTTTAAGGGAAGGGGTACAAATTGTTACCTAAATCGGGAAGATGATGCATGAAGGAAACGTCGTTGTGCATTGGAAGCGAGGGACTTCAGCAGCGAGATGTATCCCCTTGATTCTCTCATGTTCATGAAATAAACCATAACCAAAGTTTACGATGATGAATATTCTGTAAGGAATTTGAGTTTATGTGAGTGGAATGTACAGAAAGAGCGAAGGGTTTACAGGCATAAATGAACTCTGTTTTTTTGGTTAAAATACAACCTTAGTGTATCCTATTCCTCGTTAGGTGGACCTGAAGAAGAAAAAGACAGTCAATATGCAGATACAATTCAACCTGATTACACAGACACACATAAAAGGAAAAAAAAAATATACAAAAGACAAAAACAAACATAACAGAAGTACCAGTGAATACCCAATGCAAGTGACAGAAGATTAAAAACCTGCAACCAATAATACATACACAGTCCATATGCATGCAGACCCAATTCAACCTGATTACACAGACACATATAAAAGGAATATATATATATATATATATATATATATATATATATATATATATATATATATATATATATATATATATATATATATATATATATATATATATATATATAAGTGGTAAACACCATAGAAACCAATAACAACTAAAAAACAGAAAGCAGCAAGAGTTAGCAAAAGAAAAGTGGTAAACCTAAGAATCAAAGCACATATCACATAATATTAACAAAGGATAACTAATGGAAATCAGGTTTTTGGCAGGATCTGGATTTTTAAGAGGGTCTTAATTTTTAAATGTTGTTGGGTTGGAACCTCTGATTTATAGAACTAAATAATAAATATGATCATTTTACTCTTTTGTGTTATTTTTTACTGAATTCAACGTTTTTGTTTATAAAATAACCGAACTCAACGTATTTGTTTAAGAATTAGTTCATCAATCTTTCTAATCATTACAAATAGACAACATAATATAGACTATCTTAATGCAATGATTATGATGATGATGACGACGATGATACCGACCCAAAACATAACTCTTTCACTTTACGCAAAAAAAAAACCCAAAAACAAAAGCATGTATAAGAACATAGAGACATAACAAGAAAAGACAACATCATCTCTCAATGGTCATCACCAAGACGTGAATTACCAGCATCAAAACTTCATTTGCTTCATATTAAATTGGTGATAACTATGTTGCATCAGTCATGAATTTCACATATAAAGTCAATTTTTATTTTACTGCATACATATATACCAAACAACACTTTAAATCCCTTACAAATCAGGAAAATAAATGCCAAGCAACATAAGAACAAAACAGCAATATAAATACTTATAAATCACTATAAAATCCATTGTAATGAGTGCACATAAGAACAAAAAACATGTATTTGAAGTAATGTTGCTTTAGCAAACTTTCACATATGACTTCAATTTATCAATTTTCCAACCTTCTAGGATACAGTTCAAATTTTGTCTAACCACAGTACCCAAATCACCAAAAAATCAAATCAGGAATATAAATGCCAAGCAACATAAGAATCGAGTTACCTCTTTGTTTCTTTTTTGTAACCATGCAGCAACACAGGGGAAAGGGGGTCCAGAACCCCTGTTATCTAATTTTGTGAGTTTCCTTCTACCAGTCGCTACCTTGCTGCCCTTCGACTTCTGTATCTGTCTTTCTCTTTGTTTCGATCCTACACCAAATATCAAGCAGGAGTCGATTTTCTCCCTGCTCAATCACGATGGTCGGCTTTATACGGTGGGAGCAGGTGCTTCTGTGACGTAGGAGATGCAGGAAGAGAGGGATGCTGGAGTTCGTTGGATCATGCAAGAAGAGAACTAGAGAAGGAACGCGTGGGTCAGGGCAACAAAAAAAAGAAAAAAAGAAAAAGGAAGGCGTTTTTTTTTTTATTTTTTTATTTTTTTTTAAATTCAATAAAGGAAAAGAATCGAAAATTTGTATAGAAATAAATGAACACGAAGGAAAATATTCATTATTTTGTGTTTCTAAGTTTAACGGAAATAAAAGAAAATTTTAAGTTTTTGTGTTTAGCGGTAGAAGGAAAAAGAAAATAAAACTTAAAATTTTCCTTCCCCTCACTTTCTTCCTAAATCCGTCCAATTTGGAAGAAAATTTTGGAAGGAAAATATGACTAAAAAATCTTTTCCGTCCTCTCACTTTCTTTCCATTAATGAAACTCGGAAACACGATTTTCCTTCGACACCTCTCACTTCCCCCCGCATCCTCCCATTTCTCCTCTTAAGTAGAACTCGGGAACAAGGCATAAGAGATGGATGGAGGCCGTTCGTTGGATCATGCGATATGAGAACCAGAAGGAACACGTGATTTTTTTTATGGATGTGAAGCAGAAGGTCTTGGGATTATTTTTTAACCAAAAAAAAAGTAAATTACAGAAATGGTCCCTGTGGTTTAGTCGAATTTTTAGTTTTGGTCTTTAAGTTTAAAATTTGATAAGTTACATCCTTATAGTTTGTGAATATTGCACTGTTGGTCTTTGGTCCATATAAAAAGACCAAATTACATTTTCTTTCTTTTTTTCTTTTAAGTATTTATTATTATTATTATTATAATAATATAGGATTAAGATTAAATATAAATTAAAAGTACCGTGTGATTATATGACTAGATTTGAGCCATCATATCATAATTTTTAATGGTTAAGATTGATATGGTATACCATAGTTACAGTGACATACATCACACATTAACGATGCTTTATTTATTTTTTTTTAAATAAAAAAATAAAAAAAACCCTTGTATTTAAGGGCATTATAGACATTTTTATTCACTATCAAGTAAGGAAATTGCTATTATTCAGGGAGTTACAATTCTTTTTTTTTTTCAAATCCATATCTGCTAAACTGATAAAAAAAACCGAAGGATAATCAAGATGTGTTACATATTATTATTTTCCAAAATTAATTTGATAAGCCATTTTTTTACCATTCTTTCAGATAATTATTAACTTGATTAGTAACTATTCTTTTCGAATGAGTTACACTTAATTTATACATCTATACAAATCCATTTTCTTTACCCTTCTTGTAGAATCAACTATTTTATAAATAGTATGATACTAATTAGTTTTCATTCTTTCAGAATACACTGTTTTACAATCATAGAATGCTAATTACTAATTAGTTTCTCCTTCAATCAATATTTGTTGTTGTTGTTGTTCAACTAATTCTTCCATTGGTAATTCTTGTAGAAGCTCTGCTTACGGACTTTTATGGTGTTGTTCTTGTTGCTTTAGTACAACTGCAACTACAAACCAAAAAAAAACATGTTAGCCATTATTCAAATCTCAAATACATTGTTATTCTACAATCAATATATATCTTACTTTATATATATATATATATATATATATATATATATATATATATATATATATATATATATATATATATATATATATATATATATAAAAGAAGGTACATGACTACAAAAAAGGCTCTTTAAGCACAAAAATGATTCGACTATTATTGATATATCGTTCTTTAAGAATTTGAACTTTATAAATTTAGGTCCCGTTTGATATGTATCTTTTCAGGTCCAAACAGATCTTTATGGCTGAATGAACCGGAAAGGCTATTTGATTTCCACAAAAAAAAAGTCTTTCCCGGTAAGATATGTATTTCCCAGAAAGCCCCAAAATCATATCTTTCTGGCTGAATGGGTTGGAAAGACAATTATGCACCAAACCCCGCCTCTTTCTTTCTTTCATGGATTATTAATTTTTTTTAAATAACTTTTTTTAAATTTATTTTTTATTTTTTATTATTTTTTTTCATCATTCAGCACAGTCAATCAGATATACATTCAAACAACATGGTTTCTTTCACAGTCAGCACTTACCGAACAAAACTTTCCCAGACAGAAACTATCAAACGGGACCTTAAAACTATATCATTCTTCTCACATTCTTTATGAATAACAACATACATGTATTCATAAAAAGTAACTTTATTTAAACATGAAACATTAATGTTCTTTCTAATCTTTAGAGTTATACAAAATGTACATATACTATTAGTTAAAACTATATAATTCGCTAGACAATATTTGATAATAAATTTCGAATAATAAATTATGTCAATCGAACTTTAAATTATAATTATGACTTGATTAATGATTTAAAAATAAAATTTTGGACCTGATTTTTGGGATGTTACATATACGCATAAATATAATACTTTTTACACTTATTAAAAGTATTACTGCGTTGACAGAAAAAACCTGTAACGATCACTAACCTTGTGTTGACTTTCAGAACTACATGTATTATTAGGAAATCACTAAATAGACATTAAAAATGGATTAGATTAAAGGTGACCTAGTTTACTTGTTGTTGTATTATATGCCTATCAGTTAAGGCAATTCATGTATTATTATTATTTGTAAAAACATTGTATTCAAACATCAATATGGAATGTAAATGTTATTTTGTTTATTGTTGTACTTGTGATGTATATTCAGTTTACTTGTGATCCATGAACTTAGTCGCACAACCCTTTGTGTTCCGCCGCCTCGGTCGAGGGTGTGACACATCAGTACGAGACTTCTTCATTAGTTGTGACATCCCGAAATTTAGGGCTAAAATTTATAACCAACCAATTCATCGCAAATCTCGTATGACTTATTGAGTTTTAGTGCATCTAAAGTAAAAAAAAAAATTATTTCAATTATTACATGATGTCAGATGATACCTTTCTTTCAAATGTGTAAACCGTCAACTAAATCAAACTGCTTAAACGACAACCCTAATTAATGTATTTGAAAAACTGAAATTTTGCATTAAGCAGTTTTGAGCAAAAAAAAATATTAAAATATTATAATACATGTTCTTATGTTTCCGAAAATATAAAGAACGTCCAAAACAGAGTTCGTATGCAAAAGATACGATAGTTTTAAGAAAGCAAATGATAAAACGTTGTTTTCCTTTAATCATGTAAAACCGAATCGATCCGTTGAGGCACTTATGCTGCCGACGGGATTTCCGAGAACGTTTTTTTTGGAATCAGACTATAGTCTATTATTTAATTTCATACTCGAAATATTTTTAACAAAAACATTTACAAAAGTCGCGAAAATGGACACCACGAGCCGTTAAGACACGAAATTTCAAACGCTCTTTCCCAGAGATCTGTAAGTCCAAAAATTAATCAGTTTGATGTTTCAGAATCCTTGAATTAAACTCTATCTAATGGTCTTTTTGAAAAAAAATTCTAGATGCACAGATCCCAACACACATGGTTTTGTGTGTTTTTTGGGCATTTAATGGGGGTATGACCCGATGTGGGGGCCACATGTGACTCATGGGCTAAAAAAATTGATTTTTCCTCCTTTGGAGCCTTCCCCATGTTCTTCTTTCCTTCCCCTCTCCTTCTTTGTGTGCAAGCTTCACCAAAGTGGTACAAGAGTAAGTTGGAGGTATGGCTTCATCAAGCTTGTGTGTGGGCATTTTTGGCTATAAAAGGAAGCTTATATCACCTCCAAAATCACACCTCAACCTTCAGCTTCTCTTCTCTATCTCTAAAGATCTCTATCTCTCTAAAAATCTTTCCTAAACTCTCTCTAGGTGTACACCACCATAAATCACCATTCCACCACATTATACCACCCTCCATTGATCAAACTCACTCAAATACCTTCCTCACGCCTCCTATCCCTCCCTCCCACTGTTTCTGCCAATGCAGGCAAGAAATAAAAAAACAACCCACCCCGATCACCCCAATGCCATCGCCAAAAATCGCCTCGCACATCCTCTTGCTACCACTGCCTTGTTATTGTTACTGCCATTGTAAGTCTCCAACATCATTATATATATATATATATATATATATATATATATATATATATATATATATATATATATATATATATATATATATATATGTATATAGGATCGAGTGAGGATTCTTTTTAAAGTGATGACTTGTGAAGATACCTTAAAAAATTAAAAAAAAATCTAAAAAAAATAGAAATCATAAAATCGAGCATAGTACTACATCGGAGAGAGAAAAAATTGGATCATTAAAATTGAAGCATTGATCATTTTTATGATCCATGATTCAATTTTAGTGATGCAAAAAAGAATTTCCAATTTTTTTTCTCATATATAATACTATGCTCGATTTTATGATTTGTATTTTTTAAAGATTTTTTTAAAATTTTTTTTAAAATATCCTCAAGAGTTCTTCCTTTAAAAAATTATTCACCGAAACTGGACCCTATATAGATATATTTGATGCCTTTAGTTTGTAAACAGCTGATGCCTTTCGTTTGTAAACAGCCCAAGACCGAGAGACCTTTTCGTTTGTTTTAGTGTTCCATGCCTTCGACGAGATCATGGAGAAGAAAAAGCTAAGGGGATGTTTGGATTAGCTTTTTAGCTTATTGCTTATAGCTTATTTGTTGTGGGAATAAGCAATAAGTATGGGGAGGGATGTTTATTAAAATTAATTTATTTAGCTTAATAAGCTGGATTTTATCCAAACACTCAAATTAATTTACTCCCTGCGATCACGAAGAAGGAGGAGGACAATCCTCCAAACTCCCATTTCTTTTAATTAAAAATAACCCTCATGTTGTACTAGAATTACAAATCAACCCCTCCATTATTATTTTCTAAATTTTTGTCGATCATAAATAAATCCAGAAGAAGAACCATTTTTATTTTATTCTTTTTGGCTTTGGATGTTGGCTTGCATCTAATCCCCAAACTCCATTTTCTTTTATTAAAAGTCTACCATTTTTATTCCACATACTGTAAGTTATATTATATATTCTAAATGCTTTGTTTATACAAACAACATCACCATTTTTATGTAATATAACTTACAGTATGTGGAATCTGGTTTGATGGACCGCTTGAGTTGTTGGATTTTAGAATGACTTAATTGCTAAAATGATCATGCCCTCCGGTATTTCATGTTTGACCCTCATCTGTACCATGGTAGTACGTGTACTAAGTAATATTTATCATACAAAATACACATGAAATATCATTGTTTTGTGTAAACACTTTACTAGTTTGAGAAATAATTGTTAAACGCATATATGTTAAGTAAAGAAAATCATTTTAAAACATCAATATTTACATATGTAATGTTGTTAAAATAATACGACTAATCAAAATAACATATACAATCTCACTATGAAGGTGCTATGACTGTATAGATGGTTATCAATTTGGTAGTTTCAGTATACCTCATATGTACACAAAATATATAGGTTTATATATTTATACAAGTTTTAGAACTTGTATCTTAGTCTCATACTTGTGCTTGTGTACACTATACTAAGTTTTATCAACTGTTTAAACAAGTATCGTACACTTTTACGTGTAACACTTATCAAATATACTTGTCGTTTATCCATTTATCCGTATTTGCGGTTGTTAAATTCAACCCTGGCATATAACATTATCCGTATATTCATATGTCTGTTTATCCGTTATCCGTATAACTTTGTCACTATAAACTTTAACTAGATTTCATGATCTAGAAACCACAGTTTAGATTTCTCTCTTTATCAAACATTTCCAAATATGGTTTTACTTGCAACAAAGGCAATACTTTTTGGATCATATTAAAAGTATTATTAATTCAGAAAACATGTGACTCTCACCAACCTTTGTGTTGACCCTCAAACTTACATGTATTTTCAGGAGAGCATTAGACATGCTTTCAGACAGAAGATTAGTCGTGGATTATAGACGACCTAGTTATCTAGTTTTAGTTATCTGCCTACCTTTTTAAGGCAACTACTATACAGTTATCTGTAAGAACCATGTATTCAAACTTAACGATGGAATACAAAGGCTATTTTGTTTTATCTTTGTACTTGTGCTGAATATTCAGTTTATGTGTGATCCATGAACTTAGTCGCACTCTCGGCATGTTCCGCCTTGGCCCGGGTGTGACATCAGTCCCCACTAATCTCTCTCGCTCCATCTCGCAACAAGATCGTAGCTATAAATTTCATTGCCTTAGCAGGATAAAAACTAGTGCGAAAGGCATCCTTAGTGTCAACTAGTCGTAGACTTCTCACCAATGAGTCCTTTTCCCATGGCAAAATTGCGATTTGCAGTCTGCGAAATCTGGATACCTCCATCTACCAAACGGTCCCTGACCCATACTTCTAGCATTCTGCATTGCGGTGAAAATCTTCTTGTCAACCAATTCTTTTATATCAACTTTGAGCTATGGGGACAACCATAAAACATCTCATGGATAGCTTAATAAACCTCACTCACAATAAATTCCCTAATATTGGGTGTCTTAGAACCCTAGATTCGTTTGATGGTCTTCCTCAAGAATTCACTATTCTTTTAATACGTGATTCTTGGGTATTATAACATTAATACTTTAATCATTTATAGCTTTAATTCTATTACTTGGATCATTCCCACATTTACCTTTATTTCTTGGATCATTTATACATTTACTTTTATTATTTGGACCATTTATACATTTACTTTTACATTAACTTATCAGTCCATCGGGCTTTTTTGTGATTCTTCCCGACTCAAATATCAATCATGTGCTTCAGATAGTGAGGGCCCTTACTACCTTTCACATTGATGGATATTTGTTCCGGAAGATCACACGAAACTTCCCTTTCTACATGATGGGCCCATTACATAACTACTTGTTTATCATTTTATTGTTCTTGCTCATCATGAGTATACATTCCTACTCTATCATTTTATATTATCTAAAGTTTTCTCTTATAGGCAATGTACACCATGGATGCATGATGATGTATACCCTCCAACCAAAATTAGTATGTGAGATGTTGATTATACCCTAAAACCACAATCAAACAAGGAACAAGAAGTAAGGTCAAATCGGTTCTCTAAACTTGCATGATCCTAGATGTATACAATCATGGCATTCATGATCTAGGCCACCTATAAGGGTCAACCGAGTAATACTAAAACACATACTTCACATAAGGCACATAAACACATAAACATCATAAGCACATAAACACATAAACATCGTAAGCACATAAGCATCATAAACACATAAGCATTCTAATTGGAAATTCTAGCATATATACATTGTATATATATCTTAACACTTTCTAGCATATAAACATTACATATATCTTAACAGTTTTTCGTAAAACTTATTATGAGTAAGTGACTCACTATCCGTTGAGCTCCGGATGACTGCACACTTTACATTCTCTTTTCTTTTTCAGAATTTAACTTTTAAAATTTTGACTTTTCAAACTCTTATTTTGAATATTTTTTGAAAAATTTTGAGCCTTCGTTTGAGTTTAAACACACAAGTGCATGTCTAAATCCCTCAAACCATGCTTTGATACCAACTTGTAACGACCCAATTTTTTTAAACATAATATTAAATCTTCGTAAAATAAAGTCGGTCATCACCCTGTCTAAAACTATAATTAAAGTTATCAAAAACATCCAACCATCATAAAATATTACATCAAAATAAACATAAGCGGAAGCAAGAACATTACATGTTTAAAAACATAACATTTATCTTTCATATAAGTCTTCAAAAGAATGTCCTCAAGTCACACCGGTCTCTTTTCTTTATTAAAACTTGTCGATCTTGAAAAATGGTTAAATAACAACGGGTAAGCAGATTGCTTAGTGAGCATATACATTATTCTACCATTATATAGATCACTTACTTACATATATATCACATATAGAACATTTCACATAAAGCATAACATAAACATAAAAATTCCTAGCACATATTATTGGTACCAACCATAACCTTGTTCCCCCTTAAGGGAACTAACCTCCCCCCCCCCCCCCCCCCCCTTAGTCTCTAATAGGGAATAAGAGATAAGAGTACAAATTGCCTCACTAGAGGACAAACTACATTCTGCCTTACCTTGTTCACTCTACCAGATTATGGTATCCGTGAAAAATAACATGAAACAAGTAATACCTACATAATAGGAGAGTTAGTGTAACTTACCTCTCTTGGTAACTTGAAATACTCTATTTGTAATAGCCATGTGAACTTCCTTCTTTTTGAACACCTACACAACAGTTATATCACTTATTTAGATTGTGCTTCACAACTATACTTTAAAATACTTTCCTTTGCATTACTTTAGATTTTCTTTGATTATAGTGTTCTGTTTAGGACCCAATTTCTTAAATTTAAACCCATAATTAGCTTCCAATAAAATTGTATTCATATAGATCCCTCTTTTAGCTTTCCGGGAATATAAGGATCTCATCCTAACTATTTTTGGTAGATCTTATATTAATTTTAAAAATTAGCTATCCTGAGCTTTTAATTTCTGGGAGTATAAGGATCTCGTCATAACCTCTGACGTTTCATGAATTGGAGCTTTTAATAATTAATTATGCACGTCACAAGTTGATGTAACATTTTAGTAGATATCGCGACCACTCTTTGCTCTTTGAATAAAATGTACAAATATAATAGGAATTAAGTCAATACCTTGATATGGAGGAAGCTAGATGTCCTTATATAACTACAGGCTTTGGAATTTTGACATTTGGAGTTTTAGGGAATTTATTATGATTTTTAGAAGACAGAACATGAAATTTGTGATAGCACAGACCATTATGAGAGTATTAACCATTTTACCCTTCAAGAATTTGGAATTTGGAACAATGATTCAAAGTTTGAAGAGACTAGACACAATAAGCTTTCCAGAAAAGTAAGTATCATGATTTTTAGGTGTTCGGATGGACTTGAGCGAATTTTAGAAGTTGAAGGGCAGAATTGGAAAATTATGACATTTTAGCTTTTCAATCACTTTTGATGTTTATTAAGGACTTAATGGTTAAGCTTTTAGTTTAACACTTTTACTACAATTATTGATTACATATGAGGTTTATAAAGTGTGTTAAACAACTTTACTCAAAAGTCTTAATGCATGACTTAATGGGGTTTAAAATTAGGGAATAATCAATAGTTATAAACTTTTACATATTTTAGGGTTAAGCTTCCATATTAACCCATAAAGCTCTTTATGGCACCGTAAATGGAAATTAAGTCCTTATATAGGTACACCACTTGTTGTTGGTCCAATGGTGGTGCCCTGGTGGTTAACGGTGGTCAAACCACCATAAACTGTAAGTTATTAATTTTGGTTTATCAAACAATGGAATTCTTTCATGCGATTTCTTTTGGTTTTTGGGACTTTCATTGGGGACTAATCCACAACAACCCAATATAATATTTGTCTCAACAATTACATAATCTAGGCTTGAAAGTAGAATACCATATTGGTAAAAACTAAGGTTTCTTGTCATTTCATGTGAATGTTACTTTAGGGTTTCATTCTCTTGCACCCAAACAATATCCAAAAGAACAAAAAGGACACAAATATAGTATTATCATCATCACCATCCACTGTCACCATGGCAGTGGTGGCCGGCAGCGGCTGCCACCACCTCAATGGTGGTGGTGATGACGTTTTGGACAAGAACGAGAAGGAGGAAGAGATAAATAAGGGAGAATACCTCTTGATTGAATCCCTGACACTAATAACCTCTGATCGAGTCTTTTCCTTCCATTAATTTACTTTTCCAGTGGCCAATACAGTATCTTGGAATGGGTGCGGTGGCCAATGACATTTCCGACGAGGATGGTGGGGCTAGGCGATGGTGGCGATCACCAATAGAGGGAGCAACAACGACAGCAAGGCGAGGTAGGTCTAGGGTTTAACTTCTGTCGATCGAACCAAATGGAAGAAGGGAAATCGGGTCTCTCATTCCTGCCAACCAAAAAAAAAAACCTCCCATGAACAAGTTTTGTTAATTTGGCAAAAACAGCCCCTCTTACACAATTGTTTATTTACAAGGTTTAGAAAATGGCACATTCTACCCTCACTTCCCTTATTCCTATGATTTACTCCTTAATCCTAAATTATTTATTATTATTATTATTATTTCTATTATTATTATTATTATTATTTATTATTATTATTATTATTATTATTATTATTATTATTATTATTATTTATTATTATTATTATTATTATTATTATTATTATTATTATTATTATTATTAATTTATAATTTCTTATTTAATCCTTTAATATTTATCAAATGTCTTTATTCATTTTATTTGCTGATATACCTCCTTGGAATGTTTATCCATAATTAAATGATTATACTTATGAATTTTTAAACTCGTTTCCAAATTACTAATGAGAAATAAGGCGCTACATTTAACAGCATAACAACTGATTTTATTTATGAAGATTTAATATTATGTTTTAATAATAATAATAATAATAATAATAATAATAATAATAATAATAATAATAATAATAATAATAATAATAATAATAATAATAATTTGGGTCATTACACTGTGTCAAAACTACCCCTAAACCAGCGATGGATGCATCACAATACACAACAAAATCCTCAACACCCTCAGGGAGGGTCAACACTGGGGCCTTACATAACTTATGTCTCAACATCTCGAAAGTAACCTGCTACTTAGCTCCTCAGCGAAAATCCATGCCCTTTCTCGTCAGACGAGTGAATGGTACAACAACCTTGGAGAAATCCTAAATGAATATCCGATAATACCCGACTAAACCCAGAAAACTCCTGATCTCTGATGGAAACTTCGGAACCTCCCACTGCATCACGGATTTAATCTTGGCCGGGTCGACCAAAATCCCGATCTGGTTAACGAAGTGTCCTAAGAAATGGACCTCCCGTAACCAAAACTCACACTTTGAGAATTTGGAATACAACCGTTCACGTCTCGAAACTCCCAGAAGCTCTCGAATGTGCTCCCCATGCTACTTCGTGGTCTTGGAATAGACCAGGATATCATCAGTGAAAACAATAAATAATCGATCGAGCATTGGCCTACATACCCAATTCATCAAATCCATGAATGTCGTTGTTGCATTGGTGAGCCCAAATGACATTATCACAAACTCGTAATGACCACAACGAGTCCAAAACACGGTCTTCTCTACGTCCTCCTTGTGGGATTAGGTTTCTAAGCACATAAATATAATTGGTATGTACTTGAATCGATAGTATCATGGTCAATTTCGGGTTGCCCTCACCAAAACAATATGATAGGATGGATATTTGAGAAAGAGGTAATTTGTGATTTATGAATATATTATAACTATAATATATTAATTGAAAAATCATATTATTTAATTAGTAGCGGTCAATAATTAATTTGGAATTAACTTAGTGATCAAAAACGACTAATTAAATATGTAGGGATTGATTATGTAAATCAATGATATTTATAGTGTAGGCTAATGATCCATGTTGATTAGAAATGGACTAAACCTTTGTGAGAGTCCATGAAGAGCTAGTCCATAAGGATAATTTCTTAATGGATTAAAAGCCCAAGTGAATTAGGGTTTACAAGTTGAAACCCTAGGAATTCTAAACTATAAATTGAACCCCTAAGCTTGCAAAATCGGAACTAGACTCCTAAGGTTAAATCCTAGCCAATTTATGCTTCATAACCTTACTCTCATTATCCTCCATTTGTTCATGGTGTTTGTGACTTGTTTGAGGCATCACACTTGAGGTGCTAAGCTCTTAAAGGCCAAAATTCTATAAGCTACAACCAAGAGGTAATCTTCTAACTAGTTTTTATGATTCGTATGTCAAATTGTATGCTAATTGCAGGCTTCATGCTTTGGATAATTTTTTGTTGCATGTATAACTAGAGAAAACTTAAATCCAAAGAATTAGGGTTGATTGTGCACCATAGGAGTGTTATATTACTTAAAACCCAACAGTGGTATCAGAGCCATGAGTGTTTTCTATTATATTGATGCATTGGTAATTGTTCAAAGGAAAAAAATAATTTTTTTTAATCTGCATGATCACCACGACGTGGTCAATGTTACCATGATGTGGTGACTATTCAGTGGACAAATTTTCAGTTTTTTTGGCCAAGTTTTGGATTAGAATCATTACCACAAACTATTTTGGCTATTTAGTTTTTTTTTGTGATAAGGTAATGATTTCCATCATCCAAAATTAATGGCAAATATCAAATTTTAAGATAACTATAACACCTGGAGTATTGATGAATTTAGATGATTTTTAGGGTTTTGTGCATGGACTCGGCGAGTTGGTGTTCTCCAACTCCTCGAGTAGAGACTATTATAAGGACGTGGGATTCGGGACCTACTCGACAAGCCAGAAGGGCCCGACTCGACGAGTAGGAGTTGTAAAGAGAAACCCTAAATTTTAGGGTTTGCACCCTATTTAAAGAACATAATTTGCCTCTTGTGACCTCCCTTATTACTCTATTAGCCAGAGAAAACCCTAGATCAACCTTGCACCTTTTTGAGTGAGAGAAAGAGCTTTTGTAAGCAATTTTAGGGTATTTGTGAAGGATTTTAGTGCTTGAAGAAGAAGGAGCTAGAAGAGAAGCAGTAGATCCGATATCCTCTGTATTGGCCATCATCTTGAGGTATAAAGTTGTCACCTTGATCTCTAGTTGATTAGATCCCTTTTCTTGGAAGTAAATGGCCATTTTTGGTGAAAAATGGAGTCAAACTTGGATCTGGACTTATCACAAGGATATGGTTCCAGATCTGGACCTCTCTACCTCCCCACTAACATAAAGTTGCTCACTTTATGTAGGTTATCCCCTTTCCATGCACAAGATCCTTGTAAGAAGCCTAGTTTTGAAGTTATAGCCTTGGAGGACCTTGCATGCACATAAAGTTTGCAACTTTATGTGGTATCTGCACTAGGAGAGTTTGGATCTGGTGTTTGGGACCTTAGATCCCACTGAAAAGGGTTGAACTTGAAGGAGACTAAAGGAACTCGTCGAGTCCATTTAGCTGACTCGACTAGTCGAGTAGGGTTTACCCGTTTTCAGGTCTTCCGAGTGATTTTGGTGGACGATTAGTGTTTTCGGTTTTCATGGGTTTACGGTTTTCATGAGTTTTCGGTTTCCTGGACATGGAGGGACTCGGCGAGTTACACAGGTAACTCCGTGAATTGATGAATTACTCAGGTAAATCGACGAGTTACTGGATGCACTCGAGGAGTTGAGGTCAACATGGATTGTTGACCTTGACTGTTGACCAAGGTTGACTTTAAGGGTGTCTATGGGATTTTGATGAGTTAATCACATGATGATTATAGGCGGTTGGGTGGGAGCAGAACGTGGGGGTTTAGCTAATCTTAGTCTATTAGTTCAACATTCACGAGAGGTGAGTCTTCTCACCATACCAATAGGTCTAAGGTGCCAAGGCCGACCCATTTTGTGATATGTGGTACACTAGCTGAAGTAGAGATATGTGGTATGATAGTTAGCTATATGCTAATTGGTATGCTAGTGATTATATGGTATTTGAATGGAAGACCCCAGAGGGAGCCTGTGGCAGTCGAATATAAGACCATGTAGGGGAGCCCATGACATTCCTAGGTAGCGACCATATGGGAGCCCGTGGCATGAAGGTGTAAGACCGTGGGAGGAGCCTACGGTATCCTTATGTGTTTATGTATGAGTTATGCAGTATGATAGATACTTATGCTAGTTGATTATTATGTTGTTGCATGGAAGACCCTGGGGGAGCCCGTGGAAGTTGGATATATGACCATGTAGGGGAGCCCATGGAATTCCTAGGTAAAGATCATGGCGAGCCCATGGCATAAAGGTATAAGACCGTGGGAGGATCCCACTCCACCCTTGTATGTTAGTATGCATGGCTTATGTGGTAGAGATAGATTTTATAGCTAATATGATATGTGTTATGTGGATTGTGTGTGGGGTATGCTCTGGGGGAATCACTAAGCATTAGCTTACAGTTTTTGGATTTGTTTCAGGTACATCAAACCCAAGGGCAAGCGCAAGGCTTGCTGATGCGACATGCACTCTCTCACATGCGTTTTATGGGACACTCTGATGATTAGAAATAAGATTTGTAATTGTTATGGATTGAAAACAATTGTATTTTGGATGCTATGGAAAGTGTTTAACTATTTAAAAATGAAAATTTTCTTTTGAAAAATTGGGTTGTTACAAGTTTGTATCAGAGCCTTGGTTTGAGGGATTCGGGCACACTCTCGGGTGTGTCAGGACTCAAAACTAAGGAAATGGTAAAATTGTTTTCAAAAATAAAATAAAAGTTAAAACTTTTTAAAGAATGGAAAAGATGAGAGTGCAACGCGCGTGATCGGCCGAGCCAAGTAAGTAGTTCCTTAATATGATTAGCCATGTTATATTGATATTAAGATATGATAATCGTATGGATCTTGCTATGTGTATGCTTTTAAAATTGTATACGGTTAGGAGCTTATAGCCTTAGAATGATTGATTTGGCCTTATTTCCTGTTAGTTGTTTGGTTGTGGTCCTAGGGTAGAATATTTTATTCGAAAGTCTATTTGATCCTTTTCTATGTATAATTTGCATGCATAAAGGTAACCTGTTATGATTGGTCGGATTGATATGGGTAGAGCAAATCTTAGGGTCGCCTAGGATTTGAGATATGCAGTAGTTTGTGGGATATGATTTGTTTTGGGACGAATTGGAGTTATCAGATAGAGCCTTGGGGAAAGGTACAGGTAGGTGTGGAAGGTACTATTGGGCCCGTACTACTGAAAGCATAGGACTTGTACCCAAACCAATGTTAAATCTGACAGCTCTAAGGAGGAACGATGTAGGAAGATACCATGTATGGATATCCTGATCGTTATGATTTATGACATTTCAGTTCAACATGGTTGTGACACGATTTGGAGCAGGGGGATCAGGATCCAAGGCTGGATCAGGTAACACTACCGAGGCCATTGACGAGAGGCTGTGTGAGCTTATTGCAGCCCGAGGTTACGAAGGGCATCCTTGATGCTACCTCAGTTATCTTTGGGATGGTCAAGGAGGGTGTAATGGAGATCATGGAGGAGAGGCTCAGGGAATTCAGATACGAGATTGTTGCAGGCCAGGTTGGGGCCCGAAATCCCTCATTCCGGGATTTCAAAGCGTGCAGGGCGCCGAAATTTTTCGGGGTTAGGGACCCCATTGTTAGCCGACATTGGGTGGCGGATTTTGAGAACGACCAACGCACGAGTTCTTGTCTAGATGCGGCAAAGGTAGGTTTTGCTTCATGTATGCTGAGAGACAAAGCCCGATACTGGTGTAGTGAGGTTAATAGCCAGGTGGGAGCAGCCGGTGTGGATGAGATGACATGGGCCGAGTTTGTTCAACGATTTGATTTGGAGTTTGCACCAGCTATTGAGGTGCAACGATTGGTGAGGGAGTTTCATAACTTTCAGCAAACTACCGAGACCGTGACGGATATCACCACCATGTTTCGGGAACGAGCTTTGTTGATCCCACAATATGCTACAAATGAGGATATGAGGAGGACGAGGTATCATTCCATGCTGAGCGATGATATCAGGGAGTTTGTGAGCTTTACAGGGTGTAAAACCCTGAATGAGATGGTGGATAAGGCCCGTGAGCTGGAGATGAAGTTGGACTTCCGCACCAAGTAGAACGTTGAGGAGGCACAAACAATAGTTGGTCAGGCTAAAAAGCCTAAGACCTCGGATTCATCCAGTAGGGGCCAACAGGGTCGGGGCCGGTGTGCCAAGTGTGATAAACCGCATAGCGGAGCTTGTCGGATAGTAGGCTCGGGATGCTATGCATGTGGTCAGCAGGGTCACTTGAGTAGGGATTACCCCAAGAAGGGACTGATATGTTTCCACTGCAACCAGACTGGCCATAAAAAGGCCGACTGTCCAAGGTTGCAGCGAGGGGGAGGAGCAGTGGTGGCGCCTGTGCCCGCCAAGATGAGGATTACTGATGGCCGCCTTACTAAGGCAGATGCTCCAGCGGTGAAGAGCTACGCACTACAGTTGACTACCGAGGAGGGTTGGGCAGCGCCAGACGCTGTGGTTGGTAGGTGTTTATTCTTCTCTGCTCTATGTTTATTTGCATTGATTATGTGTACATTATGCTTATGTATAAGGACCCTTTTGGTCAATGGTATGTCGGTTCATGTTTTTTTCAATTCAGGAGCTACCCGATCGTTCGTGTCTCTTGTGATTAGCAAGAAGTTTCGGGATGCGCCGCGAACTTTGGATTCCCCGCTCAAGGTAGAGATTGCAGATGACCGCACTGTGATTGCTGCTAGGGTGTGATATGTGCATAATTAGTTAATTATTTAGCATACATTTTTATTCATTTTTAATTAATTATGTGTATAATGTGGACAAAAGGTACTTAATAATGTTTAAATTTTGTTTTCAGGCTAAAAGACATGCTTGGGAGTGAAAGGGAACAAGGGGAAGCAATTAGAAACCAAAGAATGAAGATTGAGGGACAAAAACTTTCCTACTCGGCGAGTACACGAGCCTACTCGGCGAGTCCATTAGAATATTCCAGAAGATAAGTCACGACTCCTTATTTGAGACGGATAACTAGAACCTACTTGGCGAGTTGGGTCTGCTACTCGCCGAGTACACCCTGTTTTGAGATAGTTATGAAAACCGAGCCTTTATCCGATGGGAAGACTTTTCAGGCGTTTTTTGGAGATTCATCTGCGATTGAGAACCCTTGAAGGCGCTGAGGAACTCTAATCTTCAATCTCTTGAAGAATCAAGGCAACTAGGTTAATCATTCCACTTAGCTTTTGGAATTAAATATGTTTAGCTTAGTTAAACTTGTTTTTTGTTTGTTTTTACTGCAACTATGAGCTAAATATGTTTTTGTTTCTGTTTGGGGAATACCAAGTAACTCCTATGGTTTAATTCTTAGCTTTTGATTGATTGTTTATTGGTGATTTATTAAATTAAGTTTGTTAAAGAACCTTATGCATTAATCACAACTATTTTCTGTTAAGTGGAAGACAATTAAGCTGCATGAACATCTCTTAGTTGTTAACCTCATATGTCTATGTGAACACTTAATAATATGCTTAGGAATAATGAATGTGAAACTAAGATTAACAAGATAATGGGTAGATTAATGTGTGAGCTTGTTTGAGAAACCAACAAACAAGAGGTTAATTGAACCACTAATTTGATTAACCACTACAAATCTTATTTAATCCAAATTATTAATCTAGGGAATTAATTAGTTTAAACACTTGATCACCGCTTGAATTAATTAATTGTCTAAGGGTTAGGAGTAATGAACATGAACCTAACCATTATAGTTGGTAGCCAATAACAATTGATCTATCATAAATTCAAAATAACCATAGGAGTGAATTGGTTGAACCTAAAACGGAAACATCTTTATCAAATTTGGTGAATTAGTTGTTTTCTTTAGTGACTTAGATAATTAAGTGTTTTTGTGGTGTGTTTAAGTTTCTAGTCTTGCAAAACTAGATAAAAACCTTTAACTTTCATTATTTGCTTAGTTAAAATTAACCATTAGTTTAATTTTCCGTTCCCTGAGTTCGACACCCTACTTATTCAACTATACCACTAAAAGACAGGTTCACTGCCTTTGTGTGCTAAATTTATTAATAAAAAGTAGGAATATAACAAGTGCATTTTACACACATCAGGGTGTATCGAGACTGTGTCCTAAATGTGCTTGGTGAGAGGTTTTGTGTTGATCTAGTCTATATGCCATTACGAGGGCTGAAGGTGATTGTCAGGATGGACTGGTTGGGGGCCAATAGGGCATGATCAATTGTGAGCGCCAGTTGGTGAGTGTTCGAACCCCAAGTGGGGGAGAACTGGTTATTCATGGTGAAAGGGCCGCGCAGGGGACAACCCTTTGTTCAACTGCGAGGGCTAGGAGATTTTTGCAGCAGGGATGTACGGGATTTCTGGCTTATATCTTGGATACGAGGGTTGAGACCGCAATGGATGTAGGCAGTGTGCCAGTTGTACAAGAGTTTCAAGAAGTTTTTCCGGAAGAGTTACTAGGGGTGCCTCCGGAGAGGCAGGTAGAGTTTCACATTGATTTTGTGTTGGGTACCACACTGATAGCAAAGGCATCATACCGGCTAGCACCATCTGAGATGCAGGAGTTATCTATGCAGTTTTAGGAGCTGCTAGACCGAGGGTTTAATCGACCGAGCAGTTACCCATGGGGGAGATCCAATCCTGTTTGTGAAAAAGAAGGATGAGTCACACAGGATGTGTATTTATTATCGAGAGCTTAACAAATTAATGGTGAAGAACTGTTATCCGTTACCGAGGAACGATGATTAGTTCGATCAGCTGTAGGGTGCATCTTGGTTTTCCAAGACTGATCTTCGGTCAGGATACCATCAGATGAGGATATACTGAAGACAACTTTCAGGACTCGGTATAGGCACTATGAGTTTGTAGTGATGCCATTTGGACTCACTAATGCCCCAACAACGTTCATGGATCTCCTGAACAGGGTGTGTAGACCGATGTTGGATCGGTCGGTGATCGTTTTTATGGACAATATCCTGGTCTATTCTAAGACCAAGGAGTAACATGAGCAACATCTAAGAGAGGTGTTGGAGACCTTGAGGGCGGAGAGGTTGTATGCCAATTTCTCCAAGTGTGATTTATCGCTGCGAGAGGTACAATTTTTGGAACACATCATCAACCAGGAGGGCATTTCAGTTGATCCAGCCAAGGTTGAGTTAATGATGCCATGGGAAGTGCCAAAGAATGCTTCCAAGATCCGTAGCTTCTTGGGTCTAGCGGGGTATTATTGGAGATTAATTTAGGATTTCTCCAACATTATTGTGGCTTTGAATCACTTGACCAAGAAGAATTGACATTTCGGTGGGGCTCGGATTAACAATTGGCTTTTGAGACCCTGAGACGGAGATTATGCGAGGCTCCGATTCTAGTACTAACTGAGGGGTTAGACGATTTGGTGGTATACTATGATGCAACAATTTCAGGGTTAGGTGCGGTAATGATGTAGAGTGGGCATGTGATAGCTTACGCCTTGAGGCAGTTTAAGCCTCATGAGGCGAATTACCCCACCCACGACCTGGAATTGGGGGCAATGGTGTTTGCCCTCAAGATCTAGAGGCACTACCTGCATAGGGTACGGTGCACTATTTATACTGATCACAAGAGTTTGAAGTATTTGATGGATCATCAGAACCTCAACATGCGGCAGAGGAGGTGGTTGGATGTGCTGAAAGATTATGACTGTGAGATCTTGTACCATCCAAGGAAGGTGAATGTGGTGGCCAATGCTTTTAGCCGCAAGACGGCAGGTTTCCCAATTGGTAACGCTTTTTTAAGGATGAAGGTGATCTGTCCATTATTGGATATTATCAAGGAGGCCCAAGTCGAGGGGGTGAAGAAGGAGAATTGGAAGATAGAGCGGATTCGGGGACAATATCCTTTGTTTGTTAAGGATAGACGAGGTCTTCTGACACAGTGTGGTCGAGTGTGGGTATCGGTGTAGGGGGACAAAAGATATTGGAGGAGGCACACAAGTCCAAGTTCTCTATACATCTAGGGGATACGAAAATGTATACGGATTTGAGACTGAGTTACTGGTGGCCTTACATGAAGCGGGAGATCGCTTGGTTTGTGGAGCGGTGCTTGACCTACAGGAAGGTCAAGGCCGAGCATCAGCAGCCTCATGACAAGGTTTAACCACTACCCATTCCCATGTGGAAGTGGGAAGGACAGCGAGGGGTGTCGACGCCATATAGGTGATTGTGGATAGGTTGACTACGAGTGTCCACTTTATTCAAATCTCTAAGAGTATATTCATTGTAAAATTAGCGGATATTTATGTGCGAGAGGTGGTGGATAGACACGGAGTTCCAGTTTCAGTAGTCTATGACTGAGATGTTTGATTCACTTCCAGATTTTAGAAGAAGTTCCACGAGGAATTGGGCACCTAGTTGCATTTTAATACATCATACCACCCCAGACTGATGGCCAGAATGAGAGGACGATCCAGACACTTGAGGATATTTTGCGGGCATGTGTGTTGGATTTCGGAGGGAGTTGGGATAGTACCTCCCCTTGGCAGAGTTTTCATACAACAACAATTACCATGCCAGTATCGACCGACCATAATTCAAGATGTTGTATGGTAGGAGATGCAAGACCCCGATTTGTTGGGGCGAAGTTGGAAACCGAGTCATGGGGAGCACTGAGGTAGTGCTCAAGACTACCGGGCTGATTCAGCAGGTGCGCGACCGAATGCGGGTCACGCAAAGCTGTCAGAAAAGTTATGCTGACCAGCAACGATCGGATCTTGAGTTATAGGTGGGGGACTTTGTGTTATTGAAAGTGTCACCATGGAAGGGGGTCATCAGGTTTTGAAAGAGGGGCAAGCTAGGACCCCGATATATAGGCCCATTCAAGATTGTGGCCCGGGTGGGCAAGGTGACATATCACTTAGATCTGCCGGATGAGGTTAGCCAAATTCACAACCCCTTTCGTGTGTCACGACTTCAGAAGTGTGTCACTAACGAGACTGCAGTCGTTTCGCTAGACGACATTCAGGTGGATGAGAGCCTGAACTACATTGAGAGGTCGGTCGTAATCTTAGATAGGAATACCAAGGTTCTTCGGAACAAGGAAATGAAGCTGGTGAAGGTGCAATGGCAGCACTACAGGGGCTCCGAGTGGACTTGGGAGCCGGAGGACAAGATGCGATACCATTACCTGGATTTGTTTGGGTTAGCAGACTTCGAGGACGAAGTCTAGTTCAAGTGG
This sequence comes from Lactuca sativa, assembly GCF_002870075.4. Lineage (NCBI taxonomy): Eukaryota > Viridiplantae > Streptophyta > Magnoliopsida > Asterales > Asteraceae > Lactuca > Lactuca sativa. The sequence continues at coordinate 98,946,544 of NC_056624.2, read as the reverse complement.
GGGAGACTTGTAACACCTGTTCCAGGTATTGATGAATTTAGATGATTTTTAGGGGTTTGTGCATGGACTCAGCGAGTTGGGGTGCTCCAACTCGTCGAGTATAGACTATTTTAAGGACGTGGGAATTGAGACCTAATCGACGATTCGGAAGGCCCCGACTCAACGAGTAGGAGCTGTAAAGAGAAACCCTAATTTTTAGGGTTTGTACCATATTTAAAGAACATAATCCGCCTATTGTGGTCTCCTTTGTCAGTTTATTAGTCAGAGAAAACCCTAGATCGAAGTTGAACTTTCTTGAGTGAGAGAAAGAGCTTTTGTGAGCAATTTTAGGGTATTTGTGAAGGATTTTACTGCTTGAAGAAAAATGAGCTATAAGAGAAGCAGTAGATCCGACATCTACTGTGTATTGGCCATCATCTTGTGGTATAAAGTCGTCACCTTGATCTCTAGTTGATTAGATCCCTTTTCTTGGAAGTAAATGGGCATTTTTGGTGCAAAATGGAGTCAAACTTGGATTTGGACTTATCACAAGGATATGGTTCCAAATCTAGACCTCTTTAGGTCCTTAATGACATAAAGTTGCTCACTTTATGTACCTTAGCCCCTTTCTATGCACAAGAGCCTTGTAAGAAGCCTAGTTTTGAAGTTATAGCCTTAGAGGACCTTACATGCATGTAAAGTTTGCAACTTTACGTGGTATCAGCACTAGGAGATTTTGGATCTAGAGTTTGGGACCTTAGATCCCACTAAAAAGGGATGAACTTGAAGGAGACTGAAGGAACTCGTCGAGTCCATTTAGGTGACTCGAGGAGTCGAGTAGGGTTTACCCGTTTTCGAGTCATCCGAGTGATTTCGATGGAGGATTAGAGTTTCCGCTTTTCATGGGTTTTTGGTTTTCATGAGTTTTCGGTTTCCTGGACATGGAGGGACTTGACGAGTTAAAACAGGTAACTCGGCTAGTTGATGAATTTCTCAGGTAACTCGACGGAGTTGTTGGATGCACTCAACGATTTGAGGTCAACAAGGACTGTTGACGTTGACTGTTGACAAGGGTTGACTTTAAGGGTGTATATGGGATTTTAATGAGTTAATCACATGATGATTATAGGCAGTTGGGTTGGAGCAGCACGTGGGGGTTTAGCTAATCTTAGCTTGTCAGTTCCATATTTACGAGAGGTGAGTCTTCTCACCATACCAATGAGTGTAAGGCACCAAGGCTGTCCCATTTTATGATATGTGGTACACTAGCTGAAGTAGAGATATGTGGTATGATAGTTAGCTATATGCTAAGTGGTATGCTAGTGATTATATGGTATTTGCATGGAAGACTCCAGGGGGAGCCCGTGGCTGTCAGTTATAAGACCATGTAGGGAGCCCATGGAATTCCTACGTAGAGACCATGGGGGAGCCCATGACATGAAGGTATAATACCATGGGAGGAGCCCACGACATCCTTATGTGTGTATGTATGAGTTATGGATTATGATAGATACTTATGCTAGTTGATTATTATGTTGTTGCATGGAAGACCCCAGGGGAGCCCGTGACATTTGGATATAAGACCATGTGGGGGAGCCCATGACATTCCTAGGTAAAGACCATGGGGGAGCCCATGCCATAAAGGTATAAGACCGCGGGAGGAGACCACGTCACCCTTGTATGTTAGTATACATGGCTTATGCGGTAGAGATAGCTTTTATAGCTAATATGATATGTGTTATGTGGATTGTGTGTAGGGTATGCTCTGGGGGAGTCGCTAAGCATTACCTTACAGTTTGTGGATTTGTTTCAGGTACATCGGAGCCCAAGGGCAAGGGCAAGGCTTGATTACACGACGTGCACTCTTTCACATGCGTTTTATGGGACACTCTGATGATTTGAAATAAGATTTGTAACTGTTATGGATTAAAAAGCAGTTGTATTTTGGATGTTATGGAAAGTGTTTTAACTATTTAAAAATGAATGTTTTTTTTAAAAATTGGGTTGTTATAATAATAAGTTGATTATTTGTATTATTTGATTTGAATTGCCTTGCTATGTGAGTTAAATTAGTTCAATTTGGTAAATTATGAATTAAATGATAATTTTATTAGTTATATTTGATCTAAATTGTTCTTGAAGAGTTTCATAACCTGTCCTCAAGTTATGAAATATGAAAAGTCTCATTCATGAACATTAACTCATTAAGTTATGGTGTAACACCGTAAATTTTCAAACAAAATTTTCATTTTAAAATAATATAATTCTCGTAACACCTTTCACAAAAGCTCATTGATTTGAATTACAAGACATAATTACATAATTCCTTGACTCATACTCCAGGATTCTCAAAACATAACGCTTTATCTGGTGTATACAATCGAGCCGATGCCTTCCTGTGATCCTGAGAAAATCTTGAAACACACAACACATAACACGGTAAGCACGAAGCTTAGTGAGTTCCCCAAAATACCACACACAACTCTTCAGCCACTCGAGGCTATAACTCTGTATGACCCTCCGGTCAACGTGTCTTAGTGGGACCCTCTAGTCCTACAACTCTGGTGGACCCTCCGGTCCTAGCTCTACAAACTCTGAGTAACACACAACATAAATCACAAATATATAATGCATGATATCAAAATACACAAATAAGAACATAAGACATCTCAGTCACACAAGGATACCACTCATGGTAAGTATAGTGAGAAGACTCACCTCATAAGTTGGCTCGTATAAACCTCGTACTCGGACAACTCGAACTAGCCTCCGCCTAACACATAGATTACACATCTCTAAATAATACTTTAATCACACTCAAATACACCAAGGGCCAATCTCTCTCCCTGCTTAACTCATGAAGTGGGTAAAATACCATTTTACCCCTCCGTAATCTCCGTTACTCACGTTGACCAAACCCTATAGTCAACAGAAGTTAAACTCAAGTCAACAGTCCCTATTTGACCTGACTCGATGAGTGAACCCTTGAGACTCGTCGAGTCCACTCACTTTCTCAAAAGTCTCGTGAAGGTCCAGCTCTACTCGTCAAGTTGACCCCCAACTTGCCGAGTTAACTGTGACAACCCGATATTTTGAGACAATAAAATGTAACACCTGTCAAATATAGGCCAAAATATAACATTCCTAAAAATCTTATTTGGGTTAAATAAAGTAGTAGAAATCGTATCAAGGTTTTCGTGCATATAAAGAACACTAAAATCCGAGTTATAACAAAGAAGTTATGACCAATCTAAGATTCGCGGCAAAAACCGGCAATGTTGATAGACGTAAAACGCAAAGTTTCGATACAATAATTTTTAGCCTTAGGTATCTAATCGAAAGTAGTAGATTACGTTAAACTGTGATCATGCATAAAAAGAACGCCCAAATCTGACTTCGTATGAGGAAGTTATGATTTTTCGAAGTTTCTAACCTAGCAGTAGACAGCTAAAAACTCGAAATAGAGATCGAGCGATCTTTAGCCGACACGACCTAAACAAAAGTTGGAGAGCCCGAAAATAGGAGTATAACAATAAAAATTCTGTCGAAAACGGACGCCAGATGAAGAAATTATGGATTTTTAACGAGGATATCGTGTCCCGACCTATTAATTAAAATATAATTAAAAATAAAGTCAAAATTAGCCGACGGAGTCTAAATGAAAGTTGTAGAGTATTTTCTCACCTTCGCATGGATATAAAGAACGTCAAAAACAGAGCTCGTATGCGAAAGTTACGCATTTTAGAAGTTCTTGGCACGCACTTCAAAGTCTTATCCGAAGGAGTACGCCTTGCGTACCCTCGTACGCCCAGCGTACTCGGATACTAGGCTCCGGATCGTCCACGTCGACCAGACACTTCGCCCGAGGATGCGGTCAGCAGTGATGCAAGCAAACACCCCGCATACCTTCGGAGTACGCCTTGCGTACGAGGAACGCCCCGCGTAAGTCCGAAGTACGCCCAGCGTACCGAGGACCTCCAGCTCCTATAAATAGATTGCGAGTGTGCCGGCTATTGATGCTAAAATCCTTCATTTCTCTCACATTTTCGCTTCGTTTTTCGTGCCGACAACATCCTGACTTCCCGGTTTCATATCCAAGCCCCGACGAAAGTCCGAAGCCCCGAGATTCCCGAGAATCTCGTCACTTTCTGGTCGAGGTGCCGCCCGGGAAAATCTTGTTTTCTTCAAATCACGCACTTTCTTTGGTGAGTTCATACCCCTATAAACTACATTTTTAAATGTGTTATCAATATTTTTTATATACACTTTTAAGGGGGGGGGGGGGGGGGGGAATACAAGTAAACACACGATTATTATCGTGTGTAACCCAAAGTTTCACTAAATACTCATTTTTATCCAGTAAATCATATGTGATTCATAAACACTACATGGAACCTTTCGTACGCGAAACATATCACGATATCATCTTGTCTCTTGAAATTAAATATGTAGTTTTACATTTACGAACCAAACACTTTATTTATACTTTGAGTATGTGTGTTCATTTATGTCACTACAAAAGTTACACCTTACATAACAAGTGAGCATTTCACTAGGGTTTATTATATAATGAAACAAACTTTTGGAAAAACTATAATAGTTTACTAAAAACATTTTTACATGTTAAAAAAACGTTATCAAATTGTCTTACATACTTTATGTTTCCTTTCAAACGCTGTTAGAATCGTGTTTCAAACAAAAGTCTTCTTATACTTAAAATTGTTCTTATCAAACAAACTACTTTCAAATCGCTTTATAAACTGACATCAAGTCATCATCTCTTATTTATTAAACTTTTCAAAGGTTTTACAAAACTTCTTTTATATTTTTATTGTCAAATGCACGCATAAATATATATATATATATATATATCATATATACATATATATACATAAAAGTTTCCATTAATTCGTTCAGTACCTTTGGGTAGCAAAGGCAAACTTCGGTTATACATGCACAATACTAGTAACTATAATAGGTATAGTTAGGATATACTACTTACCATTCCAAGTACAAGGAATTACACAAGAGTCAGTTTATTAATGAGTCTATACTAATACATTACATACTATATGAAGAGGAAAGATTACATACAATTACAAGGCATACAAATTTCAAGACATACAATTACAAGAGATACGATTACATAAGATAGTGTAATAGATATTCATGAAATTTTACATACTACAAGTACCATCTCAAAGAGATATTTTCATATACAAGAACAAATGGATATTTTCACACGTAAATCTGTTTTATACTAGGTTTGTGAGACATTTCACGTACTTTCGAGTATGCATTATTAAGTCCTGTATTATATACCATAATCCCTTGTAGGGGGAGCGTGATACTTGTGTATAGATCTATACAGGATTGACAATCCCGCACCTAAACTGTTAGCTACAGTTAGACCGGCAGGTCTGGGGTGACAAATGTCATAACATTCCAACGCCTGAAAAACGTTGTTACAGGCAGTCTGGGTCATTAGCATGGTTATAAAACTCACATGGAGTATTAAAAACACGTTGATTTACGGGGTTATCATATACCTTAGCAATTATATATGTACACAAATCTACTATTTTAGACATGAAAAACATCATGGTAGTTCATTTTTGGGTCTTCTAAACTACCACCCGCTTATAAACAAATATTGGATTTCTGAAGCAAACATTCAAAACAGTCGAGTCTTGGTAGAAGGCTACATTTTATACTAGTAGAAAATATGGGATATTCTAGGGTTTTCAAACGTTTACAATTGCTTAGAAACATGTTTGTTGGTACAAACTTTCCTTCAAAAACATTTACAGGTCTTTCTTTACAGCTTTACAAATCAAAGTCACATAAATACTTATGAATTCACCACCATTATTGCTGATACTCGCTTTCAAAATAACTTGTATTCCCAGGATACGGATAGACAGGTACGACTAACAGGTTCTGTGAAGACGGAGCGATCAAGACTCGTCTTTTATTTTTGAATATTCGTTTTTGTAGAATTATACTATGAAAGAACTCAAATGTAATCAAAATTATACTGTTAATGCAATGGATGATGTTGTTGCTTGTTTACTACTTTGCATTGTTGTGATACATTACATGACATCCTCCGCCCCAGAACGTTTCTGCCGTTCTTGGTTTTGGGGTGTGACAGATTGGTATCAGAGCATTGTTTATAGTGAATTGAGTATATCAACCCATAAAAGATATACAAACTATAAATACAATAATGATTTAAAATACTCTGATAAAGAGTCTATACTTTTAAATAATTAAGTAAGTATACGTGCCGGCATTCATACTAAAATCAGTGTCACTAAGACAGAACAAAAGTATTGCAACTGTTGGGCAGCACAAGTAGACTTAGAGACAAATAGTCAAAACTGGGACGATATGGCCTGATCAACTATATTATCCGAGGGTTGACTAGCATGTGCCTAAGTGTGGTTGTGAGTTGCAACAAGTCTAAAAACTTACCCACGATACCACAATGAGAACAATAGAACATAAACCTAAAATACTATAGGAGTATTTTGTGTATTACTATAAACTACTTATGTGTTAGATTCTTATACCCCAATTACCGTATAGATAACATAGTTGGACCCCAGCCCCACGATGACCCGTACTTCCCGAACAAAGGCAATGCTAGATGGTTCAGAGAAGAACCAGAGAATGATCATCCAATCCCTTTTGAATGATCACCATACTGAAGACCCTTCAGGTGATGATAAATCCGAACTCGAGGATAAGAACCTACCCCCGGTGGCTCCCAACTCAAACCCTAACCCTCGTCTAGCTCTTCATGGCCCGACGCCTCCTTAGGAAGAATACTTGGAAACATGGAGCGAAGAGCAAGATCGACCTATGCCGTTTAAAGGAGACCGAAGCTGCTACAACTTAAGAGAAGGAAGCTCAGCAGACAAAGTTCTACCAATCCTGATCCGTAGAGTTGCTTGAAACAAAATTCAGGGCAGGACGACTCTCCAATATACCAAAGAGGTTAAATGGCAATACAAGAATGCACATCATCTACACCAATCATCTTGAAAACACTCATGAGAGATCTGAGAGAGACCATGAGACCCTGCTGCAAGCATTAGTTAAAACACGAGCCGATGTCATAGAGATACAAGTACGCCAGAGAATGTACGAAAGACACCTTCTTGATAATGGAACGTCAATTGGCTGAACTGAGAGTTCACTAGAAGTATGATCGTCGCCAGTAAGGAATGCTTTATTTCCCTTCTTTGTTCAAAGGAATCGTTTTCCTGTGTATGTCCTATGTAGCATTTTTTTAACTATCTTGTACTATATGTACTGATTAGTTAGGCCTTTATGCGACCAAAACCTTTCTACTCATGATATGATGTAAGACCTTCTTCAAGATAAAATTTTCCTAAACTTATTCCATCTTAAACATCGATGATATTGACAGTCAGCTAACTCCCGTGTCGCTCTTTGTTCAAAAACCCCCATCATATCTTCGTTAGAGCCTATCCGAAAACATGCTTTAGTCAAGTCATCAGACTATAGTAATTTAACTCCGAAAACATTTCCAAGTCTCTGTTAGTGGTAAGATCATGTTATTCACCAACTAACGATACCTCGGCTTGAACAACAAACGTCTTAAGATCATTCTACAAACATACTTCTACACTGTACTAGGACTGCATCATAGGGATGTAGGTCAAACTTTCGAGAACATACTCTTACTCTTTACTTAAAGCAATCGAAGTACATCTAGAGTCAACCAGAATCGCTCACAAAAATCTTTATCTTTCATGTTACAGAATCATGTCGTCATCCGGAAACGATCAGCCGAGCAACGAAAACCCTATCCTCCATATCGACGCCGCTTCATTACAAGCTGCAGTAGCAGCTGCGGTGACAACTATCCTTACACACATCAACTCAGGCAACACAAGCAAGACCGGCAAAGAAGTCGAGAGTTCTGATGGTAATACCAAACCGGGAAAGCAACAAATGGCAACAGTCATAGACTCGCGAAGCCGTAAGACCGAAACGAAGAGGCGATATCGTCAAGCCCTAAAAGAGCGCAAGAGATCCCAAAGACTTGCCATGCCGCAGCAACAAATGGCAACTCCTGCAGAACGCTTTAGGAAGCAGTTTCCAAGGTGGTGTAATGAGGGAGGCACTCGTGTCCACATAACACTGGCTAATCACCTCACTCCCGCCACCAAGGCTAGTACTAGCCAGTCATGCCACCAATGCGGGGAGATAGGACACCTCAAGAAGGATTGCCCTATCACAAAGAACTCTGGCACAGACGGTAGGATTCTTAGGATCACGGCTGCAGGAGAACCTACTCCGAACCCACGTTAATGTGATATTAGGCGTTTCATTATAACAGACTTATAAACCATCCAAATCTAGCGCAATCAGAGTCTTATCTTTTGTGGGATCCCGTCGGTTTAGGGATGTTCGTGCTGCGTATATTTGCCTTTCGTAGTATGCCTTATTCGCAGCAATAGTCTTGTAGTAGTTTAAAGTACTGTAACTCTGTTGATGGTTGTACGGTTGTGCTCTGTCTGTAAACGCTTTATATTCAAATCTAATGTATTTAAGTTTCTTTATGATTCCGACATTATCATGCGACTTGATTCAATTTGATCCTTACAAAAGCAACTTCATATATACATCCCTTTCTTCGAAATCGAAGCCGTCATTCCAGAATACCAAAGTACCCATGTATAGAGTACCTCATAGTTCTTTTTTTTTCTTCCCAAAGAAATCCCCAAAGTAGCGCTTGTGCAGTACGTCAAGTTCAAATCCAAAGGTCCATACGGTTGATCTGTCATTGATGAATATATACATAGGAGTGATATATAATCAAGGTTCTACAGGTTTGGAATTGACAATTCCACTTTAACTTGTTTTTTCCTCGATGGGATGAGAGCTTAAAAGAAGAATCATTTATTCGACTACCTTCTCAACCTTAATTATAACGACTCGTATACCCGAGACTGTGATAGATGAACCAGGTATGAGTTCTACTATGAACTTCAGGACGAAGACTGCCCAAGACTGTGAATGATCATGCTTCCGTGAGAATAAACTTAGAAATACCTATCCTTTTCCCTAATTCATGAGTAGTCATACTATCTTTTAGACCTTCACGACAGCTAATCCACCCCCAGGTTTTGACATCATAATCAGTAGGAGTTGATTCAGTCTACATCGAGCCAACATCAGGTGCTTTGATAAAGCAGTTCGTCCTAACCTCCCTAAACAACGAAGCCCTAGTTATTTACAGCCACGAACCAAGTACGAACCCTCTCATCATTTCTTGTATGCAAGCTCAAAAATGCTTACGAAAGGAATATCATGTATTCCTTGCACACATCGTCGAGACGTGGGAAGTGAAGGACATTCAGAACATCCAAGAAGTATGCGACTTTTCCCGACACCTTTCCGGAAGGACAACCGAGACTACCAACACGGCGTCAAGTCAACTTCAGAATCGACTTAGTTCCAGTAGCCAAATCACCTTATTTTCTAGCTCCAACCGAGGTGCGAGAACTTCCTAGTGAGCTTACCAAACTCCTCAGAAGGGGATTCTTTAGGACAAGTTTCTCACTTGGAAGAGCACCGGGTTTGTCTGTAAACAAGAAAGAGCGTTCCAAACGCTAAAGTAAGTCTGATGCATCGCACCAATATTATCCCTCCCAAAAAGGGGATAGAATATTGCATGGTGTAATGCGATACATCCAACCAAGGGCTTGGCTACGTTCTTAAGCAAGAGGAAAAGTCACTACCCATACCGCAAGACAGTCTAAGACACAGGATGTTAACTATTCAACACGTGATCTTGAACCATGAGCAGCGGTAATTGCTCTAAAAGATCTGGAGACACTACTTGTAGGGGACAAGATGTAATACTCTCACAAACCGCAAAAACACTCAACACACATTCGACAAAGAAAAGTTATCATACCAGTGAAGTCAAACGAAAGAGGCAAGGTCGTATCTCGATAGTGAAAGGTTCGCTGGAATGCCAGACGAAGACCAATGTTCACTTAAGAACACGAGTGGAAAATAAGACCTCTCTCTGTAGCATGATTATTAATTCTGCTTAAACTCGAATTTCGGGACAAAATTCCCTCTAACAGGGGGATGATGTGACAACCCGATATTTTGAGACAATAAAATGTAACACCTGTCAAATATAGGCCAAAATATAACATTCCTACAAATCTTATTTGGGTTAAATAAAGTAGTAGAAATCGTATCAAGGTTTTCATGCATATAAAGAACACTAAAATCCGAGTCATAACGAAGAAGTTATGACCAATCTAAGATTCGCGGCAAAAACCGGCAACGTTGATAGACGTAAAACGCAAAGTTTCGATACAATAATTTTTAGCCTTAGGTATCTAAACGAAAATCGTAGATTACATTAAACTGTGATCATGCATCAAAAGAACGCCCAAATCTGACTTCGTATGAGGAAGTTATGATTTTTCGAAGTTTCTAACCTAGAAGTAGACAGCTAAAAACTCGAAATAGAGATCGAGCGATCTTTAGCCGACACAACCTAAACAAAAGTTGGAGAGCCCGACAATAGGAGTATAACAATAAAAAGTCTGACGAAAACGGACGCCGGATGAAGAAATTATGGATTTTTAACGAGGATATCGTGTCCCGACCTATTAATTAAAATATAATTAAAAATAAATTCAAAATTAGCCGACGGAGTCTAAATGAAAGTTGTAGAGTATTTTCTCACCTTCGCGTGGATATAAAGAATGTCAAAAACGGAGCTCGTATGCAAAAGTTACGCATTTTAGAAGTTCTTGGCACGCACTTCAAAGTCTTATCCGAAGGAGTACGCCATGCGTACCCTCGTACGCCCAGCGTACTCGGATACTAGGCTCCGGATCGTCCACGTCGACCAGACACTTCGCCCGAGGATGCGGTCACAAGTGATGCAAGCGAACGCCCCGCGTACCTTCGGAGTACGCCTCGCGTACGAGGAACTCCCCATGTAAGTCCGAAGTACGCCCAGCGTACCGAGGATCTCCAGCTCCTATAAATAGATTGCGAGGGTGCCGACTGTTGATCCTAAAATCCTTCATTTCTCTCACATTTTCGCTTCGTTTTTTGTGCCGATAACATCCCGACGTCCCGGTTTCATATCCAAGCCCCGACGAAAGTCCGAAGCCCCGAGATTCCCGAGAATCTCGTCACTTTCCGGTCGAGGTGCCGCCCGGGAAAATCTCGTTTTCTTCAAATCACACGCTTTCTTTGGTGAGTTCATACCCCTATAAACTACATTTTTAAATGTGTTATCAATACTTTTTATATACACTTTTAAGGGGGGGGATACAAGTAAACACACGATTATTATCGTGTGTAACCCAAAGTTTCACTAAATACTCATTTTTATCCGGTAAATCATATGTGATTCATAAACACTACATGGAACCTTTCGTACGCGAAACATATCACGATATCATCTTGTCTCTTGAAATTAAATATGTATTTTTACATATACGAACCAAACACTTTATTTATACTTTGAGTATGTGTCTTCATTTATGTCACTACAAAAGTTACACCTTACATAACAAGTGAGCATTTCACTAGGGTTTATTATATAACGAAACAAACTTTTGGAAAAACTATAATAGTTTACGACAAACATTTTTACATGTTAAAAACTCGTTATCAAATTGTCTTACATACTTTATATTTCCTTTCAAACGCTGTTAGAATCGTGTTTCAAACAAAAGTCTTCTTATACTTAAAATTGTTCTTATCAAACAAACTACTTTCAAATCGCTTTATAAACTGACATCAAGTCATCATCTCTTATTTATTAAACTCTTCAAAGGTTTTACATAACTTCTTTTATATTTTTATTGTCAAATGCACACGTAAATATATATATATATATATATATATATATATATATATATATCATCTATACATATGTATACATAAAAGTTTCCATCAATTGGTTCAGTACCTTTGGGTAGTAAAGGCAAACTTCGGTTATACATGCACAATACTAGTAACTATAATAGGTATAGTTAGGATATACTACTTACCATTCCAAGTACAAGGAATTACACAAGAGTCAGTTTATTAATGAGTCTATACTAATACATTGCATACTATATGAAGAGATACGATTACATACAATTACAAGGCATACAAATTTCAAGACATACATTTACAAGAGATACGATTACATAAGATAGTGTAATAGATATTCATGAAATTTTACATACTACAAGTACCATATCAAAGAGATATTTTCATATACAAGAACAAATGGATATTTTCACACGTAAATCTGTTTTATACTAGGTTTGTGAGACATCTCACGTACTTTCGAGTATGCATTATTAAGTCCTGTATTATATACCATAATCCCTTGTAGGGGGAGCGTGATACTTGTGTATAGATCTATACAGGATTGACAATCCCGCACCTAAACTGTTAGCTACAGTTAGACCGGCAGGTCTGGGGTGACAAATGTCATAACATTCCAACGCCTGAAAAACGTTGTTACAGGCAGTCTGGGTCATTAGCATGGTTATAAAACTCACATGGAGTATTAAAACACGTTGATTTACGGGGTTATCATATACCTTAGCAATTATATATGTACACAAATCTACTATTTTAGACATGAAAAACATCATGGTAGTTCATTTTTGGGTCTTCTAAACTACCACCCGCTTATAAACAAATATTGGATTTCTGAAGCAAACATTCAAAACAGTCGAGTCTTGGTAGAAGGCTACATTTTATACTAGTAGAAAATATGGGATTTTCTAGGGTTTTCAAACGTTTACAATTGCTTAGAAACATGTTTGTTGGTACAAACTTTCCTTCAAAAACATTTACAGGTCTTTCTTTACAGCTTTACAAATCAAAGTCACATAAATACTTATGAATTCACCACCATTATTGCTGATACTCGCTTTCAAAATAACTTGTATTCCCAGGATACGGATAGACAGGTACGACTACCAGGTTCTGTGAAGATGGAGCGATCAAGACTCGTCTTTTATTTTTGAATATTCATTTTTGTAGCATTATACTATGAAAGAACTCAAATGTAATCAAAATTATACTGTTAATGCAATGGATGATGTTGTTGCTTGTTTACTACTTTGCATTGTTGTGATACATTACATGACGTCCTCCGCCCCAGAACGTTTCCGCCATTCTTGGTTTTGGGGTGTGACATTAACACGCGATTCAGCTTGATCGGGAAAATCCTAACCGACTCGTCGATTTACCTCATAGACTCGGCGAGTCGTCTGCATGGTATTACTCATTCGGTCTCCTGAGGGCAGATCTATGACTCTAACTCATAGATCTAGCCTCCTATCATCCAAAAGTCACGAAAAGGTCCGATGTTGATGTGCATGCATGGTATATTTTGCTCTATATACCATTATGACTCCATTAAAGTTTCATAGCTTCTAAGCTCCATGGTTGCTCCTCTATAACCTCACACTTTCAGACTCTCTAGACCTTACAAGGTCCAGATCTACAACTCAAGCTCAGAAAGGGGTTTCATGCATCCCCAAACCCCATTAATGATGATAATACAAGCCTTAATCACAAAAATAAAAGATCTACACAACTAGGGAAGGAAAGGGGTCGACTATAATACCTCCATCTGAAGCCCTTTGAACGAAATCTTCAGATCTAGCAATCTCCTTTTGCCTTCTAGCTTTTAACCTCCTTCTCTCTTTCATAATTTACACTAATAAGCTCAAGATAGCCCTGCCTCTCACTCTACACGTTCAAAGACTCTTTAGGGTTGCTCTCAAGAAGATATAGCCGCAAATGGGATGTCATAAGGTCCTTATATAGGCCACATGCCCGACACTTAGGGTTTTCTTTGGCCATGACCTACTCGGCGAGTCAGTCCTATGACTCATCGAGTCCACTCATTAAATCCACGTGGCAACCTGACACAACTCGGCGAGTCAGGACTTCGACTCGTCAAGTCTCTCCTTAAACTTCAAAATTGAATCACAAAGTAAAGTACCTGAAAATCCGGATGTTACAAATCTCCCCCACTTAATTTGATTTCGCCCTCGAAATCGCCCTAGCATCACACAACTCGAAATCCAAGAGTCCGGGAAGCACTACCCAATATGACTTCATACCACACCACTATCATCCGTCAATGGAACCTGGTCCCAAGCTCTCCAAGTCCGATTAGGACAGACTCGACTGTTGTAATGATACTTCTTCTAACTTCCTAAATCTGGAAACTCTAGCGGTCTGTCACACTACCAAACCACCCCTTTTGATGTATAGCCATGTTATTTACTCCTCGAATAACAACCTAAATACTTACTGCCCCTCTGATTCTCTAATCGGCCCTGTCAAACTCAAGAGGGACGGAAAGGTCACAACCCGATAAGGACCCACTGCCTGAATAGCTGTCAAAATTCTTCTGAAGGAATGATCCTTGAAACTCTGACCTTAAACACAAGAAAAGGCCATGCTCGATTGGAAGTATCCTCTGACCTCTAAAGACACGGCTTCCTCCCAAATCTCCCTTCAAACACCGAGCATCAGGTCAACTTCTGACCTAAAAGATGAACCTCCCAAGGTCATTCACTACAAACCAAAATGTCTCACCGACTTCCTTCTCATGATTACTTCCTTGACTCATTGTGACACACAAGTCGTGAAATTCACTTTACTCCAAGTGAATGTTACAACTCATCTGCAATCGTCTCACCTCTGATTTTTGTTATCCACCACCCACTGGTTCCCTGCATCTCGTGGTACTTTTCATATCGATGAAACTAATCCACTCCGACCCAAGATATCAGATAGAGACCAATATTCCTCAAAATGAAACCCATCATACGAATCTGGAACCTCATCTCGCCTATTCAATAACACAAATGAATCCAGACTCGAGCTCAAGAGTTTGATTCAATAGCAGAATTGGAACTACTCATTTCCAATCTGGTACTCACTCATGATCCAAAATTCGTGGATTATGCACACACTATCTCTCCAATTTCTTTCGATTATGATAATCACTACTCAACTTGGGATACAACAATTCTCGATCGATACGGAGACCCCCCATCTCGCCCCTGGTTTTGCAACCAGGCTCCTGAAGACTCAAGTGGTAAGGCTACCCAAGCCTAAGAATTCCTCTTCGCCACACTATGACCAGTGAATACTACATCTCCCGGCAGAACAATATTCACCCTTATCGACTACTGAGTGCTACAGTCTCCCCCGTAGTCTTGCGATACTCTCTAACTTGTGAATTCTATGGCTCCCCGCAGTATCACAACACACACACACACACACTCTCTCTAACCAGTGAATACTACGGCTCCCCACAGTATCACGACATTCTCTCGCTCACTAGTGAATACCATGGCTCTCTGTAGTATCGCAACCTTTTCTCACTATCCAGTGAATACTACGGCTCTCCGTAGTATCATGACATTCTCTTTTGCTAAGTCATGGATACTACGGATCCTTGTAGCCTTACAACACTCTCCTGCTCATTGACTCACCGTGGCTCACTCCATGATTTCTCCTGATAACCCCAAGCGAATACTCCTACCCGGATTCACTTGCTCTCTTATCACCTCATAACCTCATCATCAAGCATCACCACACTGAGTTCACTAACTCATGCTTCGCAGCTCAACATAGATAGGTGCTTACACACCTATCCAAAAACAAGTATCACTACTCCTGACGGCAATTGTCATGACTAAACTCCTTTTTTGCTATGATTCACATTCTTAAATAATCTAGCTTGTTGTCTATTAGCCGGATGGCTCCCACTAGGACCATAGATACTTGCTACACCACTTGTCATCTCTTAACTCAAAACTCAACATAATCTGAAATTTGGACATCATACTCGGATACCTTGGAGCACCATTACAAAACCTCACGATGTCTTGCCTTATCCGTTGATCTCATACTCGCGACATCATACTCAGATACCGCACTTCTCTTTCATAATCTCACAACCGATCTTCCTCTTGCTCCACTTGTAGCCTCAGAGTATTCCATCTCCCAATTTGAAACACAGAGGCATCGTCAACGACTTAGAACACGTTGACGAAAACCCGAAGCTACATCCTCTACTGATCACTACCCATATGAAACTACTCATACCGACTCTGAAATTGGTTGACAATTCAACTGCTGCCCCTCCTGGAGTATAGATCACATGCTATACATATACCCACAAATCTCCGCTATTGTACCTTGAACTTAGTGACCCAAACGCCTCAAACTCAAGATTTGCAAACCCAAAAAAATCCCTAGCCACAATTAATTCTCTGACCAACGGCCACCTGTCGCGGATTCACACATCCTTTCTTAAACACATACTCATAAATCTCCCCGTCTTGCACCTCGCCTCATCCACCAATAACCCAGGTCTCATATGTCTGCACCGTAGACCTCCATAACTAGTTCTCTGTCCGCACTTAAACGGATCACTAATGGAAAATAAGCGACTCCAATTATCCCATAACTCATACAAGAATCTCAGAACCCTCCCAACTTGACTGCCTCTGGTCGTCTCAAAATCTCAGTCCAACACATCGCCGGATGCCTTAACTGTTCCGAAATAACCCTGACCCTCAGTTCGGAAATAATGCACTATTACACACCTTGTCTCTGACTCCTCTACCCGCCTCCCCACGTGGGAATCATCATCAAATCACAAGACCTCACTCTCACAACTGGTACACATCATAACAATGAGGGCCACCGCCCCAATATATTCCTCTTTACTTCCTGAAACTACTGCTAACTGCATGCCATACTTAAAAGGAACCTTCCTGGGTCTCTTCCATCTCAACCTCCACAAATGAGTCCATGGTGCAAGAGAATACCTCTCAGCAGACAAACTGCTCAAATAATCTGATGAAAGGGTCACCACCAATGCTACCCCATGGAGACTACCTCCAAACTCTGAAACCGGAAACTCGATAGCTCCTTTACCTTTACTAGGAACGGGAACAATGCAACTCTTGCCACAGAAAGTGACGAATAATCCATCATCTGATGGCTCAACTCACCTCAGTTCCTCAAACAAGCATCATCTCTACTTATCCCTGAGCCTTGCGACACCAACTGGCATCTCACCAATAAAATCTCTTGGAAACGAACTCACTTTATCTTTCAAGGTATACTCCATTATGACTTGCTCTTCATGGCCCTCTGGCCCTATACTCTATCACCTCTGGCCTCAATCTAATCAATCACAACGAGATAACTAGTAAAACAAGAAGCACTAACCGCCACGAATCATGGTACTCGAACCACACGATCACCTCTCAATCTTCTAGGAATCATGGTACTCGAACCATGCGATCACCTCTTAGTTTGCGACTTAGAACTTCTGGAATTTTCCCTGTATCGAGTATGGGTCCTCTGTTTTCAGTAGTACGGACCTATACTACCTGCCACATCTACTCATACTTTCCACACAGATCATCCCAGATTTCCTAAGTAGCTGCTCAACCTCCTCAATCGCCAATCTCGTCATCCTGGTTGCTCTCCTGCGAATACTTTCCTCTATCGACATATTCATCTGACAAAGGTCTCTCCCTAGACTCCTCCTAGGTTCTCACACCTCCCTGCCATCAGCTGTTGAAGAACTCCTTATGTTGTCACCCGTCTACCTCCTGAATATTGTCATATTCACTTAGTAGCTGACTCCCATCATCAAGTGTTCCACAAAGCACAAAGCAAGCAACATTCAGACATCGAATAATCTCCACAATCACGTAAAACAATTCTAGGTTACAACTCCACTTGCTCTACACACTCTCAAATGTGTCACCGAACTCAAGCAACTCTACCTCACGTGGGTATCTAACTACTCTCTTAGTGGGCTCCTCCAATGCTCGTCTAGGTATCTTTCCTATATCGCTCCTCTACTCAAATCTCTCTCTAAAAGATTCCTGCTAGTTACTCTTACTCCGCACAAACTCAAAGCACATCACCAAAAACAACTCCTAGGCTAAGGCATCACAAATCAGGAAACTCTAGCCCTAATATATGAAATACCTAGCCTATCTTCTAGTATGCATCACTAATATCTCAATAATATCTCATAACATAATTAAGTAAGGGTATTTTGGGAAATCACCGTTCAGGGTCTGGCTGATTTTACACACTGTTCCATCTCGATTTCTATTAAACTCTTTCTCTTTTAGAAAAACTCATTCTTTTGAAAAAATTTCGCAAATCCCCATTTTGAGTCCAGACATACCCGAAGGTGTATCCGAATCCCTCAAACCAAGGCTCGGATACCAACTTGTAACAATGTAAATGCTCAAACAAAATTTTCATTTTAAAATCATATAATTCTCGTAACACCTTTCACAAAAGCTCATTGATTTGAATTACAAAACACAATTACATAATTCATTGACTCCTACTCCAAGATTCTCAAAACATAACTCTTTCTCTGGTGTGTACAATCGAGTCGGTGCCTTCCCACGATCCTGAAAAAAAGCCTGAAACACACAACACATACCACAATAAGCACGAAGCTTAGTGAGTTACCTAAAATACCACACATAACTCTTCAGCCACTCGAGGCTATAACTCTGTATGACCCTCCGGTCAATGTGTCTTAGTGGGACCCTCTAGTCCCACAACTTTGGTGGACCCTCCGGTCCTAACTCTATGGACCCTCTGGTCCTAGCTCTATAAACTCTGAGTAACACATAGCATAAATCACAAAGAAATAATGCATGATATCACAATACACAAATAAGCACATAAGACATCTCAGTCACACAAGGATACCACTCATGGTAAGTATAGTGAGAAGACTCACCTCATAAGCTGGCTAGTATAAACGTTGTACTCCAACATCTCGAACTAGCCTTCGCCTAAGACATAGATTATGCATCTCTAAAAAAATACTTTAATTACACTAAAATACACCAAGGGCCACTCTCTCTCCCTGCTTACCTCATGAAGTGGGTAAAAGACCATTTTACCCCTTCGTGATCTCCGGTACTCACGTTGACCAAACCTTATAGTCAATAGAAGTTAAACTCAAGTCAACAGTCCCTATTTGACCTGACTCGATGAGTAAACCCTTGAGACTCGTCGAGTCCACTCACTATCTCAGAAGTCTCACCAAGGTCCAACTCAACTCTTTGAGTTCACCCCCAACTCGCCGAGTTAACACGCGATTCAGCTTGATTCGGAAAACCCTAACCGACTCGTCGAGTCACCTCATAGACTCGGCGAGTCATCTCCATGGTATTACTCATTTGGTCTCCTGAGGTCAGATCTGAGACTCTAACTCATAGATCTAGCCTCCTATCATCCAAAAGTCACGAAAAGGACCGATCTTAATGTCCACGCATGGTATATTTTGCTCTATATACCATTATGACTCCATTAAAGCTTCATAGCTTCTAAGATCCATGGTTGCTCCTCTATAACCTCATACTTTCGGACACTCTGGACCTTACAAGGTCTAGATCTACAACTCAAGCTCAGAAAGGGGTTTGATGCATCCCAAAACCCCATTAATGAGGGTAATATAAGCCCCAATCCCAAAAATAAAAGATCTACACAATTAAGGAAGGAAAGGGGTCGAATATAATACCTCCAGCTGATGCCCTTTGAATGAAATCTTCTGATCTAGCAATCTCCTTTGGCCTTCTAGCTTGTAACCTCCTTCTCTCTTGCATAATTTACACTAATAAGCTTATGATAGCCCTCCCTCTCACTCTACACGTTCAAAGACTCTTTAGGGTTGCTCTCAGGAAGATATGGCCACAAATAGGAGGTCATAAGGTCCTTACATAGGCCACAAGCCCGTCACTTAGGGTTTTCTCTGCCCAGGACCTACTCGGCGAGTCAGTCCTCTGACTCGTCGAGTACACTCATTAAATCCACGTGGCAACCCGACAAAACTCAGCGAGTCAGGCCTCCGACTCGTCGAGTCTCTCCTTAAACTTGAAAATTGAATCACAAAGTAAAGTACCTGAAAACCCGGATGTTACATATGGAATTCAAGAGGTTTTGAAGAGTTTAATAACTTGCCCTCAAGTTATGGAACTTGGAAAGTGTCGTTTTATGACTTCAGAGAGTTATAAACCTTTCTATCAAGTTTTGGAACTCAAAAGTTTTATAAGGAGTTACAAAACTTGTCATCAGGTTTGGAATTCAAGAGTTTTTTGAATTAAGTTTTAGAATTTGAAAAGTTTAATTAAAAGTTTTTAATTTGAAATATTTAATTCTAAAACATCTAGTAATTGAAAGGTTTCACAAAGTTGCAACTCTTGGGTTCATAACTTAAAAATTAATTAAATAGTTTTTAATTTTGAATTTTTATAACCTTGATGCTTTGAATAGTTCAATTACACCTTATGGACTTTATTAAAGTGATTAAAGTGTTTAATTAATAGAGAATTAATAATTCAATAATGATATGGTTTAAGTTTAATTAAATTAAGAGTATGATTTATTAATAGATTAAACCACCAAGTATTTTAAATATGTAAAATACACCCTTGTACTATATAGCATTAAAAGTTTAATATATTATATACGTATAAGTAAAACATCATTCTTACCGTTTGTAGGCCTCATTTACGAAGCTAGTCTATACGGGGTGTTTAAGGAATTTGCCTATATTAAATGTATAATGAAATACAAAGAAACTAAACATTTTATAAAATTCCCAAATATTAGTTACTTTTCACCTTATTAGTCATTAGTGGAGCGTATGTGGTTAACCGGCACACTAATATGGGACTAATGAAGGATGGGAATGGGTAGCTCGTAGTTTGTCATAGATCAATGGAGTGTGTGTGGTTAACCGACACATTGATTAGTTGATAAATGACTAGAGAATACCAAGCTAATTTGCATGGTTATTCACACCTTGTTTGTGATCCTTGGCATCCCTATCACAAACTTAAAGGGCATAATCAAGATTAAACATGCCATTGAAAAGTTCAATGGATCTCAAAGAATCTAGGAATTTCAAATAATTTAAAACCTAAAATTCATTTTCGTTTTTCATGGTGGAAATTGGTAATCATCATTTACCTACCGACAAATTTGCAATTGGATTACGACATCCCTCTTCCGAATTGTAAAATATTGTGTTGGGTCATAGCCTTACTATTTCATGTGGGTGTTATATTATAGACTTAAATCAACTAACTTGAATTTCTCCTTTTATAAATGTCTAGTTCTGAAAACTATGGTCTTCCCGAATCTTTTGGAAAAAGTTTTCCTCATGAAGATGATGTTCCACGCTTCGATCATGAAAATGGAAATCATTCTTCACTTCCTCCACCTCCTCCAATTATTCTCCCTAACCCACGTTTTCATCGACTTGAAAAGTTCAAGGTCATTCAAGCCCTATTGGCTAGCAAACACAAAGTTGGAAGGTTTGTGTGTGCATATGTCTTGGACATAAAGTCACACATTGACAGGCTGGGAATGTTGGGTGTTGTCTTCCCAAGGAAGCTGGCTGTTGACTGGGTTCTTTTGTCACTTCCCGAGTCGTATACTTAATTTCTTAAAGACTATTATACGACAGATCATGATGTGACCCTTATCGATCTTACCTATTTGCTAATTGTTGTTGAATCCTCAATGATTTAGCGCACAGGTAAAACAAATTTGATTGGAAGATCTACATCCCAAGTTGCCATGAACATAGGCAATGACATTGATCGTCCAGAAAAGATCCCTTCTCCTATAGGTAGGGAATTGGCTATGGTCAAAAGATTTGACCATAAGAGAAAAGCCAGTTCTAAGATAGTTCCATGTGCAAACGCCAAAGAGTCCACTTGTGTCTATTTCCATTTGAAGGGACCTTGGAAGCGAAGCTGCCCTTTCTACCTGAAAGATATAAGAGAGGGTAAAGTCAAAGTATTTAACTCTACTTTAGGTAAGTCCACTATCTAACTCTATTAAGTTCCCATTTGTAGATTCTTAATACATGTGATAAGATTACATTTTGATGTTTTGTAGAATCGAATGAAGCTTAAAGGAAGAAGCAAGCTGAGTCTGGTCACGAATCAGATTTTTGAGATGTTGCTTAGGAGTTATGATAAATTGCTTACAAATATGTAGTAACATAGTTTTCATTTGTACTTGCATTGTAAGGAAAAGTTTTTCCATATTTTGTAAATAAATAAAAATTTGATTTTATCTTATTTTATATGTCCTTGCAATGGCATTTGTGAAAGTTGATGTTTGTGTGTTTCTTAGCAAATGGAATTGATTCTTTCGTTTGTAGTAGTGTGTAAATTCACTAAATAAGGAAAGATTATCATCACCCATGTTTTAGTTAGACAGAAACATGGAATCATGCAAATTGTATTGTATGATGAATGAGAACTTTCGTCTTTGGGAAATTAAGACTGATTCCTTGTTCACATGTTAATGTGAGTCAAGTGAAGGACTAGGGGATTTAGTACACCTTATTATGCACTGGTCTAATCCACCACAAAGAACGATAAGATTGAAGAGTTAAGAAACTCTTTGATCGTTTAGATCTTTGAACAGGTTAATCACAGAAACGTTAAACAGAAATATCAAGCACAAGAATGAATCAAAATATATCGAATGATTCAATAGATTCAAGCCTTAACAGAGCTCGACAAAGAACTTCCGCTGTAGAGGCTATTAGGGTTACAAGCGATAAAAATAATATCTTTCAAATAATCGACTTCAAAATCTACGTACTAAGATGCATGCAAGCATCTAAAAATACTAAACCCTAGAAATAACTCACGGATGGACAGGCCCAATCCGAAGACAAAAATGGACTAAATAACGAGCCCAAGATGTAACACCCATCTGACCCTACAATCTCCCCCTTTGCATCAATTGGAGCGAGACTTCTACTTCGGCTTGCTGGGTCCAGCTGCAGGAACTTTCTTTGTGGTTTGAAACAGACGTGGAATGAGGGCAAGGATGGTCTGTCTGAAGGGAATGTACCACTGGATCATGTCGTCAAAATACTTCTTGTCATCTGCTGAATTCTGCTTGCATCGATGAATGATCCCCAGAACATGTTCCAAGCACGCAGTGGTGTATAGGTGCTTATTTGCCAAGGCGAACAGGCTTTTTTGGCCTTCGTTCCTTGTGAACATGACAGAGTTCCACTTCGGGTCGATTCTTCCCATCTGCATCATATTTAAATCACTTGTAGAACCAACAGGAGAGATGATAGGCTTTTTCTTGAAGATACTTGCGATCTCCTGATCTATCTTGGCAACCTCCATGATGTAGCATACAAACATCCTTTTGAAGTGATCAATGATTGGCCCATACTCAACTTCGTTGGTGAGGAGGATGTTATGAAAAATAATCCAATCATGTGGATTCAGGTTGGGAAGATCAGCAAGTGATATAACATGTTCAGTTTTAGCAGAACCCCTCAGCACTTTGAACCGAATGTTTGTGAAGTTCCCCTCACGAAACGGTTTGAGGACCCCGAACGTTGATGATCTTCTGAGCACTCCATGTTTGATACTGAGGTTGAGCAGACCTCAGATAGAATTCAACAAGATCCTTATCAACCTTTGGGTGAGGATGAGGGACATTAGCAACATGATCAAAAGCATGGAAAATGGAGGCCTTTCGGGTCAGTGGCATATCGAACTGAGAGTCGACGGAATTGATCCGATCCAAGGAAATCACTGGTTCGAGCCACAAGATGCTGGGAGTTTCAATTGCTTCTTTGATAAGCTTCTCGAGAGTGCACGGAGGAAATAGAGTTTTTCTATTCTCAAGAAGATCATGAGCCTCCTTCATTTTTCGTTCGTTCGCCTCGTCCTCTCTGGCAACGCGAGCGCTCATGTCAACCTCCTTTTCCCGACCTTGTTTCTTCAAGAGATCAGCAATGGTCTCTTTATCATCATCATCACTGTCTTCAACAATCTTCTTCCCTTTGTCTTTAACACCCGAACCTGAGGCTTGACCTGCTGGAAGAGGTTCGGTTGCTTTAGTTGATGTAGAAGTAGGAGGCGGTTGAGACACATCTTCTCCCCCTTGTTTCGGATGGGCCACGAACTCAAGAAGCCCTTCAAGTTTGCTTAGTAGGGCAAGGGCAGGAGCAAGCTTCTCAGCTAGAGTGCGCCTCAAAGAGTAGTTCAGGATAGGATCATGTGCTTCGATGATGTTGGAGAGGGAAGCGTGGACATACGAAACATACGATGAGATAACCGCACGCTCAGATCGGAGAGATGCAACTTCTTTTTCTGATTGGAAAAGATGAAGACTCTTGACCTTGAGAGCAGTAGTCTTGCGAGCAAGAGCATCCATCGCTGAGTTCTCTGAAGTGAGATCTTCTTGCAGCTTTGTCAGGCACTCCTCAACAGTCGCCTGGAATGATTTATTGTCATCGTTGAGAGACTGATGAAGACTGGAAAAGGACTGCACTTCGGAGACAAATGAAGTGGCCATCTTCTCGACAAGAGAGTCAAGCTTCGCTGCATTGGAATCAACGGCTCCCTGTAAAGACTGCAAAAGAGTATTAGCATCAACAAATAGTTTTTCGACTTTTTCGGTCGCGGCAACACACGCCTTGGTAGAGGCGTCGATAGCGGCAGTGGCAGAGTTGATGGAGGCTTCATGAGCCTTGGTGAACATATCAACTAGCCCCTGAATAGCAGCCTCTGAGATAGTGGACCGAGAGGAAGAGGAGGAGGAAGCAATGAGACTATCGATTTTCTCATGAAGTTCCTTGAGATGCTTCTTGGTGACTGGAGCATCATCGTCATCATCACTTTGAACTTGATACAGACTATAGTAGACCGAGTCAAATGTCATGTCTTCCCCTCCAAGAAAAGTCTCTTCATCAGCTGAGGGATTGGGAGATGAAGGCGAAGGTGAAGGTTCGGCTGTGGGAGTAGGCTCGGGTATTGAAGTGTGTTCTGTAGTGGGAGTGGGTTCGGGTGCTGAAGTAGGATCCCCCGTATCAGATATGTTGGTTTGAACTCCAACGGTGGTTGTTGTGGTGGCTTCTATGAAAATAGGAGGTGGTACAGGGATAGAGGTGGGTGGTATTTGAGTAGTGGAGGTTATGGGGGGAATGGAAATAGAGATAGAGATTGGGTGAGGAGAGACAGGTTTAGATAAAACAGGTACCTCAGGAGAAGGAGAACGTGGAGGAGTATTACCACGAAGTGACTATTCTGAGTTTGAACTCTCATCCTCTGATTCACTGGAGGAAGAGGCAAGAATTAGTTTACGCCTGGGTTGAGTCTTCCTCTTCTTTGGTGGAGGTGATTGAGCTGCCTTGGAAGGTTTTCGCTTCTTTGACAACTTTCTTGTCTTTCCCCTTGTCATGTTTCTTTCCCCTGGGAGCAGGCCTATCAGCATCGTGGATGGATTGAATTATTTCAGGAGTGAGCTCTCTGGGGCCTAAACGAAGTAACTCCTTGGAAGTTTTGATGATGCGACTGTCCTTTGGAACACACGCAAACATTGACTCAAGGATTGAGCCAACGAACTGAAATTTGGAGGAATCAGACACTATGATCTTCGTTGTGTCGAAAATTCCTATCGAGGAGAGTGGAGAATCAGCAACGATAGGGACATGATATTTGTCCATCGCCCACTTTGTGACCAGCATCCAGAATCTGGCATAAGAGTTCTCAGAATGCCGAGAAGTAGACGCAAGGCTTTGAATCAGCTGTTGCCATAAAACCGATCCATAATCGAGATTGATGCCATGGTACATCCCATAGAGAATTTTCATAAACAGCCGGCTCGCCCCATCAGAACCTGCACTTCGTTCTGATAGTCCTTTGAACAGTACAGTGAAGAAGCCATTCCACTGAGGAGGTAAACATGATTTCTTGAACTTTGTCACGGTGGTCAGAATCTCGGTGTAACCCATGTTGTAAAATATGGAGAACAACTGTCCCACAGGAATAGATTCAGGGTTAACCCTAGACTCATTAGGTTCAAACCCTAGAAGCGAACATAATCGCTGGTTGGAGATGGAGGACTTGGTATCAAGAATGTCGAAGAAAATTTGATCGACAGACTTGTCATAGTGGGCCGTTGAGAAGATCTGTGACAAACACTCCATTGGAACGAGTTCGACTTTGGTTAGTGCTGGAACCAGTGGAGAGTGCTTGAGACACTCCATGATTGGGAACATGAAAGCATCGTAGACTTGTGGGGTGAGATCAATGATCAGGCTTTGTTGAGGGCGGACAGGCAAAATGTGGGAGGTAGCATGAACTGAAGAGGAGTCCGCCATTGAAGAGTAGTTTTTTGGGGAAGATGATGAATAGTGGGAGAAAGTGATCATTTATTGCTCTCTGAATATTTGGTGCAGTAAAGAGGTAAAAGACTTTAAGAATTAACCTTTATACCGTGGGTAGAAGAGAGAGAAGAATCTGCTCCCAAATCTTCTAAAAAAAACGAAGCGTTTCCTTAGGTGATTGACGCGTGATAGTTTAGAACCCCTATGATTACGCAGGAGAGAGAAAAACTCTTCCGTTTCACACGCCTTCCCATCAAGCGCCGTTTGATATACTAAAACAATTCCATTTCACATGCCTTCCCATCAAGCGCCGTTTGAAATACTAAAACAATTAGACTTTCGGCTGAGTCAGCAACTTATCCTTTTAATATGAGCTGTCTTCACAGATAAAGGTAAGCACGTATAGCAGTAACAACCACATCTCGTTTAGAATATAACATTAAATCCCGGAGCTAAAAAAATAGCTTATAATTAACGAAACCAGATTTATGTAAAAACAAAAAGATTTTCGTGCATAGAGTGTCAAAGAGAAAGAAATAAAGCAACACATATGTGGAAAATTTTGATGTCAATAAACACACGAAACAGTGGATCCCGGGCACGAATCTCTTCCTTCAAAGTCAAGAGAGACCTTAAAGTGTTTGTGTGGTTTCCCGTTGAATTACGATCAAGCACTAATTAAGAAGTGTTGAAAGGCATCTTTTAATAAGGGTAATTTGGGAGGCTTTCACTTCAGTTCAGAATTCCTGATCTTGACATATGACAAAAATCGACTGAAATACTTGTGAGACCAATGTGGTCTGTTGAACAAGTAGGTTTGAAGAATATTTAAGTGACATGTTGAAAATACTTTTAGGCGAAATCTCAAAAAAAAATTAAAATTGGATTCTAAGGGAAGAAATGTTATGGTATTTAACAATTTCATAAGAATCACACAAAAAGAAAAATTAGAGATTTCATGGTACAACCACTTGGGTGAATTTGTTAATTCATGAGTGAAAACTAGAGCAAATTTAATTGTTCGCCGTCAATGCATAGTAGGTATTGAATTGTGGGTTTCACTTAGCACGTAGTGGCACGAAGCTAAGATCATAAACACATAAATTGTGTAACCATAAACCTCAGTGGTAATTTCTGAGAGTCTCAAGGGTTACTTGTATGAAGCGAATATGATGGAGAAAAATATTTGAGATGGTGTAAGGAAACCAAAGTACCTCTGCTGTTAGAATAATGACTACGCAGAAAACTCTTATCTCATATGAGAAAAGAGTAAGGTAGATCATGATTAGAATAAATGTAATAGCCTAATTGGGAAGACAAGGTTTGTATATACCTAGTCAGTAAGGCTTTATTCATAATCATTTGAGGCTTTGGACAACATGCAAGAACATGTTTCTAGGGACACTTAGCTATTAAAAAGTGTGAGAATGATACCTGCCCCATCGATCATCCACAAACGATAAATACAAACATAAGTAAAGATAAGAAAACAAAAAAAGATTTTTGGAGTTTATGAAATTTTGATTCAAAGAAAAACAGAAACAAAACAATCAAATTTTTTTTTTTGGAACCGAACCCGAAATAGACCGAACGCTCGGTTCATTTCGGTTTGAAAAAAAACTTGTTTGGAAAGAAAAGAATTGGATAATAAGTGTACAAAAAGTTTACAACCAAAGAAACTACCTTTTAGAGATAATAAAAATACAAGTGCAATAGGACCAAACCCGAGCGTTCGGTTCATTTCGGTACCCATGCGAACCGAACCCGAAATAGACCGAACGTTCGGTTCATTTCGCTTCCAACTTTTAGTTTTGAAAAGGTGTTTTTGGTACTGACTCCGATTCCATCATACCTAGTCCTTGTAGAATTTTATTAAAACTTGCTTCAGGAAGGCCTTTGGTGAAGATGTCAGTCAGTTGATCAGTAGTTCGAACAAAGTGAATCTCTATGTTTCCGTCTTCCACATGATTCTTAATGAAGTGATACCTCAATGCAATATGTTTGGTTTTGGAATGTTGTACTGGGTTATGACAGATCCTAATTGCACTTTTTGAGTCACAATATAGTGGGATCTTTTTCATATTGAGTCCATTATCCCGGAGTTGGCTTTGGATCCAAATCACTTGAGATGTACAAGAAGCGGCTGCAATGTACTCTGCTTCGGCTGTAGACAGAGAAACACATGTTTGTTTCTTAGATTGCCAGCTCACCAACTTCCCGTCGAGGAATTGACAGCCTCCTGTAGTGCTTTTCCTGTCTAAACCACATCCTCCAAGGTCTGCATCTGAGTAGGCTTGAACAAAGAAACTTGAATTTGAGGGATACCAGAGACCGAGAGAGGTGGTTCGCTTCAAATACCGGAGTATGTTTTTCACTGCCAGCACGTGTGGTTCACATGGATTCGCTTGAAACCTGGCACAATAGCACATAGAAAACATTATATCAGGCCTGCTAGCTATGAGGTACATCAGGGAACTAATCATTTGGCAGTATAGCGTTATGTCAACTGCCGGTTTTTCCAATGATTGTGTGAGCTTGGTACCGAACGCCATAGGGACTTTGACCTTTGAATCTCCCATCATGCCGAATTTAGCAAGAAGAGTCTTGGTATATGCTTCCTGGTTAATAAAGATGCCTTCAGGTCCTTGTCTAATATTTAAACCAAGGAAAAAGTTAATCGGACCCATTGAGCTCATTTCAAATTTTGTCTCCATCAACTTTCTGAATTCAGCTGTTAAGCTAGGATTCGTTGAGCCAAAGATGATATCATCGACATAGATGTGAACTATCATAAGGTGGTTACCTTCCTTTTTACGAAAGAAGGTTGGGTCAACCGAGCCTTGTTTGAATTTAGACATCTTTAAAAACTTAGTTAGTGTTTCATACCATGCCCTAGGTGCTTGTTTCAAACCGTAAACTGCCTTATCTAGGATGTAGCAGTGATTTGGATGCTTTTCATTCACGAAACCAGGAGGTTGCTCCACGTAAACCGTTTCTTGAAGTTCCCCATTCAGAAAAGCACACTTCACATCCATTTGGTAGACCTCGAAGTTCTTGTGTGCAGTATAGGCAAGAGATATTCGAACAGATTCCAGCCTTGCTACCGGAGCAAATGTTTTTTCGTAATTAATTCCTTCTTCCTGGCAGTATCCTTTTACCACAAGACAAGCCTTATTTCGAATCACATTACCCTCCTTGTCCATTTTGTTTATGAATACCCATTTGAGACCAACGAATGAGGCATCTTTTGGTGTTGGAATGAGACGCCAGACCTTATTTCTTTCAAACTCAATGAGTTTATCTTGCATTGCTTGAACCCAATCAAAATGATCGAGAGCAATATTGATGGTCTTTGGCTCAATTTTGGACACAAAGGAATTAAACATGCAGAACTCTACTTTGGAGAGTAAAGCAGTTTGTTTCGCCTTCAGTTGTGAGTGAGTTAGAACTTTCTCTGATGCGTCACCCACTATTTGGGATGCAGGATGATCTCTGGTCCATTTGGTGAGTGGAGGATAACTTGGATCATAGGACAGATCTAGTTCGGCATTTACCATTTCTTCTAATTCTGATTGAGTATCATCGTCATAGAGCATGTCAGAATTCCCCCCACCTCTACAGATGATGAATCATTTGGACCTTCAGGTTGATTTGGACCTTCGGGTGCTACTGGACTTTCAGGTGTAGCTGGGCTTTCGGGTGCTATAGGACTTTCGGGTGTAGCTGGGCTTTCGGGTGCTACAGGACTTTCAGGTGCATCAAAGATTGGATTCTCCCCCTGAATATGTGAGTCCTGTTGTTTTGAAGAGAATTGATTCTCCCCCTCAACCGAAGTGCCGCTCTGAGGTGGTTCGTTTCGAACTGGTTCTCCTTCTCCTATTTGTTTGGCTGCATCTTCGATAATTTGCTTCAAATGATCGATTTTGTTGTCTGTTGCCTTGGCTTCCGAGAGAGTGGCTTTCTCAGGTTCATCAAATAAGTCTACAAACTGGTCAAACAAATTAGCAATCAAGGCTTTGACTTGACCTGTTTGAGAGAAAATCTCTCCAATTGCTTCTTCGGTAGACTTTAGCTTCTTGACGTAATTGTCATCGAATGTCACATAATAGGTTTCTTCAATTCTTCTAGAATGTTTATTTAAAACCCTGTATGCCTTTGAAGTAAGAGAATATCCCAGAAAGATTCCTTCATCAGCTTTGCCATCAAACTTGTTGCGATGTTCTTTGGAATTGAAGATAAAACACCTGGAACCGAACACGTGAAAGAACTTGACATTCGGCTTCCTGTTGTTAATAATCTTGTAGGGAGTGAGAGAGAAACGCTTGTTGAGATAAGACCTATTCTGAGTAAAACATGCTGCAGCAATAGCATCAGCCCAGAAATATAAGGGAAGAGAAGCAAAACTTAGCATGGTTTGGGCCGCCTCGCACAGGGAGCGGTTTCACCTTTCGACAATTCCGTTTTGTTGTGGTGTATAGGGGGCTGAGAAATTATGACTGGTGCCTTTTTGAGTCAAGAAATCCTCAAATTCTTTGTTCTTGAATTCCAGTCCATTATCGCTCCTGATGTTTCGAACAGCTTTCCTCAGTTGTACTTCGACTTGCTTGATAAAGATCTTCTGCTTAGGAGTCGCCTCAGATTTGTGCTATAGAAAGAATACCCAAGTAAATCATGAGAAATCATCAACAATAACAAGAATAAACTTGTTACCGCCAATGCTCTCGATTGATGACGGACCACATAAGTCGATGTGAAGCAACTCAAGTGGTTCAATAACCTTGGTGTTTATGATGGTTGGGTGACTTTGACGACTCTGTTTACCCATTTCACACGCAACACATAAGTGTTCTCGATCAAACTTAAGCAATGGAAGACCTCGAACATGACCGCTGGTGACAAGCTTGTTGATGTCTTTGAAGTTGAGATGTGACAGCCTTCGGTGCCACAACCAACTTTCGTCTGAATGAGCTTTGGACAAAAGACATATGGCTGGATTCCCTTTGATTGGTCTGAGATTTAGAGGGAACATTTCACCTTTTCGATCTAACTTGAGGATTTCTTTGTTGGTTTTCTTCTCTATAACTTCTGAACCTTCGTCGTCAAACAAGACTTTGAGACCGGTACCTCCCACTAGTTGAGATACACTGATGAGATTATGCTGCAACCCTTCTACATATGCCATCTTCCTTATTGTGAAGTCTCCATTGGTTATCATCCCATAACCCTTTATTGTTCCATAAGAGTTGTTACCGAACTTGACATTGCCACCATTTTGAAGTGACCGAAACTCCCTTAGCTCTTCCTTCCTTCATGTCATGTGACGTGAGCAGCCGCTGTCTATGTACCATTCTTCATCAAACTGCTCGTCACTGATAACCTGCAAAAATTAAGCAGATTTAGGAACCCAAAGTTTCTTGGGTCCACGTGAGCCTTTCATAGAAACAGGAATAGTAAGAGAAACATCAACGAGATATGTTCGTTTTATTAAGGTTGTTTCATCCTTTCTTTTAATAGTAAACACTTCGATTTTATCTGAATTAGATGCAGTTGTTTTGGATTCAGATTCTGGTGTTTGGATTTCAGCCTGCTTTCGGTCTTCCTTAGCTGAGGAAATCTTCCTTTTTCCTTTCTAATCCTTTGATGATCTTGAATTTTGTGTAGGAACAGAATTGGGCTTAAAAGAAGATTGAGAATGAGAAGAATTAGAGGAAAAGAAATTAGAATGAGAATCTTTTCTGACTTGAGGTTCAAAATGACTCTTTTGGTTGTGGTCATTTGAGGGACCGAACCTGGACCTTCGGTTGTCGTTTGATGATGAACCGAAGTTGGACCTTCTGGTGTTGTTGGTTGGTGGCCCGAAACTGGGTCTTTTATTGTAAAAGCTTGATGGGCTGAAATCTGGTCTTTGCTTGTTGTTATTTGGCGGACCGAAACTAGCTTTTCGGTTGCTGTTGCTTTCAAGACCGAATCTATCCTTTCGGTTCTGTTCTTCGTGTGGCCCGAAAGTGTTCCTCTAGTTCTTTTGAATCGGAGATTCGAAGTTCCTTTTACTTTTGTTTTCTTCTCCTTTTGACTTAGAATCTTTGTCAAAGTGAGTGTAGTGAGGATTTTGGGAGCGCCAAAACTGCTTTCACTCTGAGAGATTTTTCTTGTATCTCCGGTTGCTTTGCTGCTTTTGATTTTTCACCTATTTCGGTTGTTTGTGGATATTTGCCTTTTGTTTCAGCTTCTTAGCAACCGGTTCACTCTTCATGGAAGAGGTTTCGCTTGTGGAGGTGACTCCTTCCACTGGAATCTCTTTTGTGCCACTGGTACTTGGTACGTTAAAGTTGGTAGGCTTATTCGGAGGTTCGGGCACATATCTACCTTTGGCCTTCCATGATGTTCGCTCTGAAAGACCAACTGTTTCGTATGCGTTGTCTATCGGTGCTGACCAGAAAAACTCATCACAACCATCTGTATTATCTTCGTTTATTATGGCAGTGAGTTCGGTTGTCTGATGTTCGGTTACTCCTGTGACCTTATACACCTGATTGAGAGTTGTTCTAACCTTCTGAAACACGACGGCCTTTTCTTTAAGGATTGGGGACTTAGTTTTGGATAAACGAGTGAATTCCACAGAATTTTCAGAAATCTGGTTTTTGTGGTTTTCAGGCTCGCTCCTGACGAACTCGGAACAGTCAACTTCGTCCTCTATAGAAATTTCACTCATATCATCGTCCTCATTAAGTTCAGATGCGTTTTCAACATCAATTTTGTTTTCTGAACTCAAATTGGTACTCAATGAGTCGAATTTTTGTATGGTTTCGGCCCTGAGTTTCAACTTATCATTTTCATCCAAAAGATTTTTAAGCATGTCCTTATGGTCTTTGGACTTTATAAAGGATTCGATTTTGTCCAGACCATACATGTAAGTAGGATTAACATCATTGGAAGATACAACACTTTCACGGTTGTATGCTTCGGCATCAATTTCATCCTCCTTAAACTCAAGGAAGGGTAGAATCATGCGATGTATCTTCTGCCCTATTTCACAATTTAGATGCAGTTGAGTAATGTTAGCATAAAGCCTTTTGGCAATTAAACAAAAAACATTCCTTTGTTTTAACAATTTGAGATTGTCTCTTTGCAAAAAAATGTTTTCATCCCTAGACTTAATCAGCTCCAACTCTTTTTGCTCTATCCACATCCTTCGCTCCTCACTCTTGGATGACACCCTGCTTATTTGGTCTGTTAGATTAGAATTCGTGACCCGTGATTGCGTTAAACAACTATCTAGATTTGAAATTCTTGAATTCAAGTTATTCAATTCCTTTTCATATGATTCTTGTGGAATTTTAAATGAAACAAAAATAGATTGTACCTTTTTGATCAGTTCATCAAGTTCACTGATTTGCACACTAAGAGGTTTCGCTGTAAAGCATAAGTCCTCTCACTCCTTGGCCTCTTCATTTCCACCATCAGTGTTGTATCCCCTCATCTGAGATAAATCGGTCACCATAAGACATCTTCCATCAGTTTCACCACTTTTTGCAACATAAGCCTTTCCATGAGAAGGCTTTCTCACTTCATCGTCTTCAGAGTCAGTCGACCACACCTGCACGCCACCGAACTCATCATCATCTACCGAACCCTGCACAATAAGAGCATTCATAGAGGGATTAGCAGCAGCTTTCTTCCTTTTTATCTCTTCCAGTCTTTTCATAAGACTTGCTTCTTCATCTTTCTCTGCCATCTTCTTCAGCACGCAATCTTTTGCGTAGTGATTCTTCCCACCACAGTAGAAGCAACTGACACCAGAGTCAGCTTCACCCTTCGCTTCTTTCTTCGATTCCTCAACCTTCGGTTCATCTTTCACCTTTTCAAAACTGTAGCTTCCCTGCCAATTATGATTTTTGTTGGTAGGGAACTTTTTCTTGATGAACCTTCTGGGATTTGACACCAACATAGCATAGTCTTCGGCTGTCAGATCGTGATCTCCCAGATTTAGATCCTCTTCGTCTTCTGCTACACTCTTACCTTTGGACAGAAGCGCCAGAGACCCCAGATTTGAAACCACGCTTTTCTCTTGCAGCACTGTCTTTTCCTGGGATTTCAGAATCCCCACCAGTTTTGCCAGCGAGTACGATTTGAACTGCTCGTGTGCTTTAACCGTTGACACAACAACTCTCCATTCGGATCTTAGGCCATTCAGAAAAGTGACCTTCTGTTCGATGAGCTTCCTTTCAATATCATGTTTGATCATCATGCTGAGAAGATGATTGAAGCGATCAAATGTCTGCGTAACAACCTCATCAGGCTTCTGCTTGAACTCTCCAAATTCAGATAGAAGTAAAGTCTGAATTGAGTGCTCCAGATCTTCATCAGTGGAATACAGCTCTCGCAGTCGATCCCAGATTTCCTTTGCCGTACTGCAAGAACTCACCAATCTAAACGTGTCGGATTGAAGAGAGAATCGAATCAGTCTCAGCGCCTTAATGTTGCATTGAAACTTCTCCTTTTCGTCCTGAGCAACATCTTTCACGTCTTTCAACAAATCATTGTACTTCTAGATGTTCTTGAATGAGCAAATGGGCCAAATATAATAGCTTCCCATATCAGATACCCATTATCTTCAGATCCAATGACGTAGTCTTCAAAGTGGTGCGTCCATACCTCATAATCTTGAGTGTAGAGAATTGGAATCTTGGTTGTAGATCATATACTGTTTGAGATGTTAATAGGATTAGATTGAGAATCGTCCATGCTTGATCGTTTAACCTGTTATAAGATCAGACTTTGTAATACGTAATATTAGGGCAAGATGAATAAATAATGAGATACGTCAATTATGGAGTGACGGGTCAATAAATATCAATGAATGCGGAATAAACCCTAATCACTTCTTTCATAGAAGAGATGTGTATGAATTAAACAGTCTCCTGCTCTGATACCAATTAAAGAGTTAAGAAACTCTTTGATCGTTTAGATCGTTGAACAGGTTAATCATAGAAACGTTAAACAGAAATATCAAGCACAAGAATGAATCAAAATATATCGAATGATTCAATAGATTCAAGTTTCAGCAGAGCTCGACAAAGAACTTCTGTTGTAGAGCCTATTAGGGTTACAAGCGATAAAAATAATATCTTTCAAATAATCGACTTCAAAATCTACGTACTAAGATGCATGCAAGCATCTATAAATACTAAACCCTAGAAATAACTCACGGATGGACAGGCCCAATCCGGAGACAAAAATGGACTAAATAACAAGCCCAAGACGCAACACCCATCGGACCCTACAAAGACTATTCATCATGATTTACTAAAATATTAGTGAATACGATTGCTTGATTAAGTATAATTCTGAATCATTGAAAAGCTTCAACGTATAGCAGAACGAATAAGAAGAATCAAATTAGGCAAAAAGATAAAAGTTTCTCCAATCTAAAAGGAAAGGAGAGTACTTTAGTATCGTGTTTTATGATCATCCTTATGATTATGAAAACCATTTCAAAATTGATCCTCTAACGAAACCTCAGTGCATTTTTATGGCTAAGAAGAGGTATCAGGAATTGTTGAAATGGTTAGATCAAAAGGATGAGTCATACTTCATTCCAAAATCGAGTCTTAGAGTCATACTCCAAGATTGTGTGTTAAGTGACATATCTTAAGTAACAAAATGTTTTCTTACTCATGCACATTCAAATTGGTAGTTGTGATGTTTTGGATAAGACAAAGACCAACTAAGACCAATTGTATGAAGTGTCATCTTTATAAGAATCCGCACTAATATTTGTTTGTCAAGGAATGTTTCTTGACAAGAGAATCTTATATGTCAACAGGTCAGTGGGAGTCTTAAAGATAATGAAAAGTTTCAAGAACTAATCAAGAATAAAGCTATTATTAATCACTAGCACACAACTTGAGATTTGTAACCTACCGGTTTGGCATATTCTTGTTTTTGTGCCCATTCCAATTAAAGTTGACTATGCATGTGAGTTCTATGAGTTCTATGAGTTCTCAACTGTTTGCATAAAGGAAATCACCTTGATCAGTGAAAGTTCATCGATCAGTAAGGGTGATCTGCTCAACAACTTGGAAGACATGGTAAGCCCTTGTGCTACCAAAGTGGCAAGAAATTAAGATTGAACAGGTTCAGTTCATATCAGTTTGATTTTGTCGTAGACTTTATCTTATAGTAATGGTTGGAAATGACAAATTTATATGGATAGGAACACATACAACATAAAATCTAAGTGACATACGGTTTCTATCCAATTCATGAAAATGAGTGTGAGGAACCGCTTCCACTAAGTAGATTTTAAGGAGATAGCAGTTGTGTTAATTGCTTTCTCAAATTCGATTATGATTACGACATCCCTCTTCATAGTTCGAATAGTGAGAAATGGCAAATAGTTTGAACATTCGAGACTTACTGCTGTAAGTTCTGAAATAGTTTAGACACACATATGAGCTTTCTTATAAAAGGTGTATGAGCTTAGATAAAGGCTTATCAAAGCATCTCGCATCGGAAATCTGATCTTTTGAAAGAAATTCAATAAGTATTGATTTCTAGAAGTCCAACTGATTTTTGGGTACATGTCAAAGCTAGTGGGAGCACAAGTTTTAGGCTAGTAAGGTAATAATTATTATGTTAGTAGGAGCATAATCATTAGCATAAGTGTTGCAGGTTGGCAGTACAAGTTATAGGAAACAAATGTTACAAAATTGCAAGGTTGCAAAGTTTGAGAAGTTGTTTCACTATAGTATGGGAGAGGATACTTATGCTTTATTTTGAATCTATAAGCTTAGAATGAGATATTAATCAAACTTAGTCATGGATATATATGAATACCATGTTGAAATATTTCAATACTGGAAATTCTATATATGTAAATATTGTAGCAAGAGACTGGTCAAGTATCATGTCTTTATGTAAGACATTATAAATCATGTCCCATATGCTTCGGGTATAGGATCGATTTCATATGTTATAATATTTTTGT
The DNA here is from genome assembly GCF_002870075.4 of Lactuca sativa. NCBI lineage: Eukaryota > Viridiplantae > Streptophyta > Magnoliopsida > Asterales > Asteraceae > Lactuca > Lactuca sativa. The sequence goes on along the minus strand of NC_056624.2, from coordinate 98,909,300 downwards.
TTTCTAATTTTCCAAATGCCTAGGGCATTAAGAGGGAAAAAGGACTAGAACTGGATATGACTAAAGTGGTTAAACAACTGTCAAGGACGATCTAAGGTTCGCTAAGGATTGGTTGCTTATGGCCAGTTGGAAGAATAGTAATGAATGGACCATCTTGATATAATTCTGAATAGATAGGATTCTATTAAGAATGGATAGTCATATGGCAATTATGGAAAAGTTTCCATAATGGGAGTTGGATATCAAGAATCTAGGAGGAAGTTAGAAACTTTTATGCAAGAAGGATGTTCAAAGGAATGTGCTTTGAAAATGAGACTTCGTATCTATGGAGTTTTCTTGTAACAATCTCCAGTGGAAAGTTTTGTAATACCGTTGGCAAAGTCTCTATGACTTTTGTACCTCAACTTTACAAAAGGTTGCATTGCATGATAGTTTAGAATCTAACACATTCTTATAATGGCAAGAATTTGGGATTCTTACACTTGTGATAAAGATTTGGAATTGTGAAATGAGCTTCATTGCAAATGTTTTTCAATAGATCTATTTCACAAAGAAAGGACCATAGGCAAACATAGTTTGCATGATTGGAGCATGGGATAACTATTTTTTTAATTCAATTTTTAAGTTGAGTAATCGAAATATTATACAATGAATAATGTGTAATCAGTATGGTGATTAAATAATAAGTGTTTTATTTATACTAAAATTTTTTGAGACCATATTGGATTCATATGTTCTTGTGTTTCACTTCGCATGTTTTGACTTCCCAAATAATAAGATTAATCAAACATCCACAATCAATAATACTTTGAAAGTAGGTAATGAGGTAAGACTGTCATGAATCCTTCTGTAGATTGTCTAAGAGCTTAGACATAGGAAAAGTTTGCTACAGTTTTCATGAGTACTCTTGTAATAAGATTTGAGTATTGGATTAAACCCACACTTATCTAAATCACTTCATGGATTTCATCACGAGTGATTGTGAGATGAAAATATCTTATATTCTTCAAACGGAGAGATATGAGTTGCAGTTTACAAGTTGGTTACACATTGATAATATGTAAACGCACCAGTAACTTGGTGTGATAAAATGTACCGTTGTGTGTGATTTGATGAGTAAATAGAGCAAGCATATGAGTCTAAGTTTATCCATTCCTTTTACCCTAAGAGGGATAAAAGCGATATCTGTGGGCCCTTCGATGATTTGGTGATGATAACCCTAAGCGCTTGGCCAAGCCTCGACTAATTTAATTTGTTCAATTAGTCGGTGTCATAAATCGGAAATCGCGAAACAACACATAGACAAAGAGAATGATTATAATCCATGTATCATGTCTATATAATATCTAGAATGGAGGAATATATTATCCCTTATCTAATGGACGCGTTACTAATAAGATTAGAGTTCGACATCGACTTTTGAGAGCTACGATTGTTAATCGAAATTCAGAGTCATACTTGCAATAATAGTTATTAGACTTATCCAAGTGGGAAACTATTGGATTAGGTATCTAAGCCCACAACTATAATTGGTATGTACTTGAGAAATCATATTATTTAATTATTATTGATCAAGAATTAATTTGAAATTAATTTAGTGATCAAAAGAGACTAATTAAATATGCAGGGACTGATTATGTAAATAAGTGGTATTTATAGTGTGGGCTAATGATCCATGAAGATTAGAAATGGATTAAACCTTTGTGAGAGTCCATGAAGAGCTAGTCCATAAGGCTAATGAGTTAATGGATTAAAAGCCCAAGTCAATTAGGGTTAAAAGTTCAAACCCTAGGAATTCTAAACTATAAATTGAACCCCTAAGCTTGTAAAATCACCACTAGACTCCTAAGGTTAAATCCTAGCCGGTTTAAACTTCATAACGTCACTCTCATTATCCACCATTTGTTCATGGTGTTTGTGACTTGTTTGATGCATCGCACTTGAGCTGCTCAGCTCTTAAAGGCCAAAATTCTACAAGCTACAACCAAGAGGTAATCTTCTAACTAGTTATCATGATTCATATGTCAAATTGTATGCTAGTTGTAGGTTGATGGGTTTTAGCCATATGAACATTCCTATGTGCACATGCAAACCCTAATGCTTGGATCTAGGTTTCTCTAATTGAACATGCATTGAATCCAAGACTTCTAATGACTAATAGAGCATAATAACATAAGAAATAAGAATTAGAAATTTACCTTGAATCACTTGCTTGATCTTCTTGTCCTTGGAGCTTTAGAGTCACAATTGTCACTCCTCTAATGGCTTACAAACACCAACTAGCAAGACGATGATTTGAGAGAGAGGAAAGGGAAGTGAAAATCGGCCAGGGTTTCTTTCTAAAGCACAAGTGTCGATTTCCTTAACCCTTGGGGTCTATTTATACTTGTAAGGCTCCTAGGGTTTCACCCTTAAACCCTAATTGGATAACTTAGGCCCTAAGCAATCCAATACCCTAATAGATAAGCCCTTGGACGAATTCTAAGCCTATCCTAAGCCTTAGAAATCGTCCCCCCTTATCGTTAAGGGATTTATAGCCCAAAGTACAACTATCAATAAATTGACAGTTTATACCCCTTTATTTAATTAATCTCTTTAAGTCATCAAATTAATTCCTAATTAATTTATGACTTATATTAATCAAATAATAATATTATTATTCCTTATATTATTCTCATAATATATTAATAATATTTCTTCTCTCATAATAAATCATCCTATCAAGTTGCTATGGTGAAGGCAACCCAAAAGGACCATGCACAACCGAGTCAAATACTTGCCTAATATAGTTGCAGCCTTAGACACTATTCCAACAGTCTCCCACTTGGATAAGTCTAGTAACTATATAAACAAGTATAATCCGATTAGCAATCGTAGCTCTCAAAGACGCTGTCAAACTCTGATCTAATCAATCTTGTCCTTTAGATAAGGGATCGTACAATCCTCTGTTCAGATATCATGCTGACAATTCTATGGAATCAATTTGTCTAGTGTTTGGTTTCTCGATCTCCGATTTATTTGACATAGAACTTAATCGAACACATCAATTCTGTTCTGACCGGGCTCGACACGTAAGTCAAATCAAATCATCGAGCGGCCGAGATATCGCTTTTACCCTCTTAGGACAAAAGTAACAGATAAACTTCGACTTATATGCATTTACTTATTCATTAATCAACTATACACAACAATGCGTTTTATAACATCAAGTTACTGATGCGGTTTCGCATTATCAATGTACAACCAATTAATAAATAACAAACCATATATCTTGGTTTTAAGACCATATGATTTTATCCTCTTGCGATCACCCTTTTTATCACATTCCATAAGGTGATTCCAGCAAGTGCGGGTTTGTTCCAATGCTCAAAACTAGTTCATTATCACTCATGAACGTTGCAACAACCTTTTGCTATGTCTAATACCATTTAGACAATCTACACACCAATTCCTGACAATCTTCATTCATATCTACTTCCAACATATGAACGATTGTGGACAATTTGAATAATTCGATTATTCTTAATAAACTCAATTATTCTGGAAGTCAAAACATGCAAAGTGAAACAATAGTTAAACAATTAACATAAGACAGTAACATTACTCATAAATAATACTCTTTTATTTAATCATCAAATGTTAATTACATTTATCTATTACACGTTTCTTATACTATCTAATCTATACTAATATCATCCTTCAGCCCAATACTCGTAGCATGCTGCAAGTGCTTAACCCTACTCAGTCCCTTCGTAAGCGGATCTGCTGGGTTATCTTCTGATGATATCCTCTTCACTATGAGTTGTCCTTCTTCTACACGATGTCTAATAAAGTGATATTTTCTGTTGATATGTCGAGATCTACCATGATCCCTCGGTTCCTTGGTCAAGGCAACCACTCCTTCATTATCACAGAAAATCTCCATGGGCTCCTTTATGGCAGTTACAACTCCAAGATCACAGATGAAGTTCTTCAACCATATTGCCTCCTTCGACGCTTCGCTCGCTGCAATGTACTCTGATTCACACGTTGAATCAACTACGGTTTCCTGTTTTGAACTTTTCCAAGTTATTGCTCCTCCATTCAGGGTAAAGACCTAGCTCGACTGCGAACGGTAGTTGTCCCTGTCGGTCTGAAAGCTGGCGTCACTATACCCTCGCACCTTCAAGTCATCACTCCCTCCAAGGACTAAGAACCATTCCTTCATCCTCCGAAGGTACTTAAGGATATTCTTGACCGCAATCCAATGGGCTCTGCCAGGGTTCCCTTGATATCTACTAACCATGCTCAAAGCAAAGGCTACATCAGGGCGAGTACAAGTCATAGCATACATGATTGAGCCAACTGCGGAAGCGTATGGTACTCGGCTTATTTCTGCTATTTCAACTTCGGTACTTGGACTTTGAGTCTTACTCAACTTGGCATTACTTTGTATCAGTAATTCTCCCTTCTTCGAGTTTTCCATACTAAAACGTTTCAGTACTTTATCTAAGTAAGTGTTCTGACTAGGTCCTATTAGTCTCTTACTTCGTTCTCTCACTATCCTTATTCCCAAAATATAGGAAGCCTCTCTGAGGTCCTTCATAGAGAAGCACTTCCCGAGCCAGGACTTAGCCTCTTGCAGAGTCGGGACGTCATTTCCTATGAGTAGTATGTCATCGACATACAGAACGAGGAAGCTTACTATACTCCCACTGGCTTTGACATATACACATGATTCATCTTCGCGTCGTACAAATCCAAACTCTTTGACTTTCTCATCGAAGCAAATATTCCATCTGCGAGACGCTTGCTTAAGTCCATAAATGGATTTCTCAAGCTTACACACTCTATTTGGATGCTTCGGATCGACAAAACCCTCTGGCTGAGCCATGTAAACATCCTCAGCCAACTTCCCATTAAGGAAAGCGGTCTTGACATCCATTTGCCAAATCTCATAATCATGAAATGCGGCAATTGCTAGCATCACCCTAATAGATTTTATCTTCGCAACTGGTGTGAAGGTCTCATCATAGTCAACTCCGGGAGTTTGAGTAAAGCCCTTCGCAACCAATCGCGCCTTATATGTGTGTACATTTCCATCCACATCGATCTTCTTCTTGAAGATCCATTTACACCCAACGGTCTTACGTCCGGGCACATTATAAACCAAATTCCAAACTTGGTTGTCATGCATGGACTGGATCTCCCTGTCCATTGCCTCTTTCCATTTCGTAGACTCCGGGCCTGCCATGGCTTCCTTATAGCTATTAGGTTCATCTAGATTTATTAGTGTACCATCACTAATATACATATCCCCTTCGGTAGTAATATGAAAACCATAAAACTGGGGTTGAACTCTAACTCTTTCAGAACGTCTAAGAGGTAATGACTCATCAATCGGTTCAACCCGAGTTTCCTCCTCAGGTTGAGTGCCAGCGGTAGAGGTTTTTTCATCTATCGACTCTTGAATCTCTTCAAGCTCGATTTTCCTCCCACTGTCTCCTTGGCTTATGAGTTCTCGCTCACGGAAAACTCCTCTCCTCACAACACAGACAACATTGTCCTTCGGTATATAGAAGAAATATCCAAAGGATTTCTGCGGGTAGCCGATGAAAATACATCGCTCACTACGAGGTTCGAGCTTGTCGTGAGTATCTCGTCTTACGAAAAGCTCGCAACCCCAAACCTTGATATGTGCTAACGAGGGAGCTTTCCTCGTCCACATCTCGTGAGGTGTTTTGGCAACCTTCTTAGTAGGGACTCGGTTAAGGATATGGGCGGCAGTCTAAGGCATACCCCCAAAAGGAGATAGGTAGTGAAGCATGACTCATCATAGAGCGAACCATGTCCAACAATGTTCGATTACGCCTTTCTGCCATACCATTCAACTGTGGTGTCCTAGGTGGCGTCAATTGTGAAACTATTCCACACTCCTTGAGATAGTCATGGAATTCAAGACTTAGGTACTCTCCTCCTCGATCGGATCGAAGCATCTTGATTTTCCTGCCCAATTGATTCTCCACTTCATTCTTGAACTCTTTGAACTTTTCAAACGTTTCTAACTTTTGCTTGATTAAGTAGATATACCCATATCTACTATAGTCATCAGTAAAAGTCACATAGAAGCGGTTTCCATCCTTCGTGGTTGATCTAAACGGTCCACATACATCGGTATGTATGAGGTCCAATAGACCCTCACCCCTTTCACACGTACTAGTGAAGGGTGACTTAGTCATCTTTCTAAGCAAACAAGACTCGCATGTGTCATCTTCCCTAAGGTCGAATGACTCCAACACTCCATCCTTTTGGAGTTGGGCTATGTGCTTCTTGTTGACATGTCCAAGACGACAATGCCACAAGGATGATCTATCCATACCATTGGAAGAATCCATGCATAAAACATCATTTCCTAAGTTATCTACAATCATAACAGTTTCATAAATTCCATTAAACGGTATTGCTTCAAAATATAAGACACCATTTAGATAAGCAATAATAGAACCATTCTCATTATTAAAAGAAAATCTAAAACCTTGTCTAAACAAACCATGAAATGAAATGATGTTTCTTTCCATTTCTGGCGAATAGCAACAATTGTTCAAATCTAAACATAAACCATTTCTAAGCACTAAAGAATACACTCCAATCTTGGTCACAGGCGACGATCTTCTGTTCCCCATGATTAGATTTATTCTTCCATGCTCCACATCCCTATTTCTTCTTAGTCCCTGCAATTCAGAACAAATGTGGTAACCACAACCGATATCAAGGACCCAAGAAATAGCATGAGAGGAATCGTTAGATTTAATTGTGTATATACCTGCGAAAGACGGCTTGATCTTTCCTTCCCTGATGGCTTGCAGGTAGTCCGAGCAGCTTCTCTTCCAATGCCCTATTTTATGGCAGTGATGGCACTCTGCCTCCTTTGGGTTAGGGTTAGGCTTAGCGGGATCAAATTTGGTCCCACTAGAAGAGGAACCATCTCGGGACTTTCCCTTGCGGTGGCTCTTAGACGGAGCCTTCCTCTTCTTGCCTCTTCCTTGTCCAATGGCCAAAACAGGAGCAGCGGGTGGATTGGGAGTGGGTGCAACAGACTTGTCCTTGAGGTTGCTTTCAGCAACCCTAAGGAGACCTTGGAGCTTACTTAGGGTGACCTCTTCTTTGTTCATGTGGTAAGTCATCCTAAATTGATTGTAACTAGGAGACAAAGAGTGAAGCACCATGTCGATCGCCAAGTCTTCCCCAAAGTCAACATTCAACTTGCGAAGACGATCGACATACCTTTGCATCTTTTACAGGTGCACGGTAAGAGATTCTCCATGACCCATTTTGGCGGAAATCATGTTAGTGAAAATCTCATAACGCTCTTGCCTCGCGTTTTGGTGGTATCTCTCCAACAAGTCTTGGTGCATTTCGTACGGATACATGTCCTCATAGGACTTTTGGAATTCGGCGTTCATTGTGGCTATCATGATGTAATGTACCTTCGTTGCATCACGTTCATGAGTCTCAAAAGCAGTCATTTCAGCCGGAGTAGCGATTTCTGGGTTGATTTTCTCGAGCTTCTCATCGAGGACATACTCCTTGTCCTCATAGCGAGCAATTGTGCGAATGTATCTTATCCATTCGCTAAAGTTCGTCCCATCGAAAGTCACCTTTTGGCAAAGGGTCATCAATGTGAATGAACTAGCAGCAGCATTGTTCGCGTTCGACATCTACAAATAGAAAGGACAAAGATAGATTAGAATTTGAATCCCTAATTATCACCCAATAAGAAAAGTAGGGCTAGGATCCAACAACAATATTTACATATTAGAAAAGGGATGTCGTAATCTAACATGCAAACAATTTGAAGATAAGTGAATGACGATTCACTAATTCTCCACCATGAAAACATAACTTTAAGTTCTAAATGTATTGAGAATTCCTAGGTTTGGATGAGATTCATTGAAACTTTTCGATGGCATGTTTAAATCTCGATATGCCCCTCTCGTTTGTGACTGGGATACCGAGGATCACAAAGTGGGTGTGAATTACCATGCAAATTCACATGGTGCCTTCATTGTAACAATCACCTATTCGATGTGCCGGTAAACCACACATGCTCCATCGAACTATGATAAACAATGAATCACCCTTTGCCACCTTTGCTTAGAACCAATTAGTGTGCCGGTAAACCACACACGCTCCACTAACATCTTAGCAAGGGTGCAAAGTGTAATTTCATGGGATTGCATCAATTCACTTTTCCTAAAGTAACTAAGATTGAGAAATTTTGAAAAACATGTAGTTACTTTGTATTTCATATTATACTTTTAAATGAAGTGATGAGGTTGCCCTATCCTACCCGTTCGGCTAACGACCCTCCACCGATCAAGCAAGCGGTGGGTGTGAGTGTACACCCATTAAACGCCATTTTATAGGTAGCAACCTTATACCCACCTTATAGACCGGCTTCGTGAATGAGGCCTACTAACGGTAAGACTAGCATTTTAATCATACATATATATATATATATATATATATATATATATATATATATATATATATATATATATATATATATATATATATATAGATTAATCTTGTAATATTATATTAGTATAGGGTTGAATTTTAAACTTTTAAAATTCTAGGGTTTGAAATTTAAATTGTCTAAATTAAACTTTTAATCACAAAACATAAACTTCAAAACTTGAGGGCAAGTTTTAAACTTTTCAAAACATAGGTGATCAAATAACAAATAATCTAAATTAACATTTAATCACATAATTATCCATATTTGATTTATTTAATAATTTCTTGCAAAACAATTTACCAATTTAATCAAAATAATTAATCAATTATCACATAAGGAAATAAATATTTTATTAATTGATAAATATCTTTAATTAGATCAAGAATATACTCATATATATCATAAAATCGGATTTATATTGATCTAGTATGATAAGGGCAAGTATCACAAAGATAAAGAGCAAGAAATCCCGACATTTGCTCTTTCGGACGCTTGGACTCGCCGAGTACCCCAATGGACTCGCCGAGTCGAGCCTACTCGCTGAGTCCACTATGGGACTCGCCGAGTCCATCAGACAGAACCACAAAATTCGAATTTTGAAGGCATTAAACAAGCAACCAATGCATCAATTCAATAGAAACCAATCTAGGCTCTGATACCACCGATGGGTTTTAGCCATATGAACATTCCTATGTGCACATGCAAACCCTAATGCTTGGATCTAGGTTTCTCTAATTAAACATGCATTGAATCCAAGATTTCTAATGACTAATAGAGCATAATAACATAAGAAATCAGAATTAGAAGTTTACCTTGAATCACTTGCTTGATCTTCTTGTCCTTGGCGCTTTAGAGTCACAATTGTCACTCCTCTAATGGCTTACAAACACCAACTAGCAAGAGGATGATTTGAGAGAGAGGAGAAGGAAGTGAAAATCGGCCAGGGTTTCTTTCTAAAGCACAAGTGCCGATTTCCTTAACCCTTGGGGTCTATTTATACTTGTAAGGCTCCTAGGGTTTCACCCTTAAACCCTAATTGGATAACTTAGGCCCTAAGCAATCCAATACCCTAATAGATAAGCCCTTGGACGAATTCTAAGCCTATCCTAAGCCTTAGAAATCGTCCCCCCTTATCCTTAAGGGATTTATAGCCCAAAGTACAACTATCAATCAATTGACAGTTTATACCCCTTTATTTAATTAATCTCTTTAAGTCACCAAATTAATTCCTAATTAATTTATGACTTATATTAATCAAATAATAATATTATTATTCCTTATATTATTCTCATAATATATTAATACTATTTCTTCTCTCATAATAAATCATCCTATCAAGTTGCTATGGTGAAGGCAACCCAAAAGGACCATGCACAACCGGGTCAAATACTTGCCTAATATAGTTGCAGCCTTAGACACTATTCCAACATAGGCTACATGCGTTAGATAATTTTTTGTTGCATGTAGAACTAGAGAAAACCTAGATCCAAAGCATTAGGGTTGTATGTGCACCATAGTAGTGTTATAGTAATTAAAACCCAACATTCCTCTCTAATCCTCATCAGATGGTACCGTAACCTCAAATCGATCTTGGAGAACCAAGATGCACCCTGCAGCTGATCGAAGAGGTCATTAATCTGCAAGAGTTGATAACAGTTCTACACTGTTAACTTGTTCAACTCCTTGTAATAATTGCACATCCGGAATGAACCATCCTTCTTCTTAACAAACAAGATCGATGCTCCCTACGGTGAACTGTTCGGCCTAATAAACTATTTTCCGAACAACATCTTTGGTGGTGCTAATCGGTACAACGCCTTGGCAATTGGTGCCGCACCGGGGACCAAATTGATCCTGAACTTAACTAGCCTCTCAGGAGGCATATCGGGTAATTCCTCCGGAAATACATCTGGGCACTCCCTAAGTACATGAACATTTGAAACTAAAACCTCCTTCCTGACCCGGGTGTCAACTACATACATGAGATAATCCATACACCCATGTTGCTGATACTGTCGTGCCCTGGCTTTCGAACAAAAGGTTAATTCAAACCTGGTATCCTCTCCATAAATAACTAGTTCTCCCCTAATTAGGGTTCGAACCACCACTTGCTGCCCCTTGCAAATAATCATTGCACCAAACCTGCTCATCCAATCCATCCCTACTATCACACATACATCTCCCATGGGAATACTTTTAGATTAGGTGTCTAAGCCCATAACTTTAATTGGTATGTACTTGACCCGAGAGTAGCATGGTCCTTTTGGGTTGCCTTTATCAATGCAAATTGATAGGATGGACTTTTGAGAATAAGGTTATTTGTGATTTGCTAATATATTAGAAGTATAATATATTAATATGAAATCATATTATTTAATTAGTATTGATCAAGAATTAATTTGGAATTAATTTAGTGATCAAAAGAGACTAATTAAATATACGGGGACTGATTTGGTAAATCAATGATTCTTATAGTGTGGGCCAATGATCCATGGTTATTTGGGTGGGCTAAACCAACATGGATAGTGCATGGAGGTTAACCCATGGAGCCTAAGTAAGATGAAGAGTCATGGTGCATTAGGGTTTACATGGATGTAACCCGAGCACTTGCCACACTATAAATAGACACCCCTAGAGAAAAAATCGGCTACACATATCATTCTTAGAGCTTGATATTGAGTTTGATCTAAGAAACTTATTCTCTCAAGCCTCCTTTTGCACTTGGTGTTTGTGACACATTAGAGGCATCACATTTGAGGTCCTAAAGTTCTTGAAGGCCAGGAACTACAAGTCCTACTAAAAAGGTAAGTTATCTAACTAGTTTTTTTTGTTCAAATGTATGCTAGTAGGATGAATGCTTTGGAAAATCAAATTGTATGTATAATTAGAGAAAATATAGATCCAAAGCATTTAGGGTTGCATGTGCACCATAAGGCTGTTACAGTGCTCAAAACCCATCATTGGTATCAGAGTCAGGTTTGTTTTCTATTATACTTGAGGCTTATTAATTTTCCAAGTTGAAAAAAATTGATTTTCTGGCCTCTGACTGATGAACTCGCCGAGTCCACTTGCTGACTCAACGAGTCCACTCAGTAAATGACCAACTCGACGAGTCATGTTGTGACAACCCAATATTTAGAGACAATGTAATGTAAAACCAGTCAAATTTAGGTCAAAATATAACTTTGCTAAAATCTTATTTGGGTTAAATCAAGTGGTAGTAATTGTCACAAGGTTTTCATACATATAAAAAACACAAAAATCCAAGTTATATCGAAGAAGTTATAACCATTCTAAGATTTCCGACAAAACCGACAACACCGATTAAACGAAAAACGCGAAGTTTCAATACAATAGTTTTTAGCCTTAAGTATCTAAACGAAAGTTGTAGATAACATTAAACCGTGATCGTACATAAAAAGAACGTACAAATCTGACTTCGTATGAGGAAGTTATGATTTTTCCAAGATTCGGATATAGCGGTAGACAGCTAAAAACTCGAAATAGAGCTCGAGCGACTTTTGACCAAAACAACCTAAATGAGAATCGAAGGTCTCAAAAATAGTAGCACAACGACGAAAATTCTGACGAAAACGGACATCGGATGAAGAAGTTATGGAATTTTAACGGACTTTTCGTGTCCCGGCCCGTTAAAAATAAATAAATAAAAATAAAGTCAAAATTTGCCGATGAAGTCTAAACGAGAGTTTTAGATCATATCTTTAGTTACGTATGCATATAAAGAACGTCGAAAACGGAGCTCGTATGCGAAAGTTACGGATTTTACAAGTTCGGGGTCCAAAATCCGAGGCAGTCAGGCCCCCACGACGTGGCACAGCTTGGCCGCGCCCCGGCAAGTGATTGAGGGCGTCCAATCAACGGAAGAGGATAAGGCTTGCTCCCCACGACGTGGCCAACCCTAGCCACGACGTGGCACTCAAAATTACCCCCTATAAATAGAACTCTTGGGGTGCCGGGTTTAGGTGCTCCATTCTTCCCTTTCTTGTGCTAAAACTCTGCGGTTAAGCTTCCGAGACCCTCCCAAAACCCTTGGTTTTCACCTTCAAGTACCGAATGAAGGTATTGTGTTCCCGAGATTCCCGAGATTCCCGAGAATCCCGAGATTTCCCGCGTTTTCAACTCTTCCTGGCGAAGTTCTGCTCGGTTTTCGTCTCGCTTTCTTCAATCAATCAAGTGAGTTCATACCCATATAATCCACAATTTTAAATGTTTTATAAATGTTTTTATATGCTTTTAAGGGGGGGAATACAAGTAAAACACACGATGTTTATCGTATGTTATATAAAGTTTCGTTATACACTTTTTATCAACGGAATCACATGTGATTTATAACTATTATAAAGAAACTTTCGTATGCAAAATGTATCACGATAACATCATATCTTTTGAAATGAAAAGTGTTGTTATTTATGAATAAATCAAACACACTGCTTATACTATATATATATGTGTCCATCTTACGCACTACAAAAATTATACCTTTCATAACAAGCGAGCATTTCACTAGGGATTATTATACAAACGAGACGCACTTTTACAAAACTATAATAAGTATAGTTTTGTGAGAACATCATGAACTTTTATATACTAGAAATACTATTGCAAGGAGATACATTCATATACAAGAATAAACGAACATTTTCATAGATACTTCAAATAGTTTTCACAAACGTTTTTACATGTTGAAACACTTTTAGAAACTGTCTTACAAACTGTAGGTTTCCTTTTGAGTCTGTTATATTTGTGTTTTCAAACAAAGGTTTTCTCACACTTAAACTGTATTGTCAAACGGTCTTTTTAACCGATTTATAAACTGACATCAAGTCATAAATTCCTATTTATTAAACTTTTCAAAAGTTCTACAAAACTTCTTTTATGCTTTTATATTATAAATTGCATGCGTCTATAGGTATAGTTATATAAGAAATGTTTAAAATACTTAGGAAGGCTATCCACCCTGTTTCCTTTTCCTCGATTTGGATATGATCTGGTGGGATATCGGGTACTCTTCCGATGGTCGTTTAAATATTAGTTATATATCATGTGTACATATATGGTCATAAATGTTCCATCAGTTAATTCAGTTCCGATACTCTTGGGTAACAAGGGTGTATAAACCTACTTGGACACTCATCAATTACATTATAGTAAACTATTATAGGAATAGTTTAGGGTATACAAAACATTATCTCTATTACAAGAAATTACACCAGAGTCAGTTCATTCATGAGTCTAGACTACATGCTATAGGAAAGGATACTCTTACAGAGATTCCGCTTACATGAATACGATTACATAGATACGCTTAGCTGAGTACATTTACATAGATCATATATGACGAGTTACTACTACATATGACATGTGTAGATACTGTTATATAGATCACCTTCTTATCTTTACCTTGTGATGCAATCACATAATCGACGAGATGAATTGGACTTTATATCCTAGTACCAAAGGATACTTTGAGGGACTAACCATTCCTATAGCCACTGTTAGCTACAGAGGATGATGACATATCTAAGGATGTCTACGGTTGATCAGTTTATGGCGAGTTTCCACGCCATGTGTATCTTTACTTAAGGGACTAACTATTCCTAAACCCAGCTGTTAGCAACAGAGTTAAATGCACATCTACGGATGTCTACGGTTGATCAGATTACGGCGAGTTTCCACGCCATGTGTATCTTAGTACCAAAGGATACAACATAAGTTATTATTACTTTTAGAGTTTTATAATAATAGTTAAACAGGGAAAAACCGTCACATTTTCAAGTGATGCATACTTACAAAACAGTCAGGTCTTAGTAAAAGACACTTTCAAAACATTCGGGTCTTGGTAGAAGACTACTTTTATACTAGTAGGAAATATGGGATTTTCTAGAGTTTTCATACTTATACTAAATGTTTCATCAATCATTCACCAGTCTTTCATAACAACTAATCAAAGCAATGACATTAAATACTTATGAACTCACCAGCTTAAATGTTGACCTACACTTTCAAAAATACTTGTATTCTCAGGTTACAAATAGACAGGTGTCGATGCAAGGTTTAGAGAAGATGGAGCAGTCAAGACTCGTCTTTTATTTTTGATAAGTTATCTTGTTGTCTTGTACTATGAAAGAAAACAATTGTAACTAAAATTATACTATTAATGCAATGGATGATGTTGTTGCTTGTTTACTACTTTACATTTGTTGTGATGCATACATGACGTCCTCCGCCCCAGAACGTTTCCGCCGTTCTCGGTTTTGGGGTGTGACAGATTGGTATCAGAGCATTGTTTATAGTGAATTGAGTATATCAACCCATAAAAGATATACTAACTATAAATACAATGGGATTAATAAAATACTCTTATTAAGAGTTTATACTTTAAATAATAAAATATTTAAGTAAGTATACGTGCCTGCATTCATACTAAAATCAGTGTCACTAGGACAGTACAAAAGAATTACGATTGTTGGGCAACACAAGTGGGCTTACAGACATATGGTCAAAACTGGGAAGATATAGCCTGATCACCTATATTATCTGAGGGTTGACTAGCATGTGCTTAAGTTTAATTGAGTGGTTGCAACAATGCTAAAATCTTACCAACCCTACCACAATGAGAGCAATAGAACATAACATTAAAATTAAAATACTATAGGAGTATTTGGTGTTACTATAAGTACTTTATACTTGAGAACTAAAACGGGATCTTCATCACTAAGTTGATAGTTGCTAAGTGGATACACTAAGGCTATATGTAATTAGGATGTTATAGACTTAGAATCTGTGAAAATTTTACTTCACCCTTATTCTGTGTGAATACGGAGTTAAGGTCACTTATTCGAAGGTCTATCCTATTAAATTACACATAGCTGGTATGCACTTCACAAATAGCGATGTAACTAATGAAGGTTTTCTGAATAATTATCTAGATAGTTCGTCTAATAATTATTCTCTTACCCTTAAATTCTCGCATAGAAAACATAGTTGGACTCCATCCCCACGGCAACCAATATCTTCTGAACGAAGTCATAGTTGGTTGGTTGGAGAAGAACCAGAGAATGATCACCCTATCCCTTTGAATGATCACCGTGATGAAAACCTTTCAGACGATGCTAATTTCGAACCAGAAGTTGAGAACCTACCCCGAGCAACTCCCTTTCAAATTCCTAACCCTCGTCCGAAATTTCATGGCCCGACGCTTGAGTCGGTGGAATGCTTGGAAACATGGAGCCAAGGACAAGATCAGCCCATGCTAGTTATTGGCGACTGAAACTTTTACGACCTGAGCAATGGGGGCTCAGCACGCAGAATCTTGCCAATCTTGGTCCGCAGAGTGGCCCGAAATGAGATTCAAGGCAGGACAGCCCTACATCAGATTTCCGAAGTTGTCGCCGATGCAAGAATGCATACCCTCCGCACCATTTATCTAGAAGATGCTCACGAGAGATCAGAAAGAAACCATGAGAAACTGCTGCAAGCACTAGCTTAAAACCCGATCCAAAGTCATAGAGCTCCAAGTACGCCAGAGAGTGTACGAGAGATACCCGCTTGCTATGGAACGTCAACTAACCGAACTAAGGGTTCACCGTGAAGGTGACTGTCGCCAGTAAGAGATACCTTACTTCCTTCTTTGTTTTAAAGAACCGTGTTCCTGTCTATGTTATGTGTGGTACTTTCTATGTGACTACCTTGCACTGTAAGTACTTTTGTTTAGGTCTTCATGATGTCAAGAACTATCTCCTATGGATATGATGTAAGGCCTTTTACAAGGTCATTTTCCCAAACTTTTACGTCATAAATATCAAAGATATTGACAGTCAGCTAACTTCTGTGTCATTCTTTATTCAAGTACTCTTATCATACTTTCATTGGAATCTATCTGAATCATGCTTTAGTCAAGTCATTTGACCATAGAAATTTAACTTCAGAAACATTTCCAAGTCTCTTTTAGTGGTTGGATCATGTTATTCACCAACCAACGATACCTCGGCTTGAACGACAAGCGTCTTGAGGCTATTCTATGAACTTACTTCCACTCATTACTAGGACTACATCCTAGGGATGTAGGTCAACCCTTCATAAACACACTTCCACTCAGTACTAGGACTGCATCATAGGGATGTAGGTCAAATTTCCAAAAACATACTTCCAAACTGTGCCAGGACTGCATCATAGGGATGTAGGTCAAACTTTCGAGAATATAATTTTACTCTTTACTTGAACAATCGAAGTACACCTAGGGTCAACCAGAATCGCTCGCAAATTTATTTCTCTCCGTGAAACAGAATCATGTCGTCATCCAGAAACGATCAGCCGAGCACCGAAACCCCTATCCTCCATATCGACGCCGCTACATTACTAGCTGCAGTAGCAACTGCGGTGACAACTTTCCTTACACACATCAACTCAGGCAACACAATCAAGGCTAAAAAAGGGACCGTGAGTTCCGATGGTAGTACCAAACTGGGAAACCAACAAATGGCAACAATCATGGAATTGCGAAGCCTAAAGACCGAAAGAAAGAGACGATATCATAAAGTCCTAAGGAATCGTAAGAGAGCCCAAAGACTTGCCATGCCACAGCCACCAGTGGCAACTCCGGTAGGACGCTTTAGGAAGAAATTTCCAAGGTGGAGTAATGAGGAAGGCACTCGTGTTCACATAGCACTGGCTAAGCACCGCAATCCCGTCACCAATGCAAGTGCTAGCCAGTCATGCCACCAATCCGGTGAAATAGGTCACTTTCAAGAAGGATTGCCCTATAGCAAAGAACTCTGGCGCAGATGGGAAGATTCTCAGGATCACAACTTCAGGAGAACCTACTCTGGAACCCTCGTTAATGTAACTTAGGCGTGTCATTGTAACAAACTTATAAACCATCCAAAACTAGTGCAACCAGAGTCTTATCTTTTGTGGGATCCCGTCGGTATAGGGATGCACGTGCTGCGTATGCTTGCTTTTCGAAGCATACCTTATTCGCAGCAATAGTCTTGTAGAAGTCTAAAGTACCGTAACTCTGTTGATGGTTGCACGGTTGTGTTTTGTCTGTAAACATCTTTTGTTCAAATCTAATGTCTTTAAGTTTCCTTATGATTACGACATTATCATACTACTTGATTCAATTCTATCCTCACAAAAGCAGCTTCGTACGTACATCTATTCCTCCGAAATCGTCTTTCTAGCAAAAACCATCATTCCAGAACAACAAGGTACTCGTACATAGAGCACCTCATGTTTCTCATCCTTTCCAAAGAAAAACTCAGCAAACCGCCCCGAAGTACCACTCATGCAGCACATCAAGTTCAATCCAAAGACCCACAGTTTCAAGATTTTTATATACAGCTCGTATACCCAAGACTGTGATTGATGAACCTGGTATGGGTTCTACTATGAACTTCAGGACGGGGACTGCCCAAGACTACCGGTGATCGTACTGCCATGCGAATAAACTTAGAAGCCCAACATGTGCCCTTTCTATTGATTGGGACAAGAAAGTCAAATAGAACAAAAGTACCTATCCTTTTTCCTTAATTCATGAGTAATCATACTTTATTTTAGATCTTCACGACATCTAATCAACCACAAGTTCTGACTTCATAATCAGTATGAATTGGTTTTGTTCTTATACAAGAGGAAAGGTCACTGCCTATACCTTAAGACAGCTTAAGACGCAAGAAGTTAACTATACAACACATAATCTTGAGTCAGGGACAACGATAATTGTTTGGAAGATCTGGAGGCACTACTTGTAGGATACAAGATGTACTATTCTCACAGTCCACAAAAACATTCAACATACGTTCGACCAAGAAGAGTTGTCATGCCAGTAAAGTCAAACAAAAGAAGCAGAGTCGTGCACCGATAGTGATAGGTTCGTTGGAATGCCAAGCGAGGAACCGAGGTCACTTAAGAACACGAGAAGCAAATAAAACTTCTATCCGTAGAATGTTTATCAATTCTGCTTAAACTCTAATTTCGGGACGAAATTCTCTCTAACGGGGGATGATGTGACAACCCGATATTTAGAGACAATGTAATGTAAAACCAGTCAAATTTAGGTCAAAATATAACTTTACTAAAATCTTATTTGGGTTGAATCAAGTGGTAGTAATTGTAACAAGGTTTTCATACATATAAAGAACACAAAAATCCGTGTTATATCGAAGAAGTTATGACCATTCTAAGATTTCCGACAAAACCGACAACACCGATTAAACAAAAAACGCGAAATTTCAATACAATAGTTTTTAGCCTTAAGTATCTAAATTAAAGTTGTAGATAACATTAAACCGTGATCGTACATAAAAAGAACGTACAAATCTGACTTCGTATGAGGAAGTTATGATTTTTCCAAGATTCGGATATAGCAGTAGACAGCTAAAAACTCGAAATAGAGCTCGAGAGACTTTTGACCAAAACAACCTAAATGAGAATCGAAGGTCTCAAAAATAGTAGCACAACGGCGAAAAGTCTGACGAAAACGGACATCGGATGAAGAAGTTATGGAATTTTAACGGACTTTTCGTGTCCCGGCCCGTTAAAAATAAATAATTAAAAATAAATTCAAAGTTTGCCGATGAAGTCTAAGCGAGAGTTGTAGATCATATTTTTAGCTACGCGTGCATATAAAGAACGTCGAAAACGGAGCTCGTATGCGAAAGTTATGGATTTTACAAGTTCGGGGTCCAAAATCCAAGGCTGTCAGGCCCCCACAACGTGACACAGCTTGGCCGCGACCCGGCAAGTGACTGAGGGCGTCCAATC
Organism: Lactuca sativa; assembly: GCF_002870075.4. Classification (NCBI taxonomy): domain Eukaryota; kingdom Viridiplantae; phylum Streptophyta; class Magnoliopsida; order Asterales; family Asteraceae; genus Lactuca; species Lactuca sativa. The sequence goes on along the minus strand of NC_056624.2, from coordinate 98,890,015 downwards.
AACGGAAGAGGATAAGGCTTGCTCCCCACGACGTGTCCAACCCTAGCCACGACGTGGCACTCAAAAATACCCCCTATAAATAGAACTCTTGGGGTGCCGGGTTTAGGTGCTCCATTCTTCCCTTTCTCGTGCTAAAACTCTGTGGTTAAGCTCCTGAGACCCTCCCAAAACCCTGGGTTTTCACCTTCAAGTCCCGAAGGAAGGTTTTGTGTTCCCGAGATTCCCGAGAATCCCGAGATTTCCCGCGTTTTCAACTCTTCCTGTCGAAGTTCTGCTCGGTTTTCGTCTCGCTTTCTTCAATCAATCAAGTGAGTTCATACCCCTATAATCCACACTTTTAAATGTTTTATAAATGTTTTTATATGCTTTTAAGGGGGGGAATACAAGTAAAACACACGATGTTTATCGTATGTTATATAAAGTTTCGTTATACACTTTTTATCAACGGAATCACATGTGATTTATAACTATTATAAAGAAACTTTCGTATGCAAAATGTATCACGATAACATCATATCTTTTGAAATGAAAAGTGTTGTTATTTATGTATAAATCAAACAAACTACTTATACTGTATATATATGTGTCCATCTTAGGCACTACAAAAATTATACCTTTCATAACAAGCGAGCATTTCACTAGGGATTATTATACAAACGAGACGCACTTTTACAAAACTATAATAAGTATAGTTTTGTGAGAACATCACGAACTTTTATATACTAGAAATACTATTGCAAGGAGATACATTCATATACAAGAATAAACGAACATTTTCATAGATACTTCAAATAGTTTTCACAAACGTTTTTACATGTTGAAACACTTTTAGAAACTGTCTTACAAACTGTAGGTTTCCTTTTGAGTCTGTTATATTTGTGTTTTCAAACAAAGGTTTTCTCACACTTAAACTGTATTGTCAAACGGTCTTTTTAACCGATTTATAAACTGACATCATGTCATAAATTCCTATTTATTAAACTTTTCAAAAGTTCTACAAAACTTCTTTTATGCTTTTATATTATAAATTGCATGCGTCTATAGGTATAGTTATATAAGAAATGTTTAAAATACTTAGGAAGGCTATCCACCCTGTTTCCTTTTCCTCGATTTGGATATGATCTGGTGGGATATCGGGTACTCTTCCGATGGTCGTTTAAATATTAGTTATATATCATGTGTACATATATGGTCATAAATGTTCCATCAGTTAATTCAGTTCCGATACTCTTGGGTAACAAGGGTGTATAAACCTACTTGGACACTCATCAATTACATTATAGTAAACTATTATAGGAATAGTTTAGGGTATACAAAACATTATCTCTATTACAAGAAATTACACCAGAGTCAGTTCATTCATGAGTCTAGACTACATGCTATAGGAAAGGATACTCTTACAGAGATTCCGCTTACATGAATACGATTACATAGATACGCTTAGTTGAGTACATTTACATAGATCATATATGACGAGTTACTACTACATATGATATGTGTAGATACTGTTATATAAATCACCTTCTTATCTTTACCTTGTGATGCAATCACATAATCGACGAGATGAATTGGACTTTATATCCTAGTACCAAAGGATACTTTGAGGGACTAACCATTCCTATAGCCACTGTTAGCTACAGAGAATGATGACATATCTACGGATGACTACGGTTGATCAGTTTATGGCGAGTTTCCACGCCATGTGTATCTTTACATAAGGGACTAACTATTCCTAAACCCAGCTGTTAGCAACAGAGGTAAATGCACATCTACGGATGTCTACGGCTGATCAGATTACGGCGAGTTTCCACGCCGTGTGTATCTTAGTACCAAAGGATACAACATAAGTTATTATTACTTTTAGAGTTTTATAATAATAGTTAAACAGGGAAAAACCGTCACATTTTCAAGTGATGCATACTTACAAAACAGTCAGGTCTTAGTAAAAGACACTTTCAAAACATTCGGGTCTTGGTAGAAGACTACTTTTATACTAGTAGGAAATATGGGATTTTCTAGAGTTTTCATACTTATACTAAATGTTTCATCAATCATTCACCAGTCTTTCATAACAACTAATCAAAGCAATGACATTAAATACTTATGAACTCACTAGCTTAAATGCTGACCTACACTTTCAAAATAACTTGTATTCTCAGGTTACAAATAGACAGGTGCCGATGCAAGGTTTAGAGAAGATGGAGCAGTCAAGACTCGTCTTTTATTTTTGATAAGTTATCTTGTTGTCTTGTACTATGAAAGAAAACAATTGTAACTAAAATTATACTATTAATGCAATGGATGATGTTGTTGCTTGTTTACTACTTTACATTTGTTGTGATGCATACATGACGTCCTCCGTCCCAGAACGTTTCCGCCGTTCTCGGTTTTGGGGTGTGACACATGTTCATGCACTCGCCGAGTTGATGGCTCTGGATGCTGAGTTTCGAATTTTTGGACAAAATTGGATTAGGATCATTACCACAAATTATTTTTTTGAAACATGAAATCTGTTTTCTTGATATGGTGGTGATCATGCTTATCCAATCAAAAGATAATTGTCAAAATTTCAAGATTTGTATTAGTTTATATGATTAGGCTAATTTCTTGAAAATTGTTGAAATGAATTATCTTGACTTATGAGTTTAACTAGATCATAGATAAATTATTTGATTATTTTGTTAATTAAACTGTTTGATCTGAATGCCTTTAATGAATTCCATAACTTGTCCTCAAGTTATGGAAAATGAAAAGTTTTTTCTTTAAAAGTCATTAAACTCATAAGTTATGGAAATGAAAAGTTTTAAAGAGTTTCAAAACTTTCCCTCAAGTTTTGGAATTTGTAAAGTCACACTTATGAATACTTTAATTCCAAACCCTAGAATTTTAAAAGTTTAAAATTCAACCCTTATACTATTATAATATTAAAACTTTAATAATTACATATATGTATAAGACAAGCCAGTCTTACCGTTAGTAGGCCTCATTCATGACGCCGGTCTGTAAGGGGGTATAAGGTTACTACCTATAAAATGGTGGTTTAATGGGTGTCCATGCTCACCCACCACTTCCGTGAATGGTGGAGGGTCGTTAACCGAACGAGTAGGATAGGACAATAATTATCGTTAAGAGTATAATGAAAATTATAAGTTAACTAAACTTTTATTAAATTCCCAATCTTAGTTACTTTAGGAAAATGTGAAATTGATGCTAATTCATGACATTGCACTTTGCACCTTGCCAAGTCGTTAATGGAGTGTGTGTGGTTAACCAACACATTAATTTAGACTATTAAGGGTGGCAAAGGGTAGCTTGATGTTTGTCATAGATCAATGGAGCGTGTGTGACTAACCGACAAATTGATTAGGTGATAAAGGACATCAGGAGTACCAAGCACATTTGCATGGTTATTCACACCTTGTTTGTGATCCTCGACATCCTAGTCACAAACTTGAAGGGCATAATCGAGATTTAAACATGCCATTGAAAAGTTCAATGAATTTTAAAAGAATCTAGGAATTTCAATCCAATTAAAACTTAATAATCAATTTCGTTTTTCATGGTGGAAATTGGTAAATCGTTATTTACCTACCCTCAAATATTTTCCAATTGGATTACGACATTCCTCTTCCAATTTGTAAAATATTGTGTTGGGTCGTAGCCTTAATATTTCATTTGGGTGTTATATTAAGGACTTTTATCTAATCTAAAATTTGTCTTTTTTTTTTTTTTTTTTTTTTGCAGATGTCTTCCAACACTGCTTCTGGATCAAACCCTACTGGCTCTTTCTCCCTAATGAGCTTGTGTAGGAGAGTTATCTTTGATGGCTCCAACTTCAATGATTGGATTAGGAATATCAGGATGGTTACTCATTACGAGGACAAATAATATGTCCTCGACAAAGAGCTTAAGGAAATTGATGAGTCTTCTGCTACTCTTGAGGAGATCGCTGAGTTTAGGACTCATGACAAGGATGCCACCAAGGTGTCTTGTATCATGTTGGCCACTATGACAGCTGAACTCCAAAATTCCTGTCACACCCCCAAAACCGGAACGGTGGAAACGTTCTGGGGCGGAGGACGTCAGGTATAGTATCACAATACAGAAATATAGTAAACAATCAAACAACATCATCCATTGCATTAATAATGTATTTTAATACAAGTGTGTTCTGTACACTTATAGACACCAAAATATGAATCAAAATAAAAGACAAGTCTTGTAAGTACTCCATCTTCTCAAAAGCTGGCATCGATACCTGTCTACGGATGACCTGAGAATACAAGTTATTTTGAAAGAGTTTATCAGCATTAAACCTGGTGAGTTCATAAGTATTTTAGTGTCGTTGCTTGCATGAAAATGATTGTAAGTATTGACTGTGTAAGTTTGTAAAAATGTTTGTAGTAATTGTTTGTAACCCTTAGAAAAACCTATATTTTCGATTAAAAGTAGCCTTCTACCAAGCCGTCAAGTGTTGCATGTTTGTTTATTGTAAAAGTGAGTATTTCTCCCAAATGTGACTATCATTTAATAAAATACAGTTCTTTTGTAACATCCCGGAATTTAGGTTCAGCTATTTAACCCTTCATCTTTTCCAAGTTGTCATATTAGGTCCCTTTATATTAAGTTCCAAGTTTGTGAGTACGTTGGGCGTACAAGGAGCACGCTACGTGTACTCGCGCACTTATTTTGTATGTGGATCCATCCGGGTACGTTGGGCGTACCTAAGGTTACACTGGGCGTAACCGGCCCAGATTCAAAACCCTAATATGACTTGAGGGCTATAAAAGGAATGAAATGGTCTTGTCCCTCAGCCACCATCTTTCAGAAAGAAACCCTAAGAGAGTATTTCCTTCGTTTTTAGCTTGGGTGTGAGTGTTCTAAGCTTCAAAGTGTCATTTCAAGGTGGTGAAAGAGAAGAGGAGACCCTTGTGGAAGCTAGAAGTGGGTGGACAAGTGTAGATCTGAGGACTACAAAGGTTGGAGCTTCTTCCTGAGGTAAAAAGTTCAGATCTTGCCTTGTAGTTTGTGTGGTGTGCTTCTTGGACCAATTTCTAGGGTTTTTAGTCCCAAGATGGATACTTTATGAGCAAATAGTCTCCATTGGCCTAGATCTATCATATTCAAGGACTATATGAGTTGTATGTTCATAAAAATGCAATCTTGGACGTGAATGTTGAGCCATGCATGAGATCTAGACTTTTGGAGGAGAAAGGAAGGAGTTAGAAGGTGTGGGGAACCTTTATTGCCATGCAAAGGCTTAAAGGTTTCGACTTTATGGATTAAGAGATATTAAAATGGCAAGATCTAGAATATGGGGTTATGTCTTATTCGTTTAAGACCATAGAATGAGGAAGTAAGTGTTGGGTTTTGAGCATTCTAACACTTCCTAAGTGTACATGCAACCCTAAATACCTTGGATCTATGTTTTCTCTATTATACATGCAAATAAGAACTTCCAAGGTATTATCCTAATCTAGCATACAAAACAATAATGTAACAAGATAGAATACATACCTCTTGATGTAGAAAGTCTTCATGAAGCTTGAGTGCTTAGTGCCCCAAGTGTGACACCTCAAATGGAATCACAATCATCAAAACACTTAGAATGACTTGAGAGAATTCTACACTCACCAAAATCGGCTAGCCCTTTCTTGAATACTACTAGTGGCCGATTTTTCCTCAATAATAAGATGCTTATATAGTTACACAATTAGGGTAAACTCTTAATTGTCATGGCTTTCCATTTCCTTGGATCCATGGGTACAAATACACCATGGAGCATCCATGGACCATCCTATGGGTTTTAGCCCAACTTGATTATCCATGGAGCATTAGCCCACTATACAAGTATGGATGATTTACACAATCAACCCATATATTTAATTAGTCTTCTTTTGATCACTTAATTAATCCTAGATTAATTCTTGATCAATACTAATTAAATAATCTTATTATTCTTATTATTAATATACTAGAACTTATAATATATTAATAACCATAAGTGTCTTATTTCTCTCATTCAAGTGCATGATGGTATGCAACCCAAATGGACCATGCCGGGTCGGGTCAAGTCTTACCAAATATAGTTATGGACTTAGACATTAATCCAACAGTCTCCCACTTGGATAAGTCTAAAACTATTATTGCGTATGACTTCAGGAACCAACCGGCAATCGTAGCTCTCAAAAGCTTCTGTCGAACTCTGACCTTGTAGATGAACTCTGACCTTTGTCAGTGACTTGTCCATTAGATAAGGGATCATATATTCCTCCATTCTAGATATCATATGGACTGAGACATGGATTATAATCATTCTCTCTGTCCATCTGTTGTTTCCCGATTTCCGATTTATGACAACTGACTAATTGAACAAATCAAATCAGTCCTGGCCCGGCCGAGCACTTCCATTTGTCATCATCAAATCATCGAGGGGCCCACAGATATCGCTTTTATCCCGAAGGTAAAAGGAACGGATAAACTTCGACTCATATGGCTTGTTCTACTACTTGTTGAATCATACACAAAGGCACGTTTTATAGCACCGAGTTACCAAATGCGTTTTCGTGCTATCAATGTACTATCAACTCATAGTAACAACTCATATCTCTAGGTTTGAAGAATATAAGATATTATCGTCTCATGATCACTCGTGATAAAATCCATGAAGTGATTCCAATGAGCGCGGGTTGAATCCAATACTCAGAACTTATGAGCACTCATGATTGTTGTAGCCTTGTCCAACACCTTAGACCTCTACAACCCATCATGACAGTCTTAATTCATATCTACTTCCAACATATGACCGACTGTGGATGGTTTGAATAACTTAGTCATTCCGGAAGAATAACCTAGTTTATTCGGGAAGTCAAAACATGCAAAGTGAAACACAATAATAATTGAATCCAATATGGTATCAACCCTTTGAACATAAATAAAACACCTTTTATTTATCACCATATGATTACACATTATTCATTGTACACTGTTTCAGCTATCAACTTTATTCTTGAATTTAAAACAATAGTTGTCCCATGCTCCAAGCATGTACACTATGTTTTCTAAACACTAGTCATGCCACACACTAAGTATGCATACTATGTTTGTCTATGATCTTTACTTTGTGAACTAGATCAATTGAACATAACTTCAATGATTCTCTTTTCACACTCCCAAATCCTTACCGCAAATGCAAGAATTCCAAATTCATGCCATTTACTGAAATCTGTTAGATTCTAAACTTATATGCATTGATCCTCTCGTAATGATTATGCACAAAGTCATAAAGACTTGGCAACAATCATTACAGAGTATTCCAAAGGAGATCAACTCCTTGGAAATATCCTTCTTGCATTAAGTTTCCTTAATCTTACACAGATTGAAAATTCTAACTTTGAAACATTTCCAGATTCCATTTTGACTATCACTTCTGAACAAGAGTTGCCTCCTTACAGATTATGTCAATATGGTCCTTCCAGAATTATCACTATACTTCCAATTGTCCTTGAGTAACCAATCTTTGGTAAACCTTAGATTGTCCTCGACAATTGTTTAATCCTTTTAGTCATATCCAGTTCTAAACCTTTTCCCTTCTTAATGCCCCAGGCATTTTGAAAATTTTAGAACGGATGATTATAGCACATGTAATCGATCCTATATCCAAAGCATATGGGACACGATTCATGATGTCTCACATAAAGACTAAACTAGTCTTTTGCTATAATATGTCCATTTCAATTTGCCAAGTTCTCATAATTCAGATTATGAAAAGGGATGCCGTAATCATAATCGAATTTTAGGACGCAAATAATGGACCCATATATAGAATTTCCTTATGTTGGGCCATTCCAACATGAAATTCATATATATATCCTTGACTAAATGATTAAAACCTCACAATCTAAGCTTATAGATTTGAGATGAAGTATAATTTCCTCTCCCTTAATTATAGCAAAACAACTTTTCCCAATTGAGACCTTTTGTTTTCTATAATTAACATTGCTAACTTGCAATACTTAACATAATTATCATGCTCCCACTAACATGATGATCACTTATGCTCCCACTAGCTTTGACATGTACCCAGAAATCAGCTGGACTTCTAGAAATCAATACTTCATTGACTTTCTTACCAAAGTTCAGATTTCTGATACTAGATTGTTTTGATAAGACTTTATCAAAATCATACACCTTCCCTTAGATAGCACACTTGTGAGTCTAAACAATTATGAAGAGGTATGCCGTAATCATAATGGTTAGACCTTTTTGCCACTTCTCACAAGTCCATGTTAGTGTGCCGGTTAACCACACGCGCTCCACTAACGACTTTGAGAATGCAAATATCACAATTGCTATCTAGCTAAAATCTACTTAGTGAAAGTGTTTCCTCACCATCATTTTCATGAATCGGAGAGAAACCTTATGACACTTAGATTTAATGGTGTATGTGTTCTTATCCATGTGAATTGTCAAAACCATAGTCACAAGACAAGGATAATGACAAATCCAAACTCATATGGATTGAACTCAATCTTAATTTCTTGCCACCTGGCAGCTCAAGGGCCTACCATTGCTTCCAAGTTGTTATGCAACACATTGAGAACTCTAAGAACTCATATGCAAAGTCAACTTTAACTGGAATGGGCACAGAATATGTCAACACGATAGGTTATAAACCTCAAGTCGTGTGCTAGTGAAGAACTTCAGGTTTTATTCTTGATTAGTTCTTGAGACTTTCAAGACCTTTAAGACTCCCACTGTCCTCTTGATCTATAAGACTCCCTTGTCAAATATCCAAGAGATAGTGAGGATTCTAATCAAGAAAAACACTTTACCCAATTGGCCTAAGTTGGTCTTTGTTTTATCCAAAACATCACAACTTACCAATTTCAAATGTACAAGAGTAGAAAACTTTTACTCTTACATTTGACAAGTGTTTTAAACCTTCTTTAAGACATGTCACTCAAGTTACAATCTTGGAGTATGACTCTAAGACTTGTATTGGAACGAAGTATGACTCATCTTCTTGATTTAACCACTTCAACAATTCAAGATCCCTCTTCTTAGTCATAAGAATGCACTAAGATTTCCTTAGAGAACTAATTGTGCTATGGTTTCTTAATCATTAAGATGATCACAAAAACTGATACTAAAGTACTCTCCCATCTTTTCAGATTTGAGAAACTTTTATCTTACTGCCTAAATTGATTCTTCTTATTCGCTCTGCCTTACATTGGAACCTTTTCCAATGTCTCAGAGTTACACTTAAGCTTGTAAGTATAATCATATTTACTGAACTTAAGTAAATCATGACGAATAGTCTTATCAAACTTTTTGTAGTGGACTTGACCAGTGCACAAGAATGTGTACTCGATCCCTTAGTCCTTTACTTGATTCACACATCCATGTGAACAAGTAATTAGTCTTAATTTTCCAAAACTTGAAAGTTCTCATTCATCATGCTATACAACTTGCATGATTCCAAGTTCCGGTCCAATTGAACCTTGGATGATGAGAATCTTTCCTTATTTGGTAAATTTAGACATTACCACAAATGAAAGAATCAATTTCATATTTCCACTCTTGCTCTTAACAGAATTATATAAGCAACAATTTTTCCTCAAATGCCATTGTAAGGATATTTTAAAATAAATAAAATCAAAAAATTCTCTTTTATTTTAAAACTTTGTGGAAAAAACTTATCCTTACAATCCATATGAAAACTTGTTGTTATCTATTCCTAAGCGATATCTCATAACTCCTGAGAAGTAGCTCAAGAATCCGATCTTCAAACTATGCGATAGAAATCCATCTACGCCATCAGATTCAGCATATTCTTTCTTTAAGTTTCTTCACTTTTCTTTGATTCTTAACCATCACCATGTGACCCAGTCACATCATGTATCAAGAATCTCAGAATAGAAACTTAACAGAGTTAGATAGTGGAATTTACCTGAAGTAGAGTCAAACTTATTGACTTCAACATCCTTAGGTAAATTTGGCAGCTTCGCAACCAATGCCCTTTTCTTTGGCAATATAAACATATGGACCCTTTGATAAAGACACACAGGACTATCACAGACTTAGCTTTTCTCTTTACCATTTGGTCAACCGAGTTGACTATGGCCGATCCCTTTCCATTGGGAAGAGAATGCTTTTCTGGATTTCCTGTGTCACTATTGTCAATGTCCATCAAGTTTTAGGAAGTTGATCTTAACAAATAGATAAGATCATTAAGGGTCTTGTCATAGTCTTTTTCATAGGTGTTCCAAAAGAACTCACTATGTGACTTAGAAAGTAGTTGAACCACCAACTTTCTCAAGACTTTGACACCCAACTCTCCCGGCTTGTCAATATGTGACTACATCTCCAAGATGTGACCACACCTAGACCTTGCCTTGCCTAATAGGGCCTGAGTGACCTTAAACTTTTCAAGAACTTGTGGGTTAGTGAGAATAATTTGAAGAGGTGAAGAAGTATGATATCCATGGGACATCATCTTCATTAGGAAACCTTGTTTCAAGAGATTTGGGAAGATCATAAGTGTCTAAACCAGACATCTTTTGGGAGATATTCAAGATAGTTGATCTAAAGTCCTTAATATGACACCCAATATGAAATATTAAGGCTAGGACCCAACAAACTATTTTATAACTTAGAAGAGGTATGCCGTAATCCAAGCTATAAAATATTTGAAGGTAGGTGAATGACGATTCACCAATTTCCACCAAGATAAACGAAATGAATTATTAGGTTTTAATTGGTTTTGAAACTCCTAGATCTTTGAGATTCATTGAACTGTTCAATGGCATGTTTCAATCTCGAGTGTGCCCTTCAGGTTTTGTGACTGGGATGCCGAGGATCACAAAACAAGGTGTGAAGTAACCATGCAAATCACTTGGTACCCTTAATAAATTACCCCTCAATCGATGTGCCGGTTAACCACACACGCTCCATCGATACTATGATAAATATTAAGTCACCCTTTACCTACCTTGTTAAGTCCAAGTTAGTGTGCCGGTTAACCACACACGCTCCACTAACGACTTAGACAAAGTGTAAAGTGTAATTTCATGGATTAGCACCTTATTCACATTTTTCCTAAGTAACTAAGATTGGGTATTATTAAGAGTTTAGTTACTTAGTATTTTTCATTAATACTTTTAATGAAGGGAGAATTCTAGTCCTGTCAAACCCGTTCGGCTAACGACCCTCCACCAGTCAAGCAAGCGGTGGGTGAGAGTGGACACCCATTAAGTTGCCATTTTATAGGCAACAACCTTATACCCACCTTATAGACCGGCTTCGTGAATGAGGCGTACTAGCGGTAAGACTGACTTTACTCTTATACATATATATATTATTAACTTATAATATTATAAAGTATAAGGGTTGAATTTTAACTTTTAAAATTCTAAGGGCTAACTTGGAATTAAAGTATTCATACTTGAAAACTTTTCAAATTCCAAAACTTGAGGGCAAGTTTTGAAACTATTCAAAACTAATTAATTCCATAACTTATGTGTTTAAAGTAGTTTTAATCCAAAAACTCTTCAAGTTCCATAACTTGAGGACAAGTTATGGAAGACTTTAAACTAATAAAAGAACTAACTTTTTCTTTATTTTATAACTTATGGATTTAATTATGGTTACATATTTTTCTTTAATGAAGTGACTCTTGAACTTTCATAACTTGAGGACAAGTTATGGAGTCATAAAAAAAATTATTCAATGACACAAGACTCTTCATTTTTGTAACCATTGCCAACTTTTATGAGTTTTATGAGTCTTTAATGTGACTCTTCATGTAACTTGAGGACAAGTTACACAAACACATTTTATACTCAACTCTTAGATTAAAATGGATTGAAAACAACTATTTCACTCAACATTTCTATTAATCTAAGCAACTCATAAGAACAAGATAATTCAAATCAAACTTTTTCATGTAATTAGTCTAAACCTTAAACTAATACAAAACATGAATCTATTGACAATTATCTTTGAAAATGGATTAGCATGAACATTACCACATCAAAACAAGTTTATAAGTTCAAAAACAACTTAGGGTAATGTTCCTAGTCCATTTCTAGCCAAAAGACTCGAAAATATGCTGTCTGGGGGTCCAACTCGTCGAGTGCATGAACCAACTCGGCGAGTTGGATCGAATTCATCACTTTTTAGGCATGGACTCGTCGAGTCTCCTGATGGACTCGCCGAGTCTGATGGCCAGACAGCACCAGATTCGTTTTTTCAGCTTCTATTGCAGGTATAACAAGAAAACAAGCCTAGTCTCTGATACCACTGTTGGGTTTTGAGCATTCTAACACTTCCTAAGTGTACATGCAACCCTAAATACCTTGGATCTATGTTTTCTCTATTATACATGCAAATAAGAACTTCCAAGGTATTATCCTAATCTAGCATACAAAACAATAATGTAACAAGATAGAATACATACCTCTTGATGTAGAAAGTCTTCATGAAGCTTGAGTGCTTAGTGCCCCAAGTGTGACACCTCAAATGGAATCACAATCATCAAAACACTTAGAATGACTTGAGAGAATTCTACACTCACCAAAATCGGCTAGCCCTTTCTTGAATACTACTAGTGGTCGATTTTTCCTCAATAATAAGATGCTTATATAGTTACACAATTAGGGTAAACTCTTAATTGTCATGGCTTTCCATTTCCTTGGATCCATGGGTACAAATACACCATGGAGCATCCATGGACCATCCTATGGGTTTTAGCCCAACTTGATTATCCATGGAGCATTAGCCCACTATACAAGTATGGATGATTTACACAATCAACCCATATATTTAATTAGTCTTCTTTTGATCACTTAATTAATCCTAGATTAATTCTTGATCAATACTAATTAAATAATCTTATTATTCTTATTATTAATATACTAGAACTTATAATATATTAATAACCATAAGTGTCTTATTTCTCTCATTCAAGTGCATGATGGTATGCAACCCAAATGGACCATGCCGGGTCGGGTCAAGTCTTACCAAATATAGTTATGGACTTAGACATTAATCCAACAGTAAGAAACTGGGATGTATGTTGGTCGTAATCCCAGTACGCGCCACGTGGTGGGTCGCGTCCCCCGTTTCTGGAGTGCAAGGGTACGCCCCACGTACAGGAGCTGGTACGCCCCGCGTACTGCTTGCTGTTGACTTTTTGTTGACTTTTAGGGTTTTGGTCAACATGTGGACTTTTGAGTCACGTCGTTTGTAAGGCGTGACTTAAGGCAGCAATTTTGTATATAATTAACATTTTTATATGTATTTTCAATTAATTTTCTATTTTATACACATATATGAGTTAAAGTGGCGTTTTGGTAAAGCTTGGCGGCAAGTACAAGCCTTGGAGTTATGGTGTGCCATGGCGAAGCCACGGCAAGGTTTTTAGAACCTTGTATATATATATATATATATATATATATATATATATATATATATATATATATATATATATATATATATATATATATATATATATGCTATGTTTGATATGGACTGGAAGGTCAACACGGGTAGCACCGGAAGGTTTACCGGGTTGGGACGGAAGTCACCTGAGACACATGGACCGGAAGGTCGTGTGAAGTATGGCCTGGAAAGGCGTATGTCGTAAGTGGTATTTTGGGAACTCACTAAGCATTTATACTTACAGTTGTTGTGTTATGTATTTCAGGTACTAGCGAGGACCGTGGGAAGGCGCCGACATGACTCGTACACACTAGAGAGAGGATTTGATTTTTTGTGATCTTGGGATATGATATGATTTGATAATCATTGTTGGATACTTTTGAGAATATTTTATATGAAAATGGTTGTTGAAAAATGAAATTTTTGTTTTGAAAGTTACGTCGTTACAAGTTGGTATCAGAGCCTTGGTTTGAGGGATTCGGATGCACCTTCGGGCATATCCGAACTCAAACTGAGGATTTGAGAAAAATTTCAAATGATAAAAACTAATTTTTCTTAAAAGCAAGAGATTTTGAGACAACCAGAGCGGAGCAGTGTGTACGTTCAGTCAGCGCCCAAACGGTGAACCCCCCAAAATGTCCTTACGTATGTGTTATGAAATATGATATGTTATATTATGCATGCTAGAGCTGGCTAGGTATTCATATTAGGACTAGAGTGGCCAGATTTTGTGATGCCTTAGCCTAGGAAGGAATGTGTTGCTATGTGATGCTTGTGAGCGAGTAGGTAGCAGTGAGGGGCTTATGAGAGGTCTACCTAGGAGTAGCCTATGCAAGTGAGATATAGAGTTCTTGTGATTTGGGATCCAAGGATGAGGACTTAGGGTGAATACTGATGCGGTGTAGGCGGTAGTATAAGGGCTCGTACTACCGAAGACACCGGAGCAGTGCTCACTCTAGGTAAGAATCCTTTAGGCACTAAGGAACAAGTAGGGTCGAGATTTCGAGTGTGAGCACGCTCGAATGAGTCTTTGATATCATTGTGTTATATTTCAGAGACATCATGGTTGGGACACGCCACAGACCTGAGGCGGGCGGTGTGAGTGACGAGGAGCTTCATCAGATGATCCACGATGAGGTGGCTGCGGCGATCAGGGCTGAGATTCCGGAGATGTTTGGGTCTTTCAAGACCACACTAATGGAAACTTTTGATGAGCGGTATGCCGCGGTGACTGAGGCCGCAACCGCTGCAGCTACAGCAGCTGTGGCTACTGCCAGGCCTCAGGGAGGTGACTCGTTGTTGTTTCGGGAGCTCAGCAACACGCAGCCACCCGAGTTTGATGGGACGTAGGATCCGATCACTACGATGAGATGGATTGCTGACATTGAGGGATGCTTCTATACGTCTTCATGTCCGGAGCACCTGAGGGTACGGTTCGCTATGAACCAGCTTCGCCTCAGAGTGAAGGATTGGTGGAAGTTCATGACAGCGAACTTCACTCTTGCAGAGATTTCAACAGTGACCTCGGAGAGGTTCACCACCATGTTTAGAGACAAGTATGTTCCCCGGTGGAGAGGGAAAGGTTGGTTCAGGAGTTCTTGACCCTCAAGCAAGGTAATCATTCGGTTACTGTGGTCACTCGGAAGTTTCATGAGAGGACGATGTTCTGCCCCGAGCAGGTGTCCACTAAGCAAGCACGGATGAGCCGGTATTTGGGCATTCTGAGGAGGGTCATTCGGGAGTTCGTGTCAAACTTGACGTACCGGACATTTGCTGAGCTCCAAGCAAATGTCTGAAAGAGGGAGATCGAGTTGGAGACTCAGGCCAGGGAGGAGGCCGAGTCTTAGAGGATGGATCGTAGGCCGACTCGGTCTCAGCGGGCAGCCAAGCAGACCAAGTCCGCTGATTCGAGGACTGGAGGCCACAAGGGCCGCACTTGCGGGAAGTGCGGGAAGGGTCATGAGGGGGCCTGTCGATCAGGTGCTTGCTACAAATGTGGAAAGGAGGGGCATATCGCCAGGGATTGCCCCAAGGGATTTATGGTTTGCTTCCATTGCAACCAGACCGGCCATCAGAAGGCCGAGTGCCCTCAGCTACATCAGGGATAAGCGCAGGGATTTGCGCCTGCTTCTAGGGTTATTGAGGTTCGACCAGTGAAGGCCGAGGCTCCGAAGGCTCGTAGGAAAGCTTTTCAGCTGACAGTAGAGGAGGTCCGCGCGGCGCCTGATGTTGTGGCTGGTATGTATTATGTATTTTATCTTTTGTTTGAGATATTGTGCTTATATGATGATATGTGTAGGTACTTTTCTTGTGAGTTCTGTACCTGCTTTGGTATTATTTGACTTGGGTGCGAGTCGGTCATTTGTTTGCTTGGCATTTAGTCAGCACATTAGTATCCGTCGAGAGGCGTTGAGTCAACCTCTGCGAGTTTCCATAGCTGATGGGCGAGCAGTGCATGCTTCGGAGGTGATTCGAGTGTGCATCCTTAAGATCTTCGGTGTAGAGTTCCCGATAGATTTGGTCCCGATTACGAGGGGGATGTGTGTGTTATAGTGGCCATGGATTGGTTAAGCCGATATGGAGTTGTTATAGACTGCGAGCGTCAGTTGGTGATGATACGAGACCCCAGTGGGGGAGTGCTTATGGTGTATTGCGAGGGAACCCAATGTGGGTTAGCATTTTGTTCGGCTGCCAGGGCGAGGCAGAGTTTGCAGCAAGGCTGCAGTGGATTCGTAGCCTATGTTATGGACACTCGAGTGGCCGCTAGGAGGCCAAGTTTGATTGATGAGGTTCCGATAGTGTGCGAGTTTCCAGACGTTTTCCCCGATGAACTACCGGGTGTGCCTCCTGAGAGGCAAGTTGAGTTCCGTATCGATTTGGTTCTGGGAGCAGCACCTATCGCCAAGGCGCCTTATCACCTCGCGCCGCCAGAGATGCAGGAGTTATCCTCACAGCTTCAGGAGCTGTTGGGGAAGGGGTCTATTCGACCGAGTAGCTCACCTTAGGGAGCGTCGATCCTTTTTGTCAAGAAGAAGGATGGTTCACACCGGATGTGTATTGATTACCGGGAGTTGAACAAGTTGACGGTCAAGAACCGTTATCCGTTGCCGAGGATCGACGATCTGTTCGATCAGTTGCAGGGGGCGTCTTAGTTCTCCAAGATAGACTTGAGGTCGGGTTATCATTAGATGAGGGTTCGGGATGAAGATATTCAGAAGACAGCATTCAGAACTCGTTATGGGCATTAAGAGTTCGTGGTGATGCCTTTTGGGCTCACCAATGCTCCAGCTGCTTTCATGGATCTCATGATTAAGGTGTGCAGGCCGATGCTGGATCGATTGGTGATCGTATTCATTGATGATATTTTGGTGTATTCGAGGTCCAGAGAGCACCATGAGGAACATTTGAGAGAGATCCTTGGAGTTCTGAGATCGGAGAGGCTATATGCCAAATTCTCCAAGTGTGAGTTCTGGTTACGAGAGGTTCAGTTCTTGGGACAACTCGTCAACCAGAATGGAATATTGGTCGATCCGGCCAAGATTGAGGTGGTCATGAGGTGGGAGGTGCCGAGATCACCCACCGAGATCAGGAGCTTTCTGGGATTGGCCGACTTTTATCGGAGATTTATTAAGGATTTCTCCAATATCGCCGTGCCACTTACCAAGATGACCCGGAAGGGTGTCGCTTTTTCCTAGGGTCCGGAGCAACAGACCTCATTTGAGACACTTCGCCAGAAGTTGTGCGAAGCCCTGGTGCTCGCACTCCCAGAAGGGATGGAGGATTTTGTGGTGTACTGCGATGCATCGATATCTGGTTTGGGAGCGGTGCTTATGCAGGGGGGCATGTGATAGCATATGCTTTGAGGTAGCTAAAGCCTCATGAGTCGAGGTATCCCACCCACGATCTGGAGCTGGGGGCTGTGGTGTTCGCCCTCAAGATCTGGCGTCACTATCTATATGGGGTTTTGTGTACCATATACACGGACCACAAGAGTCCGAAGTACCTGATGGATCAGCTCAACCTGAATATGCGTCAGAGGAGATGGTTGGATGTGGTAAAGGATTATGATTGTGAGATCTTGTACCACTCGGGAAAGGCTAATGTTGTAGCCGACGCGTTGAGCCGTAGGGCGGAGAGCGCCCCGGTTCGAGACGTTTGTATGAGGTTGACAGTGATGACTCCGGTGTTGGACACCATTCAAGGGGCCTAGGTAGAGGCAGTGAGACCGGAGAACCGCAAAAAGGAGCGGGTGATCGGGAAGGTATCGGAGTTTGTCACCGATAGTCGAGGACTTATGACTTTTCAGGGCCATATTTGGGTACCGTTTGTGGGCGGATCGTGTACCATTTTGATGGAGGAGGCCCATAGGTCGAAGTTCTCGATCCATCTCGGGGCCACTAAGATGTTCTTGGATTTAAAGAAGGAGTACTGATGGCCCTATATGAAGAGGGATGTTGCATGGTTCGTATAGAGGTGCTTGACCTGTCGCAAGGTTAAGGCCGAGCACCAGCGTCCCCATGGTAAGCTGCAACCGTTAGAGATTCCCGAGTGGAAGTGGGAGCAGATTACCATGGATTTGATCACGAAATTGCCAAGGACTGGTAGAGGTGTCGATGCAATTTGGGTGATTGTGGACAGGTTGACGAAGAGCGCTCACTTTCTTTCCATCGGTGAGAGCTCTTCTACTGAGAGGCTGGCAGAGCTGTATGTGAGAGAGGTGGTATCGCGACATAGAGTTCCGATCGAGATTGTTTCCGATCGATATGTGCGATTTACTTCCTGATTTTGGAAGAAGTTTCACGAGGAGTTGGGTATGAGGCTGCATTTCAGTACCGCATACCACCCACAGACGGACGGACAGAGTGAGTGGATGATTCAGACGCTCGAGGACATGCTTTGGGCATGTTTATTGGATTTCGGCGGAAGTTGGGACACGTATTTGCCCTTGGCTGAGTTTTCCTACAACAACGGCCATCACTCGAGCATTGGTATGCCACCTTTTGAGTTGTTGTATGGGAGGAGGTGTCGGACCCCCATATGCTGGGGAGAAGTAGGGCAATGCGTGATGGGTAGTACAGAGATTGTACTCCAGACGACAGAGCAGATATAGCAGGTCCGACAAAGCTTGTTGACCGCTCAGAGTCGCCAGAAGAGTTATGCGGATAGACGACGGTCTGAGCTCGAGTTCCAGGTCGATGATTTCGTGCTCCTGAAGGTATCTCCTTGGAAAGGAGTGATCCGATTCAGGAAGAGGGGCAAGCTGGGGCCCCGGTATATTGGGCCGTTTAGAGTGATTACGAGATTAGGCAGAGTAGCATATCGTCTGGAACTACCTGCGGAGTTGAGCCATATTTAGGATACCTTCCACGTGTCTCAGCTGAGGAAGTGTATAGCCGACGAGTCTGCGGTAGTGCCTCTGGAGGATATTCAGGTGGATGCAGGCCTGAATTACGCCGAGAGACCAATCGCGATTCGGGATCGGAAGATCAAGGTTCTGAGGAACAAGGAGGTGCCATTGGTGCAGGTTCAGTGGTAGCATCGGAAGGGGTCCGAGCTGACGTGGGAGTCAGAGTCAGAGATACAGGAGCAGTATCCGGTGTTTTTTTCGGTATAAGACTTCGGGGACGAAGTCTGGTTCTAGTGGGGGAGAATTGTAACATCCCGGAATTCAGGTTCAGCCATTTCACCCTTCATCTTTTCCAAGTTGTCATTGTAGATCCCTTTATGTTAAGTGCCAAGTTTGTGAGTACGCTGGGTGTACAAGGAGTACGCTACGCGTGCTCGCGCGCTTATTTTGTACGCGGAACCATCCGGGTACCCTGGGCGTACCTAAGGTTACGCCGGGAGTAACCGGCCCAGATTCAAAACCCTAATATGACTTGAGGGCTATAAAAGGAATGAGATGGTCTTGTCCCTCAGCCACCATCTTTCAGAAAGAAACCCTAAGAGAGTATTTCCTTCGTTTTTAGCTTAGGTGTGAGTGTTCTAAGCTTCAAAGTGTCATTTCAAGGTGGTAAAAGAGAAGAGGAGACCCTTATGGAAGCTAGAAGTGGGTGGACAAGTGTAGATCTGAGGACTACAAAGGTTGGAGCTTCTTCCTTAGGTAAAAAGTTCAGATCTTGCCTTATAATTTGTGTGGTGTGCTTCTTGGACCAATTTCTAGGGTTTTTGGTCCCAAGATGGAGACTTTATAAGCAAATAGTCTCCATTGGCCTAGATCTATCATATTCTAGGACTATATGAGTTGTATGTTCATAAATATGCAATCTTGTACGTGAATGTTGAGCCATGCATGAGATCTAGACTTTGGGAGGAGAAAGGAAAGGTGTTAGAAGGTGTGGGGAACCTTTATAGCCATGCAAAGGCTTAAAGGTTTCGACTTTATGGATTAAGAGATATTAAATTGGCAAGATTTGGAATATGGGGTTATGTCTTAATCGTTTAAGACCTTAGAACGAGGAAGTAAAAACTGGGATGTACGATGGGCGTAATCCCAGTACGCGCCACGTAGTGGGTCGCGTCCCCCGTTTCTGGAGTGCAGGGGTACGCCCCGCGTACAAGAGCTGGTACGCCCCGCTAACTGCTTGTTGTTGACTTTTAGGGTTTTGGTCAGCATGTGGACTTTTGATTCAGGGAGTGGTAAAATGGTCTTTTACCCCTCTGTGGGATAGTGGAAAAGGGTGTAGCATAGCCTTGAAAGCCGTTAATAATTAGAATGATTATTTGTTGTGATTAGGCGGGGCTAGGTCGTCATTTTGAGATTCGGATATATCAAGCATGTGAGATTCTAGACATCATTCGAGGTGAGTCTTCTCACTATACTATACCTGGAAAGGTACCTATGTGTGACCGGAAGATCTGGTGTGCTATGAGACATATGCGTTACATGCTATGAGTTGTCTGTTTCGTATGCGCTATGTATGTGATATATATATATATATATATATATATATATATATATATATATATATATGTATATATATATGTATATGCTATGTTTGATATGGGCCGGAAGGCCTTATGATATGGACTGGAAGGTCAACACGGGTAGGACCGGAAGGTTTACCGGGTTGGGACGGAAGTCCCCTGAGACACATGGACCGGAAGGTCGTGTGAAGTATGGCCTAGAAAGGCGTATGTCATAAGTGGTATTTTGGGGAACTCACTAAGCATTTATGCTTACAATTGTTTTGTTATGTGTGTCAGGTACTAGCGAGGACCGTGGGAAGGCGCCGGCGTGACTCGTACACACTAGAGAGAGGATTTGATTTTTTGTGATCTTGGCATACGATATGATTTGATAATTATTGTTGGATACTTTTGAGAATATTTTATATGAAAATGGTTGTTGAAAAATGGAAATTTTGTTTTGAAAATTACGTCGTTACATCTTTCATTACTGTTTATGTGAGAAGATCAGAAAGTAGATGTAATGGAAAAATAACGAAGTACTGTAGTATTATGATATAGTAATTACTACTATACTTATTACCTTAAACCAAATGTTAATTAAGGTATAATGTGATATAATTGTAAGCGTACTAATTGACTAGGGGAAATCACGACGCTGTAATACGTCGAACAATAATGATATTTGTCACTCGAAGATCTGCAGATCCCACTGTAGTTAGCAGTAAGGTGTAGGATTGTCAATCCTGTATACATCTATACACAAATTCACGTTCTCCCTCCAGGAGATTTTGGATACATATCGAGCCATGGCAGGTGGTGTCGTGCCACAAAACAATGGTTCACATTTATGTTATAGTATGTATGTATTGTATGTATTTGTGTAGTGAATGTCCTTCTTGATTCTCATCAGAGTATGTTCTTTAGTATAGTATTTAGTGTGTATGAATAGTGTGTAATAGTGTATGTTCTCTCTTTCTAGTGTCTAGTATGTTCAATTGTATAGTGTAGAGTATGCATTGTTTACAGTATGTATTGACTCATGTATGAACTGACTCTTTCTATGTTTCATAGTACTAGAAGTAGTAAGTACTATATCACTAAACTATACCTATTATAGTTTAGTAGAAGATTGTTTTCTATAACTGAGTGTATTGAAATAAGACAGGAGGCTTTTATGTCTATACATATACAAATGATATATAACTAAGGATCAAACGATACTCGGACAAACAATAGGGGACTCTAAGTCCACAGCTAAACAAGGAATAGGAAATAGAGTGTATTATCAGTCCTAAGTCCTTCAAACCTTACTTATATAACTATATAGGTATTAGACATGATTTGACAGTATATAAGTTTAAGGAGTTTTGAAAGTAAAGATTTGGAAACTGAAACTACGTTTTATAAAGAGTTTAACATGTAAAAGTGTTTGGAAATCATTTTGAAGTAGTTTTGTTGACAAGACAGTTTAAAGCATAGTAAATCCATTTGTGTACTAGTTGTTAATCAAATGTGATTGATATAATAACTAGTATGATTCAACTTGTATCCCCCCCCCCCCCCCCGTAAAAGCGTTTAAAAACATATTAAAGGTTGATTAAGGGGTATGAACTCACCTATAGTGAGTGGTTTGGTTGAACGGATGGTATAGGATGCTAAGTGTCTAGTGAAGACTTGAGCACACACACGGATCCTATTTAACATATATTGACACATATATGTATCCAATTAGTCAATTAATAACTAATTACTCAAATAAAGACACCCTAAAACATGGATAAAACTTTGATTCAGGTGTTAGTAGTACATTAGGGTTGCATCTAAGGGGTGTAAGGCTTCTCAAAGGAGTTTATGGTCCAAATGGTAACAACTTATGAGTTTACGGCCCATGGTCATTTCCCCATGAGTTTACGGCCATAAAATCATGGTATTAAGTACCATTTGTGTTTTGAGGTCTTATAAGTCATAAGGAAGTATCCTTACTTCAAGTCTAATCCTTAGGAAGTCATGGTGGCACAATTTCACCACTTTATAGAGTTTATGGCCCATGGACCATTCCTCATGGGTTTACAGCCGTAAACTCTATGTGTTCATGGTCGTTTTGATGCTTAAGGTCCTAAACACTTCAAGGAGGTGATCTAGACTATTATCCAAGGCTAAGGAAGGGACTAGGGCTCACTTTGCCCCATCTATTAGGGTTTACGGCCCGAGAACATGCCTTGGCTGTAAACACCTTTGATTTTGTGTTTCCTTGTGTTTTCTAGTTGAATAAGAAGTGAAACAAGCCTTATAACACTCTAGGGTAAGAATACTTACAATAAAGAAGCTTGGTTGGGTGTTTAAGGTCCAAGAACACCAGTGTATGTTCTTGGTGTTTTGAAGAACACTTGAAGATCTAAGTAAAAATGAAGAATTCATGGATGAAATGGAGTATAAAAACTAGATGAAAGGTTATAACAACAAATCAAACAAGGGAAACACTTACATTTTGGAAGATTGGAAGAGAGGGGTTATGATACTTGAGAGAAAACTTGGGAGTTCTTGAACTTGGAAGTGAAAAGTGAAGAGTTTGGGGAGTAAACTCATGCCTTAAGCATGAGTTCAGAGCCAAGAGGAGTTTACGGCCCAAACTCCCCATGTTTGGCCGTAAACACCTTGTTATGGTGTGAAGTGTTTATTTGTTACACATTAACCTTAGTAGATACTTCCTTTTATTTGTTCATCTGACGAATTTATATTAGAAACACCCAAACGGACTTTAAACTAGCTAAAAATTTAGCAGGAATGAATTTATATTATTTATAGTGCTTGACGGTAGGGTTTGTACAAATAGAAATTTGGGGTTGTCACAAGTCCTATGAGGAATTCTACCCTTTTGAGATGCACCAAGACCTGATGGAAAGATACCATCAGACTGCGCGTCAAGAGAGGTATGAAATTATCGCCTCCATGATAACATCACGGCCCACTTGCAGAAAATGCAAAGGTTTGTGGACCGCTTGCTGAAGTTGAATGTGAACTTTGATGAAGAGTTGGCCATAGATATCATTCTACACTCTTTACCTCCATGTTATGATCAGTTCTGTATTACCTATCATATGAACAAGGAGGAGGTCACCATTAGCAAGCTTCAAGGCCTTCTGAGGAGTGCTGAAATTAGTCTCAAAGGTAAATATGTTGTTTCTACTCCTACTACTACTACCCATGTCTTGGTAATTGGACATGGGAAAGGGAAGAAGAGGAAGGCTCCCTCCAAGAGCTGCAAGGGAAAGTCTCTTGATGGATCCTCTTCCAGTGGGACCAAGGCTGCATCTGCTCCTCTGTGACAACCCTATATTTCCCAAAAGCATTGTAAACACTCGAAAACCAAAAACAACGAAATTAACCTCGAAAAATAAAGTGTTCAAGTATCTAAGTTGGAATGCATCAAATATTAGATATCATGCCAAGGTTTCCAAAAACATAAAGAACGCTCAAAACCGGGTTATATTAAAGAAATTATAACCACTCGTATATTTACGACACGACGTTAAAACATTATTTGACATAAAAAGTAAAATCTCAATAAAATGCATTTTAGCCTTAAGTATCTAAACAAAAGTCGTAGATCTCGTTGAAAGGTGAGCGTGCATAAAAAGATCGCCCAAATTGGACCTCGTATGAAGAAGTTACGAATTTTCAAAGTTTCGCAACAGTAGTGGAGAGCTAAAAACTTGGATTTAAGATCGAGCGTTATTTAGCTATCGCTACCTAAACGGAAGTTGAAGATCTCCTCAGTGGTAATAAAACGATAAAAAGACAAACGAAAACCGACGTCGAATAAAGAACCTATGAATTTTTAACGAACTTTAGGAGGCCCGGCCTATTAAAATTATATCATTAAAAATAAAGTCAAAACTAGCCGACGGAGTCTAAATGAAAGTTGTAGAGCGTAATCTCACCTATGCGTGGATATAAAGAACACGAAAAATGGAGCTCGTACGCGAAAGTTACGGAATTTAGAAGAGGACATGCCGGATTACGCCCCGCGTTCTCTGGGACTACGCCCCGCGTACTAGACCCAGAGTCGAGTCCCATCGGCCCGCCCAAGCTACGCTTAGCTAGCCAGGAGTCGTAAGCCATGACACATTTTTACGCCCAGTGTAACGACGTACGCGCTGCGTACATGAGTACGCCCCACGTACTCCAAAATTACACCCCGCGTACTCACTCTCCCAGCACTATAAATAGATGGCATCAGCTGCGAGTTTAGGCACACATTCTCAAATCTCCAGATACTCTCACACCCTTCCAAGCACCAGAGACCATCCCCTCACCTCGGTTTCCGCACTCAAGCCCCCGACGAATGATTTACGCTGCAGAGATCCCCGAAGAGCCCGACGACGCAACCATCCGCGGTCGAAGTTCTGCTCAACCCTAGCCTCTCTCTTCGAACTTAACGAGTGAGTTCATACCCCTACTTTTCAATTCTTTTCACGTTTTAGGGGGGGGGGGGGGGAATACAAGTACATTACGAATCAAAGTATCATTTTATAAACATAATTATATTATCGTTCTTATAGGGTTTCGATACAAAAATAACTTTATGTTTAAAGGGCTATTATATCACCAAGTTGTTATTACCAAATCGGAACATACTTTTGAGAAACTATAATGAGTGTAGTATTCAAGTGATTCATACATTTTACATATACATCTCGACAAATGAAATGCTTTCAAAAGAAGTAAAGTCTTTGTTATCGTAAATCTGTTTATACCAAGTAATGTGAGACATTTAAACTTCAACGTACTCGTATGTATGCATTTCAAGTCCTGTATTATATACCATAATCTCTTGGAGAGAGAGCGTGATACTTGTGTATAGATCTATACGGGATTGACAATCCCGCACCTAAACTATTAGCTATAGTTAGACCGGCAGGTCTGGGGTGACAAATGTCATAACACTACAACACCTGAAGAATGTTGTTACAGGCCGTCAGTGTCAATAGTATGGTTATAAAACTCACATAAAAGTATAAAAACAAGTTTGATTTACGAGATTCATATATGCATTTCATTTTTCCATTTTATTGTTAACACAAATTTTATCACTATTATTCAAGCATGGAAAACACTAATGCACTCCAACACGGGAAACTTTTCAAATCATCTATAGAAAATATTGGATTTTCTGAAAACCTCGTTCATCGAGTTACTATCAAAAAGGACATACTTTTCAATGCAAAACACTTATGAACTCACCAACTTAATTGTTGACACTTTTTCGAAACCACTTGTATTTCTCAGGGAATCAGTAATACAGGTTACCACCAGCTTTTGGAGAAGGCAACACTAAGGATGTTTTATTATTGAACATTTATCATCTCATTGTAATATTCTTTTGCTAATATGTATAACGCAACAACATACGTTTTCATTATATATGTGATGGTTGTGTTACTTTCTTTACAATATTCAATGGTTGTGATACTACGTGAAGTCATCCACCCCCGAATGTTTCCGCCATTCTGGTTTGGGGGTGTGACAGATTGGTATCAGAGCATTGTTTATAGTGAACTAAGTATATCGAACCACATACGATATACAAACTATAAATGCAAAGGGGACCAAAAACCCTCTAACAAAACATTTTCATGAACAAAATACTTTCTTTTAAAGATATACATTTTTTTTACAAGCATGCATTAATCTCGTATCATAACAAGTTTTACTAAAAAGTATTAAGGCAAGTTACGACACTACGATTGAGCCCCGAGGTATGTAATCAGGTCGAGAATAAATATAGCTTGATCAACTATATTTATCTTGGATTTGACCAACGTACATCGAGGAATGGTCGTAGTGGACAACAAGCCAAAAACTTACCAAATACAAAATTATTTTAGTTTCGCCAAATAGTATAGAAGTATTATTAAAAATAGTTGTACAATAAAAATTATAGTTAAAAATAATAAGTCGTTAAATAGAAATTTCTTTTCTTATAACGTTCTCATACATCTATCCTAGTACAGACAAATGGCCGGATTCCATTTACCAGGAGATCCCTACTACCCAAACCAAGGTAACGGCGGTTGGATAGAAGAAGACCCGAAGGAAATCGAAGAAGAGGTCGAGGAAGAACCCGAAGGGGTTATCGAGGAAGAATTCGAAGTCGAAGTCGGAGAGGAGTTCGAAGTCGACGAAGAGATCGTGGAGATTTCTAGCGGGACAGACTCCGAGCCAGAAGTGTACGACCCTCCCATCCCTCATCCTCCCGTAATCAGACCAGATCAACTGGGACCCATCCCCATCTGGGGAAGCCACCTCTACTACTGGAGCTGCCAGCAAGGTGTACACCCTCCATTCGGCATGTGTCGGGATTTTTACAACGTCAGTGGGGGAGGCTCAGCTGATCGAGCACTTCCTGTCGTCGTGAACGCTATAGCTAACCAGAACTACCAGGCGGACCAACAAGCAACCAGAGTTCGTGAAATCAATGCTGCTACCCAAGGTAACGCCGCTGACATCCGCCGTTTGGAAGGACTACATGAGAATACCCAAATCTACATGGGGACACTTCAGAACCAAATGATAACGGCTCTGGCAGAAATAAGAGAGATGAAGGAACAACAAGCAGATCTCGAGAGGCGACTGATGGGAGTCAAACAGTCGGATGCCGAGTCTAGCTCCAAACGCCACAAGTAGAGCTTGTTCGATGCCCAACAATTTTGTTATAGATTAGGATTTCTGATAAAAGTTTTTCCCTTATTTCCCTTTTGTATCTGCAATCGGAGACCTCTAGGAGGGTCAATTTTTCCCGAACAAGATATGCAATGTAACACACCTCAGGTGTGACCTATATGTATGAATATGAAGTATTTCTTATTATATACCTCTCAAAAATTACGAGTTTTAAATTTCTATGCCTACCTTGAAACCATAAACTAAAGTCAAAACAAATTACAAGATACAACTAACACACGATTGTCAAAACATTAGAAACTTATAGTATTCATTCTTATTTTCTTTTTCTACCAGAACATGCCTCCTCATAGATCAACACGCAGAAACTCAACTTCAACACCACCTCCACCACCTCCTCCAATTATGGACACCGTTATGTTCCAAACTGCTGTAACCGCTGCTGTAACTGCAGCAATGGCTCAAATGAGCAACAACGGATCGGGGGGAGGAACAAACAGTTTTACAAATGGCCAAGGTCAAAGCCGTTCAGGGGTATGCACTTACAAAGAATTCACCAACGGAAAACCTATTCCCTTTTACGGGACTGGGGGAGTATTGGCTCTATCTCAATGGATAGAGAAAACAGAAGTTGTATTCGAAATCTGTGCATGTCCTGAAGAAAGCAAAGTAAAGTTCGCCGCTTTTACTTTCTCTGAACGCGCCCTGACATGGTGGAACGGCCACGTCCAAACACTAACCCTGGTGGTGGCAAACTCCATGGGTTGGGAAAACCTGAAAAGAATGCTCCTTCGAGAATACTGCTCGAGAGGCGAGATTCAAAAGCTTGAACAGGAACTGTGGAACCTCTCAATGGTAGGATCGGACATAGCTGGTTACACCAACAGGTTCAGTGACTTAATAACACTTTGCCCAGGAATGTTAACCCTGGAGAGCCAAAAGGTCGAGAGATACATCTGGGGACTATCACCCCAACTTTGAGGAAGTGTATTAGCCTCCAAACCCTTGACTTTCGCCAGCGCCAAGGAACTAGCGCAATCTCTTGTTGATCATGGTGTCTGTCAAGGAGTCGCGGTTATTATGGCTGAACCAACCAAAGGGAACAACAACAATGAAATCAATGCCAACAACAACAACAACAAGAAGAAATTTTGGAACAAAAGGAAGGGGCAAACTTCGCAAGAACCTTCAAAGAAGCAAATGGTTGCGGTTCATGCTGCTACTACCCCCACCACAACTCCTGCTACCTCTGCGCCAACAAAACCATATGCAGGGAATCTGCCCAAGTGCAGCAAGTGCAACTACCATCACCATGGTATTTGTCGCGAGATGCACTGCAAGAACTGTGACAGGAAAGGGCACACAGCCCGTTTCTGTAAAGCACCAGCACGACCAATCACTCAAGTTTCTGGCACTGGAGTAAGCCGGGCGTGTTATGGGTGCGG
Source organism: Lactuca sativa (assembly GCF_002870075.4). NCBI lineage: Eukaryota > Viridiplantae > Streptophyta > Magnoliopsida > Asterales > Asteraceae > Lactuca > Lactuca sativa. The sequence goes on along the minus strand of NC_056624.2, from coordinate 98,861,531 downwards.
AGAGACTGGACACTTCAGGAGGGATTGTCCCAAGGAAAGGAATATTGGCGGTGTGGGGAGAGTGCTGGCAGTAGGACAGAGAGAAGCAATAGCGGACCCCACGGTGGTTACGGGTACGTTTCTACTCAACAACACTTATGCATGCATACTTTTTGACTGCGGTGCGGAGAGAAGTTTTGTGAGTCATAAATTCAAACACCTACTTAATCAAAAACCCCAACCACTCAATAAAATATTCACTGTAGAAATGGCAAACGGTAAAACAGAACACGCAAACGATTTATACGTAGGGTGCACACTAAATTTAAACGAGCGCTTGTTTCGAGTCGATCTTATGCCCATTTCCATAAGAAGTTTCGATGTCATCATCGGTATGGACTGGTTGAGCCTTCACCATGCCGATATCCTTTGCCACGAAAGGGTTGTTCGCCTAAATCTGCCGAACGGCGAAACTCTTGTCATTTATGGCGACAAACCTAGTTCAAGTTTACAAATCATTTCCTGTATTAAAGCACAAAAGTATCTTCATAAGGAATATCATGCCTTTCTAGCCCACGTAGTAGATAAGAAGCGAGAATCGAAAAACATTAAAGACATTCCGGAAGTCTGCAACGTCCCCGATATTTTCCCAGAAGATCTTCCAGGAATCCCACCAGAATGACAAGTCGAGTTCAGAATCGACTTAATCCCCGGAGCTACCCCTGTAGCAAAGTCACCTTACCGTTTAGCCCCAACCGAGATGCAGGAACTATCCAGTCAATTAAACGAGCTACTGAGCAAGGGATTCATCAGACCGAGCTTCTCACCATGGGGAGCGCCAGTCCTATTCGTGAAAAAGAAGGACGGATCCTTTCGAATGTGCATCGATTATCGGGAACTAAAAAAACTCACGATCAAGAACCGATATCCCTTACTGCGCATAGACGATCTATTCGACCAACTGCAGGGAGCAAGCTACTTCTCAAAGATCGATCTAAGGTCTGGTTATCACCAACTGCGAATACTAGAGGGAGACATCCCCAAAACGGATTTCCGAACATGTTATGGTCACTACGAATTTGTGGTAATGCCCTTCGGATTGACGAATGCTCCAGCAGTGTTCATGGACTTGACGAACCGAGTATGTCGTCCCTTCCTGGATAGATTTGTGATCGTATTCATAGATGATATACTCATCTATTCAAGAAGCCAGGAAGAACACAACAAACATCTCCGCCAAGTACTGGAAACATTAAGGGCAGAGAAACTTTACACAAAATTTTCCAAATGCGAATTTTGGATTCGGGAAGTGGATTTCCTAGGACATGTTGTAAGCAAAGAAGGAATACACATGGATCCTTCCAAGATAATGGCAATAGATAATTGGACTACTCCAAGAACCCCTACAGAAATCCAGTAATTTTTGGGACTCGCCGGGTATTACCGAAGATTCATACCGAACTTTTCAAAGATTGCCAAGCCACTTACCACCCTAACCCAGAAGAATGTGACCTTCGACTGGGGAGAAAAACAAGACAGCGCATTTCAGACACTAAAGCGAGCCTTATGTAGTGCACCCATCCTAACCCTGCCAGAGGGAACGGAGGACTTCGTGGTCTATTGTGATGCATCAAACCAAGGACTTGGGTGTGTCTTAATGCAAAGAGGGAAGGTCATCGCCTACGCCTCAAGGCAACTAAAGACGCACGAAGTGAACTACACAACGCACGATCTTGAGCTAGGAGCAGTCGTCTTCGCTCTGAAGATATGGAGACACTATCTCTACGGCACAAAATGTACCATCTTCACTGATCATAAAAGCCTCCAACATATCCTCAATCAGAAGGAACTCAACATGAGACAGAGACGATGGGTAGAACTACTAAGTGATTACGAGTGCGAAATTCGATATCACCCTGGAAAAGCTAATATAGTGGCTGATGCACTCAGTCGGAAGGAGTACTCAGGTCGCCGACTAAAATCCCTAACTATGACGATCCAATCACACCTGCTCACGCAAATCAAGGAAGCCCAAATAGAAGCCTTGAAATTCGAAAATGTGACAGGAGAAGCCCTAAGGGGAATGGATAAGAACCTTGAGACCAAGAACAACGGAATTCGTTATTTCATGGATCGAATTTGGATACCGAAGTTTGGTGGATTCAGAGAAATCGTTATGGACGAAGCCCATAAAACACGATACTCCATACATCCCGGCTCCGATAAGATGTATCTCGATCTCAAGAAGTTGTACTGGTGGCTGAACATGAAAGCCGATATTGCTACCTACGTGAGCAAATGCCTGACATGTGCCAAAGTCAAGGTGGAATACCAGAAGCCTTCGGGTTTATTACAACAACCAGAAATACCCGAATGGAAGTGGGAGGGGATAACCATGGATTTCATAACAAAATTACCCAAAACAACAAGCGGACTCGACACCATTTGGGTAGTTGTCGACAGGTTAACTAAGTCAGCGCATTTCCTACCGATCAAAGAGACGGATAAATTGGAGAAGTTAACAAGGACATACCTCAGAGAAATTGTACGACTGCATGGTGTGCCCATATCCATTATCTCGGACCGAGATAGTAGATTCACCTCAAGGTTCTGGCAGTCGCTACAAAAAGCTTTGGGGACAAGACTAGACATGAGTACTGCTTATCACCCACAAACCGACGGCCAGAGCGAGAGAACTATACAAACCCTAGAAGACATGATGAGAGCTTGCGTAATCGATTTTGGAAAAGCATGGGACATACATCTACCCTTGGTCGAGTTCTCGTACAACAATAGCTACCACACCAGTATCAAAGCTGCCCCGTTCGAAGCCCTCTATGGCCGCAAATGCAGGTCACCCTTGTGCTGGGCCGAAGTGGGGGACACACAACTAGCAAAAGGACAAGCAACTGACAACATGCTCACTGGACCAGAAATCATAAGGGAGACTACGGAGAAGATTGTTCAAATCCGAGAACGTCTAAAAGCATCAAGGGATAGACAAAAGAGTTATGCAGATAAGAGACGCAAACCCTTGGAATTCCAAGTTGGAGACCATGTCCTACTCAAAGTCTCGCCTTGGAAAGGTTTAATACGCTTCGGAAAACGTGGAAAACTGAACCCTAGATACATCGGACCATTCGAGATCCTTGCCAGGATCGGTCCAGTGGCTTACAAGCTTAGACTACCTCAGGAGCTCCACAACGTACACCCTACCTTTCACGTATCGAATCTGAAGAAGTGCTTATCCGATGAGACCCTTGTCGTCCCTCTAGATGAAATTGCAATAAATGAAAACCTCCAATTTGTGGAGGAACCAGTAGAGATCATGGATCGGGAAATCAAAAGGACTAAACAAAGCCGCATACCCATTGTAAAGGTCCGCTGGAACGCCAAGCGAGGACCTGAATACACCTGGGAACGCGAAGATCAGATGAAACAAAAGTACCCGCATCTTTTTCCTAAAATTGTAAACTCTATCTTAGATTAAATTTCGGGACGAAATTCCCTTAACAGGGAGATGATGTGACAACCCTATATTTCCCAAAAGCATTGTAAACACTCGAAAGCCAAAAACAACGAAATTAACCTCGAAAAATAAAGTGTTCAAGTATCTAAGTTGGAATGCATCAAATATTAGATATCATGCCAAGGTTTCCAAAAACATAAAGAACGCTCAAAACCGGGTTATATTAAAGAAATTATAACCACTCGTATATTTACGACACGACGTTAAAACATTATTTGACATAAAAAGTAAAATCTCAATAAAATGCATTTTAGCCTTAAGTATCTAAACAAAAGTCGTAGATCTCGTTGAAAGGTGAGCGTGCATAAAAAGATCGCCCAAATTGGACCTCGTATGAAGAAGTTACGAATTTTTAAAGTTTCGCAACAGTAGTGGAGAGCTAAAAACTCGGATTTAAGATCGAGTGTTATTTAGCTATCGCCACCTAAACGGAAGTTGAAGATCTCCTTAGTGGTAATAAAACGATAAAAAGACAAACGAAAACCGACGTCGAATAAAGAACCTATGAATTTTTAACGAACTTTAGGAGGCCCGGCCTATTAAAATTATATCATTAAAAATAAAGTCAAAACTAGCCGACGGAGTCTAAATGAAAGTTGTAGAGCGTAATCTCACCTACGCGTGGATATAAAGAACACGAAAAACGGAGCTCGTACGCGAAAGTTACGGAATTTAGAAGAGGACAGGCCGGATTACGCCCCGCGTTCTCTGGGAGTACGCCCTGCGTACTAGACCCAGAGTCGAGTCCCATCGGCCCGCCCAAGCTATGCTTAGCTAGCCAGGAGTCGTAAGCCATGACGCATTTTTACGCCCAGCGTAACGATGTACGCGCTGCGTACGTGAGTACGCCCCGCGTACTCCAAAATTACGCCCCGCGTACTCACTCTCCCAGCACTATAAATAGATGGCATCAGCTGCGAGTTTAGGCACACATTCTCAAATCTCCAGATACTCTCACACCCTTCCAAGCACCAGAGACCATCCCCTCACCTCAGTTTCTGCACTCGAGCCCCCGACGAAAGATTTACGCTGTAGAGATCCCCGAAGAGCCCGACGACGCAACCATCCGCGGTCGAAGTTCTGCTCAACCCTAGCCTCTCTCTTCAAACTTAATGAGTGAGTTCATACCCCTACTTTTCAATTCTTTTCACGTTTTAGGGGGGCGGGGGAATACAAGTACATTACGAATCAAAGTATCATTTTATAAACATAATTATATTATCGTTCTTATAGGGTTTCGATACACCAAGTTGTTATTACCAAATGGGAACATACTTTTGAGAAACTATAATGAGTGTAGTATTCAAGTGATTCATACATTTTACATATACATCTCGACAAATGAAATGCTTTCAAAAGAAGTAAAGTCTTTATTATCGTAAATCTGTTTATACCAAGTAATGTGAGACATTTAAACTTCAACGTACTCGTATGTATGCATTTCAAGTCCTGTATTATATACCATAATCTCTTGGAGAGAGAGCGTGATACTTGTGTATAGATCTATACGAGATTGACAATCCCGCACCTAAAATATTAGCTATAGTTAGACCGGCAGGTCTGGGGTGACAAATGTCATAACACTACAACACCTGAAGAATGTTGTTACAGGCCGTCAGTGTCAATAGTATGGTTATAAAACTCACATAAAAGTATAAAAACAAGTTTGATTTACGAGATTCATATATGCATTTCAGTTTTCCATTTTATTGTTAACACAAATTTTATCACTATTATTCAAGCATGGAAAACACTAATGCACTCCAACACGGGAAACTTTTCAAATCATCTATAGAAAATATTGGATTTTCTGAAAACCTCGTACATCGAGTTACTATCAAAAAGGACATACTTTTCAATGCAAAACACTTATGAACTCACCAACTTAATTGTTGACACTTTTTCGAAACCACTTGTATTTCTCAAATACTTGCAAGATGTCAAAGATGGGAAGGTTAAGGCCACCCATGCAGGTATTTATACTATTCTATCTAATAATGCATCACATTCTTGTTCTTGGGTCCTAGATACAGGTTATGGATTTGACATTTGTTTTGACTTGCAGAGACTAAAAAGAAGTAAGGATGTGGAGTGCGGGAAGATGAACTTGATCATGGGGAATAGAAAGGTTTCACTTGTCACCAAGATTGGAGTTTATTCTTTATTGCTTAGTAGTGGGCTAGAGTTAGATTTGAATAATTGTTGCTACTCGTCTAAAATGACGAGAAATATTATTTCCTTTCATGGTTTCTACAAACAAGGTTTTAGTTTTTCATTTGATAATGAAATTGGTGCTATTAATGCTTTTTATAATGGTGTTTTTTTATTTTAAAGCATTTCCTTGTAATGGTATATATGAAATTGTGATGGTTGTAGACAACATAGGAAATAATGTGTTACACATTTATTCTTCCAATGATTTGGATAAGGCATGCTTGTGGCATTGTCGTCTTAGACATGTTAGCAAGAAGCGCATAGGCCAACTCCAAAAGGCTAGAGTTTTGGAGTCATTCGAATTTATGTCGGATGACACTTGCAAATCTTGTTTTCTTGGAAAGATGACCAATTCACCCTTCACTGGTACTTGTGAAAGGGGTGACGGTTTGTTGGATCTCATACACACCGATGTGTGTGGACCATTCAGAACCGCCACAAGGGATGCTAACCGCTTCTATGTGACTTTTATCGATGATTCCAACAGATATGGCTGTATATACTTAATAAAAATAAGTCAGAAACCTTTGAAAGATTCAAAGAGTTTAAACAAGAAGTGGAGAATCAGCTGGGCAGGAAGATAAAGATGCTCCGATTCGATCGAGGTGGTGAGTATATTAGTATCGAGTTCCAAGACTATCTTATGGAATGTAGGATTGTTTCACAATTGACGCCACCGAGGACACCACAACTTAATGGTGTGGCTGAGAGGCGCAATCAAACCTTGTTGGACATGGTTCTTTCCATGATGAGTCGAGCTTCGTTACCTATCTCATTCTGGGCGTATGCCTTAGAGACTGCCACCCATATCCTTAATCTATTCCCAACTAAGAAGGTTGCCAAAACACCTCACGGGATGTGACATGGAATGTTCCCTTGTTAGCACACATCAAGGTTTGGGGTTGCGAGGCTTTCGTGAGACGCAAGACTCTCGACAAGCTTGAAACTCGTAGTGAGCGGTGTGTTTTCATCTGCTACCCAAAAAAATCCTTTGGATGTCTCTTCTATAGACCAAGTGACAATGTTGTCTTCGTTGCGAGGATAGGAGTCTTTCGCGAGAAAGAACTCATATGCCAAGGGCACAGTGGGAGGCAAATTGACCTTGAAGATCTTCAAGAGTCAAGTGGTGAAGGAACCTCAAACACTAGCAATCAACCTGAGGAGGAAACTCCTGTTGAACCAGTTGACGAATCCGTACCTCTGAGGAGCTCTAGTAGAGTTAGTGTTCTACATGTGTTATATGATTTTCATATATCATCTGAGGGTGATACATTTATAGGTGATAACACACTGGTAAATTTGGATGAACCTAACAATTACAAGGTAGCCATGGCAGGCCCCGAGTCTGCAAAGTGGAAAAAGGCTATGGATAGTGAGATTCAATCCATGTATGACAATCAAGTTTAGAACTTGTTTGACAATGTATTGGGTCGTAAGACAGTCGGTGCAAATGGATCTTCATGAAGAAGACCGACATGGATGGGAATGTACACACATATAAGGCGCGACTGGTTGCGAAGGGCTTTACTCAAACTCGGGGAGTTGACTATGATGAGACCTTCTCACCAGTAGTGAAGATTAAATCTATTAGGGTTATGTTAGCCATAGCTGCATTTCATAACTATGAAATATGGAAAATAAATGTCAAAACCACTTTCCTTAATGGAAAGTTGGCTGAAGATGTTTACATGAGTCAGCCAGAGGGTTTTGTCAGTGCAAAGTACCCTAATAGAGTGTGTAAGCTTGAGAAATCCATTTATGGATTGAAACAAGCATCTCGTAGATGGAATCTTTGTTACGATGAGAAAATTCAAAGAGTTTGGATTTTCGAGAAGCGAGGATGAGTCCTTTGTGTATGTCAAGGCTAGTGGGAGTACAATTAGCTTTCTAGTGTTGTATGTGGATGAGATACTACTCATAGGACATGACATTCCAAGCTTGTAGGAGGTTAAGTCCTGGCTTGGGAAGTGTTTCGCTATGAGGGACCTTAGATAAGTTGCTTACATCCTAAGGATAAGCTTATTAAGAAACAGGAGTAAAAGACTAATTGGACTTAGTCAAAGTACCTACTTGGACAAGGTGTTGATACGATTTAGCATGGAGATTTCCAAGAAAGGTGACTTACCCATCCAAGGCAATACCAAACTAAGTAAGACTCAGAGTCCGAGTACTGAGTCTGAGATAGCTGAGATGACTTGAGTACCATATGCTTCCACAGTTGGATCGATCATGTATGCTATGACTTATACTCACCCTAATGTGGCCTTTGCTTTGAGCATGGTTAGCAGATATCAAGGGAATCTTGGTAACGCTCATTGGAATGCGGTAAAGAACATTCTTAAGTACCTACACATGACTAGGGATTGGGTCCTTACTCTTGGTGGGAGGGATGACTTAAGAGTCATAGGGTATAGTGAAGCTAGCTTTAAGAACAATAGAGATAATTTTTGCTCTCAGTCAGGCTACGTTTTTACCCTGAATGGAGGAGAAATTACATGGAAAAGTTCCAAACAAGAGATTGTAGTTGATTCAACGTGTGAATCAGAGTACATAGCAGCAAGCGAAGCGTTGAAGGAGGCGATATGGATGAAGAACTTCATAAGAGACCTTGTAGTTGTACCAGCTATAAAGGAGCCTATGGAGACTTTCTGTGACAAAGTGGGTGCGGTTTCCTTAACCAAGGAACCAAGGGATCATGGCAGATCCAAGCACATAGACAAGAAATATCACTTCATTAGACATCGGGTGGAAGAAGGAATCCTCATGGTAAAGAGGGTATCATCAGATGAGAACCCAACAGATCCCCTCACAAAGGATTGAGTATGGTTAAGCATTTGCAGCACGCTAGGAGCATTGGGCTAAAGGATGATATTAGTTTTAGTGATTAGATAGCTATTTTGAAACTTGTATTAGATAAAATGTAATTGACATTTGATGGTTAGATAAAAGGTGTTTTTTTATTTATAGGTAAGGTTACTGTCTTATGTCAATTGTTTACTATTGTTTCATTTTGCATGTTTTGACTTCCAGAATAATTATATTATTCAAACCATCCACATTCGATCATACATTGGAAGTAGGTATTGAGGCAAGACTCTCATGAATTTGGATTGTATATTGTCTGAAGTGTATTAGATATAGCAAAGTTTACTACAAAATTCATGAGTGCTCATAAGGTCTGAGTATTGGATTAAACCCACGCTCACTTGAATCACTTCATGGAATTTATGATTAGTGATCGTGAGATGATAATATCATATAAGTCTTCAAACCTAGATATATGAGTTGCTTGTACATTGATAGTACGAAAACGCATCAGTTACTTGATGTTATAAAACGCACGGTTGTGTACGATTAGATGAATAGTTAGTACAAGCATATAATGTCGAAGTTTATATGTTCCTTTTAATTATTGGAGGAGTAAAAGCGATATCTTGGGCCCCTCGATGATTTTGTCTTGACTTATGTGTTGGGCCCAGTCAAGACTAAATTAATGTGTTCAATTAAGTTCTCTGTCAAACAAATCGGAAATCGAGAAACATATTGTTGGACAATAAGTATGACATTGTTCCATGTATTTGTCTGGCTGATATCTTGAAGAACAGAGGATTATATGATCCCTTATCTAAAGGACACGTCATTGACTGGGTCAGAGTTTGACAACGACTTTTAAGAGCTACGATTGCTAGTCGATGTTTTAAGTCATACTTGCAGTTATAGTTATTAGACTTACCCAAGTGGGAGACTATTGGACTAGGTGTCTAAGCCCATAACTATAATTGGTATGTACTTGACCCGAGAGTAGCATGGTCCTTTTGGGTTGCCTTCATGAATGCAAATTGATAGGATGGACTTTTGAGAAAAAGATTATTTGTGATTTGTTAATATATTACAAGTATAATAATTAATATGAAATCATATTATTTAATTAGTATTGATCAACAATTAATTTGGCATTAATTTAGTGATCAAAAGAGACTAATTAAATATACAGGGATTGGTTTGGTAAATCAATGATTCTTATAGTGTGGGCCAGTGATGCATGGTTATTTGGGTGGGCAAAACCAACATGGATTGTCCATGGAGTTTAACCCATGGAGCCTAAGTAAGATGAAGAGTCATGGTGTATTAGGGTTTACATGGATGTAACCCTAGCACTTTCCACACCATAAATAGACACCCCTAGAGCCAAAATCGGGTACACCTATCATTCTTAGAGTTTGATATTGATATTGAGCTAAGCAACTTATTTTATCAAGCCTCCTTTTGCACTTGGTGTTTGTGACAAATTAGAGGCATCACCTTTGAGGTGCTAAATCTTTTGAAGGCCAAGAACTACAAGTCTTACTAAGAGGTAAGTTATCTAACTAGTTATTTTGTTAAAATGTATGCTAGTTAGGATAAATGCCTTGGAAAATCAAATTGAATGTATAATTAGATAAAACATAGATCCAAAGAATCTAGGTTTGCATGTGCACCATAAGGTTGTTAGAGTGCTCAAAACCCATCAAATAGGGATCAGATCAACCGGATAAGACACCCTGAAAATCTCCATAACATAATCCCAATAAACGCTCAATGTAGAAACCTCGTGCTCGTTGGTGATGGACACTCGAAACAAGCACTCCAACTCTCCCATAGTTATATCAAAACTCATACTAAAAGACAGAGACAAAAAAGACCAACTTGCACTCGAGTCGAACAACACAAGAGAAAGTAGAGAGTTCATTAAAAAGGTACGTAGCATGATCATATACATAAGCATAACATAAAATAACTGACAAAATAATAAATGGAAACATAGTAGTAATGACATCTTGTGCCACCCTGGCCTCCTCTAGTGTGATCTGGAAAGCACGTCCTGAAGCCTTCGGGGGCTCTACCTTACCATGGCATCCATTTGTGATCCTCAAAGTAGTCGAGGCTAGAGATTGCAACAACTTGTAAACAAGGTACACTAGGCCTTCACATAGCCCACCTAATCACAATGGTAACAAATCTTGGTACTCGACACTAGGGCCTGTTGGCGACATTCCCTCGTATAGTTCCCATCATTTCAACATTTGTGGCATCCCAAAGAAGAATATCGTCAAACTCCATCATGACCTTGCCGCACTTGCCACAAGAGAATTCCTTTTGGCCTCTTGATCGTGAATCAATGAGCTGGAACCGCTTCGCTGCAGGCTGGTATTGAGTCGGAATCTGACGTTTGCTCCCTCACCTGGGTCTCTATTCCAATCTCTCGCCTCCTCGCAGTGCCCTGAAGCAAGGTAAGGGTACTGTATCGTTGGGTAGACACAAATTTTTGGATATACGTCTTGAGCATGCTCAAGTACCGGGTCATATGGGCCTGCTTAGTAGCTGCAAACTTAGGGCAGAAAGTGTTGGATTAATGTCTAAGTCCATAACTATATTTGGTAAGACTTGACCCGACCCGGCATGGTCCATTTGGGTTGCATACCATCATGCGCTTGAATGAGAGAAATAAGACACTTATGGTTATTAATATATTATAAGTTCTAGTATATTAATAATAAGAATAATAAGATTATTTAATTAGTATTGATCAAGAATTAATCTAGGATTAATTAAGTGATCAAAAGAAGACTAATTAAATATATGGGTTGATTGTGTAAATCATCCATACTTGTATAGTGGGCTAATGCTCCATGGATAATCAAGTTGGGCTAAAACCCATAGGATGGTCCATGGATGCTCCATGGTGTATTTGTACCCATGGATCCAAGGAAATGGAAAGCCATGACAATTAAGAGTTTACCCTAATTGTGTAACTATATAAGCATCTTATTATTGAGGAAAAATCGGCCACTAGAGATAGTGAAGAAAGGGCTAGCCGATTTTGAAGAGTGTAGAATTCTCTCAAGTCATTCCAAGTGTTTTGATGATTGTGATTTCATTTGAGGTGTCACACTTGGGGCACTAGGCACTCAAGCTACATGAAGATTGTCTACACCAAAGAGGTATGTATTCTATCTTGCTATAGTTATTGTTTTGTATGCTAGATTAGAATAATACCTTGGAAGTTCTTATTTGCATGTATAATAGAGAAAACATAGATCCAAGGTATTTAGGGTTGCATGTACACTTAGGAAGTGTTAGAATGCTCAAAACCCAACAGTGGTATCAGAGCCACGGGTTGTTTTCTGTTATATTGATGCAAATATTTTATTTTCAAAGTTGAAAAAAAAAAAGAAAAAAAAAACATGAAGTTTGTCAAATTTTACGATAATTACTTGTTCTTGTGAAAAACTAATTATTTGTAAAATTTGAATAATTTGCTTTATGAGTTGAATTAGGTCAAATTTAATAAAAGATAAAATAATATGATTATTTTATTAGTTTTAAAAGTTTGATCTAAAGAGTTTTATTTTTTGAAACCTCCATAAGTTATGGATATGAAAAGGTTTTAAAAAAAAAATTGATTCAAAGTTTTTTTGGAGTTACAAAATTTGGTGTTAATGTTTTAAAGGATTACATAACTTAAGAATAAGTTATGGATCACCAAAAGTTTTTTGTGTTATCTTGTTTTATGAGTGAATTTAGATTAATGATGAAAATTATGTGATAGTTGGTTTTAATCCAAATTAATCTAAGAATTGATTCTAAAATGTGTTTTTGTAACTTGTCCTCAAGTTATATGAAAAGTCACATTTAAGAATCATAAAACTCATAAAAATTGGCAAAGGTTACAAAAATAAAGAGTCTAGTTCTAATTAAAAGGTTTTATGACTCCATAACTTGTCCTCAAGTTATGGAGGACCAAGAGTCTCTTCATTTAATAAAATAAAATAAAATAAAAAAAAGGTGTAACCTTAATTAATTCCATAAGTTATAAAATAAAGAAAAGTTAATTTTTTTATTAGTTTAAAGTCTTCCATAACTTGTCCTCAAGTTATGGAACTTGAAGAGTTTTTGGATTAAAACTACTTTAAACACATAAGTTATGGAATTAATTAGTTTTGAATAGTTTCAAAACTTGCCCTCAAGTTTTGGAATTTGTAAAGTTTTCACTTATGAATACTTTAATTCCAAGTTAGCCCTTAGAATTTTAAAAGTTAAAATTCAACCCTTATACTTTATAATATTATAAGTTAATAATATATATATGTATAAGAGTAAAGTCAGTCTTACCGCTAGTACGCCTCATTCACGAAGCCGGTCTATAAGGTGGGTATAAGGTTGTTGCCTATAAAATGGCAACTTAATGGGTGTCCACTCTCACCCACCGCTTGCTTGACTGGTGGAGGGTCGTTAGCCGAACGGGTTTGACAGGACTAGGATTCTCCCTTCATTAAAAGTATTAATGAAAAATACTAAGTAACTAAACTCTTAATAATACCCAATCTTAGTTACTTAGGAAAAATGTGAATAAGGTGCTAATCCATGAAATTACACTTTACACTTTGTCTAAGTCGTTAGTGGAGCGTGTGTGGTTAACCGGCACACTAACTTGGACTTAACAAGGTAGGTAAAGGGTGACTTAATATTTATCATAGTATCGATGGAGCGTGTGTGGTTAACCGGCACATCGATTGAGGGGTAATTATTAAGGGTACCAAGTGATTTGCATGGTTACTTCACACCTTGTTTTGTGATCCTCGGCATCCCAGTCACAAAACCTGAAGGGCACACTCGAGATTGAAACATGCCTTTGAAAAGTTCAATGAATCTCAAAGATCTAGGAGTTTCAAAACCAATTAAAACCTAATAATACATTTCGTTTATCTTGGTGGAAATTGGTGAATCGTCATTCACCTACCTTCAAATATTTTATAGCTTGGATTACGGCATACCTCTTCTAAGTTATAAAATAGTTTGTTGGGTCCTAGCCTTAATATTTCATATTGGGTGTCATATTAAGGACTTAAGATCAACTATCTTGAATATCTCCCAAAAGATGTCTGGTTTAGACACTTATGATCTTCCCAAATCTCTTGAAACAAGGTTTCCTAATGAAGATGATGTCCCATGGATATCATACTTCTTTCTCCTCCTCCAATTATTCTCCCTAACCCACAAGTTCTTGAAAAGTTTAAGGTCACTCAAGCCCTATTGGCAAGGCAAGGTCTAGGTGTGAGCACATCTTGGAGATGTAGTCACATATTGACAAGCCGGGTGAGTTGGGTGTCAAAGTCTTGAGAAAGTTGGTGGTTCAATCACTTTCTAAGTCACATAGTGAGTTCCTTTGGGACACCTATGAAACAGACTATGACAAGACCCTTAATGATCTTATCTATTTGTTAAGATCAACTTCCTTAATACTTGATGGACATTGACAATAGTGACACAGGAAATCCAGTAAAGCATTCTCTTCCCAATGGAAAGGGATCGGCCATAGTCAATTCGGTTGACCAAATGGTAAAGAGAAAAGCTAAGTCTGTGATAGTCCTGTGTGTCTTTATCAAAGGGTCCATATGTTTATATTGCCAAAGAAAGGGGCATTGGTTGCGAAGCTGCCAAAATTTACCTAAGGATGTTAAAGTCAATAAGTTTGACTCTACTTCAGGTAAAGTCCACTATCTAACTCTGTTAAGTTTCTATTCTGAGATTCTTGATACATGATGTGACTGGGTCACATGGTGATGTTTTAAGAATGAAAGAAAAGTGAAGAAACTTAAAGAAAGAATATGCTGAATCTGATGGCGTAGATGGATTTCTATCGCGTAGTTTGAAGATCGGATTCTTGAGCTACTTCTTAGGAGTTATGAGATATTGCTTAAGGAATAGATAACAACAAGTTTTCATATGGATTGTAAGGATAAGTTTTTCCGCAAAGTTTTAAAATAAAAGAAAATTTTTGATTTTATTTATTTTAAAATATCCTTACAATGGCTTTTGAGGAAAAATTGTTGCTTATATGATTCCATTAAGAGCAAGAGTGGAAATATGAAATTGATTCTTTCATTTGTGGTAATGTCTAGATTTACCAAATAAGGAAAGATTCTCATCACCCAAGTTTCAATTGGACCGGAACTTGGAATCATGCAAGTTGTATAGCATGATGAATGAGAACTTTCAAGTTTTGGAAAATTAAGACTAATTACTTGTTCACATGGATGTGTGAGTCAAGTAAAGGACTTAGGGATCGAGTACACATTCTTGTGCACTGATTAAGTCCACCACTAAAGATCGATAAGAAGAATCAAATAAGGCAGAAGGATAAAAGTCTCTCAAATCTGAAAAGATGGGAGAGTACTTTAGTATCAGTTTTGTGATCATCTTAATGATTAAGAAACCATATCACAATTAGTTCTCTAAGGAAATCTTAGTGCATTCTTATGACTAAGAAGAGGAACTTGAATTGTTGAAATGGTTAAATCAAGAAGATGAGTCATACTTCGTTCCAATACAAGTCTTAGAGTCATACTCCAAGATTGTCATTTGAGTGACATGTCTTAAAGAAGGTTTAAAACACTTGTCAAATGTAAGAGTAAAAGTTTTCTACTCTTGTACATTTGAAATTGGTAAGTTGTGATGTTTTGGATAAAACAAAGACCAACTTAGGCCAATTGGGTAAAGTGTTTTTCTTGATTAGAATCCGCACTATCTCTTGGATGTTTGACAAGGGAGTCTTATATGTCAAGAGGACAGTGGGAGTCTTAAAGGTCTTGAAAGTCTCAAGAACTAATCAAGAATAAAACCTAAAGTTCTTCTCTAGCACACAATTTGAGGTTTATAATCTATTGTGTTGACATATTCTGTGCCCATTCCAGTTAAAGTTGCTTTTGCATATGAGTTCTTAGAGTTCTCAATTTGTTGCACAACAACTTGGAAGCAATGGCAGGCCCTTGAGCTGCCAGGTGGCAAGAAGTTAAGATTGAGTTCGGTCCATATGAGTTTGGATTTGTCATTATCTTTGTCTTGTGATTATGGTTTTGACAATTCACATGGATAAGAACACATACACCATATAAATCTAAGTGTCATAAGGTTTCTCTCCGATTCATGAAAATGATGGTGAGGAAACACTTTCACTAAGTAGATTTTATCTAGATAGCAATTGTGATATTTGCATTCTCAAAGTCGTTAGTGGAGCGCGTGTGGTTAACCGGCACACTAACCTGGACTTGTGAGAAGTGGCAAAAAGGTGTAACCATTATGATTACGGCATACCTCTTCATAATTGTTTAGACTCACAAGTGTGCTATCTAAGGGAAGGTGTATGATTTTGATACAACTTTATCAAAACAATCTAGCATCAGAAATCTGAACTTTGGTAAGAAAGTCAATGAAGTATTGATTTCTAGAAGTCCAACTGATTTCTGAGTACATGTCAAAGCTAGTGGGAGCATAAGTGTTATGCTAATAATCATCATGTTAGTGGGAGCATGATAATTATGATAAGTATTGCAAGTTAGCAATGTTAATTATAGAAAACAAAAGTTTCAATTGGGAAAGAGTTGTTTTGCTATAATTAAGGGAGAGGAAATTATACTTCATCTCAAATCTATAAGCTTAGATCGTGAGGTTTTAATCATTTAGTCAAGGATATATATGAATTTCATGTTGGAATGGCTCAACATAAGGAAATTCTGTATACGGGTCCATTATTTGCGTTCTAAAATTCGATTATGATTACGGCATCCCTCTTCATAATCTGAAATATGAGAACTTGGCAAATAGAAATGGAAATGTTATAGCAAAAGACTGGTTTAGTCTTTATGTGAGACATCATGAATCGTGTCCCATATGCTTCGGATATAGGATCGATTACATGTGCTATATTCATCCTTTCTAAAAAATTTCCAAATGCCTAGGGCATTAAGAAGGGAAAAAGGTTTAGAACTGGATATGACTAAAAGGATTAAACAATTGTCGAGAACAATCTAAGGTTTACCAAAGATTGGTTGCTCAAGGACAGTTGGAAGTATAGTGATAATTCTAGAAGGACCATATTGACATAATCTGTAAGGAGGCAACTCTTGTTCAGAAGTGATAGTCAAAATGGAATCTGGAAATGTTTCAAAGTTAGAATTTTCAATCTGTTTAAGATTAGGAAACCTAATGCAAGAAGGATGTTTCCAAGGAGTTGATCTCCTTTGGAATACTCTGTAATGATTTTTGGCAAGTCTTTCTGACTTTGTGCATAATCGTTACAAGAGGATCAATGCATATAAGTTTAGAATCTAACAGATTTCAGTAAATGGCATGAATTTGGAATTCTTGCATTTGCAGTAAGGATTTGGGAGTGTGAAAAGAGAATCATTGAAGTTATGTTTAATTGATCTAGTTCACAAAGTAAAGATCATAGACAAAC
Organism: Lactuca sativa; assembly: GCF_002870075.4. Lineage (NCBI taxonomy): Eukaryota > Viridiplantae > Streptophyta > Magnoliopsida > Asterales > Asteraceae > Lactuca > Lactuca sativa. The sequence goes on along the minus strand of NC_056624.2, from coordinate 98,844,531 downwards.
ATAGTATGCATACTTGGTGTGTGGCATGACTAGTGTTTAAGAAAACATAGTGTACATGCTTGGAGCATGGGACAACTATTGTTTTAAATTCAAGAATAAAGTTGATAGCTGAAACAGTATACAATGAATAATGTGTAATCATATGGTGATAAATAAAAGGTGTTTTATTTATGTTCAAAGGGTTGATACCATATTAGATTCAATTATTATTGTGTTTCACTTTGCATGTTTTGACTTCCCGAATAAACTAGGTTATTCTTCCGGAATGACTAAGTTATTCAAACCATCCACAGTCGGTCATATTTTGGAAGTAGATATGAATTAAGACTGTCATGATGGGTTGTAGAGGTCTAAGGTGTTGGACAAGGCTACAACAATCATGAGTGCTCATAAGTTCTGAGTATTGGATTCAACCCGCGCTCATTGGAATCACTTCATGGATTTTATCACGAGTGATCGTGAGACGATAATATCTTATATTCTTCAAACCTAGAGATATGAGTTGTTACTATGAGTTGATAGTACATTGATTGCACGAAACCGCATTTGGTAACTCTGTGCTATAAAACATGCCTTTGTGTATGATTCAACAAGTAGTAGAACAAGCCATATGAGTCGAAGTTTATCCGTTCCTTTTACCTTCGGGATAAAAGCGATATCTGTGGGCCCCTCGATGATTTGATGATGACAAATGGAAGTGCTTGGCCGGGCCAGGACTGATTTGATTTGTTCAATTAGTCAGTCGTCATAAATCGGAAATCGGGAAACAACAAATGGACAGAGAGAATGATTATAATCCATGTCTCAGTCCATATGATATCTAGAATAGAGGAATATATGATCCCTTATCTAATGGACAAGTCACTGACAAAGGTCAGAGTTCATCTACAAGGTCAGAGTTCGACAGAAGCTTTTGAGAGCTACGATTGCCGGTTGGTTCCTGAAGTCATACGCAATAATAGTTTTAGACTTATCCAAGTGGGAGACTGTTGGATTAATGTCTAAGTCCATAACTATATTTGGTAAGACTTGACCCGACCCGGCATGGTCCATTTGGGTTGCATACCATCATGCGCTTGAATGAGAGAAATAAGACACTTATGGTTATTAATATATTATAAGTTCTAGTATATTAATAATAAGAATAATAAGACTATTTAATTAGTATTGATCAAGAATTAATCTAGGATTAATTAAGTGATCAAAAGAAGACTAATTAAATATATGGGTTGATTGTGTAAATCATCCATACTTGTATAGTGGGCTAATGCTCCATGGATAATCAAGTTGGGCTAAAACCCATAGGATGGTCCATGGATGCTCCATGGTGTATTTGTACCCATGGATCCAAGGAAATGGAAAGCCATGACAATTAAGAGTTTACCCTAATTGTGTAACTATATAAGCATCTTATTATTGAGGAAAAATCGGCCACTAGAGATAGTGAAGAAAGGGCTAGCCGATTTTGAAGAGTGTAGAATTCTCTCAAGTCATTCCAAGTGTTTTGATGATTGTGATTCCATTTGAGGTGTCACACTTGGGGCACTAGGCACTCAAGCTACATGAAGATTGTCTACACCAAAGAGGTATGTATTCTATCTTGCTATAGTTATTGTTTTGTATGCTAGATTAGAATAATACCTTGGAAGTTCTTATTTGCATGTATAATAGAGAAAACATAGATCCAAGGTATTTAGGGTTGCATGTACACTTAGGAAGTGTTAGAATGCTCAAAACCCAACAGAAAGATCCCTCTCCATGAACATCTTAGTGATCTCCGTCACCATCTCAGTCGTCCGTATCAAGTCCAAGTACTCCTAGGTCAATATCTCTGTTGGGATACTAATCTTGAAGATCGATTAGATTCAATAGGTAAACAAAGAACACAAATGTAATCAAACTGATGCTGAATGATTAAAAGTCACGCCTCGGATGAACTCGATGAAGAATTTCAACTGTAAAGGCGTGCTAGGGTTTATAATAGTATCTCTATCAAAAGCGTTTTTTTTTATCTATGGTGCATGCATGCACTATTATTACTTAAACCCTAATAAATGAGACGGCTTGGACAAGGCCAACACGATATACAAAATGGACTAATTAAACAAGCCCAATGACGCAACACATAACACCTTCCAATCCCCCTCCCCCCCTTTTGCATCAATTGAGGCGAGAGATGCTTCACTATTGTGTCTTCATGATCATCATGAACAGCTTTCGAATCACGAAAAGCAAAGTCCTGCGAAACAGGATGTACCACCGAATCATGTCATTAAAATTCTTCTTTGCAACATCCTCATTCAGTGTACACTTGTTAACAATCTCCAAAATATGTTCCATGCAAATTGTGGAGAACAGGTGTTTGTCAGGTAAAGTGAAAAGGCACTTTTGAAAAAGTCTGGGAACATCATCCCACATTGAAACATTACAGTTAAGTGAACTGTATCGATCGTTCCCATACTCATTTCCCTCATGTCGCTGGCTTTCCCAATCGGATTAACGATAGGATTTCGCTTCATAACTTTAGCAATCTCAACATCGAGTTTCGCTACTTCGTCGATATACGAAACCAACATTCGCTTCAAATGAGCCAGAATGGGTTCATATTTTCGTTCTTCGGTCGAAAGAAGATTCAGCAACAAGATCCAATCATGTGGATTAAGGTTGGGCAAGTTTGCAAGCGTGAACTCATGCAAAGTGTTTTTAGATCTCCGTGTTGCCTTGAACTTCGCATTCACAAAGCTTCCTGTAGCTATTGGCCATGTGACCGTAACTGTAGTTAGTTTCTGAATACTCCAAGTCAGGTACTGAGGTTTGCCATAAGTGAGATAAAAGTCAATCAAGGCTTTATCCACTTTCGCGTCAGGTGAGGGAATATCTGCAATGGAATCAAAGTAGTGAAAAACAAAAGCCCTTTTCGTAATTGGCGTATCAAATTGATTATCCCTCCTGTTAGTCATATTAAACGAAGTCACCGGCTCCAACCAATGAACACTGGGAAATTCAACGGCTTCATACATTAGTCGTTCCAACGTCTACAATGGAAAGAGCATTTTTCTGCATTCCAATGCGTCATGAGCTTCATTCTCTTCCTGTTCTTTTTCCTCAATTTTTCTCGCAATGCGAGCGCTTTTATTAAGCTCATGTTCACTTGATTTTCATTTCAGTTGATCCTCGTCACTTTCATCTTCTTCATCACCCATTGGAGCTTTTCCTTTTGAACCTGAAGCTACATTAACCTCCGGTTCATTTTTCTTTGGTTTCTCTCCTGCCTTAGTGGCTTTCTCTTCTCCCCCTTGTTTCGGAAGGACAGGGGACTCAAGAACACCTTCAAGCATTTTTAAATGAGCGAAGGTAGGACAAAGCTTATCAGCTAAGTGTCTGCGAATGGTGATGATGAGAGTAGAATCATGCGCTTCAATAAGATTCGACAACAAGGAATTAACGTCGTTGATGCATGATTGCATAACCGCTTGTTCTGACTTTAGCTCATCAATTTCAGACTTCACATGCTTGAGCATGAAGTTGATTAGTGCGAAGAGCGATCTCGTCCATGATTTTGCTTTCAACAGCCAAATCATCTTGGAACTTGGTGAGCCTCGTATAAATCTAAGAGTGAAAAGAGGTATTATCATCAGAGATACTGGAGCGAAGTTTTTCCAGTTTCTCGCATCCAGACTTCAGCAAAGTACTAAGCTTTGAAGCAGCCTCATTGGCCTTGATAGTATTTCCTTCAGCTGTAGTATTAAGATCTTTCATAAAAACCTTCATTTCAGAGATTAGTTTATCGACTTTTTCGGTCGCTTGCTAGTTTAAAATTGTGGAATCTTCAACCGCTTTGTTCGCTTTAGCAAGGTTCGTTGCATGCTCCTTTACCAGAGTATCGATCATACTCTTAACTGTGGCTTCAGAATAAGCATGGCTCATAGAATCCGTAGCAGATGTGAGAAGAGTATCAAGCTTAGTGTTCAGCTCTTTGAGATGCCTCCGAGTGAGAGGAGCATCATCATCATTGTCTTATTGAATGGAGAATGGACTATAGTGAAGTGTATCAAAGTCCAATCCATCAACACGAAGATGGTCTTCAGAAGAATGTTGAGGCTGATGGGAAATAGGAGGTGTGGTAGAGGTAGTGACAAAACCTGATGTCTTTTCCCCCACATCAGATGTGTTGACATTGACAGGAGGTTCGCCTGTGGTGGTGGTTGTAACGGTTTCAGTGTAAATGGGTGGTGGATGTGTAGTAGAAGTGGGTGTTTTAAAAGTGATAGGTGGTGGTGGAGATGTAATAGGTGGTGATTGAGTAACGACAGGTGGTGGACAAGGTGCTATTTTAATCAGAACAAAAGTAGCATCAGGTGATGGTGGAAGGGAGCGAACGAAATTTACCTCTTATTCGTTTCTGTGGACATCATCATCAGAGTCGTTTCGATGGGCTTCTTCTGATTTGATTTCTGGGGAGGGTGAGGAAGGGACGCGACCTTGCGAATAGTTTTCTTCACATGCTTTTCACTTTGGGGATAAAGGAGTAGCTTCAGACGAATCATCTTTCGTCTTTTGATTTTTGCAAGGCAAAGGTAGGGTAGATGGAACCTCTTTAGGTTTCTTTGGTTTGCCCCCTTTCTTGACTTTTTCAGCCTCATCAATAGTCTGTTGCGTCTTCGGAGTGAGGATTCTAGGACAAGAGAGTGGACACTTTTTGTATTCCCCAATCAGCTTGCTCGCACTCGACACACACATGTACATGGATTCCAGAATTGAATCAACAAAATCAAACTTGGAATTATCAGCAACTATGATCTTGGTGGTGTGAAAAGTAGCAATTGAAGACTTCAATGAATCCCTCATCACTGGAATATTGAGCTTCGTGATAGCACTTTGGTCCAGAATAGTACAAAATCGACCCATAGAGATTTCATTGTGGCGAGTTGTAGAGTTTGTGCTTTGTACCAGTTGGCCCCATAACACTGAACCGTAATCGAAGCTAATCCCATGGTAGAGACCATAGATAATTGTCATGAATGATTTGCTCGCACAGTCTAAACTAGAGACCCTCTCTGAAAATGACTTGAAGAGAACAGTAAAGAGACCCCACAGTGGGGGAAGGTTGGATTTCTTAAACTTAGTGATCGAGGGAATAGGATCTGTGTACCCCATCTAGTAAAACATATCAATGATTTTTGAAGTGGAGATCGAATCGGGATTGATCAGCGTATCATCATGAGCATGTCCTAGAAGAGAGAAAAACCTAGCGTTTGTAATCGAAGTTTTCTTGTCAACCACTTCAAAAGAAATCCTTTCTTCCTCCTTGACATAAGAATCGGTGGAGTAATCTCTAGACAACAGCGACATTGGAACACATTCAGCCTTGGTTTGAGCGATGACCAAAGGTGAATAATTCAGGCATTCTACAATTGGTATCATGTAGGCGTCGTATTTAAACGGAGCCAAATTGAGAATCAAATTCTGATGTTTCTTGATAGTAAGGAAAGAGGTTTGAGCAGTGTGTTCTTGAATCGATGACGAATCAGCCATTGTTGCAAGTTAGATAAGGAGATGTATAGTTGAGAGAGAAAGCATTGTTTAGGGGTCGAAAGTTCTTTGAGAGTGATAAGAGATGAATCGTCAATTGATTTGAGTATATATAGTGAGAGAGAGAAAAGAAAGCGACGATTGCGTGACGAGTACTGATTGGACGCCTAGAGAAGTGTGATACGACAACTGTAGCAACTGACAAGTTGTCATCATGACCTTAGGCGACGTGAGAAGTGGAACCGTTTAAAATAACATGCACCTTTTTTTATTTCAAAATCTTATCCTCAATTGCTACGTCATCAACCTTTATCTCCAACGCTTCAATATCCTCGATTTCTTGTAAAAGATAAGCACCTTTCGCTTTTAAGAAACAAACATCAATAGTGCATACAAAATCAAATCTGCAAAACTGAAAAATGCCACAAGTGTCACGAACCAGACTTTTTGAAAATCATAAAAATATTCGTGTAAGAGTGTGTCAAAGATAAATAAATAAAGCAGAGTGTATCATTAAGATTAAAGTGATGTCAAAAGAGACACGAAACTGAAGATCTCGGGTATGAATCTCTTCCTTCTAAGTCAAGAGAGACTAAGAAGTGTCTGTGTGGTTTCTTGTCGAAGTACAATCATTTGTTTGTTAAGAAACAATGAAAGGCATCTTTTAAAGTTAGGATGAAAGGGTGGTGAAATATTCAATAAAAAAATGAATCTTGACATAAGTTCGAGTTTTAAATGAAGTACTCGTGTGAACAGTGTAGTCATTTGAACGAGTAGGCTTGGATTTATTTTAGTGGCTGAGCGAAACTTTGAAATATAAAAAAAATAGGATCTTATGGGTAGAAAAGTCTTGGTTAAAGAACAATTCGTAAAGATTACACAAAAAGAAAAAGAGATTTCAAGGTACAATCCATAGATTTAAAGTCTAGAACTTTCAATGGTTCTCCGTCAATTCATTTAAGGGTGTTGAATGTTGGGTTTCACTTAGGTCGTGGCAATCAAAGCTAAGATCATGAACTCGGACATTTTGTAACCATAAACCTCAGTGGTATGGTTGTGAGTCTCAAGGGTTACAAGGATGATAGTGAAGACAAATGGAGAAAAGCGAGGGTGGCTCCAGAGAAGTAGATGTACCTCTACTATGAGTATGTGACCAAGCAGATAACTCGTAACTCAATGTGAGAAGAGTAAGGTAGCTCGTGACTTATGTGATTTTAACATCCTAGTTGGGAAGAAATGAAGGGTAGATTCGATTCTTTAAGGCTTCACATGAAGTCTATTGAGGCTTAGGACAACAAGCATCAACATGCTTTTAGGGACACCTAGTTAGTACAAAGATGTGGAAATTATACCTGTCTCATCATTCGTTTCAGCAAGATAACCTGCAATGGTACTCAAAAAGAAAGAAAAAAAATTGAAACGAGAAAGGAAAATATTTTTGTAGTTTAACAATTGCTTGAAAGAGAAAGAAACAAAACAAATATTTTTGTATTTTAAATATAAATGAGAAAAACATAGACAAAGCAAATATTTTTGTATTTTTGAAAAATTTAAATAAAATAAAATGAAACGAACGAATTGTACAAAATATACAAAGGTTACAACACTGATGTTCACTTTTAAAAAATTTGAGGAGCGAGATAGGGTGAACGTTCGTCTCAATTTGTGTTTCGAAAAAATCGGAAACGAACTAGAGTGAACAATCGTTCTATTTCGCTTTTCGAAAAAGTTAGAGTGAAAGCGAACATGTAACTCAAAAGTGAACGAGCTACGTAAAAGGCGAGAGAGGCTTTGGAACTGATTCATCCTCCATCATTCATAGGCATTGGAGTATTCTATTAAATGATGCTTCAGGTAAGGCTTTAGTGAATATCTCTGCCAACTGATCTGTTGAGCGAACGAAATGGATCTCAATATTTCCATCCTCTACATGATCTTTGATGAAGTGATACCTCAAGGCTATGTGTGTTGTCTTTGACTGTTTCACTGGGTTCTGACATATGCGAATTGCACTTTCAAAGTCACAGTAGAGTGGGATTCGCTTCATATTCAAGCCATAATCATGCAGTTGACTCTGAATCCATATGACTTGAGAAGTACAAGATTCGGCAACGATCTACTCAACTTCGGCTATTGACAATGAAACAATATTTGCTTTTTGGATTGCCAACTAACTAACTTTCCATCAAGAAATTGGCATCGACCAGTTGCGCTTTTTCTATCCAAACCGCACTGTCACACCCCAAAAGCAAGAACGGCGGAAACGTTCTGGGGCGGAGGACGTCATGTAATGTATCACAACAATGTAAAGTAGTAAACAAGCAACAACATCATCCATTGCATTAAAAGTAGAATTTTAATTACAAGGGAGTCCTTTCATAGTATAAGACAACAAAATGAACAATCAAAATAAAAGACGAGTCCGAACTGCTTCGTCTTCACGAAACCTGGTCGTCATACCTGTCTAATTGCGACCTGAGAATACAAGTTATTTTGAAAGCGAGTATCAGCCAAAAAGCTGGTGAATTCATAAGTATTAGAGTGTCTTAGATTTGTAAAACTGGGAAATAAAGACTTGTGAACATTTGGAAAAACTTTGTATAAGTATGAACTGTTTGAAAGTAGGTTGCAAACATTTGAATACCCTATCAAATCCCTATGATTTCTATTAGTATAAAGAGTAGTCTTCTACCAACACTAGACTGTTTTGAAAGTAACAAAGATGGTTTTTCCTTTGTATGACTACTATTAACAATATATATAGTCTACCTCATCGTTTATGTGAATGTATCACAAAATAAAAGTAATAGTAAAAATATAGCCATGTAAGTGTTATCCTTTTGTATTAGGATCAACCCGACATTGCGACTGCCGAAATAGTAATAACCTTGGACGTCCGTAGATGTTCATTTTCCTCTGTAGCTAACAGCAGGGTGTAGGAATGGTTAGTCCGGTAAAGGTACCCTAATATAAGTATTAACCATAGGCATCCGTAGATGTTCATTACCTCTGTTGCTAACAGTTGGGTGCCGGAATGGTTAGTCCCGTCTAGTAAGTCGGTAGTCTTCTCACGAGACTTGCTTTAAGTAAGTAATAATATGATTGGTAGTCCCTATTCTATATTTGGAACTAAAGGTGACTTCCGCAACGAATCGCTAGGTCGAAATCCATATTTATTACCAAATCATATGTAAGTCCAAACTATACCTATGATAGCTTACTAGGGATATATGAACTTATACCTTTGCTACCCAAAGGTACTGAACTGACTGACTAGAACTATTATGTCTGTATATGTATACATGATATATAACTAATATTTAGACGACCTTCGGACGGATACCCGCTACCAGACCACATCCCAACGAGGAAAAGGAAATAAAGTGGGTTACCCTTCCTAAGTACTTCAAGAATTACTTATATAACTATACATATACAGGCATGCATTTGATAAAATAAAAGCATAAAAGGAGTTTTATAAAACCTTTTAAAAAGATTAATATCTAAGAAAATTTCGACTTGATGTCGGTTTATAAAGCGGTTTGATAAAGGGTTTTAAACGAATAAAACGTTTAATGAAACATTTGAAGAAATCTGTTTCGTAAAACAACTAACGTATAGTAAATCTAATTGCATGTTAGTTATTAATCACATGTGATTGATATAATACTAGCATGATTCAACTTGTATTCCCCCCCCACCCCCCCCCCCCATAAAAGCATTTAAAAACATTTAAATCATTGATTAAGGGGTATGAACTCACCTGAAATTGAGGGTTTGAACGTATTCACTGACGTAGGATGCTAAGTGTCAAGTGAAGACGTGAACACACACAGTGGTTCTAGTTATCATATAATAGACATATGTGTAATCTAATTAGTTAATTAATAACTAATTAATCTAGTTAAGACACTCTATGACATGGGAACACTTTGTTTCAAGTGTTAAAGATCACAAGGGTTGCAACGAAGTGTTGTAGGGCATGGCTAGTGAGTGTAGGGTTCAAGGCAAACTCCATTAGAGAGTTTACGGTTTTGTGGTCACTAACAAAAGAGTTTACGGTCGTAAACCCTTGAGTTTATGGCCGTAAGTTCATAAACTTTTGACCATATGTTGCTTTGAAGCCTTAAAAGTCCCTAGATGCTTTTCTACTTAAAGTATGTGACTAAGGAAGGAACTATGGCACCATTTCACTCCTATTTTGAGTTTACGGTCCCTAAACCAATTTCCTTTGAGTTTACTACCATAAACTCATAAGATTTATGGTATTTTGGGGGTTTTCAAGTCCTTAGCTCATCAAAGAATGGAACCATGTTAGTTACTAAGGCATAGGAAGGAATTTGGGTCATTTATACATACTTTAGGGTGTTTACGGTTTTGGGAGCTCCCCAAACCGTAAACACATATAAATGAGAGATTTTTGTGCCTTTTTATGTGATAAACACATCAAGGAAGGATCTAGGCATGTCCCTAAGGCATTGTGAAGGACTAAGGCACCCAAAGGCACCCTTTGGCACCTTTACTTGGTGTTTACGGTTCAAGGACTTCTTGAACCATGAACACCTTGTTCTTGGTGTTCTTGGGACATTTTCTTGATGTAAAGATGTGTACTAAGCAGTATGATACTCTAGGATAGAAACACTTACAGTATAGAAGCTTGAAATGAGCCAAAAGTCCAAGAACACTAGTGTGTGTTCTTGGTGAATTTGAAGAATCAACCTTTTGGAACATTTAGACGGATGGATGTGTGTTAAAACACTAGATTAAGTGATATACTAACTTGAAAGAGCTAGAAACACTCACTAGATTGAAGATATCGAAGAAAACCGGGATGATACTTGAGAGAGTTTGGGAGTTTACTCTTGGAAAGGTGGAAAAATGCTAAAAATGGCTAAGTGCCACTTTTATACACCTCCCCTTTAGGGTTTACGGCCGTAAACACCAAGTTTAGGCTGTAAACTCTAAAATTTTGATGTGTCGGGACTTTATTCTTGCACAATAAACCCTAGGGCATCCTCTCTCCTGACATCTCCTAAAGTGTTAATCCTAGAATACTCAAACTTATTCCAAAAGGTCTGAAATTTAACAGTAACTGTTCTGACTTCTATTGACTCGATATGTTATACATAATGGAAATTTCGGGTTGTCACAGCATCCCCTCCTTAGAAGGAATTTCGTCCCGAAATTAGAATTTAGGTAAGGAAGTAGGCATGAATAAACAAGACAAGAAGTGGGGATACTTCTTAATTGATTGATCCTCACACTCCCAAGTGAATTTGGGTCCTTGGTTGGCATCCCGGCGGACCTTCACTAAAGGGAAACGACTATGAATCGTTCACATGACCTCTCGGTCCATGGTCACTACAGTTCTTCTACGCAGGTGAGGCTCTTGTGGGACTCGATCTCTTCGAGTGAGATTTCAAGAGTCTCGTCGGATCGATACCTTTTTGCAAGTTCGAGACGTGAAGGGTAAAATGTACGTTACTAAGCTCGCGGTGTAGGTTGGATTTGTGAGTTTCAGGGTCGATTCTGGTTGCAGGAGTCGCACTGGTTCTAAGTTTGTTCACATGACGATGCGATTACTCGTAGTCTTGGGCAGTCTCTGTCCTAAAGTTCATATTAGAATTGATACATGGTTCATTGATCACAGTCTCGTGTATACGAGTCGTATATAATTAAAATTGAAGAGGTAGTCGAATAAATGCTTCCCGTTTAACCTCACATCCCAACGAGGAAAAGAGTTAATAGTGAAATCATCAATTCTAAAGCTGTAGAACCTTGATTATATACCACCCCTTTGCATACAATCTTCAGTGATAGATCAACCATATGGTTCTTTGAATTGAACTTGACGTACTGTATGAGTGGTACCTTGGGGAGGGTTGATGAGGTTTCTTCGGAACGGATAAGAACATGAGGTACTCTATGCATGAGTACTTCGGTGTTCTGGGATGGCAGCTTCGCTAGCAAGATGATTGCGGAGAAGCAGATGTGTGCCCAAAGCTGGTATTGCGATGATCGAATTGAATCAAGTTGTATGATAATGTCGGAATCATATGGAAACTAAAGACATTAGATTTGAACATAAGGCGTTGCAGACAAAACACAACAGTGCAACCTTTAACAGAGTTAGTGCACTTTAGTTTAACTACAAGACTATTGCTGCAAATAAGGTATACTACAAAATACAAGTATACGCAGCAAGAGGATCCCTTACCTGACGGGATCTCGCAAAATGTAAGACTCTAGTTGCAGTAGTTCTAAACATTTTATAAGTCTGTTACAACGGAACGCCTTAATTACTTTAACGTGGGTCCGGAGTAGTCTCTCCTACGGCGGTGATCGTTAGTATCCTTCCGTCTGTGCTAGTATTCGCTGCTTCTGGGCAGTTTCTTTTGTAGTGACCCACTTTGCCACAACCGTAACAAGCCTGGGTCATACCAGCGCTGGGTACATGGTTGATCGGTCTTGCTGGACTCTTGCAGTAACGTAGGGTGTGTCTCTTTTTGTTGCAGTTTAAGCACTACATCTCTCGACAAGGTCCCTAGTGGTGATAGTTGCATTTGTTGCACTTTGGGAAATTACCCGCATATGGCTTTGCTGGTAATTGGTTAGTAGAGGCTATTGCAGGTACTGTAACCACATTGACTATAACTTGTTGTTTTTTCCTTGAGGATCTTTGTGAGGACTCGTCTTTCCTCTTGTTCTTGTTGTTGTTTCCTCCTTGTTGATCTTGTACATAAATTTTTTGAGTTCCGATGGTTTTCGTGGTCAATCAGAGATTGTGCTAGTTCCTTGGCACTATCGAAAGTATCAAGCCTTGATGCTAACACACTTGATTGAATTTGGGGAGACAATCCCCAAGTATACCTCTCTAATTTCTTGCTCTCAGGAGCAACCATATCCGGGCACAGGTTTGCCAGATCACAGAATCCACCCGTATAGGTTGATATATCGGTACCAACCATTTCCAGACTCCAAAGCTCTTGTTCAAGCTTTTGAACTTCCCCTCGAGGATAGTACTCTTTCATCAGCATGATCTTCAAGTTTTCCCAACTTATCGAATTTGCCACTACTATAGTCAGGGACTTAATATGGCCATTCCACCAAGTTAACGCTCTGTTAGAAAAGGTACAAGTAGCAAACTTGACCTTGTTGCCCTCCGGGTAGGCGCAGATCTCAAAGACCGCTTCTGTCTTTTCAATCTACTGCCTTAGGACCATAACCCCACCAATTCCATTGATGTTTCGGGGTTTAGCATTTGTAAAATCCTTGTAGGTGCATTCCCTGGGATGCCCATGGCTCTCGCTGTGGTGAGAAGGAGGTGCACCCGTTCCCGATCCACTAGGGACAGGAGCATTGATGGATGACACAACAACTTCCACTGCAGCCATGAAGGATGCTCGAAACATGGCAACGTCGAAAGGAGGAGGTGGTTGAGGAGGTTGAGGAGGTTGAGGAGATTGAGGAAGTGGTGGTATTGGTGTTTCGTTATTAGGGTTATGCCTTGGATTCTTGTGAGGCGGCATCTTTTGACTATACAAAGAAAAGATGACAACACGGTAAGAATAAAAGAATAACGAGAGTGACTCATGGACTAACTCTCCATAGTCCAACAGCACAATTTAATAACACATTTGAATGAGGATCTAGTATCGAAAGGTGAAAGCATTTGGACAATAATGTCCATACGATTTGGTATCTGTCAAAAATACTAGAATTATAGATGTAACATGTTTTGGAAAAGTGGCTTAGGAGTACGCCTTACGTCAACCATTGTTGGGAAAGTTTAACAAGACAACGATCTATTCAAGACCAAATAGATCTAAGATTTACGACGATAGGAAATTAGAGTAGAGTTTTACATAAACTAGGTTATATCCGAAGGAGAAGTCGATGACATTCTATCAGCAACGAGAACTACCAGAAAAGTCTTCAGTTGAGTGATCATTCGGAGGGATTGGGTGATCATACTTTGGCTCCTCCCCGAGCCATCCAGCATTGTCGTGGTTAGGGTAGTACGGGTTGTCATGGGGATGGAATTCCAACCATGATATCTATGCGAGAAAAGGGTTAATAAGAACTAACTAAATAGACGAACTAACTTAGATAACTATAAGATGATCCTTATCAGTTGCTTCAATACTTGTTTAGTGCATACCAGTTATATGTATTTAGGATAGGATAGACCTTCGAATAAGTGACCCTAACCCAAAGCCCCCAACCCAACGAGGACAGGACATAAAGCAAAGATTCACAGATTCAAAGTCTATGACATCCGAGTAATTATAACCTTAGTGTATCCACTAAACGACTATTGACATACCAATAAAAATCGATTTAGTTCTCAAATAATTAATTACTGTAACACTAAATACCCCTATGGTATCTCTTTTGTGGTTGTGTTGGTAAGTTTTTAGACTTGTTGCCACATCACAACCATTCTTGGGCATATGCTAATCACTCCTCGGACCAGCATAGTTGATCAGGTTGTGCCACTCCCAAGACTGGCTATACATCGCAAAGCTTACTTGTGATATTCAACAATCATAATACTTTTGTTCTTGACGTTGTGACACCGATTTTAGTATGAATGCAGGCACATATACTTACTTAAATATTTTATTATTTAAAAGTATAAACTCTTAGTCAGAGTATTTTAATCCCATTGTATTTATAGTTAGCATATCTTTTAAGGGTTGATATACTATATTCACTATAAACAATGCTCTGATACCAATATGTCACACCCCAAAACCAAGAACGACGGAAACGTTCTGGGGCGGAGGACGTCATGTAATGTATCACAACAATATAGAGTAGTGAACAAGCAACAACATCATCCATTGCATTAATAGTATAATTTTAATTACAAGGGCGTCCTTTCATAGTATAAGACAACAAAATGTACAATCAAAATAAAAGACAAGTCCGAACTGCTCCGTCTTCATGAAACCTGGTCGTCGTACATGTCTAATTGTGACCTGAGAATACAAGTTATTTTGAAAGCGAGTATCAGCCAAAAAGCCGGTGAATTCGTAAGTATTATTGTGTCTTAGATTTGTAAAACTGGGAAGTAAAGACTTGTGATCATTTGGAAAAAGTTTGTATAAGTATGAACTATTTGAAAGTAGGTTGCAAACATTTGAATACCCTAGCAAATACCTATGATTTCTATTAGTATAAAGAGTAGTCTTCTACCAAGACTAGACTGTTTTGAAAGTAACAAAGATGGTTTCTCCTTTGTATGACTACTATTAACAATATATATAGTCTACCTCATCGTTATATGAATGTATCACAAAATAAAAGTAATAGGAAAAATATAGCCATGTAAGTGTTATCCTTTTGTATTAGGATCAACCCGACATCGCGACTGCCAAAATAGTAATAACCTTGGACGTCCGTAGATGTTCATTTTCCTCTGTAGCTAACAGCAGGGCGTAGGAATGGTTAGTCCTGTAAAGGTAACCTAATATAAGTATTAACCATAGGCATCCATAGATGTTCATTACCTCTGTTGCTAACAGTTGGGTGCCGGAATGGTTAGTCCCGTCTAGTAAGTTGGTAGTCTTCTCACGAGACTCGCTATAAGTAAGCAATAATATGAATGGTAGTCCCTCTTCTACATTTGGAACTAAAGGTGCTTTCCGCAACGAATCGCTAGGTCGAAATCCATATTTATTACCAAATCATATATAAGTCCAAACTATACCTATGATAGCTTACTAGGGATATATAAACGTATACCTTTGCTACCCAAAGGTACTAAACTAACTGACTAGAACTATTATGTTTGTATATGTATTCATGATATATAACTAATATTTAGACGACCTTCGGACGGATACCCGATACCCTACCAGACCACATCCCAACGAGGAAAAGGAAATAAAGCGGGTTAGCCTTCCTAAGTCCTTCAAGCATTACTTATATAACTATACATATACAGGCATGCATTTGACAAAATAAAAGCATACAAGGAGTTTTATAAAACCTTTGAAAAAGATTAATATCTAAGAAAAGTTAGACTTCATGTCCGTTTATAAAGCGATTTGATAAAGAGTTTTAAACATATAAAACGTTTAATGAAACATTAGAAGAAATCTGTTTGGTAAAACAACTAACGTATAGTAAATCTAATTGCATGTAATTTATTAATCACATGTGATTGATATAATAACTAGAATGATTCAACTTGTATCCCCCTCCCCCCCATAAAAGCATTTAAAAACCTTTAAATCATTGATTAAGGGGTATGAACTCACCTGAAATTGAGGGTTTGAACGTATTGACTTGTCACACCCCAAAACCAAGAACGGCGGAAACGTTCTGGGGCGGAGGACGTCATGTATAGTATCAACAACAATGTAAAGTAGTAAACAAGCAACAACATCATCCATTGCATTAATAAAATAATTATTATACAATTGTATTCTGTCAAATTTTGATAAACAATAAAGCATAAATCAAAATGAAAGATAAGTCTTGAATAAGCTCCATCTTCCTTTCTCCTTGCATCGGTACCTATCTATGATGACCTGAGGATATAAGTAATTTTGAAAGCGAGTATCAGCTTTAAAGCTGGTGAGATCATAAGTATTTAGTGTCTTAATTTGTATTTAAGAATTTGTAAGTCTATGTATTGTAAGAATTTGTAAGTGTATATGAACTGTAAGTATTTGTAAGTGTTTGAAAAACTCTAGAATCCCTATGATTCCTTCTAGTATGTGAAGGTGTCTTCTACCAAGACCTATCTGTTCTGTGTGTGTGTGTCTCTTGTAAGAGTATGTATTTTCCAAAGTATAACTATCATTATCCAAAAATATAGTTTGTACATTTATGTTTAAGTGAGGTTATCACTAAAAATATGTAATTGAAAAAATTAACGTAGTACTACAACGTAGCTCTAAAAGGACTACTACCGTACTAACTACCTTGAACCGGATTTTAGGCTAAGGCATTCTGTGATAAATTGCTCTATACTATCGACTGTAACAACGACATACGAATGGTCGTAATAACGGAATGACGTTTGGCACCCGCAGACCTGCAGGTATGGCTGTAGCTAGCAGCAAGGTGTAGGATTGTCAATCCAGCATAGATCTATACGCAAACTCATGCTCCCCCTCCAAGAGACTCTGGCCGCAACTCAAGTCATGAGGTTTTAAGTCCTGCTCCGATTTAAAGCACATTAAATAACGTCTTCTCGTATATGTAATGTAATGAACTGTTCTAACTGTAAGGTACGTGCTCTCTACCTAGCAAGTATAGTAATGTAATGAAATGTAATGTTCTATGTGTGCTAGCTGTAATGTGTGTTCTCCCTATCTAGCAAGTATAGTAATGTAAACGTTCTAGTATAGTTGTATATGTAATGTACAGTAATGTTCTAGAAAGTATTGACTCATGAATAAACTGACTCATTTTATGATATCGCGTTCTAGTAATGGTTCTAGTATCTTCCTGAACTACCCATATGGTAGCTTACTAGTAATCTAAATGGTACGTATGGACGTGGATGTATACCCTTTCTACCCAAGGGCATAGGATGAACTGGAAAGACCCTTTTATGACTTTATATGTACACATGATATATAACTAATATTTAAACGACCTTCGGACGAGTATCCGATATCCCACCAGACCACATCTCAAGGCGCGAAAAGGAAATAGGGTGGATAGTCTTCCTAAGTCTTTTAAACATTTCTTATATAACTATACATATAGGGGCATGCAATTTATAATATAAAAGCATAAATAAGTTTGGTAAAACATTTGAAACATAAACACTAGTTTAAGGAAAGATCGACTTGATGTCAATCTATAAAACAATTTGAAGGCATAAGTTTGATAAAACAATATAAGTACAAGGAACATTTGTTTGATAAAACAATATAAGTACAAGGAACATTTGTTTGAAAACACAGTGGTAAATAAGTTTGAAATATGATAAACAGAGTAAGAGGTACAGTGTAATAAGTAGTTTAAAACATATAAAATGTTTATAAAAATCATTTGAAGGAAACTGTTTGGTAAAACGGCTAATGAGTAGCCAAATCTTTTGAATGTTGTATATTAATCACATGTGATTGATGTAATAAGTAATATAATCCTACTTACTAATCACATGTGATTGACATGATAAGTAGCATGATTCTACTTGTATCCCCCCCCCCCATAAAACATTTAAAATAGTTTAAAACATTAGTTAAGGGGTATGAACTCACCTGCAGTAAGTGACTGGAATTGAACGGGCTGTTATCGTACGGAAGGATCGGACAAGTGCTTGGTGTCAAGTGGAGACTTAGACACACACAATGATCCTAATTACATATGAAGACATATGTATATAAATAATTAGAGATTTAATCACTAACCATACAAGTATAAACATTTAAGCGCGAGGACAACACTTTTGGTCAAGTGCTAGGAGGCTAATGGGTTGCAACAAAGGAGTGCAATGCCCCTAATGTGAGTTTAAGGTCAAAAGACCATATTCATTAGAGTTTACGACCCAGGGGAGTAAGCTCCTGGCCGTAAACTCTTATCCAAGTCATGAAACGGAGCTTAGAAGTACTACAACCTTAGAGGGGAATTGTTTCAAGGCTATACTAGTGTTTGGGCACCACATTGACTCCTTTGGGGAGTTTACGGCCCAAAGACCCTTTTCCCTTGGAGTTTACGGCCGTAAACTCCCTTGGGAGGGTTCTTATTGTCCTTTCAAGTCTCTAACATTTCTAGGAACAAGTCTAGGCTTCAACCATTGGCTTAAGGAAGGTTTATGGCACTAAATGGAACCATTTGATGGAGTTTACGGCCATAGAACTCTTTGGGCCGTAAACTCCCTCACACATGAGGTTCTAAGAATTTTAACTAGTCCAAAACTCATCTAGGTACTTGCCCTAAAAGTCTCTTGGCCTAAGGAAGTGTCTAGGGTGTCCTTTGACCCCTTAATAGGAGTTTACGGCCCAAGAAATACTCTTGGCCGTAAACTCTTCAACACTTGAGCTTTTCATGAGTATTCTAGGTCCTAAACACTTTAAGGTATTTGCTTAAAATGAAGACTAAGCCTTAGGAAGAGTTTGAAGGGGTTTTGGCACTTAATCTTGGAGTTTACGGCCTAAGGAGCATCTTGGTCGTAAACTCCCTTCCAAAATTGATTTCTAATTGTTTTGTTGGCCTAAATCATGAGTTTAAGGCTTCTAGGTTTTTGTTCTAAGGCTAAAGGAAAATTAGGCACTCATTTGTGCCCTTTACTTGGAGTTTACGGCCCAAGAGGTGTTCCTTGGCCGTAAACTCCTCAAACTACTTGGTTTTGATTTGTTTCTAGCCTCTAATGCTCATACATAAAGTCCTTAGTTAGATGCCTAACACGGAAATGGGACTAGGTGGCCTTTAGGCTTGATTTTGGAGTTTACTCCCCAAGAACGTTCTTGGGCGGTAAACTCCCGGATCTTGTATTTTGGACATGTAAACAATGTTATTTAGATAACAAGTATTAAAACACATCTATGAAAGTAGACTCACAATCTGGGATGAAAACCCGAAGATCCGTGAGAGAGTATTTGGCTTTTCTCTAATTGGAATTCAAATAATGAACCAATTTGGTTCAGAATGCTATTTATAGTCCAGAGATTTTTGGCAGAAAATATTTCTATTCTCGGAATGGATTCTAATGATCTAGGGTAATGGAATTACAGTGTTGCACCTAATCCTAGTGCAACCACTCTCCTAATAACTCCTTAGGTGTAAAACCCTAAAAAACTGCCAAACTTATTCCATAAGTTTGAATTTTTACTGAAACTGCTCTACTTCTATTGGATTGATATGGTTTGATTTGAATGGAAAATTTTGGGTTGTCACATGACTGACGTAGGATGCTCAGTGTCAAGTGAAGACTTGAAGACACAGTGGTCCTAGTTATCATATAATAGACATATGTGTAATCTAATTAGTCAATTAATAACTAATTAATATAGTTAAGACACTCTAGTACATGGGAACACTTTGTTTCAAGTGTTAATTATCACAAGGGTTGCAACCAAGTGTTGTAGGGCATGGCTAGTGAATGTGGGGTTCAAGGAAAACTCCATTAGAGAGTTTACGGTTTTGTGGTCACTAACAAAAGAGTTTACGGTAGTAAACCCTTGAGTTTACGGCCGTAAGATCATACACTTTTGACCATATGTTGGTTTTAAGCCTTGATTTTACGGCCGTAAGCTCATACACTTTTGACCATATGTTGGTTTGAAGCCTTAAAAGTCCCTAGAAGCTTTTCTGCTTGAAGTATGTGACTAAGGAAGGAACTAGGGCACCATTTCACTCCTATTAGGAGTTTACAGTCCCTAAACCATTTTCCTTTGAGTTTCCTACCGTAAAATCATAAGGTTTATGGTATTTTGGGGGTTTTCAAGTCCTTAGCTCATCAAAGAATGGAACCATGTTAGTTACTAAGGCATAGGAAGGAATTTGGGTCATTTATACATACTTTAGGGTGTTTACAGTTTTGGGAGCTCCCCAAACTGTAAACACATATAAATGAGAGATTTTTATGCCTTTTTATGTGACAAACACATCAAGGAACGATCTAGGCACGTCCCTAAGGCATTGTGAAGGACTAAGACACCCAAAGGCACCCTTTGGCACCTTTACTTGGTGTTTACGGTTCAAGGACTTCTTGAACCGTGAGCACCTTGTTCTTGGGACATTTTCTTGATGTAAAGATGTGTACTAAGCAGTATGATACTCTAGGATAGAAACACTTACAGTATAGAAGCTTGAAATGAGCCAAAAGTCCAAGAACACTAGTGTGTGTTCTTGGTGAACTTGAAGAATCAACCTTTTTGGAACATTTAGACGGATGGATGTGTGTTAAAACACTAGATTAAGTGATATACTAACTTGAAAGAGCTAGAAAAAGTCACTAGAATGAAGATCTCGAAGAAAACCGGGATGATACTTGAGAGAGTTTGGGAGTTTACTCTTGGAAAGGTGGAAAAATGCTAAAAATGGCTAAGTGCCACTTTTATACCCCTCCCCTTTAGGGTTTACGGCCATAAACACCAAGTTTAGGCCGTAAACTCTAAACTTTTGATGTGTCGGGACTTTATTGTTGCACAATAAACCCTAGGGCATCCTCTCTCCTGATATCTCCTAAAGTGTTAATCCTAGAATACTCAAACTTATTCCAAAAAGTCTGAAATTTAACAATAACTGTTCTGACTTCTATTGACTTGATATGTTATACAGAATGGAAATTTCGGGTTGTTACACGCCCCCACCAAGATCAGCCTCTGAAAATGCTTCAACGAAGACGCCTGAGATCGCAGGATACCATATGCCTAAGGATGAAGTTCGTTTCAAGTATCTGAAGATATTCTGCACTGGCACCATGTGAGGTTCGCGAGGGTTTGCTTGGAACCTTGCACAGTAACAAACATAAAACATAATATCCTGTCTACAGGCTGTCAGATACATCAAGGAACCAATCATTTGACGATAAAGGGTCATATCCGCAGTTGGGTTTTACAGAGAAGATGTGAGTTTCATTCTGAATGCCATTGGAACCATCACTTTAGAGTCTCCTATCATGCCAAATTTAGAGAGAAAAGTGTTCGTATATGCTTCCTGGTTAATGAAAATACCTTCTGGTCCCTGCCTTATATTCAATCCAAGGAAAAAGTTAATAGGACCCATTGAGCTCATTTCAAACTTAGTTTTCATCAACTTTTGGAATTCAGCTGTGAGGCTGGGATTAGTATATCTGAAAATGATGTCATCAACATAAACCTTTAACAATGAGTCTCGCCTTGTTCCTTACTACATTTACTTCTTTATCCAACTTATTACGAAACACCCATTTCAAACGAACAATTGATGCTAAGGTGGAGTAGGAATTAACCTCCAAACTTTGTTTCATTCGAACTTAATGAGTTCGTCTTGCATCGCTTGCACCCAATCAGAGTGATCAAGAGCGGAGTTGACAGTTTTGGGTTCTATCTTGGACGCAAAGGAATTAAACATGCAGAATTCTACTTTGGAAAACAATGCAGTCCGTTTCGCTTTTATTTGAGATCTCGTAAGGACACTTGCAGACAATTCACCGATGACTTGGTTTTGGGGTGATCTCTGGTCCATTTGACTAGTGGAGGATAATTTGGATCATAAGAAGGGTCCAATTCAACATTTACACCTTCAAACTCTGATTGAGCATCTAAATCATTCGTGGCTTCATCAATTATCTTCTTTAGTTCATCTTCTTTGTTATCAGCTGCCTTCATTTCAGATGTGATGGCCTTTACAGGTTCGTCAAATAGAAGCATGAATTCTTCATAAAGATTAGCTAAGGGAACAATCACTTGATTTGTTTGAGGAAAAATCTCTTTTGCTTGATTATCATTCGCTTGAGTTTTCTTTAAGTAATTGTCATCAAATGTGACATAATAGATTTGTTCAATCTTTTTGGATCGTTTGTTTAGAACCCTATATGCTTTCGACGTCAGCGAATATCCCAGAAACATTCCTTCGTCAGCCTTCTCATCAAACTTGTTTCGTTGTTCCTTTGAATTGAAAATGAAACACCTGGAACCGAACACATGAAAGAACTTGACGTTAGGTTTTCGCTTATTGATGATTTCATAGGGAGTGACAGAAAATCTTTTATTGAGAAGCGATCTGTTTTGTGTAAAGCAGGCATTGGCAACAACATCAGCCCAAAAGTAAAGAGGCAGTGATCTGAACGAAAACATAGTCCTCACTGCTTCACACAACGAACAATTTCGTCTTTCAACAATTATGTTTTACTGTGGAGTATAGGGAGCAGAAAAATTATGAGATACTCCCTTATTAGTGAGGAATTCATCGAACGCTTGGTTCTTGAACTCTAGACCATTGTCGCTTCGAATTTTGCAAACCACCTTTCGCAGTTGCAACTCTATTTGCTTGATGAAATCGTTGAGTCTAGGAGTCGCTTCAGATTTCTACTTAAGAAAGAACACCCAAGTGAAACGAGAAAAATCATCTAGAATAACAAGAATATATTTGTTACCACCAATACTTCCGATTGCAGATGGACCACAAAGATCAATGTGGAGTAGTTCGAGTGGCTCAATGACCTTTGTGTTCACTATAGTAGGATGAATTTTCTTCTTTTCTTTCCCATTTCAAATGAGGCACAAAGATGATCTGTGTCATACATCAAGAGAGGAAGACCACGTATATGATCACCAAGAACTAGCTTATTGATGTCTTTGAAATTGAGGTGTGAAAGCCTCCTATGCCACAGCCAACTATCGTCTATTGCAGCCTTCATGTAAAGATAAATAGAAAGTTTCTCTTGAATCATATTGATATCCAATGGATACATCTCGCTTTTTTGTTTTGATTTAAGAAATACTGATTTCGTCTTCTTTTCGATAATTTCAGATCCTTCATCATCAAACGAGACCTTTAGACCTGTACCCACTACTAAATGCGAAACACTTATTAAGTTGTGTTGCAGTCTTTCAACATACGCCACTTTGCGAATCGATAATTCACCATTCGTTATCATGCCATATCCTTTGATTTCTTCAAGTGCATTGTTGCCAAACTTCACGAGACCACCATCCTTCTGCTCTCTATATTCTCTCAGTTCCTCCTTTCATCCCGTCATGTGACACGAACAGCCACTATCTATATATCATTCAGTGTCAAACTGATCGTCACGAATTACCTGCAAGATTTAAGCAGATGTAGGAACCCAAACGTGTTTGGGTCCTCGTGAGCCTTTTATAGAAACTTGCAGTAGAGAGATCAATCACGTAGGTTCGTTTTATTAAAGTTGTTTGATCTTTCCTTTTTATTGTGAAAACCTTGATCTTGTTGTTTTTCATTTCCTCTTAATCAGATTGGATTTGTTTATTTTTAGCTTGATTCTTGACGAATTCTCTCTTAACTCTCTTAGGGTTAGCAGTCGATTTCTTAGTTTGAGTTTTAGAATTCGAGACTAACTTTCCCTTTCCCTTGACATCATTTGGTGATGTATTAGAGGGATGAGTTTTTGGTTTCCCAACGTGCTTCTTTTGAAAAGAGGGTTTAGGAACAAAGTTCGCTTTTGAGTAGCAAGTATGACAACGAGAGTACTGACTAGGATCTGCCTTCGAACGAGTTTTCACGCTTTGATTGAAAGTTTTTTCTCTGTGAACATAGTTGGAATTTTGGGATTGCCAAAATTTATTCCTTTCATTAAGATTGTTCTGGTATCTTCGATTCCTTAATCGCTTTTTCTCAGCAAGTTGTTCAACAAACTTGTGAATATTCACTTCTGGTTTCGCTTTCTTGGCATAGATTTCATTATTTACTGGATGAGGATTGGTTTCATTTTGAACGTCCTTGGTACCGCTTGGGCTACCTTTTTCAAATGTTGAACGATTTTTCAGTGGTTTTGCCACATATCGACCTTTAACTCTCCAAGAGGTTCTTTCAGATAGACCCTTCATTTCGCCTGCATTATCAATTGGTGCAGACCAAAAGAATTCATTACAACCATCTTTGTTGTCTTCATTAACGATGGACGTTAGTTCGATGGTTTGATCTTTGTCTAGTCCCCCAGTGGCAAACACTTGATTTAATACAATTTGGACTTTTGAAAAAACAGTTGCTTTCGCTTTTAGTATTTTTGGTTGATATTGAGAAATACACGCGAATTCAACTGGATTTTCAGAAATCAAATCCTTTACAAGTAGAGGTTCGTTTTTAACAAACTCTGAGCAATCCACTTTGTCCTCTACTGAGATTTCACTCATATCACTATCCTCATCGAATTCAGAGGTACTTTCAATATTTATTTTATTTTCTGAACTCAATTTTGCATTCAGTAAGTTGAATTTCAGTACAGTCTCAGACTTGATTTGCTTCATATCTTTTTCATCTAAAAATTGTTTCAACATATTTTTGTGATCTTTGGACTGAATATAAGATTCAATTCGTTCCAGTCCAACCCTGTATGCATCAGAAGTTTCTTCTGATGAAACTATGGATTCACAATTATAACAGTCGGCATCTATTTCATCTTCCTTTAATTACATAAATGGTAAGATCATTTTATGATTTTTCTCACCAATTCCGCAATCAAGATGCAACAGAGTAATGTTAAAGTAAATCCTCTTAGCAATCAATCAAAAAATGTTACGTTGTTTTAAAAGCTTTAAATTGTCACGTTGCAAATAAATTAATTGATCCCTAGACTTAGATGACCCTACTCAATTGATCGGTTAGGTTAAAGTTTGTTAACCGTGTTCGTTTCAAGCTATCACTAATGCTCAAAAAAGTGAATTGTATATTGTTCAATTCGGTTTCATATTTAGAAATAGGTATGTGTAGATATTCGAGAATGGAATTTACCTTGTTAATCAGTTGTTCACATTCGTTGATCTACCCTGGAACTTGGCGTGCAGCGAAACAACTATCATCTCCTCTTCCACTTCCAGTGGCACTCGTTTGTGATCCCTGGTTTGTCACCATCAAACACTTGCATGCAAACTGAGAACTTTCTTCCTTCGCAACAAATCCCCTTCCACGCATGGGCTTGTGAAATTCATCATCCTTTGAATCTGTTGACCAGACTTCGACTCCTCCAAACTCGTCTTCCGCAACATTTTCCTGCATAATCAAAGTAGGCATAGAGTTATCAGTAGTCTTCTTCCTCTTGATCTCCTCTATCTTTCGCATGTGATACACCTCGTCATCTTCTCCTTCTTTTCTCTCATTAAACTTCCTCATCATGCAATCCTAGGCCAAATGGTTTTTGCCATGACAATAGTTACAGTCATAGCCAGAGTCACCAGCGACCTTTTAATCCTTTTTCTCATCTTCCTTTTGAGAAGCACTTTTACTTTCTTCCTTCACCTTTTCTGAGCTATAACTTCCTTGCCAATTTCTATTCTTGTTCAATGGAAATTTTTTCCTTGCGAATCGCTTGGGATTCGAAACCATCAAGGCATGCTCCTCATTAGTGAGATCACATTCCGAGTGATCAGATTCAAATCCATCCTCTACAACAGTCTTGCCTTTTGCAACAAGAGTTAGAGACCCCATACTGGAAACATCCTTCGCTTTCTTTGAAGCTTCACTTTCATGAGCTTTAAGAATACCAACCAACTAACCAAAGAATAACTCTTAAACTGCTCATGCGCCTTAAATGTTAAGAAAACTACCATCCATTCAAACCTAAGTCCATTCATATATGTAACCTTTTGCTCGATCACTTCTCTTCTAATGTCGTGTTTGGTCATCCTGCTGAGAAGATGGTTGTCGCGATTGAAGGTCTGACTTAGATTTTCTTCTGGATTTTGTAAGACAGTCCCAAACTCCAAAAGCAGGAGTGTCTGAGTTGAATGCTCAAGGTCTGCGTCTATGGAGTAAAGTTCCTTGAGCATGTCCCATATTTTGTTCGCAGTATCACACGAGCTAACTAAGCAAAACATGTCAGCCTGCAGGGCAACTCTAATGACCCTCATAGCTTTAACATTGCTAATGAGTTTCTTATTCTCATCTTAGGCCACGTCTTTGACCTCGAGAAGCAACTGGTTGTATTCTTTTTAAGTTTTGATTTTTCTTTTGGTATCTATGTGAACAAATGGACCTAGATTAATGGCTTCCCATATCAGGTAACCATTTTCGTCTGAACCTAGAACATAATCTTCAAAATGGAGCGCACAAACTTCATACTCGTGAGGGAAGAGTATTGGGATCGTTGTTGTTGCTCCAATACTACTTGAGATATTCAAGGAGTTAATTCTTGAGTCGTCGTGTTGCATCTTTTCAAGATCTTTGTAACCTGTTACAAATCAGATGTGAAAACTAAACAAATAAAAGGGTAATATCAAGATCATAGTATGTCGTTAGAAAAACCAACAAAGACGACTAATCAAGATCCTATATCAGCGGAAACCCTAGTAGCTCAACAAACAGAAGCCGATCTATAAGGGGGTATAAGGTTACTGCCTATAAAATGGCAGTTTAATGGGTGTCCACTCTCACCCACCGCTTCCTTGACTGGTGGATGGTCGTTAGCCGAACGAGTAGGACAAGGACTAGAATTCTCCCTTCATTAAAAGTATTAATGATAAATATAAAGTAACTAAACCTTTTATAAATTCCCAATCTTAGTTACTTTAGGAAAATGTGAATTTGGTTCCAACCCATGAAATTACCCTCTGCACTTTGCTTATGTCGGTTAGTGGAGCGTGTCTGGTTAACTGGCACACTAGCTTGACTTAACAAGGTAGGCAAAGGGTAACTTAATGTTTATAATAGTATCGATGGAGCGTGTGTGGTTAACCGACATATCGATTGAGGGGTAAATATTAAGGGTACCAAGTATATTTACATGGTTATTCACACCTTGTTTTGTGATCCCCGTCATCCCAGTCACAAAATTTGAGAGGGCACAATCGAGATTGAAACATGCCACTGAAACTCTTGGAACAAGCTTTACTAATGAAGATGATGTTTCGGAAATCATTCTTCACTCCCTCCACCTCCTCTAATTATTCACCCTAACCCACAAGTTCAAGGTCACTCAAGCCCTAATGGCAAGCAAGGTCTATGTGTGCTCACATCTTGGAGATGAAGTCATATACTGACAAGCCGGGAGAGTTGGGTGTCAAAGTCTTGAGAAAGTTGGTTGTTCAATCACCTTCTAAATCTCATAATGAGTGTCCTTTGGGACTACTATGAAAAATACTATGACATGACCCTTAATGATCTTATATATTTGCTTGGTGCTGCTAAATCAGCAATGATTTGGAGCACTAGTAGAGCAAATTTGATTAAGAAGATCAACTTCCCAGACTTCCATGGACATTGACAATGGTAACATTGAATATCCAGAAAAGCTTTCTCTTCCCAATGGAAATGGATCGGCCATAGTCAACTCGGTTGACCAAAGGGTAAAGAGAATGGCTAAGTCTGAGATAATCCCATGTACCATTCCCAAAGGGTCCATATGTGTCTATTGCCAAAGGAAGGGGCATTGGTTGCAAAGCTGCCCTAACTACCTGAAAGATCTGAGAGAAGGTCTAGTCAAAAGTTTGACTCTGCTTCAGGTAAGTCCACTATCTAACTCACTTAAGTTCCTATTTGAAGATTCATAATACATTTTGATGTATGGCAGGATCAAGAAAATGGAAGGGAACTTAAAGAAAGAGTATGTTGAATCTGATTGCGGAGATGGATTTCAATCGCGTGGTTCGAAGATCAGATTCTTGAGCTAGTACTTAGAGAGTTATGATAGATTGCTAGGAAATATGTAATAGCATAGTTTCCATTTATAGTTGCATTGTAAGGAATGTTATTTTTGCATTTGATGAATAAATAAAATTTTGTTTTATTTTATATTTCCTTGCAGTGGCACTTATGGAAAATTGATATTTGTATATTTCTAGCAATAATGGAAATATAAATTTGATTCGTTCATTTGTGGTAGTGTCTAAATTTACCAAATAAGGAAAGATTCTCATTACCCAAGTTTTCAGGTGGATAGAAACTTGGAATTATACAAGTTGTATAGTATGATGAATGAGAATTTTAACCTTTGGAAAATTAAGATTAATTCCTTGTTCACATTTATATGTGAGTCAAGTGAAGGACTAAGGGACCGAGTACACATTCTTGTGCACTGGTCAAGTCCACCACAAAAGATCGATAAGACTATTCATCATGATTTACTAAAGTTTAGTAAATATGGTTATACTTACCTATTTAAATTTAATTCTGAAACACTAGAAAAGTTTCGATGTATGGCAGAAAAAATGAGAAGAGTTAGGCAGAAGGATAAAAGTTTCTCAAATCTGAAAATATGGGAGAGTACTTTAGTATCATGTTTTGTGATCATCTCAATGATTAAGAAACCATATCACAATTGGTTCTCTAAGTACATCTTATTGCATTCTAATGGCTAAGAAG
The DNA here is from genome assembly GCF_002870075.4 of Lactuca sativa. Classification (NCBI taxonomy): domain Eukaryota; kingdom Viridiplantae; phylum Streptophyta; class Magnoliopsida; order Asterales; family Asteraceae; genus Lactuca; species Lactuca sativa. The sequence continues at coordinate 98,816,049 of NC_056624.2, read as the reverse complement.
AGGAATCAAGAATTGCTGAAATGGTTAAATCAAGAAGGTGAGTTATAATTCATTCAAAATTAACTCTTGGAGTCATATTCCAAGATTGTAACTTGAGTGACATATCTTAAAGAAAGGTTTATAACACTTGTCAAATGTAAGAGTAAAAGTGTCCTACTCTTGTACATTTGAAATTGGTAAGTTGTGATGTTTTGGATAAAACAAAGACCAACTAAGGCCAATTGTGTGAAGTGTTTGTCTTGATAAAGAATTTGCACTATCTCTTGAATATTTGGCAAGAGAGGCTTATATGTCAAGAGGACAGTGGGAGTCTTAAAGATCTTAAAAAAGCTTCAAGATCTAGTCAAGAGTAAAAACTTGTAGTTTATCACTAGCACACGACATGAGGTTTATAACCTATCGTGTTGACATATTTCTATTTTTATGCCCATTCCAGTGAAAGTTGGCTGTGCATATGAATTCTGAGAGTTCTCAGTTGGTTGCATAACAACTTGGAAGCAATGGCAGGCCCTTATGCTGCCACATGGCTAGAAGTTAACACTGCACAAGTTCAATCCATATGAGTGTGGATTTGTCATTAATCGTGTCTTGTGATTATGGTTTTGACAAATTCACATGGATAGGAACACATACACCATAAAATCTAGGTTTGATAAGATTTCTCTCCAATTCATGAAAATGATGGCAAGGAAACGCTTTCACTAAGTAGATTTTAGGTAGACAGAAATTGTGATATTTACGTTCTCAAAGTCGTTAATGGAGCAATTGTGTGGTTAACCAGCATAATAACATGGACTTGTGAGGAATAACAAAGGTCTAAACAATTGAGACTATGATTATGACATCCCTTTTCATAGTTTTGAAATTGTTTAGACACACATGTGTGCTATCTAAGGAAATGTGTATGATTTTGATAAAGTTTTATCAAAGCATTTCGTATCAGAAGTCTGAACTTTGGTAAGAAAGTCAATAAAGCATTGATTTCTAGAAGTCCAGCTGATTTCTGAGTACATGTCAAAGCTAGTGGGAGCATATTTGCTATGATAATAATCATTATGTTAATGGGAGCATGATAATTATGATAAGTGTTGGAAGTTAGCAATGTTAATTATAGAAAACAAAAGTTTCAATTAGGAAAAAGTGGTTTTGCTATAATTAAGGGAGAGGAAATTATACTCCATTTCAATTCTGAAAGCTTAGATTGAGGTTTTAATCATCTTTAGTCAAGGATATATATATATATATATATATATATATATATATATATATATATATATATATATATATATATATATGTGTGTGAATTTTATGTTGGAAGGTCTCAACATAAGGAAATTCTGTATATGGGTCCATTATTTGTGTTCTAAAATTCGATTGTGATTATGACATCCCTTTTCATAATCTGAATTATGAGAACATGACAAATAAAAACAGAAATATTATAGCAAAAGACTGGTCTAGTATCATGTCTTTATGTGAGACATCAGGAATCGTGTCCCATATGATTCGGATACAGTGTCAATTGCATGTGCTATAATATTCATCTGTTCTGAATTTTTCCAAATGCCTAGAGCATTAAGAGGGAAAAAGTACTAGAACTGGATATGACTAATTTGATTAAGCAACTGTCAAGGACAATCTAAGGTTTACCAAAGATTGGTTACTCAGGGACAGTTGGAAGTATGATGTTAATTTTGGAAAGACCATATTGACATATTCTAAAAAGAGGCAACTCTTGGTCAGAAGTAATAGTCATAATGAGAATATGGAAATATTCCCATAGGTGGAAGTTATTCATCAAATCTGTGTAAGATTAGGAAACTTAATGCAAGAAGGATGTTCAAAGGAATGTACTTTGAATTTGAGACTTCGTTCCATGTAGTTGATCTCCATTGGAATACTCTGTAATGTCTGTTGACAAGTCATTGTGACTTTGTGCATAATCATTACAAAAGGATCAATGCATATAAGTTTAGAATCTAATAGATTTAGGTAAATGGCAGGATTTGGAATTCTTGCATTTGCGGTAAGGAATTGGGATTGTGAAATGAGAATCATTGGAATTATGTTTAATCGATCTATTTCACAAAGTAAAGATCATAGACAAACTTAGTGTGCATGCTTGGTGTATGGCATAACTAATGTTTAGACAAACATAGTGTGCATGCTTTGTGTATGGCATGACTACTGTTTAGAAAACATAGTGTACATGCTTGGAGTATGGGACAACTATTGTTTTAATTCAAGTATAAAGTTGATAGTTTGAAACAATATGCAATGAATGATGGGTAATCAATATGGTGATAAATAAAAGGTGTTCTATTTATCTTCATAAGTTCCGAGACCATATTGGATTCGATTATTCTTGTGTTTCACTTTGCATGCTTTGACTTCCAAAACAACTAGGTCATTCTTCCCGAATGACTAAGTTATTCAAACCATCCACAGTCGGTCATATGTTGGAAGTATATATGAATCAAGATTGTCATGAAGCTGGATTGTAGATGTCCAGTATGGGACATAGAAAGAGTTGCTACAACATTCATGAGTGCTTATAAGTTCTGAGTATTGGATTAAACCCACGCTCATTTGACTCACTTCATGGATTTTATCATGATTGATAATGAGACGATAATATCTTATATTCTTCAAACCTAGAGATATGAGTTATTACCTATGAGTTGGTTATACATTGATTGTACAAAAACGCATTGGTAACTCGATGTTATAAAACATGCCTTTATGTATGATTCAACAAGTCTTAGAACAAGCATATGAGTAGAAGTTTATCCATTCCTTTTACCCTTGAAGGGATAAAAGCGATATTTGTGGGCCCCTTGATGATTTAATGATGACACCCCGAAGTGCTTGGCTAAGCCAGGAGTAATGTGATTTGTTCAATTAGTCGGTCGTCATAAATCAGAAATCGGGAAACAACAAATCAACAGAGATAATGATTATAATCCATGTCTCAGTCCATATGATATCTAGAATGGAGGAATATATGATCCCTTATCTAATGGACGCGTCATTGATTTGTTTAGAGTTCGACAGTAGCTTTTAAGAGCTACGATTGCTAGTCGGGTGTTGAAGTCATACACAATAATAGTTTTAGACTTATCCAAGTGGGAGACTGTTGGATTAGCGTCTAAGTCCACAACTATAATTGGTATGTACTTGACCAGATTGGCATGGTCCATTTGGGTTGCATGGCATCGGAACAATTTGGATAGACTTTTGTGAGAAAAAGATATTTATGATTTGTTAATATATTACAAGTTTTAATATATGAATATGAAATCATATTATTTAATTTGTATTGATCAAGAATAAATTTGGAATTAATTATGTGATCAAAAGGAGACTAATTAAATATATGGGGATTGATTGTGTAAATCGTTCATTCTTATATATGTGGGCTTATGATCCATAGTTCTTCATGTTGGGCTAAACCGATAAAGTAATCCATGGATACTCCATGGAGGTTTTAATCCATGGAGCATGAAGAATATGGAAAGAATGAGTTACATGGTGTAACCCTAATAGCCACCATATATAAGGACCCCATGGCCTAAGAAATTGGAACTAGTGTGTATACACATGAGGGCTAGCCAATTTGAGCATAGGAACCTTTTCTCTCAAGTTATTCCAAGATGTTGGTGATGTTGTGTGAACCATTTGAGGTGTCACACATGAGGCACTAGGCTCTTAAGCTCCATGGAATCAAGCTACAACAAAGAGGTATGTACTTCTACTAGAATTTATATTATATGTTCTTCATATTATGCTAGTTAGAATAATACCTTGGAAAGTTCAAGTTTGTATGTATAATAGAGAAAATATAGATCCAAGGTATTTAGGGTTGCATGTACACCTTAGGAGTGTTAGAATGCTCAAAACCCTTCAATAACACCTTACACTCTCCCTCTCCACTATGGGAACAAACTGATGGGTTTCGAGCACTACATCATTCCTATGGTATACATGCAACCCTAATGCCTTGGATCTAGGTTTTTCTCAAGTTATACACACAATTCAAATTATCCAAAGGATAAACCCTAACTAGCATGCAATTTCCGAAATTTACAAGATAAAACAAAGTTAGATTGAATAGCTTAGACTTGTAACTAGTAGATCTTGACCTTCAAGAGCTTAGTGCCCCAATTGTTGCACCTCTAGTGAGTCACAAACACCAAATAGCAATTGGAAGAATATGAGAGAGAGGGAGAGGCACCAAAATCGGCTAGGGTATTCTTAAGGAAGCATAGGGGCCAATTTCTAGTGCCTTAGGGGTGCTTTTATAGTTGAGCTCCTTAGAGTTATCTACTTGGAAACCTTAATTACCTTGCTTAGGCCTTAAACAACTTATGGATCCTTTCTTGAAGCTCCTTGGACGAAATCCCTATGGCCTTCCCATAGAATTCCTCCAACCCTCCTATTTGGAGTCCATAGCCCAAACTATAACTTTTACCAATTTGCATAATCAGTCCCTGTTAATTCAATTAGTCTCTTTTGATCACCAAATTAATTTCTGATCAATACTTATTGATTAATATGATTTCTCAATTAATATATTATTCTTATAATATATTAATAAATCATAAATAACCTCTTTCTCTTTAATTCATCCAGTCAAGTTTCCATGGTGAATGTTACCCAAAGGACCATGCTACTATCGGGTCAAGTACATAACAATTATAGTTATGGACTTAGACACCTAATCCAACACAAACCTCGTGCGGAACATCTCCAAGAACTAATCCTTGGTAACAACAACCCTGTGCCCAGGTGTGTACAATTCAGTCATCAATCTCCACCAATCCTTCGCCCCTAATTGGAGAAGGTTCAGAGCGCACTTGAGTTTCTGGTCATCCGGGCATGAACATGTGAAGAAGCAGCCCTCCACATCAGACAACCATCTTGTTGCCACGATTGGGTCCTTGAACCCATGAAAATCCAAGGGCTCCGTGTTACTAATGTCCTGGTACTAAAATGAACCTCCTCCTCAACCTCCCGTAGCAGCGACGGCTGCAATGGCTGTAACAGCAGTAGCCTCAGCCACATCGGCATACCGCTCATCAAATAGCTTAATCATAATGGTCTTAATAGACCCAAAGACCTCAATGATGGCACCCCGAAGACCAGTAGCTACCTCAGTAGCAATCAACACAAGAATGTTATCACCTGTCAATCTTGGCTTATCCTGATCACCAGCTCCGGAACCCGATCCTCTCATCTACACCATATTGAAAATGAGCCCACAAATACATTAGAAAACGCCACAACTCATACCATACAATTAGCACAGGGAGACTAAATCGTTGGAGTTTATGAATTTCTTGTTACGCCTACGGGTCCTATGTTTCCAGTAGTATTGAGCCATACTACCTTCCATACCTACCCACATTTGCTTCAAATACCATCACAAAATGCCCAAAAGAAACTCACAATTAGGATACACACATTTTATCGTCACTCCCTCGAGAATGCTTAATCAATCCTCAACAGACCTGCTACATCCATATACTCACTCATGAAACTTCCACCAACCATGTAGTCGTGCATGCTAATCATACATAACCTTGGATCCTATAGACAGTCAAATAATTGAATCTACCCTAAGTCCTTCATCAAAAAAGAATAGGAAATAATGTTAAATCAAACATTCTCAAGATATAGAATCTTAATTATGTACAAATATGATGCACACACTAAGGAACTATAGTAATGATGTCAATTTCATCTAACATACAAGAAATCCTCCTAGGCTACCAGGCATCATACTGTTGGATTAGGTGTCTAAGCCCATTACTATCTTGGTATGTACTTGATTTGATTATGAGCATGGTCCTTTTGGGTTGTCATCACTCATGCAACTTGATACGATGACAAGTGGAGAGAGAGAGAGAGAGAGAGAGAGAGAGTAGGATTTATTATATGAATAATAAATTAGTACTCAAAATGATTTTATTAAGATATTAAAAGATTAATATATTATTTGAAAATCATATTATTCATTAGTAATTAATCAGAAATTAATCTAGTATTAGATTTGAGATTAAAAGGAACTAATTGATAATGGACGGACTGTTTTGCAAATCATTGATAGTTGCAGAATTGGGCTATTGGACTCCTTAATTAGGAGTGGATGAAATCATATAGGGAAGCCCTATAGATTTCGTCTAAGGGCCTCATAAGGAGGAGTCCATGGGTTGCTTGGTTCCTAAGCAAGGTATTAGGGTTTCTTCCAGAAACCCTAGCAGCACACACAACTATATAAACCCTCCAAGACATAAGAAATTCGGCCCTATGAATGAGATACATGTCCTAGCCGATTTTCATCTCTCTCCTTCTTCATCCTTGTTGTGTTGGGTGTTTGTGACTCCATTAGAGGTGCAACAATTGGGGCATGCTTTCAAGAGTCAAGGACTTTGTGGATTGTTCTTGTTATTACAATATTACAAGTGAGGTAATGATCAAACCCTAATTTACATGTCAATTTCGAATTTGTGAATGCTAGTCTTAAGGTTATTGCTTTGGAGTTTATATTTGTATGTTCAATAGAGAAACACTTAGAACCAAAGCATTAGGGTTGTATGTACACCATAGGAATGTTGTAGTGCTCAAAAAACATCAGTGGTATCATAGCCTAGGATGTTTTTCAATTGAATCGGTGCAAGAGTGAACTGCCAAAAGAACAAGAAATCAAAAATTTGTGTTGTCTAACACATGAACTCGACAAGTCCATGTATGGACTCGACGAGTTGGGTGAACGCGACGAGTTTAGAGCCCAACACGAAGAATTGACTCGTCTAGTGCCGAATTTTTCAATTTTTTGATCAGATTTTGATTTGGATAATTACCATAACTCGTTTTTAATGCCTAAATTCGATTTTTCTGATTGGTATTTGATATCCTTATCAAAATTAAAGGATTTGGTTAGATATGGATAATATAAGATTAGTTTGATTCAAATAATTAACCTACTAATTTTGGAAAAGGTTTAAATTACACCCTTTGGTTTCATAGTTTAAATTTGAAACTAAAAGTTTTAGTTTTTGGAAATTTAAATAGTTTTTTTCGGAAAGAGCCAAAGCTCAGCAAACTGGAAATTTAAATAGTTAAACACAAGTATTTTGAAAAGTTTTAAAAGTGCACCTCTTGGTTTTATAAATTTAAATTTTGATTAAATAGTTTTAATTTTGAAATATTAAATTTAGAACCTTGGTATTTTAAATAGTTTAATTTACACCTTATGGATTTTATTAAATTAATTAAATGTTTAATTAAAATAGAGAATTAATAAATCCATAGTAATATGGTTTAAATTTAATTAAATTAAAAGTCTAATTTATTAATAGATTAAATCACCTAGTATTTTAAATGTGTAAAATACACCCTTATACTAAAAAAAATTAAAAGTATAATAAATTATATATGTATAAGTAAAAAATCAATCTTACCGTTAGTAGACCTCATTCACGAAACTGGTCTATACAGGGTGTTTAAGGAAGCGACCTATAAAATGACCGTCATTGGGTATCCACTCTTACCCACCGCACCCTTGACCAGTGGAGGGTCGTTAGTTGAACGTATAGGATAGGACACAAACTCTCATTAAAAGTATAATGAATTATTAAGTAACTAAATGTTTTTATAAATTCCCAAATCTTAGTTACTTTAGGAAAAATGTGAATTTGAAGCTAACCCATGAAATTGCACATTGCACCTTATTGGTGTCACACCCCAAAACCGGAACGGCGGAAACGTTCTGGGGTGGATGACGTCATGTCAAGTATCACAACACATGCATTATAGTAATCAAAGTACAACAAAACATTGCATTAATAGTAATAGTTTTCCATGGTTTACTTTACAATACATCAAGGTAATACAAGTATATATATATATATATATATATATATATATATAGGTGCAGCTTGGCACAAAATAGTCTTCAACAACAGCTCCGGGAATGTACCTGTCTAATGCTGACCTGAGAATACAAGTTATTTGAAAAGCGAGTATCAGCATTTTTACAAATGCTGGTGAGTTCATAAGCATTTAGTGACATTTTATACAAATAACTTTATATAAGTAGTAGTTTTCAAATGTACAATGAAATAGAGTCCTTTCTAGAAAATCCTATATTTTCTTTAATAAAAGCAGTCTTCTACCAAGACTGGGCGGTGTGATGTGGTAAAAAGTAGTTTTCCCTTAAACACTTTCATTTTCAAAATACGGGATTTGCTTTTTAAGAAAGTCGGAGAATATCAGGGAAAATAACATATGCCTCAGCAGTGAGGACTGCTGACTAAGGCAAAAGGAATCATAGACTCCAGGAGAGTATCGAATGACCGACACGCCTGGCTCAGTCTAACAGAAAGAGACACAAACCCCAGACGGTACCAAATGAAAGGTACAGCTAGTAAGGTCTAAAACAGTGAACACAGACCCCATACAGTATCAACTGAATGATACGTCTAGCAAGGTCTAAAACAGTGAACACAGACCCCAGACAGTATCAAATGAATGATACGTCTAGCAAGGTCTAAAACAGTGTGACTCCGAGAGTGGGTTCCAGCATATAGTGTAAATTGTTAGTGAAAAACCATTACCTTAAGGCCATGAATTATAAGGTAACCTGGGATACTATGACAATAGTCAAATTCGGGTCAAGTCTAAGTCGGACAAGGTCAACGAGTCAAACTGGTCAACTCAATTAAACCTTGTATAATAGGGTTTGTATTATGTAATTTCTGCATAACTCACTATCTTAATGAGAAAACATCACTTGGAAAGTTCGTGTGTTTAAATTTCTTTAACCTTAGTGCTAAACAATGAACAAGAACAATAAAACAATGTTGCATACTCATAGGGAGTGTGTAAGATCCTAAAACATGGCATAACGGGGTCTACGGACCTTGCATTGCGAAGCCGGACACTCACATTCGTCACACACGAAACTGCTCTCAATCGTTTTCACTCTATCTCTTCTTATCAAAAATCTCTCCCAAATCTCTCTAAGTATGTGAAATCTCTCCCACATATCTCTTTGTATGAGAAATCTCTCCAAGTATGTCAAATCTCTCCCAAATCTCTCTAAGTATGTGAAATCTCTCCCATATATCTCTTTGTATGAGAAATCTCTCCAAGAATGTCAAATCTCTCCCAAATATCTCTTTGTATGTGAAATCTCTCCAAGAATGTCAAATCTCTCCCAAATCTCTCTGAGTATGTGGAATCTCTCTCAAATCTCTCTCGAAATCTCTCCCAACTTTCTATAATCACTCGGGGCATCCCGACCCTCGAATTTGGCGAAAACAGCCCAAAAACGGAAGTCTACGTGAAAAACGGACCTAAGGAACCGAAACCCCTCTTAGGAACCGAACCCTTCTGAGCCGAAGGCTGCTCAACCGAACCCGAACGTTCGGCACCTTTCGGTTTTGACATCTTCTCTTCTAATGGCTACCGAACCTTCTCTATTGAGGATCGAGGACCGAAGCTTCCCTTCTGACCTTCGCTTCTAACCTTCGGACCGAGCCCATCGCCCTCGTTCCTTCTTCTGGCTCAGCCTCTCGCTTCCGAATCAGCACCATCCGGACCGAACCTCGGCCTAGGACCGAGAGGCCTCGCTAGGAAGCCTTTTTCTCCCGGTTTTCGATTAAATTCGCGTTTTAAGCCCGTTTTTAATTGTTTTAACACAGGATTTTCACCCAAAACTTTATTTTAAAATATAAGACCCCTAAATTAATGATTTAATCACATTTTAAGGATAAAACCTTATCCAAAAGAGAGTAGGTAAAGTACAAAGGTAGAGTGTTGACTTTACCTTATTTTATGACACAAGCAACCCCATACCCACTCCATGATTAACCCACACTCCTCCCCACCATACCTTGTCACTTCCTTGTACTTTTTACCCCTCTCACAAGCCATCCCCATGTTTTTAGGGCTGGTCACTCAACCTCTCTCCTCATTTTCTTTCAATCACTCTCATTCCACCAAAGATCCAACTCCAACTTTTTCTCTCCAACTTTTCTCTCTAATTCAAGATCCCAAGGCTGATCATCAAGTGTTCTTCCACTCTTGGTAAGTGTAATTCATCCTCCTTGTGATTTTTACACTTCATTCTACTCAAATCATTGATAGCTTATACAAACTCCATAACTATGATGCTAGATTCTCAAAAATCTTCAAGGCATCTCCAAGTGTTCTTGAGTTAAACACCTCCATTCTTCAACAATCATCTACTGAAAACACTTAAGGTGAGTTCATACCCCTACATTTTTATGTTTTCTCAAGTTTTTAGGGGGGGGGGGGGGGAATACAAGTAAAACAACAAGAGCAAAACTAAACTTTTCTAACAGCCTACATCAGAAAAGTTGGACCCCATTCACGGACTGTTTTGGACAACTTAAACATTTTAGTTTTCAAAACTGTTTTAGGTGCAAGTAGTTCCACTTCTTATCTTTAAAATGACTACTTGTACATCTCCATACGATTTTTCTACAATTTATGGTGATTTTTACAAAACTGCCTATCATCTCAAACATCAATCTGGACCAGTCTGTGATTATGGACTTGGTTACCCAAGTTAGAGGTCCCTAAAAATTATGGGAAAATTTATGAACCAACTAGGATCATTTTCCAAACTCCCAGAAGTTACAAAACTGGATTTGGTCATTTTATGATTTTTCTACAAATTTTCTAATAACAGTTACAGAAAATGTTATAATCAGAAAAGCACTAGCAATTTCATTTCACCTTGTAACATGTTGAGCAAGGTGTATATTATTATGTGTTTATGTGTTATTGCAATATATGACATTCTTGTGTTAGTATCTAGACATAAACCAGTTAACAAATGGATTTTTACTAGATAAAGCATAGATTAAACAAAGTGTTATTATTGAAGTATACCCATTACACACAAACATTTTATTAAACTATGTTAAGTATAATTTACGTACTTTGCTGTTACTACCCTTGTTTTGACAAACTATAATAGGTATAGTTTACGATAGATTTCAAAATGCATACATTTCAGAAGGGTACATTTATACAAAAGGGAAACTTTCATTATGTTAAGTGTAAAATTCGTTAATAACTTTGTGAGACATTCACTTCGCATAAATCATAAGTCCTATATTGTAACCAGAGTCTCCTGGAGGGAGAGCGTGATAGTTGTATATAGATCTATATTGGGTTTGACAAACCCACACCAGAGCTGCTTGCAACAGCTAGACCGGCAGGTCTGTGGTGACAAGTGTCATTTAACGGCGACACCTGAAGAACGTCGCATTACGAGGCCGTCTATGTCAAGTATGGTTATAATAACTCACAGAAAGTATTAACAAACTTAAGAATTTACGAGAATTTCACTAATATCATACGCGTTTATATTGAAATAAACTCACGTTATTTCTGTAAATAAGGAAGATTACTCATACGTTTCAGTCTTTGGATACAAGACTACAGTATTCATTTTAACGAAAATATCGGATTTTTCTGGAATAACTATACAATTACGAGACAAGCTTTTTTCATAATTATATACAAAAATTTATGAACTCACCAACCATTGTGTTGACCCTTTTTTTCAAACTATTTGTATTCTCAGGAAATCGCTAAACAGGTAACAAAGTACTTTTGAGGATGGGGTGTTGAGGCGTGAAACTTATCATATTTTGACAACATATTGTAATTGATTTTGAAACATGTAATTCATACAATGATGTAACTCATTCAATTATATATATGTTGGTTGTGTTTACTTTCATCACTATTGCCATTGTTGTTATGATACTACACATGAAGTCCTCCACCCCCGGACGTTTCCGCCATCCTTGGTTTGGGGGTGTGACAGATACTCGTAACCATACTAACCGACACTAGAGTACCTGACGCCCTACAAGCGTCTAGAGAATATGACATTTGTCACCCCTTGGCTTGGTAAGCCGTGGACTGTAGCTAGCAGTCAGGGTGCGGGGGTGTCAATCCTGTATAGATCTATACACACAATGTCCGCTCTCCCTACAAGAGACTTTGGTTACCAACTAAACGACGGAGAAGGCCGTGTCCCGAAGATGCATCCCAAATAGTGGGTAGTGTGTTTCCAATACAGTGTTGAACCAGAGGTAGAGACTCATAACTGAACTGACTAAAGTAAACCCATATGTCTATTCTTGTGTACATAATATATAACTAATGGATCAAACGACCTTCGGATGGACATCCGATCCCACCAGACCACATCTCAACGAAGAAAAGGAAATAGGGCGGACAAGCCTTCCTAAGTCCTTCAATCATTACTTATATGCATCTAAAACAAGCATATACATACATCTAACTACGCTTGAGTGTGTAACAAGTGGAATCATATCATGAAGTATAAGCATACAGTGTGGAATAACCGAATCGTGATGTATAAACGTACAGTGTGGAATAACCGAATCGTGATGTATAACCGAATCGTGAAGTATAAGCGTACAGTGTGGAATAACCGAATCGTGAAGTATAAGCATTACCAATTATAAGTGTATCACAAAGTGGAAACGTTATCAAGTAGGAGTTTAAACTAAGTAAAAGCGAAGCAGTGGTATCTAACAAGTAAGAAAATACGACACGAAAGAGAACCTTGATGAAAACCTTGGAAAACCTTTATGCTTAAGAAAATCAAAACTTGGCGTTCTTTGGTAAAATAAGTTTGAAAACTTTTAGAAATTCTTTGGAAACTTTTCATAAACCAGTTTAATATGACTTTGATAAAACAGTATAAGTAAGAGTTTTGAAACAAGTGAAAACCTTTTAGAAAACCATTTATAGTGTCCTACTTGGTAAAACAGTTTACAGTGTGGTAAATCCTTGTGCATGCGGGTTATCAATCACATGTGATTGATATGATAATTGGTATGTTTAACTTGTATTCCCCCCCCCCCTATAAAATATGTAAAAACATTTAAAAGGTTCATGCAGGGGTATGAACTCACCTGGTGTAAGTGGATTCGACGAAGGCGCCGGTTGGGTGCTCAGTGTCAAGTAAGGACTTAAACACACTTAGAGACCTATTTAACATATGATAACATATGTTCACATACAATTAGTACATTTAATACTAATTTAACAAGTATACGCACCCTAAAGAGCGGAAAACACTTGGTTAAGTGTTTGGGGTGTCCCGGGTAACATCTAAGGGCTTGAATGACTTAGGAATGGAGTTTACTCTCCAAGAGTAAACTCACCATAGAGTGTTTACGGCCCTGGGACTACTCCCCATGAGTTTACGGCCGTAAACTCATGGTGAGGGTGTTATAGGGTGTTTAAAAGCCTCATATCAATTGTGGAATTTTGCTAGACTCAAATATCAAATGTGTGAATGGGTTTAAAGCATCAAATGGACCCTTTGAGGAGTTTACGGCCCTAAGCAAGGGAGCTTACGGCCGTAAGCTCCTATACACTCTTTCTTTTGGTGTTTTAAGGGCTTAAGTGGTAGAGGGTAAATTCCTAAGCATTTTTCCAAGTCAAATGGGGAGTTTAGGGCACCAATTAACCCCTTTGTAGGAGTTTACGGCCCAGGCACCCTTCCATGAGGGGTCTACGGTCGTGAACTCCTTATGGAGTTGTTTTAATTGCATTTAAGGTCCCTAGCTTGTTGTTGGTCGATTCTAGAATTTAATCCAAGGCCATTGGTGGGTTTAAGGGCATTTTTAACACACAAATATGAGTTTACTCCACATGAAGAGGAGTTTACGGCCCAAGCATGTTCTTGGGCAGTAAACTCATGTTTACTCCCCAAAATTCTAGTTCAAGGTGTTCTAAGTCCGATTCCATAAGCCTACAAGTCATATCTAAGCCTTAAGGACAATTTGGAGGGGTTTTGGGGCTTAAAAACCCCATTAAATGGTGTTCACGGCCCAAGAGTGTTCTTGGGCCATAAACTCTTGATTTTGTCCCTATTTTATGTTTTAAACTCAAATTTGTATGCTAGATAAGTTATACAACGAGTTAGGATAGTTTACCTACTCGTTTGGGGCTCGAATCGGACGATTTTTGGCTCGAATTTAAGTTGTAGAGAGGGAGAGTGGGGAGAGTGTAAAAAGTCTCCAATGGACTCCACTCACCCTTATATAGGGGTTGGAGTTGGAGCTCAGTGGAAATCTACTCGATACTGCCGTTATACGGGGCTTTTGGTCGCACCCGATTTAGTGGTCGTAATAATAAAAACTAACTTTTTCCAATTAAATGGAAATGCAACTTAAGTGTTTTTATTTACTTTATTACGACTCTAACGACATAATATAAATAAATAATACATTTATTTATTTGGCGACCTCTAATTAACAGAACTTTTATAAAATGGAATATTTCGTTAACGGTAACAGGGTAATGTAACGGAGTAAACTTTGGGTTGTCACAATTGGTCTTTAGTGAAGCGTGTGTAGTAAACCTGTAAGTCCCCAAAATTGCTTGTGTATCAATCAGATCCAATTGATGGCGCGGAATCCCAATCAATTAGATGATGTCAGATCAATATAGAAGAGAAGGAGAAGAAGAATAACTTGAATCTAATGTATGGATGATATGATTGAAGCTCCTTACAATAGATTCTCTCTCACACACACTTCTTCTCTCTAACTTTCTCTCTCTTCTCTAACCTTACACTCACATGCACTCCTCACCCTATATATATAAGACATGGGCCACCAGCTGCACACGCGTGTGCGGCCGTACACAGGGTGTGCGGGCGCACACACATGTGCAGCCGTACACAGCCAACATATTACATATTATATTATAGAAAAAAATATATTTTCCTAGAAAAGCAAAGTATAAACAATTAATTATGACCCAACAATCTCCCACTTGGTTTATAACTTTCTTTTTTAAATGACCGAACAAGCTCCCCCTAAAAAGTAGCTGACTTTTCTTGTCAATCTTCAATGGGAGCTTTGGCTTCAACTTTAATCTTTGATTTCTTCACAGCTTCAAGATGAACTTGATAAATCTTCATGAATGACTTCATCTCGAGCGGTTGGGCTTTTCTTCAAGATTTGACTCTAAATGCACATTGGGTGAGGAGGCTTGATGAAAAGATTCTTGAAAGATAGCACTTTCAGCTTGAGAATCTTCAGAGAGAACAACGGAGAGAAATAATCTTCTGGATCACTTCAGCAGGTACAAGATAGCAGCAGACTAATTGAGGAGGCTTCAATGCAATCTGTCACATAATCTTCAAGAATAGCTTCACGTTGCTTCTGAGGTTCAAAGATTGAATGATGGAAGAATAGTCTTCATTTCTTGCTCCTTCGAATGAAAATTCTTCGATGCTCACAGATGAAGCCTTGGCTCAGAAAATCTTCGATACAGTCTCCATGAGTCTCATCTACATCTGAATTCATTTTTCAAGACAAAACAAAACTAAAAGAAAAATTAGCACACAAAAAAATTTTTGGATTATTTTTATATTTTCTAGAAAAATAAAAATAGAAACAAAAATATTTTTGGATTTTCTGAACAAGAAATAACACTATTTTTGGATTTTTAATTTTCTAATTTTTGTTTGATTTTTGAATTATTTTAATTCTCCTCCTAAAATTTGTGCATAGAGGAAAACTATGAACAAATTTAACAAAAATAAAATGATATATAACTTTAAGAATGATTTGGGATCAAAGTTTTTAGACAGCCTTTATCCGCTTGTCAGTACCTTCCATCTTCATGTCTTTGTCTGGTTGATCGCCGGTATTGTTGTCCACTTAAACACGAAAAATTGTGACAAAATATAAGTGACAAGATAATGTGATCCTAAGTTCCTAGATATTATATCTGATCCTAAGTTTCTAGATACTATATCTTAAGGACCATTCAGCTGACGATGACCAGGGATATTGTTGTCCACCTAAATTGAGCAGCGAGATCTATAGACAATCTTTGAGTGTTCAATTTTAATTGTACTAGAACATGTTTCCCACTTCCTAATATGCCCCAGTAAT
The DNA here is from genome assembly GCF_002870075.4 of Lactuca sativa. Taxonomy (NCBI): domain Eukaryota; kingdom Viridiplantae; phylum Streptophyta; class Magnoliopsida; order Asterales; family Asteraceae; genus Lactuca; species Lactuca sativa. Next base: position 98,800,054 of record NC_056624.2, on the reverse strand, counting down.
CAAAGACTTCCAGAGTACTCTTTACATCGGGTGAGCAGACAATCATTAGGAGAGAAGATAGATTCAGATTATTATCACTTATATTTTTAGAGGGATTCAGAAGTAGAAGGTTGCATATGCTGTGTACCAGGTCGGATTGTTAGTCACGCAAAGGAGACAGCATATGGCTAACAGATAAGAGGAATTTCATATATATATATATATATATATATATATATATATATATATATATATATACAGAGAAATAGAGTTGCATATGTTACAGTCCAGGTCGGATCTCTTCCAATCACGCAGAGGAGGCAACATATGACTAACAGTAAGAAAGAAAGAAATAATTATCTACGGACCTAATTCATCGGAGTTTACCAGTCGCCCCATCAATACCGGAATTAAGGACAGAATCTGCACATCGAGAAAAAGTTAAACCACGGTTCCAGATACGGGTTCATTTAATGTGACAAGTAGATTCCTATATATATCTCCCTTCCCAATCTATCCAAGTGTCGTATTGTCAGGCTAAACGGATCTAACTAGGTTAAGATTTGTCAAGTCTATAAATTTCCTAAGTTCAACTCTGCTTAGTCATGTCCATTTAGAATCTTTCGTGCCTACCGACGCATCAAACCAGAGCATATACCCTTCAACTTTGGGTACATTACGTAGACTCAGATTGCCCGTTGTCACTTGTTAATATCACATCCCAAAACATCTCCCTCAATCACATTCCATAACCAACATATTTTTTTTTATTTTCTAATGTTTTTTTTATTTTTTTAAAAATTTTTGTTTTGTTTTTATTTCTCCCCCTAAATTTGTGCATAGGAGAGAAACGAAAGTAAATGCGCAAATTTAAACTATCCTAAAACAAAAATTGTCTTTGAAGCGAATCAGAATAAGATAAAATCAGGAGTATAGTGAAGAAAACTCAAACCGTAAGTCACCAATTGAATTTGCATCCAGAAGGTCTGAGAACAGCACGTGTAATCTTAGAACAGATCCGAAAATTCTTCATGTCATTAAGCACAAACCCCGTGAGTGATCACTTCCTTTCTTCCCTTCCCGCAAAGGACACATACTCTCAAACAAATGTCTGAAAGTTGTACAGTTGAGAGATGTCCCCTATCAAGTGTCTGGAACAACCACTATCAACAAACCGAAGTCTGATGATATGCCTCCATAGCTGCTCCGACACAGAGCGGGATCAGTTGGTCTTTGGAACCCAATCCATTTTGAAACTGGGTCGACCTTTGTCATCCTTGCACGGTACTTTCTCCCATGACATATTGATGAGTTGATAAAAACTCTTTGATCTATTAGATCTTAAACAGGTTGATCACAATAATGCAAACAGAAATATCAAACAAGAGAATGAATCAAAATACGCTGAATGATTCAATAGATTCACACCTCAATAGAGCTCGATAAAGAACTTCCGTTGTAGAGGCTTTCTAGGGTTATAATCGATAAAAAAATCTTTTCTGTGAATGATCGACTCCAAAACCTTACGTACAAAGATGCATGCAAGCATCTATAAATACTAAACCCTAATATTAAAATCACGGATGGACAGGCCCAATCTGGATACAAAATTGGACTATGGACCGAGCCCAAGACACAACACATGATGGACCCTACAATCTCCCCCTTTGCGTTAATTGGAGCGAGACTCTACTTAGGCTTGTTGGGTCCTGCTGCAGGAACTTTCTTTGTGGTATCGAACTGACGAGGAATGATGGCAAGAATGGTTTGTTTGAAACGAATGTACCACTGGATCATGTCATCGAAATACTTCTTTTCATCTTTAGAATTCTGCTTGCACCGATTAATGATACCCAGAACATGCTCCAAGCACGAAGTGGTATATAGATGCTTGTCGGCCAAGGCGAACAGACATTTTTGGCCTTCATTCCTGGTAAACATGACTGAGTTCTGCTTTGGATCGATTCTCCCCATCTGCATCATATTCAAATCACTTGAAGAACCAACTAGGGAGATGGTGGGCTTTTTCTTGAAGACACTTGCAATCTCCTGATCCATCTTGGCAACCTCCATGTTGTAGTAAACCAACATCCTTTTGAAGTGATCTATGATTGGCCCATATTCAGCTTCATTAGTGAGGAGGATGTTATGCAAAATGATCCAATCATGTGGATTTAGGTTAGGAAGATCTGCAAGTGAAATGGCATGTTCGGTTTTAGCTTACCCCCTCAATACTTTGAACCTGAGATTTGTGAAGTTACCCTCCCGAAAGGGTTTGAGTACCTGAACGTTTATGATCTTCTGCGCACTCCATGTCTGATACTGAGGCTGAGCAGACCTCAGATAGAACTCAACAAGCTCCTTATCGACCTTCGAGTGAGGATGAGGGACATCAGCAACATGGGAAAATGCATGAAATATGAAGGCCTTTCGGGTCAAGGGCATGTCGAACTGAGAGTCGACAGAACTAACCATGTCCAAGGAAATCACCGGTTCAAGCCAGAGGATGTTGGGGGTATCGATAGCTTCTTTGATAAGCTTCTCGAGAGTCCACCGAGGGAATAGGGTTTTCCGACTTTCAAGGAGATCGTGAGCCTCCTTCATCTTCCTTTCGTTCGCTTCTGCCTCTCTAGCGATTCCAGCACTCATGTCTGAATCTTTATCCCTGGCCTATTTCTTCAAGAGATCAGCAATGGTCTCTTTGTCATCATCACCATCACTGTCAACCATAGCCTTTTTCCCTTTATCTTGAGCATCCGAACCTGAAGCCTGACCAGTTGTTGGAGGTTCGGTTGCTTTAGTTGAAGCTGATGTAGAAGTAGGAGGCGGTTGAGATTGATTTTCGCCCTTTCAAACCCCTTCTCCCCCTTGTTTTGGATGGGCCACGAACTCAGGAAGCCCCTCAATTTTGTTGAGCAGGTCAAGAGCGGGAGCAAGCTTCTCGGCTAGAGTTCGCCTCACTGAGTAGTTCAGGATTGGGTCGTGTGCTTCAATAATGTTGGAGAGGGCGGCGTGGACATCCGAAACACAAGTGGATATGACCGCTCGCTCAGATTGGAGAGACGCAACCTCCTTTTCTGTTTGGGAAAGCTGAAGACTCTTGACCTTTAGAGCAGTGGTTTTGCGAGCAAGCACATCCATCATAGAGTTCTCCGAGGCAAGGTCTTCTTGGAGCTTGGTCAATCACACCTCAACAGTTGCCTGAAAAGATTTATTGTCAGCTTCAAGAGTCTGACGAAGACCGGCAAAGAGTTGTTGTTCTGATGCGAAAGAAGTAGCCAGCTTCTCAACAATGGAATCGACCTTCGCTGCATTGGATTCAGTGGCCCCTGTAAAGACTGTAAAAGAACGTTAGCATCATGAAATAGTTTTTTGACTTTTTCGGTCGCAGCAGCACATGCCTTTGTGGATGCCTCAATAGCAGCAGTGGCAGAGTTGATAGAGGCTTCATGTGCCTTGGTGAAAGAATCAACTAGCCCCTGAATGGCAGCCTCTAAGATATTGGACCAAGAGGAGGAGGAGGAGGAAGCGATGAGACTATCAATTTTCTCATGAAGTTCCTTGATGTGCTTTTTGGTGACAGGAGCATCATCATCATCATCGCTTTGAACCTGGTACGGACTGTAGTAGACAGAATCGAAGGTCATGTCTTCCCCTCCAAGAAAAGTCTCGGTATCTGCTGAGTGATTTGGAGATGAAGGCGAAGGTGGAGGTTCGGTTGTGGTAGTTGGTTCGGGTTTGGAGGTAGGTTCGGTTGTAGGTGTGTGTTTGGGTGCTGAAGTACGAGCCCCCATATCAGATACGTTGGTTCGAACTCCAGAGGTTGTTGTTGTTGTAGCGTCTGAGAAAATAGGAGGTGGTACGGGAATAGAAGTGGGTGGAATATGAGTAGTGGAGGTTATGGGGGGAATGGAAATAGAGATAGAGATTGGGGGAGGAGAAACAGGTTTGGTTGAAACTAGTACCTCAGGTGAAGGCGAACGGGGAGGAGAGTCACCTCGAAGCGACTCCTCTGAGTCTGAATCCTCATCCTCAGATTCACTGGAGGAAGAGGCAAGAATGAGTTTCCGCCTGGGTTAGGTTTTCCTCTTCTTTGGTGGAGGTGATTGGGCTGCCTTCGTAGGTTTTCGCTTCTTAAGAGAAGGGCCTTTCGCCCCTTTGACCACCTTCTTGTCTTTCCCCTTTTCTGGTTTCTTGCCCCTGGGAGCAGGCTTGTCGGCTTCATGGATAGACTGAATCATCTCTGGACTGAGCTCTCTAGGACCCGAAGGAAGAAACTCCTTGTAGGGCTTGATGATGCGACTCTCCCTTAATACACACGCATACATTGACTCAAGAATTGAGCCAACAAACTGAAACTTGGAAGGATCCGTCACAATGATCTTCGTAGTGTGGAAGACGCCAATAGAGGAGAGTAGAGATGTAGCCACAATGGGAAAATGGTACTTGTCCATTGCCCATTTGGTGACGAGCGTCCAGAACCGTGCATATGAAATTTCAGAATGTCGAGAGGTAGAGGCAAGGCTTTGGATTAACTACTGCCATAAAACAGAGCCATAATTGAGATTGATGCCAGTGTACAACCCATAGAGAATCGTCATGAATAGACGACTAGCCCCATCAGAACCTGCACTTCTCTCTGATAGACCCTTGAACAGTATCGTGAAAAAGCCATTCCACTGAGGAGGAAGACACGATTTCTTGAATTTCGTGACAGTGGTAAGGATCTCAGTGTAACCCATGTTGTAAAACATGGAGAACAACTGTCCCACAGAAATCGACTCAGGGTTAACCCTCGACTCATCAGGTTCAAACCCTAGAAGCGAGCAAAATCGTTGTTTAGAGATGGAGGTTTTGGTATCAAGAATGTCGAAGAAAATGAGATCAACAGACTTGTCGTAGTGGGCAGTAGAGAAAATCTGGGATAAACATTCCAGAGGATAAGAGTCGTGATCCGGAGCATACATGTTTTAAAAAAGGATTCTAGAACAGGTTTTAAAAGTTCCAGAGCAATTTTGAAATTCTGGAGCACTTTGAAAATTTCGGATCACTGAATGTAATACCTTTTCCGAAGTGGAATTCCGAGATGCCATTATGAAGTATGCTCCGAGATGAAAATCGACTATGGTGACAAAGTTGACTTGGAGCAGCAAACAATCAGAATGAACTGTATAACTTAAAGACTCAAGTGAAGGTTAGATAACAACAAGAGAAATGATCCTATGTATTCATAGAGAAAGTAGTTCCGAGATGAAAAGATTTTAAGATTGGAACTAGATTTCTTTCAAATACGTCTATCAAAAAGAGCAAGTCTTTTGAAAGAATTGAGGATCTGGTATCATCATACCCATCTTTTTCAGAAAACCATTGAATTTGGTTTCGTCTAATGCCTTGGTAAAGACATCAACAATCTCATCGTCAGATGGAACAAAAATGAGTTCAATATTACCGTTAAGTACATGATCTTTTATGAAATGGTACCTTAGGCATATGGTATCCTGCGAACTCAGGATTCTTCGTTCAAGCATTTTTGGAAGTTGATCTTGGTGGGTGCGACTTAGATAGAAAAATCATGACTGGTGGATGCCAATTTCTTGATGACAAGTTAGTTAGTTGGCAATCCAAAAAGCAAACATGCGTTTCATTGTCAACAGTCGAAGCTGAGTACATCGTTGCTGCATATTGTACTTCTCAAGTCATATGGATTCAGAGTTAACTGCGTGATTATGGCCTGAATATGAAGCGAATCCCACTCTACTATGACTCTGAAAGCGCAATTCGCATTTGTCACAACCCAGTGCAACACTCAAAGACGAAACACATAGCACTGATGTATCATTTCATCAAAGATCATGTAGAGGATGGCAATGTTGAGATCCATATCGTTCGCTCAGCAGATCAATTGGCAGACATATTCACTAAAGCCTTACCTGAAGTATCATTTAATAGAATACTGCCTAAGAATGATGGAGGCTGAATCAGTTCCAAAGCCTTTCTCGCCTTCTAAGTAGCTCGTTCACTTTTGGGTTACCTGTTCGCTTTCATTTCTACTTTTTCTACAAGGGAAATAGAACGAACGCTCGCTCTAGTTCATTTCAGATTTTTTCGTGACACGAATTAAGACGAACTTTCGCCCTATCTCGCTCCTCAAAATTCTTAAAAGTGAACATCAGTATTCAAACCTTTGTACATTTTGTACACTTAGCTCGTTTTGTTTTATTTAATTTTTTTTACAAGTTTTCAAAAATATAAAAATATTTGCTTTGTCTATGTTTTTCTCATTTATATTTAAAATACAAAAATATTTTATTTTGTTTTGTTTCTTTCTCTTTCAAACAATTATCAAACTACAAAAATATTTTCTTTTCTTGTTTAATATATTTTTTTTCTTCGAGTATCATGGCAGGTTATCTTGCTAAAACGATAGATGGGACTAGGGATGGCAAAAAAAACCCGAACCCGATGGGGAAACCCGAAACCCGATTATTTCGGGTCGGGTAACGGGTCGCTATCGGGTTTTTTATCGGGTTCGGGCCAGGGAGTGGGTTATTCTCGCCCCAACCCGACCCGCCCCGATTATATATATATATATATATATATATATATATATATATATATATATATATATATATTAATTGCACGCATTCAAAGATAAAATACTTATTGTGGACAATCTTTTTAGTTATTAACAATCCGGTGTAAATGGTCTTTTTTATGTTTTGACGTATTACACTAAACTTAAATCAAATAAGTTTTAGTATAACGTTGAGTTAATTTTATTAAAGTGATTCATCATATTTTTAATTTAAAAGGGAGGGTAGAACATGTATTTTTTTAAGACATCGGGGTACCCTTAAACGGAATAAAGATTTCGTTATGAATTATTGTAAACCCGATAAGATACCCGAAACCCGACGGGAAAACCTGAACCCAACGGGGCGCCCCGATAAGATACCCGAAAGATATCGGGACGGGTTTGGGAAACCATGACCCGCCCCGAACCCGCCCCATTGCCATTCCTAGATGGGACAGGTATAATTTCCATATCTTTGTACTAACTCAGTGTCCCTAGAAGAATTCTAATACATGTTGTCCTAAGCCTCAATAGACTTCATGTGAAGCCTTAATGAATTGAATCTACCCTTCGTTTCTTCTTAACTAGGCTGTTACATTCACATAAGTCACGAGCTACCTTACTCTTCTCACATTGAGTTAAGAGTTATCTGCTTGGTCACATACTCATAGTAGAGGTACATTTACTTCTCTGGAGCCACCCTCGCTTTTCTCCATTTTCCTTCACACTCATACTTGTAACCCTTGAGACTCTCAACTATACCACTGAGGTTTATGGTTACGAAACATCTGAGTTCATGATCTTAGCTTTGTTCACCACGAACTAAGTGAAACCAAACATTCAACATCCTTAAATGAATTGACGGAGAAGCATTGAAAGTTCTAGATTTTAAATCTATGGATTGTACCTCGAAATCTCTTTTTCTTTTTGCGTGATCTTTATGAATTGTTCTTCAACCAAGACTTTTCTACCCATAAGATCCGGTTGTAGTTTTTTTTTTTAGATTTAAAAGTTTCGATCAGTCACTAAAATAATTCCAAGCCTACTCGTTCAACTGACTACACTGGCCACACGAGTACTTCATCCAACACTCGAACTTATGTCAAGATTCATTGTTTGATTGAAGATTTAACCACCCTTTTAGCCTAACTTTAAAAGATGCCTTTTATTGTTTCTTAACAAACATATGATCGTACTTCAACGGGAAACCACACAGACACTTCTTAGTCTCTCTTGACTTAGAAGGTAGAGATTCGTGCCTGGGATCTTCAGTTTTGTGTCTCTTTTGACATCACTTTAATCCCACTGATATACTTCGCTTTACTTCCTTATCTTTGGCACACTCTTGCACGAAGATCTTTATAATTTTCAAAAATTCTGGTTCGTGACACTTATGGCATTTTTCAGTTTTGCAGATTCGCTTTTGTATGCACTATTAATGTTTGTTTCTTAAAAGCGAAAGCTGCTTATCTTTTCCAAGAAATCGAGGATATTGGAACGTTGGAGTTAAAGGTTGCTGACGTAGCATTTGAGGATAAGATTTTGAAATAAAAAGGCGCGTGGAAATTTAAACGGTTCCAATTCTCAAGCCGCCTATGGTCATGATGACAACCTGTTAGCCGCTACAGTTGTCATATCATGGTTTTCTAGGCGTCCAATCAGTAATCGTCACGCAATCGTTGCTTGATTTTCTTTCTCTCACTATATATACTCAAATCAATTGACGATTCAACTCTTATCACTCTCAAAGAACTTTCGAACCCTAAAGGATGCTTTCTCTCTCAACGGTTCATCTCCTTCTCCAACCTGCAACAATAGCTGACTCGTCATCGATTCAAGAACAAACTACTCAATCCTCTCTCCTCACTATCAAGCAAAATCAGAATTTGATTCTTTATTTGGCTCTATTTAAATACGACGCCTTCATGTTGACAATCGTAGAATGCTTAAAGTATTCACCTCTGGTCATCGCTCTAACCAAGGTTAAATGTGTTCCAATGTCGCTGTTGTCTGAAGCTTACTCCACCGCCGCCTATGTTAAGGAGGAAGAAAGGATCTCTTTTGAAGTATTTGAGAAGAAAACTTCAATTACAAAGGCTAGGTTTTGCTCTCTTCTAGGGCTTGCTCATGATGATACACTGATCAACCCAGATTCGATCTCCACTGCAAAAATCATTGATATGTTTTACCAGATGGGGTACACAGATCCTATTCTCTCAATCACCAAGTTTAAGAAATCAAACCTTCCCCCACTGTGGATCGATCTCTTTACCCTTCTCTTTATGGCGTTTTCAGAAAAGGTCACTGGTCTTGATTGCGCGAGCAAATCATCCATGACAATTATCTGTGGTCTCTACCATGGGATTAGCCTCGATTACGGTTCAGTGTTATGGGCTCAACTGGTACAAAGCACCTACTCCATAACTCGCCATAGAGAAATCTTTATGGGTCGATTTTGGACTATTGTGGTCCAACGTGCTATCACGAAGCTCAATATTCCAGTGGTGGCAGATTTGTTGAAGTCTTCGATTGCTACCTTTCACACCACGAATATCATAGTTACTGATAATTCCAAGTTTTCTTTTATGGGTTCAATTCCTGAATCCAAGTACCGGTGTGTATCAGGGGCGAGCAAGCTGATCGGGGAATACAAAAAGCGTCAAGTCTCCGATCCTAGAATCCTCACTCCGGAGATGCATGAGACTCTTGATGAAGCTGATAAAATCAAGAAAGGGAGCAAACCAAAGCAACCTAAAGAGGGTCCTTCTATCCTACCTTTGCCTTCCAAAAAGCGAAAGACGAAAGGTGATTCGTCAAAAGCTGCTCCTTTATCCCCAAAGCAAAAGCGTGTGAAGAAAACTGTTCGTAAGGTTCGCATCCCTTCCTCAACCTCTTCAGAAAGTGAATCGGAAGATGCCCATCGAGACGAATCTGATGATGATGTCCACAAAAACGAACAAGAGGTAAATTTCGTTCCATCACCTCCTGTTACTTCTATTCCGATTACAATAGCACCTTGTCCACCACCTATCACTACTCAATCACCACCAATTACATCTCAACCACCACCTGTCACTTCTAAAACACCCCAATTCTACTACACAGCTACCACCCATTTACACTGAAACCACTACAACCACCACCACAGGCGAACCTCCTGTCCATGTCAATGCATCTAATGTGGGGGCAAGGACTTCAGGTTTTGTCTCTACCTCCACCATATTTCCTGTTTCCCCTCAGCCTCAACATAGTTCTGAAGACCATCTTGGCGCCGATGGACTGGACTTTGATACGTTTCATTATATTCCATTCTCCATTCAAGAAGACAATGATGATGATGCTCCTCTCACTCATAGGCATCTCAAAGAGCTGAACGCTAAGCTGGATACTCTTCTCGCATCTGTTACTGATTCTATGAGCCAATCTTATTCTGAAGCCGCAGTTAAGGGTATGCTTGATACTCTGGTAAATGAGCATGCATCGAACCTTGCTAAAGCGAACAAAGCCGTTAAGGACTCCACAATTTCAAATCAGCAAGCGACCGAAAAAGTCAATAAACTAATCTCAGAAACGAAGCTGTTTATGACAGATCGTAATATTGCAGCTGAAGCGAATGCTGTCAACGCAAATGAGGCCATTTCAAAGCTTAACACTTCATTGAAGTCTGAATGCGAGAAATTGGAAAAGCTTCGCTCCGGTATGTTTGACGATAACACCACTTTTCACTCTTCGATTTCTACGAGGCTCACCAAGTTCCAAGATGATTTGTCCATTGAAAGCAAAATCATGGACGAGCTCCCTCTTCACACTATTCAACTTCGTGCTCAAACAATCAAGCTCAAGCACGCGAAGTCCGAAATCGATGAGCTCAAGTCTGAACGAGCGGTTATGAAATCATGGAGCAGCGACGTCAATTCCTTGCTGTCTAATCTTATTGAAGCGCATGATTCAACTTTGACCATCACCATTTGCAGACACTTAGCTAATAAGCTCCGTCCTGCCTTCGCTCTTCTAAATAGGCTTGAAGGTGTTCCTGAGGCCCCTGTCCTTTCGAAACAAGGGGGAGAAGAGAAAGCTACTAAGGCAGGGGAGAAACCAAAGAAAAAGAACCAATGGTTAATGTAGCTTCGCGTTCAAAAGGAAAAGATCCAATGGGTGTTGATGATGAAGAAGACGAAAGTGAAGAGGATCAATTGAAACGAAAATCACGCGAACATGAGCTTAATGAAAGTGCTTGCATTGCCAAAGAAATTAAGGAAAAAGAGCAAAAAGAGAAAGAAGCTCACGACAACTTAGAATGCAGGAAAACGCTCTTTCCATCATGGACGTTGGATCGACTGATGTATGAAGCAGTTCAATTCCCAAGCGTTCATTGGTTGGAGCCGGTGATTTCGTTTGATCTGACTAACACGAGGGATTCTCAATTTCATATGCCAATAACGAAAAGGGCCTTCGTTTTCCACTGTTTTGACTCAATTGCAGATATTCCCTCACCTAATGCGAAAGTGGATAAAGCCTTGATTGACTTTTATCTCACTTATGGAAAACCTCAGTACTTGACTTGGAGTGCTCAGAAACTAACAACGATCAAGGTCACAAGGCCAATCGCTACTGGAAGCTTTGTGAATGCAAAGTTCAACGCGACAAAGGGACTGAAAAACACTCTGCATGAGTTCATGCTTGCAGATTTTCCCAACCTTAATGCACATGATTGGATTTTGTTACTCAACCTTCTTTTGACCGAAGAACAAAAATACGAACCCATTCTAGCTCATCTAAAGAGAATGTTGGTTTCGTATATATACGAAGTGGCTAAGCTCGATATTGAGATTGCTAAAGTTCTGAAGCAAAAGCCTACCGTGAATCCAATTGGGAAAGCCAACGATATGAGCGAAATGAGTATGGGAAAAATCGATACAGTTCACTTGCCTATAATGTTTCAGCATGGGAATGATGTTCCTGGAGTTTTTCAAAAATTCTTTTTCGCTTTACCTGACAAACACCTGTTCTCCACAACTTGCTTGGAACATATTTTGGAGATTGTTAACAAGTGTACATTGAATGATGATGCTGCGAAGAAGAACTTTAATGATATGATTCGGTGGTGCATCTTGTTTCGCAAACTTTGCTTGTTGTGATTCCCAAGCTTTTCAAGACGATCAAGAAGACACAACAGTGAAGCATCTCTCGCCTCAATTGACGCAAAGGGGGAGATTTGTAAGGTGTTATGTGTTGCGTTATTGGGCTTGTTTAATTAGTCCATTTAGTATACGATGTTGGGCCTGTCCAAGCCGTCTCATTTATTAGGGTTTGAGTATTAACAGTGCATGCATGCACCGTAGATAAAGAACGCTTTTGATATAGATATTCTTGTAAACCCTAGCACGCCTCTATAGTTGAAATTCTTCATCTAGTTCATCTGGAGCGTGACTTGTAATCATTCAGCATCAAATCGATCTTTAAGGATTTAAATCCTAACATATTGATTAGATCAAGAGTTCGGTAGTTGCATTGGATGACTTACTCTGTTGATTATTGGTTAAGTATTGGTCCTCGTATAGTTGATGACTTGTCCAAGTGGGAGACTGTTAGAAAGAGTGTCCAATGTCTTAACTATTGATAATATTTCTAATAATAACATAGTCTTTTTGGGTTGCCCTCAAGACCTAGATTGAGTTGAATAAATAATGGAAAAATTGGTTTATTAATTATTATGGATAATAATTAAATAGAAAATTAGTAGGAAATATATTTGGGAATTAATTAACAGTATAATTAATTAAAGGGTTGAATATTTATTAATCAATAGTTGGTTAATCAGGAATCTTCTAGAACCCTTATGGAATTAGGGTCGGATGAAAACCACTCTATCCCACATAAGGAAAAGAGTGAATTTCGTTCTAGGCTCCTTGTCCCACATGGGAAGGAGTACAAAACCTAGGAATGGATCCAAGGCTATAAATAGAGCCTTAGGGATTTCATTCCTCCTTGCACCTTGGCTTGAAGTTTCGCCAACCCTTCTCCCTCCTCCTCTTAGGGACGATTTCTAACCTTCTTAGGGTTTGGGAAATTGACCATTATCCTAGTTATTTCATTCCACTCTTTGGTGTTATTGGGTGTGATACCATTAGATGGATTCTGGTTTGGGTCCTATCATCCAAGCAGCTTTATGGAGGATCAAGATCTCAAGCATGGAGATCAAGGGCTACATAAGAGGTATGTTTTTCTTTTTTGTATTTTTGTTTTCTAGGGTAGATGTAATTAGCATGAAAGCATAGATCCATAGGTTGCAAGTACACTTAGGTATATCTTACTTTCGATTTTTCCGCTACATAGTTTAGAGTGTATTTGATGCGTATAAAACCCAACAAGAACATGAAGGGATGTATCTTTCATGCTAGAGTTTAACCCAAAGAGACCTGAGTTTAACTATTGCATCATATGATGAGAGGTCATTAGAACATGAACCATCGATCCATTATGGTAGTTATTATTATAAGTCTGCTTAAGAAGGAGCAAGAGTCGCTGATGCATATTAAATTTAGAATGGAGAGCCGATGCAAGATTAAGCACCATCAACCGTCATTCAGTCCAAGAGTTAGAAACTCATTTCAAAGGATATAAGAATTATGATTATTACCTAGGGTAGAAAGGTAACATGTGGAGTCATTATGCAGTCTTTGTTTTGTTGATGATTCTAGGTTGTAATCATCTTAAGGGGAGATAATTGTAACACCCGCATATTCGGGCTAGTCAATTAAGATATAATAAGTGTTAAAAGTGACTTTTTGATAGTATATGTGACAAGGATTTCGTACATATAAAGAACGCTAAAATCCGATTCATATGAAGAAGTTATGCTAAAGTCTGACCCAAAGAGACCTGAGTCTAGCCATTGCATCATATGATGAGAGGCCATGACCCATCGATCCATTACGATAGTTATTATGATAAGTCTGCTCAAGAAGGAGCAAAAGTCTCTGATGCGGACCAAATTTAGAATGGAGAGCCAATGCAAGATTAAGCACCATCAATCGTCATTCAGTCCAAGAGTTAGAAACTCATTTGAAAGGACATAAGAATTATGATTATTACCTAGGGTAGAAAGGTAACGTGTGGAATCATTATGCAAGCTTTGTTTTGTTGATTATTCCAGGATGTAATCATCTTAAAGGGGAGATAATTGTAACACCCACAAATTCGATAGTCAATTAAGATATAATAAGCGTTAAAAATGACTTTTTGATAGTATATGTGACAAGGATTCCGTACATATAAAGAACGCTAAAATCCGACTTCGTATGAAGAAGTTATGCTTCTTCGAAGTTTCATGATTAAATCGACACGACTTTGCGTATCATAAAAAGTGAAATTTTGATTAATTACTTTTTAGCCTAAGTTATCTAAATGAAAGTCGTTAAACCGAGAGCGTGTATACGGAGAACGTGCAAATCCGACTTAATGAGAAGAAGTTATGATTTTTTAAAGTTTCAGTTTAGTAGTGCGAACATAGAAATTGAAATTTAAATTGGTTGATTGTTAGCCAAAACAATCTAAATGAGAATTGAAGATTTCGTAAATATGAACCCGTCGATATAAAGACATTCGAAAACAAAGTTCGTACGAAAGGGTAGTAATAGATGTCATAATATGATGAAAGATAAGATACCATAGTATGATGAAAGATCTAGGGAATGATAAAATGTCACGACTTTAGAAATGGTACTAGTGTACCAACGATGTAGAACTGGTACTAGTGTACTAATGATATAGGAATAATACTAATGTACAAATAATGTAGTCACTTATGAGAGTATAGGTGACAGCCACCAGATTAATTGATGGCAGTCCCATGGAACTCAGACAACGATGAACTTCGTGCCCATTTTTACTTTAACTTACTGCCATGTATTGCGGAGAAATTCCTATAACAATACTGACAACAACGATGATTAAAATGATCATTAGGACAAATCATTAGGAATGAAAATAGAAAGAAAACCTACTGACACATATTGCGGAAAAATCATAGCAATAATATTGTTAGCAACGATGACTATGATAAACCCTTAGAGAAGAATAAAGAAGTAAACAATGATAAGTAATCGAGTTAAATGTTTGATAATTAAATATATTAATTATATTATTGTGGGTTGAAAACCCTATGTAGTCATTATATTTTTCAATCTGCCACTCAGCTTCTTTGTATTATAGATAACAGTACAAAGATATATGAATAATGAGAAAAAAAAGATGTAGATTGATAACGTAAGATGACTTGTTTTTATTTACTGTCTTAAATTTATAAAATTTCTTTCCCCTCCTTTAATTATTCCTATTACCTAGACTATATAAAAATATTATATTAGTTTCATCGTTATGCATTTTTTTTTTTAACTAAATAAGATGTGATTATGTGAACCGTCGTTAATACTCATTATTAACAAAACATTTTAGGATCAAGAGTAATTTATATCTTTTTTCCTTTTGCTTTGTTAAGAAAAAATATAAAAACGGCATACTTGATGCTTTAGGGACAATACAAGTAATGCTGCCTAAGAGCATTCCATCATTTTTAGAGCGAGAAACAAAACCCTAAAATTCCACGATCCCCCTCGACCTCAATTATCTTCCCGACTCCCGAGGAATCTAGTTGATCCTGGTCGAAATCAGGTCTCAGTTTAACCTAATCTTCCATGAATTTCAATTTTTCCTACCTTAACGAACTATAATGTCGGATAATGAGAAAAACGCCCTTGTCAACTCACCCACAAGCTCCCGGTCGATCACGGAGACGGTGAATGGCTCTCACCATTTCGTTATACAGGGTTATTCGTTAGCTAAGGGTATGGGAATTGGAAAACACATAGCTAGCGATAATTTCACGATCGGAGGTTATCAGTGGGCGATATACTTCTACCCTGATGGGAAAAACCCTGAAGACAATTCGACATATGTTTCAGTCTTCATTGCACTTGCCAGCGAGGGCACCGATGTGAGGGCGTTGTTCGAGTTGACTCTGGTGGATCAGAGTGGCAAAGAGAAGCACAAGATTCATAGCCATTTTGATCGGTCTTTGGAGAGTGGTCCGTATACATTGAAATACCGAGGCAGCATGTGGTAGGTTTTTATATTGAATCATCAGTCTTCTTTGATTCCCTGTGCTAATATTTGTATTTATTGGTTTTGCAATTTTTATGGTGAATCTTATATAACCTAGCGGGCCCTTTGATGATTTCACATGAATTTTGCTTAAGAATCTAAGAATTTTCTAGTCAGATGAAATTTCTCGTAGGAATCTTCTGTAATATCTCCTATAGGATTCTATTTCACCATGAGCAAAACGTCTGTGCAATCTAGCGTAAGATTATCTCCTTAGATTCAAACTTCTCTTTGGATCTTATACTTCTAGGATCAGCGAGCTTACTATAAGCATATCTTGGCCCATTTTTTTTTGTTGAAATAGTCAACCTTACTTATAAACATTGACTTTCATCCTCAAATATTGAGATATTGTATATTGGATAGAAGATTGTTTATAGCTACATAACGCCTGAATACCACTATCTTGTACACATTTAAACCAAGATAGCTATTAAGATTGCATATGCACAAGTGTTGTTAGTTATCACATTATAACATTTTAGTTAATGATGGTGTTCTTTGTTATGTGTGGCTTCTTTAAGCAACCTTTTCCATTGGTTGTTTTGGACCTAGATACCTTGCATCAAGCCGTAACCATGAATTAGAAGTGTAACTGATTTAAACGTATATGCAAGATTTGAAATACTATGATGTTTTGGAGTCCAACACCTTATGTTAATCAAAATAAGGGGTTGATGGTTTTTAT
Organism: Lactuca sativa; assembly: GCF_002870075.4. NCBI lineage: Eukaryota > Viridiplantae > Streptophyta > Magnoliopsida > Asterales > Asteraceae > Lactuca > Lactuca sativa. The sequence goes on along the minus strand of NC_056624.2, from coordinate 98,783,651 downwards.
TAGTTTATTTTACTAAAGCCAAGTTGTTGTTTTGGAGGTGTTAGGGGATACAAGCGGTTCTACAGGAGAGCACTTCTTGAAAGTTCAGATTATCTGAAAGACGACTGTTTGAGAATCAACTGTACTGTTGGAGTAGTGGTGTCAGCAGTAGATTGTCCTAGGTTACATTCAATTAAGGTACCAGAATCTGATATTGGATCACATTTTGGTATGTTGTTGGATAACAAAGAAGGTTCAGATGTTGTGTTCAATGTATCTGGACAAAAATTCCATGCCCATAAGTTGGTATTGGCTGCTCGATCACCGGTATTTCGGTCTGTATTCTTCAAGCAAGATGAAGATGGAGATGAACATGATGAGATTGATGTTGCTGACATGGAACCAAAAGTTTTTAAGGTAATGTAATTTATGAAAAGTAGTAATAGTAAGATTTTGTTGAGATTTTTATTCATGGAGTATTGTGGAACAGGCTATGTTACACTTTATTTACAGAGATGCCCTTATGGAAGATGAGTTGGGATCGAGTTCTTTCTCTGAAACCTGTGTGTCTGATTCGTTGATAGCCAAGTTGTTAGCTGCTGCTGATAAGTATGATTTGGGGAGACTTAGAAGGATGTGTGAATCTCATCTTTGTAAGGACATATCTGTCAATTCTGTTGGTAGAGCTCTAGCACTTGCTGATCGTTATCATGCCACAGAATTGAAATCTGTTTGCTTAAGATTTGCTGCTGAAAACCTTGCAGGTATACTTTTTTTTTTTTTTTTTTTTTTGCAGTATTTCTATTACCAAGTTTAAGTGATTCTACTTTTATTATAGGTTAGCAATAGCATCGTACTTTCACTTCTTTCTACTCCAACATTTCAATTTTAACCTTTTTTTCTTATTAAAGCTTTGTACTTCAAAAAGCCAGGTGCAAGCTATTGTAACTTCATTTAGTGTGCACAAGCACATGAAAACACAACTTCAATAGTTATAAAAATAAGAGTAAATTACAAGAATGGTCCCTATGGTTTTCGGGCGATTTGCGCGTTTGGTCCCTAACTTATTTTTTTAACTCGGAAGGTCTCTACTATTTGTTTTTGTTATGCGGTTGGTCCCTATTGTTTGTTTTTGTTACATTGTCTTACCTAAAAAGATTATTATTTAAATAGAGAAAAATGGTAGGGTAGGTAAGGTAAGGTGAGGTGAGGTGAGGGGGTGTGGTTGGGGGTGTGTTTATTTAAATAAGAGTAAATTACACGAAGGGTCCCTATGGTGTAGGGTAATTTGCATGTTTGTCCCTAACTTTTTTTCTTTAACTCGGAAGGTCCCTACTATTTGTTTTTGTTACGCGTTTGGTCCTTGTCTTACCTAAAAAGACTATTTTGCCTTTGATTTTTTAATTTATTTAAATAAAAATAAACACAACCCCAACCCCACCCCCTCACCTTACCTTACCTACCCCACCATTTTTTCCTATTTAAATAATAATCTTTTTAGGTAAGACAGGGACCAAACGCGTAACAAAAACAAACAATAGAGACCAAGCGCATAACAAAAACAAATAGAGTGGGGACCTTCCGAGTTAAAAAAATAAGTTAGGGACGAAACGCACAAATTACTTGAAACCATAAGGGACCATTTGTGTAATTTACTCTTATTTAAATAAATTAAAAAATCAAGGGCAAAATAGTCTTTTTTTAGGTAAGACAGGGACCAAACGCGTAACAAAAACAAATAGTAGGGACCTTCCGAGTTAAAAAAATAAGTTAGGGACCAAACATGCAAATTACCCTAAACCATAGGGACCATTCGTGTAATTTACTCTAAACAAAATGCCAAAGTTTAGTGAAAAACTGAAATAGATGTGATAATAGAGGAATTTACTCTTGATAACTATATTCGACGGAATGACTCTTATAGATGTGATGTGAATATATATGAAATATGATATGGGATATAACAAGTCTCACTTATATAAATAATTGTAGAATTGTTATTTACTCGATTAAGGTAACTAAATGTATTACGGATTTGTGTTATCATATGAGTATGCTTGATGTTTGTTATTGATTGCATTGCATTGCAGCGGTTATGAGATCAGATGGGTTTGAGTATCTGAAAGAGAAATGTCCGAAACTGCAGTCTGAGCTTCTGAAAACAGTTGCAGGGTGTGAGGATGATGATTCTAGCAGTAACAGTGGTGGTGGTGGTGCTGCCGGCAAGTCACGCAGTGTTTGTGGTCAGCTTTCAGATGGTGGAGATACAAATGGGAGGCGGGTCAGGCAAAGGACTTGAGTTCTAGAACAATCTTGACTTTGACTTCGATTTTAACAAACAAAACAAAAAGGTTCATGCCTTTCTTTTTAACATCATCATTACACACATGCTTGTCTTTATGTAAAAAACGAAAAAAAAAAAAAAAAACTGTAGATTTGTATTTGGTCATTTTTTTTTAGCAAAAGTCATTGTTGTTGTTATATACGTATTGGTGGTGGACTGGTGGTTGTAGATTGTAGAAATATATTGACTACTTGGTTTTAGAGTATCTTTGTTTGTTTTTGTTGTACTAGTATTTGTTTAATTTTGGATTTGGGTTAATGTTGGAAAAACCCCATCATACGGAATTCGTTCCTTGACTATGTTAGTATTTTTTATTTATTTATGAAAACCTATAACAAAATTCTCAACTTTTTTTTTTTGAATTACAAATCTCCAATACTATTTGTATGAATGTAAAATCAATGTCCATGAACATTAAGAGGCTCTTGACTATTGGGGTTTGATGTAACCAATAACATTCAAAAAAACAGTTTGCACAACAGAAATGACAAATCAAAATTTTAACAACCCCAAACCATGGATCAAGTTAGACGCAATTTTACCAACTTAATCAACCATGGAGTGTTCAAAGTACATATATTTTATGCTTACATAAGCCAATCCACGTGACTGCTATATCTAAACTTGATCAAATACTCATTTACTTCATTGTTGCTCATGGGTTGTGCTAAACATCATATAGAAGAGGGAGGAGGCCGCATTTTGGGCAATGATGTGGAGGATTAGGATTTTGGAACTTGTTTAGTACCATTGATTAACATAATCTTCCAGACCTTCTATATATGCTTTACTTGTTGGGCAAGGCTTCTAAAGCAGTTACAGATTTACTTGCCCATCTATTAAAGCAAGCCGAAATTAATAAAAACTCTTTTATAACACATTTATTTAAAATGTTGATATAATAAATAAATGAAATAAACACTGTTCTATTTTTATTTATTTATTTTCAGTTGATAAATACTAAAATTTATCAAGTATTTATTGTTTATTATGGATCTTTGAAGGCTTTCTGTGACCGTATAGTCTCACAAATAATCAATGGTATACTAATTAGTTTATTCATTGCATACAATTTCCAACAATCTCGTACTTGTATAAGCAGTTAGAACATATAATTATACAAACAATGTAAACGTCTAGCAACATGTCAATGCCTCCAACTGATATCGCTTTAATTGTGTATATATTTTGTACGATATCATGTACTTTAAGCTGAGTTTTAACTTTTAACTATAAATTTGGATAAAAATTTACTTACAAAGTTTTGAATTGATATTTTGTAGATAAAGTACATTGTGATGCTAAAAGGAGCAAAAACTGGAAGTGGAAGTAGAGTTGGAACTAAACTAGCAACAAGATGAGGAATTTAGAGAGAACACACTACATCTAACTCCATAAATGTATCGTGTGGCACACAAATCAGTTTGAAACTCTTAAAGACATTCGCAACACGCGGCACGTCAAACACATCTATGCACCGTCAAACACATCTATGCACCGCATCTTTCATGTCATCAAAGTTATTATAAATAGGTCAATATCCTTGACCAACGATATCATACTCAAGAGGGAATATCAAAGCTGTGGTTTTGAGAGTCCATAAGTCAGTTTGAAGGCCAAAGGGTTGGCATGGAGTAGATGAAAGATCCCAAAAATACAGTCCAAAAATTTCGTTTTAAACCACTAGTAAAACCATAAATATCCTCATCATATAAAAATCATAAGTCATGTATCAAAGTCACATGTCAAAATATATCAGAGTATAAACATCCCATGCTAAACAAATGGTGTGTGCACTACAATCTTCTCGAGCTCCTCTTTTGAAAACTGAGTACCTGAAACCAAAACTGAAAACTGTAAGCACGAAGCTTAGTGAGTCTCCCCAAACTACCACATACCATACACATAATCATGCTACTGAGAGATACAGGCCCGACCTACACTCAAGGAGATACAGGTCCCGCCCACACTCTGTTGGCTAGGAGATACGGGCCCTACCCACACTCTGCTGACTAGGAGATACGGGCCCCGCCCACACTCTGTTGACTAGAAGATATGGGCCCCGCCCACACTCACTAGTCATGAAAATACATACAAGCTCTACACAGACAACAAGTATCACTAGCATATAAATATGTACCATATCAACTATCTATGAGATACGAGCCCGCCCACACTCAACTACTATGAGATACGGGCCCCTCCCACACTCTAAGAGATACGGGCCCCACCCACACTCACATTCCTAACAACGCATACAAGTATCAAACAGACAACAAGTATGGCAATCCAATAATCTGACTGATATCTATACTCAGTCAATAATGAGATACGGGCCCTGCCCACACTTAGCTACTAACGTATCACATATACGGGCCGAACTTGGTGCCTTAGACCTGTTCCTACTGGAAGATGACTCACCTCGCACTGCTGAAGTCCTGCAGACAAAACCCTAGCTGCTGGATGACAGATTCCCGAACTGTCAATATCAAAACATCACCCAATTAATAATTGGGTCCCAACACATAATCATAAGTACATACTTAGGGTACATACTTCTTTACCCCTAACTTAGCTTTAGCCAAACCCAAGGCCCAATCTAAAGGCCCATAAATCAACTATGGGTCAAAGCCCAGCACATGGCCCAATTTTCCAAATTGGGCCCAAACCTTTATAAGGTCTTACCATTTTGTCCAGTCTAACATTCAACATTCTAATGGCCTAATATCACATAATCATAAAGGCCTAATTATGGCCCAATTTTGCAAATTGGGCCCAAGTCTCTCATATGGGCCTTACCCTAAATCCCATCCAATTATTATGGTACAATTACTTGCTCTTGGAAACCCCATCAATAGCCCAATAACCAAAGTCCATTAGAAAGGCCCAACACAAAGCCCAAGTGAAATTAGGGTTTCACATAAAATGACAATTAAGGTTAAGGGTTTCTCACTTAACCCATTAAGGACTTAATCCATTAAGTCCTTCACTCTACTAGATAATGATATGGAGTAGTTGGACTTAATACATAGTCCAATCCCGTTGGCCCAAAAGTGGGTCCAAATAAATCCAAGGCCCAAATACTCATAATTAGGGTTTTCTAAACCCTAATTAGGGTTTCCCCACCCAACCATAGCCCAATAGGCCCAAACTAAATCTTCAAGCCCATTAAGGTTTCATTAGTCCCATTAGGGGTTTGCTAGTTAGGCACCACCCACTACCACCTCGGGTAGTGGTGCTCAATACGGCTCGCTTACGGTGGTGGTTATGGCTATTTTCATTATTCTTTGCTAATTACAATCACAAATATTAAATCCAAAATAACACAAACACTAACACACACACACACACAGCCACCCTAGTGGTGGCCGACGGTGGCACGCGGCAGCAGCCACCACCTCACAGTGGTGGCGGTGGCTATTCCTGACTTTCCGGCTAGACAAAACACACACAACACATGATCCCGATTTGATCAAAAGTTCTAGCCACCCACCTGATGGCTCATGGTGGCGTACAAAGGTCCGACAACAACAACAAGGACACAACAATGATCTTGGCATTTGGCTGCCGCCCTCAACGGTGGCTCACAACCCACACACGACGGGTTTGGATTGCTCCACTATCCTCCAGTTACCCACAACTTCCAATGGCACGAACTTGACTAGGCGGCGACACCCAAAACATAACAGAAAACCACCGTAGGGATCGACCGCGACATCAAACAGAAAAGAGAATATGAAGAACAGTGGCGACAGACTTCGACCAACGCCAGAGGCTCCTCCCTAATTCGTTTCTCTGGCGAGAAGATCATGGCGTCCGATGATGGACGTGTATTCCAGCAGCAGCAACCACAACGACAGCGAACGCGGTCGGTTCATCGGTCTCCGCAGCAGTTCACGGTTACGGAGTCCCGCAGTCACGGTGGTTGTGACGCTTTGATGGCGACTTGTCTGATCAGAAACAATGAAGAAAAGAGGTGGCGGCTGGAGGTGTCCTTGGGAGGGTGACAGCTGATGGGTTTTTGTTAGGGTTAGGTTTTGGACTAAGAAGCCATCGGCTCTATATACCCCGATCATTTAACAACTTTTCCATAATTACAATCCTGGTCCCTCCCTATGGGATATTTTCAAATTAAATCCAATATTTATCCTTTTGCCCCTGATTCCATATTCCCTTTCATAATAAGTCCTAATAATTACCAAACATACCCCCGCTTCTAAAATTCTTCTCAAATCAACTCTGTAATTTACTAAACAACCCCCAACTATCAAAATTCATCACAAATTAGTCCGGGAATTACATTTATTAATTTATTTAAATAAATGGGACGTTATGGTAGGAATACGAAGGATCGAGAGGAGAATCATTATGAAATTGTTTTGGTTTGCTTTATTGTCTTTTAACATTCTTTTATGAGTTATTTTTGTTCTTGTTTCTGACTTAGGGCATGAAAATCCTTTTTATTTTGTTTATGAATTGTTAAAATCTAATTTTATGTGTTGATTGATATTAGGGTATTAAGAGTTGCTTATTTTTCCTTATTAGTTTAATAAAATATTCACATGTGTTTAAGCTTGAAACTTTGTTGCCTATTGTTGAGTTAACATGATTTAGAGGAGCACCAATCTGTTTATGTAAGCTTCAATCACTGTTGATGATAACCATTGAAAATTGGGTCTAGGGATGGACCAAGTCCTAGGGTTAGGCTAATAAAGTTACGAACTTTAATGTGTGTGAGTTACATTAGATGAAAGTTTTATGGACCTATCGATTGACATGACCAAGATCAATTACCCGATTAAATTTTGCATGATATAAATGTCACACCCTAAAACCGGAACGACGGAAGCGTTCTGGGGCGGGGGACGTCATGTACAGTATCACAATAATGCAAAGTAGTAAATAAGAAACAACATCATCCATTGCATTAATAGTATAATTTCATACAAGTGTGTTATTTAATAGTAGTAAGACACCAAAAATGAATAATCAAAATAAAAGACGAGTCTTGAAGATGCTCCGTCTTCTCAAAACCTGGTCATCAGTACCTGTCTACTGGTGAACTGAGAATACAAGTTATTTTGAAAGCGTAGATTAGCATTTAAGCTGGTGAGTTCAGAAGTATTTAGTGTCAATGTTTGTATAAGATTGATGAAAATGTTTCTAAATGATCAACGTAAATGTTTGTATATGTTTGAAAACTCCTAGAAAATCCTATATTTTCTACTAGTATAAAAAGTAGTCTTCTACCAAGACCCGACTATTTCATGTGTTTGTTTCTCCGTAAGAGTGGACGATTTTCCCAAATATGACTATCATTACCAAAATATAGTTTTATATTACCCTTTATGTGAGAATATCACAATTTGAATATAATGGGAAAATGTTTCTGTACTGCAGTATTATTTGTATTAACTACTGAAGTAATAACTACCTTAAAACCAATGGTTTAATTAAGGCAAAATGTGATAAGATTGTTACCATACTAAACTGACTATAAAACGATGATGAAAGACGTCGGAAGAAATGACATTTGGCACCCGTAGACTTGCAAATCCCAATGTAGCGAACAACAAAGTTGTAGGATAGTCAATCCAGTATAGATCTATACGCAAACTCACACTCTCCCTCCAAGAGATTCTGGTTACAAAACGTGACATAACGAATGGTCGATGTGTCATGAAGTAGTATCTCACATTATGTTATCTCTGAATCTTGTTATAGTATACTATACTTGTTATAGTAATAGTATTCTATGTATAGTATTCTCTGTATAGTACCCTTTGTATATTATTCTCTGTCTAGTATTCTCTATTATAGTATTCTCTGTTATAGTATTCTTTGTTATAGTATTCTCTATTATAGTATTCTCTATTATAGTATTCTCTGTTATAGTATTCTCTGTTATAGTATTCTCTGTTATAGTATTTGTATATGATAGTATTCTCCTAAACTATACCTATTATACTTACTAGTGATTCTCTGTTATAGTATTTGTATATGATAGTATTCTCTGTTATAGTATTTGTATATGATAGTATTCTCCTAGACTATACCTATTATAGTTTACTAGTGATTTCTGTAATTGAATAAATGATTGATTGTATACCTTTGCTATCCAAAGGTACTAAACTAATTGATAGTACTTTTATATCTACATATGTGTACAATATATAAATCTAATATTTAGACGACCTTTGGACAAATAACCGATACCCTAAGTCCACATCCAAACAAGGAAAAGGAAATAAGGCGAGTTAGCATTCCTAAGTCCTTTAAACACTATTTATATAACTATACATATATAGACATGCTTTTGACAATATATAAGTTTAAAAGAGGTTTTTGTAATACATTTAAAGAGTTTAACAATAAATAATAATGACTTGATGTCAGTTTATAAAACAATTTAAAAGCATTTTGTTTGATAATACAATTTTAAAGTATAAGAAATCCTTTGTTTGAAACATACTTATAAATCACATGTGATTGATTATATAACTAACATGTTTTTTACTTGTATTCCCCCCACCCCCCATAAAAGCATTTAAAATCATTTAAAAGATAAGTTAAGGGGTATGAACTCACCTGTAGTGAGTAACTTGAATGTAAGATCAGTAAAGGGTGCTAAGTGTCAAGTGAAGGCTTGAGCACACACAAATCCTATTTAGCATATAATAACACATATATGCATCTAATTAGTGTTTATAACACATAATCATGAAATGGAACAACCTTAGGGACTAGTAAACACTTGTTATGAAGTGTTAAACCTCATAGGGTTGCATATAAGGGGTGTAGGGCCTCACATTGGAGTTTACGACCCAAATGGCATTACCCACATGAGTTTACGGCCCATGGGTTTATGGCCCAATGATTTTACGGCCGTAAAATCATGGTAATTTGTACCAAAGTGTGTTTTAAAGTCTTACAAGTTACTATGAAGTGTTCTAGACTTGGTTCCAAGGCTTAGAAAGAGATTAGGGCTCATTTACACCCTTAATTAGGGTTTACGGACCAAGGAGTTTGCCTTGGCTGTAAACACTCTTTTGATCTTGATTTCTTGATGTTTTAAAGGTGTAAACTAAGTGATTTAAGCACATAACAAGCTAAGGCAAGAGTACTTACAATATAGAAGCTTAACAGGGTGATTAAAGTCCAAAAACACTAGTGTGTGTTCTTGGTGAAATGAAGAACACTTGAAGATCTATCAAAATGGAGTGATTTCATGGATGAAATCAATGATCCTTACTAGATAAAGCATGTAACAACAAATCAAAGGAAGGAATTCTTACATTTTTGGAAGATCAAGATGAAGAACTTGATGATACTTGAGAGAGAAAGGGAGTTCTTTGAATTGAAATGAAGGAAATGAGGAAAACTGATGTAAACTCATTCATATAGCATGAGTTCACGGCCAAGGATGAGTTTACGGCCCAAACTCATGAAGTTTGGCCATAAACACTTCATATTGGGTGTAAGGCGTGTTTGTTTCACATTGAACCCTAGAAGATACTTCCCAACACTTGATTCTTGAATGCTTTATAATTAGAATACCCAAACAGACTCTAAACAGTGCTAAAAGTTAGCAGAAATAAGTCTGACTATGATTGAGTTGAACAACTATACAAGATAGAAATTTCGGGTTGTCACATCATCCCCCCGTTAGAGAGTATTTCGTCTCAAAATTAGAGTTTATGTAAATAAGTAGTTACAAATAACTAAGTAAAACGATGAGGATGTTTCAGTTTCATCTGATCCTTGCGCTCCCAAGTGAATTCAGGTCCTCGCTTGGCATTCCAGCAAACCTTCACTATCGAGATACGACTTTGCTTCGTTTGTTTGACCTCTCGGTCCATGATCTCTACTGGTTCTTCCACGATGGTGAGGCTCTCATTGATCTCGATCTCATCGAGTGGGATTACAAGAGTCTCGTCGGATAGACACTTTTTCAAGTTCGAGACGTGGAAAGTAGAATGTATGTTACTGAGTTTACGAGGTAGATTGGGTTTATAAGCTACAGGGCCGATTCTAGCGAGAATCTCGAAAGGCCCTACATATCTTGGATTTAGCTTTCCACGCTTTCCGAAGTGCATCAAGCTCTTCCAGTTTGAGACTTTCAATAGAACGCGGTCTCCCACCTGGAATTCCAACGGTTTCCTCCTTTTGTCAATGTAGTTTTTCTATTGGTCTCTAGAGGCTTTCAATTGTTCACAAATCTGAACGATCTTCTCTGTCGTTTCCCGTATGATCTCTGGACCTATGAGAGTGCTGTCAGGAAGTCATCCTTTAGCTAACTGTGTGTCACCCACCTCAACCCAGCACATAGGGGATCTGCACTTCTGGCCATAGAGGGCTTCAAATGGAGCAGCCTTTATGCTCGTGTGATAACTGTTGCTGTAGGAATATTCGACAAGAGGTAAATGAGTATCCCATGCCTTCCCAAAGTCGATCACATAGGCTTGCAAACATATCTTCCAAAGTTTGTATCGTCCTCTCACTTTGCCCGTCGGTTTGCGGATGGTAGGCTGTACTCATGTCCAGCCTAGTTCCTAGGGAACTTTGTAGCCACTGCCAAAACCTTGAAGTGAATCTACTATCTCTATCAGAGATAATGGATATAGGAACACCATGCAGTCGTACGATCTCCCTAATGTAAGTTCCTGTTAGTTTCTCCATCTTGTTAGTCTCTTTGATTGGTCAATCTATCAACGATGACCCAAATGGTATCAAGTCCACCTATTGTCTTGGGCAACTTGGTTATGAAGTCCATAGTAATCCGCTCCCATTTCCACTCTGGTATCTCCGGTTGTTGTAGTAATCCTGAGGGTTTCTGGTACTCGACCTTAACCTTTGCGCAAGTAAGACATTTACTCACGAAGGTAGCAATATCTAATTTCATGTTAGGCCACCAGTATAGTTTCTTACGATCCAGATACATCTTATCTGAACCTGGGTGGACGAAATATCTAGTGTTGTGTGCTTCAGTCATGAAAAAGTCTCTGAAACCAACGTGTTTTGGTGTCCAGATACGATCCATGAGATATAATGCTCCGCCATCCTTAACTTTTAAGTTTTTACATATTCCTTTCAGGGATTCACTTGCCACATTTTCAGGTTTCAAGGCTTCTAGTTGATCCTCCTTAATTTGTGTGGACAAGTGTGAATGGATAGTCATAGTCAGAGATTTGACTCTCCGGCTAGAGTATTCTTTCCGACTCAGGGTGTCAGCTACTACATTGGCCTTGCCGGGGTGATAACGCATTTTGCATTCGTAGTCATTGAGTAGCTCGACCCACCGTTGTTGTCTCATGTTGAGCTCTTTCTGATCGAATATGTGTTGAAGGCTCTTATGGTCTGTGAAGATAGTACTCTGTGTACCATATAGGTAGTGTCTCCAGATCTTCATGGCAAATACCACTGCTCCTAACTCAAGATCGTGTGTTGTATAGTTGACTTCGTGTGTCTTAAGCTGACAGGAGGCATAGGCAATGACCTTTCCTCTTTGCATAAGAACACAAACAAGCCCTTGGTTGGATGCATCACAATACACGACAAAATCTTTTATCCCTTCTGGGAGGGATAATATCGGTGTGGTGCACAAGGCTTGTTTATGTGTTTGAAACGCCTTTTCTTGTTTCTCTTCCCAGTCAAAGGCCACAACTTTCTAGGTCAATGAAGTAAGCGGTTTCACGATGCTAAAGAAGTTCTGTATGAACCTGCGATAGTAGCCAGCGAGACCTAGAAATTGATGAATTTTTGTAGGTATCTTTGGTGCTGACTAGTTCTCAATGGCCTTGATTTTGGAAGGGTCCACGTGAATTCCCTTCACACTAATAATGTGGCCCAAGAATTTGACTCTTCGAATCCAAAAATCAGACTTAGAGAACTTCTCATAGAGCTTCTCTGATCGTAATGTTTCTAAGACATTTCGTAGGTGTTGACTATGCTCCTCCTTACTACGAGAGTAGATAAGTATGTCATCGATGAAGATAATGACGAACTGATCCAAGTAAGGACGGAACACCCTATTCATTAGATCCATGAATACAACTGGTGCGTTGGTTAATCGAACGGCATCACTACAAACTCGTAGTGTCCATAACGAGTTCGGAAGGATGTCTTGGGGACATCCTCCTCTAACACCCATAACTGGTGATAACCAGATCTTAGATCTATCTTCGAGAAGTAGTGCACTCCTTGAAGTTGATCAAAAAAGTCGTCAATGTAGGGTAAAGGATACCAATTCTTGACGGTAAGTTTGTTCAGCTCTCTGTAGTCGATACACGTACGAAAAAATCTGTCTTTCTTCTTCACGAACAAGACCGGTGATCCCCATGGTGAGAAGCTTGGCCTAATGAATACCTTCTTGAGAAGTTCATTAAGGTGACTGGAAAGTTCCTGCATCTCTGCTGGTGTCAGACGATAAGGAGATTTGGCTACTGGAGTAGCCCCTGGAACTAAGTTGATTCGGAACTCGACTTGACGTGTGGTGGTAATCCTGGTAGTTCTTCTGGAAAGATTTCAGGAAAGTCACGTACTTCTGGTATGTTTTGAATGTCCTTTACTTCTTGGCTCGTATCGATGATGTGTGCAAGGAATGCATGATATTAATTTCGTAAGCATTTTTGAGCTTGACTACACGAAATGATGCGTAGGTTCGTACTTGATTTGTCGCCGAAGATAACTAGAGTTTAGTTGTTAGGGAGGTTAAGATGGACTGCTTTCTTAAAGCACATGATGTCAGTGCGAAGAAGAATCAACCAATCCATGCCGATTATGACGTCGAAACTTTTAATTGAGACTAGCATGAGGTCAATTTGGAATGAATGGCCATCTAGAGTTAAAGTACAACCTATGTATATGCAGTTAGTGCTTTCCGTTTTCCCGTTTCCCATTTCTAAAGTGAATGATTCCTCTAGTGTATGTGGTTTTCGTTTGAGTAAGTGAGCAAATTTGTGGTTCACGAAACTCCTCTCATCTCCACTATTGAATAGTATGCATGCATATGAATTATCGAGGAGAAACGTACCAGTAACCACCGTAGGATCAGCTATGGCTTCCTCGTGGCCTATCGCCAGAATTCTTCCCACTCCTCCGACATTTGCTGCCTTCGGGCAGTCCCTATTGAAATGACCATCCTCGCCGTAACCGTAGGAAGCCTGGCCCACAACAATGCCGAGGACTTGGTTATTTGGCCTCATTGGAGCCTTACAGAAACGGGCAATGTGCCTTTTCCTGTTGCAGTTAGCGTACTGCATTTCCCGGCCGGCACCGTTATGATGGAAAGTGCATTTGTTGCACTTGGTCAGGTTTCCACTATACTGCTTCCTCGGTGCAGTAGCAGCAGGTGCAATCACAGCATGAACAGCCACAACTTGCTGCTTCTTGGTAGAGTTCTGCGCCGACTTTCCCTTTTTGTTATCCCCGAACTTCCACTTGTTGTCAGTGACTTTGGAGGGTTCTGAGATAGCTAGTGTTGTTGTTTGTCGGGGTGGGGACTCCATGACCAATGAGTCGTTGTGCTAATCGCTTGGCAGTGTCGAAAGTAGTAGGGTTTAAAGCTAAGACATTCCCCTGAAATGGAGGCACCAGCCCCCAAATGTACCTCTCAATATTCTTTCCCTTAGTGGGAACCATATTGGGACATAGTGCTACCAGATCGTTGAATTTGGCAGTGTAAGCCACTATGTTGGAGCCCCTCATGGCCAGACTCCGGAGTTCTTGTTCTATTTTCTAAACCTCGCCCCTCGGGTAGTATTCTTCAATCATCAGCCCTTTAAGAGCTTCCCAGCCCATATCATTTGCCACTATTAAAGTTAGTGACTTGACATGGCTATTCCACCACGTTAGGGCTCTATCAATGAAGATGCATGCAACAAATTTGACTTTGCTTCCTTTAGTACAGGAACAGATCTCAAAGATCGATGCCGTCTTCTTGAACCATTGCAAGAGAACAATGATTCCACTGATTCCATTGAAGATTTGGGGTTTACAGTTGGTGAAGTCTTTATAAGAGCACTCTCTTGAGCGCACAATGATATCACCTGGTGTGGAATGAACGACTGTTCCACCTCCGCTAGTACCCTGGTTGTTGTGGTATTGTGCCATGGCTGTAGCAACAACCGCAACATTAAGAGCTGCCATATCGAATTGTGGAGGAGGTGGTGGAGGTGGTTGAGTTGAAGTTATCGGAGGATCTCGCCTTTTTAACTTATGAGGAGGCATCTTTCAACTATAAGTTTAAAAGATGAGAACAATGATAATAATCCAATAGTGAGGTTAATGAATGAGTCCCATGAACTAAATCGTCATAGTTCAACAACTAGAATTATAATAATGAAAGTATTTGAATAAAGTTTTTTAGGAGATTAGATATCTGTCAATAATATTAGTATTAATGATGTAACGAGTTTGGGAAAATGACCTAACAGCAGGTCTTACATCAAACCACATAGGGAAAATTTTGACAGTGTAGAAGTCTAGTTAAAGTACTTGCAAGACAGGAATATTTTACAGAAAAGTGCTTCATAGAGCACAGATAAGAAGGCTATTCCTTAAACCAAAAAAAAAGATGATTCAAACATCTTCTACTGGCGACGGGTACTCCTGGGGCGAACACTCAGTTCTGCCAGTTGGCATACTACTTCTTGAAGATGCTGCTCATGAGCTCTTTGACGCACTCGAAGTTCTATGACTTCAGCTCGGGATGCAACAAGTTGCTGCTGTAGAGCCTCATTGGCTTTCCTAGCCCATTCCATAGACCCTTTGAGATGGTGAATGCGGACCGTGTTAACGCCCGAATTAGCGTCAACTTCCATGACTCGGTCGATGGCTGCTCGACCTTGCTCATCATTCCGAGCAATCCTGCGGACCATAATGGGTAGGACTCGGTCAGCTGAGCCTCCCTCGCCGAGATTGTAAAAGATTCGGTCTCCATTGAAGGGTAAAGGTTGACCCTGTTCGTCACTCCAATGATTCAAGTTTTTCGCCCACAAGGGTGTGGGGCCTTGAAATGCAGGTTGGGGTTTGAGATTTGGGACTTGAACCTCTTAAGGTAGGTTGTTGACTTCTAGTTCGGAGTCAGAACCATCTGAAAAGCCTTCTGCGAGGTGATCATCCAAAAGGATTGGATGGTCATCTTCTGGCTCTTCTTCAAGCCATCCAACATTGCCTTGGTTTGGGAAGTATGGATCGCCATGAGGATAGAATCCAACCATGATATCTATGCGAGAAAAGGGGTATAAGAATCTTATATAAATAGATGTACTACTTAAGATATTTATAAGATGATCCTTACCAGTTACTTCAATACTTACATAGTGCATACCAGTTATATGAAATCAAAATAGGATATACCTTCGAATAAGTAACCTTAACTCCAAATCCACAACCAAACAAGGAACTGGAAGTAAAGCAAAGATCACAAATCCTAAGTCCGTGACACCTTAGTCCCATATAACCTTAGCATATCCACTTAGCAACTATTGACCTACTAGTATATACCTTTTTAGTTATCAAAGAAGTAATTATAGTAACACAAAATACTCCTATAGTATTTTAAGTTTATGTTCTGCTCTAATGTTCTCATTATAGTAGTGTTGGTAAGTTTTTAGACTTGTTGCAACCTCACAACTATTCTTGGGCATATGCTAATCACTTCTCGGATTAACATAGTTGATCAGGCTATGTCATTCCCATAACTGACCATACATCCCCAAGCCTACTTGTGATGTTCAACAATCGTAATAATTTTGTTTTGTCCTAGTGACACTGATTTTAGTATGAATGCAAGTGTGTATACTTAGTTAAATATATTATTATTTAAAAGTATAAACTCTTGGTCAGAGTATTTTAATCCTGTTGTGTTTATAGTTGGTATATCTTTTATGGGTTGATATACTCGATTCACTATAAACAATGTTCTGATACCAATCTGTCACACCCCAAAACCGGAACGACGGAAACATTCTTGGGTGGAGGACGCCATGTACATTATCATAATAATGCAAAGTAGCAAATAAGCAACAACATCATCCTTTGCATTAATAGTATAATTTCATACAAGTGTGTTCTTTAATAGTATTAAGATACAAAAAAATGAATAATCAAAATAAAAGACGAGTCTTGAAGATGCTCCATCTTCTCAAAATCTGATCATCAGTACCTGTCTATTGGTGAACTGAGAATACAAGTTATTTTGAAAGCGTAGATCAACATTTAAGCTGGTGAGTTCATAAGTATTTAGTGTCAATATTTGTATAAGTTTGATGAAAATGTTTGTAAATGATCAATGTAAATGTTTGTATATGTTTGAAAACTCCTAGAAAATCCTATATTTTCTACTAGTATAAAAAGTAGTCTTCTACCAAGACCTGACTGTTTCATGTGCTTGTTTCTCCGTAAGAGTGGACGATTTTCCCAAATATGACTATCATTACCAAAATATAGTTTTATATTACCCTTTATGTGAGAATATCACAATTTGAATATAATGGGAAAATGTTTGTGTACTGCAGTATTATTTGTATTAACTACTGAAGTAATAACTACCTTAAAACCAATGGTTTAATTAAGGCAAAATGTAATAAGATTGTTACCATACTAAACTGACTATAAAACGATGATGAAAGACGTCGGAAGAAATGACATTTGGCACCCGTAGACTTGCAAATCTCAATGTAGCGATCAACAAAGTTGTAGGATAGTCAATCCAGTATAGATCTATACGTAAGGTCACACTCTCCCTCCGGGAGATTCTGGTTACAAAATGTGACATAACGAAATGGTCGATGTGTCATGAAGTAGTATCTCACACTATGTTATCTCTGAATTTTGTTATAGTATACTTGTTATAGTAATAGTGTTCTATGTATAGTATTATCTGTATGGTATCCTTTGTATAGTATTCTCTGTCTAGTATTCTCTGTTATAGTATTCTCTGTTATAGTATTCTCTGTTATAGTATTTGTATATGATAGTATTCTCCTAAACTATACCTATTATAGTTTACTAGTGATTTCTGTAATGAAGAAATGACTGAATGTATACCTTTGCTATCCAAAGGTACTGAACTGATAGATAGTACTTTTATATCTACATATGTATACAATATCTACATCTAATATATAGACGACCTTCGGACAAATAACTGATACCCTAAATCCACATCCAAACAAGGAAAAGGAAATAAGGCGAGTTAGCATTCCTAAGTCCTTTAAACACTATTTATATAACTATACATATATAGACATGCTTTTGACAATATATAAGTTTAAAAGAGGTTTTTGTAATACATTTAATGAGTTTAACAATAAATAATAATGACTTGATGTTACTTTATAAAACGTTTTTAAAGCAGTTTGTTTGATAATATAGTTTTAAAGTATAAGAAATCCTTTGTTCGAAACATAGTTATAAATCACATGTGATTGATTATATAACTAGCATGTTTTTTACGTGTATTACCCTCCCCCTAAAAGCATTTAAAATCATTGAAAATATAAGTTAAGGGGTGTGAACTCACCTGTAGTGAGTAACTCGAATGTAAGATCGGTAAAGGATGCTAAGTGTCAAGTGAAGGCTTGAGCACACACGGATCCTATTTAGCATATAATGATACACATATATGCATCTAATTAGTGTTTATAACATATAATCATGAAATGGAACAACCTTAGGGACTAGTAAACATTTGTTATGAAGTTTTAAACCAGATAGGCTTGCATATAAGGGGTGTAGGGCCTCACATCGGATTTTACGACCCAAATGGCACTACCCACATAAGTTTACGGCCCATGGGTTTACAGCCCAATGAGTTTACACCGTAAACTCATGGTAATTTATACCAAAGTGTGTTTCAAAGTCTTACAAGTTACTATGAAGTGTTTTAGACTTGGTTCCAAGGCTTTGGAAGAGATTAGGGCTCATTTGCACCCTTAATTAGGGTTTACGGCCCATGGAGATTGCCTTGGCCGTACACGCCCTTTTGATCTTGATTTCTTGATGTTTTCAAGGTGTAAACTAAGTGATTCAAGCATATAATAAGCTAAGGCAAAAGTACTTACAATATAGAAGCTTGATAGGGTGATTAAAGTCCAAAAACACTAGTGTGTGTTCTTGGTGAAATGAAGAACACTTGAAGATCCATCAAAATGGAGTGATTTCATGGATGAAATCAATGATCTTTACTAGATAAAGTGTTGTAAAAACAAATCAAAGGAAGGAATTCTTACATTTTTGGAAGATCAAGATGAAGAACTTGATGATACTTGAGAGAGAAAGGGAGTTCTTTAACTTGAAATGAAGGAAATGAGGAGAAATGATGTAAAATCATGCATATAGCATGAGTTCACAGCCAAGGATGAGTTTACGGCCCAAACTCATGAAGTTTGGCCGTAAACACTTCATATTGGGTTTAAGGCTTGTTTGTTGCACATTGAACCGTAGAAGATACTTCCTAACACTTGATTCTTGAATGCCTTATGATTAGAATACCCAAATAGACTCTAAACAGTGCTAAAAGTTAGCAGAAATAAGTCTGACTGTGATTGAGTTGAACAACTGTACAAGATAGAAATTTTGGGTTGTCACAATAAACAAGAGAATGATAATCGGGAATGCTAATTTACATGAACATTTTGATTAGATTAAATAAGGTTATTCGGATTTGTGAACTGAATTGGATGAATCAACTTAGGAATCAGTAAACAATAGAAAAATGCCCATTTCACTTGATAAATATCAACCATAATTGAATAGTGTAATCGAGTCTAAATAGAAGTACCTTTAGTTATTTGTTTCGAATAAGATTTCTATCTTTGTTTTGTTTTGATTTGTTTATTAAGTTTAATTTAATTTAAATGCAGCTTCACCCTATTTATATTATTGTCTTTAATGTTATTAGTAAACATTTTTTCTAATACTAGTTCACTCTTGTTCCCCAATGTGTTCGAAAAGATAGTCTTACCAAAGCTATACTACTATAGGATTGGATACACTTTCCAATGTGTGTAATAGTACGCAGGTGAAATCAATCTATAAATTTAAAATTTGATTTAACACATCATGTTTTTGGCACTGTTTCTAGCGAACAATTGATGTTGCATATATAGTCGTATAATATGGGAAATTATCTTAATATTTATGAGCTTAATTGACATATTTGAAGATAAGTGATATAATGCTTAAAAATCTAACTTTGAAGATAAATTTGTGTGCTGAAGAGATGAGGAAGAAATTGGAGCCGATAAGGATGAAAATTCAAAAGTTCCTGAATCTCTTGAAGATGCAACACAAATGAAGAGAAGTACATGAATAGACCAAGAATAAGAATTTGATTTGGATAATGATACACCAATATCCGCGACGCGAATCTATTATTTATGTTGCTCAAATTCTATGTATTCCAATAACTATACATAGATCTTCTCTTTATTCCAAAGCATGCCAACTTCAGATAAAATCAAGTTATGATTTTTCTGAAAACAAAACCTTTTTGGAAGTTGAAGAACATGTTGGGAGTAAGCATTAGAAGCTCGAAGTGCGTAACTACTAGATTAATCGTTTGGTTTGCATTATGCATTCTCTTATGATTTTGTTTATTGATTTAGCCATGATTATGGGCTAATAACCCTTTACTTTTGCTTAGATGTAGATGCACCATATTGATTCTATGGTTTGATTAAGAAAGTTGGATCTATTAGTTTATTATTTATTATGTTTGTTTAATCGCAAATCCTTATGTGTTTTAGGTTTAATCATTATTACCACTGGTCGAGTTTATATGATTTAAAGGATCACTTTGATTGTATGGACTTGAATCTTAACTAATTTATGATAATAAATTGTTAGTACTAGTGATTGATCAAATCCTAGGGTAAGGTAATAGTATTTAAATGAAAAATTATGCAAGACTACTTTAGATCATCTTCGTAAACAAGTAGTTTACTTTCATGACCATTGAAAGTGGCTATTATATTAAATCTCTCATAAATCAAATATATAATTGGTTATAGATTTAGTCGATTACATGACCATTGTGGTAACTATTCTCAATAATTGTTAATGTTAGTTCATCGGATAAGATCGCTAATCTATATAAATATCGGTAATAAACAGTATATATCCATTGCATGATTTTGTTGATCAACCATAGGAAAAAGAGGGGGATTGGAATCTAGGCGTAGGTACTTCTTAATACTCTTTAAAATCAAGTTCTTTTGTTCTTATTTGATCATTCAATTTGAGTTTAATTCAATTTAAACAAATCCCTAATTTACTTTTATTGTTTTTGTATCATTTAAGAGTTCAAATTTCTAATTCAGAATCATTCACGTTTCAAGTGTTCCACAACCCGTACTTACTTAGCTATACTATCATCTAAATGATTACACTTTCTCAGTTGTGTGTTAGTCCCTTGTTATACCATTTTTTCATAACATGTATAGATTCTAGGAGTACAACTTGTTTGCAAGAGAAATAAAGCATGGAGTTGCTTAAGTGGTGTATTAGTGTTTAGCAAAATATAGTTAATGGAAATTTTAGTTCACAGAATATGAAATTCATATGAAGAAGTTGTGTTCATTTAAAAGTACAATGTTATTTCTGGTAATTCGCAACACAACAAATATGCCGGTACAATGTGATGGGTTTTGAGGTGTCCAGTCTTGGATACATGTTTTTATTGGATTAGGTGTCTAAATCCATAACTATAATTGGTATATACTTGAGTTGATAGTAGCACAATCCTTTTAAGTTGCCTCAAACCTAGCCATTGGACATGATGACTTTTAGAGAGAGAGAGAGAGATTAATTTATTATATGATTAATAAATTAATATAAAAGGTTTATTAATGTATTATGAAAATAATATAGTAATTAGAAAAACTATTATTTAATTAATAATTGATCAGAAATTAATTGGAATTCATTTTGGGATTAATAGAATTAATTAAAAGTGCAGGGTCTAAAGTGCAATTGTTCAATAGTTGAGAAAAAGGCTCCAGAACCTTCCAACCCTAGGGGTGGACTGTTTTGGGAGGATGTTATAGGGTTTCTAGAATATCCCATGTGGATAAATAAGGAATGAGATAAATATTAGATTTTAAATATTAATTTAATATTCAAATCATGGTTATCTAGGGTTTCCTTGGACCACTATATAAGGACCCTTAACTCTTGTATTTTTGGCCACTCATACCTCCATAGAGTTATCCAAATTATCCCCTCTCATCTCCTCTCTCTATGGTTTTCCTTCTTGCTAGTTTGGGTGTGAGCTATTAGAGGCACGATAATTGTGTGTTTGCTTCCAAGAGATCTACAAGTGAAGGATTCTTGTTATTTACTATAAAAACAACAAGGTATGTAAACCTAAAACCTATTATGGTTTTCGAAATATGTCTGGGGTTTCTTATTTGATGTTCTTAGTTATAGGTTCAATAGTGAAAACATAGATCCTTAGGTTGCATGTGAATTTAAGGGTTTTAAGTTTATTTGTTTTACCTAAATCCTATCAGCGGTATCAGAGAATTTGGTTAGTTTTCAATTGAATTGCTATAATTGTTGAATATAATCAATTAGGGTTTATAGAAATTAAACCCTAAAAGGTCAAGAATTTCGACTAGGGTTAGGGTTTTTCGAAACCCTAGCCCCTTTCCCTTGGCTTTCGAAATTAGGGTTAGGATTTTGAAACCCTAGCCTTCCTCCCCAAGTTTTGGAAAATGGTTAGTTTGTTAGGGTTTCCTATTTTAGTTAATTGTTAGTTTAATTGACTAAAAAGGATAATTATAAAAAATGGATAACTCCTACACCCTAATTTTTGAAAATTAGAGGATTAGGATTAGGATTAAATTATTTGATTAATTTAACTTGTTAATCCTTATTTGATTTAATGTTTTAATTAATTTTTAATTAATAGATAAATATTAAATCAATTTTTTTGGTTTATTTTAAATTTAAACTAAGACAAAATTGCAAAAATGGTCCCTGTGGTACGCAATTTTTTGGGGTTTTAGTCTAAACCCCAGGTTTTCTGGATCCATGGTCATTTTGGAGTGGTTTGTATGTGGAATTGGTCCCTGGACTTAACTCCCGTTAAAAGGATCTGTTAATCCCCTCATGTTACTGGGTAAATCCATCATTTCATATGTAAGTGACCATTTTTTCATAAACCATTTTTTGGCTTATTTTGACCTTTACCCCTCATTTACTTTCCTCGATACCCGTCAACTCCCAACTCCTTCCTTATTGCTTCAGCTCCAGTAAACCTACAAAAAATCCCATTCCTTATCCAAACAAATTAATCGACACAACACATACAAGGCCATACGTTTAATTCGAAATGGTGTTCGTAATGTGGCATATCAGACCAAAACATGAAGTTGTTGACGTATCATTCGTATATGGTAAGTTGCTATGTTTTCTTTAACTTTCATATTTTGCATTTTCTTATTGATTTAGAACAAAAAATGCAAAATTTTGACTTTGTTAATATGTATAATTTTGGTTTTTAGCGGGTGCACCCACATGGTTTAGTATTAAGCTTCATCACGGTGGGAAATTTACTAAGTTACCTGATATAAAGTACATTGGAGGTGAAGTGAGATATGTTGATTATGTGGACATAGATGAGTTTTCTATACATGAACTTGATGCCATAATGCTTGACCCAAGTTACCCAGACCCACGGAATGCTGAATTCGTTGATGAATCCCCAGTGATATACAACCATTCTAGGATACCCAATGGTGACTTTCAATTTCGTCTTAGAGCTTTAGGGAATGATCAAGATGTGATAAACCTTTCTTAATACATTACCAGTCAATGATGATCAAGGGGCTGAAGTTGAGGGTCAAGTTCATGTAGAATCTCCATTGAAAAATATGAACCATGTTAATGATGAGCCTATTGGTGAGTACATGTCTCTGTTTCTTTTTAGGAGTAAGAATGATACTTTCTCACCAGAGTATACAAGGGGTAGAGTTGGGAATTGAAAAATAGTTGAAGTTTCTTGTAGAAAAAGGCTTAATTTAGATTATATTGATGAGGGTGTTCAAATATTAAAGGAAAAGAATGATGATCAGGATAATTCAACTGATGTTCAAGAGGCATCAACTTCTGTTCATATTGATGAGATGGATGGTGTTAGGGATCTGATGGTAGGCCGAAAGGCCAGTTTGGGCGGGACCGTTGCGGAAAATGCAGTCGGTCACATGATGGAGATTACCGCACTGGGCTGGGGTCAGGCTGCTATAAGTGCGACAAGGTTGGGCATTTCGGCAGGGATTGTACTGCCCGTACTCCGGCGTTACAGATGTCAGACCTGATTTGCTTTCATTGCAATCAAAAGGGCCATAAAAATGCCAATTGCCCTAGATTGACAGCAACAACGGCAACGGCGCCGGCTGTGGCGCCGATTCCAACGACAACACGGATTGTGGATGGCCGGAAGGCCAAGTTGGAGGCTCCAGTGGTTCAGAGCTGAGCATTTCAGCTGACCGCCGAGGAGGCACGCGCTGCAACCGATGTGGTGACGGGTGCCACCCGATCTCTTGTCTCTCTTGCACTTAGCAAGAAGTTTCCGAAGTCTTCGGGCATGTTTGATTGCCCTTTAGAGGTTGAGATTGCGGACGACCGGTCGGTGCGAGCATCGGAGGTCTATCGAGACTGTGTTTTGAGGCTGTTCGAGGAGCATTACCTGGTGGACCTGGTTCCTATTCCGTTGAGGGGGAACAAGGTGATTATAGGCATGTATTGGTTGAGCCCCAATGGGGCAGTGATAGATTTCACACAACAGCTGGTTCGGATCAGGACCCCAAGTGGGGGAAAGTTGGTAGTTCAGGGCGAGAGGCCACAACAAGGGCCAACGGTATGTTCAGCAACGAGGGCTAGGCGTTACCTTCAGCAGGGTTGCGCATGATATGTCGCCTATGTTATGGACACCTGGGAGACGTGTAAGGCGACGGTGGGGAGAAGTGCCCGTGGTGCGTGAGTTTACGGACGTATTCCCCGAGGAGTTGCCTGGGATACCTCCGGAGAGGCAGGTGGAATTCAGGATCGACCTAGTCCCCGGTGCGGATCCGATAGCCAAGACACCGTATCGGCTGGCTCCTCCTGAGATGCAGGAGTTGTCTATATAGCTGCAGGAGCTGTTAGACAAAGGATTCATTAGAACGAGTAGTTCTCCATGGGGAGCCCTGGTTTTGTTTGTGAAGAAGAAGGACAGGTTGCATCGGATGTGTATAGATTATCGGGAGATGAATAAGGTAACAGTGAAGAACCGTTACCTACTCCCGAGGGTTGATGACCTCTTTGACCAGTTGGAGGGAGCATCTTGGTTCTCCAAGATTGATCTGTGCTCAGGATATCATCAGATGAGGGTCAGAGAGGAGGATGTACAGAAGACGGCGTTCCGGACACGCTATGGTCAATATGAGTTCGTGGTGATGCCTTTTGGGCTCACCAACGCTCCTGCCGCATTCATGGATCTCATGAACCGCGTATGTAGACCGACGTTAGACCGGTTTGTGATAGTGTTTATTGATGACATCTTGGTTTACTCCAAGAAGCAGGAGGAGCACAAGGAGCATCTGCAGGAGGTTCTAGAGACTTTGAGGAGGGAGAACTTGTATGCTAAGTTCTCCAAGTGTGAGTTCTGGTTGCGCGAGGTGCAATTCCTTGGGCACCTTGTCAACCACGACGGGATTTCAGTGGACCCGGCCAAAGTAGAGGCCGTGATGAGATGGGAAGTTCCGAAGTCTCCATCTGAGATTTGGAGTTTCCTCGGATTAGCCGGCTACTATCGGAGATTCATCCAGGATTTCTCCAAGATAGCCGTACCCCTGAACAAGCTAATGAGGAAAGTCGTGGTCTTTCGCTGGGGGCCTGAGCAGCAGGCCGCATTCGAGACTCTGAAACAGAGATTGTGCGAGGCACCAATCTTAGCCCTGCCAGAGGGCATAGAGGATTTTGTGGTATATTGCGATGCATCTATCTCAGGTTTGGGCACAGTTCTGATGTGGAAAGGGCATGTCATTGCCTACACGTCGAGGCAGCTGAAGCCTCACGAGGCGAATTACCCGACACATGATTTGGAGCTAGGGGCTGGCGTGCTCGTCGTGAAGATTTGGCTTCATTACCTCTATGGGGTTAGTTGTGCGATTTACATGGACCACAAGAGCCTGAGGTATTTCATGGACCAGCCAAATCTGAACATGAGGGAGTGTTGGTGGCTTAATGTGGTAAAAGATTATGATTTCAAGATCCTTTACCACCCGGGGAAGGCCAATGTGGTGGCCGACGCGCTTACCCGCAAGGCAGCGCCGATCAGGGATATCTGTCTGATGATGACAGTGGTGACTCCGCTGTTGGAGCGGATTTGGGAGGCCCATCAGGAAGCCATGAAGGAGGAACATTGGAAGAACGAGCGGATTGTGGGTCAGGTTTCCTCCTTTGACTATGACAGCCGTAGGTTCTTGACTCTGCACCATAGGGTGTGGGTCCCGTATCATGGGGGTGTGCTAGGTATTGATGGAGGAGGTGCACAAATCTCGATTCTCCATTCATCCCGGGGCAACGAAGATGTATAGGGATCTTCGTCTGGATTATTGGTGGCCCTGCATGAAGCGGGATGTGGCATGGTACGTAGAACGGTGCTTAACCTGCAGGAAGGTCAAGACCGAGCATCAGAGACCTCACGGCAAGATGCAGCCGTTGGACATTCCGCTGTGGAATTGGGAAGACATCACGATGGATTTTATTACAAAGCTTCCCAGGACCGCGCAGGGAGCGGATTCGATTTGGGTCATTATCGATCGATTGACCAAGAGCGCCCATTTTATCTTGATTTAGGAAAGTATTTCGGCCAAGAAGTTGGCTAGCATTTATATCAGGGAGGTGGTGGCGCGGCACGGGGGGCCAGTATCGGTGATTTCGGATAGAGACGTTCAGTTTACTTTCAGGTTCTGGAAGAAGTTCCATGACGAGCTGGGAACTCATCTGCATTTTAGCACCGCTTTTCACCCGTAAACAGATGGACAAAGTGAGCGGACCATCCGGACATTGGAGGATATTTTGCGAGCGTGTGTCTTAGACTTCAGAGGTAGTTGGGATACTTACCTTCCTTTGGCTGAGTTCTCGTACAACAACAACTATCATGCGAGTATTGACCGTCCTCCCTTCGAGATGTTGTATGGGAGGAAGTGCAGGACCCCAATATGTTGGGGTGAAGTTGGTCAGAGGGTCATGGGGAGTACCGAAGTAGTACTCCAAAATACAAAGAGGGTCCAACAGGTCCAGAGTAGGCTTCAGACTGCTCAAAGTCGGAAGAAAAGTTATGCCGAAAAGTGCCGATCCGACTTGGAATTCCAGGTCGGGGATATGGTCCTCTTGAAGGTGTCACCTTGGAAGGGTGTCATTCGATTCAGGAAGCGGGGAAAGTTGGGCCCTAGGTATATTAGACCTTTCAGGGTTGTAGCTCGGTTGGGCAAGGTGGCATATAGGTTGGATCTGCCAACCAAACTCAGTCAGATTCATAACACCTTTCATGTTTCCCAGTTGGGGAAATGTTTGGTGGACGATTCGGCAGTAGTGCCTTTAAAGGACATTCAGGTTGATGACAACCTGAACTACATCAAGCGGCCAATGGCGATCCTGGACAGGAAGTCAAAGGATCTGAGGAACAAGAGAGTGGAGCTGGTAAAGGTTTAGTGGCAGCATCGGAAGGGCTCGGAGTGGACTTGGGAGCCGGTGGACGAGAAGATGGAGCATTACCCTGAGCTGTTTCAGGATCGAGCAGCAGACTTCGAGAACGAAGTCTAAAATAAGTGGGGGAGATTTGTAATACTTGGTTCCTGGTACGTAATTTAAATTAAGCATTTTGCATTTTGGCCTGGGACTCAGCGAATTGGTGGCCTAACTCGTCGAGTGGAAGCGAATTGGACCCGGGAGTCAAGTGGCTGACTCAGCGAGTCAGAAGTCGGACTCGACGAGTCCGTGTTGTCTGGACAAAAACCCTAATATGAGGGTTTGCACCCTATATAAACACATTAACTCGGCCTCCCTTGTCCCTAACACTCCCCTAGAGCTGCATATCGAAACCCTAGCCGTATATGTGTGTGTTAAGGCCATTTTGGTGCTTTTGTTGACTTGTGAAGCTTGGAAGAAAGAAGACGAGCTTGAGTATTCGAATTGAGGCTTGTAGATCTAGAAATCTCATTCCATTTCCAGCTTAATCAAGGTAAAATGCTCATGCTTTGGTCTTTCATTTGGGTGTTCATCTTTAGAATGTGGATCTTGGGTGCATGTATGGCTTTTCAAGCAATATTCGGATTTAAGGAGTGTTATGTGGACTTTAGCTTCAGATCTGGGCCTTAAGAGGGGTCTCATGGCATAAGGGTGCCAACTTTAGGTCCATGAGAGCCCCGTGCACATCGTAAGACACTTTATATGGAATTTTGAGCTAAAACCCCCATGCATTTGCATCAAGTTTGGAACTTTATGTATAAAATGGACATTAGGAGGCTAGATCTATGGTTTTGATGTGGCAGACCTCATTTAAATCGACTGTATGGAGTTGGTCAAGACTAGACTCGGCGAGTTGGTCTTGGCACTCGACGAGTCGGTGATCATTGTGCACCAAACCCTTCTTGTGAATGGGTAAATGGTAGGAAAAAAGTCCCTTGTGGGTTTAGACCCGAAAAGGGACCTGGAAGCCTTGGGACTCGGCGAGTGGTATGAGAAGACTCAACGAGTCCATAACAATCTCCCAATCTTTAAAGATGGACTCGACGAATACAACTCGGCGAGTCATAGACTGGACAAGTTGTTAAGTTGGAGATGAACTCGACGAGTTCAAGAAGGAACTCGGTGATTTGGATGAATATGGTCCCGATGTGATGACTGAAGGAGAACCCATCGAGTTTCGCTAGACTCGATAAGTGGAGCCGGGGTTTTGGGTGGGTTTAGTGAAGCATGGACTCGACGAGTTGGTAGGCCAACTCGGCGAGTCAAGTCAACTGAATGTTGACTTTGACCAGTGTTGAATTTGACTGAACTTGGATCGACCCTGTTTAGGGTTGTATATGATGTGTGTTGACTTGGAGGTTATCGTGTAGGGATCGAGGAGTCGTAGGGAGTCGACTTGTGCGCCGAAGATATTTCAGACACTTCACGACATTGAGGTGAGTTACCTTCCAGTAGGTGTGGGTCTAAGGCCACAATGCCGGCCCACCAAAAAGGGTTATTTATAAGATAATGGTCTTTGTGATTATTATCTTGGACTGGTTATGTGATTTATCTGGATTATATGTTATGTGTTTAGTAGGGATTAGTTTCCCTAACAGTGGTCAATAGGACCCAAGGGTAGGTCAGTACCCGGATATGCCTGACTGTATGCTTATATATGTTGATTGCATGTTAGTAGTAGGGGTGAAATAGTCCCTAGTTACCGGTTGAAAGATACCGATGTTGATTACCGGTTGAAAGATACCGATGATGGTTACCGGTTGAAAGATACCGATGAAGGTTACCGGTTGAAAGATACCGATGAATGTTACCGGTTGAAAGATACCGACGATATTGTGTGGTATGTGGTATGATGGGGGAACTCACTAAGCTTTGTGCTTATGGTTTTGGCTTTGGTTTCAGGCACCTCTTCGTCGAAGGGGAAAGAGTCGGCGGCGTAGCAGCGCATCACACACACTCACATGTTCCGCAAGAAGTTTTGGGACTGTACTCTGATTTTCAATATTTATGATGTTATGGTTTGAAATACAACATTATGATTTTGTATTGGATGTTTTATTAACAATCTTTTGGTAAAAAGTTTGCTAAATACGTTAAACCAAAAATGAAATTTTTGGCCTTGGAAATTGGGTCGTTTCAACGCCCTACATACTCAACATATGGACTCCTGGGCTTGACGATTCTCAGTATTGGGCTATGCTTTGGACTTTTAAGATTAGGCCTTGTTGAGTCATTAGACTTCTGATTTTGGGCTTTTTCTAGTGTATTAGGCTCTCTTGGGTATAGGCCCATGATGGGTTTTGGACCCAATTTGGAAGATTGGGCCATATTGGGCTTTGGGTTGTCATTTAGGAATGTGGGCCTTTTAAGTAGTTGTGTTGGGATTTGGTTTTGGGCCAAGTAAGAAAAAGGGTAAAATGGTATTTTACCCTGGAGATGGGTCAAGTAGCTTAGATTCTTGATTATGGGTCGAGATCCAATTATTAATTGAATATTATTTGATGATGTTAGCGCGAGGATTTTCCTCACCAACAGACCGAAATTCATTTGAGTGTTTTAGTAGTTAGAGGTGAGTTTCCTCACTGTGTTTAATGAGTCAAAGGCACCAATGTCGACCCATGATTTTTTATGTTTAGGATGTTATATGTCTGCGTGACTCTTGCATATGTTATATGTTTATCGAACGGAGTCAGATGACCATTCTGTATGTTATTTATTTTTGTGATTATTGCATGTGTTATGTGTTTATATGTTTATATGTATAATGGCGGTCCCGATGACTAGCAGATTTGTATATAGAGCGGGTCTCGATTTCAGATGGGGCTCGATGCCGGGTGGGGCCCAATGCTGGTTGGGGCCTGTTATATGTTTATTATGTATGGTATGAAATATTTTGGGGAAGCCACTAAACTTTGTGCTTACTGTTTTCAGTTTATGTTTGAAGTTCTTCTGGTTCGAAGGGGAAGAGCCCGGGATGATTGCAGTGCACACACCACCTCATTCCGCATTTTATATTACTCAGATGTATTGTGATGCTATTGATAAACTTTGTTTCACTATGATTTCTATGATGATATTTTGTATAATAGTTTTATTAATTTAAAAACGAAAATTTTTAGTCTTAATTTTTGGGATGTTACATGTTGGTATCAAAGCCTTAGTTTGAGGGATTCAGACATACTCTTGGGTGTGTCTGAAATCAAACTGAGGGTTTGGTAAATTTTTTCAAAAATAAATGTTTTATAAAAAAAGGGTTTTTAAAAAAAGAAAAGGGTGTGGTTCATGCAATAGACCGAGCTCAAGTAAGTTTTCCCAAAATACCCATAAATGTTTATGACATGTATTGATTTATGAATCTATGAATTGCATGCTAGTTAGGGCTAAGGAACTGCTCAAGATTTACATTATAGAATGCTAGGAGAGATGCCTTTATATGCCTACTATATGAGCTTGTAGACTTGCATGATAGTAGTACTCACTAACTTCAGCCGAGTAGTTTAGTTGACTAGTTAGTGAATATGATAAGTCACATATTGTTAAGACTAAATAATTTTAGAAGGTTAGGTTTAACTCTATTGTGCTTCTCTTTTTTTGAGTCCGACCATTGTATTTTAAGACCTTTGATTCGAAGAATTATCTGGTGTCGGTGATATGTAATTGTATTCGTGAGCTAGTTAGAGGAGGTTAATGAGAGTTCCTTCTGCATCTGATGATGTGTAACATCCCAACTCCCATGTATAATATTTAATTTAGTTATATACATTTTTTCAGGGAAACTCGACAAGTTGGAGGCCCCAACTCGCCGAGTAGAGATTTAGGTGGCCGCATGATTTTTAGAGTCTACTCGATGAGTTGGAGGACCACAACTCGACGAATAGGAGCTGAGTGTGAAAAACCTAATTTTCAGGGTTTGTACCCTATTTAAAGGACATTAAGTCTTTCATTCCACCTCCCTTGTCATGTTGACACACTGAGAGAAACCCTAATCGAGCTATTACTATCTATGAGAGAGGGAGAGGGGCTAGGATTCTGTGTTTTAGTGCATTCTTGGAAGGAGATAGATGAGCAAAAGGCTAGGAACGAGAAAGATCCCTTTGATCCAATGTTCTTCCATTGCTAGCTGCCAATTGGAGGTAAAAAGCTATCACCTTGACCATTTGTTTGTTAGATCTCTTCATTAGGAAGTTTATGGCCATTTCCGTCTTTCCTTTGGGTCCTTCAGTTGTTTGAGCATGACATGAAGTTGAGACTTCAGATATGGACAATATGAGGTCCTTTGGGCCTAAAGATTCAAGCTTTATAAAGCTATTGTCCAACTTTCATGCACTTAACCCTCTATAGAGCTTTGTTTTGGCATTTTGAGCCCTAGATGTCATGCATCGACGTAAAGCTTGCAGCTTTACGTGATACTCTAGTCTTAGATGGCTAGATCTAGAGTATGGGGCCTTAGTTCTGCTTAAAAACGTCTGAATGAGGGAATGGACTGAAGGGACTCGATGAGTTGATGAGCCAACTCGACGAGTTGGTTTGGGTTTTCCCCAATACCCTGGAAGCTATATGAACTCGATTAGTTGATGAGACAACTCAGCGAGTCGAGTTGAATTTTCCCTACTTTTCTGAAGAACAGAGGAAACTCGACAAGTCGCATAGATGCACTCGACGAGTTGAGTCAACATGGACTGTTGAGTTTCGTTGACTTTTTGGGTTTGGTTAATTGTGGACTTTGGAGACCATGGAGGGGTAATAATGGTATTTTCAACCTTTTGAGACTTAGTAGAAGAGTTAGCTTAACATCTTAGGGAGGTTATTACAAACTATTAATTAGAGATAATCATGATACATGTAGGTGGAGTCTAGACCTACCATTGAGTATGAGATATTCCTGTTCTACTTACGAGGTGAGTCTTCTCATTATACTTACCAGAGTGGTAATTACTGTGCGAGAGGAGGGTATTATCTGAGTTATTGATCAAAGGGTCTTATGTGCTTATATTGATTTATGTGATATATTATGCATCTTGTCTTTGTGATTCATGCTATATATTATTTTGAGCTTTATTGAGTTAGGACTGTAGGGTCCAACCGAGTTATGAGACTGGATGGTCTCCACTGAGATACAGGACTAGAGGGTCCAACTCGAGCTGTGAGACCAGAGGGTCTTGACTGAGACACATTGACCGGAGGGTCCTTATCGAGTTATTTCCATGAGAGGCAAATTATTTGTGTGTGGTATTTTGGGGAACTCACTAAGAATCGTGCTTACAATGTTGTGTGAAATGTGTTCTAGGTACCTATCTGGATCGCGGGAAGGTGCACCGATCACTTGATTGTACACACCTGCTAATGGATTTATGTTTTGAGGATTCTGGGATTTGTGATAGAAAATTTTATGTCTTAGTGTTTTGAGACAATTACAATTGAGTGTTTGAGATGTTAAACTGTGTTTTGTTGAAATTAAAAATGAAAAATTTGGTTTGAAAATTTAGAGTGTTACAAGTTGGTATCAGAGCCATGGTTTGAGGGATTCGGATGTACCCTCGGGTATGTCTGGACTCAAACTGAGGATTTAAGGAATTTTTTTAAAAATAAATGATTTTTTTCTAAATGAGTAAGAGCTTTTAAGAGAAAACGAGATGGAGCAGTGTGTACAATCAGTTAGAGCCCGAACGATGATTTCCCAAAATACCATTACTTATTATATTATGGATACTTATGAGATATTAAACCTGTGTGCTAGAGGATAGGCTAGGTATTTTAGGAATTTAGAGCTAGAGTTGCCTGATTCATGATGCCTTAGCCTAAGGGATGTTGTTAGTTGATATTATCTGCTATTTGCTCTGTGTATTTGCTGAGTAGGAGTACCTAGCATGAATCTTTTAGTGAGAGAGAGAGATTTGAGTCGAGGAGTAATCTAGGAGAGACACCTAGATGTGCATTAAGAAATCTACTGTGAGAGTACTTTGATATCCGTAAAGGATAGAGTACTTGTGAATTAGGATCCTAGGGAGGGGGGAGGCCTTGGGGCGATTATGGGTTGGTGTGGAAGGTAGTATTGGGCCTGTACTACTGAAAGCACCAGATCTGTATACGAACAAAGTAATAACCTTATGATAATAAGAAGCATGTAGGGGTGGGTAATGGTGAGTGTGCTTGAGCTAGTCTTTGATGATTTCCGTGTTTGTGTTTCAGAGACACTATGGTGGTTACCCGCAACAACCCCGGGGGCAGTGGTACTAGTGATGAAGAGATCCGCATGATCATTGCGGAGGAGGTGGCCATAGCTATCAGGGAGGCCATACCAGAGAAGTTAGGGTCTATTAAGACCACACTAATTGAGACGTTTGATGAGCGATATGCTGTTGTCACAGAGGTTGATGATGCCGCAGCCGTGGCTGCTGTGAGGCCATAGAGAGGTGACTCGTTGTTGTTTTGGGAGTTCAGCAACACGAAGCCACTAGAGTTTGACAGGACTTAGGACTCGATTGCTGCTATGAGATGGATTTCTGATATCGAGGGTGTTTCTATATTTGTTCATGCCGAGAGCACCTGAGAGTTCGGTTTGTACTAAACCTGCTTCGCTTGGGAGCGAAGGACTGGTGGAAGTTTGTGACGACATATTTTTCTCTTGCAGGCCATGTAGCAGTGACTTGGGAGAGGCTTACCAAGTTGTTCAAAGATGAGTATGTTCCCCAGGTGGAGAGGGAATGATTGGCCCATGAGTTTCTGTCTCTCAAGCAGAAGACTTAAACAGTGACAAAGATTACGAGGATGTTTCATGAGAGGGCATTGTTTTGCCATGAGCACATGTCTACTGAGCAGGCACGTGTGAGTCGGTACTTGAGCATTCTGAGGTGAGATATTCAGGAGTTCATGGTAAACTCGTCATATCGGACGTTGGATGAGTTATAGACCATTGCCTGGAAGAGGGAGATAGAGTTGGAGATGCAGACTAGAGAGGAAGGAGAGTCACAAGGGAGAGAAAAAAGACCAGTATAGTCGAAGCCGGCGACGAAGTGGGCTAAGCCGACTAATATGAGAGAAGGATGCCAGAAGGGCCGCACTTGTGGTAAGTGCGGCAAGAGTCATGAGGATCTTGTCGAGCATGGATTTGCTACAAATGTGGCAAGTAGGGGCGCATGGAGAGGGATTGGCCCAAGTGATTTTCGGTTTACTTTCAATGCAACCAAATTGACCACCAGAAGGCTGAGTGTCCTCAACTCACCCAGGGATCAACCTAGGCTTCTGCCCATGCTGCTTTACGTGTTACTGATGGTCGGCAAGGGAAGGCTGAGGCTCCGAGGGCTCGTAGGAGAGCATTCCAGCTGACTGCGGAGAAGGTCCGCACAACGCCTGATGTTGTTACTGGTACGTATCTCCTTATTCATGTTATTTTGAGATTTGTTTATGCTTATACTGTGTTGCATATAAGTACTTTTCTTGTGAGTTCTGTGCCTACCTTGGTGTTATTTGACTCGGGTGCAAGTTGATCTTTCGTGTCCTTGTCCTTTAGTCGTCACATTAGTGTTAGACGCGAGGTGTTGAGTCGACCGCTGCGGGTTTCTATAACCGATGAGCATGCTGTTTTTTCCACTGATGTATTCTATGGATGTGTATTAGAGATATTCAATGTTGAGTTTCTGATAGATCTGGTGCCGATAGCGATGGGTGATGTCTGTTTCATAGTGGGCATGGATTGGTTGAGCCGGTTTGGAGCCGTGATTGGCTGTGAGGATTAGATGATGACCATATGAGACCCTAGCAGGGGAGTAATTACTGTGATGGCGAGGGAACTAAATTGGGATCATCTTTCTACTCTGCCACGAGGGAAATGCAAAGTCTACAACAGGGATGCATGGGCTTTTTAGCGTATGTGATGGATATATGGGTGGTCACTGAGAGGCTAACATCTATTTTTGATGTTTCAGTGGTATATGAGCTCCCGAATGTTTTTGCTGAGGAATTTCTGAGTGTGACTCCTAAGAGACAAGTGGAGTTCTGGATCGCTATGATGCTGGGTACGGCGCCTATTATCAAGGCACCTTATCGCCTTGCACTGCCCGAGATGTAGAAGTTATCCTTGCAGGTTTAGGAGCTGTTGGGAAAGGGTTTTATTAGACCGAGTTGCTCACCGTGGGGAGCGCCAATCCTTTTTTTTCAAGAAAAAGGATGGTTCACACCGGATGTGCATCGACTATAGGGGGCGTCTTGGTTTTCCAAGATTGATTTGAGATCTAGGTATTAACAGATGAGAGTCTACGAGGAGGATATTCAGAAGATGGCCTCCCAAACTCGTTACAGGCATTACGAGTTTGTGGTGATGCCTTTCAGTCTCACCAGCGCACCAGCAGTGTTCTTGGATCTCATGAACCGGGTGTGTAGGCCCATGTTGGATCGTTCAGTGATTGTGTTCATCGATGATATTTTGGTGTACTCGAGGTCTAGGGCATAGCACGAGGAGCATCTTCGAGAGATTCTTGGAGTATTGAGGATGGAGAGACTTTATGCCAAATTCTGCAAGTACGATTTCTGGTTACGGGAGATCCAGCTTTTGGGACACCTCATTAACCTGAATGAGATTTTGGTCGACCCGGCCAAGATTAAGGCAGTTATGCGATGAGAGGTTCCGAGATCCCCATCCGAGATCAGGAGTTTTCAGGGTCTGGTGGGTTACTATCGGAGATTTATCAGAGATTTCTCCAAGAGTATTGTTCCTCTCACAAGATTGACTAGGAAAGGTGTTACATTTACTTGGGGGCCTGAGCA
Source organism: Lactuca sativa (assembly GCF_002870075.4). Taxonomy (NCBI): domain Eukaryota; kingdom Viridiplantae; phylum Streptophyta; class Magnoliopsida; order Asterales; family Asteraceae; genus Lactuca; species Lactuca sativa. The sequence continues at coordinate 98,747,821 of NC_056624.2, read as the reverse complement.
GCGTGCATTATTTGAGACTCTTAGCAAGAGATTGTGAGAAGCTCTAGTATTAGCCCTTCCAGAAGGAGTGGAGGACTTCTTCGTTTACTATGATGCATCGATATCTGGTTTGGGTGCAGTGTTGATGTAGAGGAGGCACGTCATAGCATATGCATCGAGGTAGATGAAGCCTCACGATAAAATATACCCTACCCATCATTTGGATCTGGGGGCGGTGGTATTCGTCTTCAAGATCTGGCGCAACTATCTTTATGGTTTCCTATGTACCATTTATACGGATCATAAGAGCCTGAAATGCCTTATGGATCAGCCCAACCTGAATATAAGACACAAAAGATGGTTGGATGTAGTGAAGGACTATGACTGTGAGATCTTGTATTACCCAGGCAAGGATAATGTGGTAGCCGATGCCCTGAGTCGTAAAGCAACAAGTGTTATGATTCAAGACATATGTATGAGGGTGACGGTGATGACTCCAGTCTTATATACCATCCGAGAGGCCCAATAGGTGGCCATGAGACCAGAGAATCGTAAGAGAGAGCGGGTGGTCGGGTAGATCTCTGAGTTTGAGACTGATGGTCGGGGGCTTATAACCTTCCATGGGCGGGTATGGGTTCCATACACAGGTGGAGCTCGACACACTTTGATGGAGGAGGCTCATATGTCTAGATTTTCCATTCATTCAGGGGGCACTAAGATGTGCTTGGATTTGAAATGCGATTACGGGTGGCCCTGTATGAAGAGAGACATGGCATGGATAGTCGAGAGATGTCTGACCTGTCATCGGGTCAAGGCAGAGCACCAACGTCCTCATGGAAAGTTGCAGCCTTTGGAGGTTCCCTAGTGGAAGTGGGAGCAGATTTCTATGGATTTTATCACCAAATTACTGAGGGCTGCTAGGGGTGTGGATGCGATCTGGGTGATTGTATATCGGTCGATGAAGAGTGCTAACTTCTTGGCTATCATTGAGGGATCTTCTATGGAGAAATTAGCCGAGGTATATGTTCGAGAAGTGGTGGCACCGCATGGGGTGCAACATCGATAGTGTCAGATCATGATGTGTGTTTTACTTCCAGGTTCTAGAAGAAATTTCATGAGGAGTTGGGTACCCGGCTACATTTCAGCACCGCATACCACCCCCAGACAAACAGGCAGAGCGAGTGGACGATTCAGATGCTCGAGGACATGCTACGCACATGTGTTATGGACTTCGGTGGGAGTTGGCACTCCTACCAGCTGAGTTTTCATACAACAACAACCATCATTATAGTATTGGGATGCCTCTATTTGAGGTTTTATATGGGAGGAGGCTTTGGACTCCCATTTGTTAGGGGGAGGTTGGGCAGAGAGTGATGGGAAGCACTAAGATAGTGCTCAAGACGGTAGAGTAAATCCAAGAAGTCAGACAGAGGTTACCGACGACCCAAAGTCATCAGAAGAGTTACGCTGACCGGAGACGATCCGAGTTAGAGTTCCAGGTTGGAGATTTTGTCCTCCTGAAGGTATCCCCATGGAAAGGGGTGATTCGATTCAGGAAGTGGGGCAAGCTGGGCGCTAGATACATTGGTCCTTTCAGAGTGGTTGCTCGAGTGGGTATGGTAGCTTATCGGTTAGAGCTGTCTGAGGAGTGAAACCAGATCCATGATACTTTCCACATGTCCTAGCTGAGGAAGTGTGTGGCCGAGGAGACGATAATAGTTCCTTTAGAGGACATTCAGGTTCATGATCGCCTGAACTACATTGAGAAGCTTATAGCAATCTTGGATAGGGAGGTGAAGGTCTCGCAAAATAAAGAGGTTCGCTTGGTTAAGGTTCAGTGGCAGCATCGAAAGGGATCCGAGTGGACTTGGGAGCCGGAGTCCGAGATGCGTGAGCAGTACCCATAGTTGTTTCTGGAGGATGACTTCGAGGGAGAATTCTGATTCTTGTGGGGGAGAACTGTAACATCCCGACTCCCAAGTATAATATTTAATTTAATTATATACATTTTATCAGGGAAACTCGGCGAGTTGGAGGCCCCAACTCGCCAAGTAGAGATTTAGATGGTCGCGCGATTTTTAGAGTCTACTCGATGATTTGGAGGACCCCAACTCGACGAGTAGGAGCTGAGTGTGAAAACCCTAATTTTAAGGGTTTGTACCCTATTTAAAGGACCTTAAGCCTTTCATTCCGCCTCCCTTGTCATCTTAACACATTGAGAGAAACGCTAATTAATCTATTACCATCTGAGAGAGAGGGGGGCTAAAATTGTTTGTTTTAGTGCATTCTTGGAAGGAGATAGAGGAGAAAAATGCTTGGAACGAGAATGAGCCCTTGGATCCAGTGTTCTTTCAATGTTAGCTGCCATTTGGAGGTTAAAATCTATCACCTTGACAATTTGTTTGTTAAATCTCTTCTTAGGAAGTTTATGGCCATTTCATCTTTCCTTTGGATCCTAAAGTTGTTTGAGCATGCCATGAAGTTGAGACTTCATATCTTAACAATATGAGGTCCTTTGGGCTTAAAGATTCAAGCTTTATCAAGCTATTGGCCAACTTTCAGGCACTTAACCCTCCATATAGCTTTGTTTTGGCCTTTTGAGCCGTAGATTCCATGTATGGACATAAAGCTTGCAACTTTACGTGACACTTCAGTCTAAGATGGCTAGATCTTGAGTATGGGGCCATAGTTCTACTTAAAAACGTTTGAATGAGGGAATGGAATGAAAGGACTCGACGAGTAGATGAGCCAAATCGAGGAGTTGGTTAGGGTTTTCCCGAATACCCTGGAAGCTGTATAAACTCGACGAGTTGATGATACAACTCAGCGAGTTGAGTTAAATTTTCCCGACTTTTTTGAAGAACAGAGGGAACTCGACAAGTCACATAGATGCACTCGAAGAGTTTAGTCAACATAGACTGTTGACTTTCGTTGACTTTTAGGGTTTGCTCAATTGTGGACTTTAGAGACACGTAGGGGTAAAATGGTCTTTTTACCCTTTTTGAGACTTAGTAGAAGAGTTAGCTTAACATCTTAGGGTGGTTATTACAAATTGTTAATTAGAGATAATCATGATACATGTAGGTAGAGTCTAGACCTACCATTGAGTACGAGATATTCCTGTTCTACTTATGAGGTGAGTCTTCTCACTATACTTACCGGAGTGGTAATTATTGTGCGAACGGAGGGTCTTATCTGAGTTATTGATCGGAGGGTCTTATGTGCTTATATTGAGTTATGTGATATATTATGCATCTTGTCTTTGTGATTCATGCTATATATTATTCTTAGCTTTATTGAGTTAGGACTGTAGGGTCCAACCGAGTTATGAGACTGGATGGTCTCCACTGAGATACAGGACTGGAGGGTCCAACCCGAGCTGTGAGACCGGAGGGTCTTCACTGAGACACATTGACCGGAGGGTCCTTATCGAGTTATTGCCATGAGAGGCAAATTATTTGTGTGTGGTATTTTGGGGAACTCACTAAGAATCATGCTTACAATGTTGTGTGAAATGTGTTCCAGGTACCTATCTAGATCGTGGGAAGGTGCGCCGACCACTTGATTGTACACACCTGCTAATGGATTTATGTTTTGAGGATTCTGGGATTTGTGATAGAAAATTTTATGTATTAGTGTTTTGAGACAATTACAATTGAGTGTTTGAGATGTTAAACTGTGTTTTGTTGAAATTAAAAATGAAAAATTGGGTTTGAAAATTTAGAGTGTTACAAGTTGGTATCAGAGCCATGGTTTGAGGGATTCGGATGTACCCTCGGGTATGTATGGACTCAAACTGAGGACTTAAGGAATTTTTTTAAAAATAAATGATTTTTTTCTAAATGAGTAAGAGCTTTTAAGAGAAAACGAGATGGAGCAGTGTGTACAATCAGTCAGATCCCGAACGATGATTTCCCAAAATACCATTACTTATTATATTATGGATACTTATGAGATATTAAACCAGCATGCTAGAGGATAGGCTAGGTATTTCAGGAATTTAGAGCTAGAGTTGCCTGATTCATGATGCCTTAGCCTAAGGGATGCTGTTAGTTGATATTATCTACTATTTGCTCTGTGTATTTGCTGAGTAGGAGTACCTAGCATGAATCTTTTAGAGAGAGAGAGAGATTTGAGTCGAGGAGTAATCTAGGAGAGACACCTAGATGTGCATTAAGAAATCTACTGTGAGAGTACTTTGATATCCGTAAAGGATAGAGTACTTGTGAATTAGGATCCTAGGGAGGGGGGAGGCCTTGGGGCGATTATGGGTTGGTGTGGAAGGTAGTATTGGGCCCGTACTACTGAAAGCACCAGATCTGTATACGAACAAAGTAATAACCTTATGATAATAAGAAGCATGTAGGGTGGGTAATGGTGAGTGTGCTTGAGCTAGTCTTTGATGATTTCCGTGTTTGTGTTTGAGAGACACTATGGTGGTTACCCGCAACAACCCCGGGGGCAGTGGTACTAGTGATGAGGAGATCCGCATGATCATTGCGGAGGAGGTGGCCATAGCTATCAGGGAGGCCATACCAGAGAATTTAGGGTCTATTAAGACCACACTAATTGAGACGTTTGATGAGCGATATGCTGTTGTCACAGAGGTTGATGTTGCCGCAGCCATGGCTGCAGTGAGGCCATAGGGAGGTGACTCGTTGTTGTTTTGGGAGTTCAGCAACACGAAGCCACTAGAGTTTGACAGGACTTAGGACTCGATTGCTGCTATGAGATGGATTTCTGATATCCAGGGTGTTTCTATACTTGTTCATGCCCAGAGCACCTGTGAGTTCGGTTTGTACTAAACCTGCTTCGCTTGGGAGCAAAGGACTGGTGGAAGTTTGTGAGGACATATTTTTCTCTTCCAGGCCATGTAGGAGTGACTTGGGTGAGGCTTACCCAATTGTTCAAAGATGAGTATGTTCCCAGGTGGAGAAGGAACGATTGGCCCAGGAGTTTCTGTCAGATTCACATATTCGTGTTAAAAAAAACGATATTTCAGTTCAGATTCACATTGTGAATCTGTTCACATTCATATTGTAAACCTGTTTAGATTCACATTATGAAACTCCTTAGATTCACAATGTGCATAATAATAAGTCAGATTAACATGAATGAGTATAATGAACGAATAATCGAAGGGAAACCGAAATAACCGAACAATAATAACCGCACCATTATTAAAACCGATTGTTTTGGTTTTCATTTTTGATAACAGAAATCTAGTGGTTTGGTTATGGTTTTATAGGGAAACCAACCCTATAGGGAAACCGACACTATATTAATCGAACTGCTAATAAATTAAACAATGTATAATTTATAAATAATAATTTGAATATATTAATATAATAAATTTACATAAGTAATAAAATCATATCCAAAACAGATTCAATAAAATAGAATACAAGTGGTTATTGTGTATTTTGTGGGGATACGGTCGCATTATATAGGCATCCTCTATTTCTTTCTAGTACAATTGTATTTTTTTGGGTTGACATTGAAACTAGTTTTTTTAGAAACAGCAAATATATTATAGGAGGGAAAAGCCTCAACTAGCAAGTGACTAGAAGAGGGCCCCAAGCAACGTACAAAGATAACGATTACAAGCCAATAAAAGGGGACACTAACCAATCATCCCAATTACATATTACCTTTTTACCCCTATGTTTAAGCCAATAAAAAACCATTGTCTTGATACATTTAGTCCCTTGCACCAGCGAGATACCTTCCTTTTGAAATAATCGTTTGTTCCGGAACCGCCATAGACTCCATAACATTCCTTGGCATATGATAGCTAGCCGTTTCCTCCTCTTCGGACAAAACCTCTATGCCAATATAACGTGAAGAAGATCTCCAGTGTTCCTTATTAAACTGTGATCCAGCGTTACACCACACCAACTCATGATATTGCTTCTAATTCTGGACGCGAACGGGCAGTCGATGAGAACATGATCTACATTTTCCTGTTGACCAATACATACGTTGCACCATAGTGAATTCACCTTAATACCCCGCATCTCCAAAGCAGTTGCTATGGGTATTCTACCCTGTACAACTCTCCATACGAAACATGACACCTTTATTGGGACCACCTTATACCATTGTATTATCGTTGTGCCCGTAATAGGGGTAGGAAGTTTGTCAATAACCTTCCTGATTGATCTTACTATGTACGAACCATCACCTGTTAACATAGACCTACATTGATCACCTCCCGGAGTTAAACGAATACTAGAGATGTCATTAGTTAGTGCTTGCACATCCGGAACTAATCAAACATCAGGGGGGTGATACTTCCAATTCCAAGAGATGGTTGCTCCTGAAATTCTGTCAGCAACAAAACACTTTTTCCTAGTTTCAAGCTCAAACAGGTGAGGAAATTTGTCTTTTAAGATCCCAGAACCTGCCCATGGGTCACACCAGAATAGAGTTTCCTTTCCGCCCTTTATCACTTGTTTAAACAATTCGTGAACTCCCAGTCCGTACTTTAACAGGTCCTCTTTAATATGCCCAATGTTGATCCACACCCCACTGCCCGTCTGTCGAGATAAGTATTCGAAGGGCTTATTCGACAGATTGTGGATCCCATGGATTATCTGGGTCCAAAGAGAGTTTTTTTTCGTTTTTTAACCGCCACCACCATTTCACAAGTAACCCATAGTTTAAAGATTGTATCGATCCTACACCCAATCCACCGTCACTTTTATCTGCCATGACTTTGTCCCAAGCCACCCAGTGTATCTTATTTCGATCATCACAACAACCCCATTAGAAAGTTCTTAACTAGTATTTTTGTCTTTAGTTGGATTTTTATGTGTTTTTTATAAATAACTAAATTTTAGGATTGACACGGAAATCGTGGAATCGCCAAACACACAATACAGTAGCATATTTTTATCTTCAACGCTACCTATTTAAATTGGGTTGGATATTTAAATTCCCTTTGCTAGTTGGAAGATGCCAATTTGACCCCTCTTTTAGTACCAAAAGGCTAAAATAAATTTAAAGTCCTCCTTAATAAATGAAGATTTTTTTGTCACATGTCAATCTCTAATGAGTTTTGACACTTGTCATTTTATGGTATTTTTGAAATAAATACTATCCACTTTTCAATTTTTAGTTTGTTTTAATTTTTAAAATTAAAGTTATATACTTATATATGTAAAGTATTAAATATCATATATATGATATTAAATTGCAATAAATAGATTTCTACATTTCTTATTTTAAAGTTATATATTAAAACATATTTTATGTTTACACTTTAATGTTTAATCTTTTCTTTTAAATAAACTCGTATAATATACGGGTCTCACACCTAGTTTAGTAGTAAAAAAGGAGACGATTTTCAGTTTTATATTTGTAGTGTTTATATTTCTTTAAATTCTAATTTTTAAGGTTAACCAATAGTAATCGATAACAAATCGATTTAACCGACAAACCGTTAACCAAAAATAATATTAACCGATACCCAATGGCTACTAAAATGTATTAACCAATTGCAACGATTATGGTTCGATTTTGACAAATAACCGAACAAAACCGCCACATACACAACCCTAGTTGGATGATCAGACGCGGGAGTTCATTTCGTCTAAGATTACCTGCAACATACTTGAACACGCGGGAGTTCATTTCATCTAAGATTATCTGCAACATACTTGAGCAGACCCCCATGATCTTTGGTACGATCAAGGAGGGTATAAAGGAGGTGTTGGAGGAGTGCTTGGGCACTTTCCGTTCTAAGATGGTGGCTTTGATTAGGGCACATTCGTTGACTATCAGGGAGTTCTCGGCGTGTGGGGCTCCGGAGTAATTCAGGGAGAAGGACCCGATTGTGAGCAGACGTTGGTTAGTGGATGTCACTAACGCCTTCCACACTAGCAGTTGTTCCGATGGGGCTAAGGTCAAGGCCATACTTGCTTTCTATCATTTGAAAGACAAAGCTCGAGACTGGTGGGAGGAGGTTGGGTGCTCTGTTGGTGATGAGTCGGTTGATTCGATGACATGAGATGATTTTGTGACTAGATTCTGATATGAGTTTGAGACAGTGACTAAGGTGAAGTAGTTAGCGAGAGAGTTCCAGGACCTTCACCAAACTACTGAGATGGTGAATGAGAACACCGCGATGTTCCGTGAGGGGGCGCTGTTGGTTCCGCAGTATGTGTCGGACGAGGAGATGAAGAAGGCGAGATACCATGAAATATTACGGAGTGATATTAGGCAGCATGTGAGCCAATCCAGTTGCAAGACACCAGAGGATATGATTACGAGATCCACGGAGAGGGAGATTGATATTGAGATGGTGAGGAAGAGGAATTCGGATAAGGCTCAGGTTCCAGGGGGATCGGGGAAGAGGCCCAAGGTATGATTCAAGATCGAGAGGCCACCAGGGATGGAGCCGTTGTGGAAAGTGTGGCAAGACGCATGATGGGGTGTGCAAGGTGGCTGGTTCTGGCTGTTTCAAGTGCGGCCGGACGAGTCATTTTACCAGGGATTGTACTACTACTACCACCACCACCAACCCAATCTCTAATCTAATTTGCTTCCATTGCAATCAGAGGGGCCACAAGGAGGCCTATTTTCCAAGTTTGGAAGCAGGAGGACCAATGGTAGCACCTGCTCCAGTGATGCTGCAGATTACTGATGGTCGCTAGAGCAAGACGGGTGCGCCTATGGTGAAGAGCAGGGATTTTCAGCTGACGGACGATGAGGCTCACGCAACAATTGATGTGGTGACGAGTATGTATCTTCTTCTTATCTCTTTGTTTATGTTGTATTCCCTACTTATATTCATGTGTTTTATTTTAGGATCATTCCTCGCGAACGATAACTCTGCATTAATATTGTTTGATTTGGAGGCTACCTAATCTTTTGTATCGCTTGCTCTTAGCAAGAGGTTTGCAGGAGCTCCGGGGAAGCTAGATTTTAGTTTAGACGTTGATATTGTACATTATCGATATGTACGGTTATTGAGGGTTCATCGGGTTTGTGTTCTTCATATGTTGAAAGAGCAATATTCGATTGATTTGGTTCCCATTCCTTTGCGTGACAACAAGGTTAATGTAGGGATGGAGTAGTTGAGCCCTAATGGGATGGTGATCGATTATGAGAAGCAGTTAGTGCGTATTTGGACCCCAAGTGGGGGAGAGTTGGTGGTTCAGGGAGAGAGAGCTTAGCGTGGGCCGGTTCTATGTTCAGTGGCTAGGGCTAGAGACTATCTTCATTAGGGTTGTTCCAGACATGTCGCCTATGTTATGGATACCTCGAAGAAGGGTAAGGTGACCGTGGATGATGTGCCAATTGTACTGGATGTGTTTCCGAAGGGTTTGTTTGGGGTGCCTCTGCAGAGGTAGGTAGAGTTGAAGACTGACTTGGTTATGGGTGCGACTCCGATAGCCAAGGTACTATATTGATTAGCTCCTCCTGAGATGCAAGATTTGTCTACACAACTACAGGATCTATTAGACAATGGGTTCATTTGTCCGAGAAGTTCTCCATGGGGAGCACTAATCCTGTTTCTGAAGAAGAAGGATCGATCTAATCAGTTGTGTATTTACTACCGGGAGCTGAATAAGCTAACGGTGAAGAATCATTATTTACTCTTAAGGATTGATGATTTGTTTGAACAGCTTCAAGGTGCATCTTGGTTTTCCAAGATAGATTTTCTTTCAGTTTATCATTAGAAGAGGTTCAGAGAGGAGGATTCCACGGTCCCATCGATGCTCCAGCCGCATTCATGAACCTCATGAACCACGTCTACAGGCCGGTGATGGATCGGCCTATGATTGTATTCACTGATGATATACTGGTCTATTCCAAGACCCAAGGGCTGCATGAGGAGAACTTGATGGAGGTTTTGGAGACTCTGAGGAGGGAGAAAATTTTTAAAAAGTTCTCAAAGTGTGAGTTCTGGTTGGGTGAGGTGCAATTTCTAGGGCACTTTGTCAACCGAAAAGGTATTCTAGTCGATTCGTCCAAGGCCGAGGCCGTGATGAGGTTGGAGGTTCCGAATTCTCCATCTGAGATTCAAAGGTTCCTTGGTTTAACAGCTTACTATTAGATATTTATTTAGGATTTCTCCAAGATAACGGTTCCTCTGACTTGGTTGACAAATAAGACCGTCAATTTTTGTTGGGAGCCTGAGTAGTAGGTAGCCTTTGAGACCCTAACACAGAGGCTATGGGAGGCATTGATTTTGACTCTGTTGGAGGGTGTTAAGGATGTGATGGTTTATTGTGATGTGTCCATCATGAGTTTGGGTGCAGTTCCGATGCAGAAGGGTCGCATGATCGCTTACGCTTCGAGGCAACTGAAGCCTCATTAGGCGAATTACCGACGCATGATTTGGAGTTGGGGGCTGTGGTTTTTACCCTCAAGATTTGGCGACATTACCTCTATGGGGCCCACTTTAATATTTACATATCACAAGAGCCTAAGGTATCTGATGGATCAGTCAGATCTAAACATGAGGCAACGTCGGTGGTCGAATGTGGTGAAGGATTATCACTGTGACATCCTTTACCATCCAGGGAAGGACAATGTGGTGGCCGATGCTCTTAGTTGCAAGGCGTTCACGGCTCCAATCAAGGATATTTGTTTGAGGATGGATGTGATTACTCTACTTTTGGAGCGGATTCGAGAGGCATAGATTGAGGCTATAAAGAAAGAGCACCAGAAGAGTGAGCGCATAAAGGGTCACATGGCTTCCTTTAATTATGATAGCCGAGGGTTATTAACTTTTCATTAGAGAGTGTGGGTTCCATATCATGTCAACATTGATCGACCTCCTTTTAAGATGCTCTATGGGAGGAAATGCAGGACCCTGATATGTTGGGGTGAGGTCGGTCAGCGAGTCATGGGGAGTACCGAAGTAGTAATCAAGACTACCGAGTTGATTCATTAGGTTCAGAGTAGACTCCAGGCAGCTCAAAGTTGGCAAAAGATCTATACTGACAGACATCGATTACATCTAGAGTTCCAGGTTGGGGATATGGTTCTCCTGAAGGTGTCACATTGGAAAGGTATCATCCAATTCAAGAAGAGGGGAAAATTAGGTCGCAGGTACATCGTTCCTTTCAGGGTTTCGGCCTGGGTGGGCCGGGTTGCTTATCACTTGGATCTTCCCGAGGAACTTAGTCAGATCCATAGCACGTTTCATATCTCTCATCTGCAGAAATGTTTAGTGGATGATTCTAAGGTGGTTCCATTAGAGGATATTCAGGTGGATGATCGCCTGAATTATATCGAGAGACTGGTGGCGATTCTTGACATGAAGACAAAAACCTTGAGGAACAGGGTTGTTGATTTAGTGAAAGTCCAGTAGCAAGATCGTAAGGGTTTAGAATGGACGTGGGAGCCAGAAAATGATATGAGGGAGCATTACCCATAGTTTTTTGAGGTAGTAAAATTTAAGGACGAAGTCTGATTCAAGTGATGAAAAATTGTAACATTCATAATCTGGTAAGTTTCCTTTTAGCTCCTTAATGCAAAATCCTTTTCATTTTGGTCTTTAGCTAGTATACGGGGCGTACTCTATGAGTACACTTAGCGTACTAGCTCTTTCCTGGTTGTGGGCTTCAGCCATGTACGTTGGGCGTATGTGGGAGTACGCTATACGTAAGGTTTGGGAAAACCCTAATTTTTAGGATTTGCACCCTATTTAAACAACTTAAACCACCTATTGGACATTTATTAACCAACCTCCATATCCTTATGCCATAATATCGAAACCCTTAGTGCGTCTTTTGAGTTTTGAGCTTGAAAGTAAGATTTTGGTGTTGTTTTAGTGAAAGAAGAAGAAGAACTCTTAGTGGTTACTTGGGTTTATTTTAGGCTTGTAGACCTAAATTCATCATCATCATTGCAAGCCATTTGAGGTATAAAGTTTTCTACTTGATGGTTCATTATGCTAGAACTAGTTTTGGGACTTTGTTATGCACTATTGGATCTTTTTAGCTAAAGTTGAGCTTTTGATCTACTACAGAAGCCATGTATGTTAGATCTTAGCTCCATGGAGGTCCCTTGTTCATAAAAATGCAAACTTTATTAAAGATATTGGTCCATGCAAGCGCTAAGAGCTTTATTAAGCTTCTTTTTCAGGTGTTGGGTTCCATTAAGTCATGCATGGGTTTAAAGTTGCCAACTTTACGTATTAAGTCACCCTTTAAGACCAGATGTGAGGGTTTGGTAATAGGTCTTAATTGATTAAGTGCTTAATGGATAGGATTAGTAGTCTGGGGAGTATGATGGGCGTACGAGCTGTGTTCGCCCCATGTACTCAGCAGATGGATTTTGCTAGTATATTGGGCTCTATTGTATTTAGGCCCATGATGGGTTTTGGGACCAATTTTGTAGATTGGGCCATATTGGGCTTTAAGTTGTCATTTAGGAATGTGGGCCTTTTGAGTAGTTGGGTTGGACCTTGGTTGTAGGCCAAGTAAGAAAAAGGGTAAAATGGTCTTTTACCATAGAGATGGGTTAAGTAGCTTAGATTATTGATTATGGGTCGAGATCCAATTATTAATTGGATATTATTTGATGATGTTAGCGTGAGGATTTTCTGGACCAACATATCGAAATATATTTGAGTGTTTCAGCAGTTAGAGGTGAGTTTCCTCACTGTGTTTAGCGGGTCGAAGGCACCAATGTCGGCCTATGATTTGTCATGTTTAGGATGTTAGATGTCTATGTGACTCTTGCATATGTTATATGTTTACCGGACAAAGCCCGATGACCATACTGTATGCTATTTATCTTTGTGATTATTGCATTTGTTATGTGTTTATATGTTTATATGTATACCGGGCCGGGCCCAATGATCGACAGATCTTTATGCCAAGCGGAGCTCGATGCCAGCAGGGCGCGATGACGGGCGGGCCCCATTATATGTTTATTATGTATGTTATGCGGTATTTTGAGGAACTCATTAAGCTTGGTGCTTACGGTTTTCAGTATATGTTTCAGGTACCTTTGGTTCGAAGGGGAAGAGCCCGGGATGATTGAAGTGCACACACCATCTCGTTCTGCATTTTATGTTACTTTGATGTATTGGGATCAAGGTTCTAAATAACGTAAGGCGTGACTTGGCGGCAATGTCAAGCCTCAAGCTTTTCCGAGCCTTGGCGAGTCACGTCGTTTGTAAGGCGTGACTTAAGGCGGCAATTTTGTATATAATTCACATTTTTATATGTATCTTCTACTATTATTCATTTTTATACACATATATGGGTCAAGGCGGCGTTTTGGCAAAGCTTGGGGGCACATGCAAGCCTTGGAGTCATGGCGTGCCATGGCGAGCTTTTTAGAACCTTGATTGGGATGTTATTGGTACACTTTGGTTCACATTGATTTCTATGATGATGTTTTGGGTAATAGTTTTATTAATTTAAAAATGAACATTTTTTGTCTTATTTTTTGGGACGTTACAAATGGTGATCCTAAATAGATATGGAAAGGAAAATCTCATGTTGGGTCGTCAAGCAATGGACCCGAACGAAAGCCCAGTTCTGACATTCCTCACACTTCTGATCCCAAAGAGGAGACATGCATTTACTGCAATGATAAGGGGCATTGGAAATGAAGCTTCCCAAAGTATCTACAAGACATTAAGGATGGAAAAGTGAAGCCATCTTCTACAGGTATATTGTAACGTCGTGAAAATTTAAGACAATTATTCATTTTAAAAACAACCATAACTTATATAATAGTTCTCAAAATCTCATAATGTCAGTTATCATAATAATAACAATTCCTAGAATATCAAACAACCTTTCTTCCAGTGTGTACACATCATGTTGGCGCCTTCCAGCGATCCTCGCTGGTACCTAAAACACATATCACATAACACGGTAAGCATAAATGCTTAGTGAGTTCCCCAAAATACCACATATAGCACATAAGCCACTCGATGCTAAAACTCGATATAACCCTCCGGTCAATGTGTCTTAGCGGGACCCTCCAGTCCCGTAGCTCGTTGGACCCTCTGGTCCGGTCTAGCTCATTGGACCCTCCGGTCTGGTCTAAATCGTTGGACCCTTTGGTCCGGTTTGATCGAGGACCCTCAGGCCTCGTGAGTCATTGGACCCTCTGGTCCAGTCTATATAACACATAACATACATATAACACAAAGCACATAAATCACATACACATAAGACCCTCCGGTCTGCGCATAGATACCACTCTAGGTAATGTATAGTGAAAAGACTCACCTCGGGTAACTCATATAATCTCGAACTCGAATATTGATCTAGCCTCAGCCTAATCACGAAAACAATTTTATCTAATTAACAACGGCTCTCAAACGCTAGACTAATCCCCCTTACAACTCATCAGAAGGGTAAAGACCATTTTACCCCTCCACGGCCCAAAAGTCCACTTGTTGACCAAACCCTGAAAGTCAACGAAAGTCAACTTAGTCAACGGTCCAACTTTGACCAGACTCGTCGAGTGCACTTGTGGGACTCGGCGAGTGCACTCGTGGGACTCGGCGAGTTCATGCGCATCCTATGAATCCTTCTAAGGTCTCACTCGTCTCGTCGAGTTAACCTTTCACTCGACGGGTTACCACTGATCACGAATCGCAAGGCAACTCGACTCGACTCGTCGTGTCCTCTCATGGAATCGGTGAGTTTCCTCCATGGCAACTCCCAAATGACCTTCTAAGGTCAGATCTGCTTCTCTAACTTATAGATCCGACCTTCAAACGCTCAAAAGTCATGTAAAGGTCCAATCTTTATGCTAATGCAACACTCATATGGCTCTTTTTGAAGAAATAACTCTTAAAATGACAACCTAGGCCTAAACTCCATCTTCTAATTTTAAGGGATCAGGTCTTGGATTCATATTAAAATCACCTAACAGAATTCCAAAGAAGAACTTGAACTTGACGATTGACATTAAAAAAATACTACAGAAATATCATATGTGAAGAAGGAAATCACAGAAAAAGAAAACATTTTTGATAAAAAATAAATCTAACAACAATATCAATCGGTGATTTCAAAGGAATTAGAAAATAAGAAGAAGAATGAAAACATAAAATAAGGAAGAAATGAAACCTGGTTTGGGTGCAACGGAATGTAGCTATCGAATGTCTCCGACCGCTGTCTTTACAGGGAAACGACGATGAGTAGGGGAGAGTCAACGTGAGGAGAGATAACGAGAGCTAATCTTGTCAACAAAGGTATGTGTCCGACTGAATGATTACAAAATAAATATGGTGCATTGTATGGTAGCATGTGTTTCACGATTACATAATGATAATTGAATTGATAGGTGTGATATTAGGAAAAATGTATAAAAAATGTCTACATGTTACAATAGTATGCGTTTTTTATAAGGAAATGGTATCAGATAATAATATAATCAATCAATCAATACATTTAATGTATTAGTTATAATTATAATTATAATTTTTTTTTATATAAATCAAAATAACGGGAAAATTACACATGAAATTAATTTAATTGAAAAATACAGGAAAATTACAGGTGGCAAGAGGCCTAAAAATGTGACATGTGGCAAAATTTATCTTCTTTTATTAGGGTAGATAAAAACTAATCACTAATTATAAAATAAAATACGCCAATGGTTATTTGCATACAAATATACAATAATGATTTTTTTGTTTATAAGTTTATGATGCAAAATGTTTTTAAGCATTTTTTTTTAAATTGTAATTAACGATAAAATCATCATATCATACAGTGATACATAATTTAATACATTGAAAAATACAATGCAAACATTTTATATGTAATAGTGGATTTTTTGCTTATAAGTTTATTATTGTTATTTTAATTAATTAGCATCTAAATGCTTTAAAGCATTGTTCTTTAAGTTGCAATATCTGATAGAATTATCTTGATGTATAATAGAATATACGATTTAATATATTGAAAAAAACAACATAAATGTATAACATACATGGTAAAACAATAGCTTTTTATGACGACTATATGTATCTATGATATTATAATATCTACCCTAATAAATAAGAATGATTTTGTCACATGTTATCTTCTCATTCATTTGGACACTTATCATTTTCTAGATTTTTTTGAAATATTTAATATCCACTTGTCATTTTTATAGTTTTTTTCTTTTTTTTATTCAAATCTCACCTATTAAATGTCACATCATATTAATTAATTTTTATAAATATATTAATTAATGTACATAATAATTTTCTATTTTTGAATTTCTTTTTCTATTAATATATTAATTAATGTATATGTATATTAATGTAGATAGTACATTCCATTTGTGAATTCATATTAATTAATTTATTAGTATATATATATATATATATATATATATATATATATATATATATATATATATATATATATATATATATATATATATATAAATTAATTAAGACCAAATTACATAAATAGTCCATGCGGTTTACCAAAAGGTTACAATCTCAATCGTTACTTATTTTTTTATGAGCATGGTCTTTATGGTTACCAAAACTTTCTTTTAATAAACTCGTGTAATACACGAGTTTCACACCTAGTTAGTTATTAAAATATGGATTTTCTAATATGTACCCTAAGGACATATATAAGAAACATTAATTGAAATATTAATTATAACAAATATTACCATAATTAAATATGATAAATATTAATTATGTATAATATTAGCATAATTAAATGTAAAATACATTAATTATAAAGAATATTATTTATAATTAATGTTTATCACATTCAATTATGGTAATACTCCTCATAATTAATACTTCAATCAATACTTCTTATATGTGGCCTTAGGCACATATTATAAAATCCCTACATTAATTATAAAGAATATTATTTATTTATTTTATCACATTTAATTATGGTAATACTCCTTATAATTGATAATTCAATCAATACTTTTTATATGTGCCTTTAGGGCACATATTAGAATATATATATATATATATATATATATATATATATATATATATATATATATATATATATATATATATATATACACACACACACACACACATTTCACTACAAGAAAACAGCCCTTTAATGACGCGCAAACATAGACACTCACTGGTAGACGACGCGCATTTGTGCGTGTCCTAAAAAATAATGCCAGTTTTGCAAAATTTGAAGGATAGAGGGCACACATTTGTGAGCGCCCTAAAATTAGTGTCAGAAAAGAAAAAAAAAAGAAATGCGGAGGGCGCCTTTCATAAAATGTGTGTCATGTAATGTGTCACTTTATAATTTATAAGTGAAACACGCGTTTTAGGCAGGAAATGAAATCGACGAAAATTACCCCCGCCTATTGGATCCCAAAAATTAATCCCCCCTCCTCTTCTACTTAGCAAGAAAAAGCCCTAGGGCCTTTATCTTCATCTTCAGCGGTGGGATTACCTAGGTCGATTCTTCAGAGTTCAACAACAGATTTGTAAACAACAAACGTATATGATTCTGGATCTCGGCGTGATTATGGTGCTTTGGAGCCGGCGACGTAAACATCATTCGTGAAAAAAGTTCATACAAAACTCAAGAATTTATATGGTTTCGATTATTGAGTGAGGTACAGGGAGGTGTAATCATTTTGGACTATTTACTAATTGCATTGAAATTGAACACTAAAAACTCAATCCACACTTCGAACATATCTGATTCTCTCTTCTTCCGCTCCCCAATCTCCGTGGTGGCGCGCTTTCCATTTCCATTTCCAACCTCAAACCACCGCTAAATGGAGCCCAACAATTCAATCAATAAAATCGATAATCATATCGACGATGATGGTGATCAGAACTCATTTCAGAGCCATCTTCATAAGATCCTCACCTATTCAAGAAAGAGAAAACACTCTCAATCTTAGGTAATCACACCAATTGATTCAACACAAGTAAACCCTCTTTCCGAATCATCAGTTCTAAGGCTTGTTCTCCTTGCTCATACATTCTCTGACTCTCATGATAAAAGCGACCCATCAGCTGTTTGTTTCCTTTTCATAATTACAAACTCACCTGATTCCTTCCATAAATTTTCCGACCAACACACCCATAAATAGTCACTATAGTCATGTATTCGTAATCAGGTATCCAGTGAATTCCATTTCAGTCAACTGCGTTATGGATATTGGATAGATACACCCAGTTAAGCTCTCTCTCTCTCTCTCTCTCTCTCTCTCTCCCTCTCTCTAACACACAAACACACATTTCACAATGGCATATTCAAGATATCCCTTTGACCGATGTTGTAACATGGGTCTCTTGAGATGGCCATTTTCAAGATTAGGTTTGTGGGTAATTCTCGTTATTTTCCCTTTTTGTTGATTAAGATTTAGGGTTTTTATTCTTGAAAAGCAATCTGGTTGGCGAGTCTTTCTGTGTTACTATTCTTGATATCTGGTACCGATTCTAGCTTTGTGAGAAGTAAACCGATGAAGACTTAGGTGCTGTTTATTTTTTTTTAGACAAAATGTCTACAGTCTGCGGACCACATCTGTAGACCTCTGCAGTAGAAGAGATGGACCCAACGTCTGCAGTCTAAAAAAAGAAGACGGTTTGTTTTTTTAGCATCTGCAGGCTACTAAAATAAACTGAAATCTAAATAAATTGATTTTTTTTAACTTCAAAGTGATTTTTTAATATTTTTATGACTTTGTATAAATAATTAACAAATCTAGATCAACTTTTTATATATTATTGTATAAAAATAAAAATAAAAATAAAAATAAAAATGGTGTGAAGTAACGTATATATTTGATAAAAACAAACAACTTTGATTGCAAAGTTATAACTAAACATTATAATTAGTGATCAAAGAATTTGATACATAAATGGATGAAAATAAACTTCGATTTTTTCAATTAAATCCATTAAAAACGTACATAAATATTTTCTCGAGAAATTAACGATACTGTATTAAATAATGTTTCATAAAATTTGGCAAAAAAATTAAGAATATATTATGATTTTTTCATATTTATATAAACAATTACAACGACTGTTATTGTAATAAATACTTATTTATCAATTTGTTAAACATATCATGTTTGTATTGTCGAACGTTTTTTTTTTTTTTTTTTTTTTTTTTTTTTTTTTTTTTAAGTTTTGTAATTTTTTTTCCACATTGTTTATCATTAATAAAGTTAGAAAAATTATAAATAAATAAAAAACTTAAAAATAAAAATAAAGATATATATGTTTTTTTAAGCTAGAAGATGTCTGAAGATGTTAGAAGACTCTAGTCCACATCTGCACCAAGAAGAGGGCGCACATACATTTTTAGGTCTGCAGTCTTCAAAAAGAAACAAACAGTCTGCGAAGTCTAATGTCTGCGCGTGGTCTACGCGGCGCACACAGAAGAGGTCACGCAGATCTGCAGACAAAAACAAACATTGCCTTAGAAACCATCTATAGTTTAGCCTAAATGAAGAACCAAAAAGGGAAGGTTTTTAGTGCCTTTGTAGCTGTTTTCTTTTTCACGGTTATTATGATCAAAGAGAATAAGTTATTGATCTTAATGCATTCTAATTAAAACACTCACTTATTATGATCAAAGAGAAATAGTTTTGTTTGATTATGTATCGAATTCTTATATGTTAAAGGTTTCACTTTTTATCATTAATTAGTTCTGGCAAACACGACAAGAAGAAAGCTAACGATGAGATTTAATTTTGGTGACGGATGCATGGTTGGGGCCAGAAGATCATTTTCTCATTAATTCCTTTTGAACTATTCAACATATTTGTATCTCTTTATATACTTTAACTTCTACACATGATTATGCTCGAGGTCTAAACGACATTTTACGAAACCAAGTGCAGATTGGGTAGATTATTAGTCTCGATATATATGGATATAATTTTCTTACAAATTCGACAATTCTCACAAATTATATATGTTATGCTCTTAGTTGTGCTGTACCAAATCAAATTATTTGTGGTGATTTGATATGTCAACAATACTTTTGTGTTATGATTAAAGATTTGTAAAAAAAATTATGTTATTGAGTTAGGTGTTGGTGACTAGAACCAACTATCTTCTTTTAATGTGATGAGTTGTAGGTTAAAACTTTGTTGATGCTCAGAAATGCAAAAGCATCATTAGTCAATTATTAACTTTTAATGGTTTTATGTATTTGAATGATGTTTCTATCTGGGCATGAAGACATTGAATCTATCGAGGATCTTGCACGCCTATCATTTCAAACTACTCCGGTGTACATTGATGTAAATGATGGGAGAACGAGGGTAAGCAAAATATTCTCTTTTTTTTGTTCACTATATTTTAGAGTTTTCAATTAGAGGTTATGTGTATACTTTATTCTGAAACGACCCAAAAATACCATCCAAAAATTTTGATTTTTATTATAACAAAACCACGAAACTGAGTATCACATAATAAAAACCATATGCTGCGTGTTTCAAAATCCATAATAAAATACTGTGAGAAAACTGTATCACAACTGTATCCAAACATATCAAGAAACTGAATCAACTCCCAGGACAAAACTAAAGCTGTGGTGTGTGCGATGCCATCATCCCGAGCTCTTCCCTTTGCTTGCGGAAGTACCTGAAACCAAAACTGAAACTGTAAGCACGAAGCTTAGTGAGCTCCCCCAAACAACCACATACTAAACAGTACACAAAAGCACATACTGGACCTTGCCCACTGACTGGGACCCCGTCCCCTACATCGGACCAAAGTCCGAAGCTGACTGGGACCCCGTCCCCTACATCGGACCGAAGTCTGAAGCTGACTGGGACCCCGTCCCCTACATCGGACCGAAGTCCAAAGCTGACTAACTGAACACAGCATAACATAACATATCAACTAGCATAAACACATAAATCCTGTCTGAGCCACGGAGGCGTCAAACATACTAACTACTGCATTGGACCGAAGTCCAGAAACTATGGCTAACTGAACGGGCCGGCATTGTGGCCTTAGACCCGTTCCTACTGGAAGGAAACTCACCTCGTGAACTGGCTGCTGTGTGTATGGCTCTGGAAGCTAACTGCTGCAGCTCTGGTATTTCCCCGGCTACAAGTCCATAAACACACTCAATCGGATGCTAATCACTGCATTAGGTAAAATGACTCTTTTACCCCTGGTCAAAGTCAACTCTCCCGGTCAAAGTCAATCTACAGTTGACCTGACTCGCCGAGTTGGGCCTCCAACTCGCCGAGTCCCTAGTCTTACTTCTCAACCTTGTTCGTGGCTACTCGTCGAGTATGGCATCGACTCATCGAGTACCCTCTCGATTCAAGAACTCAGGCAATCTGCATCCGACTCGCCGAGTCATATGAACAACTCGACGAGTTGTTCTTGAGCTATGAAGATTGCCTTGGACTCGCCGAGTTGTATGAACAACTCGTCGAGTCCCTACATTACTGAGTCTACCCTCCAACTCAGTGAGTCCACTCTACTACTCACAGGCTCCCACTCGACAACACTAAAAAGGGGAAAAATTGGGACTCACGACTTGACTCTCCGAGTCGTTCCTCCGACTCGCTGAGTCACATCCATGCAGCTACTCTAAACTCGATTCTGCTTGAATCCAGCGTCTAAAACTTATAGATCTGGGCTTCCTTAGTTCGATTAACACGTAAAGATTCTTTCTTTACGTGCCCATAAGCATCTATGGAGATAATAAGGCTCAAAAAGCATGATAAAGGCTAGATCTAGGGTTCTCATGCAAAGCAACTTCAAAAAGGTAATAGATCCGGGCTCTACAACTCCTAAATG
The DNA here is from genome assembly GCF_002870075.4 of Lactuca sativa. Classification (NCBI taxonomy): domain Eukaryota; kingdom Viridiplantae; phylum Streptophyta; class Magnoliopsida; order Asterales; family Asteraceae; genus Lactuca; species Lactuca sativa. Next base: position 98,726,124 of record NC_056624.2, on the reverse strand, counting down.
AACAGATCTAGGGATATCTCGACCTATTAAGGCTTCCATACAACTATAAGGTTGGAAAATGCATCAAACTAGCCCTAGAAATGATCTAATGGAGGTTTTAAGCATAAAACAGGAGGATTCCGAGAAGTACCTCAATGAACTCTGATTTTGACCTTAGATCTTTGCTCTACACCTCTTCTCCTTGTTCCTTTCTTCTTCTTCTTCTTCAAGCCTTCAAGAATTCACACAAAAACACTTAAATCAAACAAGGGATGGATTAGGGTTTCTCATAGATCTCTGAGGGTGAAGGAGGCGAGTTTGGGGCACATAACATTGCTTAAATAGTGAGCAACCCGGGGATTTAGGGTTTCTTCCTGGCAGGCAGACTCGCCGAGTCCCGAATATGGACTCGCCGACTAACACGTGCACGAAAACTCGACCCTACTCGACGAGTCATGCCATAGACTCGCCGAGTCCTTCCCTAAAACTTCTAAATAAATGCCATGAGAACAACATACCAGAGATGGGGCGTTACAATTCTCCCCCACTTGTCTCAGACTTCGTCCTCGAAGTCTGCTACGGCTGAATCTGCAAATAACTCCGGGTAGTGCTCTCTCATTTCCTCCTCAGCCTCCCACGTCCACTCAGACCCCTTCCAGTGCTGCCACTGAACCTTCACTAACTGAAATGCCTTGTTCCTCAAGGTCTTCGTCTTCCGGTCCAGAATCGCGACCGACCTCTCAATATAATTCAGGATGCTATCAACCTGAATGTCCTCTAGGGGAACAACTGCTGACACATCCACCAAACACTTCCTCAACTGAGACACATGGAAAGTGTTGTGGCTCTGGCTAAGCTCTACCGGAAGATCCAACCGACAAGCAACCCGACCCACTCGGGCCAAAACCCTGAAAGGACCAATGAACCTGGGGCCCAACTTGCCCCTCTTCCGAAACCTGATGACACCCTTCCAGGGTGAGACCGTCAGGAGGACCATATCGCCTACCTGGAACTCCAAGTCTGAACGCCTCCTGTCGGCGTAGCTCTTCTGCCGACTCTGTGCAGTCTGCAGCCTACTACGGACCTGCTGAATCAACTCGGTCGTCTTGAGCACCACCTCTGTGCTCCCAACGACTCGCTGACCGACCTCGCCCCAACAAATCGGGGTCCTACACTTCCTCCCATAAAGCATCTCAAAGGGAGGTCGATCAATGCTCGCATGATAACTGTTGTTATACGAAAATTCCGCTAACGGAAGATACGTATCCCAACTTCCACCGAAGTCTAAAACACATGCTCGGATCATGTCCTCGAGAGTCTGAATCGTCCTCTCACTCTGCCCGTCCGTATGAGAGTGGAAAGCGGTGCTGAAATGAAGACGAGTACCCATCTCTTCATGAAACCGCTTCTAGAATCTGGATGTAAAAAGGACATCTCGATCTGACACCACCAATACCGGCACTCCATGACGTGCCACGATCTCATGCACGTAGATATCGGCTAACTTTTCTGCCGATATACTCTCCTGAATCGGGATAAAATGAGCACTCTTCGTCAACCGATCCACTACTACCCATATCGAATCTACTCCTCGTGCGGTCCTGGGAAGCTTGGTGATAAAATCCATGGTGATGTCCTCCCATTTCCACATGGGAATGTCTAACGACTGCATCTTGCCGTGAGGCCTCTGGTGCTCCGCCTTGACCTTCCTGTAGGTCAGGCATCTCTCAACATACCAAGCGACATCCCGCTTCATGCAGGGCCACCAATAATCGGGTCGAAGATCTCTATACATCTTCGTCGCCCCTGGGTGGATAGAAAATCGAGACTTATGAGCCTCGTCCATCAACACCTGCCGTACCCCACCCCAGTACGGTACCCACACTCTCCCATGAAGCGTCAGCAATCCCTGACTGTCATAATCAAACGAAGCTACTCGGCCCACTATGCTCTCACACTTTTTCCTCTCCTCCTTGAGGCCCTCACCCTAAGCCTCCTTGATCCGCTCCAACAACGGAGTAATCACTGTCATCCTCAAACACAAATCTCTGATAGGGGCTGCCGACACTTTGCGGCTTAGGGCGTCGGCCACCACGTTGGCCTTCCCTGGATGGTAAAGGATCTCGCAATCATAATCCTTTAGCACATCCAACCACCTCCTCTGCCTCATGTTCAGAATCGGCTGATCCATAAGGTACCTCAAACTCTTGTGATCCGTGTAGATAGTACAACGGACCCCATAAAGATAATGTCTCCAAATCTTGAGGGCAAACACAACCGCCCCCAGCTCTAAATCATAGGTAGGATAGTTAGCCTCGTGAGGCTTCAACTGCCTCGAGGCGTAAGCTATCACATGGCCTCGCTGCATCAACACTGCTCCCATACCTGTGATTGAGGCATCATAGTAGACTACGAAGTCCTCTACTCCCTCTGGCAAGGTAAGGATCGGAGCCTCGCACAATCTCTGTCTGAGGGTCTCGAACGCTGCCTGCTGCTCAGGCCCCCAACGAAATACCACCGACTTCTTGGTCAGTCGAGTGAGTGGCACTGCAATCTTGGAGAAATCCTGAATGAACCTCCGGTAATACCCTGCCAACCCTAGGAAGCTCCGAATCTCGGATGGAGACTTCGGGACCTCCCACTGCATCACGGCCTCTATCTTGGCCGGATCCACTAAAATACCCTTCTGGTTGACGAGGTGACCAAGGAACTGCACCTCGCGCAACCAGAACTCACACTTGGAGAACTTTGCGAAAAGTGTCTCCCTCCTCAAAACTTCCAACACCTCCCTCAGGTGCTCCCCGTGCTGCTCCTGTGTCTTGGAATACACCAAGATATCATCTATGAATACTATCACTGACCGATCCAGGATCGGCCTGCACACGCAATTCATGAGATCTATGAACGCGGCTGGAGCATTGGTGAGCCCAAATGGCATCACCACAAACTCATAATGACCATACCTGGTCCTGAAAACAGTCTTCTGCACATCCTTATCCCTAACCCGCATTTGATGATACCTGGAGCGTAGATCGATCTTGGAGAACCAAGACGCTCCCTGGAGCTGGTCAAACAAATCATTTATCCTCGGAAGTGGGTAACGGTTCTTCACCGTTACCTTATTCAACTCCCGGTAATCTATACACATACGATGCGACCCATCCTTCTTCCTCACAAACAGGATCGACGCTCCCCAAGGCGAACTGCTCGGCCGAATGAAACCCTTGTCTAGCAGCTCCTGCAGCTGCATAGACAACTCTTGCATCTCAGGGGGAGCTAGACGATACGGTGCCTTGGCTATCGGAGCCGCACCAGGAATCAGGTCGATCCTAAACTCAACCTGCCTCTTAGGAGGTATTCCCGGTAAATCCTCGGGAAATACATCCGGGAAGTCTCGCACTATCGGAACATCATCAACTGCTGTCTTGCCCTTCTCCCGGGCATCCAAGACATAAGCTATATAACCCGCGCAACCCTACTGGAAATAACGTCTCGCTCTCGCGGCGGAACAGAAGGTTGGTTCGTGCTGTGGCCTCTCGCCCTGAATCACTAACTCTCCCCCACTGGGAGTGCGAACCCTCACTAACTGCTGCTCACAATCAATCACCGCCCCATTGGGGCTCAGCCAATCCATGCCTACTATAACCTTATTCCCTCGCAGGGGAATAAGAACCAGGTCCACCGAAAACTGCTCGTTGAACAACTGAAGAGAACACCCTCTATGCACTCTGGCGATCCTCACGGTCCTGTCATCTGTTATCTCAACCTCTAGTGGACAATCCAGCTCCCCTGGAGCTCTACTAAATCTCTTGCTAAGCGCAAGCGATACAAATGATCGGGTAGCCCCCGAATCGAATAATACCATAGCAGAAATGCCGTTCACAGAGAACGACCCTATATAAAACATGTAATCATAAGCAATAATCAAACAATAATAATACAGAGATGAAGGGAAGATACATACCCGTCACCACATCAGGAGTCACTCGTGCCTCCTCTGCTGTCATCTGAAACGCCCTACTCTTCGCCACTGGCGCCTAGGCTCGGCCCTGCCGGCCATCTGTAATCCTCAAAGTAGCAGGGGTAGGTGCATCCACCTTCCCTACTACAACTAAACTCAGACACTGGGACTTTTTATGTCCCCTCTGATTGCACTGAAAGCAAATCAAATCTGATGTTGCAACGGCAGTAGCAGGGGCCGTACAATCCCTGCTCAAATTCCCAGTCCGACCGCACTTGAAGCAGCCGGAACTCCCTGCCTAGCACACCCCATCGTGCATCCTCCCACACCTGCCACACCGACCGTGGCTCGGCTGAATCCTGGATCTGTGATCTGAAACCTTGGGCTTTTTGCCCGAACCTCTTGAACCCGAAACCGCCTCCGGTTTCCTCTTCTTCTCCATCTCGAGATCAATCTCCCTCTCTCGAGCCCTAGCAATCATGTCATCCAGCGTTTTACAGCTGAACCGGCTCACAAACTGGCGGATATCGCTCCGCAACATCTCATGATAACGGGCCTTCTTCATCTCCTCATCGGCCGCATACTGAGGAACAAGAAGAGCCCTCTCCCTGAACTTGGCGATGATCTCCGCCACGGTCTCTGTAGTCTGGGTGAGGTCCTGAAACTCTCTGGCTAACTGCTGCACCTCAATAACCGGTGCAAACTCCGCCCTGAACCTCGTAGAGAAATCAGCCCAGGTCATGGCATCCAACGCTGCATCATCTCCAATGGTATGTCCGACCTCCTCCCACCTTCCCGTGCCCTGTCCTTCAAAAGACAGGACGCCAATCTAACCTTGTCCCCCTCGGGACACCTGCTCGTGTGGAATGCGTTGGCACATCCGCCAACCATCTAGTACTCGCTATGGAGTCCTACGCCCCATGATAGTCTGGAGCTCCACATGCTCTGAACTCCCTGAACGTAAGTGTGCGCGACCCCATCATGGCCGCCACCTCGGCACGGAAGGTGCCCAGCCTCTCATCCATCAGCTCTAGGATACCCTCCTTGATCGAACCGAAGATCACAGGAGTCTGCTCTAAAATGATACGAGTAATCTCTGAAGAAAGAAACTCTCTGGTCTGCTCATCCATGCGCTCGTCCCCCGAGCATGATCCTGATCCCTCCCCGGCACTTCCACTGCCGGCTGCTGGCCTCGAACGTAAAACCACCATTCTGAAACACATCATAGCAACATCAGAAAACTGAAATATCTCAAGGGATCATTGATACTACGACTAGCTTCCTGGTCTTGTCTCGGCCTTCCTTGATTCGAGTACGGATCCTCTGCTTTCAGTAGTACAGGCCCATACTACCTTCCACATCTATCCGTACTTTCCTCAAGAACTTCCTTGACTCCACCAAGTCACTTCTACTACTACTGATCTCTTCTACTCTCATCCTAGGCTTGCCCTAGGGAAATCTCTGACTCCACTCAAACCAGTCCTCAGCTGCTGAAGGCCTCCTTGTAATGCTAATTAGCCATCATCTGAATACCATCACATGTGGTGAGGCTCGGATAATCCTTCGAGTACAAGGCTCGTCCTTACAACGGTTAGACTCAAACAAGAGCTGCGCAATAGGGCCAAATCCAATACTCTGAGATTATTCAATCCTGATCACATGTGACGTGGCATATTCATCTAACGGCTAACTCTCATCACCAAGAGTTCCACAAGCACGAAGCAAGCAGCATTCGGACACCGGAAACTACTCAAGCAAATCTACTCTCATAATGAGAACTGAACTAGCAAACGATGCTAAGCTCGCGCTACCAGGCATAACCTAAACAGGCTATCCTACTGCTGTCTACTCAATACTAGCATGCAATTCTCATAAAGCTGAAACACATATAGCAGGCACATAAGACATCCTCCTAGATCCTTAGTCCTATACTAGCATGCTGTTCTACTGAAACTGGAACAATTAATCATAAAAATAAAACTTGTATGGGTAATTTCGGAGTACTTACTTGAGCTTGGCTGATCGCATGCACCACACCCTTATCTTGTTTAAAAAAATTTGTTTCTTTCTAAGTGCTTTTCAAAATTCCATTTGAAAACATTTTTCCTTTTTGAAAATCTTTTTATCTTTCCCTTAGTTTGAGTTTAGATACACCCGGAGGTGTATCCGAATCCCTCAAACCAAGGATCTGATACCAACTTGAAATGACCGAAAAATACCACCCAAAAATTTCGATTTTTATTATAACAAAACCACGAAACTGAGTATCACATAATAAAAACCATATGATGCGTGTTTCAAAATCCATAATAAAATACTATGAGAAAACTGTATCACAACTGTATCCAAACATATCAAGAAACTAAATCAACTCCTAGGACAAAACTAAAGCTGTGGTGTGTGTGATGCCATCATCCTGAGCTCTTCCCTTTGCTTGCGGAAGTACCTGAAATGAAAACTGAAACTGTAAGCACGAAGCTTAGTGAGCTCCCCCAAACTACCACATACTAAACAGTACACAAAAGCACATACTGGGCCTTGCCCACTGACTGGGACCCCGTCCCCTACATCGGACCAAAGTCCGAAGTTGACTGGGACCCCGTCCCCTACATCAAACCGAAGTCTGAAGCTAACTGGGACCTGGTCCCCTACATCGGACCGAAGTCCGAAGCTGACTAACTGAACACAGCATAGCATAACATATCAACTAGCATAAACACATAAATCCTGTCTGAGCCACGGAGGCGTCAAACATACTAACTATTGCATTGGACCGAAGTCTAGAAACTACGGCTAACTGAACGGTCCGGTATTGTGGCCTTAGACCCGTTCCTACTGGAAGGAAACTCACCTCGTGAACTGGCTGCTGTGTGTATGGCTCTAGAAGCTAACTGCTGCAGCTCCGGTATCTCCCCGGCTACAAGTCCATAAACACACTCAATCAGATGCTAATCATTGCATTGGGTAAAATGACTCTTTTACCCCTGGTCAAAGTCAACTCTCCCGGTCAAAGTCAATCTACAGCTAACCTGAATCGCCGAGTTGGGCCGCCAACTCGCCGAGTCCCTAGTCTCACTTCTCAACCCTATTCGTGGCTACTCGTCGAGTATGGCATCGACTCGACGAGTACCCTCTCGATTCAAGAACTCAGGCAATCTGCATCCGACTCGCCGAGTCATATGAACAACTCGACGAGTTGTTCTTGAGCTATGAAGATTGCCTTGGACTCGCCGAGTTGTATGAACAACTCGTCGAGTCACTCCATTACTGAGTCTGCCCTCCAACTCACTGAGTCCACTCTACTACTCACAGGCTCCCACTCGACAACACTAAAAAGGGGAAAAATCGGGACTCGCGACTTGACTCGCCGAGTCACATCCATGCAGCTACTCTAAACTCGATTCTGCTTGAATCCAGCGTCTAAAACTTATAGATCTGGGCTTCCTTAGTTCGATTAACATGTAAAGATTCTATCTTTACGTGCCCATAAGCATCTATGGAGATAATAAGGCTCAAAAAGCATGATAAAGGCTAGATCTAGGGTTCTCATGCAAAGCAACTTCAAAAAGGTAATAGATCCAGGCTCTACAACTCCTAAATGAACAGATCTCGGGATATCTCGACCTATTAAGGCATCCATACAACTATAAGGTTGGAAAATGCATCAAACTAGCCCTAGAAATGATCTAATGGAGGTTTTAAGCATAAAACAGGAGGATTCCGAGAAGTACCTCAATGAACTCTGATTTTGACCTTGGATCTTTGCTCTACACCTCTTCTCCTTGTTCCTTTCTTCTTCTTCTTCTTCAAGCCTTCAAGAATTCACACAAAAACACTTAAATCAAACAAGGGATGGATTAGGGTTTCTCACAGCTCTCTTAGGGTGAAGGAGGCGAGTTTGGGGCACATAACATTGCTTAAATAGTGAGCAACCCAGGGATTTAGGGTTTCTTCCTGGCAGGCAGACTCGCCGAGTCCCGAATATGGACTCGCCGAGTCGCCGACTAACACGTGCACGAAAACTCGACCCTACTCGACGAGTCATGCCATAGACTCGCCGATTCCCTCCCTAAAACTTCTAAATAAATGCCACGAGAACAACATACCAGAGATGGGGCGTTACATATTCCTTGCTTTCTTTTGATTTTTCTTCGCAATAAGTGCACATATGTATGTATACATGCATACATTACACACACATGTGTGTATATACACACATTTAAGATCATATCATATACATACAAAGACATCCTACTAAGCATATATCTTTAGCACTCGAGAGTTGATACTCTCAATCTTTTGTTAGATTTGTTGATTATTTAACTTGTAATAATATGACCTCTGATAAACTGGCTAATTAGCACGGAATCTCTTATTATCTTCAGAGAACTTGCTTCAAATTTGCAAGGTAGTTCCATGCAAGAAGTCTTGGCACAAGTTCCTCAGAAGAAAAAAGAAACAAAATTAAGTTCACTTGCTAAAGATTTAGGCTTCCAGCTACTCTCTGATGATATTGATATCACAATGCCAGTAACAAATGTTCAACCTGATGATGATAAGCTGGAAGAACTTGTGGTTCGCGAGGTATATCAGGCATTTAAGGAATGGTAAGACGTAGATGACATTTGTATTTTCATTTGGTATAACTTTCTGTTTGGCTCCTTTTACCTTTTTACTTTTTTTTTCTGTCCACTCATTGGTTTTTATTCTTCTTTTACCCAGTTTCATATCTTAAACTTTCTATTTTTAAGTGCTAAATATTTGGCTACATGAACAATAAGGAAAGTTAAATATGTTGTAGATGACTTAAATAATACTGTATTGAAGCTTCCAATGATCTATATGATGGATTGCATAGAAAATGACTATAGTTCACTACTCAAGTCATCAACTAAGGTACTTGATATCCCTTGATTTTGGCTAGTGTATGTATTTGTAAATTCAGTTAAAATTTTTGATATGTGTATATCATGTTCCATGTTAGAGGCATGGGATATCATGTTTACATCTATGAAATGGTGATTACATGTTCATCTCAATGGTTTACTTAGATTTGATGTCTTGTATCTGTATCAGTTCTTAGTAGAACTTTTTTTAAACAATGGAGTCTTATTAGAATTCACTAGTAATTTTATTTATTTCAATATTTTATGCATATTGATGTGGTCTGAATATGCAGAGGGATATTTACCCATCTCTGCTGTTATATCCAGCAGAAAGGAAGGAAGCCTATCGCTTATGCCTTTTACATTGGTAATTTGCTCAGCAACAGAAGTCACACAATATTTACATTGGTAACTTTCTGAATTGGCTAAACTAATTCAATTTTTAGGTTAATTTTTTTAACATTTTATTACTTTATCACCTTCTAATCAAACAATGATTTTCATATATCATTAAAAAGTGGAACAAAATAAAATGGTAGATAATCGCGGAGCCTGAACAACTAGTACTTAATCTAATAGAAGCTGGTGCAGATATACTTAATGTCCATTGTGAGCAATCTTCGACCATCCATTTACATTATACTGTTAATCAAGTGATTTTTCATTTGTAACCATAAGTTTGTTGATGGATCATGGAATATAATTAGTGCTACAGACCATAAGTTTGTTTGGCCAATGACATGATATCCTTTTCATAGTTAACATTAGATGAGCTGTACATAGGATTAAGTTATCATATTAATCTTTTTTGCTTCTAAATGTTGTTTTGTCTTCATGATCCTTGATTTTCATAATTACAATTAGATAGCAATATGAAATGTTGGATATTACTTGTCAAACTTCTTTCCGCTGTTCATTTTTTAATGGTAGTTGTAAACGTATGTTTCATTTTGTCTTGTATAGTTGATTCTTTGGAGATAAAGAAAGGTAGATGATTAGCATATATATATATATATATATATATATATATATATATATATATATATATATGTGTGTGTGTGTGTGTGTGTGTGTGTGTATGTATGTATTTATTATGTATAGAATGTTTTTGTGTATACATCATACAGATATTCTGGACATAATCTAGAAATCCAGAAAGAACAGTTGCATATGACTTTTCCGGGTTTTGGGCATTATTATATTGAACTAATGGAAACTTCATCATGCAGGTGTTCTTCTTGGGGCAGGCTTATTTGGAGAAAAAAGTGCATCAAGTTCAGCTGATGGGATCAAGAATCAGGTGGATGGTAGTTTCTATTTTATAATTTCATATAATTATGATCCATAAAGAAAATAGAAGGTCCTGGTAATAACAATGCACATTTTTTTTGAAACAAGGGGAGGGAAATGAAAAGATCCCCTATGATGAGTTTAGTGGACTTCCTGGAATTGATGAATTTGCTCCTCTGAATGAGAGTGATTTATTGGAGGCTAAGAAAATGAGATCTAGTGATGAGGTTCCTGTAGTTTTGAGGAGTTCCAGCTGTTTGAGTCTTCCGTATACAATTTCATTACTTCTGTTAGAGACTTCTTTCTGCCACCTGAAAGACTATGTTTGGTCTAGTCTTTGAGAGATCATCTTTAGGTGTTGTTGGAGATACTAGTGATTTCAATGCAGAGCAGGTTTTAATGGAACCCAGAACACCACATGGATAAAATATCATATCTAAAGTGCGGTCCCATATTCTTTGGATGGAGAAAAGGGTAATTTCGTCTTTTACAACTAACATTCCATGTTTTGATTCTTCTAATAATTAAATTAGCATATTAATTTTTTGACTTTTATTTGATCAGGTCACAAGAATTATCGGAGCAGGGGTTCATTAGTCTTAAAGAATTATGAAAGGCAAGATGCAACTTTACTTAGTTGGAATTTGATGTTTATAATCTTTGTGTATATCTTTTTAGTTTGTATAGCATTACATTGCAGAAGGTGTCCCTTAATAGCAATGTAGTATTAGGTTATATAGTTAGGAAACACCTCTTAATCACAATGTAGAATTAGATCCCCTTAATGTCAATGTATTACAATTTTTTGACACGATATTATTGGATGAAATTGATTGTTTTGGTATATATTTGCTTACATATTTTTGTATTATGCATAAATGAGTATCATAAAGACGTCGTAAATGCATATCATAAATGGTTACTTAAGTTTATGACACACAAATGCGTGTCATCTTCATTTATGATAGGTGCTTCCTTGATACACATTACGTGTCATAAACACGCGCGTCGTAAGGTTACGATACGCAAATGTGTGTCGTATTCCATTATGACAGGGCCTTCCATGATACGCATTGCGTGTCATAACTGAGTGTTGTAAATGCGTGTCATAAATGCGCATCATAAATAGACGACGCGCAAAAGCGTGTCGTGTCTCGTTATGACAAGGCCTTCCTTGACACGCATTTGTGCGTCGTCTGAGCGTTTTATGAACACATTGCGCGTCGTAAAAGGCTGTTTTTCTAGTAGTGTTTCCTTTTATTTTAAACCGTATATATATATATATATATATATATATATATATATATATATATATATATATATATATATATATAAATCAAACCTTTGACCCTCATATAGCTCAATTTCTCTATGTTTACCTGTAACTTTTAAGTTATCTATACATCTTCTCTTAAAAAATCTATCTAGCCATGAATACGGTTTTTTGCTTATATATATATATATATATATATATATATATATATATATATATATATATATATATGCACATTTGTGCCCCCAGTGTTGTTGATCATATCAAACAGTCTTCGCCAATCAGAGCAATCATCGGTTTTGTCTAGGTCGTGAATATTGAAACATTTTCACATGTACTAGCTCCACATGCATAACTTCATCAACTTGATAGTGATGAATTTGTCAAGGACGAATTATACGATACGAGCACATGTAAAACCAAAGAGTGCGCCATATGTATTGATGACTTTAAAGAGAAAAACAGGGTCCAAGTTGTGGTGGCCAACCAACACTCATTTCATGCCCATTACATTAAGGAGTGTTGTGATGTAAAATAAATCCATAAGAAACCTAAAAATATCTATTAATAAGTAGCTTAATAACAAATCCATAAGAAACCTAAAAATATCTATTAATAAATAGCATAATTAAATGCATTAAATTCATGACCTTGTGGGTTGCTAACAAATAGGGAAATAGGCATGGAATGTGTTTTCAGGCCACCAAAACTTGGATCCTATCATTCTCTTTGAAGTTGTGAATATATATGACACACTCTTTAGTGTTGTGTATGATCTTATCATATACTTCGTCGATGACGAATTCAGCAATATCAACTTGATCAAGTTGTGCTTGTGGAGCTGGTACATGTGAAGATGTTTCGATATTAATGACGTAAACAAAATCAATGATTGCTTTGATAACGCGATGACTATTCGATATGATCAGGTACACTCAAGCGAAAATGTGCATACATGTATAAGCATAAAAATACAAAAAACAATGTACAAAGTTAGCAATATTAAAACCACATGCATTTCTAGATATACTTTTTAAGAGAATATGTATAGATAACTTAAAAATCACAGGTAAACAAAGAGTTTGATTTAGATATAGGGGGTTTACATCATGTAATAGCAATGCTCAAGGGAATCCCATTTATTTGTTTTTCCATCTACTTTTCATGGAGGAAATCACATTTATTTGTTTTTCCATCTACTTTTCACATAAGGGAAGTTACATCATGTAATAGCAATGCTCAAGGGAAAAGTGAAATTGTGTAGAGGGTTGTCTAGTGTCATGCTATTAGTGTGTGTATGGTTTTGAATTTATGACAGACACTAATATAAATCCATTTTAGATTTGACATATATTTAATGCTATTTTTGAAAATATTTAAAATATTTAGATATGAATTGTAAATATAGAACAAGTCATACTAGATATTGCATTAACTTACAAACAGTGGTTAATATATCAATTGACAATCATGATCAAAATTATAAAAAAATTAATACCTAAGTAATTTCTAAATTAACGAATCATAATATTAAATTATAATAGTAAATCGAAAATCATGTATAATTTTATTTAAATATAAATCACAGATAGATGTTATTAAATAATATGATTGTGGCTGATGTATATTTTATAATGTGGTTCAAAATAATTATAAATTTATATATCAACTTAATATAAAAGTTAATGAGATATTTTATCTCATCATATGTATTTGAAACTATCATATGACCTTTTCATTTCTAGATTAATATAATTAATGTGTTAATTTAAATTGTGTTATTAAATTCAAAATAAATTATCTTGTTATTTCTAGACTTTTAAAATTATTATTATTATAATATACTTATTTTTTAATTTAAATATTATATTAAATCTAAATCATAATGCAAATTTTTTTCATATCACAATAAATACCTGAAACCATCATGACTTTTTAAATTTCCAAATTAACATAACTATCTATTAATACAAAATATTTTATTAAATACAAAATATTATCTTATTATTTGTATATTTTTAAAATGGTTATTATAATACATGTATATGTTTTTAATCTAAAACATAAACCAAAATATAAACTAAACTTAAAAATATATATTTACGTAAAAAATAGGTAAACATGGTTAAATATCACTAATGTATAACCACAATTCAAATTAAATAAAAAATTATTAAAAAACTGAATTTTATTGTAATTGTTTTTTAAATAAAAGGTTTTAATAAATTAATAGAAAAAATTAATTTATAGTAACTTACAAGCAATGGCTCATAAATCAATTAACCATGCCGATCAAAATTATAAAATAAAAAAAATCAATAGATAGCAATTTCTAAATTCATCAATCATATTCTAAAATTTTATTACTAAATCAAAAACCATATTTAGTTTATTTAAACGCAAACCGCGGATAGATGTTATTGAAAGACATTATTATGATAGATAATTAGAGTATAATTAAGTCGAGCAAGATTTTCATTTTTCAAACAACCAAAGGCATTAATTCGTTCAAAAGATAATTAGAGTATAAGATATTCTTAAACATTAGAGTAAATAATAAATATAATTTGGAATAAAACTTTGAGGAATGCAGTGTGATCAGGTCGCGCCTTTCCCATTGAAACCCAAAGTACTTGAAACATTTGAAACATGAAACCATAAGCATCAAGCTTAGTGAGTTCGCAAAATACCACATACCATACTGTAACGCCTGTGTTTTCGAGCTTTTCGTTTTTAGCAATGTAATAGTCTAGGTTAACCTTTGTAACCCGTTTTGAAATAATAAGAATGTATTATTTGAGTACTATGTGTTTTGTGCTTAATTGCTTAATTATGTGGTCTGATTAATTAAAAATAAAAATAAGCGTCAGAATTTAAGTGTAAAATGAACTTAATATCTTTGGTTAATGTTGTAGTAGTTGAAACGAGGTTTCCGAATATATATAGAACGCCCAAATCTGACTTCGTATGAGGAAGTTATGATTTATCGAAGTTTCCACTTAGCGGTATGCAGCCTGCAGTGGCGGATGTGTGTGGTGCCCGGGGGGTCCCGGGCCACTGCTCCGCTTCGGTCCGTTAGGGTAAAAAAAAAAATAAAAAAAATTATATTAGGTGCACCGGCTTCAAATTCGTTCGGGTGACACTATACTTTTGAGAAATCGAGGCCCAAAAAATAAAACAATAAAAAATGCTAGTCCAACAAATAAACAAAATTAGCCCAATACCTCAATTTAGAATTAGCCCAAATGCATTTTGAGTTTGTAGCCCAACTGCCCAAATTGCTTATTTAATTTTTTAACCAATAGAATTAGCCTAATACCCAATCTCTATTAGGTGTCCATCAGCTTTTGAAAGAAAAGAAATTGGAGTGCTGGCCTTGTGCCCTTGTCTACGAACGAGATTACATAAAACAAAACAAAAAAAAAACGGCACTGTGAACTGTGAAGTGAAGGCCATCGACGAAGAAAAAAAAATCGGACATTGGGACACTTGCTTCTTTCAATCGATTCAAGTGTTCAACCATTCAATTTTGTTTGGCTTGGCTTGGAACTCCTTTCAATCCTACAAATACAATGAAACAAGTAAGTATTGATAATTTTAGGTTTATGAAATTAGTCAAATTAGTTGCTTTTTTGTTGAAATTTCTTATTGTTTAGGTGAAATTAGTAGTTGTTAACCTTGAAATTACTTGTTTACTTGAAATTGGTAGTTGTTATTTGTTAACCTTGAAATTACTTGGAATCTTGGATGGCTTATTTGTTTGATATTGAATTGTTAGGATAAAATTGGGTCTTTTTTTGGAAGAACGAGCATCAATAAATCAAGTGTTGGAGAATCCTCCAAAAGACCATGCTCCAATGATTTAAGTTTTGAAGCATCCTCTAAAAGAGCATGTCCTTCTAATCAATCATTCCCTTCGGTTTCTAATGTAAATCCACAACCTACAACTACTCCAATTACAAATGTTGAATTGAAAGATCTTCCAAAAGACCCGGGTGTAAGACCAAAGATTACAACTTACCATTCAAATCAAAGAGATGAAATAAGGAGGGCATATTTGCTTCAAGGACCTTGTCAACCAAGGGGTCATATTTTCCCTTCAAAGAAAGTAGGTTCAAAAGAAAGACGTTTTGTTGTTAAGTGGTTTGATGACTTTGATTGGTTAGAATATAGCATAAAAGAGAACAAAGCATTTTGTTTATTTTTCTATGTATGTGGAGACATGGTGGGAAAACAACATGGGAAAGATGTATTTGTTTCACAAGGTTTTGATAGTTGGAATAAAAGACAATCATTGAGAGATCATATGGGTGGTATTGATAGTTTTCATCACAAAGCAAAAGAAAATTGTGAATTTTTATTGAAAGAAAAACAATCTATTAGTGCAGCCTTCAACAAGCAAACCAAGATTGAAGAGAGTAATTATAAACTTCGTTTAGGTGCTTCAATTTGGTGTTGTAAATTTTTATTGAAAAATGGTTTACCATTTCGGGGTCATGATGAGTCGAGTGACTCTCTTAATAGAGGGCTTTTCTTGGAGTTATTATCTTTCTTGAGAGACCATAATGAAGGCATTCGCAATGTTACATTAGAAAATGCTCCTCAAAATAATCAAGTGACGTGCCCGAGGACTCAAAAGCAAATTGTTGAATGCTTTTCAACAGAGATAGTTTTAGATATTTGCAAAGAAATTGGTAAAGATGTGTTTTCTTTATTGGTTGATGAATCGAGTGATGTATCAAAAAAAGAACAAATGGCCATAGTTTTGAGGTATGTCGACAACCGTGGAGTGGTGAAGGAAAGATTCATTGGAGTGGTGCTCGTGAAGGATACATCCTCTTTGACTCTTAAAGCAGCCATAGATGACGTTTTTACCCGCAACAATTTGAGTATGTCTCAGGTAAATATAACATTTTTTTCTTCCTTATTATGAATTTTATTTGAATATTATTCGCTTTAATGTTTATTATCTTTTTTTTTATCAGGTAAGAGGACAAGGTTACGATGGGGCAAGCAATATGCGTGGTGCATTTAATGGTCTAAAAGCTTTGATTTTACAAGATAATGATTCAACGCATTATGTGCATTGCTTTGCACACCAACTTCAGTTAGTTATTGTGGGTGTAGCAAAGAAGCATGATGGTGTTGATGATTTCTTTGAACAACTTTCTTTGGTGGTTAATGTGGTAGGTGGTTCATGTAAAAGACAAGACATGCTACGGGAAAGTCAAAGAGAAAGGGTGCAAATGTCAATTGGAAATGGTGAACTTCAAACTGGAAGAGGGTTAAACCAAGAGAGCTCTCTTATTCGAGCAGGAGATACAAGATGGGGTTCACATTTCAAAACCATCACAAGTTTGATGAACTTATTTTCGGAGGTTCGTCATGTTCTTGCTTATGTCGAAGAGGAAGGATCCACTCTAAGTAACCGAAATCAAGCATTTGGTATCTTAAAATATTTCAAGACGTTAGATTTCGTGTTTTACTTACATTTGATGTATGAAATTTTACACCTCACGAACGTATTGTCAAAGCATCTTAAAAAAAAGGATCAAGATATTTTAGAAGCGACTTCTTTGGTTAGAGGGACAATGGACGCATTGAAGTCTTTAAGAGACACGGGGTTTGCTAAACTTTTATCGAAGGTATTCTCTTTTTGTCAAAAACATGATATTAATATTGTGGAGATGACAGAAAATTATTTCACATCAAGAGGCCATAAGACTAAAGTTACTAATCAATTTCATTTTGAAGTTGAAATTTTCAACACCGTCATGGATATGCAAATTATAGAATTCGGGGACCGATTTAGTGAACTTAGCACCCAATTACTAGAATACATGGGGGCTTTGAGTCCTTGTGATTCATTTGCTAAATTTAACAAAACAAAATTGTTAAAGTTGAGTGAGTTATACACAAAAGATTTTGATGATGCGGAGAGGGTGCAACTTGATGGTGAACTTGAAATATATTGTCACGCTTTGCATAAAGATGACCGGTTCACTAGTTTGCAAGGAATTTCCGACCTTTCTCGTTTGATGGTGGAAACGAGGAAACATCGGTCTTATCCTATGGTTTATAGGTTGTTGAAGTTGGTTTTGGTTTTACCCGTTGCAACCGCAACGGTTGAAAGATTTTTTTCAGCGATGAAGTTTTTGAAGACGGATTTGCGTAACAAAATAGGTGATGATTTTTTGAACGATGCTATGATTTCTTATGTTGAAAAAGAAGCACTTATGAAAGTGAAGATCGAAGATGTAATGGATCGGTTTCAAAAAATGTGTACCCGTAGATGTCAAATTTAGATATTAAGATGTAATGGATCAATTTGATGTACTAGTACTTTTAACTTTTTTTATGTTATTATATTCGGACAAAAAAAAATTGTGCCACTGCTGTGACAACTTTCTGCGTCCGCCACTAGCAGCCTGTAATACTCGATTTGAGATCGAGCGGTTTTTAGCCGAAACAATCTAAGCGAGGATCGAAGGTCTCGTTGTTGTTATCGAAGCGATAAAAAGTTGTGCGAGAACGGACGTCAAATGAAGAAGTTATGAATTTATAACAAAGTTTTTCTGTCGCGGCCTATTAAAAATAAATAATAAAAATAAAGTCAAAATTTGCCGACGGAGTCTAAACGAAAGTTGTAGAGCGTAGTCTCACCTTTCCGTGGATATAAAGAACGTCGAAAACGGAGTGCGTATGAAGAAGATATGAATTTCAGAAGTTTGATAAATAATTTGTATTTATTTTTAATTGAAAAATCCGGCATTATCCGAAGGGGGAGTCAGCAGTCTGATCCGACGTACGCCCCGCGTACTCCGAAGAGTGTCGACACTTCGGATGACGCATGCAGTGACGACTTCGGAGGCTAGTACGCCCCGTGTACGCCTATACGCCCCGCGTACTCTGAGGCTCCAGCCTCCTATAAATAGGATGCGAGGGCAGCCGGCTATTTTGCTAATTTCCTCTCTTCTCTCTCCCGTTTTGCATTGTTTTGCGTGCCAAAAATACCCCGAAGCCTCGGTATTATTCTCGAGCCCCGAGGCAAGTCCCGAGATCCCGAAGATCCTGAGAAGTGCGGTTCCCGAGCCGAAGCTCTGCCCGCGAGAAGTTCAATTTTTGTGGAGATCTTCCAGATCTGCTGTGGATTACTACTTCTGCAAGTCGTAGTGCTGTTCGATCATCTTCTGATCAAGTGAGTGTATACTACCTTTCATAAACACGATAATAATACAAGTACGGTTCGAGTGTATTAAGTAAATTGTGGTTTATATGTGTGAGGGTGTAGTTACTTTCTTCTAACGAGTAACTATGAAGTATTTTATACGATATACTTGTTATGTGTATATTTTGTGATTGTATGCGTGAATGAATATTCACTTTATTCTATCTCATAGATTTGAATTGTTTTCTATGGAATACATGTTATGTGGTATGCCTCATCTATTTTGTGGAATATATATTGAATGAAAATGATATACAGGTTTTAAACTATGTATGAAAATATATATTTTTATCTACTAATATGTTGGGTAGAACATGGGTAGATAGTTGGTGTGTAATAAACAGATGAGAGGCCTCGATGTTGTTGTTGTTGTTGATCTAGGTATTCAGCGGAGTATGGATAACGACCACGGACTCTTTCTAGACAGTCCAGTGGAACGCTAGCAGGTTAATAACCTATAGGTGTTGTGAACGATGTGTTCACCGGTGTACTCTATCACCCTCATGGTTGCCTTTAGGATATCTATTGTTGAGGAAACCCCTTAGCAGTGATGTCCGTCCCGATGAAAATCCTAGATTAGGTCCCTTGTGATACATGTTGTTTTAGGGACGTAAAGTGAGGATAACGGGAATGGGTAATCGGGATAGTGATTGGTTGGTGAAATTAAATATAACTTATTTATTGTGGATTGAAAACCCTATATGCTCACCAGGCTCCCAAGCCTGACCCACTTAGTTTTATTTGTATTATAGGAAGTGGCACAAGGGCGTAAGATGGATGGATCATCTTGTTGTTTTGTTTACAAGTCTGTATATGTATATATTTGTTGAATGACTTGTAATGTTATCGTTTATGCTTTATGGTCTGTATCGGAACATGACATCCCGAGTTTTGATTATATAATGAAAATGCATCTCTTGATGAAATGCTTTGATAAATATTATTTTATCATGTTTTGTTTTGGGAACAAATTCTGCAACTCTTTCAAATCAAAAGGATTTACTCTGAAAATATTTAAAAGCATAAATGAAAATCGGTCTTTTCTGGCCGAGATTTTGGGGATGTCACACATACATAACATCTGGCCTCACCCACACAACTAATGGGCCCCGCCCACATAACAGGCCTCACGTTACATATCGGGCCTCACCCATATAACGATCCCCGCCCAACATAACGGGCGGAGCCGCCCAACATAGATGCATGAGCCACAAAGACAATTTAGCATCCCACGTAGTATAGTGATAAAACTTACCTCTCATTGAGATTGGGTATACCATAGCTCGTACAGTCATGAAACCGATGATACAATCCACATATCCATATACCCAAGGTCAAACCTAAGTCTATACTCTAAAACTAGCATTTTACCAAAAGACAACTGGTCAAAAACCTCAACTTAGAAGTCTAACATGGTACGGCCAACCCAAGGCAACGTCGTGGTAGCTAAATGCCAAAACAGTCATGTAAACTACACTCGAGCATATATGCTTTTTAGTGTGTGTGTGTGTGTGTATATATATATATATATATATATATATATATATATATATATATATATATATATATATATATATATATATATATATATATATATATATATATATATATATATATATATATATATGGCTATGTCACACCCCAAAACCGAGAACGGCGGAAACGTTCTGGGGCGGAGGACGTCATGTAAACTATCACAACAATGCAAAGTAGTAAACAGGCAACAACATCATCCATTGCATTAATAGTATAACTGTAATTACAGTGTGTTCTGTCATAGTAATAAACATCATAATGAATAATCAAAATAAAAGACGAGTCTTGAATGCTCTGTCTTCACAAAACCTGGTCGTCGTACCTGTCTATTTGTGACTTGAGAATACAAGTTATTTTGAAAGCGAGTATCAGCATAAAGCTGGTGAATTCATAAGTATTTTAGTGTCATTGATTTGTAAAACTTGTAATGAAAGACTTGTAAAACTTGTAAGGAAAGACTTGTAATTGTTTTGAAGGAAAGTTCGTATAAGTAGGAAAATGTTTGTAAGTAGTTGTGCATGTTTGAAAACCCTAAAAAATCCCAATTTCCTACTAGTATAAAAAGTAGTCTTCTACCAAGACCCAACTGTTTTGAAAGTAATCTTCTACCGAGACTCGACTGTTTTGAAAGTATACATCACTATGAATGTGACGGTTTTTCCCCTGTAAAACTATTAATATAAAACTATAGTCTACCTGTTGGGTCAAAATATGGTTTATACTTTACTTTTCTGGGCAATTGTATTTTATTGTAATATTTATGAAATTTTGGTCTAGTTTACGGCTGAGTTTATGGCCGTAAACACCTTACGGCCGTAACCTCATTTACGACACATGTGTTATCCGGCCTATATTCCAAGTATAAATAGAGGTGTTAGGGTGAGGAGTAAGGATTGATGAACACGAAGAGAGTTTACGGTCTAGAGAGAAAGGAGCATTTGTGTGTGTGAATCTTGTGTAATGAATTTAATTCATATTATCAATACATTGAGATTCATCATCTTCTTCTTCTCTTTCTCTTCTATTTTTATCTGACATCATCCGTTTGATTGGGATTTCGCACCATCAAACGGATCTGATTGATACACGGGCAGATTAGGGACTTGCAATTGGTATCAGAGTCTGGTTGTATCAGTCAAAAGGATTTATTGTTTCATCCAAAAATCGAAGATTCTGTGTTCTCGGTCCAAGCTTACGACCGTAAACACTGAGTTCACGCCGCAAACCAGTCAAATTCATTAACCATGAAGTCTAGATTCTTGGGCTGTAAACCCTATTTTGGGGCATTAATTTGATCTTATTTTTGAAATATTTTTGCGTTTTTGGATAGATCTCGCAAAAATAAGGGGGGTTTGTTCTTCGTGTTTTTCATAAAAAAAGGTTTTTGATCGAGTTTTGGAGCTTCAAAGTCGAAAAATCGGTATTTTTGGTCGGAGTTAGCGGCCGGCGGCTAGGGTTTCAGTGTTTTTGGCCGGAGTTTACTGCCGGAAACAGTTCACGGTCGCCAAAGGTTTGCGGCCGGCGTTTAAGGCTCGGCTCGGAATTCGGCTCGGCGACGGCTCGGCTCAGCAGAAGCAGGGTTCAGCGCTTCAATAAAAAGGAAGCGTAGGTGCAGTGCCGGGTTTTGAACACGAGACCTCCAGAACAACAAGCCTGTGCCTTATCCAACTCAGCTAGCTGATTCCTTGTTCCTTTCATTTGAAATTTAAACTATAACCCGTCTTTTTTGCAGCAAATTTCGAATTTTGACACTTTTAACCCAAAAACTCAATTTCTTTTAACTTTAAATTCCTTTTTCATCCAAAATTATAATAATAATAATAATAATAATAATAATAATAATAATAATAATAATAATAATAATAATAGTAATAATAATAATAATAATAATAGTAATAATAATAATTAAAAATAATAATAATAAATAAATACAAAAATATAAATTAAATTAAAATTAATAAATAAAATTATATTTTAATTTTTTACTTTTATTTTTAACTTTTGACCTTAAATTTTGACTTTGACTTCCAAGTTTGACCTTTGACTTTAAACTTTGACTTTTTCATTTAATTTTTTTAATTTTCAAATTTAACTTTTCGGTTTGACTTTCAAGTTTGATTTTTTTTAGTTTGACTTTTTCAAGGTTGACTTTTTCATGTTTGACTTTTGAGTTTGATTTTTTTTATTTGACTTTTAAGTTTTATTTTAGCTTCTAGTTGTGTTTTTTAATTGATTTTAAGGTCTACAAGGGAGTTGAAAACATGAAAGAGAGTCGTCAAGATATGTTAAGACAAAATTTCAACTTTTTCTATCTTATCCCTGGAGAAACCCTTGAAACTCAGTTGTAGCGATTTACTACACTCACTACTGAGATGAATATAGCCGAGATCTTCTTGACTAAGTCCGAGATCAACAAAAAGCTGTTGAATTCACTTCCAAAATCGTGGGATATGAACATGGCCATCATCAAGAAGACAAGAGATCTCAATCATCTTAGTCTTGCTGATGTTATTCAAGAACTTGATGCTTTGAAGTGTAGAGAAACAATGAGTTCTGAAAACATTTCGGTCACTGAAGTTACATGTACTCCAGCTTGTGAAGCCACGATTAAATTTCTTCGGGAACAAATTGATGTATTTAAAAGAGAAGTTGAGGACCTAAGATATGAAGGATATCAACTCAGGAAAGGACAGAAACCCCTGAAGGCTGAATTAGAAGCTAAAACCAAGGACTTTAGGAAACTTCAGGAAGAGTATAACAGCAAGTGTGAAAATTATGATTATGTTAAGAGACAACTTGCTGCTGTAACTGAAGAACTTGACGCTTTAAAAATTAAGTGTGGAAAAACTGATGTCAGTTTCAAAAAGTATACTGCGTCAAGTCAGACACTCGAGTCCTTATATGAAACCCAGTTAAAATTCAAAGAAAATCAAAACAAGGTTCTAGGGTATGATAGTGTTCCTCCTCCTTTCAATCATAGCTACACATCCATCCCTATGACAAAGAAAGAAATTGACACGGAGGCACATCTTCAATATGGAAAACGAGCTGGATTTGTGTCAGGAGGAGTTATTAATATTGAAGATACTAATGTTGATACTTCTTGTGCAGGCAAAGTAACAAAAGATGAGAACAAGGAGAAAACCATTGAATAATCCAACATCTCCTTGAACTCAGAATCTGTTGCTTCGAATTGTGTTACTCCTAACAAACCTACCGTTGAGAAATATAGGCCTCCAATTCCAACGCAACAGAGTGCTTGTTGCAAGTGTGCATGTGGGAACAACAAGAAACGAGGCAAGGATACGCCACCAGGGGCAGGAAGAAATAACTTCATAGTGAAGAAAAAGACTTGTTTTCATTATGGAACACCTGGACACATTGCGAGAAATTATCCTAATCGCGCATACGTTCCCTACTACGCACAAGGGTGGCAGAACGCGCCAAGAGGGAGATACTCCAAAAGAAACCCCTCAAGGTCATGTTCAGACAATGCTGATTGGAACGCGCAGAAGGCCAACAATCAATCTTCCAAGGCCAAGAATCAAAATCCCAAGGGCAAGAAGGGAATGCCGACCAAGAAGTCCAATCCAAGAGATGCCCCAACAAAACCAAGACCGGCTAGGTCAAAGTCATCTCGGCAATCGGCTTCAAGTTCCAAAGCAAGTGCCGAGGCACCCATCGGATCAAACAGGAGATGGGTTAAACCTGAATATAGATGGGTACCAAAGGTAAAAACTCCAAAATCTCATAATGCTTCTAACGTTTCTATATCTTCTGTTTGTGATAAGCAAGATATGTCATGGGAGAGAGTATCGTGCATTGATGACAAAGGTCGACCCAGTTTCAAAATGGATTGGGTTCCAAAGACCAATTAATCCCGCTCTGTGTCGGAGCAGCTATGGAGGCATATCATCAAACTTCGGTTTGTTGGTAGTGGCTATTCCAGGCACATGATAAGGGACATCTCTCAAATGTACAACATTTTGACCTTTGCTTGAGAGTACGTGTCCTTTGCGGGAAAGGAAGAAAGGAAGAGATCACAAATGGGGTTAGTACTTAACGATGTGAAGAATTTTTGGATCTGTTCTGAGATTATGCTTGCTTTTCTCAGACCTTCTGAATGCAGATTCAATCGGTGAATTACGGTTTGCGTTTTCTTCTCTATACTCCTGTGTTTTTCTTAAGCTGATTCACTTTAAAGACTAATTTTTGTTTTAGGATAGTTTAAATTTGTGCATTTACTTTCGTTTCTCTCCTATGCACAAATTTAGGGGGAGAAATAAAAACAAAACAAAAATTAGAAAACTTAAAAAAAAAATCCAAAAACATTACAAAATCAGAAAATCCAATATATATATATATATATATATATATATATATATATATATATATATATGGTGTAAATGAAATGTGCTTGAGGGAGATGTTTTGGGAAGTGATATTATCAAGTGATAACAGGCAACCTGAGTCTGCGTAACGTACCCAAAGTTGAAGGGTCTATGCTGGTTTGATGCGTCGGTAGGCACGAAAAATTTTAAATGGACTTGACTAGGGAGATTTGAACTTAGGAAATTTATGGACTTGACAAATCTTGACCTAGTTAGATCCATTTAGCCTGACAATACGACGCTCAAATAGGTTGAGTAGGGAGATATATATGGGAATCTACTCGTCACATTAAATGAACCCGTACTTGGAACCGTGGTTTAACTTTTCCTCGATGTGTGGATTCTGTCCTTAATTTCGGTTGGATGGGGCGACTGGTAAATTCCGATAAATTAGGTCTGTAGAATATCATTTTCTTTGTTTCAGTCTGTTAGTCATATGTTGTCTCCTTTGCGTGACTTCCAATCCGACTTGGTACACAACATATGCAACTCTATTTCTCTGCAAGCTATATATGTGAAATACTTCTTATCTGTTAGCCATATGCTGTCTCCTTTGCGCGACTTCTAATCTGACCTGGTACACAGCATATGTAACCTTCTTCTTCTCAACCCCTCTGAAGTAGTAAGTAATAGAATTCTGAATCTCTCCTCTCTCTGAATGATTGTCTGCTCACCCGGTGTAAGGAGTACTCTGGAAGTTCTTGATGGCTGGGGCGTATCAAGAAGCGGGAAACACGTTCCAGTACACTTAAAATTGAACTCATACAGATTGTCTATAGATCTTGCTGCTCAATTTAGGTGGACAACAATATCCCTGGTCATCGTCAGATGAATGGTCCTTAAGATATAATATCTAAGAAATTAGGATCAGATATAATTTTTTAGGAACTTAAGTTCACCTGTCTTGTAACAAATAGTATGTCCTAAATTTGTCACAATTTTTCGTGTTTAAGTGGACAACAATACCGACGATCGACCAGACAAAGATGTGAATATGAAAGGTACCGACAAGTGGATAAAGGTTGTCTAAAAACTTTGATCCCAAATCATTCTTAAAGTTAGATATCATTTTTATTTTTATTAAATTTGTCATAGTTTGTTCTAATTTAAATATTAGGGGAGAATTAAAAATTAAAATTAATAAAAAAATAAAAAAAAAATAGTGTTATTTCTGTTTTATTTCTTGTTCAGAAAAATAAAAAATCCAAAAAAAAATATTTTTATTTCTGTTTTAATTTGTTTGCTAAGTTTTCTTTTAGTTTTGTTTTGTCTTGAAAAGTGATTTCAGGTATAGATAAGACTCATGAACTTTGTGTTGAAGATTTCTGAGCCAAAGCCTCATCTGTGAGCATCGAAGAATTCTCATTCGAAGGAGCAATAAATGAAGATTATTCTTTCAAATTCAATCTTTCAACCCCAGAAGCAAGGTGAAGCTGAAATTGAAGATTATGTGACGGATTGCATTGAAGCCTCCTCAATCAGTCTGCTGCTATCTATGAACCTGCTGAAGTGATCCAGCAGATTATTTCTCCCTAAAGATTCTCAAGCTGAAAGCATCATCTTTCCAGAATCAGTACATCAAGCATCCTCACCCAATGTGCGTTTACTACCAAATTCTGAAGAAAAGCCCAAGGGCTCAAGATGAAGTCATTCATTGAAGACTAATGCTGAAGCCAATCTCTCATTGATGATTAACAAGAAAAGCTAGCTACTTTTTAGGGGGAGCTTGTTGGGTCAATTAAGAAAAGAAAGCTATAAACCAAGGGGGAGATTGTTGGGTCAAAATATGGTTTATACTTTACTTTTCTAGGCAATTGTATTTTACTGTAATATTTATGAATTTTTGGTCTAGTTTACGGCGGTAAACACCTTACAGCTATAAACTCATTTACGGCCCATGTGTTATCCGGCCCATATTCCAAGTATAAATAGAGGTGTTAGGGTGAGGAGTAGGGATTGATGAACACGAAGAGAGTTTATGGTCTAGAGAGAAAGGAGCGTTTGTGTGTGTGAATCTTGTGTAAGGAATTTAATTCATATTATCAATACATTGAGATTCATCATCTTCTTCTTATCCTTCTCTTCTATTTTTATCTGACATCATCCATTTGATTGGGATTCCACACCATCAAACGAATCTGATTGATACACGGGCAGATTATGGACTTACACTACCTTATCATTTATGTGAATGTGTCACAAAGTAAAGGTAATAAGGAAAATAGTCTATCTATATCAAATATATTCTACCTCATCGTTCATGTGAATGTGTCACAAAGTAAAGGTAAGAAGGAAAGTAATATAATAACTAAAATTTGTATCCTTTTGCACTAGGATATTCACGGCGTGGTAACTCGCCGAACAGTATAACCGAGAACATCCGTAGATGAACACACCTTCTGTTGTAAGCAGCCAAGTGTAGGATGGTTAGTCCATGAGTATGTAGAAGTATAACTTCATATAGTATGTAGTAGTATCTCTCCATATAGTATGTACTAGTATGTCTTCGTATAGTACATATTAGTGTCTCTTTGTATAGTATGTATTAGTGTCTCTTTGTATAGTATGTATTAGTGTCTCTTCGTATAGTATGTATTGTATTAGTATAGACTCATGAATGAACTGACTCTTGTGTGATTCCTTGTACTTGGAATAGTAAGTAGTATCTCCTAACTATGCCTATTATTGTTACTAGTAATGTACGTGTATAACCGAAGGTATGCCTTTGCTACCCAAAGGTACTGAATTGACTGACGGAACTTTTATGTCTATATATGTGTACATGATATATAACTAATATTTAAACGACATTCGGACGAATAACCGATACCCTAAGGCCACATCCAAATGAGGAGGAAATAAAGTGAGCTAGTCGTCCTAAGTACTTTAAACATTACTTATATAACTATACATATATAGGCATGCATTTGACAATATAATAGTATAAAAGAAGTTTGGTAAAGCCTTTGAAAAGTTTAATAACTAAAAATTTATGACTTGATGTCAGTTTGTAAAATGATTTGAAAGTAGTTTGTTTGATAAGAACGATTTTAAGTATACGGAAAACCTTTGTTTGAAACACAATTGTAACAGAGTTTGAAATGAAACATATAGTATGTAAGACAATTTGATAAAGAGTTTTAACATGTAAAAACATTTGATAAAATCATTTGAAGTAATATGTTTGGTAAAGCAACTAAAAGTGTAGTAAATCCATTTGCATGCTAGTTATTAATCACATGTGATTAATATAATAACTAACATGATTCAACTTGTATTCCCCTCCCCCCCTAAAAGCATTTATAAACATTTAAAAACATTTAAAAGGTTAATTAAGGGGTATGAACTCACCTGTAGTGAGTGGATCGGATGGAAGTGTTGGACAAGTGCTTGGTGTTAAGTGAAGACTTAAACACACACAATGATCCTAATTACATATAAAGACATATGTATATATATAATTAGTGATTATAACACTAATTAGACAATTATAAACATCCTAATGTGTGTAAAACACTTTGGTCAAAGTGTTAGGAGGCCATTGGGTTGCAACAAAGGAGTATAAGGCTTTGTATTTGAGTTTATGGTCCATATACCATACTTATTGGAGTTTACGGCCCAGGGGAGTTTACTCATGGCCGTAAACTCTCAAATGGTTCTCCAAATGAGGCTTAAAGCTATTATGTCTTAAGTTTTTAAGTGTTCCAAGGCTTAAACAAGTGGCTAGGTGGGTTTAAGGTCCAAGAATGACCTTATATTGAGTTTACGGCCTGGGGACCACTTCCCCATGAGTTTACGGCCGTAAACTCATGGTATGAAGTACCATTTAGTGTTTTGAAGTCCCTAGTTCAATGGTGTAAGGTTCTATACTAAGTTCCAAGGCCTGGTAAGGGACTAGGGTGCATTTTGCCCCACTTATAGGGGTTTACGGCCCAATAACATGTCTTGGCCATAAATTCCTTTGATCACATGATTCTTTGTTATTTCTAAGACCTAAACATGTTAAACCTAGTGTACAACGAGTTAGAACAAGAGTACTTACGATCTAGGAGCTTGAAGGGTCGGTTTTGGCCAAGAACACTAGTGTGTGTTCTTGGTGGAACTTGAAGATCTACACAAATGGAATGATTTCCTGGATGACATCATGTAAGATCACTAGTTCATGTAAGATATCAACTAGTTAGGACAATAAACTTATGAGTTTTGAAGATCGGGGTCGAAGGTCGGGATGGTACTTGAGAGGATTTCAGCAAAGGAAGTGAAAGAATGGAACAAATGGCCAACATTTCCTTATATAGGGGGAGTTTACGGCCCTTATGGAGTTTACGCCTGTAAACTACATTGAGGTGGCCATGAACTCCTTGACAAGTGGTTTAAGGCTTGTTCTTTGAGCTATAACTTCAGCAGGTAAACCCCGACACTTATCCCTTAAGTGTACAAGGCTCAGAACGCTCAAATAAATTCTTAATTGTGCTAAAAGATAGCATAAATGAGTTTGAATTTCAATGAAGTGTTTGACTGTATAGGATAGAAAATTTCGGGTTGTCACAGGCTAGGTTATAATGTGGATGGTAAGTATTGTGTGGATGTAGGAATATATGTGGACCAAGAGTTTAAAATACATATTCTAATAGAATACATATTCTGATTAAATACAAAACCTGACAGAATACATATTATGATTGGATGAACATTTTGAATAATAACAAATTTTGAACCATAAGTTGAAGACTAACAACATTCTTAAAGAATAATCATCTATTATTAATATCATTGAAGAATCTAAGGTCCAAAAATAAACAAAAAACAATTTTTAATATCACATTCTATAAAAATACAATGTCATTTTTTGAATTTTTGCTACATTCTATACGAATACAAGCTTTATAGTAAGTCATTCTTGAAAAAATCTTCATTCTATAAGAATACAATTCATCAAAGAATCTTCATTCTCATTTGTGTTTCATGCTGTTATATTTTGACATTTTGGTGTGGTGAATCTCCATTGTCATGAAATTGTCTCTTAATTTCCATCCACAATTGTGGTTCCAAATAACTTTTGCTACATTCTGAGTGGTCCTGAAACAAACACATACAAATAATAAAGTTCAAGAATATAAATACGTATAACTTATGGCCTCAATATACAACATTCTTGATACAAATCCTTCTCGGAGGCTAGAAAACGTTGAACAACAGTTATATCTTGTGAGAATGATTGTAGTGATAATAACAAGTTTGTATCCCTCTTTTCAACTCCAAGCATTGTTCATGACCCGCATGAAAAAAAAATAAGAGGCATTCAATGAGTATCATTAAATCGTATTCTAGAGATTTTTTTTTTATTTATAATTAATAAACACAGGATAGTACAATAAGGGGGAAGAAGAAAATTATGTCCAAAACAAGTACCAAATGTCAATTAGTAACAAACACAAAATACAGATGAAAATTATCCCATAATAATAAGATGATAAATAAGATGAAAAGTAAATTAGAAAACCATGTCAATATTGCCTTCAAATGGATAACCATTTAAACAACCACAAGTCTCTGAGAAAAAGACGGCAACGGATGAACCAACACACACACACACACACACACACACATATATATATATATATATATATATATATATATATATATATATATATATATATATATATATATCAGATCGTGTGAGGACGGAAAAATTGGTGAGAAGTGCGAGGAAAAAAAATATTTTCCGTGAGTGTGAAAAAAATTGGTCGAGATTTAATTTTATTTATCATCAAAATCTTGATATATGATATGTAAATATGATGTTGTGTTAGTAGCAGTTTAGACTGTGGTGAGGCTTGCGTATTATTGAGTTGCATGGCTCGTGTTGCCTCGACTAGTAGCAGAAACGTCGGGTTGTGTGACGTTAGAATGTTGTATATTCTGCCTCTCTCTCTCTCTCTCTCTACAACTTCATCACGTAAACTTCATCGTTGATTGTTGGATGAAACCACATCTTGAAATCCATGGACGCCTCTGGTAATCGTCACACCCATCAATTGATCGTCTTCCTCAACGTCTCCCCCTCTCTTTCTCCCTTACATACACAAACACGCACACACGTCTTTACGCCTTTGAGACGATGATTCATTTGATCAAGATAAACATCAGTCTTAATCGTATGGTCCCAACCTTCCTCCATTGCAGCAACGAAAGCGACATCGAATGGTTCGCTTTCAATACCGACTTTGTTTGGGAACTTGCCCCTCGTTTCGATGCCTGGTCGTCTTCCCCGAAGTAAAAGCCCTAATCACTCTACTCTACATTAATTTCTTCACTTGAAGACCTTTAATAATACAATTTTATCAAAATCTGTGTGATTTGATTTAGCATCAATATTATGGTGAATCGATGCCATATGGGAGCCAGAAAGAGGAATACAAGGGTGCTGATTGCTACAAGATTTTAAAGAATGGAGGCACATGACATGAGTTTCACAATCAAAATCAGAATAAAGTAAGTGATGGAATTTTGTGAGTGGTGATGAACTAAATCAAGAAACAATAGTTTACTTCTATCCTCTGATCCTCCTTAAGTTTCTCTCTCTGTCTCTTTTTCTTCCATTTTGGTTTTTGAAGCTTAGGAATGTAGTAGCTATCTTTCTTTTTGTAATGTTAGTGGCTTATATGTGCATATTATATTCAAAGGTGTTTTTTATCAGTATTTTGAGCTGTGTTTATCCAAGTCTAGGTAATTAGTAGATTGGACATTTATGCTTGGACATTTATGCTGCTATGGTTTTAGTGGGGCTTGTGGTAGGAGTAATGAGAGTTATGATAGTGTTACAGGTACTCTTGTGACCATGAAAGAGATTCAATGTGTTGATTTAGTTAAAGAGATGGTCTGGATTGATGATTTCAACAAATTCAGACCAACAATTTCAACTGTTCTTATTTTACTCTATTCTTTAACTTTATAGGTACTTAAAGGATTCACATGAGAAAGAGCTGACATCATCTGTGAAGGAGGGAGTTGACACTTTATTAATATATCTTTATAGAGCTCTAAATTTAGTTGTTGAAATGGAGAGTCTTGCTTCTTCTAAAATATTGGTGCATAGTCGTATGGTTGTAATTAGTTTATTCACAATTGAGAAAAGATAATTAATAAAAACATAATTAAACTAAGTAGTTTTAATGGGTAATGCAGGAAGAGTTGGAAACTTTACTGAATGAGTCAGGGCATTTAAGGACACTTTCTTTTCTTTGTGAAAGCAAAGGGATGAGTTCTATGGCTCTTGCAATTTGGAGAATATTGGCAAGAAACTATTCATTCGGGTTTTGGAAGGACCAAAAACAGATAAATGAAACAAGTGGGGAAGCTGTAAACATTATATTTGGTAAAGAGACTCCAGCAACTGAAGCTTCAAGGATTCTTAATGAATTATCTGATAAAGATCTCATTCTGCAACATCTTCGATGGGTATGATTTTAAACAATCACTCCCTCTTTTCTTTTTGAATTAGCAGATTGAAAAGAATAATGTCGACATGATAATATTTGATTTGATCACAAATGACAAGACGCATTAGTGCTTATTATGTTTTTTTTGTTAATTAGCACAGGTAGGAGTCCTAATTTCTTAACATTTATTTCTATTAATGTTAGGGTGCAAAGTCATGCTTGGATGTAATGTTTTAGGCTTTCCTCTTTGTATGTGTAAATGGGTTGAGTCTTTTCCTATAAATAGGAAGTGAGTGACTCCCATTATGTAAGGAATCATTTGGAGTGTTAGACTAGAGAGAGAAATTGTATACAAACCCATTTGTATAATCTTTCTAGATCTAATAAGAGCTTACAAAGATTTATTTACTCCTTGTGTTCTTGAATTTGTATAATGAATCACTAGATCTTTCCTAATTCCGCACATGCCATCATAATCAACACCACTACAATTGGTATTAGAGCGGGTGTTCTTGATTTCATCAAGAATTGATCCTTGATGGCGATCTTGATTTGGTGATTCTTCATATTCTTATGGATCTTCATGATTAGAGTGTTTTTGTGTTCTTGAAGTCGAATTTTTCTTTGATTTGATCCATAATTCGACTTTCTCTCTCTAGAATACTTGTTTGTATCACTTTCTCTCACTAGAATTTGATTCATATTCACTTTCTCTCTCTCTAGAAAACCCAAGTTCATATCGATTGATCAAATATGGAAGAAAAAATTCGTGAAGTTTTTTTTATGGAGGATTGTTCATGGCCAATTAGTTTTGAAGGAGTTCTCCATTGTTTTGTAACCGGGTATTTCAAACAAAATACACTCATTTCTAGTATGAAATGTGAATGTGGAAAATTCAATGGTTATCCTCTTGATCATGATCATCATAAGATGTTGCTTAATCGTTTGGTAACAACTTATCATGAAAGAAGAAAGAAGAAGAAAGATGATGAAGTAATTGAAGGAATTCGTCTTAATGAATGCATATATAGTGATAATGTTCTTGCTTCTTACCCGGATGTTCTTGATGTTCAAGAAAAAGGAGTTCAAGTTGATTTTCAAGATGAAAAAGTTTTTTGCTCAATTGGAGTTCAAACCGATGATATTTTGTGTTCTTGTGATTCGTTTGAAGGAATGATTCCTTATCGGAAGCCGGTGATCCAAGAAAATCACAAGTATCAAACTCCAAAAGATTTGATTCAAACTCAAAATGTTCATGTTGTTGAAAGTGGGTTTGTTCATGAAGTCAAGTCTTCAAGATGCAAAAAGATGAGAAAGAAAAAGAAGAAGAAGATGAATCGAAAGAATAAGCGGGTTAACTCACAAAAATCGTCATATGTTGTGAAGCCAAAATCCGTGAAGCAAATTTGGGTTCCAAAGCAACAATCTCCAAAGGTTGCATTGAATTTGAAGTCAAAACCCAAAAGTGTTGGTGGTTCTTTTGAAGATGTTCTTGGATCGTTGAAGAACACGAAGAACACGAAGAACGAGTTATACATCTCGCATGGTGGGTGGTACAATGTTCGATTTGGAGATTTTCTCATTCCGACAAAAGAACCAAGATCTTCCAAATTTGATTCGTTCGTTGAAAACGGGTCTCGATTCGTCAAAAAGGTATCTCAAATTCTCAAATGGATTCCAAAACATCCATGATTTCAATTCATACTTTACGTTTTTCCTTTTTGATCGATTTACCTCATTGGATCAAAACCGTTTCAAACCCCATTGTTGATCCAATTTTTTTTAATTGATCATATCCAAAACCAAATCAATTTAAATTCAAGAATTACTATTCATGTGTTTGTTATCGAGCCCAAAAGTATATGATCCAAAAGAATGAGTTCGGTTACTGTTCATTTGATTAGAGTCCAATACATTTTTTATCCGATTTCATTAGGTGAGCCCAGAGTCGATTTCAGTGTGCTTCAACTGGTTGTATCTTAGAAATCATACGCATCTGTTGTTGCTTCTTAATCGATTGCGTCTGTATATCCTTCTCGTTTTTTCGATAATCTTGCTTGCTTTCTTTTGTTTGGAATCGATTGATAATCTGAAAACGGGAGTTTATTTCATATGATTTTGTATATGATGAAATCCATTCTTTCACTTGCACTGATTTGGAAGAAAATTTGGATTTATGTCATGATGTAACAACCTGAAGTTGTTTATCGCCGAAAACCTATCCTACCCGTATGGCTTGCCGTATATCGGTTTGTTCCGATGTCGTTTTGGGTCGAATAAATTAAACTTATATGTTTAATTGATACTAATGAGTGTCCAAACCTGTTAGGAACTCACGAAATGAACCCAAAATGCTTATTCCAAAAATTTTAGAAACAATCTCGCCGAGTTATGAAAACTTAATCGGGTGCGACCAAAAGCCCCGTTTAGTGCCGGTATCGGGTAGAATTCCACCGTGTCCAAATTTCTCAACCTATATAAACGCGTTTAACCTTTCATTTGAAGCTTTTGCTTCCTCTCTCTACTCTCTCTCTAACCTCTCTCCTAAATCTAAGTTCAAGGGTCCAAAACTCAATTTTAAGGCCTCAAATCCCTAAGGTACCTTCCTAACTTCATTGTATAGCATATTTGGCTTCTAAATTCGAGATTAAATCATGAGATTGGACATAATATATGAGTTTACGGCCCAGGAAGATGCCTAGGCCGTAAACACTAATTTAAAAGGGGTTTGAGCCTTTAAACCCCTCCTAGACAACTTTGGGACCTAGATATGGCTAAATGACTTCATGGATTGGACTTAAAACATTTTAGACATGGATTTTAAGGGATTTGAAGGAGTTTACGGCCAAGGCTCATGCTTGGGCCGTAAACTCATATATTTGGGGTTTTTATGACCTTAAACCCTTCCAAATCACTTATAAGGCTTAGTTATGAATTATAGAATTTTGGCTTTAGCCTTGGAACACTTTTATCATGGATTTTGGAGGACAAATAAGAGTTTACGGCCAAGCCTCATGATTGGGCCGTAAACCCTTCAATTTGGGGTGTAAACTCCTCCAAAAGTGTTGTTTAGCCCCTATAACACCCTAAAGCCTTGGAATGAATTTTAGAAGTCCTTAGAATCAAGTTTTTGGCCTTAAAACATATGGAATCACCCTCTAAGAGAGTTTACGGCCATGAGGGGGGGGGGTCTCATAGGCCGTAAACTCCAAAAACCCCTCCAAAATTTCAAGGAAATGCATGAAAGGCCTAGGAATAAATTTAGCAATCACATGTGATTGGTTTTGGCATCATTTAACACAATTTTCATGGGTATTTAGGAGTTTACGGCCAGGAGTCCATGCTAGGCCGTAAAATCCTATAAATAAGTCAAATTGATGTTTAAAATCCATTCCAAGACTTTAAACCAAACCTAGAAAAAATTCCCTTAAGTGATTTAAGCCATTTTTGCCCATATTTGACCCCACCATGAGTTTACGGCCGTAAACTCATGGGGAGTGGGTGTTATTGTTTGAAAACTCTTGTATGAGTTTATTCATGGGGAGTAAACTCAAGTTCCAAGTCCCTAGTGCCATTATACATTCTTAAACGCCACCCGAGTCCCTCCAAACGCTTGTAACGGGGTGTTTTCGCGACTAGAAGTAATTATCCCTAACAATCAAATAATCTAAGTCCTAATTAGATACAAATGTGTATCTTTTCATTATACATAGGAACCTTGTGCGTTTGCAAGTCCCGAACCGTTGCTTGACGTCCGAAATCGTCACGTTTCTCGTCCGGTGAGTTCATACCCCTACCCTTTTTCCTTGTTTTTCAATGGTTTTCCACTGTTTTCAGGGGGAATACAAGCAAAAGTACAAGTGTATCTTGTACTTAAACTGATTTTCAACTTAATGATTTCAGTTTCTAAATGTCTTAATTTCCAAAGATTTAGATAACTAATGTTTCGAATTGCAGGTTAAATACATATTTCTTTTGAAAATTGTTTTGATCTAGATTGCTTTTATAAAGAAATCATACTAATACGAATCCGAATACGAATGTAACTTAGTAAGAATCTGAATACGAATGTAACTTAGTAAGAATACGAAGACGAATATAACCTAGTACGAATACGAATACGAATACGAATATAACCTAGTACGAATACGAATATAACCTAGTACGAATACTAATACGAATACGAATACGAATACGAATACGAATAAGAATACGAATACGAATACGAATACGAATATGAATACGACTACGAATGCGAATACGAATACGAATACGAATACGAATACGAATACGAATACGAATACGACTACGAATGCGAGTGCGAATGCGAATCCGACTACGAATGCGAAGTGACGCCTTTGGTTGACACTAGACTTCGATTATACAGTTGCTGTACCCTCTGAGTGTCACCAGAGTTTCGAAAACGAATACGAAAATACGCCTCTGGACCTCTACTGAGCTTCAAATATATCCGCCTCAGAATGTCGACAGAGCTTCGAATACACAACGAAATGTACTCTTTTGGAACTTAACAGAACTTCGAAAATACTGTGATGTACGCTTCTGTGTGGTTCCAAAACTTCGAAAATACAACTAAGTTATTAGATAGTAGCCATCCGAAGGTAGAATAACTAAGGGTTAGAATACTTATCTAATACTATACACATGGTAATAACTAGTAACAACTTAGAAACGAATAGACAACTCAATACATAGGAAAATATGGGATTTTCCTGGGATAACATAACAGTTAGTAACGAACCTAGAAACGAACAAAAAACTCAACACATAGGAAAATATGGGATTTTCCTAGGTAGTACATTAACACATAATCGAATAAAGTAACAAACGAATAACTAAAACTATAGGGAAAATATGGGATTTTCCTGGAACGACATAACCAACCGTTTTCGAAATTGTACAAAGGATAACCAAACTGTTTTCATAAGAAAATAAGGGATTTTCTTGAACAACTACTTTTTCAGAAAGCAAAGGAACTCGTTCTTTCAAAACTAAACCGCTTATGAACTCACCAGCTTTATGCTGATTTTCAAACTGCTTGTATTCTCAGGTCAACGATAGACAGGTACACCGAAACCTTTTGGAGAAGACGGAGCATCCCGAAGTCTCGTCTTTACTTTTGTCTATATTACATATGTATAACACCTGTACAACTTTACTTTCTAACAGATGTAAACAATATTATGTAATGTAATGTTTTGTGATTACTGCTTTACTATGTACATTGGATTTGATACTCAACGTGGAGCCAACCCCGGAAATGTTTCCGCCTTTGGTTTTCGGGGTGTGACACATGAGATGATGGAAATTTTGACTGCGTGATGTTAACCTTGATAGTCAAATGCGAAGTCTCAAATCAATTGCAATTCACTTGAAGGGTTCCTGTGATATTTGACATTTATTAACGATTTCTTTAAGACTGAGAATCGGAGCCTGGGAATCTCGATTTGCAAGATTTGAAGTTGAAATCGATTTTGCCTTATGGTTAAACAAGTTGTTCATATTCTTGATTTTGAATGTTGATGGTCAATAGTTGTGTTTCGTTTGATGATGATTGGAATCGACGAACAAACAGGACGATGTATTAAACGCGAAGCCTGTGTTGAAGAACTGATTGTGAAATCGATGTTTGGAGTTTAGATTTTGGGATTCGCTTTTGGTGAAAGTTGCGAATTCGATTTTGATTTTGATTTACTGGGAACTGGATTTGGAAGTTTATGTTTGGAGTCGATTTCTTGCCTGGATGTTGATGTGAGGTTCTTTGATGATATCGATTAAGTTGTTGTGGTTAATATCGACTAGAATGCGAAAACATGAATTTTGAAAAGCCAATCAGTTGGGTTCGCATATGAAATCAGATGAGTTCGTATCAATGAATTGATTTTGTTGGTCATTTGGAATTCGCATTTGGTGATACAGTTTTATGGTTGACGGCCAAACCGGATTCGCATTTGATGAATCAATTTAAAGATCAAGAGTGTGTTTCGCATGGTTGAGGAATTGGACAGTAGTGTTATTAAATTCGCATTTGATTGTGTCAAACATGAGTTCGCATTTTTGTCTCAATCAATTTCGCATATGAGAATGCGAAGCTTTGTAAGGAAAATGCGAAACAAGTGACCTGGAGTCGATGATAATTCGCATCTGGTATTTGATTTTGGGAAGGAATAAATGGAACATGCGACGAATTGACTGTATATGTTGATTTGGGGAAGAACACAAACAGTTTCAATTTGCACCCCTGATCTTTTCACAAAATGACAAAAATAGTCCAACTTCGCAAGTTTGAAGAACATGCAGAAATTGTCAAAACGAGTACCTGTAGTTTCGCATTTTTGACAGTTTATACCCAACTTCGCAAAATGGGTAATATAAGCTGAAAAATTGCAGAATTTTCAGTTTTGGTTCCTGCAGTTTGTGCAAATTTACGCTTTATGCCCGGTTTCGCAAATGGGCTAGAGTTTCGCATATTTGACTGTTTTTGGCGCAACAGGTCCCTGCAAGTTTCAAAAGGTGACAATTTCTACTCGGTTTTAGAAAAATCTTGCAACTTTCACCTGAAAAGTCAAAAATTTTCACAAATTGGAATTTTTTGTGGCTTTTTCGTGATTGTTTTTCCGTGCAAGATTTTTGGTGATTCATTTTTGGTACACATCAAGGGGGAGTATCGTGAAGACTATTCCTTGGGCGCTTCTCATCCTTAGTGGGTTTTATAATCATTTTTTGATTATAAAAAGGGGGAGAATGATGGGTATTCGAAGCTTCTCGGGTTTGCGAATATTTATTTGCGGATTTGAAGACCGGTGTTACTTCGAGGGGGAGTTTGGTCTTGATCGCGCTAACTCGTTGGAGATTAAAGCCGGACATCCAATTCTAACTTTGAGGGGGAGAATGTTAGGGTGCAAAGTCATGCTTGGATGTAATGTTTTAGGCTTTCCTCTTTGTATGTGTAAATGGGTTGAGTCTTTTCCTATAAATAGGAAGTGAGTGACTCACATTATGTAAGGAATCATTTGGAGTGTTAGACTAGAGAGTGAAATTGTATACAAACCCATTTGTATAATCTTTCTAGATCTAATAAGAGCTTACAAAGATTTATTTACTCCTTGTGTTCTTGAATTTGTATAATGAATCACTAGATCTTTCCTAATTCCGCACATGCCATCATAATCAACACCACTACAATTAACAACCTGGCACTTTGTTAATATGTATTTTGATTATTAAAATAATTCTATGAGAAATTTGATTCGGATTTCATCAACATTAGGACAAAAGCTTGTGAGGTGTTGCAGAGAGAACTAGAGAAGATGACCTAAATGAGATTGTCAAGTTATACTGGTGCTTTTATTATATTATATATGTTTCATTTTATGAGAATTATATATGTATATGAATATTTGACGGTGGTAGTTAGGTGGTTGTAGCTGGTGGGTGAAGATGCATTATCTGGTGGGTGAATAACATGTAATTCACATATGAATTACATGTGATTTCCAAGTAAATCACATGAAATTGACATATGATTTAATTGTGGTTCACATGTAGATCACAAGTGAATCACATATGAATTACATGTGATTCACATGTAGATCACAAGTGAATCACATAAGAATTTCATGTGATTCACATGTAAATAACATGTAATTTACATATGAATTGCATGTGATTCACATGTAATTCACATATGATTCACTTGTGATTCACATGTAAATCACAAGTAAATAACATATAAATTACATGTGTTTCACATGTAAATCGCGTATGAATTACATGTGATTCACATTGTAACATCCCAAAAATACGATCCAATTTTTTTTCTGCTTTAAATAATAATAACAGTCATAACACTGAATGTCATATAATAAAAACCATACGTCAGGTATCTCAAAAGCCGTAATAAAAGTGTCGTATCAAAAACTATATCAAATCATATCTAAATATCTGAAAAAAACTCCCAGGAATAAAGTTGAAGCTGTGGTGTGTGCGATGCCATCATCTCGAGCTCTTCCCTTTACTTGCGGAAGTACATGAAACCAAAACTGAAACTGTAAGCACAAAGCTTAGTGAGCTCCCCCAAACTACCACATACCATACAAACATATAAAAAACTACTGGGCCCTGCCCACTGCATCGGACAGAAGTCTGGAAACTGCATCAGACCGAAGTCCGGAACTAACTGCATCGGAACAAAGTCCGGAACTAACTGCATCGGACCGATGTCCGGAACTAACTGCATCGGACCAAAGTCCGGAACTACTGAACATAGCATAGCATACACATATCAACTAACATAACAACATAGACTGCATACTGAGTCGGGCCGTACCCGAAACACATAACACACAAAACCTGTCTCAGCCACGAAGGCATCAAACATACTAACTACTGCATCAGAACGAGGTCTGGAAACTACTGTTAACTAAACGGGCCGACATTGTGGCCTTAGACCCGTTCCTACAAGAAGGAAACTCACCTCGTACGCTGGCTGGTAAAGGAACTGCTCTGGAAACTGTCTGCTGCTGCTCCGGTATCTCCCCAACTACAATTTCCATAACACATTGAATCAAATACTGATAACTATACTGAGGGTAAAATGACTATTTTAACCCTAGTCAAAGTCAACCTATTGGTCAAAGTTAACATACAGTTGACCTGACTCGTCGAGTTGGGTCACCAAATCGTCGAGTCCTCACCCTCACTTCCTTGCTTCTGCTCGCTACTACTCGTCGAGTTTGGCATAGACTCGACGAGTTCTTCTTCGATGCTATCACTCAGTCAATCTGCATCCGACTCCCCGAGTTTTATGAACAACTCGTCGAGTCCTCCTTCAACACATGAACACTCTGGCTGTGACTCGCCGAGTTGTATGAACAACTCGTCGAGTCTGATCTTGAGGTATGAAGATTGCCTTGGACTCGCCGAGTCAGGGCATTGACTCACCGAGTCCTTCGATGAACGAGTCTGCCAATCAACTCACTGAGTCCTCCTCACACTCATTAGTTCCACTCGCATAAATCAACAGGGGAAACTTCGGGGTCTCAAGACTCGTCTCGCCGAGTCCGAAGAATGACTCGCTGAGTTGCATGCATGCAATTACTATTCAGACGATTCTGCTCAAAACCAACACACCCAACTGATAGATCTGGGCTCCTAAGGCTTGGTTTGCACGTAAAGATTCCATCTTTACGTTCACATAGACCTCTAAAGAGGTTTAAAGGCTTAAAATGCATGAATAAGGTTAGATCTAGGGCTTATATGCAACAAGGTTCAATAAAGGTATTATATATGGGTTTTGGGAATAAAATATGATTAGATCTGAAAGCTATACCACTACACAAGCTCCTTTACTAGATTAAGCTCATAAATGGGCAAAAAGGTAACCTAAATGAGATTTCTAAAGAGAAGCAACCAAAGAACAGAAGGAATCTGATTATTACCTTAATTGACTCTGAAATGGATGCAAGATCTTGGTTCTTCTCTTCTCCTTTGGATCTAGCCTTCCTCTTCTGTTCTAATCTTCAATCTTCACACAAAAATGCCCAAAATCTCTGAAGATAGGTTAAGGTGTTGCTATGAAACGTTCTGAGGGTGAGGGAGGCCAGATTGGGCACATAAGGGGGATTATATAGGGTGCAAAACCCGTGGATCTAGGGTTTCTTCCAGATTGGCGGACTCACCGAGTTCGGAATATGGACTTGCCTAGTCGCCAACTTAAACGTGCTCGAAATCCCGACTCTACTCAATGAGTCAGGCCACTGACTCATCGAGTCCCTCTTGCAACTTGAACAAATAATAATAATAATAAATAACATACCATAATTGGGGCATTACAACTCGCCCCCACTTGTCTCAGACTTCGTCCTTGAAGTCTGCTGCTGCTGCATCTGTGAATAACTCTGGGTAGTGCTCCCTCATTTCCTCCTCTACCTCCCACTTCCACACATAGCCTTTCCGATTCTACCACTGCACCTTCACCAACTGAACCACCTTGTTCCTCAAGGTTTTCGTCTTCCGATCCATGATCGCTATGGGTCTCTCAATATAATTCAGGCTGCTATCAACCTGAATGTCCTCCAAGGGTACTACTGCTATCTCATCCACCAAGCACTTCCTCAACTGAGAAACATGGAAAGTGTTGTGGATCTGGTTGAGCTCTGCCGGAAGATCCAAACGATAAGCAACCCGACCCACCCGGGCCAAAACCTGATAACACCCTTCTAGGGTGATACCTTCAGGAGGACCATATCGCCCACTTGGAACTCCAAGTCTGAACGCCTCCTATCAGCGTAACTCTTTTGCCGACTCTGTGTAGTCTGATAACACCCTTCTAGGGTGATACCTTTAGGAGGACCATATCGCCCACTTGGAACTCCAAGTCTGAACGCCTCCTATTGGCGTAACTCTTTTGCCGACTCTGTGTAGTCTGAAGTCTGCTACGAACCTGTTGGATCAACTCTGTCGTCTTGAGCACCACTTCGGTGCTCACAATGACTCGCTGACCGACCTCGCCCCAACAAATCGGGGTC
Organism: Lactuca sativa; assembly: GCF_002870075.4. NCBI lineage: Eukaryota > Viridiplantae > Streptophyta > Magnoliopsida > Asterales > Asteraceae > Lactuca > Lactuca sativa. The sequence goes on along the minus strand of NC_056624.2, from coordinate 98,683,588 downwards.
CTGCACTTCCTCCTATAGAGCATCTCGAAAGGAGGTCGATCAATACTCGCATGGTAACCGTTGTTATACGAAAATTCCGCTAACAGAACATACGTATCCCAACTTCCACCGAAGTCTAGAACACACGCTCGCAGCATGTCCTCGAGAGTCTGAATCGTTCTCTCGCTCTGCCCGTCCATCTGAGGATGGAAAGCGGTGCTAAAATGGAGACGAGTACCCATCTCGTCGTGAAACCGCTTCCAGAATCTGGAAGTAAAACGGACGTCTCGTTCTGACACCACTGAAATAGGCACTCCAAGTCGTGCCACGACCTCTCTTGCATAAATATCGGCTAGCTTCTCGGCCGATATACTCTCCTGGATCGGTATAAAATGAGCACTCTTCATCAATCGATCCACTATAACCCATATAGAATCCACTCCACGCGTAGTTCTGGGAAGCTTAGTGATGAAATCCATGGTGGTATCCTCCCATTTCCACACTGGAATGTCTAGCGGCTGCATCTTGCCATGGGGCCTCTAGTGCTCTGCCTTAACCTTCTGCAGGTCAGGCATCTTTCTACGTACCAGGTGACATCCCGCTTCATGCAAGGCCACCAATAGTCGGGTCGAAGATCTCTATACATCTTCGTTTCCCCTGGATGGATGGAAAATCGAGACTTATGAGCCTCATCCATCAACACTTGCCGTACTCCGCCCCAATACGACACCCAAACTCCCCCATGAAGGGTCAAAAATCCTCTACTATCATAGTCAAAAGAAGATACTCAGCCCACGATCCTCTCACACTTCTGCCTCTCCTCCTTGAGGCCCTCTACCTGCGCCTCCTTGATTTCCTCCAATAATGGAGTAATCACCATCATCCTCAAACAAATGTCTCTGATCGGGGCTGCTACTGCCTTGCGGCTCAGGGCGTCGGCCACTACGTTGGCCTTCCCTGGGTGATAAAGGATCTCACAGTCATAATCTTTCAACACATCTAACCATCGCCTCTGCCTCATGTTCAAATTTGGCTGATCCATGAGGTACCTTAAGCTCTTGTGATCCATGTAAATGGTACACCGGACCCCATAGAGGTAATGTCTCCAAATCTTGAGGGAAAACATCACTGCCCCCAGCTCTAAATCATGCGTAGGATAGTTAGCTTCGTGAGGCTTCAACTGTCTCGAGGCGTAAGCTATCACATGGCCTCGCTGCATCAACACTGCTCCCATACCTGTGATCGAGGCATCACAGTAGACTACGAAATCCTCTACTCCCTCTGGCAGGTTAAGGATCGGTGCCTTGCATAATCTCTGTCTGAAGGTCTCAAACGCTATCTGCTGCTCAGGCCCCCAACGAAACACCACCGACTTCTTGGTCAGTCGGGTGAGCAGTACTGCTATCTTGGAGAAATCTTGTATGAATCTCCTGTAATACCCTGCCAAACCTAGGAAGCTTCGAATCTCGGATGGAGACTTCGGGACCTCCCTCTGCATCACGGCCTCTATCATGGCCGGATCTACCAAAATACCCTTCTGGTTGACGAGGTGACCAAGGAACTGTACCTTGCGCAACCAGAACTCGCACTTGGAGAACTTTGCGAAAAGTCTCTCCTTCCTCAAAACCTCTAACACCTCTCTCAGGTGCTCCTCATGCTGCTCCTGAGTCTTGGAATACACCAAGATATCATCTATGAATGCTAACACAGACCGATCTAGCATCGGCCTGCACACGCGATTCATGAGGTCCATGAACGCGGCTGGAGCGTTGGTGAGCCCAAGCGGCATCACCACAAACTCATAATGACCATACCTGGTCCTGAAAGCAGTCTTCTGTACAGCCTCACCTCTGACCCGCATCTGATGATATCCGGAGGGTAAATCGATCTTAGAGAACCAAGACGCTCCCTGAAGCTGATCAAACAAATCATCTATCCTCGGAAGTGGGTAACGATTCTTCACTGTTACCTTATTCAGCTCCCGGTAATCTATACACATACGGTGCGACCCGTCCTTTTTCTTCACAAACAAAATCGGTGCACCCCAGGGTGAACTGCTCGGCCTGATAAAACCCTTGTCTAGCAGCTCTTTCAGCTGTGTAGACAACTCCTGCATCTTTGGGGGAGCCAACCGATACGGTGCCTTGGCTATCGAAGCCGCACCAGGGATTAGATCAATCCCGAACTCGACCTGTCTCTTAGGAGGTATTCCCGGAAAATCCTCTGGAAATACATCCGGGTAATCTCGCACCACCGAAACATCATCAACTGTCGTCTTGCCCTTCTCCTGGGCATCTAAAACATAGGCAACATAACTGACGCAACCCTGCTGAAAATAGCGCCTCGCTCTCGTCGCTGAACACAGAACTGGTCGGCGCTGTGGCTTCTCGCCCTGAATCACTAACTCTCCCCCACTGGGAGTGCGAACCCTCACTAACTGCAGCTCACAATTTATCACCGCCCCATTGGGGCTCAACCAATCCATGCCTACTATAACCTTATTCCCTCGCAGGGGAATAGGGACCAAGTCCACCGGGAACTGCTCATCGAATAACTGGAGAGAACATCCTCTGTGTACCCTTGCAACCCTAACGGTCCTATCAGCTGCTATTTCAACCTCAAGTGGACAATCTAGCTCCCCTGGAGCTCTGTTAAACCTCCTGCTAAGCACAAGAGAGAAGAATGATCGGGTAGCCCCTGAATCAAACAATATTGTAGCTGAAATATCGTTCACTGAGAACGACCCTATACAAAATATATAACCATAAGAAACAATCAATAACAAATGCAGAGGTAAAGGAGAAATACATACCCTTCACCACGTCAGGAGTCGCTCGCGCCTCCTCTGCTGTAAGTTGGAAAGCCCTACTCTTTGCCACTGGCGTCTCAGCTCGGCCCTGACGACCATCTGTAATCCTCAAAGTAGCAGGGGCAGGTGCTGACACCTTCCCTGCAACTGCTAAACTCAGACACTGGGACTTTTTATGTACCCTATGATTTCACTGAAAGCAAATCATATCTGACACCGCAATGGCGGTGGTAGTGGCTGTACAATCTCTGCTCATACGCCCAGTTCGGCCGCACTTGTAGCAGCCGGAACTCCCTGCCTTGCACACCCCGTCGTGCAATCTCCCACACTTTCCACATCGACTGTGGCTCTGCTGACTCCTGGATCTGTCATCTAAAACCTTGGGCTTTTTGCCCGAACCCCTTGTACCCGAAGCCGCTTCCGGCTTCCTCTTCCTCTCCATCTCAAGGTCAATCTCTCGCTCTCAAGCCCTAGCAATCATGTCATCCAGCGTTTTACAGCTGGACCGGCTCACAAACTGGCGGATATCACTCCACAGCATCTCATGACAACGGGCCTTCTTCATTTCCTCATCAAATGGATACTGAGGAATGAGAAGTGCCCTCTCCCTGAACTTGGCGGTAATTTCCGCCATTGTCTCTGTAGTCTAGGTCAAATCCTGAAACTCACGTGCTAACTGCTGCACCTCAATAACCGGTGCAAACTCAGCTCTGAACCTGGTAGTAAAGTCTGCCCAGGTCATGGCATCCAAAGCTACGTCATCCCTGATGGCATGACCAATCTCCTCCCACCAATCCCGTGCCCTATCCTTCAGAAGACAAGACGCCAATCTGACCTTGTCCCCCTCGGGACATCTGCTCGTGCGGAATGCATTGGCCACATCCACCAACCATCTAGTACTCGCTATGGGGTCCTGCGCCCCGTGGTAATCTGGAGCTCCACATGCCCTGAACTCCCTGAACGTAAGCGTGCGTGACCCCATCATGGCCGCCACCTCGACACGGATCGAAGGTGCCCAACCTCTCATCCATCAGCTCTATGATACCCTCCTTGATCGAACCGAAAATCACATGAGTCTGCTCAAGTATGATATGAGTAATCTCTGAAGAGAGAAACTCCCTGGTCTGCTCATCTAGTTGCTCGCCTCTCGAGCCCGATCCCTCTCCGGCACCTGAACCGTCGACTGCTGGCCTAGGTCGTAAAACCACCATTCTGAAAACACATCAAGACAAACGTCAGAAACACTGATATATCTCAAGGGATCACTACTACCACATGCCTTCCGGTCTCATCTCAGCCTTCCTTGATTCAAGTACGGATCCTCTGCTTCCAGTAGTATAGGCCCCTACTACCTTCCACATCTATCCGTACTTTCCTCAAGAACTGCTTCGACTCCACCAAACCACTACTACTGCTGCTGATCTCTACTAATCACATCCTAGGCTTGCCCTAGGGAAATCTCTGACTCAACCCTACCAGTCTTCAGTTGCTGAAGCCTCCTTGTGATGCCAATTAGTCATTACCTGAATACCATCACATGTGGCAAGGCTCAGATAATCCTTCGAATAAAGGACTCGTCCCCACAACGGTTAGACTCAAACAAGAGCTGCGCAGCAGGGCCAAATCCAACACTCTGAGATTATTCAACCCTGTTCACATGTGATGTAGCGTATTCACCTAATGACTAACTCCCATCACTCAGAGTCCTACAAAGCACAAAGAAAGTTGCATTCGGACACGGAAACTACTCAATCTATTCTGTCCTCATAATGAGAAACTGTACTAGCATACAATGCTAAGCTCATGCTATCAGGCATAACCTAAACATGCTATCCTACTGCTGATTACTCAATGCTAGCATGCAATTCTTATAAAGCTGAAACACATAAAGCAGGCACATAAGGCATCCTCCTAGATCCTTAGTCCTATACTAGCATGCTGTTCTACTGAAACTGAAACGGGAACTCAAACATAAACTGAAACACATTGTTGTATGGGTAATTTGGGAGTACTTACTTGAGCTCGTCTGATCGCATGCACCACACCCTTTTTTTCTTTTCAAAGTTCTTTTCTTTCTAAAAATTATTTTTACTTTTCTAAAACACTTTTCTTCTGAAAAACATTTTACCACTTGCTTAGTTTGAGTTCAGACACACCCGAAAGTGTGCCCGAATCCCTCAAACCAAGGCTCTGATACGAACTTGTAACATCCCAAAATACGACCCAATTTTTTTTGTTTTAAATAACAATAAAAGTCTTAACACTGAATGTCATATAATAAACACCATACGTCGGGTATCTCAAAAGCCATAATAAAAGTGTCGTATCAAAAACTGTATCAAATCATATATAAATATTTGAACAAAACTCCTAGGAATAAAGCTGAAGTTGTGGTGTGTGCGATGCCATCATCCCGAGCTCTTCCCTTTACTTGCGGAAGTACCTGAAACCAAAACTGAAACTGTAAGCACAAAGCTTAGTGAGCTCCCCCAAACTACCACATACCATAAAAACATATAAACAACTACTGGGCCCCGCCCACTCCATCGGACCGAAGTCCGGAAACTGCATCGGACCGAAGTCCGAAACTAACCAGGGCCTTGCCCTCTGCATCAGACCGAAGTCCGGAACTAACTGCATCGGACCGAAGTCCGGAACTAACTACATCGGACCGATGTCCGGAACTAACTGCATCTATCACGGGTTCCAATCCTGTCATCCCTACCTATTCTTCTCCTCTGGGCACCGAAGTCCGGAACTACTGAACATAGCATAGCATACACATATCAACTAACATAACAACATAGACTGCATACTGAGTCGGGCCGTACCCGAAACACATAACACACAAAACCTGTCTGAGCCACGAAGGCATCAAACATACTAACTACTACATCAGAACGAAGTCCGGAAACTACTGTTAACTAAACGGGCCGACATTGTGGCCTTAGACCCGTTCCTACTGGAAGGAAACTCACCTTGTACGCTGGCTGGTAAACGAACTGCTCTGGAAACTGTCTGCTGCTGCTCCGGTATCTCCCTAGCTACAATTTCCATAACACATTGAATCAAATATTGATAACTATACTGAGGGTAAAATGACTATTTTACCCCTGGTCAAAGTCAACCTATTGGTCAAAGTCAACATACAGTTGACCTGACTCGTCGAGTTGGGTCACCAACTCGTCGAGTCCTCACCCTCACTTCCTTGCTTCTGCTCGCTACTACTCGTCGAGTTTGGCATAGACTCGACGAGTTCCTCTTCGATGCTATCACTCAGTGAATCTGCATCCGACTCGCCGAGTTGT